>NC_139739.1:10655048-11855048 GCF_964211835.1 Anser anser | reverse complement strand
TGGTGAAATCAATCTGGAAGAAGGCCAAAAACGGTTCTTTACAAAATCTGAAAAAAGCAGGTTCGTCTCTTGTCAGGTTACATACTGTAGGGAAGGAGATATCTGAACCTCTTTAAAGGCTGAATAAAATATGTGTTACAGAATCAAATATGCTGAAGTAGAAGAGTTCATTGTGCTGCTTACTTGAACAGAAGAGAAATACTGGCACTGCATGGCTTGTTTGAATTGCTCACATAGCATCAACTGTTTCTCAGCTTCTTTGAGATGCCTATAAAGAATCCTGAAGAATCAGGAAGTTCATAGCACGACAGTATGAAAATTGCTACGCAGCAGCTATTCTAACCCAAAATACCTCAGAAGTACTGAGTTGCTGCTTTCATCTTCCAGTTGCTGTTCATTCATTTCATTTCTGAAATGCAATTTGTGATGACAAATACGGAAAGACAAGGCAATATAAGTAAGCTGATCTTGTTACCTTAACAGGAGACTTGCAGATAAAATGAAGTCTTGTATACTAACAAGTAACACAAAGGTGTGAGAATGACTTTAAAAAAGCCCAGTGCTAATAATTCCTGGATTTCAGGACTGTGGATGTTAATTTTGAATGTGTTGTCACAGAAGAAATTATTATTAACGTTAACTCTAGTTTGAGTATTTACCTTAGATTTTATCAGAGAGTCTCTTAAACGTGGTGTTGCCTTTTTAAGTTTTCACATATTAAGGAGATTTGTATTCTGTGTTACAATGTTTGTCATAGTTTATATATTGATGCACTTTTCAGAGCATTTTAGGAGAGATTGTTTGTTTTAAATTCCAGTCACAACAACTTTGTAGCGATCCTGGACCTGCCAGAGGGTGAGCACCAATACAAGTTCTTTGTCGATGGGCAGTGGACACACGATCCTTCAGAGGTAATGCTTTCTTCAATTTGCTATATTTAATCATTGAGGCCTCTGAAGAGGAGAAACTGAGGGGTTTCTGCACCAGTAGCTGGTCTTTTCAGAGAGGAGGCATTTATTAACAGAAACAGATTGTTTAAGCTGCTGAGATAGTTCTGATCCCTGCTGGCCTAGGTGGTGGCGTCAGATTGACAGCCTCAAAAGACAGGAGATTTTGTAACAAATGGGTGACAAGGTCTCTTGGGTCTTCATTTTTAAGAGATTTTGAGCTGTCCTTGTCTGGTCTCAAATCATCTTTTAAAGCACTATAGCACTGCTGACAGCCCAAATCCCTCTGTGCTACACTTGCTGTCTGTGCCAGGAAGTTGATCTTGCTGGTCTAGAACTTTCCATTGTCCAGTAATTGTGCCAGTTGTGCCAAAACTTACCAGGCCATTTCCTCTTCCTCCACCATAAAACAAGTGTTAACACTGTCCCACCCAGCAGTCCCTACCTGCTTCAGAACTAATGCACAACTTCTGGTTGCAGTCTTCTTGCTGCTTTGGCAAACCTTGCAGAATTTACTTTACAGTAAAATTAGTTCTTAGAACCCTCTGTGCTGGACTCTAGTCCTAGCTTTAGCAGTACACCTGCAATACCAACCTTACCAGATACCAGCCTGCCTCTGAAAGGCCCGCAGAAGCTAAAAGTAAAGCCTAGCTCCTTCTGTCCTCACTGTTAGCTTTAGCCCAAACCTAATCCTTGCCTTGTCTATAGCCAAAGAATTTCTCAAGTCATTTTGACCTAGCAGGTTCAACTGACATGAGTCTCTGTCTGGTTCTAAATCCTGCACCTGGCCCTTAACCTAACACTGAGCACTAGTGAACTCCTACCTTATCTGGTACCAGCCTATTTTAAAAGCAAAATACTTCTTTCTTGTTAATGCTGATTGCATAGTTTTGAGAATTCTAATAGTCCTGCAAGCTTTTTTATTCTGACTTTTTCATCCTGTTTCTTCCCAGCCAGTAGTAACCAGCCAGCTAGGCACTGTCAACAACATCATCCAGGTGAAGAAAACTGACTTTGAAGTATTCGATGCTTTGATGGTGGACTCCCAGAAATGTTCAGACATGTCTGGTATGAGCAGTATAAAATAGTAATTTTATATCACACTTAGAGCTGTTAAAACTTCTGTCTTCCTTTATGTCTGGAGTTAAAGCTCCAGTATAGATTAACCTCCCCTTTTGTCAGGCCCTCTGGACACAAAGAAAGAATGTGGAATGCACAAAAGAAGACACCTCTGACAGAGCAATAGAGCTCATAGTAGATCTGATTGAGGAGGAAGTCATGTGTGCTTAATAGCAGTTTGCCTGTGAAATGTGAAATGACTGTTTTTAGCATGCTCGGTAGTGCATCAGTCTGTACCTTACAACATCAAACCGATGTTGACAGCCTATATTGTTCCTAGTAACATCTTGCTCTGCTAAGGAGATGGGCTGAGGAGGTTACAAGTTGTGTGTCAAGAGGCAGAAATTAGGTACATCTTAGTAATGCTACTATGGGCTGATAGGATATAGGCTCATATCCTATCAGTTTAGTATAAGTGATCTATATCTTAGATCAGAATACTATGAAAAAGTTATTTTAGTCTGATGTTTCAGGTTCTAGTATAACAGAAGAGAGGTAAGATTGAGCTTAATCATCTCTGAAATCAACCTTGCCAGCTGTCCTTTGTAGACCTTTGTAGGGACGGAGACTGTGACTCTATTCAGTGTTCAGAAGATCTGTCCTTTAGGCCTGAGGCAGAAGATGCCTTTGGCTTGTTTTTGCTGTATGCCACTTTGCCCTGGACAAAGCCTTTCTGGAGAAAGTGTAATTTGTGAGAGTTGGGCAGTACAAGAATCCAGGAGGAGATTCTAGTACTTGAAGCCCTACCGTGCCCCTGCACCACCCACGTGTTGTAAAAACCTTTCATTATTTTGCTTTAAATTCTGAAAAGCACTTTCCGTTAAGCTGTCCCTGCACTGCAGTAACACTTACCTTTTACATGTGCGTTCCTTTGTGTGTGGTACTTCCCTTGCAGGTAACATTGTGGCTCAATGCTTAATATTAAGTGTTTGATGCAGAAGTGACAGGCAGAGATGACAGTGAAGGTCTGGAGTGCAGTAGGCGCTTAGAACTCAGCCGCCCAAATCTGCACAGCTAGTCTCAAAGCAGACAGTTTTTGGCCATCTTAAATCACATCTTGGGCAGTGACCAATCCTGTTTTATTGCATCAACTGCTGCAGCTCACGTATTTACATGTCATTGATTTATTTTGGTCACGTGTTCCTGGATGTGCGAATCCACTTCATACCTGTAATGCACAGATATTCTTACAGGCTATTTTAAGAGTAAATATTTAACATCTCTCTGGCAGAGTTGTCGAGTTCACCTCCAGGACCTTACCACCAGGAGCCCTATGTTTGTAAGGCAGAGGAACGCTTTAAATCTCCACCCATTCTTCCTCCACACCTGCTGCAGGTCATCCTGAATAAGGACACAGGCATTTCTGTAAGTACATCAGTCTGTTTTTCTGAATAAGGGCCTTAAGGGTGTGAATGGATGGGGAAAAATCTGGAAGACTGAAGGAAAAGCCTTACAGTGGTTGCCATGTTTGTAAGTTTCATATTATATTAAGACCAGGTGGATCCATCTGAAGCAACTTACCTTTCTACTTAAGAGAACTGGATTGCTGTTTTATGCCCCCAAACCGTAATCTTCCTACTGCAACACTACTTAAATGTCAGGAGCACATAAGAAGTAATTGAGATCTGTTTCATGATGGCAGTGAGGATGCAGAGGGTTTCACCCTGGAGGGATCTTGTATCATTCTGAAACTTTGTCTGCTTTTTTTGATGGACTGTGTGCAAGAAGCAGTACGACGCATTTGAGCATGTGGCTAGTTGCAGATGGTGTTTATCACCCATCAGCTCTGACAAGTAAGCTGTGAGTTCTGTTATTTTCACACTGTCTCACTTTCTCTTTTTTCCAGTGCGATCCTGCTTTACTCCCTGAACCCAACCATGTCATGCTGAACCACCTCTACGCACTTTCTATCAAGGTGAGAGGCCAGGACACATACTTCACACTAGCAGGTTTTAGATAACTATATAATATGCTCACTTGTTTTCAATCTCCTGTAGGATGGAGTGATGGTGCTTAGTGCTACGCATCGTTACAAGAAGAAATACGTGACTACTTTGCTGTACAAGCCAATATGAACATCGTAGTACTTTGTGACCAAGTATTCTGGGCCAGTGCAGTCTCAGAAAAAAAATATGCTTCTCTTACCAAATGTATTCCTGCTCTGTGCTGTAGCAAATGAACTCTAAATTCATATTGTTTCTGAGACTTCCAGGTTCTCCTATATTTGCCTTATTTTCCCAGTCCCACCTTGGATGTTCTTGGAGACGGCAGCTCCATGGCAACGAGACTGATGGCAAAGGTGTCAGTGCCCGTTGTCAGTTCAGTTAAAAAACACACAGATTCAATAAGGCTGAGAAATGTGAGGGCAGCAACAGATTAAGGGCCTTCAGAGAGCCAGACTATAAGAAATAAACAAGCCAGCCTAAAGTCTAGAGAGTTCAGGATTCTTGTGGAATCTTATCTGAGCTCAACATCAGCAAAAGCAAGCCCATGACTGCTTTCATAACTTATGTGCATCAAAGTCACAATTATTTCAGTAGCAGGTTTCACACTTGTATTGCTGAAATAAGGGTGAGGAGTGATGATTATTTTGTAGCATCTTTTCTAGGCAAAATCATTGACACAATCACCTGCGCGTTCATTTTTATTTTACAGTAGATTGGGGTGCTCTCTTTCTACTGTGAATAGCTCTGTAGTTTTTCTCTTCATGAGAACTGAAATATAACTTTTCCCCTGTGGAATTTCTGTAATTGAAGCAATTTCAGTTGCTTTTACTGGCTGGGTTTTTCTGTAAATCATAAATGTGTCTTGCAGTAATCTGCTTTTGCAACCACTTTCCCTTGCTGTCTGATAAATTCCTCAAGCTGGGTTAGGTAGCTGTAATGAAATCAGGATATTCCATTTAGGGATTAGTTCTTCAGTAACAGCCGCTGTCAGCCGACTCAAAGGTGACTGTAAGGTGCTTGCATCCCAGCGGCCAAAGTCCTGCTGTGAGTGGCTGTAACATGCTGGATGCAGCAGCATTGCACCTCCTGTGCCCAGGGCTGGCGCTGGGGCTCCTTGTCAGCAGCACTGAGCACAGGTGTAAAATCCCTGGTACTTCTAAAGCCAGGGCTGTGATAATTGCTGCAAATTTTATTCTATTTTCTCAGTGATTATAGTAATGCCAGGTTGCCCGTATGTGGTATTTACAGCCTGTTTAATCCCCAAATAAATGTAACACTAATGCGAAACTGCTTGCTCGCGTGCCTCGGGCCTGCCTGGAGAACCCATCCCAGGAGCCGACCTGCTGGGTCTGTTCCTGTTCAGGGCTGGTGCCTGAGTGCCTGTGCCAATGACAAGCAGCCCCAGTCCCCCTGGGGGAAAGAGCACGTGGAACAAAGCAGGGGGGACAAAAGCTGCAGCAGCCAGCATTCAGTGGAACCACAGTGGAGGGTGGTTTGCCATCCTCTTCTCTGTTCATTAGCCTTGTTGCAATATTCGGAGTCGCTCAGTAGATCTGGGTCTAGTGCAATGGTTTTCTTGGAAAACTTTCTTCATTCTGTGCTCTGGATGGTATTTGGTATTCTGAAATACGGAATTGCTTTTGTTTTCAGCCTCTTTAGAACCAAATAAAACATTTTCAAGAAAAGTGGATGGTGCTGTTGTTAGCCTTCCCATTTCCGGTGACCTTAGTTTCCTTGAGTCATTACGTGTTATAAGTAGTGATTGGCTGATTAGCATTTTATACCTTGGTGGAATGGGCAGGCTTTTTGTCGAGAGATGCAGCTTGGTCTTTTGCAGTTACTAAGTTGTTGAAGGCTGTGTTAGTGTGTATTTGTGATGCAACATTTACAGTCTGATTATTTGTTACAGGCCCCAGTGATCAGGTCAGAAAGAAAAAAATTGATCTTGGCCTTAAGCCACCCCTTGCTGTTTTTGTTAAAGCAAACCACGTTGTAAGCAAACCGTTTGTTGTTCTGAGCCTTTCTCCTGGGCAGCGTGTAATGCAGGTGGGCTGGGGTTTGTGGTGTCAGAGGCACACCAGGTACAGCATTGGCTTCAGCTGTGCAATGGGACAGCCTGCATGTAAGTTTAGTAGCATCAGGCAATACCAAGTCTGGGGGTTGCATGAACAGAGCTGGTAGCAGCATATGCTGTAGGTGTCGTCTGCTTGGATGTAGAGGGGCCATTGAGCTCAAGCTAGTTAGGTCAGGGCTTAAAAAAAAAAAAGAAAAAAAAAAGAAAAGCACTGAAAGAACAGCAAAGGGCAATGGCAAGCAGGTTGAAACAATTCCGGTTAACTAATTTTAACAGGATCGCCTTTTGTAGAAATGTAAGCTCAGTCAAAACTGCCATTTTGTCATATGCAAGACAGCAGTATTTATGGCCATGGTTTCATTAATTCTTGCTAACCTTTGTGGATTTTTTTTTTTTCTAATTACATATCTGCATGACTCACTCCAGGCTTTTCATCAGTGCTGAGATGATGGAACGACAGGACAGAGCCAAACATTTTATAGAAAACTGTGCTTTGTTTTTTTAAATGTGCAGAATATAGCAAGCTCTCAGAAGGCAAAGGGTACTTAGTACATGGTGTGCACCTGGCACCATTTTATTGCCTCCCCCCCCACACCCTCCCCCCCCCCCCAAAAAAAGCTTTGCTTGTGCCCTTCAGAACCCAGGGTGAAGGGCCCCAGGTTTTTTTGTTTTGACCAAGCAAGTGACCCAGCCCAGCCCACCGGGGGCTTGCAAGTGCAATTATTCTGTGAGCACATCCATCTGTGCTTGTTCTGGATGGGTAAGCACAGCTGCCCAAAGGCTGGGAGCTGGGGGGGGGAGGGGCGGGGTGTCTCCCTCCCAACCACAAGGAACAGGGTGGCAATGTGGTGTCCTCCGGCACCTGTGGCTTCACCGAACATCTCCCAGGAGCCAGAGTCTTCCTCCAGCTGAGCCCCTGACACGCCTCAGGCCCCCCAACATCCCTTCCTCCTCAGCAGGAGGACTGAGGACTCAGACCCGAGGGCTGACAGCAGAGGTAAGTGGTGGTGGAGTGCTCTCTTTTTGAAGGGGGGGGGGGGGGGGGGGGGGGGGGCGGGAGTTGTCTGCCTGACAGGTGAATGAATTAGCTGATCATACATGCAGTCCCTTATTATAATGGGATGAATCAAATCCCTCCAAAGGCAAAAGCTGGATGAAGTGTTGGATGATTTATTAGCTCGCTTACATTCCCCACCCACCTCTCTCAGTCTGTGCTGTTATGTTTATTCTTGGCTGTTGCTAGGAGAACACTTTTTTTTTTTAAGGTAGATGCAGAGCCTTTTGTTACTTTCATTCTGGGACTCTGGAGTAAGCCATTACAGTCTATAAATAACAGGAACTCCCTTCCCCCACCCCCACCCCCTAAATTTCAGCATGACATGGGGTGGTCGTGCTGAAGTGGATTTGTGCAGGGTTCTTGATAATCAAAAGGCTCAGTAAGTAATTTTTTTTTTACTCCACCAGTTTCTGGATTATTTTAGCTTTGTTACAATTCTGATCATGCATCATAGGACTGCAACAATGAGCTTTAAATAAGTATTCTTTGTGCACAGTAAAATAGAAATAAAGGAACATTTAACAAGTTAGCATTTCATCATATACATCAGATAGTAGGCACAATAGATAAATCAAGCAGCTTGGTTTTTATGTAGAGCATTTTCATGAAGAATGTCATGTAGACCAAAATGTAATAGGAGCTATTAGTAACCCTCCCACACACCCTCCAACAAGCCCTTTATTGGGGGTAAGGGGGCGGCTATGTGCACAAAACCAAAAACACTGAACAGTAGGAGGACAAATTACGTTACTGTAGGCAGCAGTGTGAATATTAAAAACCTCTTCCTGTGAAAGAATACTTCAGACCCTGTAAAAACTGGTTCAGTTAAAAATAGATGTATTTACATTTAAGTCTGATCTAGCAAGTTTTCCCAGCAGGTGTAAGTTAAGATGTACAGCAACTCTGCAGGTTGTACTCAATCTGAATTAGATTTGTGAATGTTTCTTTTTTTTAAAAAGTTGCAGCTATTAGGCCTTAAAGCACCAGCATAATACAGCAGTGGGATGAGTAACTATCTGTCCCCTTTGCTACCAGTACTCTGCTGGGATAAATCCCAAAACCTGTCATTAGATCACACTATTGTTAATTAAGATGGTTTTTTTCCAGCTCAAAATGCACGGGTCATTTAGCAGGGCCACATTCTTTTCCCATATACTCACACGTGTCTTACCTCTACCCACATCGCTAGTTAAGTACGTGAGGGCAGAATTTAGCTGTAGGTGTTCGCAGCTGACTGCTGCTAGAGTAAAAGAGTTGGAGAGATCCCTCTGTTTTAGTTCATGTGAACATGCTTTGCCTTTGTGAAGCCACTTATGCTACTAGTTCAGGGCATAACGACTATTAAAATGCTAAATAGTCACGGTTAGCTCTTTGGTAAGCTCTGATGCCTATAGATTACACAGCCTGGAATGCTGGGTGCAGTATTAGGATGGCTACGGGTTTCTCTGTGTAGAAGGAAGCGTTCATTTCACCATGCCAGTCAAGATAGTTATTTGTTTTATTTGGTTATTGTTCAACAACAAAGTTCAATACTTTCCAGATGGAGCTTTGAACTGTCCCTCTAGTTCCCTCCCTTATCAATAATAAAAAGGTAATGAAGAAAATTCCTGTACTTTTAGATACCTAAAACCTCATTTATGCTAACAAGCTTCAGTTGTAATTTAATGTTACAATATTTCTTCATGGGAGCTAGGAGGATTAAGCTGAGGCCCCTCCAGTGTCTGAAGATGGCTGTCCACAACCACCATTAAAACAAAAAAGCTAGTGTTGAAAAACACACAGTTTACAATAAAAAAGTAGAAACCAATTCAATTCCCTTTTGTTACGAATATAAAGTTTCTTGTAAATATGTACAGTCCTTTGAGCTATTTCTATAGCAGGAAGCATTTCACGAACAAGACACAAGATATACACTTTCAGGACTCAACAAGCCCGTTTCTGAGGTCTTGAAGATCTTCCATGAGATGCAAAGATTTAAAGACTGATCTCAGTGACCTTTCAAAATATTCAGACCAGAAGACAAAACTTTCAGCAAGTTTCCTGCCATATCATCTGACCTAAAATAACCCAACAGACGAGAACAGAATACACTATTCATGAAACCTGCCAAAGGACACTGACAAGGCATTTGACTTCTTAGGGATTTTTAGAACAGGTTAGCACGGGCTTGCAAGGGACTAGCAGAAGTTTAAGTGTGGCCAAGGGAAGATTGGATGCAGTTTTGCTCTTTCCAGTTGTAAAGAACATGGTTGTTCACTTCAAATGTTGCTATTGCAGACTGAATGGTCAAAATCTGCTTTGAAAAATCTTTCGCTCTCTGCTTCATGTTCACAGCAAAAGAGAATAGAAAGCAATAAATGGCTCGAGGTTAGATACGCGGAAGCGAAGGCGAAGGTGTGTTCAGTAACCGCTAAAGCTGTTCATTGTGAGTATCCTCTTGTGCCGTGACATTTGGTGCTTATTGTACGGCAAGTTACAGCTCACAGGGACGAGCCAGCTCTGGGCTGCTCCTCTCCCTGGGGAACGTGGGCTCCTCGTGGGCTTTAAGACAGGGCTGTGGTGTAATTTCTGAAAGGACTACGTTTAATGCTGAGAGGAGAACACAACTGTGACTGTAATTCTTGTCATAGAATAAGGCTTGTTAACTCTTCATTGCCAAATTTCCAGAGTAATTAACGATTATTTTGCAGCGTAATCTAGAGGTTTCAGTTAATTTACAAGTGAGGTACAATACACTACTCAGCAAAGCAACCTAAAAGGAGAGAGCAGCCAGTGATGGTGCAGCAGCATGCAGTGAACTGTCATGCAGAAGACCTGGATAAAGTCTTAACACCCCAGTAGCTTATAGATAATGCACTTTGTCTTAGGGTAGGGCACATGGGATCACAAAGCGGGGGTCTTCCCTCCCCAGAGCTGCTCTAGAGCAAGTTTAGTGAGAACAAAATAACTCTCAGAAGTGGCAGGTGAACAGACTACAAAAGTAATTTTTTTGTGTTCTGTAAAGAATATCCAGTCACACCTTCTATTGAACGACCTTGGCCCTTCTGTTTCCAGGCCACCAGGAATTCCCAGCACATCTCAGAACTATGATCAATTATCTGGTAAGGGGTGCTAACCACATTGAAGATCTGGGGTGGGACTCTAGTCCCATTTAATTTCCTTGATGAAGCACTAGGGACTAAAGTGAATACAAAAAGTTCATGAACTGCTTGAAAGAGTAACAGTAGTACAAAGTGCAAAAACAGGAGTGCAGGAAAGTGCAGAGAAATTAACTGAGATGCGAACAATCTTCAGAAGTGTCACATCTCCTGATGCGGAGCTAGCTTTGGCCCAGAAATGCTGTTTGGTAACTGGGCAGCAGATATGGAGTGCATATACTCAGTATATTTCCTTTTTTCTTTTTTTTTTTTTTCCTGCAGGTCAAGATGAATAACTTTGTCTAGCTGAGACTTACACTGAAGACTGGTCCCAGACCTGGCAGGGAAATAAAATGACAGTTAACGTTGCACGTATTTTTCTCATATATGCACAGGTGCCAGAAGCAGTACATCAGCTAACTACTGCTGAGCAAGTGCTGCATGCCTGCTTGCTTCTAGGTGGCATCATTCTTAAACCACTGACAACAGCAAGTATCAGCGCCACCCTGATCACAGCAGGCTCCCGCATTCATTTCTCCAGAAATGACCTCCCCCTCAAGTCCTCAGTAACTCAATTTATGTTAGTAAATGCACCTGCACTTTCACATCTGAAGGACTTTAGCCTGTTCCAGGGCCAAGCTGCTTTTGCAATTACAGAACTAGCACACAGGAGGGTGTTCACAGGGCCAGCGAGCTGCACAACTTGCGTGTGCTATGTTTTGACAGAAATGAAGTGGGGTGAGATTTGATTTGCTCTTATACTTTACAGTCACCAGCCCTTCTGAAGTCCACGTCTTTTCACAAGAACAGAGAAGTTTCCGAGCTCCTGACTTACCTTGTTGACTTGAGCAAGAGGAGTTCTGGCACCACTCACGGGCATTCGTCCTCGGCTGCTCTCATCAAACAGTCTTCCAGGGGACCTTTCTCTGCGGGTGCTCAGAAGCCGGCCTGGAGATTTCTCCCTCTCCAGTGGTCGCCCAGGTGACTTGTCCCTCCGCAGCTCTGTCCTTCCCTCGCGGTACCGATGTGGTGTGCTTGGTTCTCGAGGGTGGCTTGGACCTTCTGGTGGTCCTGGGCTTGATGCAACCCGCTTGGTTATGTGCTCGTTGTATGTGGGCGGACCTCTCTTGTTAGGGCTACTGTCATTCAAAAATAATGGACGCGAACAGCTGAGCAACAAAAACCTCACGTTAAATTTTCTTTTAGCAAAAATAAAGCTTTATCCTAACAGCCAGCAGTGTTTACGTGAAAAATCATCACACCTCCATAGGCCAAGCTGAAAAGTGCAAAGAAGCTTTGATAGCTGAGCACTCCTTACATTAGCGACACTGGTAGGGTGCCTTAATAAATTGCTAACATAAATCATGTGCATGTAACAGGCCACAAAACTACATGTTTTTGTGTACATAAGTAGCATAATTTTCCATATAAAAGTGCACTAAAATTTGATGTATTCATTTTCACATACAAAATTTGTCACTAGCTCCAGGATGCTCAGGCCAGGTTAAGGTGAGCTACAAGCCTCCGTTCCTCAGCTTTCAATGCACAGCAGCACTACCAACCACAGTATTTATGCACTTAGCTGAAGTATCTGCTCTGCTGAACACTGTCTCCTTAAGACATTCAAGCTCTTTTAAGAGGAAGGGGCTCTTGATTTAAAGATTCTTAAAGTCGATTTTTAGCATCACATCAGTATCATCTAAGGTCACCAAGTTTTGAAGTCGCAGTGGACCAACATTAACAGCTGAAGATCACAAAATATCTTTTACTTGGGTTTGTGGAAGAGATTACCCACATGCTCCTACAGAGTTAATGTTTCTTAGTGCTCTGGATTCTAAGACGAGCGACTCCAGTTCTTGTTCCATTCCAGAATTACAATAACTCCAAGAATGGAAGGAGGCCGAACATTTGGGGGTGAAAGCCCTCTAGAGTGAGTTTGCTTACACAAGGACCCTAACACACTGACTTTTTCATACCTGCGTGTAGCAGAAGATCCTCTGTGATGCTCATTGTTGGTCTCCTTCACCAGATTGCCCTTACAGCAAATCACTCTTAATTTGTCTTGGTAAGAGGAGGCCAAGTAGATAGCTCCAGATGAAATTGCAGGCCCTAGGTACCGTGGATTTGGTATCTCCAAGTGGGCTCGTGCAGGAGTTCTGGGTAAAATTGCAGGAAAAAGTCTTTACAATGACAGCTCTGCACATTTTCCTGGGAAGTACGCATATTCTTCAGCACATACTGTTCAAAATAATGAAAAAAAGAACTACTTACCCTAGAGAAGCTCGTGCCTGAATCTCTATCACTTCAAGGGAATTGAAGTGGGTCACAAAGAGATAGGGCTCCCTGTAGGCTGAAGGAACATCATAGAAACAAGTAAAACACAATGTAAAATTCTCTATTAAAAACTTCTAAAAAGCACTAGTGAACACAACAGAACCCTGCAGCCCATTGGAGAAAAAACAGGAAAACTAGGTTTCCTGTAATAAGACAGACAATATTACTAAATAGAGAGATAGAAGCTTAGAGAATTGCTCTGAAACTACCTGCATCCCAACAATTTTACTAACTGAAGTATTATGAATTAGGCATTAAAGTGCGCTATTAACTGCACAAAATCCATTAGGTAGAGTGAAAGGCCTGAAGGATCCGCACTGGAATGATACATTCTTGACTATTTCAGAAACTTTCAAGCATCATTAAAAATTCCACTAGCCAGTTTAGTCACTGTCAGACTAGGAACATTAAGGAAATACATCACTTAGGTTTACTTTCCCCTAATTGTTTACACCTCAGGTGGTCTGCCATTGGGATTTATAACAATCTTAAAAATTTCCATAGCTTCTGGGAGCACTGGGAGAGGGAAGAAGAGAGAGAACTCCTGAGAGTAAAGAATGCCTTTCCCATGGGAGCGTTTTCTTGTTTCAGTAATGTCCATAATCCAAGCGAATGTCCCTCTAACACCTACCAAAAGCTAAAGGTAAGCGATTCCATTTCAGGTCATCCGTCCTACTGCGTCTTCCATAGGAATCCACAAAGACCCCGAACTCTGCCAAGAAAAGTAGTGTTATGTCATAAGCAAGTGCCTGGGTATTGACTCACAGTGAGAAGGTGCTCACCGTCTTGCATGTCCTACAGTGCCTTGACATTGCATTGTCTAGATTTAGGAGAACTTGCAGTACCAAAAGGTACTTAACTTCTAGGTCTCTTTATACCAGTTAAGGTAAGGTCATTATTTCATCTGTTTTTGCAGCTGGGAAAACTATGAAACTCCTACTGTAACTCACTCAGAATTGCTGCTACTGGGCTTTTGAAGACTTCTTGTGCATTTCCAGGACACTATCCTAGACAGCCAATAAAAGCAGCTATAAGAAAAAACAACACGCCCTCTTTTTATCAGCACAAGACAATTAAAATGTCTCATGTATATATATGGAAACCAGACAAGAATTCCAAAGTTTGAAAACCCCCTAATGTTTTATCGGGCTGATCAAACATCTGTCTGCACTGAACACTGACTACAATCCCTTCTTTTCTGGGCACAAAAGACTATTCGTGGTAACTGATCCACAGGCACAGAGAACTTTTAAGTCAGAATCAAGCTGATCAAAAGTGCTTCAGCAGACTGGATCAGGAACGGTTATTGTAGCACCAGCATCCTGTGCATCTTACTGTTTAAATCACAGGAAGTAAACTGTTCAGCTTTCTATTCCAATAGTACCTTCTGACAGTTCACAAACCAAGAGCAAGTGTAGTACAATCATACAACACGCTTACCATGGAAACACAGCAGATATTCCTCCCTCTGCCCCGTTGGGTTCACCTGAATGATACTGACTGGGAAACTGTTGGTGGATGCTGCAAACACAGCAGAGGCCAAAGTATGATCATTTTTATCCAGAAACTCTGCAAAGAGAATCGGAAAACCAGGTTGATCAGCACCCTTTTTTCCCCACCAAAGCAGTACTTCCATCTCCACCAAAAGAATCTGTGGAGCCATTTGGTGCATTCCTTAGGAAATGCCTCCTACCCTCCAGCGTATACTGTTTCATCTCAATTTCATAGAACTTGTTGGTTCCAATGATGATGCTGTAAGTGGTCAAATGTATGCAGCTGCAAGGCTCTGAGGTTTCAATCTCCTGGAAAAGAGGAAAGTATAGACCAATATTAGTTCCCTGTAATTCTTTACAGCTATTAATTATTCTGGAAGATTATACATTGCCACACTTACAAAACAGACAGTCAGCAACCCCAAAGTCATTAACCATCTCTCAAAAACATGGAAAAGTAATGGTTAGAAGGAAATGTTTTTATTTTGTTGCAAGTGACATTTGCTTTAATATAGAATTGTAGGTCAGCTCAACTCTGGGTGCTAACCTTACTGAGAAACTCTTCCTTTCTTAAAGATACACCATCCTGGAAGACATTCTGCTGTGTAGCTCAGTTTTCTGTAGCAGCAGGGAGTGGCTCCCTGCTTATTTATAGCAGACCACAGCCACACCGACAACTGCACATCTGAACAGTGTGTCTGGAGGTGACGTATGAGCAGGACAGAGCAGTTAAGAGTTCAATCAGAGAGATGTCACTGTGAAGTATATCAGTTAAATTTGCCCCAACTCCTGAATAGCTGTGCTAAAACAATCACTTCCTAGCCTGGAAGTCGCTAGGATTCAGAGCAGCTGCTAGAAAGGCAGACAGAAGATCCTAAGACAACTGCAGTAGGATTGACCCAATCGAGTCCCAAACTCTTAAAACACAAGGAACAAAACTCTTGTCAGTAGTCATGCCCACCACTGTGATTTGCCCAACAGAAAGAATCAGCTCACTAATGCATCTCTGCTGTGAACATGACTAAGAAATTAGCTCGATGGCTCATTAAAGATGACAACGACAAACATACACAGTCTTCCTTCCTTCCTTGTGCAAAGTAACACAGTACATTGTCCACCAAGATTTGCATTATGACTGAATACCTAGAAAAGCTCTGCAGGCTAGACTGACAACACAGACTTTAAGATCTTCTGAGGATAAGGCTCCTTGCATAACCCACATTTGCTCCCCAAGCTGCTTCAATTAATCCATAACAGTCCCTGATGGAAAGGTCTCAGAAAACAGAATCCCTTCATGAAAGTTGCCGTTCTCCTTTCTACAATAATGTGTGGCTACTGCCACATTCATTGGGATTTCATTGGATCACAGAACTGATGTGGTTATAAATTAGGATGTTCTAACATCTGTACATTCCAGACCAGCATTTTACCCTGAAACCCTATAGCAATCAGTTTGATTTGCCTCCATCCTAAACTGTAAAGATCGCTTCAAATATTTGTCTCCAGAGTCATGGATTTGATCTAGACTTCTTTAATCTCTACTGTCTATTGTTTACCCTAGTTTATCTGGAAATTTAGTTGGCAGCACAGAAGAGCATATTCTGGGCTTGCTGCCATCTTGTTAGGATCTAAATTAAGTTGTCTGGATCAGTGAAGATAAGGAAAACCTGTCTTCTAAAGCACGCCTTTGCACATTCTTTCTGTAAGCCCTTGTCAAGGCACTCCGCACCATGGAGAAGCTGAATGGCAGCACTAGCAGAGTGGTGGCTATGCATCTTCAGAGTTTCCTGTCAGCTCGTACTCCATTGTGAGCAGGACTTGATATCCGCCACAAAGCTTGTACACGTTCCAAGTTTGCTGGTATCCTCATTGTCTGTGCCAAGATCTTCTCCAACAAATGTATCTTAACTTCCCAGGAGGCCAGCACAAAGAATGTGTGCCTGCAACTGCCGGTCTGGAGGAGTTGCGGTGGATCTGCTTTTCATATCCACGCTTGGCAGAATGAAGCAATACGTGTGCCAGTACCATGCAGTACCAGTGGTGCAGGCAGACATGCTTCCACACCCAGGAGTTGTACACACAGCTGTGTAAGGTCTGTATCTTATTGCCTTGTTGGCTGGCCAGGAGAAAGGATGTGTATACCAGGGCAAGTATAACAAACAGCTGCCTGTCCTGTGATGGGATAATACCAAATACACTTTGATTTCCCTCGGAACAGTAAACAAATTCAGATACCTATTGCTTCTTTAATTGCAAAGAAGAGAGGTCATTTGTTGAGGATTTCTCCAAAGGGAATAAAGGTGAAAGAACACTGCTGGATAACTAAGAAGAAAGCCTTCCTTGGGTAAATAAGCAGGGGTACAATTACAGCTGTGTCCGGTATCTCAAAAAATCCCAATTCCCTGTTCTGCATCTCTCCAAATATGCCAACCCTTGGTGTAGGAACTTGCTGCCTGCTTTCTTTTTAGTCTGTGCACATTGCAGTTTGCTATCATTTTAGCTGGAAAGCAAATGTCCTTATGGATGCACAAAAAGTTTAAGGTGTTCACTCCAGAGCAAAGCAAAGTCTTAGTGCAGGGTGTCAATTGCCTTAGCTACTGAAGAGCATTACTAAGCTTACCTTTCTGATGCAGAACTTGTTCAAGCTCTCGTTATATCGCAGAACAACCACTTTATTGGGCATGGCTGCACAGATACAAAGACCATTCTCCACCTGTAGGGAAGTTTACAGGCAAAGTTTAGGGTGGTAATGGAGTAAATTCTAATGCTGAGTGCATGGAACAGATCCAAATTTCTCTCAACACAAAAAGAAGTTTGCAGAGTAGTAAGGTAGTTATTGCAAAGTGGTGAAATAATGAAAAGCCTCTCCAAACTCAGAATGTAAATTCGAACTGCTTCTATCATTTCTTTTATACTTGAAAAAAGTTAATAAAAATCAGAAGCTTTTCCACAGAAAAATGTTTCATTAAAAGGAATAAAACTGACACAAGTTAGGTTTAATTTTAGCCCCTCAAGCTGTTATCTTAAACATCTCTTTGAACTGAATGATGTTTCGTTTGTTATCAAAGTAGTCTGCAGAATTAATTGTTAATGAGATGATTTTTTTTTTATTATTTTTTACTGTGGCTAGATGTTCCATAATGAAACTGGGAATTAGCAGAAATATCAAACGTTATCAACTGACACAAGTACATAAATAAATTTGCTAACCTGGAAACTGTTACGTGACATTCAAGAACAAATAGCAGATGAATTTCACTATGTATAAATCTTAAAATTGAAGTCAACTGTGAGGAGACATGCTATGCTTTGCTGGACTTCTTATTATGCAGAAGTTTAGGATATACCATCATGCCATCCTGACTGAATTTATTTGTATTTGTAGTAGATCCTCCAAATTGGCTCCAGCTCAGTCTCTTTTCCACCTGTATTCATCTTACTTCAAGGAAAAGATTTAAAACAGGAATACAGACTTTGGATTTGTTGCCAGTGAAATAAAGATTCTGATTTGATTAATATTAAACTTGGTACAGACTAAAGAGTGGTCTGGGAGCAGGAGGGAACTCTATCCTACCTTGCCAGCAGCAAAAAGGTGACATCCTTTGACAGCCTCAAAGACATTTGGTGAGATATCAGGCTGGGCTGGGAGGTGAGACTGGGCTAGCGATTGCTTCACTTTTTTTACATCCACGAGACACAGAGCCCTTTCTTCTCCTGCAGACAAAAGCGGTTACATTTTGTCAAGGGAAAACTCCCTGTTCTCTACAGGTCTGTTCTGTTACCTAAGCAGCAGCTTATCATTACAGGCTGTTACCACAGTAACAGCCACAATGTACCATGTACAATTCATTTAATATAATTCTTATTAAAAGTGAAACCGAAAACTTAAAAAAAAAAAAACAACACACAACCAGCAGTAAATCCACAGGGATAACAACCGTGGATTATTAGTGTTGCTAAGGTCTGGTAGAACATCATTAATAATGACCTCATTAGGACACTACCCAAAATTAGCCAGGAAGTTTTTTTTTTATTCTTTAGAACTTCTTAAAGCGAAAGGTTCGTTAACCTTTCTGTGCCAACATAACTGGCAGTGGGTTTCCAAGTGCTCCAATAAATTGCATTACAGACCAAGCCTGATTCGTCTCAAGAAGCCTAGGGACTCGGTAACACAGCCTTCTCCTAAAAGAAAGAATGCTAGTGTTCCTTTCATAAGGCAATCTTAAACAAGCACTTTAACAAGTCCCCATTTTGTTACGTGCATCAGTGTTTAGAGCAAGAAAGGTTGAAAGTTGTTGTTGGCCCTAGGCCACAGAGATCACACGATGGTCCTTGGTTTGTTGACTATGTTAAAAAAATGGTATGTACTGATTAGGAAGGAACGTGCTCAGTAACTAGCCCAACACTTTTTAAACTTGCATTGGACTGTTTGCTCTAGGATGTAGTCAGAGACCCTTCTCCAGCCTCCACCACTTTTCTGTGGAGCCCCAGAGAGGACACGAGCACTCCAGGCAGGTTCTGCTCCTCCTTTACTGCAGCTGCTCTGCAGTGTCTCCTCCTGCTGTATAGCAGGGGAAAGAGGAACAGGCTGATTTTATTTCTGAACTGCAAAGGGCTCAGAATGGCTACCCAGTTCCATCTGATTTCAGCCTAGCTGAATTACCTAGCTGCTCCACTCACTTGCCTATGAAAGTCATATAAAAAGGAGGAAATAACAAAACGGTAACTGTGGCTTAAACCCATGGACACCAAGAGTGCTAAGATAACAAAGAAAACAGGGATACATTTTGAAACTAAAACCAATGAAGACTGACCTCTTTACAAATCAAAGCTGGAAACGTTTTATCTCTGTTCCTCACTCCCTCAACTTAGGAAATTGAGAAATTGCTTTCTGTCACTTGGAGGGTTAACTAAGCCTTCAATCAGATATTCATTTACATCAGACAATGCTGCGTTAAGCACAGTAATTGATTCCTGATATATGCTGATTTAAATGCATAAATAAAAATTCTGTAATTAATCTAAAGGAAGGGCAGTGAGTTTCCTCCTACCAATACAACACAATTACCACAAAGTTACTGCAGGCATATATGGCAGCAGATAGCCCCCTACCTGCTATCATGAGTAGCTTCTCCAGATCCTTGATGAGGTGAATTTGGAAGACAGCACCCACACCTGGGATGTGCGTTAAGGAATTCTTTAATACATTCAGGGCATAGAGACCTTCCTCTGCACCCACAAGTACTACCTACAGTGAAAACAGGAAAAAAAGAAAAATAGCACATGTGGTGAACAAGGAATGCTCCAAGAGCAAGCTTGAATAATTTCATTTACCAGTGAAGAGGAAAAAAACAAACCAATAACCAAGTATACAATTAC
Source organism: Anser anser (assembly GCF_964211835.1). Classification (NCBI taxonomy): domain Eukaryota; kingdom Metazoa; phylum Chordata; class Aves; order Anseriformes; family Anatidae; genus Anser; species Anser anser. The sequence goes on along the minus strand of NC_139739.1, from coordinate 11,835,562 downwards.
ACACACAGATGTTAAGATACAATTTTCATGAAAGAACAATAAAATATTCAGTAAGGTTCAACTGACCATTGTCATTACCTGGTCACTAAAGGGCATTGTGCAATTTATATCCAAACGGTCTTCACCTTCTAGCTTCAGCAGGGAGTTTCCAAGCAATTTCTGCAAATGACAGAAAGAATTTTTTTTTGTTGAGTTCATCTTGATCTCTTTCTCTACTAGTATTTTAACAATGTAAAGTCATCATTTCAGATGGGAGAAAAGTTTAGCACAGATTTCCTTTTCTGAGAAAGCTAAAAGTTGCAGGGTTTCCTCCTACGAAAGAATTAGTATACTTTCATCTACATGAAATACAATTAGAATTAACCTAAACTCAGACAGAACCCATTGTTGTCCCTATCCTTTCCATTTCCCTCCATCTCCTGTAATGAAGCAGTGACATTTTTTGAGAAGGATTAAAAAAAAAGTCCAAATGTCAGTGGGAGCTTATATATTTTCTCAGAGACAGAAGAAATGTTAGCATGAGAGATGATTTCCCCCTCGTCAGATATTCACTACCTCCAGAGCTAACGTTTTAACATATAATGCCATAGAATCAATTCTCCCTTTATCAGAAAATAAAGAGTTATCAGTACAACAGTGTTAAAAAAGGCTATCCAGAGACAAAATAGCTCAATTTAACCTCTTATTCTTATCAGAAATAAAATTAAAAGTAAAAAACAAACACAGACTTCCCCCCCAAGAAACAAAAGGAAATCCCAGCTCCCTAAGAATGGAAGAAGGAGCTTTTTGTTTTTTTTTTCTTTCAAGGTTTGCTCATTCCATGTGGTACATTAGAGGATTAGATTTAAACCACATCCTAACTGCTGTTTCTTCCTTCTGTTTGCTGGAATTAGAGATCATTTTAGGGTCCTCTTACTACATGCCCCAAGTCTAACGAAGGCTATTGTAATATAAAGCTTCAATCTCACAAGGAACTAGTTCCTGTTACTCATACTGTCCATCTCAAGGCAGAAATAACTTACCTTCAGTTAAAGCTCAGTGTGTCAAATACCAAAAAAAATATTTTTCAAACACTCTGCTCCCTCCCAGAATATTTTATTATTAAACGAAACTTTTATACTCACAGCATCAGCCTCAGCTTTTTCTCTGGAAACTCTCCCACCTGCCACTATTGATTCCAGTGCTGTGACCCAGCGCTGTTTGTCAGGGAAGCTGGGTGCTAACAGGTAGAGTGTTCTACCAGGCCAGCAAGTGGTGTGTGGATGAGACTCCAATTTTAGGATATATGGCACATCTGAGATGTTGTATAGATAGAATAAGACTTAGATTAGTTTTCACAATATTGTCAGTGGACTTATATCAACACCTTTCAGCGTCATTGGAGAGAAGTTGTATTTAGCAGGATGTGTTATCATGGCAATTTATACATAGGTTTCTCCTTTACAGGTCCTGCATAGGCTAGCCACTTAAAGCTAAGTATTAGATAGAGGTATGCAAACCATACTTACAAGGCTGTCTCTAATAAATAAGAATCATTTCTTGTCTTTTATTCAAAAGAGAAACATTATGGAAAAGAAGTACAAGCCAGCCACTCAGCTAACGTTTTCCCTGTACTGTTCAAGAAAAATCTGTAAAAATTGCTTGTGGAAACCTTTGTTTTTAACAGTCTGTATCCTTTAATGGTGAAGTCAAGACATACATAATCTTTTCATCAGTTCTATTGAATACATACAAATCAAAACATTAACATTTTTTAATAATGAGACTGTATATACACCCCACAGTGTTTCTAAGTTAATAACTTTCTGGTTAGAGTACAATGGTGGCAAGAATTACAAAATTTCACACTTCATAGCGAGCACTGAGCAAAGAAATTTGAAATAAACCAAGTATGCCTTTAAGTATGTTACAAAATACTAATATTTACTTCCACTTGGCTTGATGGTTATCTTATTCACAGCTCAAGTACCATGACAGAAGCAACGGCCTGTGTATCTAGATGACTAACCTATTCACCTAATTCAGAGAGAGGTAACCTCATAATTGCACGGTTACAAAATGAAAGTTAAAGAGAGAAAAATCTGTTCAGCTAAACAGAATGCCAACTGATGTCAAGCCAGATGAAATCCATTTGACCTCACGTACATAGATTCTCACCTGTCTTTGCTGTATTGGTAAGTTCAGTAGCTCCTACAGCTCCATGAACAGTTACATCACCATCAGGAAGGCAGAGCTCAAATTCTTCCAGAGGCCTCTGTCCAGCTGCAGAGAGAACAGGGAGATGGACTAAGAAGAGCAAATAAGTAGTGAGAAAATACCTGTGATAGCAAAATGAAGCGCATACACCCTGGATATTTCCCAGCTGGACTGTAGTGACATACCAGCCAATAAAACCATAAGGGATCTAAAAAAAATCAACTATGTTGCCTTATTACAAAGGAGTAACTTAATTAGCTACAGCCACAGCAAACAATCCTTAGGCCTCTCCAAACAATATCTGAATATTGAAAGAAAAATTGTTCTTCCTAGAAATGCTGTTACCTTCTCTTGCTTCTGCATCATAAATGAGCACTTTCGTTCCTTCCAGGACAATATACTTCCTGTCCCAGCCCTGCTGCCCACGTTTATTATTCCTGAAGAAAATAAGCACAAAATCGCATTGGATTTTCTACCTGGATTATGAACATAACAAACATGCAAATTGTAGGAAGAGATTTCAGTAATAGTAAGAAACTGTAATGGGCATGTACCAATTATCACCTCACATGAGCCAGGATAATATATAAAACTTTTCCAAATGTTTCAGCACCTGATATGGCACCAAGATTCATGTTTATACCTTGGCACTTTCATCCACCCTTCAAGACGTAGACTGCTGCTTGGCTCCTTCAGCTGCAGACCGGGAGAATTCATTTTATCCCGGCAGAATGCTTCAGAGAAGTGTGTGGCATATTCTGCTGGCAGTCCACAAGTAGCTGGCAAGCAAGTTGAGCATTTTGGGTGACACATCACCTGGCATTCTGACAGAAGGACAGAGAAAAACTTATGTAAAACGACAAAAAAAGCACGGCACAGTTGCTTCAACTTCTAATGCACAACCCCCAGCTTTTATAAGAATTTCCTTCTACTCTAAACCATCAGATGTTTTCTAATGTAGAATGTTTGCACCAAGACGTTTCAAAATCTTCATGCTTGGTCGTTTATTCAACTTTCACTGAAAATCTATTCTAGACAGCTGATCCTTTTTCATTCTACTGCCATGCTACACTCTGTTCGCGCACACGCTCTGCTCTTACCAAGACATTTAGATGCTTGCCGTCCAAAGTGCACAGTATCCAGACATACCGCACATTTTGTTGCTCTCATATTTAGCCCCACATTAAAACGATGTGGGATATTGTGATGCATTCGCTCTTTCAGGCGCCGACTGTACTCTGAAAGGGACAATATCTATTATCAGGATTCAAACTGTAACAGGGATGAAAATTATAGTAGGTTCGGACATTTTAAAGCCAAAGGAATTAAAAAGTGATAAAATATCCCTATCAAAACCCCAATGAACATAGACACTGTCAGTTTTCCTTTGCAATCTGCAAATCTTAAACTACGTCTCCACCTCAGTAACTACCTTATACAGGTGCACAGAATATGCCACTTGAGAACAGTCTATAGAGCTGAAACTGCTACTGTTTGGTGTAGCAAGATTATGCCAATCAATCCAACTGAATTTCAAGTCTGCACTTAACTGCAATTCTTATAATGTGCTAGACTAATCACAATTTTGCTTATAGCTAACAAACCCTTCAGCACCTATACTTTTGTAGTCAATATACAGCAGGCCTTTTCCATACAGCCTTCATACTAACCATCAGTGCCAGCATATCTTAAAGCATACCTAAAATCCCTGTTAGTGGATCTATTCTGTATTTTTGGTCATTAAGGAACAGAGTTAATCCTTCAAGGCATGCTCTTTTACCGAATAACATGATTCTATTTTCCTGACCATGATCTATCACTGAAGACATCTTCCTATGCTAACGCTACCCATCCTTACAGCACCCTGTGCCTCCCCAGTATCTGATGGTGAGACCTATTTGTGCTTTTGGCTTTTCCATTTTCTTCTAAAGACTCAAAGTTGTAGCTCAGAGTTTCTAGGTTTGACACTCATTCTTGCATACCAGTTAGTTAAGAATAAAAGAGCAGAGCCCTTAATCCCTTTACTTTGTCTGATGACCCTCTCCCTTCCATTCTCAGTAATATGGAAGGGTATCCCCTTCTTCTAGTTAATAGGGTATCAATATCTTTGACCTGGTAACTTCCACTTACGCCTAACCCAAGTCTTCTCCTATTACCAAAAATCTTGATAGAATCTTTCTGCTCAGCAGAACAAATCTGTATGCAGCTAAGACAAGTAAAAACCTTAATTGCTAAGGAAACAGCCGTAAATCCTTTTGATCAATGCACAGAATAGTACAGAAAATATACTCCTTTGAAAACCAGAAGTTCACCAAGGACCTACCCTCTGGTGTGGAAGATTCCTTCCTGCGACTGGAGGGTGGAGCAAGCAGACTGATTGGAGTAGGCTGATGCTCTGGTGAGCGGACTATGGCAGACATGATGATCTGCTGCCTGGCTGTGGCTGGAGTGGATGGATGAGGGTGGTCTGATATTTTCCGATGAGCAGCTACAGATGAGATAAATATCACTCGTCAACATAACCAATATGAAGAACTAGTTCATAGCAGTGGTTCTGTGCAACCATTCAATGGTTGCAACCGGCAGAAAAATGTGTAGCCTTACTGCATCTTCACAGCAGTAGATAAGATTTAAACAACACATTACTGCTCTAGTGGCATACAATTAAAGGCATGTTTTCAGACCAAAAATGTGCGTCTCCTCCAGATTCACCTTTTCTGCTAACTCCTACCTTCTTCGCGAGCAGATCTGAGCTCAATGCGTGTTTTCTGTAGAGCCTCCTCCAGCTCAGCAGAACGAGCTTTCTCCTTCTCCAGTGCCACTTTCAGCTCATTGTATTGCAGGGGAACCTGTGTGGGTAAAGAAGGGTCCTCTTTCCGCCGACTAAACAGGCCCTAGCAACAGAAACACACAGACAACTCCTAACTCCTAGTAAGAGATGGCTTAAACTAGGCAAAGCGAAACTAGCTAGTGGCAGTCCGGCCAGAGGGCCTAATGGTAATTCTGATATAAGTAAGGATGGATTTTTATCTCATACTGGCACTGGAGAAAAAGTGTTGAGATATGGATTAATTTAAAGAGGGACAAACATTACCTGTTAGTACTTACACCTTGAGTTTCCAAAAGCATCTAAACAGAGGATCTCAAAATATGTGGTTAAAGTTAATTTAAATGCAAAATGACGGAACTGCTTATGACACAGATGTGACAAGCCACGTCACCTGACTAATCAGTCCTATGCTACAAGACAACCACTCTAGATACAAAATATGTTCATACACACATACATACTTACTGTTATAAAAAAGAAAAAAGCATGATATAATTAAATTAAAACTCTGTATTCCTACAGCCTCATTGATGTGTAGCTACTGGGTTGTAACCTAAGTATTGTGGGAATAACAAAATACCGGAAAGGCCACGTGAAAGACATTCTGCCTTGTAAAGCTTGTGCTCAGTGACTTGAATACTTAGATGAGGACACATTTGTGTTGCACAAAGAAAGATAAAACAGAATATTTTGAATACACAGCACATAACTAATCACAAAGCCATCATTTAACTCCATGCCTCAAACCTTTTTCACCCACCTTTTTCTTTTTTGCTGGTTGGTCCATCTTTGCCTGCAGGAAATCAATGAGTTTGGTTTGCTGAGAAATAGTGCCCTCCATTTTCACTTTTTCATGGGAATAGAGAACCTGTGAAACAAACAAACAAATAACGTAAGCAATTTCATCCTAATAGTAGAAACAGACAACTCAAGAGGAGAACAGAATTAAAAACAGTGTATTAGGAAGTGTCACACAGAAACAGTAAGCCACATCCCAAAACTCCACACTAAAGAGGAAGCACAGTCCTGCCCACTGTTTCCTCACCCTCACCTGAATGTTTTCCAGCTGATATTCCAGATCACTTCTTTCAGTCTTCAGAAGGTCTGCTCGATCTAGAGCCTCCTGTAGTCCTTGAGTTAGGCGGAAGATGTGATTCTTTTGCAAATCCATTTGCTGCTGCAGCTTTGCCTGCTGTTAATAGAAAAACAAAGGCCAGTGTTTGTTTTTTTAAAAAAACTATTACATGTTAACACTCCTGGTAAATTAAGCATATTGCACAACTTAAAACTAAACTGACACTTTAAAAGCTAAAAAACTACAATATTCTAGAAGTTTTCCTTCCCTTCAAAATGCATTATGACTATTTCCATGTAGTGTGTTGACATTAATTCATAGCAACAGAATTTCTTTCAACTGTGTTCAAGTTAATTGCTTTTTAAGCATTTTAAAATTTTGTAATTATTAATTGTACTGCACACACATGAAGTAATTTGCATGTCATTTCTCAAGTCCTCTATGCAATCACCAGAAGCTATCTCAGCTGTTCCTAGTAAAAAAAGATCTTTCCTATAAACCAGAATAAACTCCTGCCTCTATTCACATGAGATGAGGAAATTTAAGTCCAAATGTCTACATCTTTGTCTCCAAACAACAACAGAAAAGAGCGCATGATACAACTACTCCTAAATAGTTTTCTTGATGAGAAAATCCCCAAGTATGAAAACCACCAATGCTCAGATATTATTAAGAGCCAGAAATTTTTCACTGCGATTCATAATGGAATTATCAACTCTACAGTAACTTGCCAGTGCCCCAAGTACATCAACGGGCTCTAACTGCCCTGTGCAGCCTGCAACCACCTTTCTCCCAAAATTCTCCTCTACAAACTCTTCCCCCACTACCTAGGTTTTGGCCTGCATTCAACGTCTCACTGATATGGTGCAGGTGTATAACCTTGGATCAGACCTCTGTGAACCCAGCTGAATTATGAAAAAGAGAGCCATGAAAAGCCTCACCTGTGGCCTCCACCCCCCATGCACCCTCAGCACATTGGCTCCAGAGCTGTTTTTGAGCTATGGTCCTTGCCCTTGCTGTGTCAGAACTATTGTGTAGGAATGCTGTACCTGGGCATGAGCACTGCCTTGCAGAGGTGACCTAGGATGTACCTTGTCACTACAGGCTTCTCCAATGATCTCCAGGGCACCGGCTTAACCCAATTACTGTCACCAGGCCTGATCTGGTCTTCTTGTGCAGGTACTGTGGGACTGTGCCCACTGGCTGCAAAGTCCCTGTCCCTGCCCACCTTGCTGGCAGCTCTTGGCTCCCAGCTCACCTTTCCTTGCGCAGCAGTTCACCTTTACAGCTCCCTGCTGTGGCCACCCATTTTGCAAAGTTTTAAGTAAAAACAAAACCCCTATCTTAATTCTCCACAACTGTATATAAGAACAGATATGTAATAACTGCTACCCACACAACTTTCTCCCTTCTTCCCCACACTGTAGAACCTTCTTTAGTTATAACTTGAATTTACAAGGTTACCTCTTCCAGAAGCCTCTGCTTGAGCTCCCTTTCTGTCTCAAGCTTCTGTTGTAAACTGCGTGCATTCATCTCCAACATAGCATGCTTCTTCTCCAGGTCATTGAGCTAGGTAGGTGGGATAGATGATCAGGACAAGGCTAATAAACAATGTTCCACAATCTTAAAATCCAACTTCACAAAGCATACACAAAAGAGAAATGGTACAACTACCCTTTACTTAGTATAACGGGCTGGGGGGGGACAACAATTTGGTATGTCACTGCTCAAATTAAAAATGTGGACATCAAGTTATTGACAGAATGCATTGTACGCTCCTGGGACAGGCCGTTTTTACCTTCAGTCTTTCTCAAAACGGGCACAAGCACAGACTGGGAGACGAGTGGCTGGAGAGCAGCCCTGCAGAAAAAGCTATCTCGGGGGGGCGGGGAGGTTGGTTGCAGGAGGCTCAGTATGAGAGGACAAACTGCATTTTGGGGTGCATCACACACCGCACAGCCAGCCAGGCAAAAGAGGTGATTATCCCACTATACTTAGCACTGGTGCGGCCTCACCTGGAGGTATTGTGTGAAGTTCTGGGCTCCACAATAAAAATGTGTGTGTGTGTGTGTGTATAATTTATTTTTAATTTATGAATATAAATAATATTATATATACACATGTATATATAAACATAAAAAATACTGCATCCAGAGGAGGGCAACAAAGCTAGTAAAAGGGCTGGAAGGCATGTCCTATGAAGAGAGCCTGTGGACACTTGGTTTGTCTAGCGTGGAGAAAAGTAGGCCAAGAAGTGACCTCATTGCTCTCTGCAACTTCCTGAGCAGGGGAAGAAGAGAGGGAGGCGCTCTTCTCCCTGCAAACCGACGACAGGATGTGCAGGAGTGGCACAAAGCTGTACCAGGGGAGGTTCAGACTGCATGTTAGAAAAAAATTCTTTACCATGTGGGTCATCATGCACTGGAACAGGCTTCCAAGCAAGGTGGTTGATGTCCCATGCCTGCCAGTTGGCAAGAGACATTTGGATAATACCCTCAATAATATGCTTTAACTTTGGGTTAGCTCTGAAGTGGTCAGGCAGTTGGACTGAATGATCTTTGTAGGTCCTTTCCAACTGAATTAATCTATTCTAAAATGAAATCCCAGGTCTTTGGCTTGAAGACAGAATTCTATCCTATTGACCTCCCATCTGTGATCTTTAATCTGCCCCAGCACCTTGAAAAAGCTGCTCAAGACCACATTTCCAGAAGTAACATCTCTATAAAAGACAAGTATCTCAGCTAACAATAAAAGTCTCAGGCTGGAAGTTACTTACCTTATCAGAAAGGCTCTCAGCTTTGAGTTTTTGTTCCTTTAGTGCTTGCTGGAGGGCTAGAATCTCTGCCTTGTGTTCTTTGACAGCTAGTTCTACCACCTGGCGAGATTCAGTAATACGCTGATCTGCTCGCACTCTGCATTAAAATGGAAAACACTGTTACCTAACTCCTTTCTGGGTTTGACCTCTTCCTAGCATGCAGTGGCATCAATAACTTTCAGGGGTTTGCCTCAAATTCAAGATGTTGCTTTATAAAGCCTGTTTGTTGCAACACTTTTATTATATAACCCTGTTCCTGCCCCTGCTAGAAAAGCAGCCTGAAGACCCCACAGTAACAGTTTGGAGCAAGGACTAATTTTCCATATAACAAAGTAGAAGAAAAAGAAAATCAAGACTGTTATAAATTGCAGTGATAAATACCATTCCCCTTGAATTGCTCACTTGTAAAGAAACAAAAGGAATAATATTACTGGTGAATGACTATTAACTAATATACCATTTTTAGAACTACCTCACAAGAATTTATATTTAGTTCCAACTCCCATATCCTATTCTAAAAATGCTTTGTAGAAGCTCATACAAGTTAATAAAAACGTGCAATAGAGAGAGAAAAGACCTGCTCTGTTTCTCAGTATCCAGCATCCTCTGCAACTCTCTGACACGACATTCAAACTGAGACTTCTCATCCCCTAGAACGTTTCTCCATGCTTCCCACTGACGCTCTTTCTCCAAGAGTTCATCATTCAGGGCCTCCAAGTCCATTACTTGCTCTTCCAGCATTGTACATGTTGTCTTCAAGGCCTCCATAGTCTAAAAATAAATCCTCCTATCAATTCTCACATCCCACATCAAGCATGCACTTTAAGCTTCAGCCTTACCATTTAACTTACAGTACATGCAAATTGGCAGCAAACATTAGCTGGTAAATCACAACCCATTTATTTCAAGGCTTCCATACATTCACTTGTGATTGCCTTTAATGTCAGTTCTATCACATTATGAAGATTTTGGAATTGCCAGGGTCACAAACTTAAAATAAATAATTCTAAGTTACAATACCTTTACAATGCTAAATATCTAAATAAAATTGCATAAAAACACAAAGGGAAATAACCAAAAATTTCAATTCATTCAAGTACATGGGGAAGGAAGGCTTAAACAATAATCGGTCCAATCGCCTGTAAAGGCATATTCATTCCCCACAAGCTTTCAGATTTAAAAGAATTTTTAGCATTTCAGATAATCATCTAGCTCAGCTGTGATCCAGATCTACGTTACTTACTTGTTTCTGACTGGTAAGCTGCATCTCTCTCTCCGTGATCTCTCGACGGAGATGATCAACTTCACTTCGCAATTGGACAACCTCATCGTTGGCCCCTGAGGCCTCATCAAGTTGTTTGGACAAGAAGAAATTCTGATTGTTCAGTTCTGCATTGTCTTCACTGAGCTGGTTCAGCTGCTCTTCCAAATCTGTTATCACCTAGAAAGAAAAATAAATTAGATTATATGTCAGTGAGTACAGCTTTTAGAAAAAGTGTTCTGCTCTTGCAGAACCATTTATCGCCCAGCAAGCAGACAAATACAAGCCGCTTTCTTTTGCAGATTTACACACAGGCTGTATTATAATGGCAGATTTTATGCATGGGAGTGTACTTAGATTAGGAATAGCTTTGTTTCTTACACAAAATGCTGTGAATTTTTTTTGATTGGGTTTAGAGTATAAAAATGCTGCAATGCAATTTAACGTGACAGTTCTCTCTCAAATAATAAAGTACTGTGTTGGGAGTCAGGAGTTCTGGTTGTATTCTCAGATCTGCTGCTGACTCAGTGTGCTTTTGCCAAAGCACCTCATCTTTTTTGCCTCAATTTCCCCTTAAGTGAAATGAGGCTAACGCTTCTCACAGAGACTTTTGAAGCATGATATTTAAGAAAACTGAGTAAGAGGTGCAATGAAGGCAGCATAATCTGATGAATCTTCCTAGAAACGTTGTTTAGATTACTATAAGTAGCACTATATATAGCCAGAAAAAGCAGAAAAATGCAAGAAATATTTTGTCCAAGCAACATCAGCATAGGATATATGAAGAAAGAAAAAAACATGGCAGCACAACAGACTAATAGAAAATCAGTGAAAAGCAAAACCTCAACAAGCACAATAGCCTTGCCTTTAATGAAGTGGAACCGTCCACTTGTTAAGTCAGAATAGCATTAAACTATAATGCTTTAAACCACATTCCCCTTCAATTTAAAGACAAATACAAACAACAGCAGGCCCTTTTCACAGTCCCTTTTCATTTTTATGAATGAAAGGCCATAAACACTGGATGGATGAATACCTGTACCTCTGCCTAACTGAAAAGCAATGTCATCACAACAGAAGGGAAAGGATCCTCAGAATAATCTTGAAAACAGCTTAATAAATAGAATTTCAGAAACCATTAACATTCAACTATTAGAAATATGTTCAAGAGGCATTTTTGCCTAGATGTCAAAGAAAAGCGAATAATATACTTCATTAAATGGGACAAACTAAAATCCCAGAACACAGTTGGCCACACATTCAAATTTAAATGTTCCAATTTCCTAAACAAGCCAAGCACTTAAATATATAAAGCAGTAGAGCATAGCACATACATCTCTTCTCAGCTATCTGGAAAGATGACAACCATTTCTTTTTGAAGAATCTGTAACACATATTGGCTGCCTTTTACCATGCCTCTCCTAAATCTAAATTAACGGCATTTGATTTTTAAACTGTTGGCAGAAAAAGTCCAACTGCCATTACTCCCTGCTGGGTGAAGGGGAGATTCCCATGTGTTGGGTCAAATTGAAGTGATTCATAATCTAAAATACAACATTGCTAATGAAAATCTGATCGTGTGGTTGTTCTTGAGCAGTCTTACTGTTCAAAATATGCATTTTATTCTGTATCATGTATCAAGTTTTTGAAGAACCCAGACTGTATCATCAGGATGTCTTAGTGTCATATTGCTGTAGGGATAAAAGCTTGCAAATGTACTTAAACAAACAAAAAGGAACAAAATGCCTGCTTTTCCAGTGTTTTACCTACCATTCTTACAAATAACATTGTAGATTTCTACTAGCTGCCAGATCAGATAATCCCTTTCTTTTTCTTCTACTTTTATTTTTATTTTATGTTTAATCACACCACGTATCTTGGGAATTTTAAGGAACCTGTTATACAGCTATGGTTTCTTCCACTTTCACTGCATATATTAATGCAAGTACTTTGTATAGCAGAAAGTAGAGATAGGATGGAAACAAAATGGATAAGGTGGCATGCAGATATAATACTTCAAACTACTTGACTCGTATTTAAAATTAGCTGTATTTCAAGTCAGTTTTTTCCCTTTAGGGCTGGAAGCTAAGCTCCCACTGACCTTTATTCTAGGTTCTAAGATTGTCTTCTTTCTCTGGACATAACCGAAATTAAACCAAATCACCTGATATTTCACTGTTACATTTAATCGAGTAGGATATTTCTGGAAAATTTCAGACAAAGAACAAAGCAATTAAGAAGGGTTCCAGAAGTAGTAATGTGATCACCTCTCTTGAAGATTTTCCTAACAGTTTATTTATTGAAAATTCCTAAATGGCTTGGCTTAAATTTCAAATATATTACAACCTATGTAATGCAATCTAGATAGATAGATTGTATTTATTTATTTTAAAGAGAGATAATTGGTTCTTCTCAGTATAATGTTCATTTTTTCATGGAGAAAGGGAAAATTTATTGACAAAATTTTAAAAAACCTATCTATTGGTATATATAACCCAATACGGTTACAGAATTTATAAGTACTGTAAAGCCTAAATGGTGACAGGTAATAGCATCACAGGAAAATGGGGCAAGGTGTGATGTAAATGGCTGTCCTGTGAACCAACAAGGAAGAAAACAGATCAGGAAAACACATGTGATAGGAGATATCGTCTTAGGCATACATATGTACAAACTATACCAGAATCCTGTATCTGAAAAGAGTCAATAGTTTTAGGTATTTTTCTTTTTAGTTAAGGAAATCCCCAGGCAAAACAAACAAACAAACAAAAAACTGAGCTATTCTGGAAATAAATTTTTAAGTATATTAAAGGAAAGCCTAAAAGGAAACACTACTATATCCACTGTTATATCCTTCTGAAACTCAAAATATAATTACAAAAATCTTCAAATGTAAAGCTTATAAAACAACCAAACACTTGGAAGCTTGGAAAAGCACTTCTAGGCAGTACAGGCAGCCTTATCTGTGGCACTGTATCAGCTCTCACAAAGCCACTGAAGTTTTCTCCTCAATCTATGTACATCTTCATCGCAGCAAATACAAAAGATTGTGATTATAATCTAACTGGACCACGCTAATCTTGACAGACTGTTCAATATATGCCACATCTAAGCACACAACTTATCTTTATATTGGTATAGAAGATGGTATCTCATTCTTAAATACTATGGATCACCCGAAGCATAATAACTTTTCAGCAAAGTGATTATATTCAGCACAATTCCCTCCCCACTGCACGGTATCAGAGAGGCAGTGTTTCTATATCGTGAGATTGCACAGATTCATAGGTATTATACCTGACCCAAAAAAATTCTCCAGGCAGAGATCACAAATTAAATTGTATAGCAACCAGCAGTTCAGGACTGTGATGATTAGGTTTGTATATCAGACACAGTGTACAAAATTTAATCCATACACTCCACATGTCAAAACCACAGGCAAAATAACGAGGGAAAGAAAGAAAGGAAGCAGTTTTAGAATACTCCCAACTGCAGTTCGCAAACTTCTCCAAAACCTTATCCAGTTCCTTCAGGAAGATGTCTCAGTTCTCAGATGCCACCGACAAATGTGCAGGAAAATGTTAGGACACAGCAAGGTTAACTGCTTCAGAATGCCATCAGCAGTACGTTCTCTGGGGTTTAATTTCATCTCTGGTACAACCTTAATTCAGAACTTCTAAACTAACGTATAGTTTTACCCTACTCATTTCCACTCCTCCCACCATCACTGAGCTTTACTAGAAAGTTAGCTGTCAGAAATAAGGAAGAAAAAAGACAAAGCCATCTCTCACCCCTAAATTATCATGAGAAGAATGTGGAGCAGGCACCAGCTTCACTTCATCTTAACCTACTCACATTTGGACCTGAGATAGCAAGCTGTTCTAGCTGAAAATTACCGAGCATCTTAATGACCACAGGCACAGATGCATACTTGAATGCAGACAGGCTTGTGTGTCTTCCTGTATGATGGATATTTAATAATCAGCTCCTTGCTTTCCGCCTCTTTCCATAATCAGAGAACTTCTGCGACTTGAAACATACCTTACACTGTGATAGATCTCAGTCTCCAAAAATTCATCACAGCTTAGCTTGGGGGACATCACTCATTAGTAGCTGCAAAGCAGGAGGACACTGCATGGTCTGCATACCCTTCCTTCCCACAACAACTCAGTCTTAAAACATACACTCTCCTGTATTCCTCAGTCCTACTCCTCAGAAGATGAGCTGCCTCTTCCAACCGTGAGCCTTGTCCTCAAAGCACGATGATGTCGTCCATAAAGATGGCCCCATTAACACCACATCAACACCCTAAAAGTCTCTGACTTTTTGTTAGACTACAAAAACTACACAGCTCCATTTTTGCCTATAAGAAGCACCTGTCATAACATTTTCTGTGAAATGAAAATCAGGAACAACCCCTCCCAACCAACAGCCAGTAACATAAATATACGTACGTGCGTGCATGTATGTATGTGTGTGGATATTCTTGTTTGTTTGTTTGTTTTACAAATTTAACTAAGCCATATAAAACTTTTCGCCTGGGTATTAGCCTTGTTACTGCGGGCAAGATCTCTTTACTCCAAGAGATAATTTAGCAAAGTATGTAACATGCCTGAATATAATTTTGGAAGTTCTCAAGAATACGTAAAGATTTTTTCCTGTATGCCAACTAATTGGGCCAATGTGGATCAGGAGCTCACACTGAAATCAGGACTTCGTGCATGACTAAAATGGTACGTGTGCCTAAGGGCTTGTTGTAGTTTTAATGCCCCACTATCCCATCTCATAGACAAGTGCAGAATCAAGCATGTTAATGCTTATGATAGCAACACAAAACAATCACAAAGGAACCTCAGGGAGGAGAGATAAACCTTATTTTAATGGTGAAATCTTGAATAAATGGAAGTGCAACATCCAATTAGTACTAAAAATGCCATTCTCCTTTCTAGAGTAAAAGCAATAGCCTGTACCTGAAAAAAAAAAGGAAGATTCAGGCAGTGTATTCCTGGAATAGCAATAGTATTTTTTACTAAGCTGATTGTAAATACTTTATGGGATACCTTTTCTTCTGTTTTTTTATACACATTGCCACCTCCTTACTGAATGTTTTCTTCTTGAAAGAATTCTATTATTATTTAGATAACTTAGCACCATTTTTAACATCAAATGCATTGATGATCCAACAAAAAGCCATAATTAAAAGCCAGATGGAAACAACTGACAGAAATGTAAATCTTCCTATTTAAGAAAATGTATTTTATTTCCAGTGCTTTTGCTGATTGCCAGGGAAATAACTTGAATTTTAAAACTCTAATGGATCACATGGCTAATACTTTTGATAGAACAATTCTTTAAAGGTAGGGAACTAGTCCTTCATCCCTCAACAGATTTGCTGGATAAACTATCATTGTGAGAAGATTATGATAAAATATCACTCTTCATGTGTGGCCATGTGCATCTGTGTGTGTGTAGAGCAGGTGCTACAATTTGCAATTTTTATTGTAATTATGTATCTTATTATTTTTTGCACAACTGAGGTCTTTGTACAAGAAAGCAAAAGCTTGTATTTTCTTTTTGACCCCAACAGTAAAAAAAAAAAAAAAGTTACAAGATGAAACAATGCAGAGCTATCAAAGCAATTAAATATGAATTCAGAAAGACATAAGAAATTAAGACCAACAATATAGCAATGGTCTTTATGTACACACCCCAAAAGACAACAAATTTAAAACTGAAAATAGGAGAACCTAAAAGATTATTGACTTGGGTCAGAGGCCTCAGCAAAAGAAAGGACAGGAGTGCAGTGAAGGTACAAGGAAAGCAGATGCACATCTGAGGTGTGAGCCTCCTCTATAACTGGAAGCTGCGACCTTTGTAAAACTAGAGTACAGAAGTAGAGTAAGTATTTTTATTTATCTTTTGAACACTAAGAAAAATATCAAAGTAATGCAGTCTTTCAATAATGTGCTTTTTTTCCCTCTCTAATCTTATTTTCATTTTTTCTTACGCTGTCTTGGGTTACTTAATAAGATTAACTAAAAATTAATTCCATACCAGAATTCCATACCAAAAATTAATTCCATACTAAGTTTGCCAGAACAGCTCAAGGAGTTTGTTTCACCTCAAAATGGATGTATTTTCAAAACTTGCTAAAAGAATAAGCCTACTTATTGCTATGGTGCATAAGTAGCAGCATATTACAATTATTCTCTTGAAGTGCTATTTTAAAATGAGTATATATTCTAACCACCTTCAAGTAGAATCAAATGGTCACCAAGAAGTGAAACCTGCACCATATCAGTCCCTATTCAATTAAAATGAGGCTGAAATATCTGGTGAAGGCACCATAATAAACGTTACCTGATCCCTCACTGTCAATAGAAGATTGTCCTATCATTTATCTCAATGGCCCACAGTAAAAAGGATGGACAGCTAGAACTACTTATAACACAGAAAGTTTCTATCCATGGTCAGTTAAATTATACATACATTCTCCCAGGCTGGAAAGAGAATGTATGATGAGCATGTATTATTCATGTAGGAACTATTTCATTAATTTCTTATTGATGAAGAGGTTTTCTGATGCCTGATCCCACTTATCCCACTAACGGACATACAATGCACAACACTTAAAAATCTTTTCATGCAGAACATTCAAAGCTCTTGACATTCTTGTAATCCTGTGGGTCAGTCCTCACTGCTGGAGATTGCTCGCCACACTTATGGAGCCAAAATCCTACAGTAGTGAGATAATGAGTTACAACCTCTGAAAGGCAGCCTACCACACAGTGAAAAGAAGCTACAGATTTTCCAACGCAACTGGTTTTTGCCTGCATGGAGATCACATAAGTATTTTCACAGAAAGCTGTCATTCTTTACAAAGGCCAAGACAGAACAAAAGAACAGAAAATATAGCTATGGATGTAGGATACATGACAACACACATGGAACCAACCTGCGCAAGCGAAGAAGACTACAAAAAGCGAAGTTTCTTTTGAAGACTTTCTTTTAGATGGAGGTTAATACATTTTGCTCTACTTCCTCATTCCTTCAATAGAATATAGTGATATTCTATTAACAGAAGTTAAGCACTGCTTAGTGCTGAAGAGTAACTGAGGGAAACAGAATAACTCTTTAAAGATATTTTTGAAAGACGAAAACTTGTCTGTTAGATACTTATTTTGTCCTTTATTTAGTCCTACAGCACAAAAAAATAGATTTGAGGAAATCACTGGAAGTGGGGAAACAAGATAAAAAAAACAGCAGTTAAGCCTTGCTTACAGGGTGGTGTAAGGAGAAAAAGCCTAAGGAGATCAGCAACCAATGCTGATCCAGAGGTTCAATGCTTCTGCAGTTCATGTCATTGGAAGTCAGATGTTCTCATCAAGCATCATAAGCAAGTTTGAAGTGGTAATCTGCAAGAATACCTACTAATACACAAAGCCTAGGACATCTCTCCTGGACTGATGAAATGAATACAAAAACATGTCGAAAGATCTCAGGCAATGTAAGGTGCAAATTAAGATCCTAGAGTCCTTTCTGCTCTTTGAGCAGATGACCACATGTCATTGCATCATCTGGAACCATAAATTTTCTTGTCTCTTCAAACAGGCTTGAAATCCTCCTTAAAACCCAGAGTAGCATAAATGCTCTCCCATTCGCTCTGGCCTAGATCTACAATGCAGCTCAGGATTTGGACAGGTAGATCTTTTCTCCTTGTGAGTAGAAAAAATCTTTACCTACAGTCGTTTTTGCAGCTGCTACACCATTCTTATTAGCTGCACTGCAATGAGATATTTTTAATTTTCTTTCTTCTCCAAAAAGAAGAATAGTATCAATTTCATAATCCGAATAAAACCTCACAAGTGAGGTTTACCTAAAGCCTAAAAGGAATCAAATCCAATCACCCTAGCTCCTACTAACACCTTGAAGACAGGAGTCCGCATTAGTAACTAATGTCATCAAGGAGTAAATAAGTAAGTTGTTTAGTTCCTTATCCTTAATTTCAAAATAATTCAATGATCTGTATTTAATACTCACTGTGCAGCTATTACGAAGGGCTTCAAATTTACGCTGGATTTCATCTCTATGTGCCTAAAGGAGGTAAGAAGTTAATCATCAATTTTTCATACATTAGAATTAGAATCCAACAGCTGTTGCTAAACAAACTGCAGAACAATCTACCAGCAAGCAAAGTTTGGAAGGCAGATGCTGCACACTGTGAAAGCACTCTGTAGTGGCAAAGAACTGATTAGCAAAAGTCACATCCTACTTAATCAAATTCTCCTAATTCTGAACTACTTTAGGAAAATGTACAAACTCAAGAACTGATTATATAAAAAGTTCCATCATAAATGGTCACCTGATGATATATAGATTCCATGTTAAGTTTGTACATTCATGAGTCGCTTTTACTTCCATACCCAGATTAGTGTTTTGTATAAAATAAATACTGCATACAATTTAACGCTTGCAAAGAAAAACTACAATGAAGCATTATGCAAGCTATCCCAAACAGCTCTGCCAATCTACCTGAATCCTACCATTAAGTACCATTTAATCCTAAGCCTCTCTAAGCAGCAGTGGTGAAACACAATAATCAATTCTTTGGAACACAGCATCCAAAGCACTGAAAAGGGCAAATGCTTATTTTAAAGAAAGCAGTATTGCATGCACCATTTTACCTCCTCATTTACAAGCAAAGCATGACAAAGCAAAAGTTCTTGTTTCAGCCTCATGGCCCCTCTCAAAATTCATTTAGACTAACAAAGTGATTTTACAAGTGTATAATGTCATATGCTATCTGAAACCTTAACAAATGAAAGGTCAGTGCACTAGCACTAGTGCACCAGCTACCTTTCTTTATTCGGAACATTTTTGTTAGAGCCAAGAGACTAAACAGGACAAACTCTTTAGCAGAAATCAAATAATGAGAGCTAAAATATTATCTTACCACAATGTGAAAAATAAAAAAGTATATACAAAAAATTCCGTATCAGAAATTCTCCAAGCCCACTGAACTGGACTATCTTACAACAGCTGGTCCAAAAGCACTACCATTTTGCCAAATTAACAGAAGCAGTAACTGAGTGAACACAGGTCATATACATTCATCTGTTTCACTGGTGGCATAGGGTAAAGATATCAAGCACATCATCATCCTGTTAGCAGTGATATTAGCAGTTATGCAAAGCTTTCAGCTGGGAGGAAGAAGACCTCAATTTTGAGCAAAAAGAAACAGATGCCAGCCATGTTCTGTTCAGTTTCTCTTACGGCCTGGTATTGCTGCCATACTTTCCCAGCATGTACCTGCTTAAGAACAGCTCTGCATAATACCTCCGTTCACCCACCCAAAGCATCAATCTAATAGAAGCACTATCTCAGCAAAGCCTACTATCCCTTCTAAAAAACAGCAATGGCAGAAATATCCAGAATAATAGTTCTTTTATCAAATATCACTGGAGCAAGAGAATGCATGTTTTCAACACTTCAAAATAACTGGATTCAGAGGTCATTGAAGACTGCTTCTTCAATGAGGGTAAGCTGTCAGCCGAAGTAGCAGGTCACACACTTTTCTCCTCTCTCTCTCCCCCCACTGCCCTGGGAATCCTTTCTGAAGAAAATATTTCTTACAATCAAGCACTGTGAAAGCATCTTTTTGTATTCAAGAGACAGCAAACAGCAGCATATAATTTAGAATTTTGTTTCCTGGGAGGGAAAGAGGGGGGAAGGAAGGAATATCTTTTTTCCTTTATATCATTCACACCTTACCAGAGACTGCAGGATACACATGACAATTTTTAATGAAATAAAATTAGGGTGGAATAAAATTAGGGTGTCGTTACCATTATTTTCATAGGATCTTTTTTTTTTCCAAAGCAAGTATAAAGCAGATTAACTCACAGAAAGAAATCATCATATCATTTATGATCATCAAGTACCTTCAAACTCGTGATAAATTATTTAAATAAGTAAATAAGAGAGCAGAACTCTGTCAATAACAACTTCACATGCAACTTTCACCTCATCACAAAGCAATAACGCACTTGCAAAGAGTCGAGCAGTTTTGGCACCAATCAACCACTACTAGGAAGCATACATATGGTTAAAGATAATAAGAGAAAATTTGACATTTTAGCCATTCCTGCCTCTATTAACACAAGGCATAATTCATGTCTTCTTCTGAAAATTAAAAAAATTATATAGTAAAAATCGATATTTAACCTCATTATGAAATGTGCACCTAAACAATTCTAATCGAGTGCCAATTTCAGGACTCACCGTGAGAGCTTGAATCTCTTCCTCTGCCTCAGCTGTAGTCTCCTCTAGTTCAGTTTTGGCTTCACGGAGCTGATTCTCCAGGGCTGTCCGTGCAGCCTGCAGCCCAGTAATTTGAGATTCCCGCTCCTGGAGTGTCAGCTGCAATTCCGTCAACTGCCTTTTGAGTTCCAGCTTTTGCTCTTCATGCTCTAGACCAACCTGAAGAATGCAAAAGCAGCATCCAGATATAAATTACTAACAAAGAAAATACAGGCGATGTAATCTCATTTCAAACCTCACTTTAGGATGACATTGCCGTTTCTACCCCAAAATCACATCTTCACAGATTGCTTAAGTGACTGAGAAGTCAAGGATGCAGCATTGCCTACTGCCTAATAAAAGTGACTACTTTGCTTTAAAAAAGATCAAAAACAAGATGGCATTTTGAAATGAAAATATGGGCACAAGAATACTTCCAGCTGTGACTCAAATATCACATATCAAATGTTGATATGAAAAGCAGAAAAGTTGAAGTGGTTTGTGATGACCTTTCTTCACGGAAGTTATATTATTTAAGAATCTTTACGCCTAAACATCAATACTAATCTTTATGTGCATGTAGACATCTAGATTCTTTTTGAAGAAACCAACCAAATCCCCTTGCTCTGGGTTTACTCAAATGGCTTCTATTCAAGGTTTTATTGAGGCATCCTCAGTGATAAACATGTCATTTCCAGAAATGGATAAGAAATGAACAAGCAGCAGAACAGATCTCAGTGCTCAAAATCAATTCCAAACCTTAATACCTTCTTCAGGCTGTTTGCTATCCCTTGTGAATCTTTCTGTTGTGCTGCAGATGCAAGACAAGCCCACTAGAAATCTTACAGTGGTCCCAACCAACTTCCGGCCAAACAAGGACACATGTTAGTCATCCAACCCTCTTAGCTAAAGGCAAAATTTCAATCTTAGATGAAAATTAGTGGAGTGAGACTGGAGAAAGTAAAAAGAAGACCTGAAGTGGATCCAAACTAGTTGATACAAAACTAAAGAACTAAAAATGAAGCAAAGCTCCCAATTTATTTATTTTTTAAAAAGCATATTTTCATATTATTGTTAGTTTTCTCGAAAACTTTTGCAAAATGTGCATGAAGCGATACGTCTCCTGTGTTCTTATAGCACCTCTGTCGTACCGTTTGCTTTCTATTCTGTAGACTCTTATAGTAAAGCTGGTCACTTCACATAGCTAAGCTTTTATTCTCTACCCTGTTACCACTCTAGCTAGAAAACATTATAAGGATATTGTACAAAAAAAAAAAAAAGACTCTGAGAAAGCAAGATGATCTAAAAGCTTAATACTTACTGTAATGAGCAATCTTTTTTATTTTGTTTTTATTATTTTTTCATTAAAAAAATAATAACCTCGGGGGAGGAACATACTGCTAGATTATAATAAATAATTACATCTTAAAAAACCATTATTAAGACACACAGAACTACGACAAGCTTATTTCTAGTTGTTACTATAATAGTCCAAATGGGTTACATTAAAGCAAATGGAATACATTGGGAGGGATTAAACCCAAGCCTTCACCTCTCGTAGCCTAGTCTCTAACTCCAGCAGGCGGTTCTTGTCAGTGTGATCTTGGTGACTCATCTTCTCCAATTGTTCCTCTAATTTTCGATTCTGGGCCTCTAACTTTCCAGCTTGTGTTTCCAAGTAGAACTTCTGTTGCCTGAGCTCTGAAATCATCTCCTCCTGGGCTTTCCTGACAAGAGAAAAACACAAGTGACAAACATGAAATGTCCTTAAAATATGTCCTTTCACTGGACTGAAGTATGGAAGAACACACCACAAGCTGCCTATTAAGCAGAACAGTTAAGTTAATAGCCTAAATTCTACACCCTTGTATGAAAGTAAGTCAGCTCCATTACTATCTGCAAAACATCCACATACTAGTGGATTCATTGACATACGCCCAGAGCACTAATATTTCATATTTGCAAGTTGCACAGAAAAATAAATTCTACATGTGGCTGTCTACAACAGTATTTAAGCTGTACTTAATTGCTTTCATTTCACCAATTCCTTGTTATGTAGTTTCCTACGCAGGAAAAATAAATGCTAAGAATAGTTGTTTTCACATGATATATTTCCATGAGATAAGAGAAATCCTATGGTTTACGTTTTTTTTGGAGGGGTGTTTAGTTTGTTTGTTCTTTAAAGCTGTAATGGACCCAGAACAAGTTCTAAACTTGACCTACATTGAAGCAAAGCTTTGTTGTCTCTGATCAAAGTCTCCATCTATAAAGTGAATGAAAATAATTACTTGTGTGCATAAGAATTTTGAGAGCCCGCAATGTCTGCTAAAAGCAGCAATTAGAATTTTAAATGCATATCCTCATGCATAACAAACAAACAAAAACCACCCCTACGTTATTTACATCTCCTGGAATCATTTTATCATGCATTGGAAAATTCTGCCTCAGGGTGCTTTCTATTTAGAAATCTCACAAAGCTTTACATACATTAATGAATTAATATTTTAAGAAGTTCACTGTGAGATAAACTGTTATTAATCCAATTCCAGAGAAATTATGTGGGTTGCCCAAGATCAAATGGGAAGACTTAACAAAACTAAAAATGGAACTTGTCTTCTGACTCACATTTTTGTGCTTTGCACACAAAACGCTAGTCACTTTTTTTTTCCCCCGTTTTCTCTCTCTTTTTTCTTTTTATTTATCTCTACAGACTATTGGCAGCAAGAGCTGTCAATAATCTGTTATTTTGCTTTCTACTGTTTCCTGGGCTGCCTGCTCAGGTACTCAGATACTGGCAGAACAAAAGCTAACCAAGTTCCACAAGCCTTTGAAGGGTTTAATCACTAGTTCATCTCTTCAAACATGCTCAGATTAGCTGTGGCTTTTGTAGATTCAAAATGAAGTCCAACAGATTTATACATATTCACCACCACAATTCATAAAATAAGCGGAAACTCACTAGCTATCTGCATATATAAACATGGGCATAATAAAGCATTTTTTTCTTAAAATGCTGTTGATTCTGTAATATCACCTACCAATCCTGCAAAATTACATTATTTGACAATATTTCTTACAATAAACTATTCAAAGTCATATTTTAAAGCATTATTATATTTTTTTCTTGTTTTCTATTCATCTCAAGGAAAGTGGCCTGCTATCAGAGGGTGCGTCTAGCTCAGCTGAGTTCTTACACTCAGTCCAGCAGCAATGACGACTCTGCATATCCTTCCCAGGTACATGCTGAGACACTGCTTGTGTTTTATTTCAGACTGAAGGTAAGTTATGGCTTTTGCCACCTTGACAGATTTCCTGGGTGATAACTAGAAGTCATCTGGAGCATAAAGCAACTCAGTTAAATTTTTCAGTTACTTCTGTGGTTATTTTTGGCTGTTCAAGCCAGAATAACTTGCCAGATATTTGAAATATAACAAAAATTGGAGCTACTACAAATCTGGAGGCATAATCAGCACTGAAAAGATCAAAAACAAAACAACTCTGCGCCAAAATTCAATCTTGCTTGATTCTATTCAATATTATAAGTGAATCTGTCCAAGAGCTGCCCACAGAGATACTGCCTAACATTGCATCCAGCAGCTGATGGACACTGAAAACATTTATGCAGACAGCCAAACATGATGAATCTCTTAACTCAGTAAGAGCATATACTACTTTAGCACTATCTCGCAAGGCATATCAAACAATCTGTGCTTTTTCCTGTACTTGAAGTAGAAAGTCTACATCATTTAGGAAGGAAAAGCATTTTAAAGACAATAAGGAAACTAAACTAAAATGAAAAGCAAAATGAAGTTCAAATAGACAGGAAGGTCTGACACAAAAGAGAAAAGGTCCAAGATTTCTCCTCTGTGTTAATAAATAAGAAAAATTCACAAGAATAATTGCTGATGACACAGCAACACAAGATGACATTAGAGCTTGTCCAGTAGTATCCCCTAAAACACTGAACTATTACACTGGTCATTGATGAGAAAACTAAAGAGAGGCTCAAGCTGAGAGAACAACAAATATATTCAAGTACTAGCTGAGTTATGTAGAAAAAATGAATTGAATCATCATTCTGAAGTTGAAGCTGAGATATCTCCTGCTCCACATTATTTCTGCCCACTGCAGTAAAAAAGATCTCTCTTGCAAACAGCAATTCAAAAACATACAGGAAAACTGTTGGCTTAAAATCTAGTTTTCATTTTGTCTTCTCAGCCATTGATTGGGTGGGACAGAATGTTTACAATGAAAGGTATGTAATGTTTTCAATTTCAACACTGAGTAACTTCCACAGGAACCCAGGAAAATATAAATATATTAACAATATACATATTAAAAAAGGAATATATGCTTCTATAGAGGTTAGACATTTAATGTATTGGTATTCATTTAATGTTTGGTAAACCTGCATAAAGCACCAACCTCAAGAAAGACTCCAAAGTGGACACTGTAATAGAAATCAGTTTTGCTTGTCACGTTTCGGAAAACACAAAATAAGCAGAGAACCAAAACTATTTGAAGAACAAGCACATTTTCTGCATTACAGGAAAATGAGCAGGGAAGCACAACAAGCCTGTAACAAAGAATCACTTTAATGTTTTCAGAACAGATCTCACTGAGAAATGTTCAGTAGTGACCAATATGATAGCAGTTGCTGTACTTACATGTTCCTCTGGGTAAAAAGGCTGCTATTTGCTGCCAGTTTATTGGCCTCAGACAATTCCACTATTCTTTGCTCCAGTGACCTAATCTTTGAATCCATTGCATTGATCATCTGAAACAGAGCAACGTGCCTTTGAGACTGCACAACGAAAGTGATTTTAAAAGCAATGTTTAAAATTAAACAAACAAACAAGTCTCAGAATTTCCAGAAACAAAAATAAAAGAATATTGATCGAATAACCAAGAAAAATAGTATCACAGATACAGTCACTGGAGATGTTTGCTGCTGCTTTCCACTGCTTAAATATTAGGGAAAAACAACCATTGTTTCGTCAGTGCACAAAATGAGTGGTATACAACAACTTATGCAACCACTTTCAGAAAATA
Organism: Anser anser; assembly: GCF_964211835.1. Lineage (NCBI taxonomy): Eukaryota > Metazoa > Chordata > Aves > Anseriformes > Anatidae > Anser > Anser anser. Next base: position 11,810,034 of record NC_139739.1, on the reverse strand, counting down.
TTCTTGAAGATTCCTTGTAAGAAAATCAACATCTTTTAAAATAGCTTTTAATCAGTACATTTCCTTCAAGACAGGAGCAATGAGAAACCTCTAACAAGATTATCTTGCTTAGAAATCACAGCCTCAAAAAGCTACTCTTCAAACACTTTGATTTCCAATTCAACTACACATACCGCCTTCTGTTCAGCGAGGACTTTACATTTCTCACGTGCTTCTTCTTCATGTCTTCTGAGCATATTCTCAAGTGCTTCCTTATCAGCAAGATCTTTCTTCATCTGATTTTCCAAAACCTAAATGAAGATATTTCTTTTGTCTAAATTATATCCGTTTCACTGGGCAGAGGGCAAGCAGAGAGAAAATCATCAAGAAAGACAGAATTTTTAAGGAATTCATCACATCTCAAGCAACATTAGACCCAGGATGCAATGGCATGAAACCCTGGAACAGCAAACTCCAAAAAAGAATGCTCCCTCAGCTACCTCGGAAGACTGAATTTAATGATGGTGTTTTATGAAGACATGAGACACTAAATAATAATAATAATGTATAATCTATGCTCAAGAAATATTCCAGGCTACTGCAACAGAAAACAAATTAAAAAACCCGTACCCCAGTGTGTAAAGCAGAGGAGGTAAAGAATTGTGCATCCTTTGGTTGCCCTAACAACATGGCTCAAAAGTGATTTTTAAGTTCTGTAAATATGCATGAGAACGTAACTGAGACCCCATGAATTCTTCAGGTCAGAGACACCTAATAGAAGAGCTAAGATTTCTTTTTGTGATACAAACACCTGTCATTAGGAATGGGACTGAAGTAAATTAACTGTCTTATTCTTCTCTCTCTTTTTTTTTTTTTTTTTTAATAATAAGGTATGTGTGTTCTGTACACAAGTCCAGAATTTTAAATTGGTTGTTAAACTGAATGTCATTTCCTTCAAGGACAGCTTTCAAAGGCACAAAGAACTGTTATGGACATGACTCTTATTAGAACTTATTTAATCAGTATCTCTCAGGATACTCTTTAATGTCCCAGTTATAAACATTCAGTGTCTTGAAATGCTTTTATCTAGCTTCCTGATCTCCTACTAAAACCTATATCGTATGTTTCCATAAATCACCATCTCTCTGTCTCTCTTTCTTTTAACTTTTTTCCCAAGCCCTATCTTGTTCTCCAGTTTTTATGTCAGCATTTCTCCTTTCCCCAAGATCTACTTCTACTTCCTCTTGCTTTCTGTCACCCTCCTCTCATTACTGAACAAACATGCTCTGATCTGCCAGGAAATCTTCTTTCTTTTTTTTGTTTTCCCATCATGTTTCTCCCACAGAAATTCCTTCTTTCCTCTTAAATACTACATCCTCACATATTTAAGCTAAAATGTAAAAGTCAAGTCCTAGGTAAATGTAATAGAGAAAAATCGCTGAAAATAGATTATTTTTAGTAGAAACAAAGATCCTTACAAAATGCATTTACAGGCTGACGCACTGTAGGTTCTATAGAAAAATCCTTAACTACAGCACATACTCCCATTTCCCGATTTGTTTTTCCTAGTTTTAGATCGTGTCTATAATTCTATTTCTAACTGTATGTTAAAGTCTTATGCTACCCTGGAAAAGACAAAAACAAAGTGGGTGGTTTCTGTGGATTCTTGGCAGATGTTACAGCTCCAAGAAGATGGAAATTCAGAAACGCTCTATTATTTACTGAATTTAAAACTTGCAGGTAGGCTGTGTGAATACTCTTAAATAAATCAGAACATCATCAGTAGGAACTGAAATCTTTTTCAGGATGATAGATCCAACACCATTAAGAAAGAATTATTTAGTCAGCAACAAACAAGTTACAATCAGCAACCGGTTTCTGTAATTCTGATTTCAAATGCCACCTGTTTTAATACAATGTTAAAAACAGATGAGGTATAATAACATGGACTAGAAGAAAAACTCACTCATATTTCACTAATCTCTCTGAACATTTCAGCAGCAGTAAGCAAGAAGGCAACTCATAAGACAAAGCAAAGCCTAAAGGCAACAGTTTTTCCCTGAACCCATTCTAACCACAAAAGCTTGTAGGAAGGTAAGAAGATATTTTACTTTGAGTTTTTCCTCATAGAATTGCTCCTTTTGTTTCAGCTGCAACTCCAGATGTTGTGCTGCGATCTGAGCCTCACGATGCTTTTCTTCCAGCTCCTAAAAGCAGCAGAGATTCATATTCAGACATAGAAATAGGTGTTCTGCATACGGGTTGCACAGGTATTGCATATTTGTTGTCATTTTTAAGACTCCCCACTATGAAAATCTCTGGACCATGTCTGTCATAGTTAAATGACATGAGAGCAGCATGTGATCAGTTTTAAGCCTTGCATATTGCTGCTGACCCATCCACTGCAAAGCCAACACACTGCTAAAGACAACGATTTCTACTTGCACAATAAGAATTTGTTTCCCAGTACCTTATTCCCAAAGACAGGCCAAGCATGTTTTATGAAAACAAGCGGTTATAAACACTTTATAGCCGCAGTGGCATCACAGGAAGTTCAGACCTATTTTTATCAAGGTCTCTCACTCGTTTTCTCACAGAAGGACTCAATAACGGGGTATTGCTGTCTCTGCTTTTCATTCTATATTCATAGAGTGGGAATAGTATTTACTTTGCCACATTTCTCAGATGAGTGTTGTCAGAATAACTGTTTATAAATTGCTTTGAAAATGAGAAGTACAGGATGCAGTACACATAGTAGATGGTACCAGAGTATTTTTAACCTCTTTACCTCACAGCTGATAGTTTTAGCTGTGCACAGTAAGGACTTAGATAATTCTGCATCTCCAAAATTAGCTATTTTAGTACGAGGAACATTCTGCTGTCTGCATATATTATTGGGGATTTATCTATAAACACCTTTCAACATGACACCTCACAAAAGCTGAGCTTAGAGCTTTATGCTCCTTCATTTTCATATTTGCCATCCTAACAATTTCTTTAGTACAACAGGCAGATCCAGGTCTGTCATTCACTACCACTGGGCTGACTGTTGCACAGACAAGTTCAGGTTTTGGGATGCATCCAGGTCTCCTGCCTACCCCCACTACTGCACAGCACAGGACAATTTCCTGATATTTCTACTCGAGCATTTTCCATATTCTCTCTTCCCTCCCTCATCCTGAGAGCATACTAAGACTTCCTCGCTCCAGTAATTGCAGTAGACCTCCTTTTCCAGAAGTGAAAATCAAAAAGGAGGTTCACCAAAAGTAGGTCATCTACAGTGCCTGGTACCCGACACTTCTGCAAGGAATGGAGATTGCTGCTTTTTGCAATTGAAATACGTCTCCCAGCAACAAGAAGGACAATTCACCTCCCCCGGAAGCCCACACGTTTCAGGTCCTGGCATAGAATCAGACAACCAGATCAGCAGCAGCTTCAAAGCTACCAGCATCAGACTGCTCATATTGTAGAAGATTCACCAGCTTCTGAAGTGGCACTTAACAGCCAGTGTGGGCTTAAAAGGTAATCTCTAACCGTTCCAGTTCTCACTGTTCCCTATGTAGCTGTAACTTTCAATTGTTATTAGCATCATAGCCATGATCTACAATTTCAAGTAGTATCTTCCCTAACTTATTTCTTACTTCTTATTTAATTCTCTACAGACAGATCAGCAAGTCTTATAAAGTATCACTGAAGGAGTAGTACACAAAACCAATCCAACTTATTCAACAATTTCTACCTTATTCTATACAATTCTATTTAGTTTTATTCTGTATTGCCAGCTCCTTTGCTATCTTTCTGTTCTTTCTATACCAGGAAATGTCAGAAGTGTTTGAGGAGATCACCTTGAGGGAATGAAGAGTCCAGAAGTGGAGGAAAAAAAGGTATTACCCATGGCTCCCAAATCCGAGATGCAAGGGACTAGGAAAGACTGTCCAACATTCTGTCACAAGTCCATTGAAACTGTCTATGAGAACTGCTAAACATATCTCATGGAGTAAAACAATTAGTTAGGTATTTCTGCATTCCCTTCCAGATTTCCCTCCACAAAAAACCTAATTGAAACCAAGGAACAATCCCCATATATACAAAAGAGGCTTATGAAACTATTTGAAGTTTTCCACTATTTCTAAATGCAAAGTTGTCTCTGTGCCCCAGTAAAGCCATAGTCTCCTACTTAGCAGGATGCATTCATGTTATCAAAACAATTTGAAAGAAACACCACCACCAAAGACCTGATTCTACGTTTTCTTGAGACCCTTCAGACATTCTGATGCTAAAATTTGCCTGTGCAGCTATTACTCAGAACATGCATGGGTCATACTTGTCCAAACATGGTTCTTTTATATGTTTCCATTTGGCCTTCCTCAGGCCTGTCTATGCTCAGGATTACTACCAAGAAAAAGTAATACCTTTTTGTCCTTATCATATTAGTAACATAGAAAGAAATGCAAATTAATGTAATTGCTCCAAGATTATGCTGCTTCTCCCAGGGAAGTAAAAGTATAAGAAACACCTTCTGTTGGGTTCACTGTAGACTCAAGTACCAACTCACTATAAAGTCTTAATAGATTTAGCAAGGAGAGAAACAAGAAATTGCCAACAGAGCTACATGGGTGAAAATGGATTCTTGACAAATATTATCTTTGGAGAAGAACAGTTTAGATGACTTATTTCTTTCTGCTACAAGGTATAAGCACTTCAAGTAGACTTGACCTCTAAATTCCTTTTGCAATTTAGTTTAAAATCAATGCATTTATTATTGCAGCGTCCTGTACAGTATCCTGTTCTGAAACAAAACATTAGGTATTTAATTAAAATACTGATAAGTTTACTTTAAGGTGCTTCTACTTAGATGATTAGAATTTTATAGTCTTAAGATTACAGGTACAGGAGTTAGTTTGTAACTAAAGGTGCAAACAGAATTTGCAAACTTCAGGTTTTCCAGTATTATTGTATACAAAAGCAATCCCTTTACCCTTTATCCAACAATTTCCACTTTATTCAATGCAATTCTGTGTCTTCTCTTCCTTTTTTACTCCTTTCTTACCAACTCTTACCCTTCATCTTTCATTTTCACCTCTGCTCACCAGAATTTTTTCCGCCATCTGTTGAATCTGTTGAGATTTAGTCTGAATATCTTCCTTTAGACGGTTTTCTCTTCGTTCCACAGTCTCTAATCTCTTCACTTGATTCTCCAGAGAATGGCGCCGCTCCTGCATAGAGATTATTAACTGTTATTTAGGCTAACCAACTTTGCATTACCACAGAGCAATGAGCTGTCTTTTATATTTGAAAACCTCATCATGGCTCAAATCCCTCATCCTAACCACAAGTCCTTATTGGCTCCTCACTGAAAATAAAATCAGCCTCTCAGTAAGTTTTCCTCAAATTAATTAATTAAAACTTTAATTAATATAATTAATTAAAAATGAATTAATGTCTAATGTCTCTTTCTTATTAAGAGTTACTACAGGAATACAAGTTGTTTACAGTCATCCAGATGAGGGTTCCCGGACACATCCCAGTAACTAATTTATATTAGCTTGACATTCTCCATTCACCTCTGCTTCAAGCAATTTCTTCTTCATGCTTTCATTAGAATCCTCCCGATTTTGCAGTTTCTCTAACTCCTTCTCAGCTCTCTCCTTTGCTTGACGGATATTCTGGAGAAGTTCTGTTGCCTCTGAGCTAGCCTTCACAGCCTAGGTCCAAAGGAAAAAAGAAAAATTATAAGAAAAACACACATACAAAAACTGTGTCGAAGTTCATAACCTCAAGATGGTCAATGTGCTGTCCAAAATTGCTACAGAACTTTGGCCTAGCAGTCTAAAATTAAGACAGCCTACAAACATGTTCAGGAACCCAAATTCTAATTTCTGTTACCTAATTCTTTTCTGTTTCACAAAAAAAAAAAAAAAAAAAAAAAAAAAAAAAAAAAAAAACAGAAAATCCAGATCTACATGTTTGTCTTGCTGTACTGCAATTTCTAGTTTTCACTGTGTATTAAGAAGTGTGCCCCTAAATTCAGTTCAAGTTTTTGCATAGGGCTCACAAAATATTCCTGCTAAAACATTAGGAAAATACCCTTTTGGCCTACTGATAATTGATAATAGAATTAACTGAAAGAGAAAAGGGGGATAAAACAAGTCTCCGTTGAAATATTAAAAATAACATTTCTAAATAGTTTTGACATCCCGTTCATATTTCAGACCACTAACCCTTGGAAATGCCCTTTCTGAGCAGCTGTCAAGGTGAGGATAAAGCTCTCTCGGTGAATTGTTATGCCAACCTCTTTCTTTTCTGCTAAAAGATACCCCCAAAAAGCATAACATCTAGAACAAACAGGTTCCCACGTTGTTCTCACGGTGACTGATTGACCACAATTGCAAACATTATATCTAATGTACTTCCTTCAGCTTATATCACTGAAGTATTTTAATTCTGTTGTGAAGCCTTATCATTCAACCATTTTACCATAAATAACTGAACTGGAAAGTGATTTTGCAATTAAAAGAGACTATGCTGGGAGACTAAATCAAATCCAACTTTTTTTTTTCTTTACACTAGTGAGCTAAAAAGATCTGAACACTTGTCTTCAGAAGCAAGGGACCAGTGCATTGCATACGGCACACCCAAGCTGGCCTTTCTAATTAGAATTTCTCTACACTACTCCAGTTCTGACTCAGCTTCATTTGTAAAAATAAACACTGTTGACATGTCTCAAGAACCAAAAGCATATTGAGAACACCAATGATTTCAGATACCAGTTCCCACCCCCTTTTCCTTATCATCCCCCATGCTATGACTAATTCTATTTTTGAGGATAAAACAAAGTGCATCCCTCCTCTGCATTAAGGTTTCACTGGAAAATCTCGTGGAAAATTCACTTTCACCACCCAGACATTACCTTTGTCAGCTTTTCCTGCAGCTCCTGGATTTTGGCCTGCTGCTCTGTGTTGATCTACAGTTAAATAAAAAGATTGGGGGGAAGGGAGGAAATGAGGACAGGAAAGGCGAGTGGTAAAACCAAACTGAGAAAATTCTCTTGACTTATGTATGATACCTTATTTATTTTAATTCACTTTCTAAAAATCTTTGTTTCTCCCTATAAATTCCAACACCCAAAATGTCCCTTGGCAAATCCGCTCCCATTTTATTAACCTCTGGTTGATTTCATATTTTGGTCACCAACTAGATTGTTCAATGTGACAGAGCTATACTCAGCATTATTTTTATTTTTTATTTGCTATTTTCTATTTATGAACAAAACTCTTATGTATCACTAACCCAACGCCAAATTCAGATTAAACATAATGGCCTGTCTTTGCCTAGCTTGACAGCACAACCCATTAAGCACAGGACACCAGAACGGAGCTTTATATCAAATCAGAAATAACAATGAATCACACCAAGAACAAAAAATCCAGAAAAAAAAAGGGGCCGGGTGTGTGTGTGCAGGGAGAGCAGGGGGAGGATGTGAGGCTGTGCATGTCACCGGCTAATCAAAGACATTCTTGGTTTCTGTGCATAATACAAAATACCCAGGAAGCAAACTCCAGGACATTAAAGTAGCATACCTTCTCTAATTTGCAATACAACTCTCCTGCTTCACTTTTTCCTTGATCTTTAACCTGTAACTTAAATATAAAACATATAAAAGTCTCAGGAAAAGCTTTAGTGCACTGGTTTTCTACCTAGGCATCACCTCATGCAAATTAAACACAAGCAGTTACACAAAGCATTAATTATGCTGTTTCAAGAGTACAACCGAAAGACTTTTTGCATTAGTTGTACAATGCCACACTAATCTTTAGAGAATTCACATACAACTTGTGTGTGTAAAATAACACTAGAAAAGTAAGCAAGTATCAATCCCCCCCTCCCACAAAGCCCTAAACTACCTTTTGCAATTTGTTGTGACATTCAGTAGCTTTACGTTTAAATTCTTCAGCTGCCATTCGGGACTCTCTTAACTCCGACTCATAAAGATCACTACGCCTGCGAGCTGAAATCAGATCCTCTTCTAATTGATTCATCATCAGCCTCATTTCTTCTACTTGAGCTTGATATTCCTGTGGTTGCAGCAGAAGGGTAGGAAAAGGCATTACATTTTATAGGCAACAGAAAATATATGGAACAGCAGATCGCAGAATGTACTGTTTGTCTGATTGCAAACAAGAAGTCCATATAAAAACATGTAGAAGAAAAAGAAAAGTGTTAAATAAAACAATGAGAGCTAAATAAAAAAATATCTATCGTGTTCTGGTTTGAGTCTTTCCATTTTCAAGCTAATACCTCATAGAAGTTAAAAACGTTGCCTTTTTGTGAGTGGCTTCACTATAGAAACACATTTATCTTCATAAAAGTGATTAAAATTATTTATATTTCTGATCTGTGAAACAGAAACATGCCTTTGAGTTGATGTCTCTACTAAATGCACAGATACTCCCTCAAGATATATTTTCCTCAGGCTAATAACATGATAATTACCACAGATCTGCAGTGTTTGGATAAAAGAAAAGAGGAGAAGCAGAGGAGTAGCAAGTATACTGTAGCTCCTAGCCATAAGTTATTTTCTCTTGACAGAGTTAAAGAGGAATGTATTGTTCTGTATGGGAAACAACCTAAATCAAATACTAAGAATTGTCTAAAAGATAGTAAATAAATAAACAAACACATTTCCCATAGAAGGTATTTGTCTATATAGACAAAAATAACGATTTGCCATGCAGGACACTGCAAGAAAGGGCATTTGGATGGGGAAGGTATGAGAAGAATGTTTGAATTGATCATCTCAGTTGCGACTGGGTACTCAAACTGAAACGAGCTCATGGGATTGCTTTTTATATCTTCATTGGAAACACAAGTCCAGTCAGTATATCTTTTTTTAAAATTACTCTAAGCAAAAAGTATTTTTATAAAGCTAAGAATGAGTAGAAAATAAGCACATCAGGAGCTAGGAAAAAAAAAAAAGATTTTGAAGAACTGACAGTGGGGGAGTCCACCTTTCTTTCTATTTTAATATCTTACAATATTCCTGACTACCCCCATATTCAAAAGACTAATTGTCTCGTGACAAACTCAAGTTTGTCATCACTCCTTCCAGACAGCCAGCTGCCTTCAACTAGATGAGTGATTGCTTCAACACTGACCCTAACGTCAGCCTGTGATTCTCTAGCAACACAAGGACCTTACGCTGCTGTTTAAAGAAGTTGGGCCTTTAACAGATAGCTTTACAGACCATTACAGGGAGCGTGGCAGAAGGGGTCTTAGGGTTATAATCCCCGAACTGGCTCTGATTCACGAGGCAAACAGGAATTCTCTCTTTCCAGACAGTCTCTCTATGGATGATCTTATTTTCTTGCTGGAAGCAATTAGAGCCTTTTTATATTAAGTGAGCTCAAATACATTAGCTCAAAATTTGCTTCACACAATTACATTTGTGAATGAAAGAGACAGAATAGCTTGAAGGAATACATGGTCTGCTCAGAAATCATTATTTGTGAAGACTCTTCCTAAAATACTCAACTTTTATATCAGCAAACACTTGACCAAAGAATTACAGGTATGACTACAGTTGCCAATGTGAAAATTAGTGTTTGGGAAGGCAGAAAAATGGAAAGGGAGAAAAGAGGAAAGCAGAAATAATAAGTAATATTTCAATTTTTCTTGCTTCTTGATGTTTTCAAGACCATCTTTGATCAGGTCAGAAAAAAAGGCTTCATCACTCACTGAAGACAGAACGATACCTCTTGAATATGCATTGGTCTCAGTTTTAAAACCACAAAAATGCATTTAAGCACGTACTAATGGAAAGGCAAAGCTCAGGACATCTACCTGAAGCAAAACAAGTCACGGTAGCCACGTACAAATGAACAGACCATATGAATAGACCTTTCTAAAACTATAAAGATTCTGACACGTTATAAGTTGATCCATTTGTTCAGGTCTTCACCAAGTAATTACCAGTTAATGTTGAGATTAAAATAAATAAATAAATAAATAGCCACAACACTCTTCAAGTATCCCAGTGAAGTTGAACCTACCGTCCTGCCCTGAAAACACCAAATGCTTAATTACTGCTTTTGAAGGTTCTGATGTGCTCTGAGTTTTACTGGTTCTCGAGAGCTTGGGGTTTTCAACACCAAAACTCTAAAGGACTCATCTATCTCACCTCCCATTTCCCCCAACATAAAAATAATGATCCATGTCTTTACTGGCCAAGATCCACCTGCCGGTATGAGTCAGCAAAAACATTTCTGCATATCTTGTTGCGGTGTTATTGCACACAGGTTTCAGATAGCTCACAAGATCCCCCAGATATGAAAGTCTACAATATATTACAGATCCATTTGTTGACCTAAGCAGCATTTTTATGTCATTATGAATCTTCACAAGATAAGTTAAAAGATTCCGGGACAAAATATTTGATTAAAAAGTACTTGCATTAGACTCATTTAACAAAGAAAAAATATACTGCTCAACGATCTATTGATATTTATGATTACCAAAAACATTCAACATTTCAACATTTAAAGCAATTTTGCTAATGAAGCACCAGAACACAGAGTGATGAGATTTAGATCCCTTGTATTACATAAAAGAACCATCCAGAAGAATGCTCTAGAAGTCTTTGGAGGCCTGCTCCATCCAGCGGGTTGTTTTTGCATTTCATTACTTTTTACATAAGTGTTGCTCTTATCTGGAGAATTATTACCAAGGTTTCTGGGCTTCCTTGTCTCAAACACTATGAAATTAGTCTGTTAACATTTGTAAAGTGCTTTGAAGATGAAAACCAGCAGATAATTGCAAGAATTGTTTGAACTCCACAGCAAATTTCAATTTCTTTTTCTTAATATAATGTGTTAATTTACAAAACTGAATGGGTTCTGTCTTGTAGATTATTTTTAATCCTAAAAGTGTCCACGTCTGCCACCATATTTTCATTTAATTTTGACATTTTCTTCCTTATGAACAACACTATGGATTAATGAATTTTCACCCTTCTTCTGGTGGGATAAAATTATGAACACCTTTGCAAATGAACAGAGTTATGAAAGGCACAGTTAGACACCACAGATGCTATTTTGAAAGACTACTAATTAAGCATTTTAAATGTCCAGATAAAGAAAAAAAATTCAAGGCTAGTTCAGTGCTTTCCAAGGTTATGATTTATGAACTTGTTTTGAAATCTATACAGCTTGACCATTTAAAGCTGACAGTTCATTTCTAATGCAGCACACTAGTAAAGCATTTCAGCTTTTCTCCTGAACTGCCTTTACAGACAAAGTACCTTCAGGACCAGGAAAAGAAAAACTGGAGGTTTGGAGTTTGTGCTTTCTTACGTAGCTTCCCATTTTGTTTAAAACACACAGACTGGGAGTCATTGCAGTTCACCAACATACAATGCAACCCTGACAACAGAGCTAGAATGTGCCAAGAGTGCCTATTTGTAGATAGCCACTCTACTCCCCAAAGAAGCAGGTCTACCTGTTCTTTGATCTCTTGCAGTTTTCGGCTCTGCTCTCTGATATCATGAAGTAGCTGTAGTGCCTTATCATCTTCCTGAGACACCTCCATCCGTGCCTGTTCCAGGCTTCGCTTTAAGCTCTGCAGAAAGTGAAATGTTCAAAATACAGTATTTTTTTTTTCAGATAGCTGTATAATAGACTTTTAACTATGAAAATTCCTCTTTGACCATAGAGAAGCATCAAAAAAAAGGCAGCAATGATGGAACCATAAAAAAATTCATGGCCAGCGTGTCTTTTATCTGGATAGAAGCAGCCCATTTTATAAACAGCATTTACTACACTGAAATCTTAGTTCAAATCTCTACTTCCTCACATCAGTTTGGAGACAGAAACCAAACAGAGACCACAAAAGGCATCTATTATTGACAGAATTTATCTATCTTTTATCCAGAACTATTAATTCACAACCTAGATACAATTCTTCATCTTCATGTTACTAACAACCTTGTCCATTTTTCTTGTTACTGTTAAGTGAGTTAAATCCTTTAAATCATCGTTAAACTTTTACAAAGGACAAAATTGCTTCAATATCTCACCACATACTTTACCTGCAAATTTCGACAGAGCAGTAGTCCTCCTAACAACTGTGTATTAATCTTCACCAGAAAGACACAAACTTAGTTTTATTTATTTACTTATCTGGCATAGGAAAATCACTCAACCCAGTTTTAAGACACGCTTCCCAACAAACAAACCCATCAGAAATGCTTCTCAATTCTCTGAAGCAGTGCATTATCTGGATTTTTGTTCTTGCTAGGAGAGAGGAAACAGACTAATAAATCCAACTTAAAATACAAAGACTATTAACTGGAATGAAAATACCCTCCCTGGAATCATGCCAGGACAACTGGGCAGACGTTCCCACTCCTGTGAAAAGTGCCAAATGATATTTGAAGATACGGTTTTAAAGCCTCATTTTTATATTGTATCTGAAAAATAGCAGCTGTCCTAGCATCATCCCTGACGTTATGCTGAGGAACTCGATCTGTCTGTACTCAGAATACCATGGCTTGAGGCAACACCTTCATTTCCTAATCATCTTATTTGCCCTTGAAGACGTCTGTCTAGGTACTGATTAGGCCCCATCCTCTTCTGGCTAAGAAACCCGTAAGAAGCCAAACCCAAGTATGCTCTAGCACAGCTAGTAAGACAAAAAAAAATAGATATTTTCAGCAAGACCAGAACATTAGTTATTCCTGTACATTTTAAGCAAATAAGCATGAAACAGAGTTTGAATAAAATTATCAAACAAGCCTCTGCAAACAATTTAGCACTCCATTTTCAACAGAGAGCCTCTTGCTTATTATCTTCTCTCCATCAAGTACCCTGCTGAAACCATGATGGAAGAGAAAGACAAAGACCACCAGATTTCAGGCCTTCAGAGGGGAAAGGACTGGTATAAGGGCTCACACTGCATTCTGTGATATATGTGGCCAGGTCCTGCTCCAGGAGGGATCGCTGGGTCTCAGAGGCTTTCAGTTCCACCTCCTTTTGGCTAAGTACAGCCTCCACCTCTGACACTCTCCGGTGCAACCGCGTCATTTCCTGCTCCATCTGCAATAAATATCAAGAGGTTATAAAGGGGTCTCCAAAAGCTTCGTTAACTGCTACTTTCAGAGCTCTGTTTGTCAGGAATTTGTCTCCAAGAGACCTCTAAGCTATATTTCTCCAAAAGGTGTTTAAATTCCAATACCATTGTCTCTGCTCCAGGAATGCACAGTTCTTCTTAAGGACAAGTAGTAAGTCTAAGTCACCCCATTCATTCAAGCTGCTTGTTCATATTCAGTCATTCTTCGAACCCCAGTTAGCAAAGAAGCCACAATCATTTTTCACCTGACTTGCAGAGATGGGTCACTTTAACCTTATCCCAAATCCATGCTGGACCAGGAGATGGTTTCCCCCCATCTCCTTGTCAGGAGCAAACGGTCAAATCCAGAACAGAGCAAGGAGAAAAGTAATTGAACTCTCATAAAAGTCTCAAACAAGCAGTGAGTTTCAAAAGACTCCACCAGATTCCCTTTATTGGAGCACAGCAACTGTTACAAGATGTTCACCGTAACCAGTGACGTGACAGCAGTTATATAAGCAGAAGCTGATGAGTTAGGACGACAGAACCTCAGAACAGTGCTGCTGTAATTGTGCATATGACGAAGAAGAGGCACAGCCTGCAGGAAGCAGCAGTCGTCCGTGTCACGCTGAGAAAAGGACTGTTTAAAATCCAGAGCCGCTTCTTGTTAAGATAAAAGGATCTAGAGCAACAGCATGGCCTAAATTCATCTCCCTTCGTATTGGACAGGAAGCCACCTCACTGAAGGAAAAGCACTTTGCCCACCACGAATCTGGATGATCAGCAGCATCTGACAGATCCCTGGACATACAGTGGTTGCAGATTCCTTGAGCAATGGAGACGGTCAACTGCATAAATAAATACCTTGTGACACTTGTCCTGTGCGTCTTGGAGTTCTTTGCTCTTGAGAAGAAGTTTCTTTTCCATGGAGCTGACCTTGATGGGAGAGTCCACACTTGAAAAAACAGATCTAAAAGAGCAAAGCCAAACAGCATGTGAGTATGGGCAAAAGGTGAAGAAATCTGCATTTATGCAGCCTTGGTAAAGTCATCAAACACTTACACAACAGTTAGAAGAAAGGTGCAGCAACCACATGCTAACAGCTGTCATTTCAGATCAAACATACCATAAGACCTGATGATACTATATCATTATTAAATAATCCATGCATACTTTAGTTAAATATTAATATTTTCCATCAGTCAGTTATGTTAGAGCACTAAACAATAAATCAGAGCCACATTTTTCTATAACTCTTGCACAGATTTTTAAGTGTAACAGAAACAAAGCTTTACAGTCAATTTAACCATTTTGGAAGGATAACGTTTTCAGAGTAGTGCTAATTTTTTGTACATAATTGTTAAACAGAATTTTAAAACTATAATTAAAATACAGGAGCCCTAAAAACTGTGTCACAATCTGCACCATAAGAAGGAGAATTTCATATCCTTAATTACCTTCCACAACTCAAAATAGAAGTAAAACCTTCCCAACCCAATTCATATTATCCCTATGAACTCAGTCAATATCAATGATTAGTCACACTCCAGAACTTCAGAGTTCCACTTAAGTTTTGTTTTGTTTTGTTTTTCCCATGAGACACAGCTTAACTGTACTGCTCAAAACAAGTTGTCTCCAGAAAACAGGGAAAAATATTTACACTTTCTTAAGCTTCCTGTCTATCTGTGGCTCTACCTTTAAGAAGATGACCATTTCTGTTAGTCTAAATTCATTCTAGAAAAGAATGTTTTGGAACATATTTTTAATGATTTGCAGTCTTAAATATGTACATTTTAGCAAAAAAAAATTAAGTACACACATCAAAACATAACTTCAAAAATCATATTTTCCCTCACATAAAGTGATTCAAACTAGATACTGAAGCAGTTAATGATGGAACCAGTGTTAACTAATATATAAAAACACAGAAGTACAATGAAGGTGCTAATAAAAGATCATACAGTCTGCCCACACATTGCTTTCTGCTTCTCCTGGCCATAGTTTGGTATGCAGCCAGTTATCCCCATGGAGAAAAATGAGCTTTGAGCAGCTCTCTGCATATAGCCACACACCCACACACAGCAGCAGTCTCTTCTTAACACCAAGGAAAGTTTGATTCCATCACCACCATTTTCTGAGAAAAAATCTATTCCTAAATCCAAATATATATGCAGCAGTCACAAAAAAAAATAAAATTATTTTTATGAAAATGGCAAACCAACATGTATGTATCAAAATAGATCTTCAGTACCACCACCTTAAGCTGTCATTAGGAAACACAGCTTTGATATTAGCAAACAAATACATCAAAATGCACCAACAGTGCCTTGAAAGTTCTAATCTTAATCATTTCTTCAGAAACCTAGTGTGGAAAAACTTAGAAGAAAAAGTCCTGCATGTCAGGCAATACTGATATGGTCAGGACTTAATAAAAAACAAAAGTTAGAAGTGAAAGCTTTTGTAAAGCATTCCTTTAGTCCTGGTACAATCAGTCCGATCTGTCAGATTATCATATTTAAAAATCAATTTATAAAGCATGTCTATACTCCTACAGAGAAAAGGCAACCATCTGAGAAAGTTGCATATTAAATCCCTTAACAGCTGGGTGTACAAACAAGGCTAAAAATGAATAGTTGAGAAAAGCAGTCTAAAAATACAAATTAAAGCTCACATTAACTAAAAAAGACACTAAGGAATCTGCTTTAAAATATAAATCAAATATATGTAAATAGCTGCAAATGTATATTGAGACAAGTCTGGAAATCTTTTGATAATTAAAAGTTAGCTTTACAGGCCTGAACCATACTGGCTAAAGCAAATTTTGATTTTAAAGAACTATAGTTTCAACACCAGCCATGACCTTTTTATTTTTTTCAAATCTGAGAGATTACCTAAGAAAACTCTAGTCAGTTCTCACAGAACTGATTTTATTTGTTGTTTCTATTTTACCTTCCCAAAGGGGCCCATTTTATTTGTTATTTTCCCTTATTTATTTTATTTGTTATTAAAGCAATCAAAACATTATAGTGCAGGCACCATTTTGCATTTCAAAAATACCTCCTAGCCAGCCAGCATAAAGCATCAGTGTGCACTGCAGCCCAGGAAGTACCAGGACAGATTCAGGCAAGAAGACCCAGAGCTCGCTCAGCAAAGACATGCTGCTCAGTCGCGAGGGATGGTTTTGGGACTAGACGGTACGCAACAGAATCGCGCTGACCGAAGTTTGAATTTCATGAGGTGACTCTAGAGGGAGCTGCTCCTCAGGGCTGGTGTCAACTTAGTAAGGAAGGAGAAGGATACAGACTAGAACTACAGTCTTTCCTTCCCATCCCTGTCTAAAGAGGGGAAGAAATCCCCTTAAAAATACACACCCTAGTAACACAACCATTTTCCTGCCATGAAAACAAGTATATCTTACCCCCAAGAGCAGCTGATTTCAGTTAGGATTGGACACACTGCTTTTAAGAGATATCCTTCCCCAGTAATACTTTCCTTTGTACAAATTATATTGGAACGACTTCATGAACATCCACATAACCTTCAAAGTATCAGAAAGGGGACAGAGAGAGGAAATCAAGAGAAACGGAAGAGTGATTAAATTAATAAGCCTTGTCATGGTGATATAAGCTCTCAACACAGCATGACAAGGTGGAAAATGCCCACCTTGCTGGGGCACTTGTGTTCTTCCTCAGTCAGCAGCAGCTCCGAAATTAAACACAAAGTCCAACATCAAAAGCCATGTTGGAAAGCTATCATCTAGGTTGGTACCGTCTCAGAGTATTTCATTTAATTAACTGCTACATCTGGATCAATTATTTTAGCACAACAGAGCAGTTTCTGCTGTTTCCTCCGAAGTGTGAAAAATAGATTAACAAAAGGTAACCAGCATACATCAACATGAACATTGCAATAGAAGATGGAAGAAAAAAAAAAGTCTATAGTACCAAGTGCTGATAGCGCTAGCTGAGCCAATTTACTTTCAAAGGAAGCACTGCCCACACGTCTAAAAAAACAAGTTAACTTACAGCTGATTATCTAGCGATTTCACAGCTAGATCAGCAACAGCCTCAACCAGCAGAGCTATCAGAAATGGTGCTAGTTGTGTAAAAGCGCCTCCAGTCTTAACATGGCTGAGGAGAAAAACATATCTGTATGGGAAAAGCTATAGGATGATTCTGGGGCACAGAACTCTCTTGAACCTCTCCTGTACATCTTACCTCTTACCTTCCTTTGTCCTTTTATGCCACTCTCAAGCTCCCAGCTCACCTGTGCTTCTTCCTGCTCACAATGATTGACACCATCTGTCCTAATCCTGGCCCCCACACAGCATGCCTATAATCTCATCCCCCATCCCTCATGCTCTATTCTTTTTAGCATTATACTCATCTGTACCTTCCGCCCCCTCGTAAATGCTTGCTCAGGCCTAAAAAAAACAACCAAAACCAACCAGTGATACCATCAATCTGTGAATAGAGCAAGCTGAAGCAAAGCATATTTTCAGTTTGCTCGTCCTCTGTTTCCTCTCTAATCTATCTTTGGTGAAAGAGTTTACCAGAACCTACAAACTGTTGGATGAAATCAGTGATCTTTCCTTTTGGAGGAATGGCCTCATTTTAACTCTCAGTATCTGGTAATGACGATCACGAATCCACATCAATTCTGAAATAATTGAAAAATCTTGAAAACTGCCACTTCTTATGATTCTACAGAAAAGATCTGGGCCATCTACCATAGCCTTACAAACCACTTACAAGAAATATTAGGATTACATTTATTCTCTTCTGAAAGATAATTTTGAAAAAATTTGAAAAATTTTTTCTGAAAGATAATTTTGAAAACAAAATTTGGCTGGGGTACTAGTCCCACTGCCGGCCGTGCCTATGAATATCTCTGAGTTCTGGTTTATTTCGTATTAACCTAATTTTTGTATCATAAGTAGTCAGGGCCCTTCAGTTCTTTACTCCATGTAAGAGACAACAGAGACAGGCAAAATTTTACATCATAAACTACTTTTTGTTAGAGTTTTATTATTGTATATTTGGTTAGTCCTGGATCTATAATGTATTTTTTGTATGCCTTAGGGCTTCTGCTAGTCACCTGCAGGGGACAAGAGTAATTTTCTTTCACCACCTGATGCATAATTCTAGCATCTAAGGGTTTTTCTCACTTGTTCTAAGTGCTGGAATCAGCTACAGTTAGGGACAGGAAATAAGGTGGGGCCAGCTTTTAATGGAATTAAACTCGCAGTTGCCTGTTATCTTGTCACAGTCACATGCTTGCAGCCAAACCGGCAGCCAGACAAGTATTTCTCTCCCAGATCAAGAATTCTGAGGCCGTGATGGGAGGAGTTAGTTGGTTCCCCGCAGCCTGATCCCATTTAGAATCATACTGGAGATTTATTTAACAAACGCTCCACTAGTACAGGAACCTATGGCATAAGCAATGCCCTTGATTTCATAGAATGGTTTGGGTTGGAAGGGACCTTCAAGATCATCTCACTTCAACCCCTGCCATGGGCAGGGGCACCTCCCACCACACCAGGTTGCCCAAAGCCCCATCTAAGGTGGCCTTGGGCACCTCCATGGATGGGGCATCCACACCTTCTCTGGGCATCCTGTGCCAGTGCCTCACCATTCTCATAGGAAAGAATTTCTACCTAATGTCTAATCTAAATCTTCCCTTTTTCAGTTTAAAGCCATTCCCCCTTGTCCAATCACTGCACTCCCTGACAAAGAGTCCCTCCCCAGCCTTCCTGTAGCCCCCTTTAGGTACTAGAAAGTTTCTATAAGGAATTGGAAAATCACTATTTCCCTTGATTGCTTCCTATGACCCATTATTGTCGTGCCTTTTGCTCTTCTGTTTGCTCTCACATTTGTTATAGGGCCACAAATTCTTCCTAGAACTCTTGGTACAGGACAACACGCAGAATATTTTCATTCAGTGGACCCTTCTAAACTACACATTGACTATATAATTTCTGGCAACAGGTCTAAGTGACTTAGGTGAACCCTTCTAACACTAAGTGGTTAGGAGAAAGAAGATTATGGGAAACAAGAACTTTTTATGCTTCTGTCCAGTTTTTTGAACTGTCCTTTCCCTAAAGGAATTGAAATTCCTACCTCTACTGTAGCTCCTTACCATCCAATGAACAGGGTTTAACCCAAAACTTGGCTTGACAGGCTTTAAATTATGAGCAAGGAAAGTTTCAAGGACCTTGTTAATGACACCCTGCAGTTGCCTGGCCTAACTGTGAGCAGCACTAGAGGCATTAGCTGTCATGCTGCAGACACAGGAAAACAGATCTGCATCACTTAGCAACCACAAGGGATAGACTTTTCAAGGAAAGGTTTTAAAAAGAAAAATTCTGCACTGATAAACTTGATGACTTAGGACTTTGCAGAGAAAGCATCCCACAACAGATAAGCCTGATCTCCAATTACTGCTTTGTTCCCCATCAAGAATGTGATTTTCATGGTAGTGTGGACAGAAACAGTACTTTAATTTCCTCAGTAAAACACATACCCACACAATACTTTTTAAGTATGAAGTTATCTTTATCTCCCAGGGTTGCAGTGATACTGAGAATAAACTAGTCACTGCATTATTTAAATACAGATATACACAAGCCTCCATACATTCTTTGCCACATTTAAATCGCCGCCTTATAATATGCAAGTATTTACACCTTTTAATATAAAAATATCATTTATCAAGATTGTATTTAAAAAAAAAAAAAAGAAACCACTAAGGTCTACTATCAAAGTCATTTTGGAGGAAATTAAGTACATTAATTTCAGCTCAGGAAAGACCAGGCCACACGAAGAAGAAATTTGACTTCAGTCGTAATTTCTCCAGAACACATTAATCTCGGTATTCCTTCGCTGTAGCCCTTCTATCTATTGCCAAAATCCAAATATAACTCCAATATGCATCTTCAGTACTAGGTCCCCTAAGAAAGTGTATCAGTCAATCTGCTACACCTCTATTACTTTTCAGCCTTCAACCTCCAGCACAGTTATACCACCGTTCACGAGACTTTACCTCAGGCTCCACTCCAGTTGCAGTCCTGGACCCCATTACATATACGTTTTTACCATACATGTGTGTTCATTGAGCCTCTTCTGACTGATACATGAATGGTCTAGCCTCGACAGACGGATTGCAGAACCCCAGGCAGAAAAGATAACACTTAAGTTATTTCACTTGTAAATCACAATAGATTTTAACCCCAGGTATCTACAGATAAAATATTCAATTTTCCTCTTTCTGCTGACAGTATTAGATCATTTCACCAAAACAATACTTCTTTGGTTGCTACATCCTCTCCCTTCCTCCCTCTTTTATCATAAAAGCAACTCTACTAAGGAGGGACAGCCAAAGACTCCCATTTTATTACTGGCATAACCATCATATAACCTTGATTCATGGTGTGGGCAAGATCAAAGATGTCAACAGTGTCACCAGATTTGGTTGCACACTTCCCCTAGAAGCAACTATCACAACCAATACGATAGGAAAATGAAAACTCAGTTA
Organism: Anser anser; assembly: GCF_964211835.1. NCBI lineage: Eukaryota > Metazoa > Chordata > Aves > Anseriformes > Anatidae > Anser > Anser anser. The sequence goes on along the minus strand of NC_139739.1, from coordinate 11,789,421 downwards.
AGACAGATCGACAACGAAGTCCCTTATGGGAACTAACTAGCAGCAACGAATGATGGTTAACACGAGAACATAGCACAGCGCCTTAGTGCATCGAGTCACTAACCCAGCTAAAGCCATCGCATCCCTGAGAGGCCTCTCGGTACTGAGGGAAGGACTTCTCAACTTAACATACTGCACTAATACTTTTTCAATAGCTCTATCATCAGGAACTAACCACCCACCAACACCAAATGGTTTATACCACACTATTTATATTCTTCTTTTTCCTGACTCCGTTCTCTCTGAAATCACTTTTTCTTTCGATTGAAAACCCTTTTTTCTGCATCTTTACCCCTCTCCACAAACACAAACCCTGTATACTTCACCTGAATCTACAGCCTCTTAACACACAGTGCAGCTATGTCCAATCTTCATATTTAACTCAACACAGTCAGCTGCCGTGGAGCTCCTTCTCTTGTTCCCTGACCCATCACCGCACATTCCCAGATCAGGGGAGCTCCATTTCTGTGGATCACTGATTCAGCCTTACACATCCCCAGCACTGTGGTGCCCACTCTCTGACCCAATAAAATGCCCCCCCTGCTTTTCCATCTCCGAACTCTTTAGTATTTTCCTTCTTTCAGAGATCTGCAATACCAGTAATGCAATCACCTACTGCTCCCTGGTTAACAGCAGCAACTAATTCAAAGTATTTGAAAAACAATTTAAAAAATAACTGTTCTAGAATCAATCCTTCTATTCCTCTCCCTCTCCCTCACCCCAGAAATAATCACAGAACGGAACAACATGCACAACCCACAGCAGCAACAGATAAAGCCAGAATCTGGCACCTTCCCTAAAGCACAGCGCAGGCCAGTTAAAACAGCTTTTTTCCCCACACACACAACATCCTCACTGTAACAAACCTTTGTATTTTTCCAGTGGTCCTATGCACGTAAGCAATAAATTCCTACTTACTCTGATCTGAGGGCTCCCAATGCCTTGATGAATGAAAACCCCACAAATGGCAAATCTTCACCCGAGAAACCTGCTGGGTTCAACTGGCGCGCAGAGGATAAAACCCGCGAATTCTTCTCTGGTTCATCAAAATTTGAGGTGTCATCATCAGACTTGAGAGTAGGAACGAAGGGGGGAGGAGCTGGTGAAAAAAGCAAGGAGAAAAGACAAAATTCAGCTACAGTTCACTCTGCAACAGTCCCACTCATTCAGTGCTCGCAATGGCACTGCAGCTCCTGCTTTTAATCTTGCTAACACAAGCAGACTGAGCTGCTGCTCTCAAATCGTATTACAGCAACAAGAGATTAACCCTTCCGCTACCAACATGGCTTCCACTCTGCAGACAGAGGATCTTCCACACTGATTAAGCTGGGGTTTAGGTTTGGGACTTTGGGGTGGTATTTTCTTGTGGATTTTTTTTTCATTTTGTTTTCCCAAACATACATTGAATCAAATCAAAACACCAGGCTAACGAAATCATTACTGCAATATAGCTAGAAGTCATTCGATTCCGATTCATCTAGAAAATGTCTCCAGCCTATCCATTTAATGAAGACACTACATGAGAACATAGCCTGAGCCCTTGCTAGTTAGATAAGGGATATTATCTACCCTTTAATACTGCCAAGAATCTCCCCAGCATGGGCTTCTAAGCAGCAGTAAACTAGCCTTTCTCCTGGAAGCTTTTAATAAATTACAGCTACTGAAAGCTAATTAGTCTTGAGGAAGAGAAGAAATATCAGCAAGATTTTATTTATCCAGAAGAGCTTGCTAAAGATCTGGAACTCTTCTTGGGACACCACTGCAGTCTGGCTCTGATACAATCAGCTCAGAAGAGAGGTATATATAGCTGGAATTACAATGTATTTTCTACTACAGTTTCTAAATTGGTACAATTTAACTTGCTAAGCAGTTGGTGGATTTCAGCTGATTTTCTAACATTTACCTCAGTTTAATTAACGAAGGGAACAAAAGGACAAGTAATTCTCATTGATGTGCAGCACCCCAGCTACCTGCTGGCTTGGCTACGTGTGCGAAAGGAATGAATGCAAAAGCCTGCTGTGCAATTCCTACCTCACTAAATCATTTTTTTTTTCTTTTTATTTCATCACTCAGGTCCTCACTCACTGCAAATCCACTAATCTCTTCTTTTGCTCTATGAAGGAGACAGCTCTTCAGTCGGTAACTAGAACACAGCCCATTGTCACAAGCTGATGGAAGTGTAGTGTGCTAAAACCGTTACCATGGATCCAGTATAGATCTCCTGTAGCTGAAGGGCTGATGAGAACTGAAGAACGGGGAACAAACATTACAACCCCTGCAGTGCAGGCTCCCTGCTTCTCACTCTCTGCATGCTCCGAGTTTAACCCTACCTGCCTGCATTCGTGACAGATGCTGATGCTTATCTGACTGACACAGGCAGAATGAGTCACGGCTGGAGCTTGCTAGCTCCCTCTAGGTTGCCAAAGCCTTTCACAGCCTGCTTTTTAACTCTTAATTCTCTAGACAAACCTATGCTTAAACTACCCACCAGACCAGTATTAATAGCCAAAAAAATCTGTCTCTGTAAACTACCAAATCACAACTGTACACGCATGCTTCGTTAGCAGCTCCCCAAGGAGCCATTCTGACGCTGCCGCCGAGCAGGGACTAGAGAAGGAATTCCATACAGCCGATAGGATGCTGCTCACGTACAGTAGTTCCAAGCACATCAGAATGAGATAAATGGGGGAAAATATACAAATTTAAAAGGTTCAGCAGTAAGCACTTTTACTTACTGGCCCCAGAACATTTAGATTTTCTGTCAATATCATGCATTTATTAAGTTCTGCTATTTTATTGGTTACAATGTGTATTTAGATCCAGTATAATACTGACATCTATGTATTGTAAACATATTTTTGGAATACAGATTGTTTATTAGGATCTTTTTTTTTTTTAATTCACTTAATGTCAGGACAACATCAAGCTACTCCTTCATATGCTCTTGATGATTAAAAAGATGGAAGCAACATAATACAGTTCATAAGTATATCATCTTTAATGCAGATATAACCCCAAAGTTACAGTTAATTCATAGCAGAGGAGGATAATTACAGGAATTAATATTTTTTAGTTTAGCACCTCTGCTTAAAGAACTTTGCAAACCCTCTTAGAGGAAGGGGTTGCCATGAGGTTTTTAGTATTGTCTTTGAAGACAGATTGAGTTGATGAAGCAACGTAATTGAGAAAACAGCAAACTATTCCCTTCATTTGGGGAAATCTAGAATTTTTCTTAAAGAGGTAGCAAAAAACAATATAGCCACATTTTTATAATGGTATAACATCCCTGTTATATACTCCTCAGACTCTGACAGTTAACTTCAGCTTATAAAGAGAGATCTAGTGTCTTCTTTCTCACCGGAAGGTAGCTTAGGAGCTCTAAAGAGTCATCTTCAAGCCATTACAATTAAAAAGAAAGTCTTTCTTCTTACCAAGAATAAGAATACCTAGCCAAATTACACGCATAAAAATATACAATTTAAATATGCCTATGATCAGCACACACTTAAAAAGATAAAATAGATTCAATAGGGGAACAATAGATGCAAAAATGAAAAACTGAATGTGAGACAGACTAAACCCTTGGGGCTGGTGGGTATCTAATTTAAAGAGCACAGAATTTTACACTACAGTTTCTTCTAATGTTTAATAGATGGGCACAAATAAGAGAAATTGTGAACACTATTTTGAAAAATATTGAAAATCCATTTGCTCTCTATTTTACATTCACTAAAAAATCCATGACTGACAGTCCAAAAACTGCAACTTTGCAGTATAACCTTGTTACAATACTTTTATCAAGAAACAGTAGTGACTAACGAAAAAAAAATTAGATCAGTCATTAAAAAAAAGGGGGGAGGCAAAAAAAACACCTCAAGATGTTAAGTCATTCTGAACTGTCAACAGTGATTGCAAATGAGATTCAGAGCTTCTTCCGAAGTTTCAGGACACTGGAGAAAACCCACTTAGGAATAAGAGGGAATATCTCTATGTGAAAAAATGCTAGGTCCATTCTGTCTGATTACTTGGTAGCTCCTTCTTAGTCCATTATTCCTAAGACTAAGAAGTCCTCCGCCTGATGTCCAAAATGCCTACAGAATAAACAGAGGAGTCTTGTAAAAGCAAGCTAATATGGATATCAATTTGGTTCTCAATGAGGGTCACATGGTGACGCAATCTCTAGCCAATCTCTAATAATCCATTATTATTTCTTGCTTAGAATCACAGGACTCACAGTTATTGTATTTTTGGAACAAGAATGAATGCAAATGGATAGATGTGCTTATCAGTTCCTTCTTTAAAAGGAAGAATCCTTCAGCAGAGGTCAAGATAAGCCTACAAGAACTAAACGCTAAAACCACACCATCACATCTGACAAGGTGAAAAATTTGCACTTCTTTCAGGCTCACCCAAAAGGAAGGCAAAACTATTAGTCAAAAAAGACAGTAGACCTGATGCTTCTACTCTTTCAAACTGTATAAAGACCTCTTTCTTCCTTTGATATGTTTCAAATGAACGTATATGTTCTGTTTACCATTTAAAGTATCTTGGAAGGAACTGCATGCTTTAAAAAAAGCCAGTTGCTTGCCTAGATACCTCCCTACTTGTGGAAGGATGTAACCCTCTTCCATCTGTTCCAAAGAATGACTTTCAGAGGAAAAGGGGGTGTTGTAGGTTGCTAAGTTAAACCAAAAACACAATGCAGTACTTTAACCAGTTTATCATCAAGATTGGATAAAATGTCTCTTCTGGAAAAAAAGGGGGATTCGTTTGGTTGTTTTTGGCGGGGAGGGGGAGGCCTGGTTTGTTTGTTTGTTTTCCCTGCACTAGCGTGTGTATCTGTGACTAGTTGAAGGAATATTGCCTTAATTAGGTCCTTCCCTCCTTTCAAAATAGTTTTGTGCAAATTCAGAGAAGAGAGAGCACATTTCCCCTAGGACAGTGAAAGACTTAAATTAAATAGGAAATTTACAGGAAATACAAAACACTTCTAAAGAATAAAAGTGTGTCTTCTCTTGATCTACGAGGTGATCTATATATACTTGCTGGGGAGAAGCATCCGCACAGCCTTTTTAAGTAGGTTAGGCGTTAGTCTCTCATGTTTTAAGAGGCCTATTTCAGTACAGTGTTATGGAAGAAAAAGAGAAAATAGCAGGTCTAACGGACATAATTTAAGGATGTTTTGTCTAGGGCCACTTGAACAAAGACATTATATTAGTTCTAAGCCATCTATGTAACAGTATCTTAACATCTTCTCTGTTCTCTCAAGGCAATGATCCAACACATACATTTCTGTTAATAAAAGTCATCTTCAAGCTGACATGAAAGTGATCTCCACTTAGAGAGACAAGTCAACACATTTTTTCTGAAGGCAAACAGCTAAATAAAACATCACAACGTTTAACTGTTAGCATACTGAATGACAATTTGGGGTTTAGGATGAATTACAGAATTATGAACAGGGAGATATAGGTTACTGCCTGTTTAATAGCAGAAAACAGCCTAAGATCAATCTTCAACACTTTCTGAAGTCCTCCAGTTTGCACAAGACCTTCGTTCCTTTCTTCTCATATATTTAGCTTCCCCATGCAAGACCAAATATGCCATTCCAATTTCAAGACTTCTTGGAAGACAGTTACAAAACAGTTCTTAAAATGAATGACTCTTTATGCTATACATATATACCAGATTACAACAGAATCTTCTGACAATCTCTCAGATAAACTTTATTAGACAGATTTTTTTCATTTCAGATTAAACAGCTGATATGATTTCTGGTTTTCAGACAACAAGAGGTGGTTAGCAATATTATTATTAATACTGACAGATTATACAGAATGTAGCCTTGTTGTCAATAAATCTGGTATGTCACCCCCCTGTATTCTACCTCACATTCTAGATATTTATCAAATACCCAGTCATACCATATCAACTTTTCAGTTAAAATCCTGATCATTTAGCTGAATCACAGCTAAAGATAAGTTAATTCTAGTAAATAAAAATCCAAATATTTTTGGAAAATTCTGTCAGATAAAACAATCTTCTGAAAGTTTTGTTTTTTTAAAAGCTTTAGAAGTCGTTAAATAGGAGAAGCTGGTGAATACAGGCAGCAAAACCTGCAAACATGTTTCAATAAAACACTCTTAAGGAAGGATAAAATTACCAGTTGACAGATTCAGTTAAAGTTCATCTTTGGTTAACGACTGGGTTCTCTTTATGTAACTTAAGAGCTGCTTCTACAGACAAATGTTAACTGACCCCAAGAAAGATGGGAGCTTTTTGAAAGGCAACTATCTTTTGGGAGGGGTTTACTTAAAAATCAAATGTTTCATAGGTTACCGTAACAACAAAATGTAACACAGAAAACCCCCTTAATTGCACATTCTTAACCAAAAGTGGTGCATTAAGAATGGTTATCCTGGAGTGCCCAGCATGATAATTTAAATACTTGCAAGGCATGGGTACCAATTTTTTCCCTACCATTCTCAGTCTGAAATAGAAATAAAATCATTGCTTTTATAGGGTAGAGGGAAGTCTGAGTGTGTTGACACAGAATTGATTTAACAATGACCTGTTAGAGATAAATTCATATTCTATACCCCCAAAATCTAACCATATTAACTTGAGGAAGTGAGATTCCTCAGTCTAATTCTAAATCCTGTGACCCCTTCCAGCACTCACTGGCTTCCTAATTTTCTCAGGCTGCCATTGCTCCAGTTAAACCCCACTATCATGGGGGGTCAAGATAGGAAAGAAACCTCTTAGATAGCCCAGGCTGAACCCATCAAGGCTTTTGAATAGAACTACGGTGACGCTGCCCTGAATAGGCCAGCAAATGGAGAACCACTGCAGAGAGCAAAGCAATAGGTGATACATTGAATCTGCTACTAAAATCAAGAGGACTGCTGTGTTTTGTGCCAGTTACAATGAGGTTTTTAAGATGTATGAGACATAACAACCAAGTCAGGGGTCAAAACTGCATGGCTCTTCACCATAGGTGGATCTGGATATTACAGGGAACGATGCAATCCACTGGACAGCTGCAGGCGAAAACAGGATTTAAAAAAAAAATCCAAATGACTATTTTAACCTTTATAATGACATCAGGGCTTGCCCATCAAAATTACTGTTATTACATGAAATGGCAAAAAGACTCTCAATTAACTTGTGCAGTTGTGTAAATGCTGGACAGGCAATTGACAGAGAAACACCACAGCATATGCTCAAATGACATTTTTTTTTTCCAGATACAAGATAATATGATAAAAATGCAATACAAAAATTTCAGAAATGGAAACTGATAGCTTAGACAGGATTCTGGGTAAAGAAGGCATTGTGAGCTGAAGCCTGGGAAACATGCGTTGAAACGATGAGAAGGATTTCTCACTCAGGGCTCAAAGGCTCTCTACGGGCAGAAACAATGACATTTACCAGAATGGCAGCTCCACAAGTTCAGAATTAATGAATCAACAGAAAAGTGAGTAAACATTCTGTGGAGCTGACAGATGAAGTGCTGAGATAGTCATCAAAAGCAGAAGCATTGGCTTAGCAATTTATGGAAATTAGAGCACAATCATTGCTCTTACTACAGGGCAGCATATTTTATAAGGAATATATGGCAGACATGTTCTTTGCACAGATAATCTTACAGTCCAAATAACTTAAAGAGTATCCAATGTGACTCGGGCAGAGATTGCTGATGACCTGGGAAATACTTGTTTTTGCCACAATGCTGGTGCCTCAGTACTTCCAAATACTAAATTCTGTTATTTCCTTTGTATTATAAACTACTTTCTGCATAGAAAGTTATCTGCTTCACTGATTTTATTCCATTCCTAGCAGAAGGAACAGATTTTTTTTAACCCCAAAAAATTAGTCATTTATTAGTCACATTAACTTTGAAAAAAAACACCAGTGCCCCCTACGACCTCTGACATTTTATCACCTACAGAAGATAAAAAAAAAATATCTAGAAACTGGATCACAAGCAATGAGAGAAAGATAAAGATACAATTTAAAAAAAAAAAGCCAAAATTAATCAAACAAGTGCAAAAGGCCTGAAAGAACACACTGATGCATTTTAATCTGATAAAAGACATGTAAAGGCCACTGTGATTTTCTAGTCTAGCGCCTACAGTAATATGGCAATTGCATCAGAAATTCATATAGAAACGTATTAAACTTCATCTTACCTTACGATTTTCATCTAAGAGATGTTAACACATCCTATCCAAAAACCAGAACAAATTGTTTTGTTAAAAACATGTACACCAGAACACAGTCTTGTTTCATTATTAATGGCTCATATCAAACGCACTTAAATACATTGTACACATTTTCATGTTACTCAAGAAATGTTTATGAATACAGTGTTATTCTACTTACAGTTACGGATATTATTCCAGTCAATTTTAGCAAAGAATGGATGGCAGCAGAGTCCCTCATAACCCAGCCTTTCCTTCTGCCCACAAAGCAAGCTCTGAATCAGATCAAGAAATTCACCACTGACTTTCACATCCTCTGGGAACTTCAGAAACCTCTGGGTTAGAAAGAAAAGAATTTTGTTCAGTAGCAAAACAGTCTCAGAACAGTAAGATTCTTAAGCTTCAATAATCTGAGATACATCAGGCAAAAGGGATGAATATTAGACAAATATTAGATCAGACAAACAGTAGACCCAGTTCACCATCTTATGCTGAACAACGGTCAATGGCATACACAAACAGAAGAGTACAAGACACTTCCCCAGAGAATCCTCCCAAGCTTCCAAGCATTTGTGGCTTAGGATTTTCTGAACCAGGGATGACATCTTCGTATTTGCCAGATCTCAATGCATTCTTCTTTGAAGATTCTTCTGGGTTTGTTTAGTTACTCCTTGAACCCATATAAATGTTCAGTAGCTGCAAATTTATGCTGGGGAAAACTTTGCCATAATGTGCTGTGTGAAGTATCCTTTTGGGTTCGTTCTGTAGTCAGTGCTGGCTACTTTCATTTGATGCCCCTAATTCTCATACTAGAAGATATAATAGACAATCACTCTTCATTCACTTTTTCCCAGATAAATGATTTTTTTTTCCTATTAACTCGTACCATTCGATGTACTATTTTTGTTCTGTTACTAAGAACTAAATGAACATTTTTCTAGATCATAATTTCAAAATACTTTTCTTGAGCCCACCACTAGGTAAAGTTGGGATACTTTTCCTTTTACATGCATTGGTTTGAATTTATTTACACTAAATTTCACATGACATTTTAATCAGACACTCAATATCCTCAAGTCTTTTTGCAGCTCTTCATAGTTGGCCCTTGCTTTACTATCCAGAAATACTTAGTATCATTTGAAAACTTTATCAATTCATGATGCATCCTTTCAATTTTTTTCCTAGATTATTTTGGAGATGCTACACTTACAGGTCCCTAAAACGGACAGCTAAATCTTTTTTAATTACTGTATTGCAGATGGTTATTTTTGGACAGCTGCTATAAAAAATAACTTTATATCTGCAATACAGAGTTATGTATAAATAAAATACTAAAATCTTTATAAAGCATATATATATATACACACACATACACTAAATATTTTATGAACTTGTCAAAGTAAGAAACATCCATAAGCTCCTTTTCCCAACTGTAAAAAAAATATATAGTCTTTAGTGACAACCTTTTTACCCAGGAACATGGAAGGAATTCTCTCTACCTGGAAATTCATGATGTTATTGAAAGTTTTTGCTGATGTTCCCTCAGTGAACGGAGATCTTCCATAAATCATTTCATATGCAATGACTCCTAAGGACCACCAGTCACATTCTGGGCCATAAGAAGCTTTCCCATCCCCATTCAGTCCTGTCAGCATTTCTGGTGCCATGTAGTCAGGTGTACCAACAGGTAGCTTGGCATTTACCTGGAAGCAGTAGAAGCAAAGATATTCCAAGTGAAGTTACAGAAAGAAAGCTATTTGATACAAAAAAGGAGTCAAATTTTTAGAGCTGTCACTGCAAACTATATGCAGCTGAAGTAAAATAGCAGCATTATAAAAAGCACAGCATTACCGAACACTGATGTTTTGAGCAGTATGCATACTCTAGCACTACTTACTGCTTCAACTGCTATTAATGGGAACAACAGAGCTCAATTTTCAAAAAAGTCAAATGTAGACTTAACTATTCCCTGCTTTCATTCCATTCTGTGTCATCCCTACCTTTTTGCCTTGTGTTCAGGATCAGCTAGTATTCAAATTTCATGAGTGCTTAGAAAAGGTAATTCAGAAACCAAAACTGAAATTATACTTGCACTGTCATAAAAGAGTGAAACAAACAAGCAGGGAAACTAACACAGAAACCTGAAGAAGATTGAAAAGATAGATAACATATGAAGAAAAAAAACTTACAAGAAAAATGCAATGCAGAGAAACACCGGAAAGGGAAGAACGAGGAAAAATGAAAAAATGAAAGATCGGAAATCATGGAACAAATGAGGAATCTGTTCTATAACTCCATATTCTCACTTAGTTCTATTTCAAATTATTGTTTGAAATTGTATGCAGTTTGCTAATTTTAGAATCAACTTATAAAAAAGTTCAACTTATTCACAGCATTGAATACAGTGCCTTTTGGTGGGTAAAGCTGAATCCCTGAACATTGGAATGTGACTCAATTTAATTAAGAGCTCCCTGTCTTCAAAACTATGCCAGCTTAGTTACAGCAAACATAACTTTCAGTCCAATTGCAAACAACTGTAAATCCATAACCTTCTTTAAACACAGCATTTAACAGTTGTGAGAATCTCTAAAAATATGATTTTGTATTGCAATACAGCACCATTGGAAAGACTTGCCTTTACCCTACTTACATATTAAAATTTGGATACGCAAATATATATTTACTGAGAGCTGCAAAAGACAGCCAAGCTCATGTTCAAAAAGACATTCATGAATGGAAAAAAATCATTGTGAATAGATTCCACATTGAACAGGAAAGGCAGAAGAACAAGGTGTAATCAAGGAACACATATAACATCAGTTCTCTTTTTGACTGGAATATCCAAACAAGCCATAGACAAATCTTAAATCCACATTGTTACCATTTTGTTTATTGTCATTTTCGCAGCTGACCCAAAGTCCACCAGTTTAATGTGTCCTATTCGGTCAATAAGAACATTCTCTGGTTTGATATCTCTGTAAGCAAAGAATAAAGCAATCAGTACCTTTTTATGCTGTTCCCCACTGTCACATCTGCACATCAGTACCTCGCTTTTCAGCTACACTCAACCATATGCTCAGCTACATAACACCTTAACAATGGATTAGGATTTGAGTCTTACTTCCAGTCGTTATTCTGCTTCCAAGTAAGTATGAAATTAGTGAAGTTCCCCATATTTCATGGAAATTTAACAGTCGTTGACAAAAGATGGAAAGAAAAGATGGTTTTGCACTAACCTATTGTGATACTTTGACTATGTTGTAACTGAGTTACAGCAAAGTATTACATAGCTTTCATCCTAAATTTCCTCCCAACTTATTCTGTGCATCTTTCAAATCCAGGCAGCCACCTTGCATTAGAAAGCCACAGCCTGTATGCTCTAAGTGCAGCCACTACAGCTGCTTGGAACATAAAATGCTACATAACATTTTCAAAGTCTCAGAATAGAATAAATTTACGGAACAAGTCTTCCTTAGAAAGGGACACCTACAAAAAAAAGGAAATGTTCAGTTATATCCATCAATAAATGGGATAAATCACTAATGTGATTTGAAAAATGCATACAGTTATAGCCTCCATGCCTTGATATGATCTTTAGAAAACTCAGTGATATTTAACTATTCCAACATACTATACCGCCCTGTTCACCCATACAACAAGCTTTAACAATTACACTACTTTCCTGTAATGTTTGGTTCTAATAACAACAAGCCTTCATTGCTGGAGAAGATTTTTGTTCCATAGTGCAACATTAAGGCCTATTTTTACTAAGCCTCCAGAAAATATATGTAACAATCCTCTTCTAATTTCAGTTTGAACTTTATATCAAAGTTAATGCTTTTAGCTGCAATTATAGTTGGAGTATGATTAATTTTCTAATTTTCTCTCCTGATACAGCACGTGAAACACTGTCCTTGAAGAGGACAGAATATAAAAAACAAGAATGCATCATTCCAGAACGCTATCTGGAACAATACTGATTAAATACTATGTCCAATGCAAAGCAATCTTTACCTACCGGTGTACATAACCCATCTGATGAACACTATGAATAGCCAGAACCAGCTCTGCAAGATAGAACTGCACCATAGTCTCATCCAGGTGGTCCTCATATCGGTTTAAGAGTGACAGTAAGTCCCCTCCAGGCTGATACTCCATAACCTACATAAAGATTTAGAGGAAGAGATACAATTTATATGTATCTAAGACATTCCGTTCAACTCCCCCTTATTATACAGGACACATATCAAAGAGCAGAATGGAATGCAGGAAAATTTACAGAAGATAAGCACATTTCAGCCATCACATTCTTCTTAAGTATAACAATGGTAACAGCGTTCAATAAAGAAGAAACAAAGTATTCTTTACCAAGTAGAGATTTTTCTTGTCTTGAAATGCATACTGTAACTGTGGAATCCATGGACTGGTACTCTGAGATAATATACTGCGTTCTTCTTCAAAAAATGACACCTATAAAAAAGAAAATGTTCAGTTACATCCTGATCAAAATGCGTTAGAATATATCAGAATTCCCTAGTTTTAGAAAGATGAAAGTCTGTGCCAAAGACACACATCACTAACACAAAAAAATACTTAGAAACCATTAAATGCCATTTCCTTGTGATATGCACCTTTAAAGGAGTAATTTTACACCTTCTGCTTTCAGTTCCCCTCACACCTTTTGTTTAGTTCCTTTGCAACTGTACAGTCCCTGCAGCAAAGCTCACCTCTCCCGTCAAACTGGAGAAGCATCTACCAGTTTGGAGTGCCATCCTGACCTCATCTGGATTGGCCCTAATAAAATAAAAGTAATCTCAAAAAGCAGAAAAGATGCTGCGACAATTACAGAGTAGCATCTCACAGCTAATTCTGTAACAAATTCATGTAAGATATAATACAAGTTTATCTTGAAATCCTACTTTAGCAACTATTCCATTATTCATATGTGCAGCCGGACAACAAGGAATTAGTTTTATTACAGAAATATTGCTAGTTCATCAAGATCAGTGGTCCCTACTTTCACTGTGTGTCATACTGAGGGTAACATTATAGTTTGCTTTTCTTGCCAACCTGTGCCACGGCAAGAGTAATTTCAATTTAATTTCATTTTTGACAACCACAGACAGTGAAGAGAATCTCAGGAGCAACATAACTGCAGCCATATATTGGGAACAACTCATTTAGATATCACTGTACAAGTTCATGAGGCCTTTCACGGAATCTGTCCTCCATGCCATCTCTCATCAATGAAAGATTAACTTCTACTTGTCACTAGCCTCTGGAAACAACCTCCATTACCTTTTTTTTTTAATCGAAGTTTTCAAGTAGCACATCTCTCAAGTTAATGAGAGGCTCTCCATAAAAATTCAGTCACCAGTTTGCTTTCACACCCACTCTTGACATTCTACATTGCTCTTTAAAATTAAAAAAATAACTTAACGAATAGATTGCCTGAAAATTCAAGACATCAAGTTGTTCATCAAGCTGATCAATACAGATTTAGTATTTTCTTCATCTATTGTTTCTTGTTTAATAATTAGATGATAAGCTCTTTGAGACAAGGATTTTTTTTGTTTTGAATGGTACCTCACCTAGTAGATTCATGGTCTATGATGATGACTTTTAGACACAGCAAAACTACACACAAATGTGTTACTTCACTGAAATGTGAAATGATTTTCCCATTCCATATTAAATAAAAATTTGTAAATTTATAAAAATTAAATTAAGTATAATTGTAGTGACAAAAAGGAAATGCTTCACAACTTGTAGTTTGTTGTACTACCATCATAACAACAAAATATACATACGTGCTCCTGCGCCAACAAGGACTCCTTGCTCATCACCTTCATAGCATACACATCACCTGTAGCTTTCTCTCTTACTACTTTTACATCTGCAAAGTGACCACAGCCAACCACACTCTTTACTTCAAAATCCTTCACACTTGGTTGCAGTTCCCTTAATTCAGCTATAGTCTCTGCATCTATAAAAATAAAACACTTATTTTTACACTAAATATGAACGCAACATTCGCAACAGGGAATAGAAAAATAAAGCAGTCTTCTCATTCCAGTCTCTATAGAAATGTTAAATCATTCCAGAATATGCTTCTTTAAAAAAAGTGTATACAAGTACTAGAAAAAGACAGTATTAATGCATAGTTAAGACTGAAATATGGTGCATACAAAAGAATCAGGAAATGCTAAGACAGTTCCCATAGCAACCATAATTCTATCCCATTCATAACATCAGAGGCTGATAGCCTCTTTTGTTTCTAATTTCTTTCCAACCATCGTTTGCCAACACAAAATATATTCGTTAAATCTGAGGGCTTTATCCAGTGAGTTCCACAAGTCAAGTGGCAGGGTTCAGCCCTCTGCCTGTGGGAGGCACTAGTCTATTGTCTAACAAATAACCGTTGGCATTTATTTCAGATGTTTGGTTTAAGCTTCCCATTGACTAGTTTCCAACGGAATGCATTGTGATAAACAAGTGCTCTCTGTAGGGTGTTCTAAAAATTCTTCAGACTCCAGCAAAAAACTACTCTCAGCCTAATTAACATCTTGAAACTGTTGGATGGAACTCTTACAGAGTACATAAATTACCTTTAACAAATTTTTTTGTGTATCCTAATAGAAAAGTTGATTAAGCTTTTTTTTTTAAAAAAAGAAAGAATCTGAGCATGTTGTCAGTAACAGATTTCTTCCATTGGGAATTATTTCTGAAGTACAGGATTACTACTTACAGGTCACACAGGCAAAATAGGCTAAGACATGGAATCTGAAATACTAATTCAAGCTGAAAGAGACACATATTAGCAAGTTAATTTCTATATCTCTCCTCCCCTTTAGTCACTGCCCTGCTTCAAACTTCTGATATAACTTCATTATATATACTCGGAACTTTATACTTTTATCAAAAGTGCCTCTTCAACTACAAGTAAAATACAAGCTATGAAGCGTGTGCTTTAGAGTCACAGCACTTCAAAAGCCACTGGCCTTTTTGGGCCTGACAAGGTTCCCCTTGCAACATCGGGTCTGTCCACAAGAAGTCAGATGCAAGTCCTACGTTACAATCATTAACAAATAACTAGAGCATCATTTAAACATTTATATTTTCAAGCATTATGCTTTAAAATAACACCTAAAGATTAGTCTAAAAACCACTTACACTTCTTGACAAAGTTGCCCACAGGTTTAATTTTCATTAAAGAGGGGTTTCTGCATTCTTCAAAAAGAACGAATAAAGAATCAAGGATGCCTTCCCGGGAGAGAGGAGACATCTGCTGTTGAGTCACAAAGAGTGGCTTCCCCTGGAATAAAAAAGAAGCAACAGCAGATGGAGTATCAGACAACAATGAAAAGCCTCAAATCAATAACATATGTATAGAACAGATTATATATTATCTATTTAAAAATTACTACTTTAGAAATTAGACAAATAAGGCAAAAAGCACCAGGTAAATATATCAACTCTCTACGTCAATCTGTAAGAGCTGTCACAGGTATTTGACTTCTAGACAAAGCAATCTTGTAAAGGTTGTTAAAGTTCAAATCACAGCTTTCCTGAAATTGTCTGCAATCTACTGCTGATTCTCATCTGACTGGCGTGTTCTTGACATTATACCATATGTTTTTTCCATGGCACAAATAGTTTAAGCAATCGGCATCAATATTAGCTCTGGAAGCGAAAGCTGTTGAACATCAGCTGATCAAATAGCAGCTGGTTAGGTAAACCCACCTTATGACAAACCCTGGGTTACATCACCATGAAAAAAACTGCGGACTAGAAGCCACAAAATGCAATATTACACCTTTATGTGGGAAAAGCCCCTCAGGGTAAAACATTAAGAGGTGCAGGTGAAAAGAAGACCAGCTACTATCCCCTCAGCTTCACGTGAACACGGTACGCACTTTGAACTTGAAGGAAGTATTGCTTCCTTTAGCCCCTTCCTCCATACCCCCCCCCCAGGCATGCTGTGGGGGCCCACCCCAACAAGAAGAGCTGCGTTTGGCACACGGTATGGCCAGACTGGAGCTCGCCAAACCCCAGGCCAGCCGCTCTTTACCTGGAAGAGCGAGTTGAGGCGGGAGACGCGGCTGGCGATGGGCTCCATGGGGCTGGGCTCTGCCGGCTGCCGGGCACCGCATTTAAACTTCAGCATCCCGTCAGCGCGGCTGCAAGAACGCAGCGCCGCGGCCCCGCCGCGCCCCTTCCCTCAGCGCCGGCCCCGCGTGCCCGGCCCCTTCCCGCCCTCGCCGCGCGCCCCAGGCCCCGGCCCCGTTTTCCCGCCGCCCCGGTTTGAACGGCGCCTAAGGGCGGGGCCTCGCCGCCGCCGCTGACGCGAGCCCGGCGCCCGCTCCTCGGCCAATGGCGGGGCCGCGGCCTCCCGTGAGGCGCTGCGGGAGCGGGCGCGAGGGGGTGGGGGTGATCCTGTCAGGGTGGGCCGCTTGGCCCCTGTCTTAACGCTTTTTCTGTGTTTTTTTGTGGCAAATCTGCAAAAGGAGGTGGCTCCTTGTGAGCAGCTCGAGCTGGAGCAAGGACAGACTGGACGTCGCAGTTGGCAGCAGCGAACTGCCAGAGGGAAAATAAAACGTTTTCAGCAGCTTTACATGTTATTTGGAGTGCATATTTCACCTTTATGCCTTTTTTTTTGGATGTGTGTGTTCACCAGCCCTTTTCTTCATGTATAGGGTCATTAGCTTGCAAGTGAAATCATGGTGGGAATGCTCGAGCTTGGCACCCACTCCTGTGTGCCACCCATCCCAACGCCAAGCACGCGCACCACGACCTTGTTCAACGCCTCAGTCACAGGGAGGGCAGCACAGAACACAGGGATGTAGCGCTGATGCTATCCCGCAGTTACACAGGGTGCAGGATGCTGTTTCAAAGCACTGATTCTTGTTACACAGTGCCTTGGCAGGGGTTAAGCTGGTAACAGAAATCTAGGTGATAGGGTTCCTTAAAAATAACCGTCATGCTGTGGAGTGACATAAAACGACGTTTCGCTATCCAGCACTCATCTTAATTGTGCTAATAGCGGCTTGGCAGCTAGCTGATAACATAATGCACTGGTGGAGTGATTACATTATGGCTTTATACAAATCACTTTTACCAATTTGTTCTTCTTTCTACCTCTTCCAGGCCACCTCTGGAACACTGACATATTTTTAGCATAGTTCTTGTCTCAAAGTTTGGGTTCATTTCAAGTTATTAAACCTGAAAGAGTTTTTAAAATCTAATTTACTGTCCACCACCTGCACTGCCAATTTGCTTTTTGGATTCCACTCAGGACACTGTCATTGCCTATGTCTCATCCACAGCTGCAAAGCACAGGAGTGATCAGCTCTTAAAAAGAAGCAATAAAGAGCTACTTTTTCTTAAACCAGTCAATTTTCATGCTAGTTCGTTTTAGTAAAATACCACCTTGATAATTGGAACCCCATCTTGTCTCTGCCCTAGATTTTGGGCAAGTCTCAGCTGTCTGCCTTCCAACCAAAGAGAACTTTAGGTTCCTCTGACTTTCCCCTTCTCCAGCCTACCTTTTCCACAAATGCCATTAGCCCCAGCTCTCGTAACTGCCAAAATCACTGTTAAATATCCACGCCATTTCTAATGCCACTTGGGAAATTACCATATCTGTACAATAGTTTAGATCTAGAAGTGGGGGAAGCAACATAGCCGGGTTCTCCTTCTGACAGTTCATTTCCCTATTGTGTTCAAATAGCAAGCTGTGGCTGAGTCTCTTTTCATCGCTGTGGGGTGGTGTAGAACAGCCAATCCACAAACTGGATGAGGATATGGGTCATCAGATGTTTCATTTCATCCACATTAGACTGCCATACTTCTATAAGAAGAACACGACCTCTGGGTGTCCCACACAATAACCTGAATTTGTATAACCAGCCAGCTGAGCTGATTAACAAGTCTGCCTCAGTTTGATAAATGGCCTCTCAACTGCCCAGCAGGTTCAACTAAAGTATGAAGTTGTTTGCTACAATTTTCATGTTAATAACTTAATTTTCCCTAATAAAGTTCTCCTTGTTTATGTACTGTTGAGTGTTTGCAAGAAAGGCAGCTGGCTGTTCAAAGCATTCTTTGGGACAGATTCATTTTTCCTAATAATTCAGGTGAGGGCTCAAGTTAGATTGTTTCCCTTCAAGAAGGCCCTTAAATAAATGTTTGCTAGAAACAGCCATGATCACATAAGCAGCAGCAGATCACATACAGTTCTTTTCTTCTTTGTTGCTGTGTAAAAGACTCACATAAACAAGAATATCTACCTATGAAATGAAACAGCAGAAAAAAAATACAGCTGTACCAGAACTGTTATCAAAACATTAAGAAAAAAAGCTGAAGTGGCAGATGGAATAAGTTGAGGAGAGAAGCTGTACAATTTCAGCAATAGAACCTTAGTCACCATTCCTGATGTCTCAGGTGAAAAGTACATACCCTTTCAGAGAAACATGTATTTCATTTTCCTTTAAATTGGTCACTTGAAGTCTTCAGAGTGAAAGTGATGATTCCTTCATAAGTCTGATCTTTTTAATTGAGAGCAATCATAGTATACAATTTCTGTCTTCAGAACGGCCAATGTATGTATCACTTCTTGATCTTGGCAACTACTTCTGTGGATAACCTCACTTAACTTGAAGGATCATCAGCAGACCTGCAATTGTATAAAACAGGGGTTTACTTCCTGCTGTTAAATTAATAGGTCATTCAAAAGCTCAACAGAATGAATAGTTCTATGATTTTCCCTAAACAGATCCCAATATGGTGCTCAACATGTTTTGACATGTCACCATGCATTGATTTGGTTACCATCTGTTTGGTGCTTTTTTTTTTTATTATAAAAGTAGGAGTTTCTCTTTATTGCCTTGGCCAAAATTCTCTGCCCTCATGCTGTTATATAGTGTGCCAAGGTGACTGTGTTCCAAAGATTTCTTGTCAGTGTAACATCCTTCAGGCTTGCTTGGGGTATAAGACACTAAATAGGTATAAAAGCAAAAAATCAGGTATACAAGTATGCTAACTTTTCACCAAGAACCTGACGCTCATATTCTCACCCAAACTAACACAGCTTTATTTTAATGGGCAACAAGATGCCAAATCCCCCACTACACCCCAACAACATCTAGCTGGGAACCTCTGGATTTAAAGCAGCATCACTCTTAAATATCATCTCCAGAGCAGCTTCTGAGATTTACATATGGGTAGAAGGTAATAAAAAGGTTCATTTTATCACAGTTCTAAGAGCTGAGCATTACCAAAAAAAACTATCATCTTTTGTCCTACCCTGGAAATCTCTTCAGTTCTGCTGTTTCAAATCTTAACACTACTCTGTCCATACAGACTGGTATCAGTTTGCAATCTAGGCTTCCAGAGTATGTGGACCCCAGAAATAAATCAGGTTCTTCAGTGGTTTTGTTGTTGTTTAATGTTATGGTTGGCATTAATCATAGCTAATCTATATGGATGACTTTTTTAAAAAAATACATATTAGCCCTTATTTGCTCTAGTCCTTTCTCTAATCCAACAGTACTTAAAAGATCCTGTAATAGACCAAGCTAACCCTGATCACAGCTAGGTGACCACTTTCTGCATCAAAATAAAGCTTTAAACCTGGCTGACTTGTGTTCTGGCTTAAATCCCTGACAATAAGTAGTTTTCACCTTTGATTATCAGGACTTAAATAATCCTTAGAACCTAGGCACACTTTTTCAGCTTTATTTTCCTGAAGTATCAGAAAATATCCAACTTAGCTGCAATAGTCATGCACGCCTACATCGAATATACATCTTTGCAAAACATATATAGTGAAAAATAACAGTTAAGGAAGAGGTAAGTAACTTCCTTTTCAGAGAAAGAGGAAAGCAAAGAGAAATAATCACCAGGAAAACAATTATATTGTCTTTCCTCTGCAATATTTTTAATCTCCTCCGCATAATTTTTGGAAAGAAAAAAAAAAGCACTGCAATCATTCTCCTAGGATAAGCAGAAAGGAAATGAAACTTTAAGAGACCTAAATGGTTGCTAGGTGTTTCTTCCCTAGACTTCCACTTGTGAGCTACATCTGATAATATTCAAGGTTACTTTGATTGAAATATTAAAGGTGGTTTTTGTTTGTATTAGCAATGTGCTTATGCATTATGTAAGTGCTTATTTTCAGTGTTGTTTAATACAACGTTTTTATTTTCTTTACATTTGCACACCTAAAACCCATTCAAATAATGTTTTAAATAAACACGGTAGCTTTGCTATTAGTTACATGGTCATCATCTGTATGTTTTTTATTTTAAAAATGCAAACAGATACATGTGATGCTCTTCACACCCAATCCTAGGCTCTGAGGATTCCTCATTCCAGCTAACACTGTTCAGTGATTGTCCACGTTCCCAAACTCTCCTAACATTTCAACCCTAGGCTGAATTTCTCTTTAAGCCAGAACATAATCTTGCTGGTTCTGGTGCAACCAAAATGAAACAGTAACTGAAGTGAGTCACTAACAATCCTTTTTTTTTTTTTTATCAGCAAACCAAGCATTTATAGAAGCTGCAGGCGAATCCCAGAATAATAAGGAATACTTGTGTCTTAGACTGGTGTGAATATTCCAAGCAATGCTGCCCAGCTGTTCTCTGCAGAACATGACCCCTACTCCAAAGTAATCAGGCTATAAGCAAACTGAATAATACATAGAGGTATAGTTTCTAAGGCATAAGAACTAAAATTCATGAGGCATTTCTTTACAGAGTAAAGTCTCTGTAGTGCTCTAAAAAGCAGCTTTCACTGCTAATACCCACCAAGCATGTCTGTGTCTCTTACTGATATCACTGTAACATTGGAGAGCCATACTAAATAATTAGAAGAGAAGAGCTGGTAGAAATTAAAGTTCTGATATCAATCACATAAACGAAAGATTTTTTTTTCTTTTGTTGATAAAGTTTGGGTTAAGGCAATTGAAAGAAGCTGAGCTGAGAAAATGAGGTTATCTTCCTTTCTGAATGCTGTTCTACAGGTTTGCCACCTTAAGCACTCAGAAGCAATTTATACTGGAAAAATGTTCAGAATTTTCTGCCCTCTTGTTCATGAGCCTCACTCTCCTGGCTACAAGCTTCACTTCGGTCCCCTCCTTCTTATGAGGGGACACCATCTTACCTAACTTTGCAATTGCATTGATCACTGTATTTCCATTTGGTTGTTTCACCACAACTTAAACTCAAAACTATTGTTAGATTCTGGGGAGTCGCATCTCAAGGCTAAAGTATCACCTGTCCCTGTCCTTGCCTCCCGACTGATTTGCAGTATTACTTTGATTAGTTCCGTGGGAATCTCCCCAAATTACACCGGTTGTTCAGCCTTAGAATGTGCTTTACTTTTAGTGTTATATAACATTCAATGAGAAAACTCTCATGCTGAGTCTGATGTTGTCAAATTCTTTTTTTCCTTGATAATGAGACTATTAGTTCCAGCAAAGCTCCATTAAAGTACTTTATACCACTGATGCCTTAAAACTATAAAACTTGTCTCAGATTCATAGAAAAAGGAACAGCCTCTTGTATCCTATACCTATAAGGTAGTATAGTTGGGTCCCAATAATGAAGGTGGAAGAATACAGGAGATTCCCCCTGAGGTAAGCAAGAAAAAGAGACAGTGTGAAATGAGTGCATCTGGGAACATCAGAGGTGAAGGTGCCATTAACCACATGAAAATGAACCTTTTTTTTTCCCTCATAATTGTCTTCCACATTCTTTTTTCTTTTCTTTTCCTTTTTTTTTTTATCCTAGAGCAACTACATCATTACTTACTGGAGAAATAATTTATTAATTTTTAGATACCGTGAGAAGCAAATGATTTCTTTTTTTCAGACCTCAACCTCAGGCTTCCTTTGTGCTATTACAGGAACACCCCTGATTTCACAAAAATTATTTTATAGAAAGCAATTTATTAAACCTCACGATCTGTCAAGACACATGAATATTGATGTGGTCACATTAACATTCCCTGCAGCAGCTGAAAACTAAATTTGTCATGACATAGTGGGAATTGCATGTTGCAGAGCAACAAGTGACAGGGGCTTAATTAAAGCAAAACTGACAAAGTATCTGAGCAATTACAGTAAACATATTTTTTTATTTTAAATGTAGCTAAAGAACTACTTGCATGTTTTCAGTGAAGTGGAAAGGAAGGCAATATTGAACTCTTTCAGAAGATAAAACCTAGAACAGTACAGGTGCAGTTTGTCATCTGGAAATTGCATATGACAAAATACTCAATTATTCTGAAATTTAGATAGTGATGGCCGTATCAAATTATATTTTGCCTAGATTCCCAAAGAAGAAACAAACTGAGATCTTTATAATGAAGATAAGAAATTCTGTGAGAGCACAATTAAAAGTGATTAATAGAATTTAATCTTCAATTGGTCCTAAGACAAATGAATTCTAGTGGCTTAAAGGAGGATTTTTTCCTTGCCCTAAATCAAGGAATCCACTAGAAAGACACCCTTTAGTTCATCACAGCAATCATTTGCTTGCTTGTGAGATGGTCCTCTGTTTCAGTGCCATTTGCTGTAATCCCATCTAGAAAGCTAGCACTCCCCACCCTCCTGTGGGCTGCAGAGCAGTGTGTATCCTGAAAGAATTTCTGATTCAATCCAGTCCATGTGCTATATTTGGAAACTGGAAATCTGACCACCATCAAGGGAAAGTGCCCCAAAAGATTAATTCTGTCTTAATATAAGTAGTAGGCTCTTCTTAGTTGCTCTCTATCCCTGAGATCAGCCAGAAACAGAGATGTGCCAGACACACATCTCTACATCCAATATTGATGAGTAGCAGAGCCATGCATACCCATAAATCTCTTTGGCTGACTTCCAGAAAGGTGGAAGAATGAATTAATTTAGGAGTTAGCTAGACGGTGTTGAAAGATACTCATATATCGCTATACCATTGTGATTTTAGGGAGAACAGATCAAATTATTGTTTGGAGTTTTATGGAATAAAATAGGTTAATGTTGAACCTACACAACATAAAGTGGCAGGCAGCCAGCTGGGGAGGGGAGCATCACTAAATCAATTTTCTACTGGAGTGGAAAACATCCCCCTTTTTGAAACAGGGACATTTGTTAGATTGCTTGTTCAAGGTAGGTCAGCTCAGTACCAGTCACACAGTACAGTTCATTCATTGTAAGTTCACTGTACCTATGCAGATGGGATCTGAAGACAAGAAAGTAGAAAATCAGAGCATCACACATCAAAAGCTGGGAGGAGCCTGCTCACATCAAATCCACGCACTGGGACAATTGTTCCAGTTGTCTCTGATGTAGAAGTCGTTGTGAAGCATAAGGTGTTTTTCTGCAGCCCAGCGTCAGCTGACAGATGTGGCTACAACGTGCTTGATTAAGAGTCCCAGGATCTGTTATCTAAAAGCAAAATAGAATCATTCACTCGTACCTACAGTTTAGTAAAACAAATACTGTCAGACTGAAACATTAAAATTCAGTATTGAAATAAACAAAATAAATGTTAAAATTATGCAAGCTCTTTTAAAAATATCTTATTACTACCTGATGAATTAAGATATAACTGATGAATTAAGATATAGAGGTAGACTTGACTTATTCATATAAGTGAACGTGGAGAAATTATATCTTTTTTCTTTTGAAGATTTATTCAAAAAATTCCAGTAAACAATCTGTGCACAGTAGCCATACAGGCATGATGGCAGGCATGAATAAGGTAGGAAAGAACAATAGTAGCAATAGTTCAGAGTAA
The DNA here is from genome assembly GCF_964211835.1 of Anser anser. Taxonomy (NCBI): domain Eukaryota; kingdom Metazoa; phylum Chordata; class Aves; order Anseriformes; family Anatidae; genus Anser; species Anser anser. The sequence continues at coordinate 11,765,399 of NC_139739.1, read as the reverse complement.
AAATAAAAGCATCAAATGGATTAAATGACAGCTTTAATGTAGAAGGACTTTTCCAGGTAAGACTAAGAGGAATTTAGATATGATTGCCTGTCTATTTTTTAATTTGGAATCACGATTTTGGTACTTTACAGATTTAAGATGTTCTTGCTCTGAGTGGGTGTGTTCATTCCTGTCTTGAAGAACTCAGCAATGGCAGCCTACATGTTACTTTATTTAATTCTTCTAGAATTACTTCTTTACTGTTTGCTTGGAGGCCAATAAATATTTTACAGTGACTATTGTGGAATTGTGATTTTTAAACAGTTTTTCCATGATAAGACTTGTGATGAATAAGTGATTAAGAGAGAGCAGTGACAAAGAGCAAAGTAGCTCAATGTTCACGTAAGGACTGAATGACAATTTCTGGCTGTTCTGCAGGTCAAGTTGCTGTTCACCAGACCTGATGTGCTATTAGCCTGGCTCACACTTTAACGTTTCCTTTGCTACCTGGAAGAAAAAGGCTACAAAACCAGTACATTCTTCCACAAATGGCAAAAACAACAAAAACAGAAACAAAAGACTGGGGAGGTTGTGACTGTGGGAAGTTGTAGCAATGGTCCAATGTTTATGGTCTTCCAAGAAATTGCACTTAGCCCTTTTTTGCCAAAGGGTGGATGCTAAAATACTAGTTTTGAAAGAAGAATGGAAACTCCACATAAAAGACTTTCTGTGGAATAAATGTTACCTGCAATAGAAAAGGGTTAGGGGCTACTTTTCTTTTATCCTGTGTTTGTAAAGGACTGCAGATGGATTTCCTTCCTAACGTTTTAAAAATCAATTTTTAATAAAAGCTGTTTTCATGCTTGTGTTTCAAATTCTTTTGTAATTGAACAAATCACGTAAGTACAAAGGTAGAATATGTTCTACCTTCTGCTCTTCCCAGCACTCAGCTATCTAGATTTCCTCAGTGCAATGAAAGTCTTGGACATTGATTCTCTCAAGTATTAAAATGGAACAGAAGCAGCATTTACGAATTGTGCCAGTGGGTGAAAACAGCTAATAGCAATTACTTTCTTGGAAACAAAGGCAGAGGTGCAGGCTTGCTGAGCCATTGTAAATAATACACTTCTTAAACCTTTCAAACATGAAACAGAAATCAGTTAGCTTTTCATATCAAACAATTATCAGAAAAAGCCTAATGGAGAACCTCAAAATGACAAATAGAAATGACAAAAAGGTCTACACTAATTGTTATTTGCTAACAAGTCTTCTAAATCAGACCACCAGCTCCCGCTTAGAATCCTCTAGAAGACAGCAGTAAAAGCAGTGGAGGAGGTTGGGTTCTGCGTCAACTCAGTCCACCATGAGAAGAGTAACAGGTATTTGGGGATAAAGAGTTTACATTTTAGAGTACAAGATGCTGGAATAAAAGAGTGTTTGCATGCAGGCTGCATAGTTCGTTTCTTCTGTCCTCTGTACTCTCCTGGGTTTCATTCTGACGCCTTTCAGTACCCCAACATCAAAAGATGATACATTACCTAGTTCCTGTGAATAAGAACAGCTACTCCTCTGTTGAAAAGGGCTCTTAAATCCTATTGCTTCCTTTTTTTTTTTTTCATCCAAGCTGTCTTCAGTGACAAACTGAGCCGGAGGCACAGCCAGGGCGATGCTGGCAGTGGTGTTCAACAGCTCTCTAGAGTCTGCTAAAGGATGGCTATTCCTGAGCCAGTCTTCCCACCTTCTAGGTAGCTTCTTGGGGCAAAAATACCATCTAGACATTCAAAAATACACAACAAACAGGCTGACACAGGATATTTATAAATTGTAAAAATGCAGGAACAAGCCTGCCTCACCACCATGTTGTCAACTGCCCAGCTGTGGTATGAGCAGGAGGACACACAACTCCCACAGCTTGAATCAGAACTACTAACACATCAGAAAATGGCAACTGCTAAATAACATTTTTCTTTTCATCTCTATCAAGTCTTGTAAGTAGCCATTTCTGCCCAAGCTACATATTAATTGCATGTTGTTAGTAGATTGATGCTCTCTCACATCATCTGCATGGTGCTTCACGCCAAAACCACGAAACTGCAGGACTTCAATCATAAAGGAAAAAATAATCAATAAACCCAGGCAGCTTGTGACGCTTAGTGACAAATTTTCCCTGCCTGTATGGCTATATTTTAATTTAGACAAAAATAGCTAACACCACACTTGCATGCAAAAAGAAGTCATCTGCTACTTATCTAATGTGTAATTCAATAATTCCTATAATTGATCTTCATTGACAGTTTATGCAAGCTCACTCACCCACACTGCACATATTGTGCTTCCTGACATAATTCCCAACATAGACTATGATATTTCAACAGAAGAAGCTCGTTAAATCAGGTCAAACAAAATAAAGAATCAGAATCTGCTGCAAGTCCTTACAGTTGTCTGTCTTTTCGGTCCCCTCTCCCCTCACCTCCCAAAAAAAGAGAAAAAACAACTATCAGTAATTTTGTAACTGGTTAAAAATGCAAAACACAGTTTTGTTAAATGTTGATAGGTTTCAGAAGAAAACACATCCTCACTTTTTCCCTAGACACCAGATTATTATTGTTTATCAGACATAACTGCCAGTCTTTATTGTTTCCACATGGTTTCATTTTCCCTGGAAGTGCCATATACATTTTAACGATCTGCTGGATTAAAAGAATTCTAAATCAGTTTCCAGCTGATGCGATGCTATTTCTGAGATAGGCCAACAACAGACATTTTCTCTCATACAAAGCAACGCAAAATTATGGCATTGATAATGGGTCTTCAGGTGTCTGAAAGAGTGATACCTAATTTCAGAGGAACACAAACAATAGAGCCAGTTCCACTTACAGCAATTGTAAATAAAGAGGAATGCAATGTTTCTGTTTTATAAACACAAAAAGAAATAGCCAGCATTGTCCAGCCATTTCAAATGACTGTTTCTCTCCAAAGGACTGAGATACAGAAAGAGTTTAACTGACTAACAACTGATGCATACAGCTAATGGCAGCAGAAAGCCAGGGGAAGGTGATTAGCAGCATACCGATAAGCCAAACACAAACGGCTGGAAAACCATTTCCAGGGCATATGCTAGGACAGGGGAACCCCTGGTTTAATTTTCTGAAATAAAAAGGAAACTTCAGCTTTTTAAACAAAGAATTATTTGAAGCTCAGAGACAGACGCTTTTCCAAAGATTCTGCTACTACATATTCTCTTGCCAACCCCAAGACCTAATTTTATAGCACCTGAGCAAATGATTCCCATAAATAACTTCTTTCACCCACAAGCCTTTCCCCCATCATCCGGGGGTGGTCTTTTAGGCTAATTTACCTACTGTGCCACTGAATGATTTTCCAATTTCTGATAGCTATAGCACTTCAGGCTGGTTATGTTACACCTTATTGAGCAGGTAAGTCATCAGGAGAAAAAGGGAAGCAACCAAGGATGACGTGTGCGCAGAGGCAATAAAAATCACAGGAGCCTGCTCTTACCGTCCATGCCCACAGCAAGTTTCGAGGGAGGTTTCTGCACAGGAGAGGGATGTTGATATGCTCAAAAGACTGATACAGTATTTCATGAGCTCTTCAGACCTCTAATTTTATACGGAAACATCTTTTCCCCACAGAGTAACTTCTGAAACACCAAACAAACAAAAATACTTCAAGGATAAACCTACATATGCTTGTGTTATTTGTATATAGGCGACTCTTTTGGAATAAAAAATGGAGTAAAACTGACACAGCATGTATCTTACCTATTGCTGATACTGAGTAGCATAAAATTGACCCAAGGAATAGCAAGGAGCCAGCAAGGGGAAGCTCTGGGTCAGACTGTGCAGCATAGGCAAGTCATACAGCCTCTTAGGGTAGGATTGTTCAAAGAATGCTTTGGGAAGTAGTTGCTTCCCTCCCTTTTGGCCATGGCTGAGATTTCTTCACTTAAATGTAAAATTTGGGAAATAATGTTTTATAATCTCTGCAATGTCCTTGAATCAAAGCAGCAAGGGAAAATATAAAAATGAATGAAATTCTTCATATAAGGCTACATCTGACACTTAAAAACCATAAAAGAGGATGATTAATGTAGGCTAAATTTGCATTAAACTAAGATTTTCTTTTAATAGTAAAATGTTCCTGGAAGAAACCAGATACCCAAATATGAGAGAGAGAATGCAGACTAGCCCCCATCACTGAAATAATGCACATAAAAAGACTTGTGAAGCCTCTTCTCCTCCTGCCCCACAAGGCTGATTTCGTATGGTTCAGAAGATCTTGTCAGGCAAAGGGCTGGAAGCTTTATAAAATGACCCAGTCTCCAGGGGAGAGGTGAACCACAGTCCAAAGCACCACAAAGCGCAATCAGCTAAACTGGGCTCTGATGGAGAACCTGAATTGCTGTAGATTTTTATCATAGTCTTGGCACGTAAGTTGAAAGGCTGTCAAATGAGCAAAACATGCCCATGACCCTTTTACAACAGCATGTCAAAGTGTTCATCAATCCCAATGAATAATATTTGGCTTCATGTTTGTCACATCTCTCATTGGCCATGTTGCAGGTCACGCTGCTGTCGCACACCCTGTGGGAGAAGTGGGCTGCGAACTCAGACCGAGGATGCACCACATGTTCAGAAATGTCATTTCCACTAAGACTGAGCTCACCCAGCCTCTGCAGACAGGCAAAATTTAAAAATCAGAAACAAGAATGGAAGATACTCTATTAAGGTAACATTCGTATCTGAATTTCACCCCCATATAGCTCATGTGTGGGTGAATATTAGATTTAAGCAGTTAACTAAATGCTGAATATATTAGCAACAAATATGGTCTATGCACTTCCTAAAATGTCTAGGAATATGTGAAGCAATATATGGGAAAGGTAGGGCAGAAAGACAAAGGAAACTTTTAATCTTCAGGTTTATTTTTAGGTCATATTATATTGAATGAAGGTTTGCCTTTTCCACAGAACACCCACACCCATGCAACAGAGCAGAGATTCATCAGCCCAGAGTATCACAGCTTTCTTCATGGTGTTGCTTTTTTCACATAATGTAGTTAGTTAATTAGATCTCCTCTGATCAATCATTGAATTACTGCTTCAAAAGGCATTATGATATGATGAGAGTGCCTCGCAGCAGTTTAACACTTTGATTTTTCTGTCCTAACACATTTACAGCTAGTGTGAACTAGGTCTTCCCAGCAGGAATAAAGAAATACTCTTTTTTTAAATTACAAGCATGATTTATCTCACAACTTAAAAACTGACCAGTAAATTACTGTAATATGGTTTCATTCTCTCCTCTTCTCCTTCCTTGTATCTAAGTCTAATCCCTTTCATGTTTTCCATGTGTCTTATGTTTTGATCTCAAGCTCTGTGGAGCTGCAACCTTCTCTCTCACGCTCATGTTCTATTCAGTTCTTTTAATACCATCACCATAACACATCTGTGACTTCAGCTGTGCTGTAGTATTTCCTTCCTTGGTCCTCAGGAGTCTGTCTCAAGAATCAAAGAAGTACAGTCATTGCAGGAAGACACTATCAGGGTCTCTGTTGTTTTCCTCTTGCAATTTGACTCCTGAAGAGAAATCGTGATCTAAGGGTTAAGACTAAGTCACAACTTCAGCATGAGAGCTGTGCATGACCTGGCATTTGGGACTTTTGGCTAATGTTGGCCTTCATCCCTCTGTGAAATGGGAACAGCAATTACAGCACAGTGTTTCCCCAAGACCTGCTTCATTTTAGTTTCAGTGAAGAGCTTTGGACTCCTTGGAAAAAGCAGGACGTATGGGAAGAGACGGTATCTAGTCTTTGGAAGTCTGGTTTTGCTCCCTCTGCAAGAGCAGATGACATCATGTGTAACATTCAGGGATATTCACATGATTTGTTTCAGTATTAACATTTCCATCCTATCTTTCTCATCGCTGACCTCCCCACATAAACACCCCAAGCTAAGCACAGAGTTTACTCACCCACTCCTTGTGGTAGGATTTCAACAACTGCAAAAAGATGCTGACATTATTTTCACTCTCACATGAATGACCTCTTGCAAGCCAAATTGCGCCAAGCTGTTAAAACCCTGCCTGCACAGAGTCAGCTGCGTCCGGACAGACAAGAACGTGGACTTTTCATGAGGAAATGAGCCGCCAGACCAGCTCTCAGGTTGTGTTTCATATTCTCCACCTTTCTGTGTGCACAGAGAATCTCAGTCGGGCCCCACATCTGAAAAGGAACTATGACAGCCATACATGCAGCAGCTCCCCTCAATGTAAAACATGAGTCTAAGTACTTTTTCTCCTTTTTATGCTTTAGCTGTTGCATTACAGTTAAGTATTTGGACTACCCAGCAAATTCCCTTTTTACTCCAGTTTGCACTTTGTTTTTCCCATCTGAACACGGGTGATCCCCTGAAGTGCCTGTCCCTAAGGCTACCTGAGGGTGTTTCTTGCACTTGTGGTATGTAGAGTTCCTGATTAGCAGGTAGTGCTGTCAAAGGTCAGAATTTCTGATTCAATAATTCCTTTTAAGATTAACATGTAAAGATAAACTATAAATCTCTTTACCTGCAAGCTTCAATAATCTGGTTTATGCATGCTCATTTGCTTATCCAGTGCGTGGTGGTATGACTACCTGGCCTATACAGGCCAGGATGACCTCAATCCTGCTGGCCCCAGGTGCTGAGGTCTGCTCCCCTGACTGCTGTAACACAAAGAATTTTAGAGGAGCAGATTCTGAAATGCTAAGAGCATACCTATAAATTCACCTTTAATATTGCCATAAAGCAGTGTCCTTTGGCTTAACAGTGCTATACAGAGTTCTTACGCTAGCAGTATAACAGACAGTTAAAAAAGCTTTTAAAGTTATGCTCCTGTTAGCGATGGAAGTCCCCAAATGAGGAGAAAAGATGCATTATTTTTAAGCAGTAGAAATGATGGAAAATAATTTACTTTTTAATACCAAAGAATGACACTTGCCAGATGCAGGGGAACTGAACAGTAATATAGGAGGTCCTGCAGTTGCCTTTCCAGAAGGATAGTGCAGTCTGCAAGTAATTAAACAACAGAAAGCAATACCCATAATTCAACAGTATGTCTTAGCTATTATTTGGTAATTCTTTTTCTCTTGAAATCTCTTATACATAAATATGAGCTTAAAATGGAAATTACTCCTACCAAGTTTTATTTCATTGTGAAATATTCTCATACAGCAATATGCAACCATATCTAAAAAAAAAAATCTCTCACTGCCAGCCAAAGCTGACCTGCACTCTCACAAAGCCTGCTATTTTGAATTTGAATGTGCTACCTGGTATGTGGGCAGCAAGCCCCAGGGAGATGATACACCAGTCTGGCAGCACTCCATTCCATGAGGCAGAAGGGTGCTGACAAAGGACGGGGATTTAGAAACCAGCAGCTAGAATGTGAAAACACAGGATTTTTATTTTTCTGGAGAGATTCAGAAATGAGTATTTTTATGACAAGACTGATGGCAATCCCCAAATTAACCCCCACTAATCAGACACAGAAAACAATTATCAGTTGGCTATTGGCTATTTCCTAGCACTTGCAGTGTTCCCCATGCCCAGGCTGGCAGAGGAAAAATGATTTCCAGAGGTTCCTGCTCCAGACGGCCCCACAGAGCTGCTTCTCCCAGGGAGGCCGCCATCCCTGCGCAGCTCCTATCCTGCAGTAGTCAGACACTGCTTCACTTTCTAAAAACTATTTCATGAGGAATGGGTGTTTTGAATAAAAGCCACTTGGACTTCTTAAACTTATTATATAAGAAATTACTTTTTTTATTCCCTTTTTCTGTGCTCATTTCTTCCTGAACACCCATTTCAATCTAGAGCACTCCATTCTGGTGAGCATTTAGTAAATACTATGATGCAGTATAGTAATAAGAAGCAATATGTAACTTCTCCAGCTTGGACTGATATGGACAAGATGAGAAACAAGAATGTTTCCAAGTACGGTCCTATTACTGGAACACACACACACAGAAATCTCACCCTCCCTAGCCCCTGCCTGGCCTCTGGGTCCTGATGCCAAAAGATCAGGAATTTACCTTCAGGCTTAAGATGAACATGTACAAGGTAACAACACTTTTTTTTAAAAACAGAACTGTCTAGAGAAAGAAGTAAAGCAACCAAGTCTGAAAACATGAAAAAGCAGAAAGATCCTGGGGAATAGCACTGACTGACTCACACTAACGCAGGGTCCTTCAACCATGTAGAATGAGCTTCAGCTAACCAGGAGCCACTTAATTACTCCCGTTCAGTGGTTTTCCACCCACATGTTTATCATAGTTCATGCTGCTGAGAAGCACTGAAGAAACAGCTTGGAGATGAAAGGCTGCTCCTCTCATAGGTAATGGGTGCTGCAAAAGCTGCTTCTGAAAGCTTCTGCACTGCCCATATCCAGATGCCTCCATCCAGGCAGGATTACCTGCCTCATGGTGTGAGGGTTCATGCCCTGAGAAGTTCCGTGCTTTGGATTAGTAAATAAGGGGATCCTTTAGCACCAGCTGAAAGGGCAGGTTTGTTTAGACAAAATACCTCAAATCAAAGTCCCTCAAGGCTGTCCATTCCTTTATCCTAGGGTAAGAAACTAGCAGTAGATGGAAGGAAATTTTTGCAAACACAGCCTGTCTGAAAAGTTTAAGTGGCTGAACAGGAGGTTTGATCCTCTCAAGAACCTCCTGGGCAAGGTTATCAATCTCTTGCAGTCTGCAGGCTCCCAGTGGTCTCAATTTCAAAGACAAAAGGACACATCACTCCCACACTACAGCCACTTGCAGCATCGGCCACAGCACAGCCAGGGCAAGTTTTGAAGAGCTCGAGAGCCCTGCAGATGGCACACAGGAATGTTCTCCCCTTCTGGCATGGCAGCTTCCTAAACAGGCACAGGAGCAAACTGTGCACATCCACTTGTCTCACTTTCTCTGATGAGGTACAACAGGCCAGATCTTTCACAGATATTAAGGTGCTGCCATTTACACTGAGTAGTTAATGGGCCCTAAGGATTAAAATAATTACACAAATCAATGTATAGCTAATTAAAAAAAAAAGAATCCTGTACTTTTTGCTTTCAAACTTCTTGTTACCAAGAAGTGAATCAGGCTTCTTGTCAGATAATTTATAGAATAGCAGTTTCCATAACAACGTAATTGCTCAATGAAGCAAAAATACCTGGCAGAGTTGCCATTGTCATGAAATAATTGACCACAACAGTGAGTGAAGGAAGCTGCATCACAACAAAGATTGCTTCATGTCAACGTGGTCAATTCAAATCTAACAACACTAGATCAAAGACCATCACTCCCTCATGAGTCACTACAAATCATAGCACATACAGAAGAGGCAGAGCAAGATGGTCCTGAACAAATATTTTTTCCCCACAGTCACATCTAATCATTTAATGGTTGCAGAACTGCATGGTGGCCAACAACACAGCAGGTAATTTTAGGACCTAATGGTTTCCGATAGAGAAATACAAGCAAGAACATCTCACTCAGTTTGTGTCTCCATATGAGCAAAAACACAGGATGCTTTTTCTTTTTTAAAAGGAGTGTTTGTTCCAGAAAGACTTGTCAAATATTGTCACACTGCAAGACTCAAGAGGGGGTAACTCGCACCTACTGCAAAAAACACCTACTTCATTGAAAAAAGCCACTCTACCTGTTGAGCACTTACTTCTTTGCTCCCGTGAACCACAGAAGCAGCAAGCCCAGGGCCAGGTCTGTGTGTACATGCTCTGGGTTAACGCCTCTGAAGCAGGCCTGCGGAGTCCATCCTGCTCAGCCCCATTGCAGGTCTGCTCTGGATCCTGTTATATCCTGGGAATGCAGTGAGCATTTTTTGTTTATTTAGGGTTTCTCCAGCTGAGAAAGCTTGAAACAAAGAGAAGTGATGCAGCATTCCATCCAAGTGGATATGTCTGTAATACAACATTAAGGCACGTGGTGCCAATCCCTGAAGCCAGGACAAGATTATATGTGGATGGGAGCCCTCCTGAGAAAAGTGTTCGAGCATTGCCCTAGCCAGAGGGAGTCACCTCTGTGTTCAGAGTTTACCTGGAGAAAACCCTACCATCAGCCACAACTGTTTTTTTTTTTTTTCCTCAGCTAGAACTAGTTAAGTCAAGAAGGAGCCCTAGGAGCAAAGCAAAGTAGCACATACCTCACCTGGCACATCAGGGCAAGGAGCGAAACCAAGTCAAACTGCCAGTACAGTACCCCAGCAAACTGAGCTGGCCTGAAACACTGACCACGCAGCTCCACAGGCTCCAAGTAGCTGTGCTTGTTCCCAACACTGTCAGCTTTGCTCTGGAGAGATGGCTCTGTCGTGCTTCCAAACCTTACACCTGAAACAGTGACTAAAAGCTGCAGTACAAAGTGTTTACGTCTCTAACTCAGGGATGTCTCAGCATGATACCTGCACGTGCCATGTAACAAGTCGAATCTGTTACCCTGTTCTTTTCCCTTTGCATCCCTTGCTCCTTACAGATTGGCAGTAAGGTGAGCACAGTCTGGAGTTGGCTCTGCCCGTAGGCAGTCCTGAGTCACTCAGGCCATGCTTTCATAACCTTAAGCAGCCAAGGGATTTTTCCCCAGACTTCGATGTTATGAGTCACCTTGGTGTCCGAGTGCTTTTTCTGCTCTAAGTGACGTAATATTGATAACCCTGAGAAACAACAAGCTTGATGGGAACTCTGTGGGGATCTTGAGCCTTGGGAAGAATCAGGATGGTCTTTCAGTTCACTACACGTTGCTTGGCTAACACTCCTTACAGCTTTCTTTTCCCTTCTGTTTAACCAGAAATTTCTATTCTCTCCTCCTTTACCAACCTCTATAAATCCACTTCTCCATCCTCTATTTCCTCTCCCCAACACCAGGGAGAACCTGGGCACACACACACCCAGATAGCTTTGGACATTACAGAAGCAAAGAGAAAGTAAGGTCACACAGGAGTCTTATCTCCAGCTTTGCAGTTCTGGCCTGCTTTAAAAGCAAGACACGTATTTTCTTTAATTATTCATTTGGGTAACTGCAACCTCTGAGCAAACTCTTAGGCTGCTGACTCTTCTTGCTGCCCATCTTGCAGCAGCAGGAAGCTGTAGGACATAGAAACACCTCAGCATGCAGGTACACGAACCGCCAGAATAACTAAAACATTTGTCAGAAATAAAGTGCAGTAAAGCAAAGAGAAAAATAAAGCAATTAATCATTCAAACAGGTATGAGAGAGAGAGAACTGCAAAAGGAAGCCAATAGCTTGTGCCGTCTTCCTTGGAAGACTGTCAGCCCACTGACAGGAAGATTAAGGATGCTGATGGGAACTCCTCTCTCAGTGCAGTTAGCTTTAAAAGCATAGGACAATAATCTACTTTCACAGGTCTGCCTGTGGCTTTCCCACAATGCGTCTTTTGCTCCCGTTACTCTAAATAATAAAGGATGATCCCTTGCAGTGCTTCATTTCTGGCTGCTGCCCTCACAGCTGAGGTGGAAGAATTGACAGGCGCACTTGGGCATTTATTGGATTTGCAGCTTTTCTGATGTGTTAAATGTGTTTTGTCCTGCTTAACTCATACAGTTCTGCGTACACCAGCATTTGCTGGTGTAACCACCAAAGGTCCAGACCCACTGCCACACTTCCTTTGTAAAAAGACCAAAGGGTGAAATCCCTGGAAGGCAGAATATTAATTTCAAAGCACTGGTTTTAACAATGTACTTGACATTGGGCTTGAAGAGCCTGCACAGCTTTCAGTTCACCTCTCCTTGACCCTCTGGGGAGGACAATACTCACTGCCATATCCGCAGCTTAAGCTGGATTGTCTGTTCCAGGAGCTCACTCCTTTAGGAACCTGTTTAACAGATAGAATTGCACTGGCAGATTGCCCTGAGTGGCTCCTTGAGTTAAGTTCTCCGACCATTCCCTTGGCTTGGTTACTGAATTGGGTAATCAGGGGTTGGGGAAAAGCAAGAAGGGGAAATTATTTAGAAACAAAGTCAGTGCTGTCCCTTCTCCCTGTCCAGGAGAGGCTAACTTTTTGCTACTTGCTTTTCTTTTACAGCCCTGTAAGTTTTTTGCCTGAGCAGGAAAAGAATGAAGAACACAATCTTATACTACCCTCTTATACCAGTGTTTATTTTCAGCCTTGTTTCTTAATACCACAGGAATGGCCTTCATACATCCTGTACCTGTGGGGTGATGACTTCACGTGCATCAGCCACTTGCTCTCCATTCTCTGCATGCTTGAATCAGTCTGTCCTCCCTGCAGTTTCAGAAAGGGTCTGCGCTATCGTCACCCCTGTAGTGATTTCCATGCTGAAAGATAATTTATGCTGTACACACGGGAACCTTCACACTGCAAGAGCCTCAGCTCCTGAAACACTTGATCTAGATGTCCACAAGACCTGCCTGTTATTTTCAGTTCTTAGCATCCACCTGGGGAAGACTCACAGCAGGCATGAGCAGTGCAGCTAAAAAAAAAAAGAAAAACTTGCCTCTGACTTGTTTCCCTTAACCCATTCATCCTTTTTTTTCCTAGGCTGAGGTTCTCCAAAGGACACACCAAGCCTATCTGGGGGAAGAGGAGCTGAAACAGGTGTCAGGTGTCTACGGACAGAGGCTGTCCCAGCTCTCAGCTGAAATGCATTTTAGAATCTAAATGGCTAATGCCAGTGTATAACTGTAAATAAACTGTTGTATCCTTAACTGTTTTCTTGGCTATTTGATTGGGATAATGCATATAACATAAAACACTAGTGAAGTTTTAAAAGTAATTAATGTATTTCTAAAAAGTCAAATCAATAATTAAATTCACTAGATTTTTTTCTTGAAATGCAAGGCAATAACAGGTCATGCTGTGAGCAAAGCTTTAGTCCAAGGTTACTGTAGATAACACTGCTATGTTTTGCAGTCAGTAGGCCCCAAATGAGCATTAAGGTTGTGTAGGTGCCTGACCAAGATGGTGGCACATCTGCAATACACAGCATTGATTTACATCTTCTCCATCCAGGCAATAGCTTTTTTTCCCTCCCCATCCAAACAGATGCAGCTACAGGGTTTGTTTCAGGCTTTGTCTGAGGGATTAAAACCATCTCAATATAATCTCTTTTTGTTTTATATACTGATAGAAGCTTTAGAGGAGAAAATTAACGCCACAATGGATTTCATTAATCATACCAGGCTTGGTTTGCTGTAGTAGGCACATCCAGCAGAAGGTGCTCACAATCAGTTTAAACATTAAACTCCCTCCTCTGTTTAAATAGTGCTGATCAAATCTCTGACAGTATGGTTCCTGTGTCAGGGCAGTGGGATTCCTTTAAAAGCTGTAGTACTGTTCATCTCGCCTTCTGGCGAGTCCCATTTCCAGCAACGTTGGCCCCACTTGATTGCAAGGACAAAAGCTCTAACAAAATCAGTGCCTGGGGAACTGCTGGGAGATAAAGGAGGAGTCACCTCCGGGTCACGGGGGGCGTAATAGCCAACGGTCACCATTGCAAGATGGGTGCCAGCAGGATGAGCATGGCACGAGGTAGCGGGTCTCCACCTGGGTTTTGGACAGCAGGTGCTCGCATGACAAAAAGCACCACTGGCATTAACCGCCGCCACCAGGACAAGAGCCAAGAACAGACAAGTCCTGCTAGCTGGGCTGTCGGGGCGCACCCCCCACGGAGGGCTAGGTCCTGGTGGCAGATGGCCAGAGGGAAGTCTGCATTCCCCCAATTCTTGCTCTAACCGTTAGGAATAATCTGCAGCTCTCCAGGGACCTGGGTCTGACATGAGGCAGGAACCAGCCATGCTAGAAAACTGCATCAGCCCTCAACCGTTCCAGCCAAAAACATCCTTGGGACTGATGCGTTGGGCAGCTGCATGCAGATGAACACGGTCTAAGTGAACCCTCTGTGGAGAGAAAACAAGCCCCATGGAAGTAGGGGCTAGAAGTAAAAGCTAAAAATTTAACTGTTTTTTTCAGCAAACCTCCAGGAGTCAAAACCACAGCTTTCTTGTCAAACGATTCTGTTCAATCACTATCAATCAGAGCCCCTCCTGAAATTAAACCACCAAGAGAAACTGAGGAAACAGTCCAAGCAGACGTAATGATGCACACTTTTACCCTGCCTTGCTCTGCCTCAGCCTCCCCTCCTGTGGCAATAAGTAGTGCCTGGATCAGAGGGGAGAAATGAAGTCAACAAAAACAGAACTGAAAACCAACTCCATGGACCTCGGTTACCTGGCAATCCTGCCTCCTCCCGGAGCCGCAAGAGCTCTGAGCACAACTGACTACGACTCCCAAAATTCCCCGAGGTCGCTTTGAAGGTAAATGTTCTCGGAGAACATCCAAACCAATCTGAAATTGAAAGCAAGCCCCGGTGGCTGTTGGAAGCTGTAGTCAGCTCTCCAGGGGCGAACTACCGAGTAGAAAGGCTTGGAGAGCTGCTCCCTGAACCAAAAGAGCCCGGCAGGCAGCAGGCAGGGAGCGCTGTGCTCGACCTTCCCAGTACCTACCCGGGGGGGCTTTTCCTCCCCGTGCCCTCACCAGAAGCAGCCAGTTGGGCACCGTGCCGAAGCCCCGCTCCCTCCCCAACCCCTAAAGGCACCCCAAAAGGCCGATGAGCTGGGGGGCTGGGGGGGGGAGCCGGGAAGGCGGGGGCCGGCGGCGGCGCTCCCCGCCCAGCAGCGGCAGCCGCGGGCCGGGCGCGGGGGGCGCAGCGGAGCGGTGGCGGCGGCGGGGGAGCCTCGCAGGGCCATGTCGGCGCCGTGCCTGCCCCTGCCCGCCGCCGGCTCAGCACCGGCGGAGGCGGACAGCGCCGGAGGCATGGAGCCGCCCGCCGGCACCACCGGGACCGGGAGCAGGACCGGGGCCGCCGGCTTGGAGCTGGCCCTGGAGGAGGAGCTGGCGCTGCTGGCCGCCGCCGGGGAACCGCCGGAGCCGCCGCCCGTCGCTGCTGCTGTCGCTGTCGCCGCCGCCGCCGCCGCCGCCCGGGACCCCGAGCTGCTGTCGTTGATCCGGCAGAAGGAGAAGGACCTGGTGCTGGCGGCGCGGCTGGGCAAGGCGCTGCTGGAGCGCAACCAGGACATGAGCCGGCAGTACGAGAGGATGCACAAGGAGCTGACCGATAAGCTGGAGGTGAGGCCCCGCGCCGCGGTCCTTTCCCCGCCCGAGCCCTTCCGGAGCTCCCTCTGGTCGTGACGGGGCCTAAAAGCAAGGGAGCGAATTAAAAATAACCCCCCAAAAGCCCCGAGGCCTGGGGGAGAGGCACAGCACAGCCGCGCCGGCCTGCAGCGCCCCGGCCCCCCGGCTGCTTTGCCCCAGGCCCCGGGCGAGGGCACGGCCCGGAGCCGCCTCGAAGTTGGGGCTGTGCAGCAGCAGCGAGGTGCTGGGCATGTGTCAGCCTCCTGCTGGAGCTGAGGCATTAGGCAGGGCAGGAGATAAGCCCTGGTGATACAGCCCTGCTAGGTGGTTGCTCTGAAAAATACCTACAGGTATGGAGATGTTTAGCTCAACCCCCGGGCTCCTGCCATTTATTGATTTTAAGGTTGAAATGGAGCAGTTACAAAGAAAAGGACTGGTGCTGGCAGCTGCTTTTGGAACAACTCTCTTGCACAACTGTGCACAACTGTCACCCTGCTCCTTTTTCAGAGATACTCTTGAAATTTTAATCCCTGATACTGGGTACAAGAAAAAGCCTCACCTTCCTAGAGAGTTTGAACAATACTGGGTTAACATTCAGATTTCAAGTCCCAGCCCCAGACCCATTCTTTCTGCACAGCCCTGCATATTTCTGTGTTCATCCCTCACGGACTTTCATCTCTCAAGTTCAAGAGGATTCATGAAATTAGTGTATGGCCTTTGTTCTCAGATCATCTTCTTCCCAAAAGGGGAAATTTCTCTCTATTATTGAACTCAGCACTTCACGCTGGCTGGTTTCTTCCTCTTTGCAGGGAAATCTCTGCATTTACTATTCTGGTAGAAACAATAGTGAAGGTGACATTTGCTCAAATTGTTACTTAGCAGCACTATTTATCAGATTAGAATTTCTCAGAGTGTTAAAATGTGCTGGAGTGAACGTTTTCAGGTTGATCTTTAAGCAAGAACAGACGTATGTGGCATTGTGCTGACGTGGTTCCCCTGACGAGTTGGAGTAAAACCTTTCCTACCGTTAAAGAAAAATGCACAACTTCAGGCGCTTCCTGGGCTGCTGTGAATGAGTTCTGGCGACTCGAACACCACTCACTGTTTGCAAAACGTAAAGGTGAAAAGGAGAGGGGAAAACTAAGAACTATGACTTTGGAGTACTTTAACATTCCCCAAATGGTTCCCTCCACTCTTCTGGGCCCATTTAGAAGGCGAATGAAGGGGTGATGAATGCAGCCAGTTGTTTACATTTTTCATCTCACTACTGTAGCTCTAACTTTCCAGTTGAATAGCAGATTCCTGTTTTTCAGGCTATGCATCTGATAGGAGCTATCTGCTTACAGGTCAGGTTTTTTCTGCTGGGTTTGGCAGATCCGAACTGTGCTACTTCACACACACACAAAACCCAACCTCAAATGTTAATATTCTGTAACACAAGCCCTGTAAGACTCACTTCTACAGATTAAACGTTGGCCTCCTCCTGTTGCCACTAAAGTAAACAAAATTTCACAATAAGCTTTTCAATTTTGGAGGAAGGGGGAAGAAGGCCCCACGTGTTACCTCCATCCCTGCACTGACAGCTTTCTCAAGATAACCAGAAGCAAAACTCAGATGAAATCCTTGGTGACAGTTGCACCTGGTGTAGCGGTGTATGAGTACCACTTAGGAAAGATTTCCTCCCAGGCAGCAGCTCAGAGTTGGTTACAAGAACTCAGTGAAGCCTCTCCAGTTCCCAACAGCCAACGTGCTGGCCTGTGCTTCTGGTACTTTGCCTCAAGACGCTGCCTTTGCAGTGTTGTCACCACATTGTTGGTGAGAAACATCTCTTTTTACTCTGTGCTTAGGTTTGTTCCCCGTGGCAGTGTGCACACGGGACACAGATATCTGCCCATGGCCACATTGGTTCTAATTCTGCAGGTGTTACTGAAGTGCAGCACTCCTACCATAGACCTACTCTGGCAGCTTTCACTTCAGACCCTGAATTCAAATTTGTTTCTAAACAGTTGAAGTCCTGTAATAAATTCTGATATGTAATCTCAGTTTTATCCTCTGCAAGCGACTAAAACAGTTAATGCCTTGTTCTGTTGATACCGAGAAGCTTGCCCCACCTAAGCATTTTTCAGTGCAGACCCTCTTTGTCAGCTGGGAACTCCTCCTTGCTCTCAGCTTGTTAAACAAGGATCAGCCCAGCTCAGTCAAGTCAAAGAAAACCTGCTTTTGGAATTAAATACCTTCTAAAAAACAGTTCCACACAGAAATCAGCGAGCAGCTGGTGGACAGAGATACACTTGTAAAACATGAAACCCTCCTACTGAGGACAGCAGTTTGCCCTGTCATCACTACATACCAAAAAAAAAGCTATACAGATCTGCAGCTGTGCAGGTGCTGGGGTGAGGGCAGGCAAGGGGAGACTGCTGCAGAGAGAGGAGGAGGCAGGAGGGATCGGTCAGCAGGTGTGGGCTGGTTGTTCCTCCCTCTTCACAACAGCCTCTCCACACCCCACTGCACCCTTCCAGTCCCTCCATGAGAGAATAAACTGCGAGAATAAACTTGCTGTTCCTCGCCTCCCTCCAGCTCCTGCCTGTGTGATGGCTGCTTATTGGAGCCGTACGTAGCATGGATTTTCCCTTGCAGTAAGGCCCTAAAGTGGTTTTTAAATGATTGGCAAGGCTTACCAGTGGCTTCTAAATCACATTTGAGTATGTCTGCGTGCACCAGGGAACTTCAGCTGCGCTGCTGCTCCTCAGCAGGCTGAAGTTTCATCTTCCATTTAGAGAAGGCCCTGGATCTTTCTGAACGTTGCCTAGCAGTGAAAGAGACAGAGCTGTAAAACCCAGCATTTCTGTGTGCTGCTGAAAGCGAAATTGTGGCT
Organism: Anser anser; assembly: GCF_964211835.1. Classification (NCBI taxonomy): domain Eukaryota; kingdom Metazoa; phylum Chordata; class Aves; order Anseriformes; family Anatidae; genus Anser; species Anser anser. The sequence continues at coordinate 11,747,385 of NC_139739.1, read as the reverse complement.
GCTCCAGCCACACTTAGTTGTCATAGGCCTGGTGCTAGGATCTCCTGCCTACCTATTGCATCAAAAATAATTATAACACTATAATACTGCTGAGTGTTTTCAAGGAGTGCTCTTTCCTTTAGCATCTGGTAACACAGGGAAACATTTTTGCTTTGGGCTGGTTTTTTTTTTTTTTTTTTAAATCAGCCTTCCCTCATATTTGAGGGTTTTCCAGAAAGTCCTGGATTTGTGGAAGAATTTGGAAGGGCACAAGCAGGGTGTTGCTATGCTGGAAGGAATCTAGAAGCTTTGGGGATAAGATCAAGGAACACGGCATCTTCTGCAGGGCAAAAGAGGTAGACGATCAGTGATGGCACAGGCCAGAGGCTGCTGGAGAAGTGCAGAGCATTGACATTCAGACTTGCTCAGGAAGGTGACAGAGACCCTGCCAGGAGGCTGTGTGTCATCAGCAGTAGGTACCCAGGGGAAACAGCCACCTCACAGCCTAACAGGCAATAAAAAGCCACTTCACATAAATGCAGTGCAATTTTCCTTCCCTCCTAGCAGCTTTATTTTCCCCTCCTAACATAAGCATCATGGGGATTGCTCACTGGGGGATGATAACCTCAGAAAAATGGGAGAGTGCTGCCAGTGCTGGGCCCAGTGGGTTTCTGTTTGCTGAGGCACATTCCTAAAAGGCTCGTGAATCTGGTGGAGAGTAACCGCAGGTTGTTCTGGGGGACAGAAAACAAATGACAAGGAGAGGGCTCCTGCTCTTCTTGTTTCCCCGCTGATCTTAGGACACCGCCATGTCCCAGTCTGTGACCATTCAACAAGTACGAACATGGCTTCAGTCACCAGGGGAAATCCAAGCTCAGATTTTCAGAGCAGAGATTCTTTGAAATGGGCACAAGAAATCTGTTTTGACCTGATTTGCAGCTCTGTATCAGTCAAGCCCTCATTTTACTGAGCCTGTAAAACATCCAGAAGTTCCACCAGCTTCATGCTGTCCCTCATATTGCAACCAGTCCTAAACTCACCAGACCTGAGAGTTGTTCCTGAAAAACCTGCACCCCAGAATAAGCACATGCAATGAAACTACTTCATTATATCCATCGCCACCCCAGAGGGGACTGTATCAAACAACAGAATTACTGTGGACTATCAAACCACCAGGCAACTAATTAGGTCAGGAATAGAAGGAGCAAATGGATAGATGATTCAAGTGTTGTTTGTAAGACCCCAATGACAAGAAGGATGCCTCATCTAGGTTCCTCGTCATCAGGAAAGATACAGTTTGTGTAATTTTGACTATAAAGGCAATTTTTAGAAGAATTATGCCACTGCCCACTGAAATACTGCGTTGGAGTTAACATAGGCTCTGCTAAATCAATTGGCCTGCCTGACCTATATTTTCCACTTATTGACATGCAGCCTGCTTTACCCTTTTGGCAGTTGTTTCAGTAAAAATTCAATGCACTGATCTACAGAGGCCAAGGACAGGCCACGTGCTGGAAATGGGAAGCAAGTTTAGTGCCTGTGACCTGTCCTGACGTGGGATGGGATTGCCACCTCCATGGTACTAGAGTGTAACAATGCCATTCTCCTTCCTGCAGGAAAGGAGGCAGTGCTAAGCACGAAGGAGGGGAAGGAGGCAGCATTCACTTCTTTCCTCCCTTCCTAACCTCTTCTTCCCTCTCCCCTGTTATCTAGCACCTAGAACAAGAGAAGCACGAACTGCGGAGGCGATTTGAGAACAAGGAAGGAGAATGGGAAGGAAGGGTGTCTGAACTGGAAAGCGATGTGAAGCAGCTGCAGGATGAGCTAGAGAGGCAGCAGGTTCACCTGCGTGAAGCCGACCGTGAGAAGACACGGGCTGTCCAGGAACTCTCCGAACAGAACCAAAGACTCCTGGACCAGCTCAGCAGGGTGAGTCGCCGCAGCATGGCGAGGGCAGGCACCCAGCCGCCCCGGGAAGGGCTCGTGGCTCAGCTCTAAGCAGCCTTTCTGACAAGTGAGTGGGAAAGATTGCTTAGGGAGAGGAAATGGTTCTGCATCTACGCAGATTACACCAGTGCGTCTATAAAACATGCTGCCTTTAAACTGAATTTTACACCTTTAAGGGGTGTTGCGTTTCATGTTTTGGGAGTTGAGTGGTCATTTAACGCATAGATACCGTATCCAAGTCTGCTTTACCAAATCTATTTCTAAGTTTATGAGTAGACTAAACAAATGTAAAACAAGAAAAAGACTCATCTGTGACAGGAGAGGCTCTTTGCTGGCCTCCCTTTTTTGATATCCATTGTTTATGAAGTTTTTAAATTGAACATACTGGGTTGTTCCAAGATGGTGTGTCACTACAAATAATTTCACCATGTTTAGATGTGTGAGAACCTCCTGAAATTCCTTGGAATGGCATGTTTCAGCAAAGAGCTTAGCCTCTGAATGAAAGAGGATTTATAGTAAGGCTGCTACAAATCAGCCTAATTGACTGGCTGCTTCCAGCACGGGTTTCTTTCTGAGAGCAAAAGACTTAACAGTTGCTACCTCCTCCCCCAGAAGCTGACCTGTCTTCTAGAATTAAGAATCTTGGTTTTTTCTCCCCACTGAACAGTCGGTACAAACCATAATTTTACTGCTTGAGAACAGTTACTGCAACAGATGAAAGCATTTTCTCTCCAGTTGTATATCCCCTAAATTGCATAGAACAAAGACACGCACCACAGACTCATGCTGAAGAGGCCTATGTAATGGTAGGAGAGAATATTTCAGACCAGATTTGGTCAGGGGTGGGACTCGGGGGCTGACACAGATGTTTCTTAAGGGAAGGCCAAGAGCTCAGTTATAACACTAGGACCTGAAGACTGAAACTGGCCTAGCACACAGGTCTGTTCACTTGCTTTTACGTAACCTGAGTGCAGTTTTCCTCTGCCTCTGGAGAGAAGAGGTCTTCAGTATAATGCTCTGTACTGGCACTTGAAGAAACCATCCCTCAGTCTGCTGTAGGTTTTCTTGTCAGCCTCTGAAAAACAGTCACTTAGTCTGGGGATCTGATTTTTACAAAAAATATTTCCTTAGCTCAAGAGAACTGCTAAGTTTATGAGGGCTTTTAAAGCACTATCTCCCAAGTGTAGCTAGAGAGATCTTTCACCTCTTCTCTGGACAGAACCTCTCACGTACAACATGGGTAAGAGGTTCAAGCCAAGCCCTTGTGTTATGTTACATTTTTATCTGGTGCTCAGGACTTGGCTCCCATCAGATTTGGTGGCCCTCAGGGATTTTCTGTGTATGCACGATTTCCATCATTGCCTAGGAAATGTAAGATTTTATGGTCCCAGTGGAAGCATAAACTAGAGACCAGCCTAGAAGGTAGAAGAGGAAAACCAGACAGCTTGCTTTGGGCTTTAAACAGCATGGGATTATCCTCACATGACACTCCAGCTGCAGGAACCTCTCATAGCCCAGCTGCTCAGAGAGCCTCTCTGCAAAGCCTTGTGCAAAGGAGCCACCAAGTTAGGTCTTCCAGCATGCAGTGGCAAAGTATAGCTTTTGTTCCCTTAGCTCCCTATTGCTGCCGGAAATAATCTTAATCCATTCACTGCAGAATTACTGCATCCCAAAGTTGCTTCTAGGTGCTGCCCTCGCTGCTCCAGTCCCACCCTGCTCCCAGCACTGAGTAGGGGACAGTTGTTCCACAAAGCCAGGTAAGGCAGAGGGATACAGGTAGCAGCTTACACTTGCTGAGGCTCCTCAGCCAAGATCAGTGCTCACCGAATCTGTCACCTGGCTAAGAATTGCCATTAACTCAGGCACAGCAGTGGATATAGATGGAGCATAAATAGTTTTCCTAGAGCTCTAAGAGTCTGAGCAAACTGAAGCCAAGTTGGGAATGGTCTGTTGTTGTTCAGCCAGGGCTTTGGTTGAGGCTGTTAAAAAATCTCAGCATTACATTAGCACTTGATTACTGGGTGCTTGTTATCCACATTTGCTGCTCCATGGTGCAATTCCATCATACTTGTCTAGTCTCTTGTTCTGAAAATGTTACATATGTAATGCTTGAGGCAGCAGTAGTGCTTAGACCCTGGCCATCCACACAGCTCTGGCTCCTGCTACTACTTAAACTTTCAATAAATAAAAGGACATACAGCTGTGTGGACACTTGCCTACAGCCATGTTACCGTAGCCTGGAGTCTTGCTCAGGATCATGAACTGAGTACTGGCAGAAGACAAACCCTGCAAAGAAGCGCTATTTCGGCTTCTGTGAACTTCGAAATGTTGCTTTTATGCTCTCTGCATTCCTGGTTCTGCATTTTGCATCTCAGTGGGTTGTTTGGGAGGAAAGGGTTAAGAGAAGCCTGTGATAAGGCAACAAAAGCCTCAACTCTACCCTTATCCACCACTGAACACCCTGCTAGAGGCTTCACTCACAGGAGGACAGAGAAACGTTACTCTCTGGTATGAGACGTTCTACATGAGATAGATACTACCTCTTTAAAATTGAATTTCTGTGGTTTAGCAATTAACAGCTCATGGCCCAGTTTCACAAGACATGAGCATCTCTCCAGGGGAAGGCATTCCCTTGGCACGAGGATCTGTGTGTCGAACGATGGGCTCAGCCTCACGACCTACTAGCCCACATGGTCCTGCTTGCTTCTTTGGGAGTTCCCAAGCTTCAGCCCCTTTTACCTCAAAGCAGGGCAGCATCCACCGTCTCCATCATCCTCCTTCCTGCTGCAATACTCTTTTGCTATCTAATTAAGCCTGTGGTCTTTTTTTTTTTTTTAAAAATAAGTACCTTCCCCAGAGATGAAGGGCCAACCCCACACTTGTTTCCCCCAGTCTGAACCTGGGACAAATGCTAACCAATCAAGCATGCGTTGCCACACACCCACACAAGGGTAGCAAAGGGACCCAGAAAGCTCTGCCTTGCAATTCAATCGTGGGACTGAAAATTCCATCCTCGATTCTGGCACTGACTGGTAAGGAAAACTCAAGGATAGGGATTTTAAGTCTGTTCCAGTCTCTAAAAATGGCAATAACTGTCTTGCCTTAGAGTTGCCACAAGGCTAAAATAAGGGCTATAAAATGACTTGAGGTCTTTAGATGAGATGATCATATAGGAGAACTTTACATAGCTAATAATAGTAAGTAGGTTATAAGGAACTTTGCCACCTCTTGAAATACGGTCTTCAGCGTGGTTCTCTGTTTCTAGCAGAGCAGAAACACTGCCCAGTTACAGCAGCATTAAACCACATGGAAGTGAGGTGGGATCAACTGGGAGTTCAGTGAAAGACATGACTCAGATGCTGAAGATCAAGTTTAAGATCTCCACAGTAACCTTTTTTTTTTTAGTTTTCTAAGTGATGATTAAAGCCTGTTCTGCATGTTGATTTGATTCCCTTCCCCCTGTCTCAGCACAGCAAAGCATGTAGGAATTCTCAGTAGCGCGGCCGTACCGAGCCAAACACTGATTTTACAGAGGAGAGCTGCAGAGCACATACACCAAGGTACACACTGCTCACCATAAACACTCCAAGTACAGGAGGCAAAGCACAGTTCTGCTGAGAAAGTCGTGGCTTGGAATTATGTGTTTTGTTTCCAGCTCCTTCAGTCTCTCCCATCTGTTTCAGTTCCTCATTTGAAAAAAAAATCCTACACTTTCTATCCTTATAAGTTCAAGAATTATGGGGGTGGAGCCGCATAGGCAAAGATCTCCTCTTGTGTGTGCTCCCAGCAGCTCTACCACAGCAAGTCCTGTCCCCACCTTTGGGCTTCTAGGAGCAACGAATACAACAATAACAAGCAGCCCTTTGCCTATAACGATGCAACATATTACTACTTTGTCAGGAAGTGAATGAAAAAAGACTTTCACACTGTTTCTAAGTGGCTTCACCAGATGGCTTTCCCACACACTTCCTGCTACCAACCCTGGGTTCCCGTAGCTGTTTGCTGCATGGAGCTTGGGTGAGGATGTATCCTTCCAGTTCAGTTGGGTTTCTGCTATGGTGCACAACACATAAGGAGGTAATTTCACAGTGTCAGACTCAGGTAGGGTGGTTTTTTTTTTGCAATGAAAATCTCTTTTGCAGCAGCAGGAAGAAGCGTGTCATCTTGCACTGCTGAAATAGCTCTTTGTGTTTAGAGAGGAACACTCAGCCACCGCGGCGTCCCTCCAAGGGACCCTCAATCACCAAGTTCATATATTCGCTCAGCATCTAGTGCCAGTGCGCTGCTACAAAGAATGAGGTGTTTCAGTCAGTCCCTCTGGTACAGCAAGATGATGATAGGCCAACCCACAAGTCTCCAAAGGAGGCTGGATTTGCTAGCCCCAAACCTTCCTTTCAGTAATACCGCAAGTGAAGGAAATCTGTTTCCAGCTCGGTGCTGTAACATGCAGTACAGCTTCACAGCACAGGCAGACTTTGATTTGAAAGAAACATTTTAATTCAAGAATGAAACAACTCTATTATATTCTCCTTTCCAAATCAATTGTGTTTTAAATACATCCTTTGGTGGTCAACACCATGCCTAGAAAAAAAAAGATGGCTCTTCTGTCAGTTATTGATTTGAAGAGCTTTTTCTGAACGTTGTTTATTGAGTCTATCAGCATAGGAACAACGTTGGATTTAAGAAATCCAGACTAATCACTGAAAAAGAAGTTACTAGAACAAGCGTGCTGGGCAAGATTCACTGCTTTTTCCGTGCCAGAGATCTGTAGCCATTACACTATGAGTTAGCTTGCCTTTAATTCCTTATTTCATCTGTACAGGTGCTTAATACAAGCCTCCTTACAGTTGTTTATTGAGTTGTCTGCAGTAACCCAGCACGGCGTATTGAGAAAGTCCATGCTTAGCACAGAGACGAGTAAGTCAGGCTCAACTTAAACACTGCTTCTGGGGCTTTATTTTTTAAACAGAAAAGCATCCTGAGCTGACCAAAGCTCAAGAAGAGTTGCTTTGACTAGCCCCACACTTCAAAGTGCATATCAGTCACTCCACTGAATTCTTTGTTGTTGTGTGGTTTTTTTTTCCCCCACCTGAAAGCATTCACTGGAGCTACTCAGAGGGATTTTGTAGAGTCCTGCAGAGCAAACCTTGATCAGCATCACCTCTGAGCCGTGTAAATTCAACATGGCAGGGCGACTGCACAAGAGAAGGCAGCATCCCTTTCTGTTGAAGGGGCCGAAGTACCTGTTCCCTCACAGCAGCCTCACACAGCACAGGGCTGCCCATGCCCTGGGGCAGGCAGACACCTCTTCCAGCACAGCTCTGTGCCTGGCACAAGGCACACTTATCCTACACGTGGCGGGGTGAGTGGGAAGCAGATCTCAGCACAAGCCAGAGCCAGACACCAAAGCTATCAAACCTCCTGTTAACCACACCAGGCACCCTCCAGCTCCCTGCCCCTCTGAAGCACCAGCAGATCCCAGCACTACGTAACCAGATCCCCAGTCGCCTGCTGAATACTGATTCCTGCGCAGGCAGGAAAGGCTTCCTCACTCCAGCTACTTCTCCCCTAGCAGAAAGCACTTGTTAATAATTCAGCTTCGTGCCACATCAGGGCTGGAGTGCTGAGGCTTTCTATGCTAAAGCTGTAAATATAGGACGTGACTGCAGCTGCATTTTCTCACCTGCAAAGTCCTACAATGAGATGATTCAGTGCCCTAGAAGGTAATGAAGACACATCCTGAGGTCACTGCTCAGTAGTGCTCACTCACCAATCCATCTGGAGGAAGGAAGACAGGCAGAAAGAAAGGCTCAGCCCCCCGGTGGCAGCCTGACCAACCCTGCAGCACCCATTAACCCCATTTCAAGGCACCTAGAGCTCTGGGAACCAACCGCAACAGGGCCATCCAGACACCAAGGCATAAATGCAAACACCAAAGAATTCACGCCAGCAAAGGGGGAATAATGCCCCCCCAGAAGGGTTGCTCAGAGGCTTTGCACCTACCCATTTTAGGCAAGATCCTTCCCTTCCCTTGTGTCCTTTGGCTAAAGAACTAGTGAGCACTGGGGGAATAGTCAGAAAGCTGCATGCAGAGTAAAACGGGCACAGACTGTTACTGAACCACAGTGCAAAACCCTCCTGAAGGAAAGGGTTACAAATTACTATCGAGGTGAAAAATGGCTACTATGAAGGCAGCAGAACTACACAAATCCCTGTTCATGGAGTAAAAAGAGAGCATCCATGGGGCTGGGGGCTGGATGGGACCTCATCCTTCCTAGGACAGCAGGACAGGCACCCCGCCATCCCTGGGGACCCCTCGGCAGTTGCTTGGTGACGGTACACCACATCACCCGGTCGCCATGGCGACCGGGTGTGATCCTACTGCTTGTGATGCGGGGACAGTCGGCGGACACGCAAGGAGACGCAGTTGTGACGTCCGAGGCGGGCGGGCAGCGGGGGCCATGGGCTTGGCTCACTGCCGGGACATATCCCCGGCATCCACCACTTCACCCCCTCGCTGCCTCCCCTGTTCACTGTGATTTTTCCAAAAAAAATTCACCCTGGAGATCTCCCGGGCCATGGCAGCCCTTTGTTCATGCCACCCACAGGGCAGTTTTTGAGCTGCTGGGGCAAACGTTTTCTTGTCTTGGTAAGAAGAGCCTGTGTGAGCAGGTGAACCAGCCTGTGCAAGGGTGGCTGTGCCACGGCTAGGCACCATCCTGGGCACCCTCCCTGCAGGTCCAGCTCGGGGGGCACAGTACAACAGAAGGGGTTATTTGTCACAACCACTTCACCTCTGCACCGCTTACAGCTCATCTCACAGCCTTGGAGGCTTGTGGTGCAGGGTGGAGCAGCAGGAAACGTCCCCAGGAGACATCCCCAAAGCCCAGACATCCTGTCCCCACCACCAGGCAGATCAGCTGTAACGAGGGTGCAGAGCACCATCTAGAAGAACACACATGACTGTTAAGCACCTGGTAATCAGCTATACACAGTTCTTCCTTGCACTTCAGCTCACAGCCCTGCCTTCATCTCTAGCAAGTAGCTCTGGAGCAGATCTCAGGAGTTTCTGCAAGGCTTTTTGCCTTGAAAGATTTTCAGACCTTCACAACTTAGTTGGATTCCTGCTAGCAGAATCACATGAGACTGAAACTGAACTTGATATGTGATGAAGAAATAAAAATCTGAATGAATCCCTTCCTCCCCTCTTACGCAGCACTAAAAATGTCAAGTGGCTATTCTGTTTGTGTCCAGGTCTTGATGCTTAGAGGAACTGCTTTATTATGCAGTAGCTCAGAGGTAAGGAAATGTGGGCAGAAAAGATTTTGTAAGAATATTTCTGCTTATTCACACTTGCTGTAAACACTTCCTCCAGGAGATTCTAGAAAGTAGGACACAGAAGGTGTTTGCATCCTGCCACTGCATTACTAGCTAGAAGCAGAGCTAAACACAACTCAAGGCTTTGCAAATCTGCACATAAGAAAAAACAATTAAAAACATCTGATCTTTAAAGTGCCATTTTGGGTTATAAACTTTGTGCACCTTATAATGAAGTCTTTAAAATCCTTTTCTGTTTAAGTGTGATTGCTTTTTCTAAGTGCAGTTTAGTAGACAATAGCCCAAGAGGGAAGTCTCTTCTACACTGAGGGGTTTTTGCAGGCTGTATTAGGTGCTCTGATTATCCATGAAATCATAGAGGCCCCTTGCAAAAACAGCCTAGAGCTTAATCAACGTTTTGTTTAGAGCTGCATTTAGCAAAAAACAGTTTATTTTAAGCATAGTTATGGGATCAGTGAGACTCCTGCTGACTTCTGATGGATGCCCCAATGCAACGGAGAAGGCTTGTATTTGCCAGTACCACCCGTGGTGATGGGAAATCCCATCTCTGGGAACAAGAAGCTGCCCAGAGGTGAGAGTACAACAGGTAGCAACTGGCAGACCAGGACAAAAACTAAGCAACTTGCATTGCAGGGGAATGGGGATAAGAGGTGACCCATAAGTAGGTCAGGCAATAATTTCATTTTGAAGAGGCACAGGTTGGCCAAACAATTTTATTAGGTGGCTTCCTATAGAGGCTCAGTTCTGTGGCTGCAGAGATTTGCACCAGCTTTCTTTCAGACAGGAAAGTGTCTGAGTGGGGACTGCCAAGATCAGAAGCATGTGGGAACATTCCCATTAATGGTTCTCATCATCTCCTAATTACTCTTTCCTGGAAGGCTTTAATGTTGAAGCATGTAAAGAGCCTTTTTAAAAGCAAAAATTACTTGGATAGGTTCAGATGGGATATTATTCTACCAAGATTAGTACAGCAATGCAGATGGGTAATAAATATAGAGCTATCACAGGAACTGCTGCGTATTTGGGAATAAGCGGGCACCTAAGGCATCCAGCTCACCTGAATTTGTCCTTTAAATACTATTTACTGGTTTCACTCTGCATTTTATCTGACCTAAAAGATATGTTGTTTTGTCCTCATTGCTTCCCCCTTCTGTTGTTCCCCCACCTCAGTCTCTCTTCTCCTGGATACATCTCAAAAATGAGTTCAAATTATCCCTGTCCTTAGGCTGGTCGTTGTCTCCATAGTCTTGTTCCTTGAGCTGACGTGAAACCATGCTATTGCTTGATTCCTTTGGGGTTAGCCTGGCTTCCACTTCCAGTACACCGAGAGGGAAAATTTAGCCTTGCTACTCCCTTGCTCTCTACATCCCTCAAAGTCTGTTCCTGAATCCACTTCCAGACTTGGCACCGTTTTGTATAATGGAGATGTTCTTTTGGAAAGCTATTTCATTGGCAACTACTTAGCATAAGTTGTTCATGGTTATTTGTTAACAAAGCACCATTGCAGTTGGTTGCCTACAAGCTCAGAGCAAGGAAAACTGAAGTCTTTTCCAACTCGAGTAGAGACCAGCAGATTTGTTGCTCACACCAGGGCCATGGGGCAAGTGCCAGCCACAGGACTTGTTAGAGGAAAAGGACTACACTTACAGAAGAGATGCGCAGAGCCATTAGCTTTTGTCAGGTCAAGTGCTTCAGGACCAAGTAAACAGGTTTCAACAGAAGGGGGCCTTTGAGAAGTACTTACAGTTTTCCTTTGTTACTTTACTTGATTAGCAGGTGCTTTACATAGATCTTTTTGTGATACCAGAAAACTGATGCACTGAGGCTAGGCAGCAGTTGTCATGGTAAGCCTAGGAAAAAGACCCTAACAAAGGAAAATTTCTTCACCATTTCCATTGGCAAGCAGCTGGCACAAGAGTTTGAGCTGTCTTCGTCTTACAGAATGCAGATGAATTTTTTACTATTTAATGTGTAAGATTAGGAAATTGGGAAAGTATATTCCAAGAAGTACACCACTCCAAGAAAAACGTATTGGTGCAGACAATTAGTTATAATTTAGGCCTTATTCTCCATATCCCCTTACATATGGGGCAGCACACATAAGCTGTAGGATGAGAATTAGTGTAGACATTAAGGAAAACATCTAAGTTAGCTGAGCAGAACAGAGTGCTCAGAGATGTTACAAGGTCACCCATCAAAGGAGGCTTTTGGTAAGTGGCCAAGTAGTCACCATCACACAGGGCTGGCCAGTTTTTGCCTTGGTATGAAAAGAACTAGGCAAAATTGAGTCTGAAAGAGCCTTCTCTATCTTTTTTATGTGAGGTTTCTTTATCTTTTTTTTTTTTAAGAGAAAACTTTCACGAGTTCAGGTCTTCCTGCTGTTTCTGAATATTGAAGGAAAAAGGCAGAGAAGCCCAAACAAATACAAGCAATAACTGAGCATTTTCCCTCCACACAAGCATAAAGCAATAAATAGAGGGGTCAAAACAAATGCAAATTGGGAAAGATTCAGAGGTAGATTCCAACATTTTCTTGAACACAAACTCAGGTATTGGGGGAGTTGCACTTTCCAGCAGATTTATGTTTCTATGAAGCCAAATGAGAAAGTCTGAAATGATACTTTGCCAAAATCTACAATCTCCTCTGAATGATGTGATATTTTTCCAAATAACATCCATTGATCGGCTATGAAGACGCACAGAGATTTGCTAACTCAAATGATTTCTGTAGTCCTTGCCTCTAATCCAGACAGATTTATTTCCCTAGGTTTTACTGAATGTCATATTTCACATTGTGCACAAGTTCTTCCTAAATGTTGTGCTTCTTTATTTCCCTCTCCACCTTAGCACAAGGGACCGGACTTCAATAACTAGTAAATATTCAAAGCTTTAAATGTTCAAGGCAAACGCTCATGAAACTGATGATTGCAGTGGTACCTCCTCTTCCTGGGACCTTTCTGTCCCTGAAGCACTGGGGCCGTGGTTGCTCTAGTCTCCACCGTAAGGGACCACACTGAGCTGCCCCATACTCACCTTAGTCAAGGCAAGACAGACCAAAAAGGTGCTATTTAACCTGCTCAGGCTCATCTGGCTTATTTTTGTGGTATGGAGGAATGAGCTCACCCCAGAGAAAGGTGGAGGAGGAGGATGCACACTTGGGAGCATCATTTTTTCCTGCCAGAGGCAACTGCATGTCCCTGATGCTTTTAAAGCTGAGTAAACACAGGCACCTTGAGGCCTCACAGCCAGCACCCAACCTTTACAGAGTCCATGCTGGACAGAGACCCCAAAGAAAGCAAATAGAGAATGGTTCCACATAAAAGCAGGGCTGGAGTTAAGCAGAAGCATTGCTTACAAACTATTTTCTTGACTGACTGGAATAGACACGCTGAGCATCTGCTTTTACTACTTGGAACCCCTTGAAGGAAAAGCCAGGTGCCACTGCAGAAACATCTGAGATTGTGCAAATCAGTGGTTACAATCAAAAAGAATTCCTCAAAACCCACCTACAGAGGATTAGCAGACTGATTTACTTCATTTAAAGAGGCCTCCTCCATTCCAGGCATTATCTGACCCAGCAGCTCAGAGCTACTTACTGAGATTAACTCTGGCACCACGAGACACAGGCCTTCAGCTGAGGGCTGCCTCTCAGTGGCTCCTTCCTTCCAAGGAAATCGTTTGCATCAAGACTTTGAAAACTCGGGAATTTCCTTTCCCCCGTTCCCCATCCTCCATATTTCTCCATCAAAAGAAAGTATCAGACTAAAAAGGCCACTTTGTGAAGGAAGGAGACAGGAAACCCTTATCCCCTCATTACAGGTCACTGCCTTGCCTCACAGGAGGGGGAAGATTTGCCCAGAGTGGGACAGGGCCAGACCATGCAGCTTTAGTGCTCCAGGTCCCAAGTGTTGGCCACCTCCATCAGTCTCTGCCCCTTCTCGTGGCCAGGGAGCACATGGCTGACAAAATATTTTGCTGTATGAGGCAGTCAATGCACAAGCCTTTTCTAACAGCGCGAGCTTGTGTGAGTGAAGATATTAGCTCTCCTGCTTCCCTTAATCTCCCTAAGCAGATCTAATAAGCCACCCCAGGCCAGGGCAAATGGCCTAGTCTGACCAAAATGCCTGCTCAGACCCACGTACCATCAAACATGCCATTAACGCCCACCCAGAGCCAGCTGGCCTCTGTGCAACTGGGCTCATCCTAGGGACAGGGAAGGAGAAAACAGCTGCTTATGCTGGAAAGCCATTGCCAGAGTACACACACGTCTATGCCTATACATACACGTACACCCCCCTTCCTCCCTTCCTTCCCCTCGCATCACTCAGCAAACAAGACATTTGCATGAGGCACCTGCTAGTATTTCAAGCACGTGAAGGGGACGGTTTTCATTAAGGCTGTGTCAGCACCGCAGACTGCAACGGCTTGCTTATACCTCCAGGCTGCTGATGCTGCAGAGCGCAGACAGATGGGCAGCCATCTCAGCGCCACAACAGCCTTGTTCACCCCTTTGTGTGACAGCAGGTGAAGCCTCCGCTGTTGGATAAGTTGGAAACCTCAGGGCCAAGTGGTTCTGCTTTAATATCACAGGGAGATTCGAGGCTTCTGCAGCTGCACACCTCCCAGATTTACCACAGAAGAGGCGACACTTCAAAGGCACGCAAATAATCGCTTTTTGGTGCATTCCACCAGCATCGTTAGGCAAATGTCCATAAATACCCTTCTCACATATCTTGTCTCACTGAGATTATTCTCGTCTCCCTGGCAACTGTCAGATGATGTATAATGCTAGCAGGGATTAGCCCCAATGAGCCTTATAACCCCCGTGTAAATTCCTGCTCTATGAAGAGACCTGGCCAAACCCTCTTCTTTCCTGGCAATGTTAAAGTGTTATCATAAATAATATTAAATCCAAGAACCTTTCAGTAAACCTGAGTAAGGATGAAAACTAATATGGGGCTTTTTAAGTGGTAGTATTTGTCTTGTCCTCCAGACAAATAAGTTTGAGACGTGTGGATATACTTGGTGTCTCTCAGCTTGACAAGTAAAGCTGTATTTTGAATCAGTGCTTAAGAGAAGGCTTGTGCTGAAAACTTGGGCTCTAATATCTTTATCTCCTTTGTCCCTGAATGCCAGTGGGGATCACGCTGGGAAATTCCAAATCCCCACAAGAGCTTAAACTTATGCTATGCTTTTTTAACCTATTCATTTCTGAAAACTAACCTGGATTCAGGTCAACGTTTGAAATCCATGTGCCTACTGACACCCGTTGCATCAAGGCTTCCTGCCCCAGCAAGCAGCTATGGCCTGTACCTTATGCCCCCACTCCTCAAGCAGACGTGACTAAAGCATCACACCAAAGAGGTACAACCTCACCACCACCGCTTTCTGCGAGTCAAGAGCATTTCTCTGGGTAATATACCACATTTGGGCCTAGTGATGAAGTTGTTTGTCTCCAAGATCCCCCTCTGGCCTTCCAGTGCAGTCACAGCAGGCTTCTGCCATGCACGAGGCTAATGCCATGATGAGCCCCATCACCAGGTAGGAAGAGCAGAGTATCCCAGCTCAGGAAGCCAGGCAGCACCGCGTTATAAGTAAGCCTTAGGGGCTGAGGTGTCCAAGCAATGACAAACAGCCCATGGTGCACAAGTGACATGTTTAAACTACTTTTTTCTTCTTCAGTCCATTTGAGTCTTTATAATGTCCCAGCTTGGCAGCATCTGCTCTAATTCAACAGGACATAAAAAAACCTTTGAGCAGAGCCAAGGAAAGGAAGCTAAAAGAGGAAACATCACCCTCAGCAGCAAAATCAAAACCAGATACACTGCAGCCGAAATCAGAGAATTTCTGTAATTAAATATACAAATCTCTGGCACAGTGCTGTGTTGATGCAATAGGTTGTGGTGGCTTTCTATTAGAGAGATCAGCTGGGGAAGGGCTCCAGGATTCAGGAGGCAGGTCACAAAACAGCCAAGGCAAGGGGTGATAGGGAAGCTGGTGTAGGAAGGGTAGTGGCAGGCAGAAGCAAATCTAAGGCTTGGCAGAAGCTCGTTAGCAATGATGCAACATGATTTCCTCGCATGCTCTGTGGACCTGTTTGCTTCCCAGCCATCTGCCACCTCCAGTGCACATCTCATCATGAGAAACAGGGGGAAGAGGGTCAGTGGCCTAAAGCAGGTAGTTTTTAGCACAGGGAGGATTAAGTCTTTCTGACTAACCTGCATACCTCTCTGCTCTGGCAGAAATTTTAAGCAACACCATTTTAGACGCTCCCAAACACAGCATGCACTCAGTAGATTTACTATTGCTACCACAGGCTTCTGCACAAAGAAATCCAGCTGCAGCAGCAGAGTAGAAACTGCTGGGAGCTGAATACCGTGATCTCCTGACACTGATCACATTATTCTTGCTTTCTAGCAGCAAGAGGAAGAGCAAGTTAATCATCTAGACTCAGTGGTGCTAGGACAGATCCCGTTTTTAAACCCTGCTGTAGTAGCGTAAGAACTGGAGCAGTAGATGAGGCTGCACTCAAGTGTGGGATAATCAGCATGCGCTCCCACAAGGCAGCCCTCACTGTCCTTTGAGGACAGAGCCATTAAAGAACGTAACTGGAAATCAAAGCAGCCACAGATACAGTATGAGCACACTCAAACAGGACTTTCAAAATGAAGCCCACTCCCAGCAACCTGTCAGGGAGACTTTGAAGGTAAAGAACAGCCACTGCCATGCCAGTTTTGCTGCATTTTACCTGGTGCAATTTAGCTGGTCTCCTGTTACCTGTTTAGGGCCAGAATGCACATATATGGCATATATAATGCTCTCAGCAGCCCTGATGTATGTTTAAAAGCACCAGAGCCAAAACCAACAGCATTCCCCCATTTCCCACAAGACATCCATAGGTCTTTTCCCACTCCACCCCTCTGAACCACATCAGCAAGGGTGAAAGGCAGGGGCTGTGAAGGAGGGGAAAGCACTCCCCTTGCTCTGCTCATGCCAGCGGTGCCAAGGATGCTACTGCTTTGCAGAGGCAAAGCCTCAGCCATCAAAACTTCAGCCAGCAGGAGAAAGCATCCTTTCAGTATCAGACACGTAGGACTGGCTGCTAATTCTCACAGCATCTGTCAGTGCGGCATTTCCAATCTAAGGCCTTGTGCCATGCCTACAGATCTCCCCAGCTCACCATCAGCAGCCTCACAGCTCAGCTGCATGGAAACCGAGGCTGTGGGTCCACCCTGGTCCCCGTGTCCACCTGGCACCCGCTGCACGCCCCAGCCCAGGCTCACTGCTGCTGCACGGGGTCTGTTGTCAGAAATCAGAAACCTCAGTACTAAAAACCCCAGCGGGAGTGATTTCTCTAAGCAGCAGCTCAGACTTCTGGGGAAAGGACTTCTGATTCAATGAAGCCTGACCTACATTTGATAAACTTTGGCAATAGGTGCAAGTCTAAGTAGAGTATGTGTGCCAAATTGGAGGCCCACAGCCAAACACAGAGCCTTTGTCTACAGTATTTTCGGTGGACTCCAGCTCACACACAGTTACAATAACACAGCTGTTGAGATGTTGCTACAGAGGCTTTTTCTCTTCTGACAGCATTTCACCTCTCTTCCATCAGAAAAGATAACTGAATACATGAAGGGTTTGGGACTGAGCTGGTTTTCCCACACAGGTCCCTCCGTGCTTTACTTCTTAAATGATATTCACAGATGCAGCAAAGCCTGGAACTCGCTCGGAGAGGGGCTCTTTCCAGTCACTCATAATGCATTCCCCTGCATGCATATGATTTGGCAGAGCATAGTGTATTTTATATGCCATCCTGCAGCATGTGCTGCACCCGCCTTGTTTTTCAGCTAAGTTTGCTCTCTGCATCTACTTGCCTTTTTTTTTTCCCCCTCCACCAAGCACAGCTTTCTGTAGGACTTAAAGTACCAAAATGCCAGTGAGTTTGCCAAAAGCTGTTATTTAAAGAAACCCATGCAAAAACTTTTTAAAAACTAGATTGTGGGAGGACAAGGCTCCAAGAAGAGATCCATGTTCTTGTTTCTGGACTCCCACGTTGTAGAGAGGCTCTGGCCATAGCAGCACCCATGGAATGCCTTCAGGGGAGCACCTCACCCACCAGGCTGACATGTGAGAGAAGATCTGACCGCTTACAGAAATACTCAGCAGATTCCCAAAAGCTGGGTTATGGGTGCTATTTAGAAAACTTTGATCCTAGGCTTGGAATACACACCTGCTGGGGTTTAATTTAGCATTTTTGGCTCATGCTAGAAGTCACTACTACATATTGCTATCAAGGTGCTCCGAAGGCTAAGTCCTTCCCTGAGGAGCTATAACAAAGACCTAATCCCCTCAGCACTTACATCTGTGGCACTGCACAAAAAGGTAAACAAGTACTTCTGTGTTCAAGCATCTGATGCACTGAGTCATAAGCTGTTTCCATGTTAGTGGAAACAGAGCAAAGCTGGGTTGAGAGGAGAGACAAGTGTGCATGTACTTATTACATATGGTAATGCACAAAGTGTAGATCTGCATTTTACTTCGGCAGATCAGAGTGCTCAGATGTTATTACTAGCACATTGTAATTATCTTTTGTCAGTGATCACCAAAAGCAAGGTCTGCCTTGTGTTAGAAGTCTGCTCCAAAGACCTTATACTCTAAAGAGATCTTTTTATGCTGCCAGCAAGGGAGAACAACTCAGAAATAGCTGAAGGCTGCTGAAGTACAGGAAAAAAGTATTGCCAAATTAAATGGTATCTTTAGATGCTTTTTGTCTGCAAGTATCCAGCCCAATTCAGTTGTGTTTAGAGTGACAGATCAAATACTAGCTGATCAAGAAATATTTCCTAAGTAAAAGCTTACCTAACAGCCCCAGAACTAGCTTCAAGAAAGTAGATTTGGACCTTTTTATTTAAGCATTGCAATTGTGACATATTGGCATGTGGTTATTTTGTGTTGGTTTTTTTTTTTTTGATACTTTGTGACAGACTTGCTCTTTTTTTTGTCCCTCTCCTTTCATTTATGACCCTACTGTACCTAGCAGTGATTAAAACATCCCCTAGTGAAGGGAAAGCTTTATTGAAACTAATAGTTTGTAGCTGAAGCTTCCATCCTAGCCAATATTCGTTATAGTTGGTGGGTGTCCTTATTTTTCTACAGAAATCAACTACAAGTTTTACTGCACCAGTTATGATAAATAGGCCTTCTGCACAGAGTAACTTATATCTTGCCTTAGTCAAGCCTAACAAAAAAGACTTCTTAACACTCCTTCCTCTGGGTTTTGAAATAAATTGGACGAGTTGTCAAAGAAGTGAGCAAACACATTGAGTACTGCTTTTCAGAAACGGACTGATGGAAGTTATTGGGAATCAGATATGACAGGAATTTAAAAGCTAATAAAACATCTCCCAGGTCAATCTATCAAAGTTTAAATACACATCTATGTTTCAGAAAATGCTTTCTTCCTGTCTCAAGGCTTCCTAATAGAAGTTAACGGGTTTTAAGCCAACTACTTGAATTTTTTATTTTTATTTTTTTGGCATCCACCAATTTCACAGGAATTGGAATAGACACCAGTATTTCGACGCAGTCAGACATGCCTGCAAATGCAAGTTTGAGCATCAGGTCTAAACACATTGGAAAGCTTTTAGTTTGCATGTTACTACTAAATCCGTAAAGAGTAGGTCGTAAGCTTAGCAGGTTATAAAGGCAGAGATTTCAAAAGCTGGTGAGGATTCCCTCTGCCATCATATTACTGCCATCATATATTAGATATCCTCAACAAAACTCAGTTCATTTTCTTTGAAATAAAGGAGATGTCAGAGCATTTAAAGCCAGAGTAAGAGACTGCAAGAAGCTTAATTATTGTCTTGCTTCCAGGCACAGATATGTGAGTTTGAACACCTCCGGGTTTAAAGAGTCGTAGACTAAAACAATTTCATAAGAAGTAAAATTCAAGAATGGAGATTTGCTATCGTGACTTCGGGCTACCAGCGAAGACAGCAAAGCCTCTCGAGAGCAGCACTATATATTGCACTTCTCTTTGCCTCAGCCATAAGTGTCCATTTTATTCCAGGAGGTTTTAATGACTGAAGTATTTATGCTTCCAGTTCATCAACTACTTCCAAACTAATCATGCATTTTATATTTCATTATACTATCACCTGACCCACACTTACGGCTCACCAGGAATTTACTGGAAGAAATTTTTTTTTGTCTTTTAGCTTGAGTAGAAAAGCCACATTAAGCTCAAAAACTCTGGATTAAAAACCCACATCCAAGGTAAGAGAGCCAAAATGCTCCACTGTGATAAAATATGGCTTTTGTCAGGGAAAAAATAACCTATTCATGGAAACTAAGCATTAGAAATGCATTAGAAGTTACCTAGCAGAGCAGGTAACTGAATTTATCGATGTAAAACAGGCCATCCCACATTCAGACAGCTCTAGTTCCCTCTGCTACATCAAGGCAAGACTTCAGAAACTGGGGTCTCACACATTGGCGGTGTGAGGTTTTGAGGACTTTTCTAAACTGAGTGTCCCAAACCCCACTACAATACACCAGCCCCAAGCTGTGCTCCCCAGAAATTAATGCAACAATTCCCCTCAGCTCTGCTGTAGGGTCATGGACTTGATTTAAGCTGTAAGCCTTCCTGCCTCCAGTTGCAAATACGTGCAACAAATACTTCAGTCAAGGTCATGTGCAGCATCTCCGCAGAACTAGAAGAGCCTGCTGGTACTATTCCATTTCTTCTCAACAACCAGGAGCCAAGCAGCTGCCAGCAAGCCCTGCATTCAGCTCCCCACTCTGAGCCCACTGACAGACGCCAGCCCCAGGAGCCCCTGCGCAGGGCTGTCTCATCTCCCACTCTTCTGCAAGCAGCATTTGCATACAGAGAACAAGAGCCACACTGGGTGCACTGCTTAGCATTGCGTGTCCTCCGGGCACACTTTGTCCTCTGAGTTATCTTCAGTGCTAATTTATTACAGCATTCAAAGCAGCGGGCCTCCGGCAGTCCCTCCCACAGGAAGCTGGCTGACTCATTTTTCCACACACTGTATTTTTCTCTCCACAAGAGCCAAATGCTTAGGTCAAGAATAAACCACAAAAAAAGGGAGGCTCATATTTAAGCACCTCCTAAAACATGTTCACAACCTGCATCCACTTGTGAAGCTATTTCTTCCAAACAATGAACATAGACATTACACCTTGCCAGAGTTGCCCCCATATGGCACACAACTGTTTTTGCTGTGAACAGCCATTTCTAATCCCATAAGATACTTTAGCCTAAGCTAGCGGTTGTTGGCTTCAGCCAAACAGGTATCTTAGTACTCAGTAACAAAGAAGATGAAGACCACCATTTTGTATTCATTCCCTTGAGCTCTTTTCAAAACAAACAAACAAACCCACAGGTATTTACTTTATAAACTAGTTGTATCAAGTAGTCTTCTAGGAGAGTTAAAAAGAACTGCATTGCCAGAAAACCCTTGACTGTCCACTCTTCCGTACTTTGCTTGGTGATACAGTAAGAATTCACTATCCCTATTAAAAGGATTTTTCAAGTACACTTGGAAAGAAAAAAAAAATAGCAGTACCTTATCATATCAGGGCATTGACAGCAGTTATCTCCAGCAGCACTTCCAGCTCTCCAGCCTCAAGAAACATGGGAAGCAACCAAAGCCAGCCAACATGGGCACTTTTCCCCTCAGAACAGGCAATCCAACTTCAGGCTGAGAAGGATCACATTTTCCAGATGTTGTCACCAAAGAACTAAACATCTGTGCTCTGACAACACTTCCCTATCTCAAAGGGCAGGTACAAGCCTAACCCCACAGAGAAAAAAGTATCAGCTTCCTCCTGTTCTCTCTTATAGCCAGCTCCCCCACTGGCCTCTGCCTCTCAGGTGTGAAGCATCTGAGCTGATGATGTATTAACCCATTGCCATCCACTGCATCACTGGGGTGTGCTGGAAGGAAACCACTCACAATCTTGGTTAGTCTTAGTTTAAAACTCAGGTAAATAGGAGTGATGTCAAAGGACAAGCTGAGCGATTACCTGTTTGTCCTGTAGAAGGGAAAAAATGAAGAGAGGACAGATCTGGAGCAAAGAATTTTCACTTTCTTGCAAGCAATAAAGTATCTTGTTTCTAAAACACCATGACCGTATAAGAAGTGCAGATTTGAGCATGGGATGCCACAGCCCTCCTTTATCTCACAAAGGCCTCTCAAAGTAGGTTTAATGCCACAGCTAAGAGATATTTCTCATCAGTAATGTCTCCAAAGCTTCATGCTTATAAAAGAGCAATTTCAGTGCTTCGTCTTGGTTACCAGGCTCCTTGCTTTGGCAATTACAAACCCTCATCCTTTAGGTCTTTGATTCCCTTCTTTCTTGATAGGTCAATTTTGTACTAAAAAAATGCTCATTTCTTCTTTAATCCATCCACTCTTGTCAGTATAGGACCCCTCAAACACTCTAGTGGGCCTGTGCCCTACAACATCAGTCTGTTAAGGGAAGGCGCATCAACCTGCATGGCCGTAACAGAGGAGGTCAGGCAGACTGCCACATAGTCAAACCCTTCTGTCTAAGCAGATATGGATTTATTGGCTCCTCTGAATGACGAGAAGGAATAACCAGGAGGAGACCCTCTGGGGCATAAAGACCATTGCAGATAGCTGGGCATGATGGCATATGGTATGAAGCTATCAAGTGCCAGATATGCAGTAGTTTGCCTGAACTGCACTGAAAAAGGTAATAAGAGAGTGCACCACATTCTGTTCACAGTTTCACATAGATGTATGATTTCAGTGCCAGGACCCAGTGAGGACAATGCAGGCTGGATGCCGTGTGCCCATACCATGGCCAGCTCGCAGATCTTACCTACATGAAGGAACTGAGGGTCAGAAACAAGATCAATGGGGAGTGGGCTGATGGGTGCAGCAGCAGGTTGCAGAGGTGGTTCCTGAGTAAAAGGAAATCTGTGTTAGAAAGTAAATCATACCTGCAATATGTAAGCAGATATATTCACTTTGGTTACTAGTATCAAACCCACCTGCTAGCCTGCTTATAGCTTGTGGGTATATAATAGGTATGTATTACATACTGATACCTTAGCACTTTCACAGTGTAAAAAAATCAGATTTTCTAAAAAGTATACCATGGGATCAATGCAAACAACCTCTGTTGGATGGTTACAACCAAAATATTTTGGAAGTGTTGCCAGTTCCCTAAATTCTCATTTTCCCATGTAACTTGGGTGGTAACAGCTCTCATACCGGGACCAAGCTACTACAGACTTTGTGTGGTTGAGTTTCCCAAACTTGGACAGTAGCAGAGCAAGGGACGAGGCAGGGAGAGGAGGGTTCAGTCCCCCCATGTCATTTTGCAGAGATGGGGACAATGCTGGCCCTGGTAATGATGAACATCACTCCCCAGCTCCAAATGGCCTGCTCTGTACTGGGGAGCAGAGGGAAGAGGTCCTACAGAGAAAGCTTAGCCATGTCTTCCCATGTGCAAAGTGTGTAACTGCAGGTTACTGATAAAGCTAATAAAGCTGATAGCTGATAAAGCAAATTGTGTGCCTGTGGTGGGTTGACCTTGGCCCTGCCAGCTGTTCTCTCACTCCACCACCTGCACAGGATGGGGGGAAAAAATAAGATGAAAAAGTTTGTGGATTGAGACAGAGACAAGGAGATCACTTACCAATTACTGCCACAGGCAAAACAGACTGAACTTGGGGAAAATTAATTTAATTTATTGCCGATTAAAATAGATTTGGATTGTGAGAAACAAAGACAAAATTAAAGCAATAATGTTCCCTCCGCCCTCATCTCCCATGACTCAGCTTCACTCCCTCATTCCCACCTCCTCTCCCTCCCTTCCCTGGGCCACGCAGGTGGATGGGGAACAGGGGCTGTGGTCAGTCCTTAATGGTTCCTCTCTGACACTTCCTCCTCACACTTTTCCCCTGCTCCAGCATACATCCTTCCCATGGGCTGCCGCATCTTTCCCATGGGCTCCAGCATACATCCTTTCCCTCGGGACAAACCTGCTCCACTGTGGACTCTTCCATGGGTGGCAGGGGAATCTTGGCCCCAACACCTGCAGCACCGTCTCCTCCTTTTCCTTTTCCTTCTCCTTTTCCTCTTCCTCTTCCGCCTCCTCCTCTCTTCTCACCTCAGTGCTCGCAGGGCTGATCCTCACATTTTTCTCCTCACTGCTGGGCAGCCTTTTGCCCTTTCTTACCGGGATTTCTCTGAGGTGCCACCAGCTCACTGAGGTGCTCGGCTGAGCCCTGAGGGGAGGCTGCTGTGGAACCTTCTGGAACCAGCTGGAACCGGCGGCCTGACTTCTCCTCACAGCTGCCGCTGCAGCCCTGCTGTCAGCTCCTCTGCACAGATGCCTCCTAAAATCTACCCCTCAGCTCCATGAAACACATATTTATGAATTGTCATTAAAATCCACCCTCATCGTGCAACCTTCACAACGTTCTCTTATGTCATCAACCACAGAAATGTTTCCCCACACCAAAATCATCACAGCATGGCAAAGGTGGGCAATGAACACGCTCTCTACAGGCCCACCCCTCCTCCATCCACCACCTTACAGCAACAACAAGAAAATCCCCACTATTTTCCCTGTCCCTGGCTATGCCCAGTCCAAGCTTTGTCCATCTCCCAGTCACTGCCTTTACCTCAAATTCCTTGTCTGGTAAGTGATCTCCTCGACTGGTAAGTGGTCTCCCTGTCTTCATCATAACCTGTGATATATATATATATGATGTATCTCGCTTATAACATAACCCACAGGCTTTTTCACCTTATTTTCTCCCCCATCCTGTGGAGGATGAGTGAGAGAACAGCTGTGTGGGTGTCTGGTCAAGCCGCCACAGCGCCATTGCTCTGACGGGGCTGTTGTGAACATTGCAGGGACCAGCCCTAAGGGAGTCCCTCTGTGCACATAAGTCAGCAAGTGCAAACCAGAGCCCTCAAAAGGTGACAAATAACGAGTGCTGTGTGGTCACTGTCACGTAAGCAGTTTCCTGGATAGAATAATGCTTCGAATAACAATTTAAAATTGACCTGAATTTAAAGCTTCAGTAAATATCTCTCAAAGATGCCCAGACTGGGCAACCTCAAGGTATGCAAAATATAGATGGCTGTTTATGGTGTGCCAGGAGCTGGACAACAGCCATGGCCTCGCCACTTCCTTGGCATGGGTCAGTTAGCCCAGAAAATCAGGCTTCCCACTGCTGCTGGCGGGCACCAGGGTGCTGCCTGTGGTGGTGGGACAGCGACCCCAACCCTCCCGGGCCTCCCTCAGCAGCCAGATTAATGGTCTTTATTATTATTATTACTCTAAAGCAAGATGTTTGTAATTTTCTCCTTTGCTTGCTTTTCAGTAGCCAAATATATTTTCCTCCCTGCGAAGAGCTGGGAATCCAGGAACCTGGAGCCAGAGTAGGCAGCGATTAGTGACTGGAAGTGTTAATGGTACCACAGTGGGAACGGGGAGTCCCTTGAACTCAGCTATTAGCAAATTAATAAAAGGGGTAACACGCTCTCCTGAGTGTTACAAATTTAGCGCTAATTAGGGTTTCTTTTCCTTAGCTATTTTAGGCAAGTAAATCTTCAATATCCTTTATTAAATTTGAATCATCTTGTTTGTAGAAGTAAATCATATGGCAGCACTGGTTTCTTTACCCAGCTACAGTCCATTAGACTTTTTGCATTCTCTTTTTCTTTCTGACATGACTTGTAACTGGGTATTTTGTATGCAGTTAGAATTCTTTAGCAAATCTTCCTCCAAAAGAGGGTTTTCTTTTCATGAAACTAACCTGCAGGCTATTCATTTCTCACAGTCCATCCCAAATGTTACAAAGAGCCCCTGTTGACAGGAGCTTCAGTGCCCCAGTTTACTTACATTTATTTTATTTATTTGTCATATATTCCAGATGTTAAACCTCATGGAGTTATTGTATCCGGTACACATTTTCCTGCCAAATATGTACACAGTTTCATGTGTTTTAGCACTCTAGAATTAATAAGGAGAGAAACTTATCAGCCTTGCAATGAAAAGAAGTCCCTAATTAGAGCAGAGACCAAAGTGTCCTGCTCTTCCTTTCCTCCTGCATTGCCCAAATCTCATCTAAACCTTGCCTGAAGTCCAGAAAACAAATCTCACAGTTGATTGAATATATCTAATTGTGAATTGATGTCTACGCTTTTGCAGATATGTTTCAAACACTGCCTGGTAGCTGTGTTGGCTAATTTTCCTATACCCAGGAAATTAATTCTTTCTCAACTACAGAGAAGAGCTACAATGTTGGGCGATATTAGTCTGCCTTTCCAAAATGAATTTTACTTCTCTCTAACAAAATCAATGTATTACTAAATGGTTGATGTAACCACAAAAAGGTTCTAACTTTTAATGTTTAGGAAAACACTGATGGGGAAGAGAAAGCACTACAGTTTGTATAATAAGAGTAAAGCCAGACTGGCTGAGGCAGAATAAATCCACTTCAGTTTAGCAGACATGAAAGTCATAGCTTATTTGAGCAATGAATGGAAAATGTAGATAGAAGGTTACATCCTCTGATGATATAAAAGAGCATATTTGAAATAATCAGTAGCAGGCTTATGGTTTAAAATGCATGTGAACGTATGCACACGCCTACAGAGGTGTGAGAACAAAACAGAGACCACATAAAAATATATCAGAAAACCTGCAGAATATTGTACACTGTCAAGGTGGCTATCTATGTAATATTCAAACTTACATAAAAATCTAGACTTTATAATCAATTAGAAGGGGTAATTTGGCAGCAGTATTAATAACCTCTGAAACAAATGTAGCATGAAAACTCTACAGCACCAACTGTAGCTCAGCTCAGAAGACTTTTTCTTTCATACAAAAACTCGTATCTTTGAAAAAGGTGAGACTAAATGCATCAGCTATTTCCCTGTCTAGAAAAAAAAATAGGTGAGGATTTTTCCTCATTCTCCTGTGAAGGGAAACACATGATGCAGTCATTTCTGTTTATTTCTGTTAAACTATTGGTCAGGGATAGTATTCTACACTGTATGAGGCTAAAGAAAATATTATTTTTACTTTACTCTACTGCAATAAATAGGATGTGTAGGTTGAGATGACACTGTGACATGCTGTCTGCATTAGGGCCCTAAACACTAGCAGTGAGTTCTTTCTTCCCTCCAGGTGGGCTAAAACTGCAGGAGTAAGATGTGTGAGCATGTAAGCTGAACAGCAAGTAGATAAATTCCAGATGATGATTTAAAGCTGGAGAATAGAAACCTTACAGTCCTGCAAGCAGTGCAGTACCAGAAAGGACCTTTGAGGTCAATTCATTTCCTTTCTGTCATAGGCAGTCCTCTGAAAGAAACTGCGTGATAAAGTGATCCAGCTCCATCACAAAATTCATTTTTGCTACCATTCCTCTTACTGTAATGGTGCAGAAGGAGGAATCCTACTGCAGCGCCTTGGAAACTTAGAAATCTTCCCATTCCCAGCCTCAATATACTCTTACACAGTTTATTCACATCAGTTCTGTCAAAACTGTGCTTCTGCTTAAATAGCACTTCTCCCTTCTGCGTGCTAATCCACGATGTATTTATAGGGAGCCCACACTCAGCAGTCATTGCATGAGATAAAACAAGCCAGCCTCTTTTAGGCTCCTTTCATATAACAGATTTTCTATGCTCTGGATCACCCTTTCAGCCCTTCTGATCTGAGCACAGGGACCAGAACTAGCAACAGCAGCTGTATGTTGTCCAACTAGAGATTTTTACAATGCCTTTACATTCCCTTGTTTCTTACTGCTGCGTTGTATGTTTGTACTGTCTGTACATAGAATTGTTCTAGCATATAAATTGTGTTATACAATTAACCATCAAATACTGGTGTATCATCTCATCCGGTACCACTTGTGCTCCTTGGGAGTGTGGTCAGCATCTTGCAGGCAAAATCCTTTGGTGCTTTTCATCTGGTGCTTTTTCATTCTTGATAGCTCCTGCAGCGTATTTCAGCATGAAGATGTTTCAGCAGTCTCTACAAATGCAAGTGAATCATTCACAGAAAGCACAATCCATCCATCTTCTTTAGTGTCACCAATTAATAGCAGTTCAGGATGCCTTGAGATCCATAGCTGCTTAAGGGAAGAAAAATAACCACCCCCTCCCTATAGTGCTGCGCTGTCACTGTGTTTTGTGTGCTCTGCCTGTGCAAAGAAGCTTTATTTAATAAATAAATGGGAGAGGCAGTGGGAGTACGCAAAGGCCTCTGTTGTGAGGCTTTAAAGAAGGTGAAAATACTGGTTATGCTGACATAGGATAGGAAGGGAACTAAAAATCAATTGGTAGACAAGATTATTTCTTATTATAGGAAACTCTTTCTTGTTCCAGAAGCCAGTGGTCAGAACCTGGCTGATTTCTGCAGCCATGTTTCTGTCTCCTGCTGCCCCTGCAAAGATTGTGTTGGGGCAGCCACAGTTTCTCCACCTGATGGAGGTGGAACAGCCTTTTGTCTCTTGCTTCTGATTTGAATTCATTTGCTGCAGGCTGCAGAAATTAAGGGACCATTTTTAAAAGGGATAGTGTCATCTCCATGGTCAGCTCAGGCTGGATCTGTGTTCATTCCTTGAGTCAGGAGCTGTTGGAACAAAGTCATTGCATCCTTTGGTAGAGCTGCTGCCTTGGGCTCCCTGTCAGCCCAGACCCACATTTGACGGATGTAAGATGGACTCCCAAACCTGCCAACAACTGCTGACCCTGCTGGGGGTTTTCTCTCCTTGCCCCCGTCCCTCCCTCCCATCTTATCTCCCTGTTTGAGGCATGGGGCCACTGGTGGCATTCACCGTTGGACATACAGTTCTGCCTGTGCCCGAAGCAGGATGGCAGTGCCACATCTTGAGGGGGATTAATTCACTTCCAGCTAATCTGCCAGGGGGGAAGTCTGTGCCTAAGTGTAATGGAACCTGATGGAGGCTAATTAAACAGAGAACCATCCATTTCTGCTATCTCATTAGGGATTTGTCATAAAAACCTTATGTTCTCCTACAAACCTAAACAAGTGTGTTCACCGTGTAAAAATCAGCAGTGAAACTGTCCAGAGGGTAGTTAAATGTCTAAGCTGTCATTTATACAGCCTGTCTGCAGCCTGGATCCTGTAGGTAAGGAATGGCCTTTCTGCTGTCCTCAAACCACCCCGCATAACTGGGGCATCCCTCCTTCAAAATGGGAAAGAGGGCCAAGCCCAGCGAAGCCCCACTGACAGTCACCTGGAGTGGATGCTTCTCTGTCTGGCCCTGACGGGAGCCAGGAATCAGAGGCAAAGGGCACTTGTTTTAAAGCTGCACCAAAGGTGTTCAGAGGTTTAGAAAGTGTAAATCCAACAGCGGTGTTTTCTGGGGTCTGTGGAGATTGGCTCCCTCACTGCCTTTGTGAGCGGCCTGCTCGCCTCCTCAGCCCCAGCTGGGCTACTGTTTATGAGGAAAACTAAATTCCCTGTGAGGCACAGGAGTCATCATGTTATTTTGCAGCAGGAGGAAGTTGTGGGCTGTGTCCCTGTGCCAGTCCTGTGGGAAAATAACATGGTCTAAGTGGCTGCTCTCCTTAGCCTCTGTCCAGGACGAGCTTTTTCCTGGTCCAAACTCTACGGGCCTCAGAGTTTCTGCCAAAAACAGGGGTTGTGCAGAAGTCATACAGGAGCGGGTCTGCAGACCTTCCCCTGCACAGGAGGAGATAACTGCCATGGGACAACCCCCAAGGTAATGCCAGCTGGTGTTCTCCTTGCAGGCCTCTGAGGTGGAGCGGCAGCTCTCCCTGCAGGTCCACAGCCTCCGGGAGGACTTCCGGGAGAAGAACTCCTCCAGCAGCCAACACATCGTGCGGCTCGAGAGCCTCCAGGCTGAGGTGAGTAACTCGTGCTCAGCCTCTCTCCTTCGAAAGGCAGCCAGGGCTGCTCTAACCCATATAACAAACCCCTCTGAACTGGGTGAACAAACCCAGTTGCTTGGGATGAGCAAGAAGTTTGATAGCTGTGGTGCAGAAGACTCCCCCAGTAAGGACTTTTGCTGCAACACAGAGCTGGCCAGGTTGGCAAGGGCCAGCTTGTACTGCTGCCTCGGCCACAAGCACACCTGCAAATGAATGGACGGGAAGGATCTTCCAGGAACTTAACTGTGGAGTTAAGTCTTGTGGGGCTGCTGTCTGTACAGCTTAAACTCAGAGGTATGTTGAGAAGGTCTGCAAGGTTGTTTTTTTGTTGTTCCTCATGCTTGCAAAGAAAGCAGCAATCCTCTCCTGCCTCTGAGCCATGCATGCGTGAAAGCAAGGAGCCCCTGCCTGTTTAGCTCTGGTACATTAGCAGGGATGATATTGTCTTCCTTTTTCTTTCCTTCCCTGATGGGACTCACTGGAGCTAGTGGGGCAGATGTTCAACTCTACCACCCTGCCGCTTTTTTATTTTTAAGCTATCAGGAAGAGCTTTTCCTAAAATCTCTCAATTTCTTCTTCTCTCCTGCTCCCACCTGCTCCCTGCTGGTCCCTCGCCTTCTCTTCCCCTCCCCTTGGTGTGGAGCAGCAGGTCCTTGAAGTAAGTATGAAGGCTTGGAGGGGGGCTGCCCGCGCGTGCATCCCCGTCACCATGCATGCCTGTCACCGTGTATGCCTCCCCTCACCTTCTTCCTGTCTCTTGCTTTCCAAATCCCTCTCCCCTGTTCCTGTGGCCCAGGGCCCTCAGCAGAGCAACGGTTTTCTGTTACGCAGTCATTCTCAGGGTGTTCATTACCGGCTTGGATACCAAATACTTACTCTCAGTACAATCTCCGTATTATACCTCTTATTTTTCTCGCACCCCTTTTCTCCAACCCACACAAATCATGATGGTGGTGGGAAGAGATATTTCAGAAACCATTAGTCACCTAAAAGCAGCTTTCTAATACCTACAGCAGCCTTTACCCTGCAGAAATAGCAAGGCCACACACTTTGTTAATATTTCT
Source organism: Anser anser (assembly GCF_964211835.1). Taxonomy (NCBI): domain Eukaryota; kingdom Metazoa; phylum Chordata; class Aves; order Anseriformes; family Anatidae; genus Anser; species Anser anser. Next base: position 11,717,115 of record NC_139739.1, on the reverse strand, counting down.
TCATGCAACCAAACATTTCCAGCAACCTGGAAAGCAACAAAAAGACAGGGTCCCATAGAGGCCAAGAAAGCAGTAGGAATTTGCTGAATTAGTCTATGGCCCATGCTGAAAGGAGTTGAAAGGAGACCATAGGGAATATTTAGGGTTGTACTGTAGTGGTGAATGGCATGCACAGTCCCCAAAGGTCCTGTGTGCACAAATATGGGAAAACATTCCTTTTTCTTGGTTAAACAAGAAGTGACCTTGGCTAGTGCTGATTCATCCTGTGCACTGTTCCCAGCTAAGTGAATCACAGAGGTTTTGTTTGGCACATTGTCCCTCTTCACCTAAAACTGCTGCCCTTGACAATTAAAAGAAATGAACCAATTTTAAAGGCAGCCGAACACTGAAAACTAAAAATAAGCATGGCACAGAAAGGAGTCTTTATGAGTAGAAAGAAAGAAAAATCCCTGATGAGGGCCTGGTGAACGTGCAGCAATTAAAAAAAGTGTGCAGGCAGTGCCATGGCACAGCTCCATGGGGAGCAAGAGCCCAGAGGCTCTCCCCGTGCTCTCCAGCACTCACACAGGAGAAAATCCCACCTTTTGCTCAGTCAGGGACAGGCCAGGAAAAGTAACTTTTCCCATGGTACTCCCAGGGTACAAGGGACCAGGCTCCGCTTTATCCCTTTGGACATTTCTGCCAGCTCCCTGGCCTGCCAATGCACAGTGAGACCCTTTGGAACTGCCCCTGCAGTGTGGGGAAGGAGAAGTTTCCATTCAGACCCTTCCTAAGTGAGTAACCACACACAGAGGTACAGTTTCTCTCTCACACACAGGTACAGGATATGTACATACATACTTTTTGTTTTTTTCTGCTTCATTTCTCTCATGGAAATGTGATTTCGCTCCTCTGCACTTCCTGGAAAGCATGGGGTCCAACGCCAGCTCTCATTCCTCTGCAGATCAAAATGCTGACGGACAGAAAGCGGGAGCTGGAGCATCGCCTTAGTGCCATGATGGAGGAGAATGACCTGCTCCAGGGAACCGTGGAGGAACTGCAGGACCGAGTCCTCATCCTGGAGAGACAAAGCCATGATAAGGACCTGCAGGTGAGGAGACAGCAATGGGAGAAGGAGGAGCAAAGGAACGGGGAAACTGTGTCAAAGATGTGGTTTGAGGTAAAATTGACAAGGAAGATAATCAAGAACTAGGAGGCAGAACAACCGGAAAAATAAAATGCAAGGAAGGAAATGTAAAAGGAACTGGAAAGCACTGGTCATATTACTTAATTTTTTAATAGTAGAATTGGCTCTAGAAGAAGCTCCTTTATAATATTTCAGAGAACAGTAACCAGCCTGTGGCTGTCACAGCTCAAGCAGTTTCCCAGCAAGCCATCTCACCAAATGTCACTCTCTGGAGAACAAGTTGACCTATCTGCAACTTTGGGCCTCTTAGTGGAGAGCAAGATTTTATTTCTCTTCTGCGAGCTGACAACCACTGTACCCCTAGATCCCCAGAACAACCTGTATCTTTTTTTTCCTCTCCCTAGAGAGATGAGAAACCTGCTGATGTGTCAGACAGCACTGTCCTCCCCAGCATCCACAGCCCTGCTGCGTTCAGCTCCACTGCTCGCATGACACCTGGCTGTGCACCAGCCCCATGCACAGTTTCTGTGCACAGCAGTGGCTGCTCCCCCTCAGGCAAACTGCAGCCCAGTGCTTACAGAATTATACAGTTGGGTGACCACAGATAAACCCCAAAACAAATCAATGCCAATGTTGCGTCTTGTGTGTTTAAAACACTCCATTAACTCAGATTGCAAACCAGTGAATTAGGGAGTTTGACATCTGAGTTTTGTGTGTTAGGATTTAGCTGATCAGTATGTTTATATTTCTGTATAGATTTTTTTTCAATATGTATTTATATTACTTTTCTTTTTGGATTCACTTTTTGCTCTGTTAGTTTTAGCAATTTTTTTTTACACAGGTCCCAATTTCTTCACAATGTTCCTCATTTTAGCACTTATTAAACTGCTAATTTTGTCTTTCAGGATATTCCAAAGCCCAAACAGTGTCTAATAACATTTGGAGATTATTAAGCTCCAATAAGTAGTAAAAACAGCCAAAGGTACTTTCCTCCTGGCTGGAAGCCCTCTTTCACGCCACCTGTTCCTCCCTCTCAGCTCCTTCACAAACCAAGAGATTCATCCAGTCCATACCACCTCCACTAACATTTTTTTCCCTGCTTCTTTGATTTTCTTTGGAAGCTGCATCAAAGCCAGCTGGAGCTCCAGGAGGTGCGGCTATCCTACCGGCAGCTGCAAGGGAAGGTAGAAGAGCTCAGTGAGGAGAGAAGTCTCCAAAATTTCAACACAACCAGCACATCCCTGCTATCTGAGATAGAGCAGAGCATGGAGGCAGAGGAGCTGGAACAAGAACGAGAACAGGTATTTGCCCTCCTGCCCCTGGGAAAGCTCATGGACTTCACCAGTCCTAGAGGGAGAGGGAGCTTACTGCATTGAATCTGGATTTGGAGCTGAACCAACAGCCAGAAATAGGGCTCTGGTCCCAGCTCTGGTATGAACACCCTTTTACTGTATGCAAGTAAATCTCTGCATCCATTTCAAAACCAACATAGCAATCTAGGTGAATATTTGTGATAGGTGTGAGCAATCACACACCTCATCGTGCCATAGAAGGTGGACCTCCGCAGCCTTGACATCCCAAGCTAACATCGGGCTCTCTCGTTCCAGCTGAGGCTGCAGCTCTGGGAAGCATATTGCCAAGTGCGATATCTCTGCTCCCATCTCAGAGGAAATGACAGCGCAGATTCTGCAGTCTCCACAGACTCCTCCATGGATGAGTCTTCAGAAACCTCATCAGCCAAAGACGTCCCAGCTGGTAGCCTACGGGCAGCTCTCAGCGAGCTGAAAAGACTGATACAAAACGTGCTGGATGGGGCAGACTCCACGGTGAGTCAGTAGCATGGTGAGAGCCCGTTGTTGCACATGCCCCCTTGCCAAGGTGAGAGAGCTTGTTACAAGCTCCCACTTGATCCTGAAGTCCCTGGTCTCTGAGAAAGCCTCCGTGGCCCACAGAGATGGGCTTTCATGGTGCACAACAGGCTCTGTGTCTCAACTGGTCAGCCAAGAGCCAAACCAGTACATGGGATTCCAGCTTGCACTGGTTAGACCCCATGAGTTTCAAGGTTACACTCTCAAGCAACCCTCAGTCTGGGAGTCATTCTGGAAAAGTAATTAAAGTAAACTTTATTTTAGGTTTCCAGTAAGCTAGATTTTCAATATGGAAATACTGCAGATGGGCTTGTACACTGCAGTTCAGTTGTTTCTGTTACAATTTTCCTAACCTTGTTGTATTAGCAATATTGTAAAACCATTCTAACCCTATGTAGATAGGTTCTGCCCCTACAACTGAGGCTGAATAGAAATGTTTTGGGGAGAGCTGCCAGACATGAATCAATCAACAGGTGAAGGGTTTTGCTGGCACACAGTGGTGTTCATGGACCTTGGTGCTGTGAGTGAAGAGGGGATGGCTCGGGGGACTGCTCAGCATCCACAGGAGTACAAAATTATGAGAAAACACCTGGCTTTTTGCAAAGGCTCCAAATCAGGCCTATTTTCATCACCTGCAAGCTAAGTGCACTGCCAGTATGACTTATTTGAGAGGCCGTGCTGATGGAGGCAGTACAGACTCTGCAACTGCAGAGCCATGTGCAAGCACTCACCTTCAGTACCTGTAGCAGTTGGTAAGAAAGCTGAGCAAGGACTTAAAGTTTTATTTGTTAAATCAAAACCAGAGAGTCTTGCAAAAGGTCTACAGTCACAGAAATTATAGACACATGTTACCAAGCGGTCAGTAGGTCTCAGTAAATTCAATTTATGCTGATGTGAGACCATGTCTGAATGTTTTTTATCATGTGTAGAAGCGCTACCCTTGGCTGAGCATGTTTCCACTGTGGAGGTTTATGGAAACAAAACTGAAACGCTGCCAAAGTCACATTCACACTTTCATCTTCCTTTTTAGTACCCTCCACCTCAAACAAGCACCAGATTAATGTAATTGAATTTTTTTAATGAAAATCGATCAAGAGATTTCTCTCCTGCTCTCAGAGCTCTCGGCGAAGCGATGATGACACCTTGGAGGAACAGATCAGGCGAACAAGTGAGGACTCACGAGCCCTGAGGGAGTTAATGGAGGGAGAACGGGGGAAACTGAGGCAGAGTTTGGAGGAGCTGCAGCGACTGCACAGCCAGGTTAGTGATTCCCATACTTTACAGGTGGCCTTGTAACACCAGTGTTCATCCCCAAGACACACTTTCCATGGAAGAGATCACCATAAGTAGCCCAGGAGCATCTGGGCAAGCACCAGCTATGGCTGGATGACGGAGTCTCTGTTAAACTCAGTGCAGAAGCTTCACATATGTAAGATGAGTTCCTTTTGCAAGTGCCCAGGAGCCCATCCCAGACATCATCTCAAGCAGCCAAACTTCATTTAAACCTTGCACCCAATCTGCTTTAGCAGCCAGTTTGTCTCACTTAAACTTTTCTCAGCAAAGTACAAGGCTGTTTGATATGGGGAACTGGAACCCATAGGTACCCAATCTGACCCGTCTTGCTTGCACTAAGCCCTCCTAGTGCTTTTATATTTTATCATTTGCATTTACCTAAGGGTAGATGCAACTGCTGAACAAAGTAGTGCTGCTGTGCTGTACATAGTGCAAGACTCGCCCCCTTCCAGCATGTCCCACAGCAGCATCCTGGCGGCTTCACTAAATGCACACCCAGAGAACCCTAATCACCCAACCTGACACCAGGCAGTACCCCGGGCCAACAGGGACTGGCTAACACTAAAGCAAACACAGCAGCAACGAATGATTCAACCCTGAAACAAAACTCCACATGCAAAGAGTTGAATCAGAGTGCATCCATCCACACTGAGACCAGCAGGATCATCCAAAGTCATATACCAAAAGCAGTAAATGGAGACAGGCACCCAAGGAGACACTTGGCAAACCCCGTCTCTATGGCAGAAGTCTCCACGTGCCAGGGGAGATCTGGAGCCTGTGGCAGAAGCAGCCTTTGGCACAGCTGCTCACGTAGCACCTGTTGTATTGGAGCAGAGAATGGGGTTAACACTGTTGGCTGGCTTTGCCAGCACTGCTGTATCGCCCTTTTGCTGTATCCCTTTGGAGAAGGGAAAAGAAAACAGGTCCCTGACCAAAAAGTCAGCACAACCCGGGGTCTGACAGCCTCACATAGGGCTATGGGAGCTCCCACCATGGTGCCAAAGGAAAAAGAGCAAGAGCATCATTAAATACTCCTGTCAGTGACAGCTGTGCATGTACAAGGATGCCTTGCTGCTGAAGCAGCTGATTAGATGCAGACTGCAGCAAGGAAGCAGCACTAGTGCCTGTTCTTCCCTGAGGACCACTTCTCTCAGCAATACCATCTTCAAGGGTCCAGACTGCTGCCACCAGTGAGACATGCTCTGGCTGTGCTGCCAGGGACTGCTGTGCACCGCCTGCAGGTCCTCCCTCACCCTTAAGAACATCTGAGATGGTGAAAACAAGGGTTTGATCCCTGCAGCCTGGCTATGCTGACAGACCATGAGAGGCTTACTCACAGTTTGTTGTTTTTTTTGAGTGAACATCTGTACACCAGCACACTTGTCTGGATGCAGCACCTCCTCAGCACGGCTCTCAGGCTCATGTACCCTTGATGGGACACCAGGAGGGAGCAACACTTGGTTGCTCTCTGCTGTGACTGGTCCTCCCCAAAGTCCCTAGCATAGAAGGACTTCAGGACCCTCCCTACCTGCAAATCCCAACAATTGTTGGTGCAATTGCAAACCCCAAACCTATCCCCAAATGCAGTTCTGCCTCTTGACTCACCACCACCACCACCACCCTGGGATGTCAGCAGAAGTGCTCAGCACCTTTCACACAGCTCCCGCCCCTGCTCTCCATCACATCGTCACTCTGAGCGGTGTGTCCCACGCTGGGCTGCAGGAGGGCATGGCTCAGGGAGGGTTTCCCCGTTCCCCAGCATAGGACAGCAAAGCCACTGCGTACATACAGACGCGCTGCACTCACGCCTGCCTTCCCCCCGACCCAACCATGCTGTTCTAGCAGCAGATCCTCCCACGTCCTCAATGTGATGAGCCCTTTTTGACTGTCTGCCCTCTATTTTAAGATTTCTTTGAGGACTCACGTACTACCAAGCTGCGTTCAGAGAAGGGAGGTGGGTCAGGTGCTGGAAGGGTTTCCAGGTGGTGGAGCAGCATAACGGAGCACGCGTGTGCCATAGACAAAGAAATTAAATGTGTATGAAATATTGCAGAGCTGTGCTAATGTGATCCTTGCATGATTTCACACCCTATTAACTCACTCTGCACAGGACCAAAACAACAGATAATCTCTCAGACTATTTAAGACTGCACGTATTTTAAAGTCTAATTAAATTTTAAGACGTGCCAGTAACAAGTTCTGTGGCATGAAAGGGAATTTTCACATCCTTTGTCTTCAGCTTCATACCAGTTTGGAAGACACAATGATGTCGTTGTTCCCCCCACCAAAAGAAGTTTCTCTTGCTGCTAGATGATATTGGCAACAATGTAGTCTGAGTAAGGACAAAAAGGATGCATGCACAAGACAAACCGCTCAAAGAGGGAGGTGTTTCAGTACTGGTGCCACACTGGGTTTAAAGCTGACAAAGTCACAGGTGGGTCCTGCCCCACATGGCTGCATGGCTCCTGGTGCTGTTGCTGAATGTGACCGAGTTCACCCTGGCGACTTGTCTTGCTCAGAACAGCAGTGCCTGCACCCCTAGGCAAGCCAGCACAGTTCACCAGGGGTTGCACCAACACTAGCAGCCCTTTGCTCGCAGATGCAGCTTCTCCTACAGGCAGGGGACCTCAGTCTCCAGGTTGGCCCACCTGGCTTGTTTTTTTTTCCCCTGCTCATGGTGTGTTTGTCCTAGTGACCCTGGGTTTCATGCCTCCCCTCTGACCACAGGTCACGCTGCTGAGCGTGGAAATGACGACGCTGAAGGAGGAGCGGGACCGGCTGCGAGGAGCTGCTGAAGACAAGGAGACGAGCGAACGGCTCCTGCAGGCCATCAGGGACCGAGACGAAGCCATCGCCAAGTAAGTGGGGTGAACAGCCAACGCCAGGCTGAGTTAGCAACAAAGGAGTTCCTCAGCAGCAGATGCCTCCAGGGTGATTTTTTTCCACCCTCCCGAAATTTCAGTAGCTGTGACAAAGCAATGGAGCAAGTCTCAGTCTTGCTGGTGGTAGAAAATGCTGCCAGGAGGTCAGGAGCAGAGCAGGAGATCCCAGGAGCCTCTTCTCGGCAGGACTGGGAGTGTTTAGAAGGACACTGTGAACCTGTTTTGCCATCTGTGGTACTGGTCTGAGGCACAGCAAGTGGAATCACTAGGTCTTGTCCTATTCTTCTTATTTTTCTTTTGTTATTCCAGTCACACAAGCCCTGCTTCCCTGCCCCCTGCCCATCCCCATTACAGCCCTGCATAGACCTCTTCCCTAAACCGTTTCTCTGGTCACTCTCTCTCTTTTCCTGCTCCAGGGTCTTTTTTGCATCTCCAGTCCTATGATTCTCTATTTCTCTGGTCAGGATTCTCCCACCATTTTGAATCTTTGTTTTCACTGTCCTCCTCCTTGCAGACCTCTGCAGTTTTGCTGCCCCGTACCCCTTCCCTGGCTCTGCGCCTCAGCTTGCTGCACTGCCCCACAGCATTGCTGAACAGTGCTGCCCCAAGCACTCTTTTCCCCAAGCAGAAAGACAGAAACATTCACCCCCCTGTGCTCTAGGTAGAAAGGAAACACCTGATAATCTCCTCCTAAATGAGATGGGCCAGGATACCACCAGTCTATCTCCTTACAGCCATGCCTACTCCTGAGGTGCTCAAAAGAGGAGGAGGTGAGAGCATTGTACCCCTGCAGATGCAGGGGGCTAAGTCTGCATGCACAGATACTATTTTTTTACGTGACCTAATCATTCATGCTGCTCTTGCCTGTGTATCCAGCTACCAAATTCCTGTCACTGTCCTCTGTTACACCTCCATCTGTTGGCACAAATCAAGAGCATCCCAGCTGCACAGCCAGGCGCGGAGAGGTTGTTCTGACATTTCCCGTGCATGTGGGTTGCTGGTTCTTGCCGTGGCTATGGCAACACGCTGCCGCCGTGATAAATCCCACTGTAATATCCAAGCAGCAATGAGGAGCTTCATAGCAAAAAGCTATTTAAGGTGCTCAGACCCATAGCTGGGAGTGGAAAGGTACGGCTTCTCTGCAGCGGTTAATGACCCTGCTGGGACAAAGCACTAACATTTACAGCTGACTGTCCTGTAGTGGCAGAAGCCCAGAGAAAAGGGACGTGACAAGTGTGCATGGTTGAGTGGCAAGTGATTAATGAGCAGTAGCTGCAAGTGAAAGCAGACAAGGGCATCTCCTTGCTGGAAATGAAAGCACCCCTCTGCAGACTAAGGGGCTGCTCCCCTGCAGCGAGCAGCCTGACAGGCATGCGATGCTCTGCCTGCCCTGCAACTCAAGGGTTAAGTCACTTTTGTTGAAGCGCTACCAAAAAAAACCCCTCTGAACAAAAATAAAATCACTGCCTGAGGCAGACATCTGGCATGGAAAATTTTTAGCTTGAAGCTGAAGTTTGGCAACATGGGAAGCAATAGGAAAATAGGATCTTATAATAGAAGGTGTTAAGCAGCTACTACCTGGAATATAAACACAAATTCCCAAATTGCTTTTCTGTAGGGGAGCATGAGGGAGCTCTTAGGAGGCAATGAATTAGATGCAATTAATAAGATGCAATTATTCACCCCAAAAATATTTTCAAGGAAAAATGGTTCACAGCAAGTCACATTACAGTTTCCCATCACACAGCAATTAATTGAAAACTTAAGGCCAGGCAGTTTGCGCTTACCTGTGCTCTCCCAGCACAGTGAGCAGCATTTCCCAGCTCAGGCAGCTTAGGAAATTTCTCCTTCCCAGAGGACAGCTCCTTCCCACTACCCTGTGGCAGCTGGAGCATCCCACCCATCACACATTCAGAGCTCAGCCATGGGCTCATCTGCCCACTGAATGCCTGGGAAAACACACAGCAGCAGCATTCCTGACAGCCAGCACATCCCCATTGAAATTGGGAGCTTTCTTTAAAACTTAATATGTAATTCAAACAATTTTAACAGTTTCTCATTCTCAGGAAGCAAGTGGCACAATAAACTTTCTTCCTTCGGTTCTTCCTTCCATCCAAGTCCTATCTCTAGAAAATGAAAGCAGAGTTGTAATTGCTGAGGGTTCTTTTTTGTTTGTTTTATATTGCAACTTATTGATCGAGTGAGCAGAGAAAGATTATTTGTTCTTGTTTGTGTTGTTTTTTTTTAACACATACCATTTCATTTCCTATGCATTAGTGAACAGAGGAAATGCAAAAAAATTATTTGTAGATTCTACCTCATTTTAGTTCTCCACTTTTAATGGCATATCCTGCACATCATTCAAGCATACTACATTATTTGCACAGTAGCATATCTGAATATCTTTTCCTATTTTTTTTTTTTATAACGTGCTTACCTGAAATCTGCTGTTTTTATAGTAAGGATGTTTGCAGTTCTGGCCCACTCTTCAGATAAGTAGACAGTCCAGTCCTCCAATGGAGATGAACTGTTTAGAATCTGGGGACTTGCCAAATAACTAAATTGTTGACTTCTCCTCAAGGATATGTTTAACATTTCCTTAAAATAATTTTAAAAGTAAGTCAAATGTCTTATTTCTTGCTCTCCCCCCAGGAAGAATGCGGTGGAGGTGGAGCTGGCCAAGTGCAAGATTGACATGATGTCCCTCAACAGCCAGCTGCTGGACGCCATCCAGCAGAAGGTGAACCTCTCGCAGCAGCTGGAGGCCTGGCAGGTGAGCAGCCCCACATCGCCTCAGGGCAGGGTCCAGGGGACGCGCAGTCACCTTTGGGTGACATTTCCCCCTCCCCATGGGCTCACTGTGCTCTCAGCCTGAGCATCTGTAGATATGAGCATTTGATTTCAGCTCTGCAGAAGCCAGTGATACCGTAGTAATCAGGGAAGGGGGGGTTGGAGGTGAGGGGGGAACAGTCCTCTGTTCAAATCCTTTCAGCTGTGAATTGTTAATTAGTTATACAGTTATATCCCTTTAATTAATTATAAAGGAATATCCATTTAAAATGGGGAAACAAACTGGATCTCGTGGTTGCATGTGGCACGGGTATCGTATGCTTTGTAGAACAACCTGATGTTTCTCTGGGGAGGTGTCCATGCGAGGTATCCCTGGGTGGTCGCAGCCTTGTGGATATGTGAACACAGCATGTCCTTGTGTTTCCATAACTAAACAGAAGGGTGGGAGGCAGGAAGGTTGTGGCGATGGTTTCATGGTATAGCTGCACTGTTTTCATCCACTCAGAAGATCTGGCAAGATGGAAAAGCTAAAATCCCAGCTCTCCACCAAGGTAAAAGAAAAGAAAAATATCAATAACAACGAAAATCAAATCTCAAACCCATAGCAGTTTGGCAGCTGCCCCAGAGATGCTCTGCTTGGGGTCAGTGGGAAAGACCCATGCAAAAACGGAGAGCCCTTGACAGCAGACAAAGCTGTGTCCTCTAAGAAACAAGCACCGAGGGAGGGTAGCTTTAACAGAAAATGAGCAGATGTAAGAGAAAAGATCCAAGCTAGTTACAGTAATTTGTCACAGACCATGCAAGACCCCAGCTCTACTAACAACCAGCCTGACCAGTAGAAACCTTTCCCATACAACCTTGCTCCTGTTTCAACTCCACTGTGTTTTCGTTTCTCTTTTTTTCTCTCTCTCTCTCTTTCTCCTGCTTACAGTTTGCTTCCTCAGGGCTTTTTACTATCTGGCTCCTTTGGTTTCTGATCTAGTGGCCTTTCTCAGTTCCTGTACCAACAGCTTTAGTCGTACACCCCTCCTGCCTTTGAGGTGAGCTCCCTGCGCCCTTGCCAAGCACCTGCCATCCCCTCGCCTGCTCCATTCACTGCTGCCATCACCCACATCTGCCTCTGTCCTCACCATCATCCAGCAAGAGAGGCCAGTGGGGGCTCTCCATCGCCCCTCAGAATCCTGCATCCCCCAGCACCAGGCCAGGGCGAAAGGGGCAGCACCCTGCAGTGAGGCTTTACCTCCCAGGTCACCATGGGGAAAGCCAGGCTGAGGTCAACGTGTCATTAACCCTGTGGATTCAGCATATCTAGCATCTGGAAAACGTCCTGAAGTACAGGCTGGGATTTTGCTTCTCAGCCTCATTATCTAGTAAGTGATACTAAACACTCTGCAAGTTCTGCTTCAGTTTGAATGAGAGGTATCAGTTCAGACCTACTTGCTTAATACCATCTGTATTTGCTGGAACATCCCCAGCTTAGAGTTTTGACAATAGGCATTTGCTTTTTGTCTTCACACACTGTCATCCAACCACAGCAAAACAGCAACCCCAAACCTGCTCCTAGCAGCCTCTCTGAGATGAGGATCAGGCCCATTCCCAGTGCAGAAAGTTGTCTCCAACGTTCTGACCTGAAGTGCTATTATACTGTAGCAAAATAGTTTTCAAGCACCTGGTGTCCCCAGAACAGAAGCTCCGCTACAGACTCACAGAAGAAGCCAAGTGATTTACTTATTTTGGGGACTTGCTTGCAAAGTCAAGTGTTTCTAGTAAAATGGGATGAGATTCGCTGCTTTAGCTGGGCATATATGGAGACTTTAAATGACAAAATGTTGCTCTTGCACACTTTTAGTCTGCATTTTACGGGGGACCATCGAGATTACAGTTTTCTATAAGCAACTAGTCATACAGGCTCTAAAATACACCACAAGCAAAATGTCAAATGTCAGGTCCAAGCCTAGCACAAGGTAGCACAGACAAGGCCTTGGACGTTACCCCCATGCCTAATCTGACCCACGCTGGTATTTGTCATTATCTGACTGAGGACAAGAGAGGGGTTACTGGGGTAGGAATGAAGATGGAGCAAACTTAGAAGTGAGGAGAGCTGCTCTGAAACAAGAGCTCAGTGGCTTCAGTGCAATAGCAACAGTGGCACCGTTAGGTTAGAAAATGCTGCAACGCTAGCGGAGAGCTGCAGCCTGCATGGGCACAGCTGCCAGCCCCCAGGGTCACCCTGGGAAGCTCCAGCCCTTATCTCATGTGAGGGAGCCTGACTCCAGCTCACAAAGAGGATAAACACCACTTACACCTCCTTCTGCCTCACTCCTCCTGAAAAGAGCAGAAACTCCTGCCCTGAAGGCCCAGAGCACGCCAGTGCCACGGCATCCAGCTTTACGGACCACTTTATGGCCCTGCTGCCTGTCCTCCTGCTGTGCCCCCAGGCACTCCTGTGCCCCTGCCCCACACCAAGGCAGGGACCACAGCTCTGCCCCCGTCATGGATGGGACAAGGACAGGGAGCCAGAAGGCAGAACACTCTCAATAGCACAATATTTGCAAATATATTCTATATACACACACATATAATACATACATAAAATCAAATCTGTCCCTCATTCTGTGATTAACCAAGGACACAGACCTGACATACTGCAGCCCGGGTGCCCACGTCATCTGACAGAAGAGTTGCCTTCAAAATCCCAGTGCCATAAATTTCTACATGGCAGTTTCACTTCTGGAAACCTGTCTCACCTTAATGCTGATGTTTGCCTTAACCTCTTCAACTCTGCCTCTTCCCTTTCTAGTCCTGCTCTAAAAAGATCCAAAGCTTCCCCAGTCCATGTAGCTCTACACCCTAACGCTCCCCTGGGGAATCCTCTCATACTTAATTCAGGTTCAGGCGATGGCTGTTGTTCCTTTTCCCTCCTGGAAGTGTCACAAGAGGTAAGGTGGCACTTTCTCACCTCTCCTGCTCCCCTCTGAACCCCGCTGGTGGCTCGCAGGGCTCAGGACCTTGTCTGCTGGCTGGCAGACAAACTACCATCCTCCCCAGGCTGCCAGACAGCCCAGCCACGAGCAGCACCCAGTCTGATGTCTAAATTCAGCTGGGAAACTGAGAGAGGAACAGCCAAAGGAGAGAGGGAAGGGGTAAAGAGAAGCTCAGACCATTTCAATAGCAGTCATGTTGCAGCTTCTCCAGCAGTGAATTCTCTCTGCTCCTAAAAACAGGTTTCTTAAATCAGACAGTAATTTCAGCCACTCAATAGCTTCCAGGCCACCAATGCAGCTTGATGCCACCAAAACCAGGATCCCAAGCAGCTGTTGGCTATAGGTGCTAGCACCCAAGGCCCTGGGCAGCCCCATTTCCCATGTTGTCCCAAGGAGATGCAGGGCTGGGAGGTCACCTGAGCCCTCCAGGACCATGGAAAATGGCTTGTGGTGGCCTTCAGGGGCAACCAGGTTTCACTAAGGGTTTCTCCTAGCAGAGGCTGTGTGTCTTCACTGCAGGGTCCGTGATGCCAGTGAGTGCTGAGACCCTGCCAACCCTCCCAGTTGGCAGAGAGACAGGTCTATGGGTACCCCAGGAAAACGTGACTGTCTCAGTGCTGCCCTGAGGGGGCTGCCCTGCTACAGCCTGCCCAGGATAACCTTGTTCCCTCTGGGCAGTGCCCTTGGTCCTAATCAGGGACCAAATCGCTGGAGAATAGGTGACTTTTCCTGTGGAGCTAGTTTGTGTACACAAATTTTCACTAAGATTCAGTTTAACTACGCAATTAGAGCAGAAATAATGGATCTGAAGGTTTAAAATTTGTGGAATTGATAGCCAGGTTTTCAAGGAACACATTAGCACGTGTCATTAGCAGCAACAGAGCTGACTAATTATTTTGTGTGGAGCAATTTCACTGTGCCGCAAACATGGATTAAAGCAGAGCGTTTCTGGTACGTTTAAAAAACCACACTGCAGTCGTTGGTGCCAAGCTGTCAGTCAGAGCTCCGCCCCGCTCTGCCAGCACTGTGGAAGGAGCTGGTCTAAGGGACGAGCACAGTTTTTGTCGTTAATGTCTGGTACAAACCCCACATGGGGTCTGGTGGGCCCGTGCCTGGTCCACTGCTCCCACTGGCACCTTCCCCCAGGAACCCCCTGTAATGGGGCCGTGCAGGCGGCTCTGCTGCACCTACCTGCCTGCAGCAAGTGCAGAGACCTGCTCAGGACAGACCTCCTTATGTTTCCTGGCTTTGCCATCAGCTGCATTTGGTTTTTTTTATTCCTCTCCCCAAAGGGGACATTTAAAAGCTACAGGCAGCAGAGAAGCATAGTTTATAGTCAGAGTCCCAGGCAGGCACAATGCTCCACTGTGAGACTGCTCAAGCAGTTCACCCCTCAGACAGCATGATTTACCTTCCTTGCTTGCTAAAAAGCTCACAGTGGCAAACGAGGCTGAACCTGTCACTGGGCAGGGAGCTAGAGCTGTCACCACACTTGTCATCCTTCCTTCATCTCATCACCGCTCGTTTCACACCCACGTCAGCCGCGTCCCTGTGCGAGCTCCCCTTGAGCATCAGCTGCCGCTAACGCCCGTCTCCTCTCCCTCCGCCACAGGATGACATGCACAGGGTCATTGACCAGCAGCTGATGGACAAACACCCGAAGGAATGGAGCCAGCTTGCTTATTCCTTCTCCAGTGGCTACGGCGCGAAGCGGAGTGCCAGACCCTCCCCCGTGTTCAGGCCGGAGCCGCAGGGGGACGAGCCCGTCGGGGCAGAAGGGAACCGTCTTTTTTCTTTTTTCAAGAAAAATTAATTTGAAAAAGAGAAACCTCTCCACCAATTCCTGCTTCAAGATGGGGAGGGGGGCAGCTGCCCCATTTGCTGATGGACCCAACTGATCCACTAGGAAAAAAAAGGGGGCAAAGGAGTTAACCCTTGAGACTCTGCACTATTAACACCGCACCTGGTCTGAACCAAATGTTTACATGAATTGGAGATTTGCAAATTGACAATGTGCTACTAATTGAAAGCAACTTTTCTTATTCTTTAAGCGAAGTGGTGAACTTCAGGGTATATTTTAGGCGCTTTGAGACAGTTTAGTTTCTGCTGTGAAGAATAATCCGATTGTCTTAAAAGCATTCTCATGCTGGAGAAGGAAATAAGCAGCCCCAAGACAAAGCAGAGCAGGAGAGTGGGAACTGCCATCACAGTGAGTGCAGGGGGGAGAAGAGAGCTGAACGCAAGAGGAGAGAGGAGTTCGTTATACCGCCCTCCAGGCCTGGCAGCTGTGATATCCTTCCATCCATCCTGCTGAGACTGGAGTTGCTCCAGCCCCAGCATTGCCATATTTTGACAAGTGAAGCTTTCCCTACAGCAGAAGACGAACCCTCACTGCACATCCTGCCTGTGCACTGTCCCCCCACTGTGGCTCTACGTAGCTCCTCACCCCTCACTGGGAAGCCAGGCTCCTTGCAGATCAGGGCAGTTGTAAGCTTGCTGATGTTACCGTCTTCTACAGCTCCCTCCTGTTACAGAGAGAAGAGTTGCAGAGTCTGCAGTTGCACAAAAATATTAAGGATTTCTCCCCAGAAGATTGACCATCTACAACAGACTACAAGCTGAGTAATATTGTGGATGTTCAGTTCTGGGGCACCTGCTGTCCCACTGATGGCAAAGGTAGCTGTGGAACTTCAAGTCACACGCCTTTCCCCAAAGCCATGTACCCCTCCCAAACTAAGAAACCTGTTATTTTAACTGGATAGCCACCCCACCCCCCAAAAAAGAACTCATCGAGAGCCTACCCGTAATGAAATCTATGACCTACCAATGCTGGGTTGGCAGACATGATCCTTAGAAATCATGCACACACCTACCTTCACTAAACCACAGGCAATTAGGGCACCTACAAAGCTCTGGAGATCCTGTAGCTTGCTCTTTGCCCCCACACGGTACTATTAGCTATGGCCTGATGTAAATGGACAGCATTTGTTCTTCCTGTGGGTCGTTTACTACTCAACCCTTCGGCAAGCAGGTTGCCAAATCTCCTTTTAACTGAAGATGATCAGAGCCTGCTTTGCTGTAACCAAGACTTGATCAGTGAGAAGGAAAAAAAAAAGCTTATTTGGTGTATGCACACAGTGGTGCTGGAAATCCTGCAATACGTTTCCCTACGCACTGGACGGGCACCTTACAGCTCTTCCCTTTAACACAGTCTACCTTCATAAAACAGTGAGTTACACCAGGCCACGTTCAGAGATGTCCTGCTGCTGTTATGCAATTTTCACACGTTCTCCCAGCTCACAATACCCACAGCCCCCGATTTGTTTCCCCGTTGCTTTGAGGAGGCTGCCCCCTACGCTGTCCCACAGGAGGTGGAACGACGTACACATTCAGCTCTGCCCTGCTCAGCAACTTAGGTGCTAAAACACCATCCTACAGGAAGCTGCTCATCTCTGCTCAGTATTTACCGTCACAGGCTTTCTGCTAGAATTAGGTATTGAACACCTCCTTCTAAGAAGCAGGTAAGAGCTTGGTGGGTTGTTTTTGAAACTATTTAACTTACCTAGTGCATAGGGCATACATAATACCTCAGTACAAATATCCTTTCTGCCTACAAAGATTTGTGCGTTCCCATTTTTCCTTATTAGTATGAAGCTGCCACTGGGCCATTCTGCAAGGAGCAGAGTACTCTTTGGGATTGAGAATGATGATAAAAACCTGAGTGGTAAAACACATTTACCTGAAAGCAATGAAGCCTGGATTCTAGAACCTACTCCAGGAAATTCTTAGGTAAAGCACCACCAACGTTGTCTGATGCTTAGAGAGTCTGTAGCCTCACTAGCAGGAAAGAAAATGAAATCTTTTGTCTCTCTTCCACTGAGTGCCTGCTTGTATCCACTTGTGCAAGTGAAGGAAAGGGGCTTAGCGCAGTGCCAAGCGTGCTCTCAGGATGGCGAACCCTCATCGTCCCATCGTACCTAGGCTGTGACTCTTAACAGGGCAGAGACACGAGGCATGTGCTCAGCATCTCCTGCTGTCAGGACTCAGTTATGCTCATTGGCATTGACAAACTGATACCTGCAGAATTAGGCGTGGACTGATGGATGCCAGCGATACCTGTGAACAGTTGTCATCCAGTGTTTCTGTGGAAATGACACTGCGTATTTTTGGGAGAGCCATGTGAACATCTTGGTCTTCACAGCTCTTTTATTCTGCTGTCAGCTGTCATCTCCTGGGCCCCAACAGCTCTTCAAACCACAAACCCAGCAGCTGTGTGGGACTCTGTCCTTGTGAGGACGTCTGTCTGTGTGTATGTATGCAATCCTAAGGCAAGGGCCTTAAGTTATCCAATGAAGATGCAGTAATGAGATGAAGAAAGGTGCCTTCTGCTACATGTTTGTTGAGAGGAAAGTGACTCATTCGGTTGCAGGAGTAGGCAATTGAAATGCACAGCACATCTCTTCATTTAAGGAGGAACCTATTTAATCCCATTGAAATTTTATTTATTTAATAACAGTGATGGAAGAGATTGCAAGAAGAAAGTCAGAATGTTCCAACGTGCCAGTTGGATGTGCTTTCTTAAAACTAACCCCTTAATCCGAAAGACTTAGTTGCACTACTAAACCCAGAAATACAAGAAAATTGGGTTTTAATGAACTGGACAACAGACCAAAGGAGACCTCCTTGTGCTGAGCTGCTACTCAATAGGAACAGAAACTGCCTTAACATAGCAGCTAGGTTTTGTTTTGTTTTTTAAAAACTTCATCAGTGCAGTCCTTCGTGTTCTCATTTGTCATGTCATGTTTTAACAAGGTCCCGTCTATTTCACCTTGAACTGTTGTTAAAACACTCACCCCCATTCTGTAATGGCCAGAAACCTGGAATTGTCCTTGCAGTGTTGGGTTAGGAGTCACTCACTCCACTTGTGATACTTGATACTTCTAAGACACATGACAAAAAGGAAACATCAGCTCCAGTGAATGAGATGGAGGGAGCGCATTAATCCAGCAGGTACTCAGGATCCCGAAGTAGATTTTAAGAGTGGGATCAGCAGCTCCAAACACAGCACTCACCCTTACTTTTGAGATAATGGTTAATAAACCAGTCGTGCTGCACAGTCCCTGTTGCACAGAGAGAAGATGCCTGCTAAGATTAGGGTTACAAAGAACTTTCCCACAGTTAAGTAACAGGTGGCTGGGCAAGCATTGACTATGCTAGCATAAGGGAAAGGGGATGAATCTCCCTTTAGCAAACTGCAAGGGAAGCAATGGTAAACAAGAAACATGTACATGCAAATGAAAGGCAAGTCACTAGCACTTTATCTTAATATAAACTTAGATCAGCAACTTGCCATCAAGATGGATGCTAGATCAATTAACGACAACAGAATAATTTTGCACAGAGCAGTGAGAAGTGAGGTTACAGGCAGTGCTGCATGCACAAGGACTTTATAGCTGTATGCACTTGTCCTACTTAGGATGGTAAATTCCAGATATGCCTCTGCAGCAGGCAAACTCTCTACTCCCCACTCGGCTATAAAAAGCAAGATTGTTTTAACCAAAAGCCAAGAAAGGAAGCGTCTGGGTGCTGCAGGAACAATTCCCTTGATTGAAAGGGAAAAAGCACACAGCAGGGACAAGCAGAAAGAATGTATCTATAGATATGTACATAAACCACAGTGCTGTAATTTTTGTATGTAGCAGTAATGTAAATAAATGTATGGTTTTTATAAGATACATATTATAAAAATCTATAAAGGCATATTTTTAGTAAAAACAATGCTCTACTTCTTTTGTAAATAGTTCTCTTCAGAATAAAACAGATCATTTATACGATACCGTCTCAGCTCAAGTCACTGCTTATCCTACCTAGCTGCAGAACAAAGTCACTTCTTGAACCATCATCTTAACACCTAGCAGCAGCCTTAGTACCTCATCACCCAAAGAAATTCACCCACATAAAGAACGTGCACACGTTCAGAAGAGAACGGTCCTGGAGAAAGAACATTTGAAGCACATCTGCTGCTGCACAGGAAAATAGAAAGGCAAGCTCAAAGTCTTCACCACCATCCAGCCATTTGTATCACTGGCCTTTATCTGGAGGGATATTCAAACTTAACGGGTTCAGACAAAACACAAGCGACAATGAAATGCACCCAGCTTGCCCCAGTTGGGGTTTGACCATCTGTGTTCTGAGGATTCCCCTGTCTGCACGGTCGCAGCAGGACAGCGCAGGCAGAAGAGGCATCTTTTCACAGCAAATTTTCATCACGCTTCTCAAGAAGCAAGGACCTGCCTTCAGTAGCCTGCTTCTGTGCCAAGCGCAGGGAGCGATAAACTGGCAGCAAGCACATGGTGATAGTTGCATAGCTCCTGTACAGAAACACGAATGTTCAGAAACCCCTGTGAAAGCAAGGAGAGACTCCAGATGCTTTTTACACATGGGGTCTGACCCCTGCTGCCTTGGATGAAATGCTTTCAAGCTCTCTCAACACTTTCTGTAGAACAAAGATTCTAGCAAAATCATTTAGCACCTCTCACACAGAAATAAGGGTAACAGTTCCAATCTACACTTTGATTCACATTTAAAACTACAATAGCAACCAAGGATTTGAAAGCATGAATTTTTGTTTTGCCAATACCCCCTGCCAGAAAGAAAAACCCTCCACGTACAGCAGAAGGCTCATCCCTGGCTTTCCACCCTCCACCTCCAGATGCTGGACTGCAGAGGAAACAGAGCCTCGAAAAAGATTTGGCAGCTTGTAACCTTTATTTTTAGTTTTTTAAAATTATTTAAAAAGCATAATTAGAAACTTTCATTACAGAAATAATCCTAGCAAACCAGTTAGACATTCCATTGCTCGACATTTAGGAAACTTCACATCAGCACACCACTAGAGATGCAGTCCCCACCCCTTCCAATTGAATAGTCAGTGGCAAGAGCAGATATAACTGCTCCTCTACAGCCAGCATTAGAAAAAAAAATCCCACTTCAAGCCAGGAGGCTGGACACCTGGCTTGGCAGAGTTCAAATTGTGGCCACAAAGACCTGGACTCAAAGAGGACCAATCTTTCCACATAAGAGAACACTCCAGGCTTGGGTGCACCATTTCCTCATTTTATTGCATCAATTCCAGTAAATTCAGACATTTTCTGTACTTTTTCTGCCTGTACGAAGTTGCTCCCTCCTAGACCTGCAGACTCGCTACCACAAGGGTCCCAAAGTAATGCAGTTGGGCCCTTTAATCTGGAAGTGGTAACTGTCACAGGACAGCTCCATTTCAACAGGAAGGCTTTGAGGACTGACAGAGCTCCTTCCCTGTGCATACACCACATTCAACATCAGAAAGCAGACAGGATGGACACCTGGTGCAACTTAAGCTGCCACTTTCCATAGCCGCTCAAGTCTTACAAATACCAGAGCTCACGCTAGCATCCCAGCTCAATCTTATTCTTGGGTTACCAATGAAAGATATGTGAAGGAAACAGATGGGTGAAGGCAGCTGGAAATGTACTCCCAGCACCTGAACTGATTAAAAACGTGTTACACATTCATCATTTTCATTTTTTTTTAAAAAAAAGGTCCTTAAAGTGATTGATTGTGATGTGATTGTATGATTAGGACTCTTACCACAACCCGTAAAAGCTAAAAAAGAATGTAGGCAAAATAAGTGACTAAATTTTAGCCTCTCCTGGGGCAAGGCGGAGGAAGGGAGAGAGGAGGGCTCATGGGCATTGGTGAATCACATCCTACCAAACCAAGGCCAGCAATTCCATAGGGCCTCACACTGACAAATTGAGTACGTCCATCTTCAAAGGAAGTCATATCCTCCATGCCTTTTAGTCATTTTAAAGATTTTGTTTAATTATTATTTCGGCAATTATTCAGGTGCTGAGCATGTACATTCAGCCCAGACATTTGATATCTTCGTTACACACACATACTCTCTCCACCTTTACCTATACCTATCCAAGCCGATGAACTGAGCCCTCGTTTTCCCAGAGAAGCCAACAAGGACCAGGAAAACATTACTGAGCACAGCAAGACCAGTTTGTTTCCAGGGGTGATTCTCCACCACCGCATAACCCAAGCAAGCAAGCTTTCCATTTCCTCACATTAAACAGCGGTCCTCCTTTCTACTAGAAGAATCCTGGGAATGATCCTGCAGCAGTTTCCATATTCAGACACCAATCTAGAACAGCTGGATTTATTTTCATACCTTTTCTCAAAAACAGCTTTGCCACCAAAATTCACATTCAAGTTCAGATCTCGTTCGTTGACAGGGCAATGAGGAGAAGGGGTATTGTGTTTTTTGGCAGAATCACAAGGTTTTTGTTCTCAAATGAAATGGACCCTCACTTAGGACTGTGGCAGAACCAAAAGCAGAGGTCAAAGGAGTTTAATTTTGCCTTAAAAAAAAAGTTTTATCCAAATAAATCCCACTTCTGCAGGTTGGTTTGTTTTTCAGTATCTTGATACAAACTGAAGGAGAGCACAGGTACGGCTGGGCTGCAGCACAAAAAGGTGAAACCCAAGGATGCAGCCACAAACCTGGACCATGGCAAACTGAAATTCAAGGCCCCAGCAGCAGCACCAGCTGCCGGCCCAGGGGCTGGTGAAGTGAAACCCCAGGCTCCAGCAGCAACACCTGCGATCCTGGTACCTAGAGTAACAAAGCCTGAGCCCCAGTAAAAGCCTGGAACTCAAAGTGAAGCCACAGGCCCCAGGGGCACCAGTTGCCAGCCTGGAGCCCAACAGAAATGAAGCCAGAGGCCCCTGGAAGCAGTTCCTGCCAGCCTGGGGCCGACTCGAATTAAGAACTTTGTACTACTTCTTTAAAAAGGTGAACTCTGCAGTCCATGATTGGTTGACATTAAGAAGGCATAAGCCAAAGCGACAACAGGGAGGCGAGGCTGGTTAAAGCAATATACATTATATACAAACTCTTGGGTTAATTAGTCCACTTGGTAGGCAACGTCCTTTCTTGTCTACAAGGCGCACTGGAATGAGCAGGGGAGGAGAGGGGGGCAAGATTCCATCCGATACCTTCTTGGCACTGAAGTGGTAAGGTGCCAGCGCCTCTTGATAGAAAACATGGAGAGAAAATAATCTTTAAATAACGGCACAAAACTGAGAAAGTCCTCCCAAAGCCTGCCCCAGTGGAATTGCCCGAGTCTAGCTGGAGGGGCTGATCTGTCAGAGCAGAGTCTCTGCAGCAGGGAAAGGGCATTAGCAGCACCGCTTCTTCCTTTTACTGTTCTTCGTTAGCTTCACCACATCATTCTGTTGCTGCTGTTGCTGCTTTGCTAAGTTTTCTTTCTTTGCTCGCAGAACTAGCTCTGTAATGCAATTAAACATCTGCAAGAGAAACAAGCGAGATCAGACCACCCAAAGAACTACGGCTAGCCATTAGGGAGCTGCTTTAAAAGAACAGCATCCACTCTTCTTGATATTTCAGTAACAGTTCAGTACACTTCCCCAACCCACTATGGGCCAAGTTCAAACCTGGCATCCTCCAAAGATGCTTCCAAGCTAAATCAGTGATGCCTTAATCCCCTTTCCCAAAGAGGTCAGTTTGGCAGCTGAGGCCTGTAGTGAAGACTGAGCAGTTCTACCTCCTACGAGCATCCTGCTCAGCGAGGAGCCTTTCCTGAGAACATGCCTGATGGGTTAGCCCTGAAAAGCTAGGGAAATGCAATGAGGCCTCCTTTATCTCACTTCACCACAACCAAAGGTGGTTGGAAGCCTCTTGTCATTTTACCTTCTCACATGCAATCTGCAATGAAGTATCCTTCTTCCTCAGCAAGAATAATGTAATTCTTATTTTTTCCTCAAACCATTATCTCCAAATAGTTCTATACATACTCTGTTCTGCATATTATATTACCTCTTCCACATTAATATTTTCTTTGGCGCTGGTCTCAAACAATTGGATCTCCATCTGCCCAGCAAATTTATAGGCATCTTCTGTTTCTACCACTTTTCGTTCCGGGTCATCATTTTTATTCCCCACTAGAAAAGGGAAGAAAAAAGTCAGTACAGTACTTCAGTAAGTCAGCCTGCTAAATAAGATGCTCTAAAGCTCTGGTCAATAACTTACCTAGTATCCGGCAGACATCATCACAATTTTGATTAATTTCATGCAACCACCGTTTTACATTCACAAAAGATTCTGCACTGGTTACATCATAGACAACAATGACCCCATGCGTTCCTCTGTAATACCTACGGAGCAGGACAAGACAACAAATGTTAACTCAAGTTATGCCTCACTTTCCCAGCTCTTTCTCTTGCACTCAGCTTCCACAAGATTCACAGCGATCCCCAAGTTAAGGCAATCAGGTGCCCCCATTTTCTTTCCAATGGGAGTCATTTAATTCTTCTCTAGCATTTAGGTCACAAGCTGCTCCTCTACACCTACAGAGTTCCCTGCTCACTTAACCCATGCAAGGAGGTTTCCAAGTCCAAAGACTGTTGCTGTCTTCCTTGTTCAGGCTGCCAAAACCCTCAAAGATGAGTAACGTCTTCCAGCAACGTGAGCACAAGGTGGTGGTGCCCCGAAAAAGCCCTCAGCACCGCTGTGTTGTGGACCTTACCACTGCACAAGCCACATCGAGTCTTTGCAGCAGTTCCCTTATCTATGGAAGTTTACTTACAGACTAAAATTTCACAGCAGATCTCCAAATATACTCAACCCTCAGTCACAGTTCTCTAGAGCTCACAAAAATTTCTGTCCTGTTGAACGACTGCGCTCTGATCACACCTTCCTACTCAACAGATCTACTCCATATGCACACTCAGTGCGTTCTGCTACCTTTAGCCATTAAAAATAAGCTTTGCTTCAGTTTATTCCCATTAGTCTTGGACAATCACCACCTTTAAGAGATAAACTAATCTGATATTCAAGAAAAAAGCTGAATTCAAATTCCAACATCATCACATGCACGAAGCTACTGAAGGCAGGCAGTATGGGCACAACAAGAATGCTACATAAATATAGCAAGCTCCACCTCCTCAGTTTTCAGCCACATTCACAGGGCTACCAGGTATTTTCTCTGCTGCAAATTAGGCAGCTTTGACCCAAAAAAAAATAATAATATAAACAGCTGACAGCAAGGCCTTCACCAGCAGCCAGTTCTTGTACTTTGAGTAGCTTTATTTTTTTTCCCCCCGTTCACTACCTCCTCTTTCTTATGATCAGTATTAAGATCACTATAATTTTATGATTAATATTAAGGTCTGTTATTAACACAAATGCAAGAATTCAGCATACCAAACCTGAGGAATTTCCCTTAAATTGTGACAGATTTCTGGAGCTAGATCCCACACCATGAGTACCTCTTGCAGCCCCCTTCGGCTGCCCTTTAGACACGTGCTGTGACCACCCTGGTTCTCTGATAGTTTATTCCAACTCAGCGAACACAAGTTGGAAATTCAAAACCATTTAATCTAATCAAATGCGCTACTTCTTAGAAGACCTCAGTCTCATCTCACTTCTGCTATTGATGCAGTTGAGTAAGTCGCTGTCTCTTCCTCACCTTTGGCGTCACCATCCCTCCTTTAACAGAAGGCAGCTGCCTTTACAAACCATCAAGAAAGACTCGGATGTGATACATGCCCGTCTCTGGCGAGCGCACGCATCTCCTCCTAGCCCTTTCCTCTCACAACGGCTTTGTAGTGATCGTCACTGCAGATCAATGCTTCTCTGTGATACAACACATACTCTACAGCAGCAGGAGAGCCCACTTCACTTGCTCACCTGGGTGCTTTCAGAAGATAGCCAAATACTTCTTCCATGCTATGCTTTACCAGTAATTTTTGCTTGTACATCCACTTGCCTTGGCAAGAACTAACTCAGGTGAGAATTATTTTTTATTCTCAGTCAGTAAGAAACCCGGCACTGTCAGATGTTCTAATCCTTTCTCAATCAGCTCCTTTAACACTTTAAAACTTGCTACAGCACTGCATTTGTGCTTTACCTAGTTACAAGCTCAATTTTACTTTACAACTTAGACCCTTTAAAGGAAAAAATATTCCGCAACCTGAATCCATACATTGCAAAATCTTCTCCTGACAGCAGCACATACTGCAGTTTTTGATGAATACTTGTTTTATGACACTCCTGTATCACTTAACAGTCCTTTAATTCAGCAACCCTCAGGCTGACCTACCACTTCCTCCCTAACACTGAGCATTACATTTGCAACAAGATTCATCCTTTGGAGACAAGCCTTGGTTCAGTTACACCAACGCAGAGCTGCTTCGCTCTGCCGTGCTCCCCATAAAACCATCCCCATCATCAGAGGGCCCACTGGAGCATCCTGCAGCTCATACCTTGCCCACGCATCCCGGTTTTCTTCTAAGCAACAGCAAATGATGTTGGGGAGTAGGATAACGCGCCCTGCACATACAGGTCCCCCTCCCGACACGCTGCCATTTGCTCCTAGAGATAAGGACTGTGGGCTGGAGCACGCAGCGCACACCGCTATGGCATTCAAAGCTCTGCGGGAGCTGGGAGCTCCTGCCACAAAGCAGTAATATTGCCAACCAGCGCATCAGAAATATCTTCCTTTGTGCAAGACAGCAACCCCTGACTCCTGCCGAGCTCCTACCAGCACACACTGCTTCTATTTTTGGAAGGGAAAATTGTCTGGCACACCATTCTAGAAAGGTTGCCAACCCCTCATCTCCACTAAAATGTCATTTTCTCCATTGGCTGACATTACCTTTTAGCAGCCTGAGAGATAAGACCGACTACCTTTTATTCTCTAACTCTTTAGCCTCCTAAAACACACTTTGAACAAAAAAAGCTAGCCGTGCTGTTTTCTCACATTTGTTAGGTACAGACTTATGTCCTAGATAACATTTTAGCCTTAACAAGTACAGCAAAGATTTTGCAACCTCAAGCGCAGGACAGTACTAAAAGACCAAAATCTGGTTTATCCTGATCAGCGCTTCAAATTTCAGACTGATACCGTGCAGAGTTGCTTTTATAGGAATGTAGGCTTTGGCGAGCAGAGAACAGATGGGGCTTGTGGCATTCAAGGAGAGGTAGGTGTAAGTTTTATGCTTTTGGCAACCAAGAGGTAGCTGAGGCTTTGACACTAGAGAAAGAAGCTCTAGCTTCTTCCCATCCACATTTCATGGAAGATGGATACCATAGGAATCAGAGCAGAAGAGGAATGAAGTTCTCAAACTCGCCCTCCCATTCAAGGACTAAACAACTGATGCTGGCTGTCCTCTGTCAGGGAGGTCTGCCATCTACCCTACAAACCTCAACACTCAGTACCTGCTACTGCTCCCACTGATAAACGTTAAAAAACCACAGCAAACAAGAAGCTACAGAAGAGTTACTCATCTTCAGAGTGCCCAAGTATCCCATTGAGATGAAAGACAACCAGATCTAAGCTATTTCCACACGCGTATGCCTTTGGATGCTTGGTAGCAGGCAACGATCCTCCATATGGTTGGAAAAGTCACCCAGGCTTTAACTTTAGCTTTGGTGTGGGAAAGGCTTCAGAATGATATCAGTTAAGTTGAAATTAGTACAGAAGTAGCCAAGTGGCTTGTTTTACCTAAAGAAATATTAAAAACTCCCTTGAAAACGTTACCCACTAATACCGCAGTCTTAAAACAGAAAATCTTCAGAACTAGCCAACCAAACAGAACACATCCTTCAGCCACCCGCATCCCCTGATCTCTGAAGGCTACCTTTCCGAGCAGAAGGGAACATTTTGCCTTCCACTGTTGCATTTCCTACAAGATACCGGTAAGAAAGTTCTCAGATTTCCCCTAGTAAATGCTTCCCAAAATAAGAAGATCACCAAGTCTGAAGACAGCTAAGCAGGATCTAGAAGATGGGTCCCATTGATGGCATCAGTCCAGTATGGAACGTAAGTTCTTTTTTCCAGGGAAAAAAAAAAAAAAAAAAAGGTGACAGACCAACTTGAAAGATGGGCCACTGGTTTAATCTAGCATCTTTGTTAATACTTCACTTGTTTGTAGCACGTTGCCTTGTTTTTCATTCCTCTAGAATTCTAACCGATTCCAAAGAATTCTAATAATCTATTTTCATACTTGTGCTTCCAAGGCACCTGAAAAAAAGACATCTGTTGTATAGCCAGAGGTCTGTTTGACTAGTCTTTTGACCATCATATCTGGTTTACAACACAGAGCAATTCCATCCTCTCCGAATGCTCATCCCTCTCTTGAGCATGCCATTCCGTATAAATGCATGGAAGGAAGTTCCTCTGCTTTTACTGTTCATCCTGAGCTAACATCTGACAACTATTACCTAAAGCTTAAACCCTAAACCCACAGTCCTTAATCAGGATAGAGGAGTCCTTACATACACCAGCAAATCAAGTACAGGAACTGCCTGTTCATACAGCTCAAGTATTTCTGTTAACACAGCTGAATTCTGGCTTGCTACCTCTTCAGTGAATTGAAATCAAATTGGAGTTCGGATGATGTTCCATGCCAACCAAATTACTACGACTTAGCCTCTCCTCCCACTAGGTACCAGTTATCCCAGTATTTCCACATCTAGTGGACAGTAAAAACAGCTGCTTTTATGCTCCTCAGTCCACAAATCTAATCTGGTTTGACATTCCTGAGTTCCTGTAGAATGTTCCTGATCAAACTGATTTCTTCTCCTTAAGTTTTATTTTGTTCTTCAGTTCTGTACCTGCGGTCAAGTACAATCAAAACAGTATAACTTTTTAATGTTTCCCAATGTTTTACTGTTAACTTCCTTCCACCTCAGCCATTTTGCAATCCCAGGTTTATGCTGCAGCACTTCCAACCTGTTATATTATTTCCAGGTGGGCTCCAATTTCAGGCTGGCTTGCCAGGCTTGGCTCAACATGAATCTCAACTCTACCTTTAACTGAGGAGGGACTTCCTGCCCTAAAATATCACTGCAGTAACACCTTCTTATGTTCTTAACCTCAATCTAAATGGTCACTGTAACAAAGACTCCACATCCCTCTGCTGACCGTGCACCCACACTCCACTCCACCCACGATGCAGTCAGCCGAGCCCTTTCACAAATACTAACACCGTACCTCAGTTTGAGGCTTCCTTGGTTCCAGGCGAACCAGCTACTGCATTCCTTTGCCAAACAACAGGAGACAAAACCCTTTCCAAAACCAGAACCTTGTTTCCCTATTGTTTTCACAGGTGGTATGTCCAGGTCAAGGGTGCCTTTGGAAAAGCAGCAGGGAATGCTGGACAGGCACAGCCAGCCCACCTAGCAACAGGGGAAGCCCCCAACGCCATCAGCATTCACAGGGTGTTTTCCTCAACAGGTCAAACGCACTCAGGCACTGGCACTTCTTTGCTCGAAGCTGCACAAAATTCAACTCTTTTTTTTCCCCAGCCATGCAAGATTCTGTAGCTGCTTTCCCAGTATTAAGGCAGGAAAATCGGGGCCTTCGCTTCCCCAAGAGCACAAGGTTTGTACTCGCTATGCTAGAAAGCCACGCAAAAGAGAGGAACAACAGAGTTCAAACAGGTCATGGCACAAATGCCTCCAATCACTTCAGCTTCTCCATTTGCTACTGTAATTGAAGAAAAAAATTCCGTAAAACACCACGCAAAGTCTGACCTGCAGCTATTCCTGCTCACAAAAGGAAGCCTCTTTTCCTGGTATTCCCCATACAGCGGCAGATACCAGGGCTTTTTAAACTAGCTGGCATCAGCCCCTCAGCCCCACGAACCAACGCTCATTAACGCAGCTCCGAGTTGTGTCAGGGAATCTGCAAACAGGAAGGGCCGCTGCTGACTCAGCACTAATTGGGGCACCCGGACTCGCCCGTCCGCACAGCTGATACACGCTGCGGCGCTGCGCTGCTGCCTCCCCCTCGCCGCTTCCTGCCTGAAGCTGGCTGCCGCGCTCCAACGAGAAGTGATGTCACGCACAGGAACCCTACGAGAGGCAACGGAGCTTTTTTCAAGCCAAACACTTCGGAAACAATGGAAGTAATCCAGTAACATCCGTCTCGAAGGGCAGAGGAAAGGGGCGGGGCACAGGTTCGATTCTGCCATTTCTGGCTGTTCAGGCACAACACGGATGCAACCAGCCCCACTGTTTTCGTGTCTGAGTAATTTAATCGATATATCAGCTGAAAATGACTCTCCTCTCAAACTGGAGCCAGAAGAGAAGTCAGTCATAAAAGACCAAGTGAAACACCTGGATCTTACACGAACTCTTTTCTTTATTATTCTTTTATTTCCTTTGTGTATTAAAGCTCTATTTTCCTAGTATATTTCTTCTTACTCCCCTAGTGCCACGTTGAGCACTCCAGCATTTACTGCACTTGGTTTACAAGCACGTTTTATTCTTAGTTCCCATCGCAGTAGCTCTGGGTGTGGTTTCTTCAGGAACAGGAAAAGCTGCGCACACACTGTTCAAAAGGACAATGAGCATGAAACTGAACTCGGACCAAGGAAAAGGTTAACTTTGTGTGGGTGTCTGCTTCACCAGAATTCAACACAAAGATGGCCTTTAAATACCTCTGTCCTAAAAGAAAACTAACCGGCGGTTACCCTATTCTTAGACCTTTTCTTAGAGCTACTCGTTAGCTATACAACACAGACAAAGGGCTTGTGCCTGCGCTCCTGCCGTACATCCGATCAGATGATGATCTTCCTGGGCAGGTTCTCAAGATAAGTTTTCTAGTATATGCAAAAGAGTGAAATAACTCCATTTTGGAAACTAGAAGCAGAGTAATAAGACAAAGCCAGCATGGAAATGCACAGAAGACTGAGGAGATCTGAAGTCCCAGCTTCAAACTTAACGGCAGTAACACCACCCCTGTCTGTTCTCAGTCAGCTGAGAGAAGTCCCACTACACAGACAGCACAGCTATCGTTAGCTAATTAACTGCGCCATTAAAATATCTAAACTACAAGATCCATTCACAAAGCTATACGTCACAAAGCCCAGTTATCCTCACGTTGATGTGATGGTCCGGAAGCGCTCCTGTCCAGCTGTGTCCCAGATCTGTAGCTTCACTTTCTCTCCATTGATCTCCACCGTCCGGATTTTAAAATCCACTCCAATTGTGGTAATGTAGCTGCCTGAAAGGAAAGTGTGGATAAGTGAGAACCTACATCTTGTTTACTTTGCATGGCTCAAAACCCCATTTGGCAGTAGCTCTCAGGCTGGACAGTGGGACAACTTTCTCGCATCTGCTCATCTTTTAAAATGCCCTCTGGGGTTATGTTGATCTGCATATTTTATCTGCAGCAAATAGATTTTTTTTTTTCTAGCCATAAAGTCCCATCTCCCACGCCATCCTTAAAAGTTAAAACACTGCTGAAAAATAAAATTATTCTTCTACTGCACTTGTGGTCAAGGGTAAGCGCTCAAGTATC
The DNA here is from genome assembly GCF_964211835.1 of Anser anser. Taxonomy (NCBI): domain Eukaryota; kingdom Metazoa; phylum Chordata; class Aves; order Anseriformes; family Anatidae; genus Anser; species Anser anser. The sequence goes on along the minus strand of NC_139739.1, from coordinate 11,686,794 downwards.
TTAAGACATGGACGGTAACTACGCAAGTATTCCACATGTGAAAGCTCTGTGACAAAGCTTTGCCTCAAATGCTAATGCGATCGCCTATTTTGAATACAGTCTGTTCTGCGAGTTTCCTCCCAATAAATTAGTTATGTCACAAATGTAAGTGATTTAGCTACAATATTCAATCAGCCCAAATCCCAAAGGGCTAATGGGGAGTCTGCACAGAGCACAGCATAAGCTAAAGAACCTAAGCTATTTCTGGAACCACGTCAGTATTTAAACGCTGTGGTACTCTCAGTTGTAAGTGAAGATCCAACAGGATGGCTTCGAGGGGCTCGTACTGAGGGAAGCAGAGTCAGAAACACCTTCCTAGTACTGCTACCAGTTTGTAAGTGCTGTGCAAGAACTCCTTGCCAACCAGGAGCAGTGGAGCAGACCTTGACCGTTTCACTTAGAGAAGTAAACAAAATACTCACCTGAGAAGGTATTATCTGCAAAGCGCAACAGCAAACTGCTCTTGCCCACACCTATGACAAATAAAGACATCTCTGAGTACAGTCATCGTGGATATCAGGAAACACAGCAGTACCTTAGCCACTCGCTGCATGCTGTAACTCTAACCAGAACCTTTCTTGGCTGCTAACTCAGTACCAGCCACCCCGAGCAGTCACCTCGGTACTCTTCCTGAAGATTTCATCAAGTGCCCAGTGGCACACTGCCGTCACTCCAGGACTTGGTATGCTTCCTGGAGCAACACAGGATTGTCGTCTTTTTTTTTTTTTTTTGTCCCCTCCTTTTCAAGCCCTCAGCAAACTCCAGCTATTTTCTGCAGTCTGCGACTCATTCTAAGAGGTCTCGGGGCAGCAAGAACTAAATGCAAAGCTGGGTACGTCCTGCTGATGTGCTCAGAGCACTGCTCTCAGCTTTCCCGTTGAATTCCACTTGCACATCAGCTTGCACCACTGCCTACCTCCCATTCATCTGCGCCGTGCTGCACCGCAGTGGAATTTGGACTACTTAGACAATCAGACTAGGGTTTGGTTTTACAAAGCTTACGTTATCATGGCCACAGTTTAACCGAAACCTAAACCAAACAGAGGAGCTGTTTGTTCTCAAGCATCCAAAATCGGCTTGCTCTACACCTAACAGGAAGGACACACACCTTGCTGAAGCTGTACCTTCTGCCAGAACGTTCCGTGAAACAAATTTATTCGTTTATTTATGTAAGTGCTTTGAGGAGCACTGCATCCATGCTTTCCTTAATCGATTGTTTGCACCCAGGCCACACCCTCTTGCGTGGAAGCACTTCTCACAGGTCTTGGAACACAAACCATAGGAAGCTCGTTCCTGCACACCCAACCGAGGGAACTGGGGGATCAGAATGCCTCAGTTGTTATCTCTATATCACATCTCTGTTGTTGCTGTCCCCTCCTCTCCTCTCCACCTCATCCCCCTCCAAAAAAAAAAAAAAAACGACCTGCTACAGCACGAAGAGGAAATTCAAGTTCACCGGGGTGATTATCTATTAAATCTTTGCAGGTAGAAGTTATTTAAGCTCTTTATTTTGGTGATGTATAACTTACAAATTCTTCTTAACAGAAGAATGCTTAAAGGCACAAGTAAAGGCTACATAGACCTCCAATAGTTCTTGGCCGTCTGCATCTGAAGACAGCTACCAGCAAAAATATAAACCAACGCCCACTAAAATCAGCATGATACCCGTAAAACACATCTCACTTGCAAGGAGTTAAGTCACCAAACATTCAGAGAAGCCAGACTCATTTCACATTGAGTATTAGGGGAAAAGAAAGAGCCACGAAATAAACCACAAAGCTACAGCGTGCATATACTGAACACACCTCTGAGCTCAAAAAAGGCAGCAGAGCAGTTCCCAAAACTGGACAAAGCGCTGTTCGTTTAGCAAGAGGCAAACCCATGCACAATGCCAGTCAGCTAAAAATAAGGAAACAAAGGAACTGTTTTCAGCAGGTACTCTGCTTTTTGATCAAACAGCCTTGGCCCCCAGCTTAACAGAAAGCAAGCAGATGCTGGAGCCCGCAGACCTGTCAGACCACAGCACTTGCTTAAGAAGCCAGCCGGCCTCAGGCTGCCCTGCAGAGCAAAACTGCCCGGGCTGCACAGGACCCCGGCTCCGTCAGGCCGACCACCGCCACACCAGCACCGTCCTGGCCTCAGCACCCGGCTGGCTGCTCGCCAGGAGGAGCCCCTGAACCCTGGAACACGCTCCAGCTGGCGGCAGTGTCACCGAGAACACGCTGCCTCTGACCCTCACTGTGCAAGTCGAGAGAAACCAGACTCTTCATCATACTCCACTTCCTACACAGAGTTATTTGAAGATCTGAAGCGAGAAGGCTAGCAGGGCTCTCGGCTCATTCCAGGCAGCAAACCGAAACAGACTGAGGAAGGCTACTGACTTGGCAAAATGAAAGTTAAAAGCAAATTTCTGTGCCCTTCCAGTTTCTAAACCCATATCTTGCCAAACGGCGAGGGGAATTCAAAAAGCAGGAGTAAATTGAAGCAGCACGTACAAAGCACAGATCATCTGTATTATTTTTAAACATTTCGCACAGCGGAGATAACCAGCAGCTTCTTGAGATGACCTGTTCTAAAAACACACAAACCTACTGCCCTCGGACGTATTTGCATACGGGGAAAGCAGATGAAACAATCATCCAGCCCCTATCAGTCCACTTCCTATCGCAAGGCTTCTCTAAACATCAATAAACAAGACAAGCAAGCTGTTTTGTGGAAGCAGGGACAAAGCCTTCCTGGTGGGGTAAGCAAAAACAAAAAAACAAAAAAGAAAATCAATACCCCCAACTAAATAGTGAGATTTAATTACAACAACAGAGAACCGCAGACAGTTCTCACAATGCTTTCCTCCTCTCGCTGGATAACAGCGTGGGGATGTTGCTCAAGACAACTCGGCTGAAAAAATTAATTTAATTGTTCAAAACACGGAGAAGTCTCCCTAAGAGTTTTCACCATCCTGTTTATCTTGCCTGAACAGTTTTGAAACTCATCAGCAAGCAACAGAGCTACTGCTTTGCTCAGAACGCAGCATTTGGTTTTAATAATCCGCAGGCTCCCAGAAGTGCCTAGGGTTTTAAGCTGCTCTGAAGCTCTCGTCCCGTTCTCTCTCTTCCTTTCAGACTTGTCTTTTAAGCAGCCCATTCCTTCTTGCTGACACACAGCAGTATAGAACGGAATACCTTCACATACAGCAAAAGCTCCTGGAGGTGACAACTGCCAAGATCGAGCAGCATTCCACTTTCACCCAAGAGCCATGCCTCGCTGCATGCTGGGACCTGCTGCCTCATGGACCACACCTCTACGAAAAGATGAGGGTGGATGCCATCTACTCCAGTTTATGGAAATTTAACTGTAAGCTGCTGGAGCGTTACCAAGGCAGAGCTGGACTGGGGTAGGAATCGTTCCCGTCCCGCTTCTCACGTACCCAGGCTAAGCTGCAGACCCAGGCTGAGTTCTCATGCCAGCCCTCCAGAAGTTTCTGAAAGTGCTGCAGGAGCATTCCAGATTTATTTGCAAGCTGTGTACCTGCCCCTTCTCCACAGCCGGCCTAGGTGCAAACACCTAGACCACAACTAAAAACACACACCGCCACTAGCTTGGGGGGGATTAAAAAAAAAAAAAAATGACAACCTGCAGAGGGGACACTTCAGGCTGGGGCAGGGTTAAGAGGTGATGTGGGGAGCAGGGAGCCCAGCTCACAGCTCTGCTGGATTTGGGGGTGCCCAGCCCCCAGCTCTGCCCTTTGTGGGGGCACCCAGCCCCCAGCTCTGCTGGATTTGGGGGAGCCCAGCACTGCCCAGTCTGGGGAGCAGGGCACCCAGCCCCCAGCCCTACCCGATGTGGGGGCGCCCAGCCCCCAGCCCCCTGTCCCCAGCCGCCCCCTGCCCCCTGCCCCCAGCCTCCCCCGGCCGCTACGAGGCCGACCCGCAGCCACCCCCCCCCCCAGCCAGCCACCTCCCGAGATCCCCATCCTCGCCCCCCACACCCCCTAGCAGCCCCCCCCCGCTGCCCCTTCTCCCCACACCCCCCGTTTTTACCTTTTCCCCCTTTTTTTTAACCCCACCCCCCCCCTTCACCACACCCCCCGGCGAGGCCCAGCCGGGCCGCGCCCCCCCCTCAGGCCTCAGCTCCAGGTCCCCTCAGCCCGGTCCCCTCACGGGGGGGTCCCGGCGCCGATCCCCGCCCCCGGCAGCCCCCCGGGGCCGCCTCACAGCCCCTCACGGCCCTGCCGCGCCCCCCCCCCAAGGCCCCAAGGGGCGGCCCAACCCCGGGCGCGGGCCCGGCCGAGCCCTCACCGCTGTCGCCGATGATGAGCAGCTTGAAGAGGTGGTCGTAGTCCCGGGCCATGGCCGGGGGCGGCGGCGGGCGGGAGGCGGGGGGGGAGGGGAACCGGAGCTGAGGGGGGGCGGCGGCGGGCCCGGGCCCACTTCCCGACCTGCGGCCGGAACTGACAGCCGCGCTGCTGCGCATGCGCCGCGCCGCCGGGGCGGGGAGGGTGGGGGGGGAGTAGCGCGCACGGAGCATGCGCACAGCGCGCCCGGTGCCGGGTGGGATTGGTCCGCGCCCCCCCTCCCGCCGCTCCCCTCAGGCCGCCGCCATGATGGTGGAGGGGCGCTGAGGGGAGGGGCGGGGCGGTGGGGGTGCGGGGGAGGGGTGTCGGGGGCTGAAGCGAAGTGCTGGCTGATTTTGGGGTACGAAGGGGCTCTGACACGGCGCAGGCGGGCAGCTGTGCCTGCATCACCTCACACCGGCGTTTCAGAGTGCACTAAAGGGTGTTCCACTTCGAGGTGTGCCACCTCCAGAGGGATCTCCTTTTTCCAGAGGGATTTCCCACATCCAGAAGTGTTCCACATCCAGAGGTGTGCCGCTCCCAAAAGGATTTCCCTTTTCCAGTGGTGTCCTACATCCAGAAGTGTCCCACTTCCACCAGCGTCCCACCTCCGGAGGGATTTCCCTTTTCCAGAGGAATTTCCCACTTCCAGAGGGATTTCGTGCATCGCTCACTCCTTGCTGCCATCACACAGGTGTTGGCTGCAAACACTGTGCAAAGCTGTGACCCCTTCTAGGTGGAGATACAGCACAGGAAAAGCACTGTTTTTCTCTTTGGATGCTCTCCTACCAAAACATCTGTTCTTGTTGGCATTCGAACTCCTTGACAATGCAGTGTTTTGGTTTAGAATACCTCATTTATTCAGGACTTCATTTTTCTTCACATTTTTTAAGGCTTAAAAATAACAAACCCAAATGTGCTAGTCATTGCATCTATCTTCAAAGTAATTATGTCACCACTAATTTTTGTTTAGCACAGATTCAAACCAAAATACTGACATTATTTAATTAAACCGAGGTTTGTGGTGGTTTTTAATTATTTTAAACACAAGCTTACAGTTCATTGACAGAAGTGTCTCATTACCACGCTTTGGTCTTTCAAGTGGGAAGAGCCGTCTTGGCTCTGAAGAGCACAGACCTCTACCAGCAGCTGAGCCTACAGATAGGCAAAGTGAGGATGGCACAGAAATCAAGGACAATTAACCCAAATATAACCCAATCCATAATGTTTTTGCTAGCTACAATATAATTAGTTGTTCTAAACATACTCAGGATGCACCTACGTTGAGGATCTTTTTGGTAGCTCAAATGAAAGAGAAATCACTGAAACAGCACCCCTGCAGACCATGTCAGTGAGCATTCGGAGGGCATTCAGGCACCAGAACAGGTTGCCCTGAGAGGTGGTGGTGTTCTGCCTGCCTGCACGTCGCCCACCCTGAGCAACCTGCTCTATCCAACCGTGCTTTGAGTGCAGGGGCTGGACTTACTGAACCCCAGAGGTGCCTTCCAGCCAAAATTACACTGCAAGCTGTGAATGTTTCTTAGAAAATGACAGGCATTTGGTAGGGGTATTGCTTTCTCCCTTAAAACTGACTCAAAAGCTGTAGATTCTTTTCTTTGGGTTTACACAATAAGGTTTGTTTAGGAGAAATAGAATATTTTTAAGGCAATTGTCTCTACTCAATTCTAGAGTTATTTTCTATTTCTTCTACATAGAATACTGTGGTATGGTTCCACTGTTATATTTTTGTTATTCTTATGGAACTCATTAGAAATATCTGGAAACAAACCAACCCAGTATGGCTAAAACAGCATGTCTAGGGTGAAGATTTTTTTTAGCACATAAAATTGCACCTTTTAAATACTTCTGATCAAAAACACAGCTAATGCCTGTGTGTTTAATTACAAACCTTCCTTAATCTTAACCTTCAAAATATGTTCTATCCTTCAAAAGCTCACCCCTCGCACACTCTTCTCGTCCAGAAATCCACTTGGGTGACCTCCATCTCACATTCCTACACCACGGCCTCTGCAGTTCATGCATTTAAACACCACGCTCTCTAGCTCGTTTGCTGTGATCCTCAGATGTATGATGTAGCTAACTGAGGAGCAGGAAAGAAGCTGGAGCACTACCAGACATGAGGGGGTGCCATTTTGCCGGCCAATGCTCACAGAAACCCTGCTGGAAAAGGGTCTGTAGCTAGCCCAAACCTAGCCCAGTGCTAAAGGAACACCCCTGCCTTCCACCCGCTGCAGTACAGCACTTGGGCAGCCCGTTGTATAACCCAACGCGTGCCCCAAGTGCCAGGATGGCCGAGGGGGCTGCACCATTGCAGGGCGATCTCTTGAATCCATCGTACAAAACACCAGCTCAACCCCAAAATTACAGTGCTCCCATTACCTTTATTTTTAAGCTTATGAAATCTCATGTGAAAAGCATAAGATGAGGTCACATTGCCAAATAAAATGGACCATACACAACTGTGTGACTCAAAAAAAAGAAAAAATTATATTTTGTTTTCATATTTATCTCTTTTCCATTGAAATTTTTAACACCTTGTAAATTTAAATACAGCTCAAATTATTTTGTGATCTTATTGAAATACACACAGTTCAGCTGTCACTCAGAGGCAGCTGCTTGACAGTTCAAAGATGTTATTACAGTCAGTTGTAGGAAAAAATTATCTTATACTGACAACTGGTATTTTCAAGACATTTGAGATGAGAAAAAAATTAATTCCTTAGTCTCCAAGTTGGCACAATCAATTTATCAGATCTCATGTTGTGGCAAAAATTACGGGTATTTTATCTCTGATGTATTATATTGCAGTGCATAAATAGTTTAGTGAAAAGTAGCTATCAAAATCCAAATTCAGTGTTTCGCTGTAATTGAAAAATCAGCATATTCTCAATAAGTGCAAGTGAGCTCCTACCTTTCACTCCTCCCTCTTGGAAACAACTAAACTGAGTGTAGACATAGCTGCTATTTGGAAAGATGAATGAGTTTTTCCACTTCGCGTTATACAAGGTTAAAATACAAATCTTCAAAAGACCCTTAATTCAACAACAAGATTGCAATTGGCTAAAATTAATAAGTTAATAAAAAAACTTTCTATTAACTGTAATTTTCCTTCACACATTTAAGCGGAGCATCAGTTAGAATCCTAGAGAAAAGAAGTAAGCCAAACTGTCTGTGATTGAGAGCTCAAACTACTGTTCTTTAGAAAAACTTGCAATTTTTTCCTGTTTCCTGCCTACATCAGTGAAATAAGCAATTTCAGTACAAACACTGAGCTGTTTGCCACTTATCTGGTAGTTTTTGAATAGTATAAAACTCCGTTTACATCTGCTTCAGTGCACAATGGTTTTGCATTGCGTGCTTTAACTGCTGTTCCTGTTATCCCAAAACACACAGTTCATTCATTATAGGTGAAATTAATCACAGTACACTGAGACTGCCACATCCTTAAGAGCATTTTTAGCTGAGTTTTCACTCTGATTATTATCAATTCATCACAAAAAAATAGAGTTTAAGATTTAAAGGAAAGTAAATTAAAAATAAAACAGATGAACTAGTCTATTACCACTCATCCTCAAGATCTTGTAGATGAGAATTGAGATTTAGGAGCCTAGCAAATAGTAAACACAGTATTTTTCTTTAGAGGAGGAAGAAAGATCCACTGTGGTATTACTGACCAGTTAATTATTAGAAGTATACTAAAACATATTATTCCCACCTAAAATATAGGAGTGGGTGTGAGAGAGAAGCAATATATAAAGCTTTTGATGCCTAAAACTACCATAATGTTTAGGTGGAGTATTCTTTAGATTGCTCACGACAGTTTTATAAGTAATGACATATAAACTACATTGAGCTACTCCAAGGGATATTCACCAATACTTGGAAGTTTTCTACTCAGTGTACTCATAGCTCACTGTCAAACAGCATGCAAGCTTCCTACAGTGAATTATCCCATGACTGGTTCTGCTTATTACCTTCATTAATTATCTGGATGAAGGGATAGAGAATACATTTTTTTAATCTTTAGATAATAGAAAGCAGAACAGCTTTGCAAGTATTTTGGAAGGCAAATTCTGAGTTCAAAACCACCTTCAAAATGCAGATAAACGTTATGAAGTAAGTAGTCTGGAAGTTCAGTAAGACCAACTGGAAACCAGTGTAATTTTGTAGATATAATCAACCACATAAATACAATATTGGACATAAATAGCCAAAAGGAATATTGAAGCCTGGATTCATAGCTGATCACAAACTATAAATGTTTTTAACAGCAGACTTGTTGACATAAAATAAAAAGGAGCCAAACCTTATGTTGGGATAGACAGCAGCGTCTTACGTAGGACTTGCAAAGTAATATTCTCCACTAGAAGACTTGGTCCAGCAGTGGACACCACGAGACAACTACGAGTCAGAATGGAACAAATATGAAGGGCAACAGGATAGGTTGAGAAAACATGATCTACAAGGAAACCTAAGAGATCCAACCTTGTTTCATCCAGGAATGAGAACACTGCAGGGATGATGTGGCTGTTGCACAAATTCACTGTTCTCAGTGCCTGCGGGAATGGGCCAGGCAGTAATGGACTCAAGTAGCAGCAAGGAAGGTTTTGGTAGACATGAAGTAAGCTCTGACAGTCTGAAAGTGCTTCTAATGAAATAGATGGCACAGACGAGTTATAGAATCACCATCATACGATGCTGTAGAAGAACAATTATATGGAAATCAATTAGGAACGGTTCAGTCAGAGCTGAGCCTATTTTAGATGAGCGGTAAAGCAGCTGACTTTCCCAAGTCACTTCCAATAGTTCTTCTACAGCAAATCACTCGTTTGCCAGCAGCCTGTACCACAGGTTTGAGAGCTGACAGAACATCAGGAGCTTTTTGACAGGCTTTTGACCAGAACAAAACACAGCACTCCCAAATACCTAATCAAGACTGTATCGTGCTATTTGAGGAATTAGCATGGTGAAGATTAAATGTTTTTGTTTGCTGCTACTGCCACAGCAATCAGCAAATTAGTTCTACTAGAGTGTGTGATCCCTTGTGGTTACATTTTAGGCTGTCAAATTTTATGATGTGTAGTATTGTATTCTCCCATCATCATGGTTTGAGCCATTCAGAGTTGAATCCCCCCCCTTTGAACTACAGATCTTAATGCTCTAGCTTCTGAGGTGCAGCCATCTGCTCTGTAGGTTCATTAAATAGATACAGCTTGCTTAACTAGTACTCTACATAGAATGCAAAACAAATTTTCCCTCTAAAAATTGGGATTTTGCAACACAATTTTTCACTATTTACATCAAGTGGCATTAAAGGTATTAGTCAATTAAAAAAAAAAAAAAAGAAACCACACAAGTGCATAGTTGGCCAGGTAAAATAAAACACTGCTTTCCTGGGGCAGTACAACTCATTGACAAAAAAAATCTGTGTGTTGGAACTGCCAAGTATCTTTCAAAGCCTTTGAAGACAAAAATAGAGGACTTTTCACAAGTCAAATAACAAAAAGCTGGATGTAGTCAAAAATACTTTGGAAATGAACAGGAGTAATTACAAATTTCATTAAATGTCACTTCTGGCTTGGTTTTAAACCCTAGCCTCCTCAGTTTTGCAAAAGGGTTTTTATAGATTGCAGCACTACCCACTCTACAAACCGTATGCCCTAGAAAAAGCAGGTCCAAAAAGTAAATCACAGTATTAGTTTGTTGACAAATGAATTTCTAAAAAGAACAGTTTACACCAGAAGGATCAAAGTCAAAGCCTTTATTAAATGTTCCTTCTTTAAACAGACTGCATTTAATTCCCCTTTTGTATCTGTGATTTCTAAGGCTGTTTTAAATACTGTTTTACAGGGATTTTCAGTCTTCAGAACCGTCACAAGCAGCAAGTTAGCAGTACACAAAAACAATACGATTGAACTTTCACTGAGTTCTATTCCAGCTTCACAGGGTCTCTGGAAAAGACCAACAGTACTTCGAATACTGGAGTTTTTGCAGAGACCTTGGAAAAGAAATAGGTATCACCAGAGTTTAAGCCTGATGTGCTCTAGCCACACCTCACAATTGGCCATAATTTATCAGTATTGATTAGTATATCTGTTTCTTGCGCATTATCTGTCTCAAAAAGGGGACCAAATTTTCAATTTTCAGCTAATGTGGGTCTAATTAAGGCTATTCTGGTATATTCGATACTAAAATACTCTCTGGGAGTCCTTTTCATGAAATCCCATCAGAATTAACATTTTCAAAAATGAAAACATTTAAAATAGGTGTTTTGAGTTGAAATGCTGATGCAGCGGTTGGTTCAGTGTTTTCTTGTCTTTTCGAGCTTTATTATCACGTCAGTATAGTGTCATCTATCTGTTCGTCAGAGTCAGCCTGGCCAGCCAGCTTCTTAAGAGATCGCCTGCAGCTTTCGTTGAGAAGCTCCAAGCTGGCAGCATCCAGAATCTTGGAAACCGACTGTGGAAGGAAGACAACACCAATTACCAATTCCTTAGGATACACCATTCAAAATAACAGATTTAAGTGCCTCACCAGGTATATTTGTCTACAATTTTTCAAATATGCCCAAAGCCTTCATCTGGTTTTATGATTCCAAACATGAGAACTATCCAAAACCAGCTAGGACTTTGAAAAGAGGTCTGGATATGGATATAACAAAGGGGTATTCATTCCATCCATCCTAAAAATACTCTCTCTAGCACCACTAATGCTGCAATAGGATTATACAGGTGACAACAGCAATAAACTACCAGTTCTAGCTGAGGTAACTACAGCACTGTAAGGCTTCAGGCATTTTGAAAGCAAGTCTACTGTTGTAAACATTAAGGGTTCATTAAACACCTTGATCTTCGCAATACTGCACAGTATGATTGTACAGTACCAGATAACTTGCATATTTCTTCAAAGCTTAGCATGAGAATAGTGATGAAGGCTTAAATGCAAATAGGAACATCCCACACCATCTATTCCAGAAGAGACTGCCAGCACCTTCTGAGACTCCAGGCCCAACACTTAAAACAACCAAAGGCAGAGCCACGTGACACAGCCTGCTACTGGTGGTTACATTTTCTTCTGTCTCATACCTCAAGAACTTGTTCACCCGCTCTCATCTTCAGAAGGTTAACAATGGCTTGGTCGCTGTAGGCTCTTACGCTCGTGTTTTTGTCCTTTGTGTTGTCCAGAAGTGCTTTGAGAATTGGTTTTATTGTCTGAGGATCCAGTGGGGGAAGATGGTTTTTATTTGCCCACCAGATCATCTTCTCTGCAACTAACTTTATATCACTGGATGAGTTCTGGAGACACTGAAGGAGACAAAGATGATCTTAAATTAAGACATACCAAGGACAGGCACTTAAAGCACATGTTTACCTTTTTTCTATTTCAAGTATCTTAAGCTACAACAAGAAAAACAAGCAGTCGATACACATGAGAGACTCACAGATACACAAGAGAGAAACATGTTAGTTATAAACAACTTTTACTAAACTTATGTATAACAGTAAGAGAAGATTAAACAAGATACTTTTTCAAAAGAAAGCTTCTTAAAATGTGGTTGTTGGCAGGGTCACATGCTTCTCTTTCAGCAGTCTCAGGAAATGACAGTGACCACTGAATGCAGCAAAAGCTGACAGTGTTAGGACATCTATAAAATACATTCAATTAGCAGAAACAGCCCGGTCAATCTCTGATTGGCGTTTAAGGTGCATTTCAATAGGATATTTTGTTTTAAAATAAAAAATTGAGAGATGCTTACTTCTGATTTAATCTCAACATATTAAAACATGAAAGCTAACATCTAAATGTCAACAATTAGTACTGTGATAAAGGTACTGTGACAATTTTGATACTTATATTTTAACATCATTCTATGATACAAATTAATGTATGGACGTAGAATTTCAAACAAAAAGATTGCTTTGAAGAATTAAAGCCTCCGTGTCAACTTGCACGTTTGACAGACTGAAATGTAAAACCTGAAAATGTAACACATTTTTATTTACAATAAAGATAACGGACAAAATAAAAAACAGCAGCTCACCTGCTCCAGCACTACTTCTCACTCTATCTTCCCTTACCTTTTCTAAGACATTAAAAAAGATCCTGAGGTTCTAACGTTCAAAATCAGATTCTTTCTACTTTCATGGGAAAAAAATAAACCAGAACATCAGAGAAAGAAAGGAATTCTGAGGTAGATTATTTAAATAGGTATGAATTGAAAAAAAGCATTAACTTCAATATTCACTTTTCTTCCAGGCTCTAGGAGCTACTCCCTTCCAAAAAAAAAAAAAAGTTGAAAAGTACCACAGCAAAACCAGCGGAGGAAAGGAGTTGGTATTTGGTACCTTTCTAACAAAATCCGTTAGCAACCTTAAAAAACAGACAACTCCCCCGCTACAGTTTTCTGTCTCTGCCAGCTGTTTGTTATTGCAAAGGAAAAAAAATCACAATGAACACAGAACAAAAGTCAAATTTCCACATTACAACAGAGATGGTGGTATTGTGTTTGCAGCTGCAAAGTAGGCTAGTAAAGTTATTCTGTCTGTGCTTTGCTACAAAAAAGACTTACCTAGATTTCCAAGCATCAAGGGATTTAGAGCTTCCCAAAATACAGGAGCTGAGGTTTCAGCTTTAATGCTACGTTACAATACAGATATTTTATACAGAAAACCACCTATGAATTAGCTGAAAGAAAGATCATATGACACTAGTTAAGATCCCAGAAGAACAATACCAGGTAGCACAAATGGTCTTACCTTAATAAAGAGGTTGGAAAGTTTTGGAGGCAGGTTCCCTCCTTCTTCCATGTGGTACTTCATAAGAAAGCCCATCCCTCTGATGCCACTAACTGCAATGGGTATCTTCAACATAAAAACAGAAACTGGTGTTATTACAGCAGAGTTCAACAGCCTTCATAACTAGGCCCATAGTTACAGACTCTGTGGAGTCTGTACTAGTTGCAGGCCCACAGACTGGTGAGCTTTTGCAAAAGGCTAAACAGATCTTTAAAACAATGGTAGCATGCAACTCATGAAAACAATGTAATGTTATTGGATAAGTACAATAAAAATCATGATGGAATATGATGATAAAAATCGTCATGGAATACGGTGGCAGCCCCTACATGGCCCACAAGTTCTCAACGCTAAGTTATTCGTGCAACCCTATTTTTAAAATCTTCCTCCTAAATTGAAATATTTGCACTTCTTGTAAACCTGGCCCATGAATGAGAACTATAATGGGACAGCAGAAGTGTAATTTATTCCCAGTGAAAGTTGCTCCACAGCTGAAGATTATTTAATCTTCATCTCCACAGAGACCAGAACTCAAAGAATTAGGACACTCATGTCATTTCACTATAAAACTGCATCTAGTCAAAGGAGAACATTCAGAGTGCACTTGGGAATTTTTTGTTCCATTTTTTTTTTGGTATTACAGTGGACTTGTGTGCCTTTTAAAACTACTCCCACAAGCACCTGAACAGAAATTGCCCACCCTCAGGTAGTGCTTACCCTGTCAGCAGTGGCATTGCTGAGGATCATCTCCTGAACACTGTTGTAGTATTTGGGGGAACACAGCCTGTAAGGAGCAACGTTTACAGCCACCGAGAGAGCCAGGCTTCGTCCATGTCTCACCATCCAGTCAATTCCAGAGACATCTGCTAGAAATGACAAAAAAAAAAAATCTACCTCTAAAAAGGCTACATCTGAGAAAATATTTGTCAGTTTGTCAACTCTCTTACATAAAATTAAATAATTAACAGCATCTAAAGCAGCATCTTCCTTTCTCCACTCCTCCCAAAGAGCTACAAACTGTGCTAAAACACACCACCACTATCAGACAGGAACACCCTCTGGGCAGACACGGAAACCTGACACAAAGAAATGGCTCTGCATTGTTGAACCTGGCTATTTCTGATGGTCTTCTAAGTCACATGTAGTCAGGCCCACATCACTTAGTGCATGAAGCAACTTGCCTTTGGAATTACATAAGCTTTGACACTAATAAAAATGTAAAAGTAATCCGTAATTTGAAACCAGGTAACAGATTCCCTTTTTTTAATTCCACAGAGTACCATAGCACTCCCAACCTACAGTTTCCTACAAAATTCATATATTTGTCTAACTGAAAGATTAATTTTCCAAAAGCATCTGAAGCCACCAGATTTGGTCTGCAATAAGTGTAAGCCAATCTAAGATCACAGTGTCATCAACTAAGGTGGGACAACCGTCCCTCCACCCTTCCTCAACATCCTGTCACCTCCCATCCTCTGTGCGTCAGCACTAAGCAATTACTTGGCCATGCTGGTACTTTCATCAACTCACCTGAAAACAAATCCAGAAAAAATACAGGTAAACCTGAATTACAGCCACTATCCTGTGCTCAGCAGTGTACCAGAGTGTACACATGAACAGCCACGAGCAAGTAAAGTACAAGGAAATCTCAAGATTCAGGTTTAAGATCAGGAGGAGGAACCTAAATCACTAGTCACAAAGTTTTCCCAAACTGCTGGCTAAGAAGGTATCTTCCCCTGCTTTTCAGATTCAGTTCTGGTCACAGTAACTTCACCTACCCAGTAAGTGTTGTTGGAGAACAGTACTGAGCTCCTCTTCCGACAGAAACGCACACAGTTCTGCCAAGCAGCCAGCTGAGGCCATGCGGGTGGCATCCTAACAAGGGAAGGAGGGAAAGAGTAATGCTGGTGGGGCTCAATGTACATCACAGATCAGGAGCAAGAAGAGCAAGCGACAGAGGATGACATGAAATAAAAAGAGAAGGGGCAAAACATACTAGTAGGCAACCTTTCACTCCTGCTACCTGTGGATTTCTGTCAGTTCATGAGGTTTGTTGTACGGAACGGAGTTTAAAGCCTCTTCCACAGTCAAATAAAAAAAAGCCAGCAGAGATTGAAGAATTAGAGGTCTCACGTAAATTCTGACTCGTTAAATGGAAAAGTCATAAAGATGAAAGTGAAAGTTTTAAAGGATATGTTAACACATTTTGATTCAGTCTAGAAAATAAGCATTACTTCTAGCCATCTCTAGATAAGCTTATCTCTGTAATAAACCCATAGTACTTTAAATTTAAAGCTTCCAGACTTTTGTAGGTTTGGCTTCTTACGCAACTATATCATCACTGCAATTCTCCACCCTGAAACATAAAATCCAATGGGAATTTTTCTGTTTTTCTGTTTCTAGCACAGCAATAGTTGTATGTCTGCATTGCAAAGATCAGAACACACAAAAAAAAACTATTTATTTTAATCTCACACATGATACTGTTGCTGTCGTATACAGAAAATGCTGTATTAAACTTAGTGTTTCTTATTTACTGGAGAAAAATCTGTCATTAGCAAAGAATTCCTCACAGTAAATGACAACCCCCACCTGAGAGCCTACAGACACATGTATGTGCATGCAGCGAAGGTACTGCAGGTTTTCTCTGAGATAAAAAGCAAATCCTGACTTCAGATCTTTCTCAAGCATGTCGGTGAGGAACTGCAGGTCAAACCCACATATACGGTTGCTAAGGAAACATTAAACTAACAGGTTTTCAGAGTTAAAAGTAACTGGCTAGAGATCTCCAATTCTTGCACCTGGCTCCCAGTTAACCGTACAAGGCTCCAACAAGATTGATTTTACAGACCGCGTTCAGTTTGGTGAGCAATGCCCAACTAAAACGCTTCTTTATGTAAGTTTCTTTCCCCAGAAGGTATTTTAGAAAATAATTTTGTTAGAAAGTTCAGATGGTAAGTTTAAAAATAAGACTGTCCACAACGTGGATCCTTTGCAGCTGTCTGAAGCAATACCTCATCATGTCCCAGCATCCCCAGAAGCACTGTGCTGATATTCTTCCTAATCGTAGCATCTACTTTTGCACCAGCTCCTCGTGTCACAAACCGCAGAGCTTGCAGCATCGTGTCCCTAGAAGTGATAACAACATACAGTCAGAGATTGCCTCTTCCCTCACCCTAAAGAATAAACTGAGCTCTGGACACCCGTAAAAATTTCTCATGCAGCAATTAGATTAACATGCCCTGCAGTTTAGGACACTGATGTTCCCTCCGCTGATAAGAGCTCCACACTAGAGAATATTTCCATGTTTGTGTCTGTCTCTTACAACATAAATATCTTCTGACTATTCAAAGATTTTTAAGAAATAAATCAGGAAATTATTTTGTTAGGGATCTGTATACTTAGGATACAAGAATAACTGCATTACTTTAGGTCAAACTGGCAACTGATGCAGTCCTGTATCTGAACGTGGGTTGCAGTGGTTGCTGGGGGGGCTTGCAGAGTTCCTTCTCCAGCAGGGGGATTGGACTAGATGATCTTTCAAGGTCCCTTCCAATCCCTAACATTCTGTGATTCAGAAGGGAGAAGAAGTGAGCAGATGCCAAGTAACACCTCCCTGATGTAATATATCAGGGCTTAGCCTATTGACCCAGAAAGTATCTATCATCCACGTCCCTGGTTTTACAAGTCTTGATTAACAGTAAGTAAATCTTACTCTCAGAACTAAGGGAGGGAAGAAATTCTACTCAAACAGCTACAGTAGCTCAGCCATTCTAGCCCTCCTTTATCCCTAATAAGCGGCGAAGTCTGAGGTACCCCCTCCACCTTACCTGATGGCAGAGTCATCACTGGAACGAATTCCGTTCAATAGCTCAGTAAAGAGAGGATCCACTTTTACATGGATAACAATGAGTTTGCCAAGAGCATCGGCAGCTTTGAGCCGAACAGCACGGTTAGAGTCTTGCAGAGCTTTGGTGAAGGTTGTTTGCAACTGAGGCAAAAATGGTTTCAGGGCAATCTCAACCTATACCAGAGATGAAAGAAGGAAAAGTGATGCAGACAAGTCTGAAAGAGTGGCTAGAAATCAAGGCCTGTAAACAGCATGACTTCTATAGCAGTCAGTTATCACAATAGCTAATAGCCCTTACTCAGATCTGCCAGGCTACTAAAACAGGAAGAACACAAAGAGTGCTTTACCACGAAATGTTTATTCATTTCAAATCTAACCTTATTTTCTGTGGACTGAAATACAAGGGAAGTGTTAAAGGATTTCTACACCATCATGAATGTTCTTTTCTGTACAGAGCACTGAATAAAAGCTCAGCTCAGTTCAAATGCATGAGATTATCATCTTTGAACTTAACATTTCACAAAATGGGAGAATGCAGGAGGGAAATTAATTACATGGTAATTTTTAATCATGTGAAAGTGGGACCAGCATTTAGCAATATGTCTAAGAGGCCTAGTGATTCAAAAACTGGGGGCTTTTTTTTGGTTGGCCAGTTCCAAAGCCATTCCTAAATATCAGATCTACACCAGCAGCTATCCTAGCTATATTTAAATGAAGAGCAGCAGATTTTAGGAAGGTTATCATGGTATATGTTCACAAATCAGAGTCAATTACTTTGAATCTTACCTTGGCTAAAAGAAGGCTTAATGTTTCAAGCAGAGCCACCTTGACATTCCAGCTGAACCGATCTCCCAAGATCCGAATGAGTGGTCCAGTAATGCTTACCACAGATGGTTTAAGAGCTTCAGCAGAAGTCAACTTAATAACTAGCCCTAAGGCCTTTGCTGCTTCCTCCTTTTGCTCTGGATTGCCAGTTAGAACACCTTCCCGCAGCACCAGGAGTATAGAAGTCACTCCCTGTCATGACAATTAGATAAGAAAGCTCAGAAGCTTTGATGCAAAAAATGTCTTATTTTTGCTCCTGTTATACACCAGATGAACAAGCTTGGAGAGTTTCTCTCAATTTCCTGTTGACCTTCAGCTGCCTGCTTCCACATTTACAGAGCTACTTTTATTCAGCTTGATTTCATGCATCTACGCCTTGCTAAGCCAGTTGCTATGAGGAAAGTGCTGGTGGATGAGGGAATTTTTAAACCAGAGAAATTTGGCACACAAGTCCAGCATTACACCTCCACAAGAAGCAGCCAGCAATCATGACTTACAAGCATAACAGAATTGTCAAAGATTTTGTTACAAAAGGAGTTGCCTGCAAGGTAATTCAAGAGCAGGGGTAGCCTACAAAAAGTCTCCAACATGTGGATTTGGAATTTTTTCAGTATTTCTAATAGCTGTAACATCATATCAATCAAACCCCCAAAAGGTGGGGGTGGCTGTGATGACTCCACCTTTGCATCACATGCTCAGTCTGATCCTTTACCTTCTTAGGAATGCAGAATCCTGGCACATGCTCTCCTTTGGCCTCGTTCCCTACAACCCGGATGTCCCTGTGTAGGTCCTCAATGAGGGCAAGCTGGTTCCCAGCATCTAATTTCTGCAGGAGACAGGGGTAAGACAAAGATGAGGTAACATCACAACCAGCTTTCCTTTCTGAACTCTCAGGTGTGTCAAGAGAAGGCAGCTATTTCCTGCCTCTTCCAAAGGCCTGCTCCTTCACCCACAATGCAGATGTCAAACTCAGCCTGTACCTCTCAAATCTTCACAGCATTTGCAAATGTAAATGGCGTTTACAATCAAACCAAAAGGTTCAATTCAGGCAGTATTTTAGCAGCTCTATCCCCGCTTTCTCCTTGCCAGCCATTACCACCGTAACCTTTTTAAGCTGCATCTTACCTTGGTGATGGAATTAAGTGCATCCCAGCTTTCATTCAAAACTACAGGATTGGTATCATTAAATAGTCGTATCAAGCCTGAAACCAGGTTCCTGAGATGACCGGTATAGTCTGCTTTTGTCTTGGAGCAGTAGATATTCAGAATGACAGCTGCTGCTTGTCTCATTCCCAGCTCAGGGCTGCGGGTAGCTTCTAGCAAATCTTCAGTTATAATTCTCTGTCCAACATCATCTTCCACGGACAGGATTACAGACTGGCAGTTTGCCATCTCCTAAAGAGTCCAAATTAACTTTACATTAACTCTCAAATAGAATAAAGCCAGATTTAGCACCAGGTTTGCCCGTGTTATCCAGAGCATTATCTCTTAGATAA
Source organism: Anser anser (assembly GCF_964211835.1). Classification (NCBI taxonomy): domain Eukaryota; kingdom Metazoa; phylum Chordata; class Aves; order Anseriformes; family Anatidae; genus Anser; species Anser anser. The sequence goes on along the minus strand of NC_139739.1, from coordinate 11,667,438 downwards.
ATACTACAACACATCCCACTTGCTGATCTTTTCTTATGGAATAGCTGGTCACACTGCCATTAAAGGCTCAATTCAGAACCAATTTCCCACTCATATTTCAGTCCTTATACTTACTTAGTGACAAATTTTAGGGTTAAATAAAGCTATAAATGGGTCACCAGTCTTGGATCAAAGACAGGTATATAATCATCTCTCGAAATTTAACAAGTGACCTGAACTGTTGCACAGGTAGCTCTGCAGCTACAGAGGGGCTAACTTCCAAAAATTAGAGTAGCTCAGTCTGCCCGGTCTTATTTACCCCCAGACACCATGGGTCTTGTCAGATAACTTTTTTTTTTATTATTATTTAAGTAGTTTGAGGCTTTGCATCATAATACTAATTACAAGCACATCTAGAAGCTGAGTGAAAGGGCATCTACAGCAGACAGAAAAGAGGACTTTATCACCAACATTCCCAATTCACCAACTTGTGTACATGTCTATATTCAGTCACAGCTCCAGGATGTTCTCTGGAGTCCAAATAACAGATGTTTCTGAAAGCAGTTAAGAAGGAGTGCTGCGTGCAAAATAGGAGATTTTCTCCTTCCAGCCCTTTAATCTCTCAGTCTTCTATACCAATAATAAATAAAGTTAACTAGACACTCTGGCAGTTCTCCAAGAATAAGTAAACTGAGAATTGCATCTTGTTGCAGGCCAAAGAGACTTTCATACGGATACAAATGGATTTGGAAAGCATATGTTTTTCAACTCTCAATATGCCACCAGGCAAGAAAACTCAGCCTGAAGAAGCTAGTGGATGGAATATGCAATCTGTGAATCTAGAGAACACAGATTCTGTGCTGAGAAATAAACCCAAAGCACTATCTTCAGGCAACCAGTCATAACAGAGAACTGAACCGTGCTACTTGCCAGTTGCTCTTCACTAGTCCCCAGCTTCTCTTTCAGTGCAGACATCATAGCAGGCAGGATGACACTCAAGTGCCTTGTCAGAGCATCCCCTGCTACTGACGAGAGGAAAGCTAGCACACGGGTATTCACAGGGGGAGTAGTCAGCTAAAAAATAAATAAATAAGTAAATAAATAAATGAGACAAGCAAGAAGTTTCTTCAGAAGGAATGAATTTTAAGTCATCTATAACATGAGAAAGTTTTAAGTATGAGTGCATCACAACCGCAGTGACAATGTTTTGAGCATAAAATCGGAAGAAAATTTCAAAATATTTTGTCATCAGTCCAAAGAAATCTGGCAGAAAATAGAATACAAACATAGCTCTAAGCTTAAAATTTGTTTCCAGTTGTACCTTTGGCACCAAATAAGGCAACACCACCCGGCTCTTGACAGCCATAACTTGTTTAAGACCATCCACAGCAAAATCAGATGTCTCTTCATTATCCTACAGGGAGAAAGAACATTATAAACCTGAGACATGATTTGTGACACACCAAGCTAAACCCTGTTTCAAGTGACAATTCACCACGTGATCATATAACCAGTACTTACACAGGTCCTTCTATCTAAAAATGCTCTTCTATTATATAGCTAAAACCTAAACAAGCTCTTACGTCACATTTTTCTGATGTGACATATCATGCATGGTGGCCAATTTATGGAGGTGACAATGGCAATTTCCTAGCAGAGCCAGATGCAGCAATTCTTAGGCTTGTACTTTAGCCACAAGACTTGCCCTGCTGATGGCTAGCATGACTAGGAGGAGACAATGTAGAGATGCCACTCCCTGGAAGGGTCTGCCAATGCAAGCTTGCCTCTCCTTTAAGCTAGTCATTCAAAACTTGTCCCACAACATCATTAAGTTGTTGACTAACACTGAGTAATGCTTACCAGCTGCTTCAACAAAAATGGCAGGATGTCCTCAAGAGCTTGATGTCCAATTGTTGAGTGCAACTGTTCAAATGTTTTAGCTGCGGCCTCTCTGACTTCTTCCAGAGGGTCACACAGAGCTTTTCTCACGGTAGGAACTAGGGACTCGGAGAAAACCAGTACCTGAAAACGTAGAGATAAAATTACAGAATATCTAAAGCACAATGGACACGTGCATCTCAGTAGAATACTTAAGAACAGGAATTTACACAGCAGACACTAAGTTTCTGTTTGCTTGAAATATACCTGAAGAAAAGAAGGATTAATCAAAGATTCACAGTGCTCTAAGGATACCATGTGGATGTTTTTTATTATGATAGCTCATAAAAGTCAGAACTGTGCGATGGTTTAAATATATCAACAGATGCAAATGTGTACATTTGCCTCAACAGCAGCTCATGTTAGTTTTAAGTCCTGAATTTAGTCCACAAAGGAAGTCCAATACTGTCACTATATTTCTGTGTCTCTACTGCAACAGCAGCATTGTAACAAATACCTAGGAAATGGCAGATTTCACCTTCCTTATTTAACTTACCGCATCTCTGCTGGTAGATTTCATTATCTCGCTCAGCCCAATGCAGACTCCTTGTCTTTCATCATTCTTGTCTGACCTCAGTCCGTCTTCCAGAATAGGAATGATTTCAGGAAGGATCTTCTCTCCTAACTTCCGGACAAGGTCTCCCAGTGTCCGTGCCGCAACCTATGCCCCCAAAATTAATTAATTATTTTCTTGTTTTATAAAACTTAAGCAGCTGAATTTTGAGCAAAAGTTAGCTTTTAACTATAAACTACCATTTATGGTATAGACAGAGTAGTAGCAATGGAAACAGCACTATAACAAGTAGTCATATAAAAAATAGTTTTACTGCCATCACAGTTGCCTTCAGTAAAGAGAGAACTCTTACACTCGCTCTCAGTCCAATTAAATTCATTATGGCTTTAGAGTGATTCATAAAAAAATGATCCTGTGTTCTTCATGAATTAGTTTGTAAGGTCTGCAGTAACAGGAATGCATTACTCAGTTTCTCACCGTTCGTTTATCTGCACAAGTACTGGCTAAGAATTTCAGCAGAAGCCCAAAGAGGGTTGGCAAAATTTCACGCAGTGTGCGAGGAGTGTTTGAGACTACAATCTTCCAGACATGTAAGGAGGCTTGACGCACTACCAGCTGGGTGTCAGAGCGGCCCATGTACAGCCCTGCCAGCACCCTGTTTCTCCTCTCCACACCAAGAGCATTAATGATAGCCTGAAAAGAAACAGCACAGAATTGTATTATCCACTCCTGAAACTTCCAAAAAGAACAAGATACATGCTTATTCAATATGTCTTTCCAGCAGGTTTCCAAGCTGATTTTAAAAAAAGCACAACAGACAGGAACAGCTTTACCTTGTTTGATTGGGCTGTTCCAAAGTTGTCATCCTCTGAGGCAGTTTCTGTGGTCATTTTTCCAGTCACTCCTGAGATATGGAATAAAAGATCTCCAAGGAGCTGAACTGAGCTAAACCTGGCAACAGAAAGCAAGTCAAGTGTTACAAACAGGGTAATCAGGCAGTCCCTGTCCAAGTACAGCAATACATCAAATAGAAACATGAACAAAATGCAAGGCAAAGAGTTAGGTCAGCACTGAAATGCTGTACGGACTGATATGTAAGATCATTCTGCCTACATGACTGTGAACAAGCATGCTGGAGAGAAGGGGAAGGAATGAATTCCAAGCCAGACAGGACGAGAGAGCTCCTGTATCAAAATAATATATCAGGGAATTGTGTGGATTCTGAAAAGGAAGATGACTTTGCCAGTATCTGTGCCAACCCAAAAGACATTCACCTGGGATAAAGGCAACCATCAGCACTCAGCTGACACAAGCCTCTTAGTACAACTAATTTTTGAGCAACTGCTATTAGCTGTGAGCGCTCCACTGCACATTTCCATACACAAGCAAAAAATACCTTACTCAGCACTTTGAAAAATGAGAAACAATATGTTTGCGACTAAATATTGCCACATCAGCTACCTTGGAAGTGCTTGTCAGAGTTGCTATCAGAATTAATAATCTAGTAGGAATGCTTTGCAGGTACCAGGAAACCTGATCCATGGCTGGCAGGGCTTCTCAGGCTCGGTGCTATAAGGCATCATACTCAATCATCAAGCAAAAAGAGACATTTGCTTTTGCTTCATAGGAGGTCTCTGAACTTGCTTGAGAAGCAACAAAGTCTTAATGACACCAGTTTTCTAAGCATGGAAAGTCTGTGGATAAGATATACCCTACCTTATCCTCCACAAATCATCAAACAGGCCATCCTCAAGCTGTGGCAGGAGAAGCGCGATGGCAGTCTCAGCATACATACTTATGATTCTCTGGCCAGCGCGCAGGGCAGTGTCTCTCACAAACTCATTCTCATCTGCTAGTGCCTGAACAGAGAGAGAAGTGTCTGTGAAACCTGTTTTTTGTTTTCTTTTTCCACCACAATATACAAGACCAAGAAGGAAAACAAAAAGATGTTTTCTCTCAGCCATGAAAAGTAAACGAACCATAGAGTTGTGAATGGACAAACGTGATTTCAAGAAATTACTAGTGACCACAAAAGACAGCAAGCAAATAACTTGGAAGAATAAATCATTTATAAATTAAATTCTTTTATGTATTTTTATAGCCCAGCAATGCTGAACAAATACCTACCTGTCTCACAATTACTGGAAGTGACGCTTAAAATACTCTGGAGGCTTTTTTATTTTTTAATCTGCTAACAAATAGAATTCTTTAGGTCTCTGCTACATACCTTAAGGATACAAGGGATGATGGGACCAACATATGGAATGAACTTGTCTCCAAAGGTAATTGGCAGGTAGTTGAACATCATGATATAACCATCGCGCACGTGTGGAGCAATATCTACTTTACTGGCAGTAGCTACAATCTCTGGCATAAGTTTCTCCAGCTTCTCCACCCCCAAACCAGCCATAACTTCAGCCAGACCTGGAGAAAAAAAGCAAGTAACAGAGTTGATAAATGCCAGAAACAACAAAGCTAATCTGATTCAGTAAGAGAAAGCCTGAGCTCCGTATTCAGACACAGCTGTCCTCACCTTGAGCAGCACCAGATCGGTCCACTGAGCTCTGCTCATATGTCAGTGTCTCCATCAGCCATGGCAACAAATCCTCAAAGCATGATTCTCCCATGCCCTTTACCATGGCTCCCAGTGCTTTTGCAGACACTGTACGCACCTAAAAGACAAGAGAAACAAGAGATTTGTAAAATACCCTGTCAAAGTTACTAAGACAGAGATGTGTCAGCCTTATTACAGATCTACAGAAGATGATGATAAAGTTTAACATAATGCACTGAAATGGTATTTATACAAGAAGACTTACTTCAGGTACAGGATCCAGCAGAGATGCCTTCAGTCCAGGAGTCACACTGGGTAGGTAAGGAGCCAGATCCTGAAACAAAGAGCCCAAAGATTAAGTAGTAGATTCAAAATGAGAAAAACTTAAATCATCTTTATGTAACGGGCAGTTCAGCCCCTTACTATTAGCAATCACCCGTAACATCTTGAGAGTTCAATCAGTTCTTTTTAAAACCCTGAAAATGAGCACACTGGATTGTTCTCTAAGTAGAAGAAAGAACACCAGTTCCGTGCAAACCACTCGAAACCTTTTTGATGCTCAGCCATAACTTAGCACTTTGTATCTAAGGAAAATCCAACACTTAACATTTACACAAGGTTTAAATATAGAGATTATCAGCACAAAAATTAAACACGGTTCTTTAGCCTACAGTGAGGTTGTACAAATACTTTTCAAACAAACCCAGGATCCATTTGTAAACAACTGATCAGTGTTTCGCTGGTAGTAGTTCTGCTTGTTTATTTGTTAGGGCATTTTATATATGGCAAAAATTAAAAGACTTCTTTTGCAGGGATAAATCTGGTAATACCTAGATGAGGCAAGTGCAAAGCTAACAGTCTCAAGCTCCTGAGAATTTTCACTGCCTTTATAGCCACTGCCTGTTCGTTTACATACATTTAATTAAAGCTGCCTGGATTCTAATATTGTTTACCTTAATAACAAAATCCCCAAACCAAATAAATTATCCCCCGTGCTTTCTCCCTTAGCTTCTACACAGTAAATATAGCACACAGTTAGAAAGCTCCTTCAGTACTGTACCTTCTGATCAGTCAGGGAGTACATGTTCCCAATAATCTGCGCAGCCATTTTCCTCGTGTCTGTGGAACGATCTTGAAAAGCTCTCTGCACAATCGGCATAATAAGAGCTAACGATGGAGCGTCAATGAAATGGACAAATTTGGTATCCAGCAGAGTCTGCAGACACTTCTGAGTCTTCCTGGAAGGGTCAGTGAGAGCATCCAACAGAACTGGAGTGATCGCTGAACATTTTTAAAAAGGAGAGAAAAGACTTTATTTGTACATAAAACAAAAGCACATGCCAGAGTGAGCTGGTGTTCTCTCACAGGATGCTTTACATCCTCTTAAAGCATTCAGAAGCATAGAACAGAGAAAACCCTAACAACATTAGCTGACAAAACAGAAAGGAGTATTCACAAAAAGCCCTGAAGCAGACAGCTGTTGTGAAGCTTTCATGTTATACTGCTATAGAAGTAGCTTCATTTCTACAGAAGTTCACGTTTAATCCTAAATGCAGTGAACATAAACTGTGCTATTATAAACCCTGGTCATTGTTCGGCACTAGAGATGCAGACAGTTCTTACCAAGGATCTCTGGATTCCTGATGACAGACCCAATCTGCCTGAGAGCTTGCTGACCCGCATTCTGCACCTTCACGTGAGAGTCTGTGAGCACTTCAGTAAGTTTTGGCACAATATTGGGTAAGCAGGAGGAGAGCTGTTTGGGAGCACAGTATGCCATGGCTCCCAGCAATTCCACTGACCCTGTGCATGAAGAACACAAAAAGAAAGAAAGAAAAAAATTGCAAAACAATACATAACATTAAGAAGAAATAAGAGAAGATTCACCTCAAACTCAAATCTACAAGTGGTCTCAGCAGAGAACACAGAATGGCTGAAATCCATTAAGCCACTCTGTGCACTTTAAAATACAAAAACTATTTTTGTTTTGTTTAGTACCAGGGAAAAGAAAGGTGGGATGGGGGGGTGGGAAAGGAAACATCTAGCTTCTGGACTCCTTCTGGAGAGATGACGGATAAAAAGCATCCCTTGCATCTTCCAGGATAATTTGCTCAGGTATCATAAAATGGTCTGGGTTGGAAGGGACATTCAAGATTATCTAACTCCAACTGTGGGCAGGGACACCTCCCACTAGACCAAATTGCTCAAAGCCCCGTCCAACAACCTGGCCTCAAACACTTCCAGGGATGGGGCATCCACAGCTTCTCTGGGCAACCTGTTCCAGTGCCTCACCACCCTCTCAGTAGAGAATTTCTTCCTAATATCTAATCTAAATCTACGCTCTTTTAGTTTAAAGCCATTACCCCTTGCCCTGTCACTACTCTCCCTGACAGAGTCCCTCCCCAGCCTTCCTCTAGCCCCTCTTAGGTACTGGAAGGCCACTATAAGGTCTGCCCGGAGCCTCCTCTTCTCCAGGCTGAACAACCCCAACTCCCCAGCTTTCCTGTAGCCCCCTTTAGGTATTTATTGGTACTTATTTGGGTACTTATTATTAGGTGCTTATTCCTACATCCTTACATCTGTAAGGATGCACGAATAAGCAAGGGGAACAACAGCAAAAGTAACTATGAGTTACTGTCAGTCATGTCAGCCAGATATTGGTCCATACCAGCTTTGGTTCTCCAAGATTCCTCTTCTAGTGCTGCAAGAAGTGATGGCAAAACCAGCTTCACTCCATGAGTACTCAAGTTGCTCATCACTGCTTTGGCACAGTCATCTGCAGCCTCCAAGGAGAAGAGAACATTTACAAGGAGTCACAACATGGTTTTTCCTTCTTCACTCAACGACTCAATGGGAACAAAGCCTTCAAGTAAAATTGTGTCTAACTCCAACAATGCAGCTAGCCAAAAGTAGCTCCCAGTTAATGGCCATTGAAATAAAATGCTTTCAGTTTTTAAGAAGACCAAGTTATATCAGTGGCCTCTCAAGGCATGTGTCACCTTCTCAATCTGCTTAACTATAAACAGCATTCATATCCATTCCATTTCTGTTTTCTCCTAACTGCATGTTGTCAGAAATCTGCGGCCTCTTACCTCTCGCACATACTGGTTCCCATCTCCAAAACAAAGCAGCAAGTGAGGTAGCACATGAACCACGTACGGCTCAAAGAGCTTTCCAAGCATGCTGCAGAGCATCTCAAAGGCAAACAGAGCCCCTAAATGAACATAAAGGATAGTCAGAGGAAAATAAACGTAAGGGATAGTCAAGGGAAAACATAACTTCATTTAAAGAGAATGGAAAGAGCACATGTAATTTGCCAGATATCTGTAGAATTCCTCCAAAATCCCTCAAATCTCAGCCTGAAAATCTCTTGCTTTCTTGCACTTGTGGCAAACACTGTGGTGGAGATCTGTGGTCTCAGAAAGGACAGCAAGAGGCCCAGTAGCATTAAACCCATGTAACAGTCCTGACTCCTAGCTTCGGTAAACACAAATAAGGACAGGAAACATCCAGCATCACAAGGAAGAACTAGGTTCTGAAAGCCACTCTAGACCAGCTGAGTATGTACTGCCTCAAGAGGCAGAAGCCCACCTAGGAACACCTGCCTTTGAAAACAGGAGGCAGGAGTACAAACATACTGTCTAGGACCAGATAACCTTCTCCCACCACAACACAAACAGACCAGTTTTAGGACACTGTACACAATTAGTGGCTTCATGACAGACAGCCCTCATTTCCTATGCTGCAAACTTTTGTAAAATAAATGTAAAGAAAAGCACAAGGTATCATTCAACATGACCATAGCAGTAGTAGATACAAGATAAAGGTGAAGTATTTAGAAGGAAAGGCCTTTCAGAAGGAAAAGTTCCTTACCCTCACGCCGACGGAAGTTCTTCTTGTCCTGGATAGCATCGGTTAGCGTGGTCATCATCTCCTGCTGCTTGAGAGAAAGGATGCCAAGGCCTTTCACCAGGCCTGCCAGCCCATAAGCTGCACCTTTGCGCTCAGCATACTTATCCGATTCTAAAAGCAGCTGCATCAGCTTCTGTATCATTCCTCCTGCATCTTCCTTAATTGCAGGCACCAGTGGTGGTAAACAGCTTGCCACTGACTCCTGAACCTGTAAAACAATCCACCAGCTGTCAGATCACAATATACTGATCACTAATGTAACTTTCCCTGAGATTGCACCCACGATGAGAGCTGTCTGTCACCAGAGCCATTTTTCATCTCTCTGACATCAGTGTTAACCTGCCTCTGCGTGGAACATGGGGACTCCTCCAAGAAGGCACCCACCTGCTGAGATGGTGTGGACAAGGCTGCTATCAGTTTGCCAACAATTGGTTTCACTTTAGGGTCACTCTTGTCCAGATGTTTTGCCAGTGAACCCATCAGAATGACCACACTCTGCCTGACAGCATCATAGCTGGCATCATTAGGAGCATTTTTCAGGAATTCTTCAAACACTGGCAAGAGAGAGTTAACATTGTCCTGAAAAACAAAACCACAGAACTTGCCACTAGAGTCCACTCAGAATGAGATTTGCTATGCTCAGTGGACTTGTTTGTTCTTCTCTGAGCCAACAAACCAAACAATCAGACAGTATTTACAGTTCGTTTAATATGCCACATCACATAAAACCTTGTGTCATCCTGACAGGCAACAAATATTTCCTGCTAGAGAGAAGTTAGTCCTTAAAAATTAGATCGCCAAAGCTGTCAGCACAACGTTCTGCCAGAAGCAGTGCAAGTTACCAAGCAAGACTGCTAGCCTAAATGTGAGCACCCGCTCTTTTGCTTGTTCCATTTGCAAAGAAAGAACAGAAAGGTAAAGCAAACTTCACACTGCTTTTCTAAGAAACAGAAGGGAAGACAAAATAATGAAAATACTCTGACTGTCATCACCTGTCAAGAGAAGTCATAAAGACAGTTGCAAGACACGAGAGTGATAACAGAGCAGAAACACCGAGCTTAACAGGAATATAGAGGACTGTCCAGAAGAGGTGACTGGCACACGAGGAAAAAAGAGACGAGCAATTTACATCCCCTAAACCTCTCCCATCTAACACATCTTTGTGAGGAAGGTCATGATCCTTAGTTCTTGGAATAATTTCAGTTGTTATGAAGTTTCATTAAGCCAACGATCTGAAAGCTTTCAAATTTTGCTTCCCATGAGGCCTGAAAGGGAAATATCACCTTTGGTGGTATAATTTTACTTGGTGGTATAATTTTACTCTTATTACTCTAGTGGTATACCATTTTAACTCCAGTTAATTCGGGGCTATTTCTTTTTTTATATCAATGACAGAATCATGGTTGTAACCAACACTAGTCACTAACAGAACATCACTGATCAAAAAAATCCTACTATATGAAACTTTCAGCTGTTACAAGTAACATCACCATCTAAGAAAAATACATCAATAAATGGGCTCCAACACGGTATCTACATTTTCATCCCACCTGTTCCCACTGCTAGAGAGAGAAGCATTCAGACTTACTTTGCCATGAGTGTTGAGTGTTGAAAGAGCTGCATCTAACATGCACTTCCTGACCTCAGGACTGCGATCGTTCAGGGCATCCGGTACAAAAAACTGAAAGAGTGGCTTCACCTGAGAACTGTCCAGATGCTGTGAGAGCTTGTTAAGGGCCAACGCTATGCCACACCTGTAAAGGTGGTGAGCTGAGTGAGCTTACTGACTTTTGACAGCATTTGCTTGAGGTCTCAAACACATCTGCTATCAACAGTACATTAAAGAAATTAAGAGAGAAAGATGCTATGAAATTAGAGGGCTTCAGTGTCCAAGCTAAGTGCATTTCATTACATAACCCCATGCTGCAGGTTCCCAAAAGGACAACAGTCCTTCAGCCAAATAATGCCTTTTATGCTGATTAAGCGTTACAGATACTTGGGCCAACACACAGACATCAGGATCACTTTATCTACTGCTGAAATACAGCAGCTGTACCACAGCGTACATCAGCACTAAACAAATTAGCTTAAGAGAGCAAACAAGATCTCCAATTAGACCTGTATAGGGCATGCAAGTAGACAAAAAGTAATTATGTAAATTGGAATTTTTTCAGTTCATTAGGGCTAGCACTGCTGCCTGATTCTCTTGCAACAATCACTTGTCCATACAGAGATAGGAATCCATTAAGATAGGACAAGATTCAGAGAGACTAATTGGGAAAGATCCTGTTCTTAACAGAAGGGCATAGAGAAGATAGCACCAAGTATTTGGACGGAAGTGAGAGCATCTCAATTTGGAGTGCCCAGCCTGCTTGAGGGGCACAAATATTCTTAACAAGAAGGAACCATGAAATCAGCAAGTCAATATAACTACGTGTATTTTGTCCTTGAACATTCCCTTATAGAAATACAAGTGTAGAAACACTGCCTGGATGTATAAATAAAAATCTGGAACACTGCATTGGATGCACAGGAAGCGAGGAGATAAACATGAAGATAACTGTACCTTGCTTCCCACTGGTCAGGTGGTGATTCAGATATCACTCGTCCCAAAGCATCCAAAACTGGAGGTGGCCTCTGCAAGGAGGGAAATTTCATCAGAATGCCTTTTCCAAGGACACAAGCGCAGAGAATACTGTCAGGCATACCTGCAATGCCATTTTTAAAATACTGCAGAGAGGTAATGATACCACTAGCAGAAGAGCATAACAAAAAACAAGCAGAGTGCTAGTTTAAGACCAAAAAAACTTAATTCTAGTCCCTGCTCTGCCACAGTCTTCCTGTATCACCTAAGCCATATCATTCACCTGTGCAATGGTGCCATTACTTGCTGTTAACTTGAGGACCAATACATTAACGTTTGTGATGAGCTCAAACAGCAACAGTAAGCTTCATGCATATTCTCAGAGCAGACAAAAGGAAAAATGATCTTTAAAAAATAGAAAATACAGCACAAGCTTGGGCCTGTCAACCCTTTGGGACAAGAGTACTTACATAGAGCTTCTCCTGGTAAATCTCTGTAAGTTTATTCATAACCTCTGCTGCTTGGTTTTGATACTGAGCTACAGCTCTGGAAAGGGCTTCAGCACCTGCTTGTCTCACTGCCTCTTCATGGTAGATGACATCTTTGATCAGCAGAGAACAGAGGTCAGGCTGCAGCTCCAGACCCATGGACTCCCACAACCTGCAGCACGCACAAAGAGGCCACAGATCACCCTTCAGGTAGAGAAGCCACTGCTACGTGCAATATAAGGCTGACCCAAACCTGCCCTCCGCCTCCAGGAGGCAAAGCCCCTGCCTATAAAGCTTCACAAGGTGAACAGCAGAGAGGCCCCCTTACAATCCAGTCAGCTGGGAATAACTCTCACCTCTCTGCCAACTTCTGTATCTCATCTTCCACATCAAACTTTACTACCCAAAGGCGACGCAACAGATTCAGTCCATTCTTTTCATCGCTGTCTGGGGTTGGTAGAACCATTTGTAGCTCCATCAGTCCCTGAATTAATTTACAGGAGAATCAGTGCAAATATCTGATTTTACAAACGGACGCTTTAAAACACTTAAAACTTTTGCCAAGTCAAGCTCTCAGTGGTTGGAAGTATCAAAATTCATGCACACTTGTGCAGCACTAGGTTGTGCTCTGGTGACTACAGTCTTTTCTGTTCCTGAGAACAGAGAAACTAGCTCAGGAGAGCTAAAAAGAAATTTGTTTGACGGCAAAGAAAAAGAAAGCACCCTCAGTTTTTTTGGTTTTATCTTCTTTGAAGTGACTAAGCCTGAAGCTTTCCAAAAACACAAGGCCCAATATAGACAAAGCAATTTTTTGACAGCTTCTCCCTTTGAGACTAAGCTCTATGCAATTTTAAATAGAAAATGGTAAGCTGTTGTAATTACACTTGTTTCAACAAAACAAAAGTGTGGATAGACCCAGAGTATACTCCTTTCCACCAGGTAAATCTTGCACAAAAAGCATTACTCATAGCATTAACATTCAGTAGCTAAAACCTCCTACTGCAGACATATCGCCCAAGGACTAGGATCACAGCCGAAGCCTCTCTTCAACAGTGATGGAGAAGATTCACCTCCCCAAAAATGAAAGAAGTCAGTGTAACCATGAGTTGTTCCCACCTACCCTGAGGGCTGCATCTCGAACATTCATGCACGGGGACTGCAGGGCCTGCAGTAACACATCAATCTCCTCCTGTTCCGCATAGGCACAGCCGTCCTCCCCACTGCTACTCGTGCACAGGGAGGTCAGTGCGTTGGAAGCCAGAACCTGAAATGCCGAGAGGAAGCATTAAAGATTCCACCACTGCCCTTTTCTTCTCTGCATTTGATCAAAGGAAGTACAGGTGGGCATTGAGTGCTATCACAAGCAAAGAAATTCTGAAAGAACAGAGACGAGGCTTCAGGATGAAAATAAGAACTGAAGAGTTCAGTCCAATCCCGTGCCTTTTTGTTACTATTTGTCTTTCTGCCACCTCATCCTTTTGATCAAACTTTACTGCTGGTCACTCCAGGGAGTGACTACAGATTTTCTTTGACTGAACAAGGCCTTAGAGAAGGAATAAAATGACACCTGGGGAAAACTGAAGAATGTTTGATGCGTAAAACTCACAGGAAAAAAAGACACAGGTATTTTATCCCCCCCCCCAATACCGTAAACATAGGAGACAAATGATAATATATCAACCACCAGCCTCAGGGACCAGGTGGATGTATTTCCCTTGGTTAGATGCTGATGAAACTGAGGCAGAATCCTGACAGTGGTTATGAAGCTCAGGACTCACCTGTAACCGTGGAGAACCTGTTCCTATCACCCGGGTCAGCAGAAGCAACATGTCCCTTCGGGGCAGCAACTCCGGGCCATTCTGAAAGAGGAGGAGGGGAGAAAAACCCACGTCTTGTGACTCCAAAGAACTATGCCTGTGTATGGCCGTCCTTATTTAAGAACCACAATAAAAACCTAGGTCTAGGCACACAGCCAAAACCTGTGACAGAAAACAGTCGTACGTTGTTAACTAACTAGTAGAATTAATCTGCTTTATCCAGTTTACACATTAGGTGTTTCATCCCATCCCTCAGCTTTACAGCCATAGAGGAAGGTGACCTCATCCCCACAGCTCTCACTTACCTCATCCACCAGCAAAGCCTGGCCATTTGCTGACGATCTCAGCTGAGCGTGAACCGTAAGGATCTGCAGAATCTTGACCAGGAACTCCTCCTTGTCTTCACTGTTATGGGGCGTCTCGATCATAACAGTCTTTAGGAGAGGAAAAACTAAGGAAAATGCTGGAGCTGATAATGGGGCAGCACCTGTGAAAAGGAGAAAGAATCCTGTGAGCACAACTGCTCACCATTTTATAATACTGACTGATGCAAAATGTACACTCTGTAGGTTGTAACAGATATTGCCAGCTTCAATCTTACATACAAACCTGTTAAGTGACTCTAAGTATTTCTGTGCCCCTAAAAACACAGTGTCTATGGGATGATGTCTCGTGTACCTGGACTTAGCCCATACAGACACAACGCTCAGCCTGTTGAAGGCAGCTTGCATAGCCTGCCACCTGTTGAGTCCCTATCACTTTGCCACTTCGTGGCAGCAACATTAGGGCTCCAACACTGACATTTGGCACTCAGATCTACCTAATGTTCTTGCTTGCTATATCGATGAGCTGGCTTTAATTAAAGTCATTTTAGAATTACAAATTACTTCCAATACTATAATATTTCAAAAAACGCACAAAGCAAATGCAATTTGCTGAGCAAAATCCATTGAAACAATTCAATGGGTTAAAGTAGATGGACATGCAAAACCATGGTTTTGTCTATACAGACCATACTCAGGGGATGGGGGAGACATCACAAAATTAAATCATTACACAATCAGTGTTGAAATTAAAAATCTAATATTTAAATTGCATTAAGTTTGCATGTACACTCTCTGAGAATTCACTTGAATTAAACTAAAAAAACATTACGGTCAATTTTATTCTAAGCAACAGGATCCACACAGGGATCTGATATTATTTAACTAACTCATTTTTAAAGTTGCTTTGTCCCAAAGTAGCAGCTTATTTGCCAGCTGTATTCCCTTTAAACACTTCCTACCAACCTAACAAACCTGTCACTCCAGCCTTCATTTGGATTCTTGAGAATGAGGTTTCTCTAATTCTGGCACAAGGCTCAAACCCTCTTCCCCCTAGAAAAAAATAAGGCTTTTGGATTCCTGTTGTTAAAGACTTTGATTCTTCCTTCTCACCGGGGCTTGGCTATGGGACATAACAAGTGCTTGTTTCAGTCTTCCAGTTAGTCCAAAGCAAAAAGTTTAAAGAAAATCTGAACGCTACAACTAAGAAAAAGAAAGAATGATTCTTTTTGGTTTCAAGCTAAACTGTCAGCACTACTTACTTGCTGAGTATATATATGGTTAAGTGTAGAATGTATTCTTGAACATATGCCCGTGGGCCTCTAGCTGGAGTCGTGCTTTTATATATTGTTAAAACTAAAGTACTGGATATCTAGGGAAAACGTTTGCTTTCAACATCCTATCTGTGCTGTCAGAGAATGCCACAATTTAGATTTCTAAGATGCAGATGAAGAGCACTGCAGATACAATACTGCAGTATTAGTCAGCTTATGTAGGGCATAGATACATACTGCAGAAGTAGTTCAAGAGAGAAATATTAAATACCAAACACACTGTGAGCTCCTAACTATTTAACATGAATAGTTTAGGTAAAAAACCCGCTATCTCGGATGTGAGATTTTTCTCACTATCTGTTTGCTCACTATCTGATTTTACGCTTTTTTTTAATTATTGGCCAGATATTTTTAGGCTTAAGCAACTGTCCCTCTACATGCAGCAGGAAGGAGAAGGCTTTATCTGAGAAGATAAATGTTCTGTTAAAAGAGTAGCTGGTATTTTAAAACGTATCTTGGCATTTCAGCAATGAATGATAAATTTTACCATGTACAGACAGTATAAAGACGTGTGGTCTCTCCTAAGTATCATGGTAACTGAAGAAACTAACTTCCACTAAACAGTATTGTGTAAGACAGCACTCAAAAGCATTTTAAGAACTTTGAGGAAAAATTATTTGGGAATACAACTTGACTTGTCCAACAAAGTGTTATGGTACCTACTGCCTTTCTCTTGCCAGAGAAGTAAAAAAAAAAAATCAGATATTCATTTAAATAAGCACTGTAAGAAATATTGAAGGCAGAACATTCAAAATACTTTCACTGCTTTCTGGAAATAAGCATTCAAATGTTAATGATCCTGCAATTAATATGGAAATGTATGACATAACAGAGACACTGAATTATCACAGAGACGTTGAGAACTAAAGTGGTGCTCAACATGGTCAACTGTTCCTGCTCTACAGTAAAGATTATTTAAGTCAGAGTCACAAAACTGCAGATCTGACTGGCGACAGAACTGTAAGGGCAGAATTGAACTACTGGGGTAAGGGACCAAGTGGAATCCTGGATTTCTTTAAAAAAATTATAAACTGTCTACCACAGCAGTTTCTAACCGAGCTAGATGATGATCAGCTCCAAAGCCTGGGTGAACCACCTCTATCACTACAGAACACCGCATCTGTAAAGACGGACTAAGTCATCCCTGCCTCCAAAAGAAGCAGACTTCTCCAACCTCTTCAGAATTCTTATCTATTAGCATGTAGTGATACAAGTACTTGCACACCCCATCATAAAGCAGATTTTGGAATTGATCTATTTTAAAACTAACCCCTGGGTTCATTTTAGCCCAGATCATACTCTCGAACTATAAAAATATTGGTGCTTGCCCTTATGTTACGAAGTAGAAAGGAACTGCTTCTTCTGTAACCGTGCCAGAATAAAATATTCATGAACTGCAGTACTACGTAGAAAACAAGAACCCGCCACAGGCACTTCTCTGCTGAGATCTCAGATAACAAGCAATTATTTTGTCTTTCCACTTAGTCTCACTGAATCACTTATGCTAAGTGGTGGTGAAATGCAAGAACTGTCCTTAGCAAAGATGAGTCTTAATTTCACTACTATTATTTCTGTCTGAACCATTTTAAGAAAAAAGTTATTGCTGTTTCATTTTTACACTTAACTGTAATTGTAATATATTTTCTACTACTGCCACCGCACACACAAAAAAAAATCAATGAGGAAGTTACAGTTTTTCATATCTATGAAAAGACTTATTGGATTTAAAAAGAGAAAAAGTGAAGTCTCACCTATGAAACATACAAACCAAGAAAACTAAAACAACTAAGTTATTTGGGGGGGGCAGGGAGGTTAAGATCTACAGTGCCTTTTACCTGTTTCTCCCTTGCCTGTTCGGCTAGGAATGGTGTGGGCATGCAGCAAGCTAACAACTCTGTTGAGAGCAGTTGGCAGCTCTTCTTGACACCAGGAATCATCCAATTCACATTCAGGTTTCATCAGACGCAAGGTCACATGGCTCACTAAAGTACCTGGTACGAAAGAATAAGAAAAATATGAGAAGACTAAAACCAAACATTTCTTGAGAACAATCCCCCTGAACACAGACCAAAGAATTCTAACAAAGCTCTAGGAAACATCCCAGGCTGCAAAAGATGTGCAAAGATGGAAGCACAGCCCTAAGGGTTATAGGGGACATTTCCATTCAGAAGAGTCACTTTCTGCTGTATGAACACTATTGTGTATTCCCTCCAACAAGGAGCAAACTTCTTGTTTTGCAACATCCGTCATGAAATTTCAGTAATTCCAAGCTTTTCTAAAGATGTCAGCCCAAACCAAGACCTGTCCAGCAGTGGGATCACTAGGACACTGCAGTCAGCTCTTTAAACACTGTTCCATAGTGTTTTTTCCTTACCTATCTGTGGTATACGGTCATGATCCACAGCTTATAAGAGCGAGGATTTTGACCACCCTGCCATAAAAGTCATGCACCCTTGCCCTTAAACAGCAACTGCAAATACTAACCAAAAGTTTTAAGTCGAGCAGGCATGACACAGGAAGCTAAGGAAAGAAAAGGATCCTTAATTCTTGGAGCAGCCAAAGGCGATCTAAAAAGTGGCAAGAAGGAGCTGATGAGACCAGGAATGTACTGAGTTAGACCAGGAGGTTTTCTCTTGATAACAGTGTCCAGGAGTCCCAAGGCTGTTTCCAGTTCATTATCAAGCTGTAAGAGAAACAATTTGAAGGATTACCATAAATTACTCTGGTAGCTGCAGGGCTGGCAAAAAAGATCATCAAAACTTGCCTCCTTCAATCGTTTCCTTATTTGAGACTCCTTTTCCAGCTGTGCATGCATTAATTCTTTCTGCTTGCTAGTCAGTTGCACCTCATCTTTTATTCCTTTCTTCTTCTTTATCTCCTGCAAATAGAGAGAGCCATGGACATTATTAACTGGTAACTATTAACTTTAAACCCTCAATTAGGTGGAGGAATAAGTTGGACACCTTGCTTTTCAGAATTTACTTTTAAAACAGGATGGAAGCACCCGTTTAACAACCCCTACTGGGAAACTCACACAAGATGCACTGAACAAGAGATGAAGAGAAAAACAAGTATTACCAACTAGTAAGTGCACTCAAAAATCAACAGAATACAACAGAAATTAATACACATACAGGCGTAAGAGAAACTGATATACACAGATACAAGAAAATAAAATATTTAGGTATTCAAAGAAATACAGAGAATCTTTCCCAACACTGTACACAGGTATGCCAGAAGCTATGCACAAAACAGATGAGATAGCTTGGTGTCTCAGCCATCACTAATAGCTTTCCTGTTCCCATCACCTCACCTCCTTCAGCTCCAGCTCAATGATTTGTTCCTTGAAAGAGTAAGCTTTATTCTCCCTCTTCATATTAGCCTTTTTCATACTGTCCTGTTGAGCACTGAGAAAGAAAGCAAAGAATCAGCACTATTCTGAAGAAAGCATACAGATCTAGGAACTTCTGTGCAGAAAAGAGTATCTGGCAAACCCAAACCCACTTACTCACTGACAAGATGCCAGCAGGAATCAATCCCCATGTTCACAGAAAAAAGAAATGATAGTCTTACCTCTGTATTATTGACTTGTCATACAGTTCTCCCTCTGGTGTCTTCATGATGGCAAATTCCTCTCGAGTAACCTGGCACAGAGCTGGATTCTCCATTGATGCGGAGATGGTGCTGATGAGCTGTGGGAGCACTCTGCCAGGTGAAAGCAGGGAGAGAGATCCCACTGCATTCATGGATGACTATCAAGAAAACAAAGGAAAAACCACTATCATCAGTACTCCTTGATACTGCTTCAAAAGACTATGCCCTGCTGAAGCAGGCCATGTTGTGTTCTTTGAGAGCAACACCCTTCGAGTTCTAATTCCTCATCCAGTGGGTATCAAAACCTTATCTAGAATTCTACTCAGCTGCTGATACACATTCTCCCTGCAGCCTTAAATCCCAGCTCTTTTTTTTTTTTTCCCACTGGATTTCTCTTTGAACCTGCCTTTTCTCCACCTTAGAGACACATCTCCTTTCTGATAGACCACTTAACTTCTCCAAAAAACTCTTTTGTTTCAAAGTATCTCCTTATACTAACAACAGGAAAGCAGAAGTTTATCACCTGGTTCTCTGGAGTGTAGGCAGTGAGTCTGGGTAGTATGTCATTCAGATGTTTGGTAATAAAGTCTTTGGGATCTATCTTCATCTTGATGAGGAGGGCTGGCCAAAGACCTGGCTGTACCGCCACTAGCATGAAGAATAAATAAACATAATAAATATGAAGCAGATTACTAATACAATGAAACAAAAAGGTAAAATAAATTAAAAAAAAATACCACATACATTGTCCATGAGAGTGGTTTTACCCCTTTACTTACCTAGAGACGGATGATGGCTGACTAGCAGCATCTCCAGAGCCAGCTTTTCCGTCTCAAAGGAATCCACATCCAGCCCCGCCACACTTGAGATGACACACAGTGCCTCATGAAGTACACGGGGAGGAATGTATGTCTTTCCTAGCTCTGACAACTCTCCCGACTCCATCACCAGGACCTCCTGAGGCATAACCTAGGGGACAATTTGTCATAAACATCATAGCAAGCTTTCCTGAGCCCTGAGCACACTTTCCTACAGGAACACCATACTGAACACCAGAAATCAGCTCCCTCTGAAAGTGCTAGCAACCTCAAGTTTTCCAAGAAAATAAAGGATGATAATGGAGCCAACACACAGAGTGCTGACAGTGATGGAAAGACTAAGAGCAGAAGACTATACTAGATTTGGCAAGGCAGGGTAAAATAAAACTAAAACTACCATTTTTAGCAAAGAGGACTTTGGAAAAGGTTTCACCAGTTGGCTAGGAACAGTACGCCCAGCTTCTGCTGTCTAATTTTACCCAGTATCTTTTCAAAAATACCTTATTCAGGCTTTGTCTGTGACATAGAGGTATTGTTTATGAAGTCTCACCCTTGGTACCTAAATAATGCAACATAACCTATTTAGCAACTTGACATGGTGCTGGCTTAGCAGCATGCCCAATAATACAGGATTTAACATTTCCTTTTTCTTTTCCCCTTCCATTTTTGACACTAGTTGTTACTGAAGTATTTATATTGCATTTGTTTTAAATAGACAGTCTGAACTGTTAGCCAGGGCCAAAAAAATAGGGTACTGAGAAAGGATCTACATAGTTGGTCTTCCACTGGGGAGTAAACTTGCATTTAAATAATACAAGACCAGGGAAATCTGCAGCTTCCTCCCCCGATTAATTTGGAATAACATGGGTTTTGTGCATATAGGGAAGACTAGGCAGCCTCACACACCAGGGACACTAACAAAATAATAGCAGTAATCTAGTAACAAGTGGCATTTCTAGAAGATCACTAAGCTGGACCTGAATCCTTTTCCTAGCACACTGTATGCCAATGTTAACAGCAAACCTACGATAGGGAGCTGATTGGCAACAAACAACTAAGCAGGGACGAGGCTTCTTGACCGCTCACCTTATGAGAACTGAGAACCACTTTCAGCTCCTCCAAGAGCCCGTAGGCCAGTTTGTATCCTCCCAGAGAGGACAAGAGCTTCCTGACTGTTTGATGGGCCTGTCTTCGAACATTCCAGGTCCGACTCAGCAGTACTGCAATAAGGGCACGGTGATACTGCCTGAAAATAGAGAAATAAACAGGTTGAGCAACGGAGTTAGCTCTGCAAACCACCTGCCCACAAAAGCACAAAGCATTCAGCATTTTGTACAAAGTCGCAGGCCCACCCTCTCCTGCATAGACATTCATGATCGGACCCAGATCAGTAACAGCACTCTACGTACTGAACTTTACTTTCAGGGAGCCGCTGTGCATGATCCAAGAGGAGACGCTCTGTCAGCTGCAGTACGGTACACATTGCTGTGGGAAAAGACAAATATTTAAAATAGCATGTGATTTCATAAGGAAGGAGATTTTTTTTTACTTAAGAATGAATAAACAGCAATCAGAACATAATAAAATAGCTGCCAAAATTGAGCCTCTACATAAACTTCTCAATAAAGCTAGAAACAAGTCCAACTCAGATCTGACAAGACTGGAAACAGAACCATGAGCTAAGAGAAACGTGGTTAGCTTCATTCCAGCAGAATTTCCTTAACCAGTATGAGAGGCCTATTTCTGTGTGAGTAAACAGAGCAAATCAAATAAGAAGCACCATACTCACTGCATCAATACTGTCAATTCCTGAGCACTGCTGAAACGTCTTAAGTGACAATAAAATGTGTAATGAATTAATAAAAAAGTGTATAATGCTGCGTGAGTGGTAGCTTTGGTATTTTACCTCATACTATCATCTAAGCTTCTACTGTCTCTAGGCCCTTTGGTTTGCATACCAATGTCCAACCATATCATAAAAGCAGGAGCAGAAAGCCCTGAAACGTGGAGTAGGTTATAACCCGTACTAAGTTTGATAACAGGTTACTTTGGACATTTGAATCATCAGATAGCTTGGGGATGTTAAACACATCAGCTGGATGTTTTTGCTCATTTATAACCAATAACAAATCATGACAATGCTTACTCTCAAAATTACCAGCATTAGTTTTTGGAATTAACATCCTAATGGACCAATATACAATTTCCCAGATCATACTGTTTCAGGATACCTGCAGACTTGGGAAGGAAAATGACTGGATATACACATTGCCTTCAGCAAATAATGATCGCAGCAAGCAAAGAAATTATGCTAGTTCCCATTTACCTCTTCAAAGCTTTGTACAAAAGATAAATGGACTCATTCTGGAGAAACGATTCATGAACTCATTTGCAAGGCTTTCAGTTTAAAAGATAGTGATGTCTCTGTGGGGCACTTTTTTTTCCCAATTAATCTTTAAACACAAGAGAACAAAATAGAGCATGGATAGACTAATGTATAACCCAATTGATTTATCTGTTACTACTCTTCCTCCACATTATCTCACAAGCTTCCTCTGCATGTATTCTTCTCCAACCTTATTTTACTTTTCCCCATCTTCTTCCTAGTTTTATGCTTATCCATGTCGCTTAGATTGGCCACAACTATCTACTTACAAGCTGGAACACCACACACTTTTTTGGATTGGAAAGACTTTTACTGAATATAAAGATTTGGAATTGTAAATGTTTGATAACATAGGCTAGAAACATTAGAAATAAATTAATTCACCGCCAGGTTGCAATTAATTTAGATATACTTCTAAAAGAGAGCATTGTTCATTTTAATCTGAAACTGGATCCCCAAGGACCACAGAACAGGGCTAACAGCAAAGTAGCTCGCTTAAGTAATAGAATTAAACAGTAACAGGATACACAATAACTGATAATTTACCTTCCTCTGAAGCGGACTGCAAGAACTTCTCAGATGTAAAAATTTGTTTTTTCTCATCCAGAATCAGCTGCCAGAAGCTGCTCAGCTTAGACTCTGACAGGAAAAGAACAGATGTCTATCAAGGACTTACCAAAATGAGTAAGAACTTACCAGGTTACACAGAATACAGTAAAATTCTGTCTCCTGAAATTTTTGAAGCTATTTCTAGCTTTTGCTTGTCTTCACTTACAAAGCCTCTCATCTCTCATTCAGAACCATAAGCATGTCTAAAAAACACCTGTTGAAAAAAATATATTTCTCTGACTTACACTTGTGAAATGTAAAATCTGTTTCACCTTAATTTTCATAGGGCAAGGCTCCCTAAAAATGAAGAAAAGGAGAAAGCTGATGTGTTGCTTTTGACAGACAGAACACATCTGGATTTTATATCCTGGCAGATGTATGAATTCAGACAGTTCTTGCAATATGCTCTAATGGAAAACAGAATTCCAGTCCTGCAGTTTTCCAAAGACAGTTTGTAAAAATACTACATAAATGGCAAACAAGTTACACTTTTAATGCTTCAACACTTTTAACACTTCAGTCATGTCCTAGCATGTAAGGTCTGAATGAATTTTCTGTCAGAGCAAAGAGAAATACTGCCCCAAGTGAATGGAAGCTGGAATTTGCAAAGCCACAGAAGAGCAAGAATTTCTCATTGACAGAACCGGGAAAGATCAGAATAAATCCTTCCCTGGTTTACCAAAGGGCAGTGATTCTCTACTCAGAAGCAATATATGGATTAAGGAATAGAACCCGAGGCACACTGTCAAGAAAAAGTGTTATTCCTCAGAGCCTGTTCATATTGGATTCTGCCAAGATGTTTTGTGATCTTACCAGTTTGTCCCTCAATTACAGACATCCTGCAGATCAACAAAGCTGCAGCAACTCCTTCGGTTACCATGGGAACCTGAGTACTTTGGGATGCCGCTTTTTCTACTGTCTGGATCAGCATTGGCAGCAAGTCCATTGCCTGTAATAACGTGTCACCTGAGGAGACAGACAGAGACAAACTGCAAAACAAAATCCTTCACACATTAAACCGAAGGTATCAACGGTTCTTCTGTTGTTATGACACAAGAAGCAAACCAGACACAGATGTGGAAGACTCCCAGAGCACTGCCAGTCACTCCTGTGATTAAACTTTAGCTATGAGGATGATAACCACTCTGGTCCTTTCCTCACAGGTAAGAGGGTCCCATCCCACTACAAGCTTCTGTTCATGGGATGCAAAAGAAAATGCTAATCCGGTTACATAAGAGGAACTAGTTCAAATCACAGGAAGTCTGACGTTAAAACTATGTTTCTCTGAGAGAGCAGAAGTAAATTCCTGGCAAGCCACAACCATCTGTTCCATCTCAAACGTTCAGAAGCCAAGGAATCCCGCTGATCTGTGACCCTCGCTCCCAAGGCAACTGAGCTAGGCGCTCCTGCTACTTCCAGAAGCAACACCTCAGCCAAAAAAAAAAAAAGGATCAAAAGACACCATGATTTTGTACATTGAGTATTTGCAGGTAGTGTTTTAACCATAAACCTATAAGAGTTAGAATCGTTATTTTTTAAGTTGGATACTTCACTGACTGGGCCAAAGCAATGATAGCCAGCATTCCAGTGCTGAGTAAATTGCTTTGGAATATGAATGTCTTAAGCCATGATCCCTCAAACAGCTGCACACCTCACACATGTAATCCTCCCTGCCCCTGCCAAGCATGAGCAATTTTAGGTTTCCCATACTGATCTCTCTGAAGGGACCAGCCTCTTGTGATACCTAACTAGTTTTTAAAGTGGATGGTGGTTTTCTTCAGCCCTATAATAACACAGAAATTCCCAGCAGCTACAATAGAAAAACATGTAATTCTATTTTTACTCATACCCATGTTGAGAAAAAAATGGCAAATCCATTCCTAATACAATGGACTGAGTTATCCATCTCTCAAGAAAATGTGTACCGTCTTTTTGATTCATACTGCCTCAACAAGAAAGGGAGATCTCACATACGGAGATCAGATCAATCACCTATTGACCTGCAGACGAAGAGCTGAAGTCACAGGGGATACAACCAACAGAGGCAAATCTGAAAAGGATCACCAAAAGTTTAGAATTTGTGAAGATTTCAAAACCATGTTCCTTCAAAAAAAAAAAAAAAAAAAAAGCTCCTGAGCATCAAAACTACAGACCACAATCCCAGTGTTATGGGTGATATATGAAGCAAAAGCGTGGTCCCTTAGCTAGAAACACTACAATCTATAAAACAAATCAATCCCAAATTACTTTGGGGTATATGAAAAGACAGCACAACGAATGGTGATACATAGTTTATCGCTCTCTATTATCGCTCGTTATTACGCGTTATTATCGCTCTCTACAGTTACCTTAAAGGAGGCTGTAGAGAGGTGGGGGTTGGTCAGTTCTCCCACGTGCCTGGTGACAGGACGAGGGGGAATGGGCGAAAGTTGCGACAGGGCAGTTTTAGGTTGGATGTTAGGAAGTACTTCTTTACCGAAAGGGTTATTAAGCATTGGAACGGGCTGCCCAGGGAGGTGGTGGAGTCACCATCCCTGGAGGTCTTTAAAAGACGTTTAGATGTAGAGCTTAGCGATATGGTTTAGTGGAGTACTTAGTGTTAGGTCGGAGGTTGGACTCGATGATCTTGAGGTCTCTTCCAACCTAGAAATCTGTGATACTGTGATACTGTGATAGTTACACAAGGAGATAAGCTATCTTTAAAGGCTTGAAAGCAGAAGAGACTTCAAGGAGAAAGATGAAGGTTAATGAACAGGTATCACCTTACAAAATCTTTCTTAACCCACACAGTTATCTACTATATCAACAAGTACAAAAGTTGATTATTCATTTCTTAAGCCACACAGTCAAGAGTTATTAATAGCTGCGCAGTTTTACCTTTGAAAGAGGCTAGCATGCACTGCAGGTAGGCATGCCTCACAGCTGAAGTGGAGGTTTTAAGGCTGAAGGCTTTCTTTAGCCATTCCACCAGCTTCTTAGGGACTTCTGTGGTGAACCGAACGCACCAAAGAGCCAGGACAGAGACTGCATGAACCAACGTGCCTTCATGGACTAGGAAGTAACACAGAGCTCACGTCAGTACAGCAGTTGCATAAAACACAGGAAGACATAAAACAGAAAGCAGATAATGTTGGGGTGAGGAAGGAAAAGAGTGCACATGTTTCTAACAGGCACAGTGTTGTCTCCACAGGGCTGCTCTTCAGAATGGTGCAATGTATTTTATAGCACAACAGGCAAGAATCAGGATTTATCCTAAATAACAAGCCATACGAAAAGCCTGCTCAAGATGAAAGCAGCTTAACAAATCCAGAACAAGAGCAAGAGACCTCACCTTCTTGTTGCAGGAAAGGGATGAAAAGCTCAGTGACGGTTCCAGTCAGAGCTTGGCTAGATGTCCCAGAAACCACGTGGTGACTAAGGCTGCCGATCCCTGAAAGGAAAAACATCTCTCATTAGTTCCCAAAGTACCAGCACTTGCTGTAAAATCTCAAAACAATTGCATTTCCGTCCTCACGTAAACATCTCTTTCTTGTCACTACATCTGGATCACATCCACCATGAACCAACGTTACAGGATACATTCACCTTCTTCCTCGCAGAAAACATTTTAGCCTACTAGCCAACTATTTCCCTTGAAGAGAAAGTCAAGAATTTGCACGCAGTACCCAGCACCCTGTATGACATTAACCATAGCCAACAGAGACTAACCAGGCAGGAATTCCTAAAGGCTCAAATACAGATCCCTCTCATTCAACCATCTGTTGGATTTGCTCCACTAGAGAAGCAGCTTTCTTTTAGGATCCTCACCTGAAAGGACACTCATCTTCTGAGCAACAACTGTCAGCTTCCCCTCTGAGCCTGCCAACAAGAAACAAACGGGTGACGGCTGACACACAGACAGGCAATTGCAATGTGCTACATCATGTATCTTCTCTAAAATACCCCTGATCCAGGGGTATATGAGCAGCCCTTACCATACAGACAGTCAAAAGCAACAGAAAATAACATCCACAAAACTCCTTGCAGCCAACAAACCTTTATTCACCTCTGCTGCTTATCGTACAATTTACTCACCCCCTAAGATGGCAAAAAGGTGTCTGCTCAGTGACTCCACAGCCGAAGGATCACTGCACTGTCGAGCCAAGTTCTTTAATGCAACAACTGCTTCATCCATCAGCTGCACGCTGTTCGATTTCAGATGACCTAGAAAATGATGCACGAGCTAAGAGCTCTCTATCACAAACCGTATAAAAGCAGCAAGACAAGGATTTATCTTTGCATGTGGCCTGACTCAGCTTCTGGAACGTCATGTGAACTATTCCAGTGCCAACTTACAGTATCATCCTCCCACCCAAATAAATCAACCTCGACACCAGCAATCAAATTGTTATACATACAGCCATAAAGGTGAAGAAAGCCTTATTCTGAATTCATCATTCCCTCCGGAATTAAGTACTTACTGGCCAGTCCTTTCACGATGTCCAGAGCGTACTGGCTAAGATCCAGGTTCACAGACAGGAGCAAGCAAGAGATCGCTGAAGACAGAAGAGATAATGTGATATTATATTTTGTTAAGTTGATTTTAGCATTTTAGTACTTCCTTCCCCACAGTACCCATCAAGAGCAGACAGGGCCAGTAAGGACTAGGGAGGAAAACCACAGAAACTGATGCCCAATCAACAGATTAATTCAGGATTATTCTTAGCCCTCAGCTGCGAAATTCTGTCCTCAGCATAAACTGCAGCTACCACATACCCAGACACTTGGGATCACACCACAAATGTTGCTTCTCCATATCCAGCCCTTAGACGCCAGACAATCCCACTGCCTATGCCCACAGGCCTATAAGCATAGTCCAGAGGGATGCACACCCCCCACGACTCCAGGACTCTAAGGAACAACTGTTCAGGCTCTTTGGCAGAGCAGCGTACAGAGATGACAGACTCACTTTCAATTACATTCTCAGGACTTCGCAGCAGGGATTTCTGCAGTGTTGGCAAAACTAAGTCCTTGAACTCAGCGTGAGAGACATATCGAAGAATTGGGGAACAGCTGTCCTGCAAAGGGAACAAAGCACTCAGCACAGCAGCAGACACCGCACACAGGACAAAAGCATCGACAGCCCTGGAAGAGTTCGTCTCACCAGCACGTGCTTCTGAGGCTTTGTCTTGCTCATAAGGATGGTCTTCATGTAGAAATCCAGAAGAGCGCTCTGAAGAAGCAGAAACACCGATTACAGCCACGCTGCAACCCACACAGCTCCCTGCACGCCACTGGCAAGCCAGGCTTGACACCCTGCCTCACCTTCCTCTGGAAGGCAGCCCTAACCACCAAGCAGAAGCTTTGCTTGACGGTCGAGCAGAGATCAGGGCTCTCTGCTGTACCTGCCAGCCCAACACTCAAACCCCACTCAAACCAGCCAGCTGCTGCCTTTCATTCCTACAACAAGGAAGAAGGCAGAAAGGTGCAGTGTTGGCTGTCTGTGTAAAAGCACAGGCCAGAGCAAAGACCCACATACCTGGCAGCTCCCTTTTTAAACGCATCCCATTGGTTTAACCACATTTCTATTACTACTGAATCGACCGATAATGAAACCAGAGGCAGACGGAAAGTACCAGCTCCGCTGACACATCTGTCCCCCCACCTTCTCTGTGATGAAAAGCAATGCTACTTATTTAAAAAAAAGCAGTATGGCAGATTTACCTTGTGGCGTTTAATGATGTCAATCTCCTTCTGGGCTGTGCAGAACTGCACCACAAGTCCCAGCATCGCAGCATAGCTCTGGTTTGATTCAAGACCGAGAATGACAGACAGGTACTGATCCACCAGATCTTGGTTCTAATAAGAAAAAAAAAAACAAAAAAAAACACATTAACGCAACAGAAGCTAGAACTGCTACTGAATAAAGTTACAGAAAGTATACCTCACCTCTTTCCACAGCCTGTTCAGTTTCTTCACAGCCCCATCCACTGCCTGCTTATGAGAACCTCCCAAGACTTCCAAGAGGAGCAAACACTGAACCTCCACCTGCCAAGGGAAACAACCAAGACAGCCCTCATGAACCTGCTTCTCAAAGAGCTTATTATCAAACAAGAACTGTCAGATGCCTGTGATTAACTCCATCTGCTTATGAAGAAGTTCTTAGGCTGTGTAAGTTCTTCCAACAGGCACATTTAGGGAGCTGCCACTGTTTTCACCCCATACGTACCACTTTGCAGAACTATCCATAACAGTTCTGGAAACTCTGACTTGGAAAACAGTAATTTATATCAAGTTACACCTCTTGAAGTGTATTCCAACTATATTCCAAAGTGCTGTGAGCATGGTCCCAGGGACAGGTTGTTAACACAGGTAAAAAAGAAAGCAAAAGGCTACTTAAGACCACATGACAGAACATCACGGGCAAGGCAGGGAGGCAGAAGGAGTTCACAGCATGCTTCAGACAGCAACCTTGGAGGCACAACTTAGGCTAGACAGGTATACACCACAGCGTGCAGAGCAAGTCTGCTCAGGTGCAAGACTGCCTCAATTTCGTGCTTTATATATCTCCTGCCTTCCCCAGCAGAACAGGAGAGGTTAAAATGCACCAGAAAGGAAAGATCATCTTACGAACCCGGGTTTTAACGTGACGTTATTAGTCACGTTCACAATTACGTGCAATGTTTCAGCGAACTGAAGACATCAGAAACATTCAAGTCCTCATCTCCAAAGGGTATTTCTGCAAACCAAGAAGAACCTACCAGTTTTTTCCACGTTTCCCCCTGTCTCTTGTCAGGCGTTGGAAAGACTGTGCGAACCAGCAGGCACGTCCAGGAGAGGGCCAGCAGAGCTGCAGACCCACTGCTCTTACTGTAGTGGAAACAGAAGGAGGTAAATCCACAGCCCTCAATATAACACTACACAACTCCTACTAAGTCACAACTGGCTCATCTACACCACCCCAAAACACCACCTCATTACTGAGGCTATCTTATAGCAGACAAAATACAGCTAAAGTCTCAACTTTTAAAGGAAATAATTGGTGTTTGTAAGCTCCGATGGCTTTTGTTTGTTGTTTCAGCTCCTGCTTAAACTCAGGACTCCTGAATGGCAAAGGGAGACTAAATCTCACCCGCTGGGAATGAGAAACCTTAGCGTGTGAAAGACCATTTTTGGATCGTTCCAAAGGCGTTACAGCAATGAGTTAAATACTTCGGCAACTGAGACTGCCCAAAAAGTGACTCAAGATTTCTCATCTGCTGATCATCTTTACTGTCAGAGCTTCACAGCCTGAGATTGCCAAATCACTTCGCAGCTTACGTTCCCCCCGGCACACCACTCAGCTGATTTATGCCAACTTTCCCTCCTTCCACCCCTTCAGGTGGCAGATCCCACCTCTCGGCTCCCTGAGGATCCCCACCCCATTTTCATCTTTCTCACAAAGTGAAATAAGGTAACAAGTCACCCGGTGTACTGACAGTCACCTGAGGAGTAAACGCTGCGTCACTGCAAACCTTTACACCAAGATCAGGTATTTTTCTTCAAGGTACACCTCTGTTCAGCCAGGAGGCAAGAGGTGGGCGGAGGAGGTGCAGGATGGCACTCCGGGGCCTCCATCAGCCTAACAAAACCCTAAGTCACCTCTCGGAAACACTCCCTAGCTGGTGTTTGCAGATGCTGCTGCTATACAACAGCAGCTTGTTTCTCATCTGTACTTCATCATCTTCCTGTCAACAATAAGGCCTTGAATTCCAGCAGCTGAACATGGGATGGGGCAGGAACTCCCCTTTCCTAACCATTTTGGAGGTTGTTTCTTCCTAAGAGTTTATTCCTCATCACTCCAGGCTTAAGCTTAACAAAATAAAACTGTAACTTGGGCCCGATCCACCAGCACTAACACCAAGAAGATTCTGCTTTCATAGAAAACAAGAAAGAGGTTAAAAAAGTAAGATTTGAACAGTCATTACATTATCCCTGAACGCTTTTAACAGCTCTGGCAAGCAGCAGCTAAGCAACTGTTCCGAAGGCAGGAATAACCACCAGCAATTCAGCAGTGATTCCACACAAAGCAACTCGTCCCGCACCTGGGAGCTCCGGCCTTGCCGCTGATCCCCGAGGACTGAAGCGACTGCAGAAGGTTTTTTGCTGTTGCGTCTGGCTGGGATTCTGCGAGCTGCTGAAGGGCCAGCTGCAGGGCTCTGCGGGACGCTGCATCGCTGGTGGGAAGGAAAAATGGATCTCTGTGAAGTTATAAACCCTGCCAACATCGCACGAATTACTGCCTTGTGTCACAGAAAGGGCTCTGCTTTCCCATTTCAGCTAGGAGTTGTTTTATCCTTGCTGCTCTGAGAAGTGGAGGTTTCTGGCAGAAAGCTCCGTTCCCCTCCTCGGCTGGCAGAAATTTCACTGAGGCCCTCCAGCAGGTTGCAAAAGACAACACAGGTCCTGAACAGCTCCTCTGCAACACGGCACAGCTTAACCCAGTCTAAAAGGCATCTTGCTCTGGCTTCACAAGGACACTGCCGAACTGAACTACAGGATACGAGTTTTAATTTCAAATAAAAGTGAAACAAAGGTAAATGTTGTGAAACTTTTTAATGTCAAACCTCACTTGAGAGCCTAATTACTAGGCGTCATCTTTCCACGTCACACGCATCTATGGGACACTGCACGGTAACATCCCCAGATGCTCCGTGCCTGTTTAATTGATAAATAACCTGGGTTTACTAAGAGACTAAACAGTACAGCCTTTCCACATCAATTTACTCACCGGTATCGGTGCAGAGTAAGGCAGAAGAGTTTGCAAAGGCCTTTCACGGCACCCTCTGGAAGATCTGCAACAGATTGGATTTCAGCATATTTCTTTCTAACTCACTAAGGTCTTTAATGCACCCGAGCACCTTGCAACTAAAATCAGTGAGCTGACCACAGCCCATACGTACATGCGGAAGTGTTTGCTAGGACCACATTCAGAATTCTCTCTTTTGTGTATACATTTTATGCATTTTTTTAAATAACAGCAAAATTGGAATGCATGCTATTCCAGCCACCTTCAGAGAATGAGAGATATCAAAAAGATTTTTTAAAATGTATTTATTTTTATTAAGACTGTAAAGTCTTCTGGTTGTATACTCTCTATACACATATATTTATACACGTGTGTCTACAAATACTCCACGAATCATTACAAAACCAAGAGAAGAGTTGAAAGAGAAGAGAGAAAGAGGTGTCTGATATGCTGATGAAAAACTAATACACGTGTGCTACAGCTCCTTAATGGAAAAAGCACACATGTAAGAAACTGAAGTAACCACAAAAGCCACGCTTGGAACTAATGCCGTAAGAGAGCACATACTTCGAATGCTGCCACCCCACTACATCTAAAACCTACCCTACAAGTTTCACTCTGCCTTTTAAACAAAGCACTTGAACGTTGCTCTCCACCCCGGTGATCGAAACTGTTTTTACCTTTCCCAGAAATGCACTTTCCCAGCTCGCTGAGGATCTCCCTCCGCTCCTTCACGCTGGCTGTAGTTACTTTTACCGCAAACCGCTTCAGCGTATCAGAAATCTAAAGGCACAGGCAGAGGAGAAAACATCAGGCTGGCTTTGATGTCAACAGAACATAAAACGAGGGCAAGCACGTCCTGTGCACCTGCCCAAATGTATTGGCCAAATGTGATCATCTGTGGTCTTACTGAGTGGGGACGGGTCACTAGTCACTACATCACGCAAAATGAAACTCAAAAGGCCCCCCTTTGGCTGAAGGACGACTGTTTTCTGTTGGTTAACCTGTGACCATGGCACTCTCTAAGGTACATTT
Organism: Anser anser; assembly: GCF_964211835.1. NCBI lineage: Eukaryota > Metazoa > Chordata > Aves > Anseriformes > Anatidae > Anser > Anser anser. The sequence continues at coordinate 11,634,786 of NC_139739.1, read as the reverse complement.
ACCCTTCCAAAAAGAGGACAGAGTGAAAGGTAAAATCAATGCCCTAAAGCACAGGGCCTTCAAAAGCCAGAAACCCAGCACTCCAGGAACGCAGAGGAACTTTGCAGGGGGTGTTATCTCCCAAAGCCACCCACCAACTGCCGATGGCCTAGCACAGAGCCTAACCTCACCTCCTGAACACCGACCCCTGGTCTCAGGCTGCCACAGGTTATCACTGCTGCTGGAAATTACTTGCATGGGGAGGGGAAAAAATGAACAGCTTGCCTTTGTTCTTATCCAGAACTGGCACACACATCTCAGGGGCTCTGTACCTTGGACTCAGCAGGTTACAAAGGGTATGCCTCACTATAAAACTCCTTCCCTGTGCTGTCAGTAGCGCCCATGGTTACCCAAGGAAAACAAAAAGCACAGATCACACAACGCAACGTGTGTTTGCTGTGCCTGCGCTGCTGTGTCTGTCACTTGCCTGAATCTGCAGGCTGTAAAAGGACCTGAAATCCACCAAGTTTACTTTCTGTAAATAGTTTGTGTCAGTTTTCAAGGGATATGGAGATGGTGAGATAAACTTTTTTATTTTTTTCAGCACTGTGTGTTCTCAGAGACCTGCTCCTTTAGAAACCTGTACATTGGAAACCATTCCAGTGAACTTTCCAGTTTCAAAAGTGCACAAAAAGCTCTGTGGAGCCTGAACAGGGCTCAGGCAGGATTACACCCAGGCGTCCTCTGTATTTACATAAACCAAAAGAACAAGGCTACAGGAAAGGCTTTTGAAATTCACCTCTTACACCGAGCACCTTCATAAATGTATAACAAGGATATCTTTAGGAAGGGTGGCAAATAAACGTGTCTTCAGAAGGTGATTAAAACCGCTCCTTCCCTCTTAAGGCAAAGTTCTCCCACTTTTTCCACAACAGGTCTTTTTGGAAGGAGAGGAAGCCCGGCAGTTTGGGAAGTGGAAGCTGTCTCTGTTCTTCTGAGGAGCTGCTTTCAGTAACGCTTCTTTGCTGGCAGAGGCAGGGAATCCCTTCAGAAGAGGGCTGCCTGGGATTTGCAGACAGTGTCCGTGACCCAACCACCTCCTCCTCCCCTGTGCCTCCAGCCTGCAGATGCCGGTCACCGCAGCCGATGGAGACCCACACGTTAACACCTTCCCATTACCTGCCTCCACCACCCGCAGGCTCAGGGCGAGCCGCGCTCGCTCACGCCGCTGAGCCCCCGGCGAGGTGACGCGGACAGGACAAACCTGCCGGAGCTACCCCTGCACCGCCGGAACCCAGAACCCCGGCGGAGCTCCGGGGCTGCTGCCCAGGGAGGGCGCGGAGCGCGGCTCCCCCAACCCCCCCGTCCTCCCCGGCCTGTACCGGGACCCCCGCGGGCCCCGGGCCGGCTCCTCACAGGGAAGGGGCCCGGCCCCCAGCGCCGCAGCCGCCGGGCCTCGCCGCCCGGCCCCGCTCCGAGGCCCAGCGGGGGCTCGGGGCTCAGCCCCGGCGTCCCCCCGCGGGAAGGGCCGGGGGGAGCGGCGCGGAGCCGCCCGGGGCCGGGCGGGGCGGGCGCGGCCCGCACTCACCTGCGTGTCGGCCGCCATGGCGCCGCTGTGCCCCGGAAGGAGACGGCGCTTCCGGGGCGGCCGGCGCACGCGCTGCCGGCGGGGGAGGGGGCGTTGCCATGGGGACGGCGCTGCCAGGCGAGCCGAACGCAGCCGAGTGGAACCGAACGCCGTCGGGTCGGGCCGAACGCAGCCGAAAGCATCCGAACCCCGCCGAGTCGAGACGAACCGTTCCGAACCCCTCCGAACGCCGGCTCCGAACCCCTCCGAACCCTGCCGAGCTGCTCCGAGCCCACCCGAACGGCCCCGAACCCCCCAACCCCAACCGCTCCGAGCCCACCCGAAGGGGTCCGACCCCCCCCAGCCCCCCCGCAGGCAGGCTGCAGAGGCGCACGCAGGGTCCAAGAGCCTTTATTCGCGCCCCGCGCCCGCCCGCTAGTCGAAGAGGCCGAAGCCCATGTCCTCGTCCGACTCCTCCGACTCCTCCTTGGCCGCCTCCTTGGCCGGCGCGGCGGCGGTGGCTGCGGCGGGTGCGGCCGTTTCGGCTGCGGCCGGGGCGGCCACCACGAAAGCCGAGGGGTCTGCCAGGAAGGCCTTCACCTGCGGGGGGAGAGAGGGGTAACGTAACGGGGGGAAGCGCCAAGCGTGCCCAGGGGCCGAACCCCGGCTGTGCAGCTCGGCAGGCACTGAATGAGGCGCTTGCCCTAGGGGTGGAGGGCAAGCAGGGCCCAGCTCGCTCCTCCTGTCCCCGTGGGGTCGCTGCGGGGCTGCCCCCTGCACCCAGGTCTCGCAGCCCTGGGCAGGCAGGGCTTCAGGGGACGGGGCTCCTGCCTCCGTGCTCATCGCACAGAGCCAAGCGCCCTGTGCAGGACACACGGCTCCGTCCAGTTCACGCTCAGAGGCAGCTCTGAGTCCTTTCAGGGTAGGCAGCGGGCACGGTGTTTCCGTGCAGTGCTCGCTGCACTTTTAACAATGCTCTGGGCTGCGGGGCGGACGCTGCCATTACCTTTTCAGCCAGCGGGAAGGTGTAGTCGGTCTCCACCGCCACGGCCAGGACCCGCTTGTACCCATTGATGATGGAGTGGGGCACAGAAGCAATGGTCGGGTACCCAATTTGCAGGCAGACGCTGGCAACGTTACGAACACCCTGGGAGAAGAGAGAGACGTGTTTCTGTGCTGAGAAATAACCGGGATGAGAAACCGTGACAGCACGCCTCTGTGCTGCCAACACAACGCAGGACAGTACACAACGTGCACAAGGAACCTAGCCCCACTGCATTACACATCAGGATTTAAATGATTTCAAACGCTCGCTGAAATAGCTTCCAGATTGCACAAACACTTCACTACCTTTACACACTCGCTGATCCCACACACCTCGCTTAATGAACGCCCAGCACGTTTTCCTTTGCTTTGGTCAAAAACACCTACAGAAGGTGCTCTGCGACTGCTCCTCCAGGGCACTCAGACTCTACAGCCTGCGGCAAATGCCAGAGCTGACGCTTCGTTCCGGGGCAGCGCCTGCTGCCTGTTTTCCCTCCAGCACGCAGGCGAAGAGCCGAACCTAACGAACACAAGGCTGAGGCACTGACCTCCAGGAAACGCTTGTGCAAGGTATCCTCGGTGATGTCCAGCACTTCAGGATTGTAAATGCTGCCATTGTCGAAGACCTGCTGGATCACCAACCCGAAGGAGAACGGGGAGATGTTCAGCATGTTCAGCAGGGTGGCTTCGCTGGCACCCACTTTGTCTCCAGTCTTGATGAGCTGCACATCGCTCTAAGGGAAGAGGAGGAAAATTAGCGAATGTGCGCAAAGAAATTCAGGCCAACCAACACAGCAGTGACACAAAGGCACGTTTCTAATGGCAATGGATGAAGGAACAGGTGAGCACAGGTAAAATAGGCTCACAGTTCACCTCTAAAGAGACCTAGACCACACAAGCAAGTGCTGCTCAACCAAGAGATGAGCACCGCCTCGTTTCCCTATGGGTAGCTCGTGAATTCCTCTAGAAGAGCTCAGATCTGACAGAGGAATGTAAAACCCTCTCCCCACCCCACTGCGTGCCCGAACCAAGCCCTCAGAAGTTCCCAAAGTGAAGCAATCAGACTGTTCATGCAGTAGTTCAGCGTGAATGGGATTTTGGATCGTTACGCCTCCTGTTCCTCCACATGAACGCTGGACGTAAGGACAACTCCACGCGGTATCGCAGCAAGGGCCCTTCAATCAAGGAAGGGCTTCAACACCACCACCGCCACACTGCTCACTAACCAGAATTTCAATGGTTCCCCTGGAAATCTTCGTGGTGATGCCCAAGGCCTGGAAAAAGGAGGTCTTCTCAGGTCCGAGACCGGTGTTCTGGGCTGGCACAGTCACGTCACAAGGAGCAATTGCACCAGCACGGGCAGCTGCTGGCACCTGGAGAAAGAAGAAACAAGGTAAGTCAGAAGAACGCTCACCTCTCAGATACCCTGCGATGGCATCAACTCCTTCCCAAAATGCTCCTGCATGACAGACATCACCCAAGCACACACAAATGAGACAGCAATGGAAGGGCTACTCAGCTACAGCTGCAGGGGCCTAGTTCCCAATCCCCAAGGACTCCTGATAACCAGGTATCCCCCCTTAAAAGTTCAGTTTCACTTTTCCCTCAGTATCTCCAAGCCCAGAAACGCAGCGAGGGCTCATTCCCCTACCTTGTTGGCCAGCAGCATGTCCCGGATCTCAGTCAGATCCTCCTTGGTGAAAACAAAGCCCACGTTCCCACGGATGTGAGGCAGCAGCCTGAAGGAAAGATGACAGCCTTCAGTTCCCCTCCTCACACGTCCCCTCCCAAAGGCAGGGCCCAGGAGGCCGTTCAGAGACCCGTCACCCACTTTTCCAAGGCAGGGTTGTTCTCCAGGTGCCCGCGGATAGCTTTGCGCATCATGGTGTTCTTCCCCATCAGCACCACGGCCTTCCCGCGCAGCGACATCCGGATTTGCTGCATCTGCTTGGATCCCACGTTGTCCGCTCCCACAACGAAGCATTTCGGGTAATCATCCAGCAGTTGCTGCGGCGAGAACAGCACCGTGTAGGCAGAGCCGGCGCAGGGCAGAGCGGCCCGGAGGCCCCGCCGCGCCCCAAAACCCACCCGGCCCGGCCCGGCCCCGCTCCCCGACCCCAGGCGGCGCCTCCCGACGGCCGGGCCGGGCCGCAGCGAGACTCACGATGATTTTCATGAAGTAGTTGGACTTCCACGTAGCCCTGTCTTCCCTGGGCATCGCGGCGGTGCTCCAAGGATCGCCCGGCGGGTTTAAAGACGAGATGAGGCCTGCGGAGGACGGGCGCGGGTGAGGCGGCTCCGCTCGGCGCCCTGCCCGCCTCCCGCTCCCCATTCCCTCTCCCCGGGGCCCTCAGGACCTCCTAAGGCCTCCTAAGGCCCCCCAGGACCCCCCAAGGCCCCCCAGGACCCCCCAAGGCCCCCCAGGACCTCCCCGGACCCCTCAGGACCCCCCCCTCTGGGCTCCCCATAGCCCCCCTCAGCGCCCCACGCTCCTACCTCCACGAGGGCTCCGGGAAAGAAAGGCCGGAGGGCGGGCCCGCCTCCTTTTATACCGCGGCCCGCGCCCAATCGCGGCGAGCCACGGACGGACTCCGCCTCACCCCATTGGTCTGCCGCCAGCCGTGGCGGAGCGGCCGCGCTGGTTGGGCGGCGCGCCTGTCACTCACGGGAGCGGCGGGGCGGGGTTCGCGCCCCCTGGTGGCCGGAGGAGAAGCCGGCGGGGAAGCCACGCCCCCACCATGACCGCGCAGCGCGGGAACACCTCGGATGGCCCCACCCCCCTGGCTGAGGCCACGCCCCCTGTGTTGAGGCCACGCCCCCTGTGTTGAGGCCACGCCCCCTGGTTGAGGCCACGCCCCCCCGCCCGCCCGGCGCCCCATCGCCCGGCCGGGCACACCGAGGCAGGGCCGGGCCGAGCGCCCGCAGCGGGGCAGCGCCTTCCTCCCACCCTTCCTCCCCCCCAGGGTGCAGGCAGGGGGCTGGGGAAGAGAAGCGGGGGCTCCCGGCTCCCCCGCCCCGCAGCATCGCCCCGCGGCTCCCCGCGAGCTCCCGGAGGCCAGGCGACCCCCGGCCAGCAGGGCACAGCTTACAGCGACGCTCAAAGCCCACGCCCAGGTGACCCAGGCACTCACAGCCCACCCGCCTGTGCGAATTAAATAATAAAATAAAAGGAAAAAAAAATAATAAAATGGGGAAAAAAATAAAATGGGGAAAAAAATAAAATGAAAAAAATGGAAAAAATAAAAAAATAAAATGAAAAAAATGAAAAAATAAAATGAAAAAATGGAAAAAAATGAAAAAATAAAATGAAAAAAATGAAAAAAAATGAAAAAATAAAATGAAAAAAATGGAAAAAAATGAAAAAATAAAATGAAAAAAATGAAATGAAAAAGTAAAATAAACTAAAATAAAATGGAGGTGATGGTCCCTGCCCCCGGCCGCAGCCCGCCCCCCCCCCCCCAGAAAGAAGCAGGCGAGGGCAGGTCGGTTTAACACAGCGTCGAGGTTACAAAGGCAGGCGGGCAGCCCCGCGGGCACGCTGCCTGGAACAGCACAGCTCGAGATATAAAAGGCGCTTTCTTAAAATCACTTCAAAACCAATTTCCGTATAAGAGGATTAAAAGCAAATTAGATATGAATTCAAAATCAGTGTAGAAATCTTATCAAAGGCAGGATACAGTATTCATTTCGATAGTAAAACCAAGTGTGCCTCACACACCCGACCCCGGGGACTTGTTATGCCGGTAACAGGCAGTACAAAAGGTTATTGCTCTAGCATCTCTCCGTGGAACACGTTTAACAGGAGCGCAGAAAGGAAATACCGAGGGCTGACAGGTCTCGTTAGCAAAGAGAGGAAGGAGAAAGCATACAAAGGGGGGATTTTTTTTTTTTTCCCTGGCTTCTTAAACCCCTCCGCTTCTCCCCGACCTTGCGACAAGCGCAGGGCCTGGCAGGTGGGAGAGCTTCAGGCCGGATAAACGCACGCACACCACAGGCACTCGTGACGGGGATGGGTGATGAAGGCTGTCCCTAACCTCCCTGCTCCTAAAGGAGGGCCGATGCCACCGCTGCCTCTCTCCTGGGAGCAGCAGGCGAGGGGAGTGGGTGCTGAGGGAGGTGCCTGGCCCCGCACGTCACCCTAGGGGCGCTCAGCGGCACGGAGGGATGGTCGGGGCTTGGAGAGGGCAGGGAATAACAAACTAGGGGAAAAGAAAAAAAAAAAAAACAAAAAAACACAGTAATACCTTGATTCCTCTTCAAACAAACAACAAAAAAAAAAAGTGGTATCAACTCCTTACAGTGTAATGGAACTGGAGAGACCCTTGCAGCGTCCTGGCTGCCTGTGCTGAGGCTCCCGGTAAGCCAGGCGTGCCCGCGGCCCCAGGGAGCGGAGGCAGGGTGGTGCTGAGCTCGCGGGGTGCCCTCGCTGTGCTACCGCTCGGGCTGCGCTCAGGAGCCTCAGAGAGGTGTCAGGACAGAGGGCTGCGTTGCCCGCCAGTGTCAGGGCGTGCTCAGAGCGCTGACACGGGCTGAAACGTACTGGCTAAGGCTCCTGCTGCCGGGAGGGGGCTGAGGAGAAGCTCCCTGCTGGAGCCCTCGGGCTAAGCTCAGCTCTCAGTCACACCCAGCCGCACACAGGGACCAGGGGACTCGCCTCTCTCTGCTGAGACACAGCAAGGGCATTTCCAGTTAAATGGTCCGTCTCTGGAGCTGCTGCCTCTTGGCGGCAGCAGCAAGCACTACCACCCACCCCCCACCCGCCCTCTCCCCTGCCTGGGAAGCTTTCGAAATCACAGTAATGTTCAGAGAGACAGAACTGCCCGGGGGGAGGCAGAAAGATGCTTAGCTCCCAGCTAGGACGCCTCTAACAGAAGAGTTTGAGAAAGCAGTTCTGACAGTAGGGCTTGTCGTTCTGTTCTTTGAAGGTTCCTTTGTTGAGCTGCTTGAGGCAGAAGGCACAGACAAAGTGTTCGGGGTGAAATTTCTTGCCCATAGCAGTGATGCAGCGTCCTGTGATAGGCTTCTGGCACCCAGAGCACAGCGAGCCGCGACGCTCGTGGTAATGCACCTCACAGTAGGGCTGCCCGTCGTGCTCGAAGAAGCTGCCGTTGATGAATGGTGTGAAACATTCCTGCAGGGGGAGAAAGCACAAGGGGACAGAGTCAGTAACAAGCCGGGGATGTGGGAGGCTCCACAAATCTCCTCCACTCCGTGGCACGAGCTCTCAACATCATCCTGCTGTCCACAGAGCCGAAGTCTGTCCATCAAGAAGAGTTTCCAAGGAGAGGCTGATGGACAGAGCCAGAAGCAAGGGAAATAACCACGGCCCTTTCCAGCTGGCTTCTCTCACACAAAGAAAATAGGAGTTACCAGATGCGTTCAGCCAGGACGAAGAATGCTGCTCCTTCCCTCAAGGCAGGAAACAGAGTAGAGCACCTTCCCCTTTTCTCCTAATCTCCCTCTGGCTTCCCCACAATAGGAGGCGGAAGGCAGGGACCAACGCAGGCTTTCCTACACCAAAACCTAACGAACGTGGCACTAGGTCCAGCTGGGAAAACACGGCACAATTCCTACTTACAAGTGCTCTCTGGAATGGCTGGCATGACGGATGTACGCTGTGTGTAGGATTTGGATTCCACCCTGAAATACCTCCACCAGGCACACATGCATCCCTACTGGGAGAAACCCTTGTTTTCTCCACAGTGCTAATGGTTTTGCACAACGAGGACACACCAGCCATGTGCCTGTTGGAGTCCAGCACTCGTCATCGCCCTCGGTACCAGGCAGCTGAGAACGTGACAGCAGAGCCTGCAGCAGAAGCCCCCATCCTCCCTGCAAGGCCGGGGAGATTCCCCTCCTCGTGCAAGCAGTGAACGGAGGCGATGGCCGGGGAGGGGAGATGAACATCCTGCCGTGTGGACTGAAGATGGCAGCAGGAAGGCCCACAGAAGCCAGATCTCCGTACCCCTGGTGCTGCTCAGCCCAGGCACCTTCCTCATCGCCTGGATCACGCGGGATCACACGCAGCCGGACCTGCGTGCACACAGCATCCAGCATGCAGGGCCACCAGCGGCCCAACGCTCCGCGCTGGGTCACAGTCACACCACGAACCCGCAGCTCGCGATTTTGCTGCTGAATCTGGTCTCTGCCTTTCTTTCCCACTCTAGGAAAGCCTGGCTTGTATTTGCTCATCTCTTGGGGCCTGTAAGAGTTAATATTCGCGAGGCACTTTGAAAGAGCGCCAAGCATTTAATCTGCAGTATTCCTGTTTATTATGCCTGCTGCATGGAGCCTGCCGCTACTTCCCTGCCTTGCCTGAACAAGGTCAGTCTCATTAGTTTACATTGTCAGATGGAGCATGGGAGGAAGAGCCTCAAAATCTGATTGCTGAGGCAAGTGCTCAGAGAGAAGCTTAGCTTATAATTGTTTAAAGGCCACAGAAAATGTCTCTGTTTATCTGTGAGCTGCTGCAGAAGCCCATAACTGCAGCTGGGAACAGAAAGAGCAAAGCAGCTAGAAAGTTTCATGTAAACCGGGAAAGGAACAAGAAGGTGCTTGGTGCTGACATGTTTTTATCTGGCTGTCCTTCACGACCCCACAGACGCCTTTTGCTGGATAAGGGACCAGAGGCCTGCAGGGTGGAAACGACAGGGGTCGTAGAGCAGCCCCAAAGGACCTTGGGTTCTTACCCGACAGACAAAACATTCAGGGTGCCACAGGGTGTTCAAGGCAGAAATGTAGTTTTCCAGGATAGCCCGGGCACAGCCTCCGCACTTGGGAGCAAACATGTCAAAGTAGTCCTTGCGGCAGTAGGCTTTGCCGTCCTTCTCATGAAATCCTGCCAAGGAAGAACAAAGAGCATCAGCTCCTGACCTTCACCCTATGGCCAGCCAAGCTCTGGAGAAACCAGCGCGGGTAGGATCATCCTTCCCGTCCCCTCACGCACAGCAGGCAGCTGTTCCTCATTCTGCTGCCCTTCCTGTCCCATGCGCACACATGCACATGCATATTTTTCCTCTCCAGAGACTGAGAGAGAGAGAGAAAAAATTCCTGGTGGTATCCTTTGTGCATAAACAGCTATTTCCCTTGGAACTTCTGCCTTCAGCAGTTCCCGTCATCTCTCAGGCTGGCCCCTAGTAGCAGCTCTGCCTTACACACTTCTCTGCAGCTCAGGGAGGAGATTGTTTTCCCCTTGCATAAACCAGTAATACCTTCAGGTCCAAAGAAAGCTCCACACTGGGCACAAAAGAAGTGTTCAGGGTGCCATGTTCTGTCCAAAGCCGTCACCACTTTCTGTTCAGAAGAAACAAAGTACAATCATGTTAATCATGGGTTCAGCTTGGAGGTGAACAAGGGGGCGCTGGGTGGAAGAACACATTAATGTTGGTGCTGACAACTGCATGCATTAAAATAGACTGTCCTTTACAGAGCTGAGTCAGTTCTGACTCTGGCTCATTCAGGCTTTCCCCACAGCACACTTTTACCCTAAAAGGATCTTACACACAGCTTCCTCCCTTACACAGGGCCCCGTCCAGCTCTCAGGACTAGCACACTGGTGCCTCTTACTACAGGCTACCAACAGGCAGGAGCTGGGGAATCGTTACCAGAACGACAGAGCCACGTTCTGCGGGATTACAGCCTCAGTGACGTCAAGAGGGACTAACCCATCTCATTAACTAAGTTCATTAAGAACTGGACTGGGTCAAGTTGTTTCCCTTTCAGAGCCAGTGCAAAGGAAAAATCGAAGTCACCAGACAACATCTTTCACCCAGGATGCATGGGTGGAGTTTTTAAACACCGAGGCCTGCAGCACCTCGTGTCAGGGCTCGTAACCCCCCAGAACTCACATCGAGGATCGGCCCGTTGCAGTAGTAGCAGCGAGGGGAGAAGAGGTTGTGATAGTCCTTCTCGCAGTAGGGCTGCCCATCCCGCTCAAAGAAGTTCCGTGAGCCGATCTCCTCCTGGCAGTGGGTGCAGACGAAGTGCTCGGGGTGCCAGGTCTTCCCCATGGCTGTAACTACCTGTTGGGAAGAGAACTTATGGAGGACAACTCTATCTCGCTCTCCCCTCGACCACATGACAAGTTACCAGCTGGAGGTCAGCAAGAATGACAAGATCTACTACTCAAGTGAGCCCTGGACTGGGGTAGCATGAAAACTGAATTACCTATCATCTCAGGAGAGGGCAGTCCCTCAAGGGCAGGGTAGAGGTCACTGGAGGAGCTTACAGCGTACCTAGCCAGTGGATAAATAGAGTACTTCAGTTTCTCCAGCATCTCCAGTCTCTTCAGCCTCACGAAAAAGCCCTCCCCGTTATGCCCAGCTGCAGCCCAAGCTTCAGCACCGGGGTGGCACCTTCGACCCACCTGCCCAGCGATCGGCTTCTTGCAGGCTCCACAGACACCCTTGGCAACCGTAGCTACCCCCAGCTTGTTCAGGTCGGACTGGAGACTTCCCAGCATGGTGTCCAGCTGGCTGCCAGGTTTGGGGGTTGTGGACGGCGGGGAGCTGCTGCCGGCTTTCCCCTGCGCCATGAACTGCAGGGAAGAGAAAACAGAGGCTGTAAGGCAAGCGGTGCTGCCCTGACCAGGAAAAGGGCTGCTGTCGCTGCCAGCGGCTCTTCTGCAGAGACAGGAGATTGCTAGGAGACAGCTACAGAAGCTGGTGAGAGCCAGGATCAAGTACGCACAAATTCTGCCCATGCAGAGACCCCGGGATGTGTAACAGCTGAGCTGCGAACTAAGGATCTGCCTTTCCTTCGCTGCACAGAGCAGAAGTTACTAGCAGACCCCAACCAGTCGGTACAGCGCTCTCTAAGCCTCTGCCAAAAATCTCCCTTCACCTCATCAGCTCCTGGCCAGCTGACAAAGCAGAGACGCCATCCGAGGGCCTCTTCCCCTTGACCTCTCTCTGCTCCTACGCTGCTGCTCGCTGTCGTCCTCTCCGACAGAGACCCCTCTCCTCTCCTCTCCTCGCTCCACCTCCCTTTCAGCCAAAGCACCTTCGCTCTTCCCTCCCTCCGCCCGCACCGCTCCTTGCCGAGTCTCCCTCGCCCCATCAGGTGGCTCTCATCCCACGCCTAAGCTGAGCAAGTGGAAGCAGGAAGGAAACGGGCAGAGGTGCCTGGTGTTTACCTACAGAGAGGGCAGTGCCTCCACGGCAGCAGGCTGCGGAGGAACCACTGCCACGTCTGTTGGAAATGCACGTGGGGTGCTGGGGAAGGGGATCACAGTACTCGTCTCAGAGGCAGGTTCTGGAGCTCACAGCACAAGCAGCTCACAAAGGCTTCCCAAAGAAGGCCGGGGGAGAAGTTTTACTTAGGTTCATAACTTGGGAACAAAGTATGTGTGCTCTTGGGACACCAAAGCCCCCTTTCCAGGCTAACTGCAATAACAAGGCAGAGATTATCTCAGCTGACTGCACTGCGATACCTGCTGCCAGGGTTAGAGAGACCCAAAGGAAATCCTTCCCTGAGATGTCGGTCTGGAGCATGTTTTCTCCTACTAAGAGGACAGATTAAACACAGATATAAAATCTGTGCCTGCAAACACCCCCCCAGCCTGCTGCCATCGCAGCCGGGGGGCAGGACATGCAGAAGCACCCCCTCCAGCCCCAGGAGGAGCTCTGCTCCTCGTCCTGCTCACGCTTGCAGTCAGCCAGTTTACACAGCGGCCAACCCCGTTTTCCACTTGTTCGTACAACATTTCTCAGGCCATACATTAATTTTAGCTTCCTGGTGGAGCCTAACACACAGCTGTCCCCTCCCAGCCACCCCCGCGGCCCCCAGCAGCAGAGCCCAGCCCCAGTGCCCGCAGCCCTCTGCCTCCAGCCGCTGCTGGCTGCCCAGCGGTTACGGCGACTGCCCCGCGGCTCAGCACCGCAGGGAGACTTCCCCGGGAGACAGACACAGGCCCCTGCACGACACCAGGCCACAGTCCTGGGGCAAAGCCAGGGCTTCCTGCACGGCACAGCGGGAGGAAAAGGGCTGGGCGGAGCAGGATCACATCCTCCCTCCCTCACTAGCCAGGGGCTTGTGGCCACCAGGCAGGGCAGGCGCAGAGACCAGTGATAAATACCACCTGGAGAGATCGGAGATGAATTCAACGCAGAGCAACACCCTCACCTGGGGTGCTCCAGAAGCCACAGGTGACCCCAGTGCAGGCACAATGACCTGGGGACACCACAGCATCAACCTGGCCTGGGGGTCCAGCTCACAGACGAGTCCCCACTGAGGAAGGCTTGCTTCCACCGCCTGCTGTTTAAGGGGACGCCCAGCACAGCACCACACAAATCCGTCAAGCAGAGGCCCTTCAAATTCCCACCCTGCACCCGTGAGACCCGCCACCACTCATATTCAGCTAAGAGCTCGAGAAGCAGCACGCCACACTCTACAAAAAGCTACTTTCCCCACGCCGGGAGCTGCACGTGCACCCCCAGAAGGGCACGCCATGCAAAGAGAAAGGAGGTCCTGCCTTCTCGGGGCTGGGGGGGCCCCGGGGTGCTGGAGCAGCCAGCAGACTGGCACTGCCGACGAGGGGAGGAGCAGAGGTCACCTGCAAAGCACAACAGGTCACGATGCAGAGGCTTGCTCACAGCTCAGACCTGTACAAACCCCACGGCACATCGCTGTGCCGCTCACATGTAATTAAGACTTCCCAGCGTCCCGGAGCCGCAGCCCTTCCCTGGCAGGGGGTGCAGAGCACAGCCCTCGATCACACCACCTCCTCCCCAAACCTCCTCCCCAAACCCACTCGCACTGTGGGCAGCTAGCCACACCGACCAACGCAGGAAGGGTTGAGATTTTGGTGTCTTTTTTCATCCCTTTCCCTACTTCAAGGACAATTCTGGCAGGGGGAGCTGAGCCTTAGTTTCAGAGCCGCCTTTTTCATCTCAGAGGAAAATAAAGCCAACGTGATCCCTGCTGCAAAAGGGCAGGCAGGAAGCACACGCACCGCAGCGATTACTGCACAGACGTGCGCTTCGCAGAGCCAGACAGGCACAGCTGGGATTGATTTGTTATTACCGACGGCTCTGCTCTCCTACCACCCGGTTCAGCACCAGCCTTTGCCTGAACATCTACTGAGCTACCAGGCTGGGAGCAGTGGTTAGACTGGACAAGATTCTGCTAAAAAGAAAAAGAAAATAAACAGAAAAGACAAGCCTGCCTGCATCTGCGGGAAGAAAGCCTCATCTTCAGTCTGACAGCCAACAGAAACAACTGTCTTGGTGCTAGGGGTCCAAGGCTGGGGAGAGGAGTGCCCAGGCTCTTCAGAAGGAGGGGTGCCCCCAACAGAAAGCTCATGATAATCAGCGGCAGAAGTCTCCCACTGGAAGAGAGGCTGGGGAGCCAAGCTGAAGGAGGAGGAGGAGACTGGACGAGGAGCTGAGGTAGACGGTGGGTGGGAAGGCTGAGGTGGGAGAGGGAGGAGAGGTACGGGGCCAGGGACACGAGGGGGTGCAGCGTTAGCAGGGGCTGTCTTTGCAGCTTCTTTGGAAGGCTGGAGCGGGGGAGAGGCTGAAACAGAGACCGTCCTCCTTGGGGGGTGCGGGGACTCTGGAGGGAAAACCACCTAGAAAGACACGGAGGAAGAAGAAAAGTGAATAAATCCAAAGAGGAACCAACGAACACCTCCTGCACCAGGAGCTGGGAGCACACAGACAATAACCCAGTCTTTACTGCCCAGTGCTCTCCCCCTTCCTTTTCTGAACCTCCTTGGGTGCACACCCGAGCACGAACAGGACATCAGCCTCACTGCCACAGCCACGCACAAGTGGGTAAGAACAGAGGCTGCTGCTTTTTACCTTCTTTATCTAAGGGGAAAAGGCAGCAAAAAAGCAAGGGACAAGGAACTAGAAAACTTGTTTCTCTGCATCGCTCTGAGGAAGAGCACCATCTTCCACCCAGAACTTCCTGCAGAGGCAGGAAACAAAGCTTGCCTCCATGCCAGGCCTCTCAGCATGGCTCTCAAATAATCCCCACGTGGACATTTGATATGCGACAGCAGCAGACCCAAACAGACAGCACTACCGGGGCCCTCAGATACTACTCCAATTCTTAAACAGGGAGAACTAGGACCCGAGAGCCAGTTCCCTTTTCAGGTCAGGCAAGGGTGAGCAGAAAGAGCTAGTTCTTCATTTTGTCTCGCTTAGGACACTCAGACTGAATCTGCACCTCCACGCAATGCTGGACAGAGGGACATGCTGGAATTTCCCAAGACATGCCCCTCCTTTCTACCTTCTCTACTTGCTGTCCACCATTCTGCTCTTCTCCCTGGGGTGTGGCAGTGATAACGACCCCCTCTGCCAGCCAGTCATCCTGGCTTTTCCACTCCTCCTGCTCCTGCTGCCTGGCGATGCCCAGTCTGTCCTGCAGCTCTTCAATCAAGTGATCCTGGGACTCTGACTTGTGAAATATCGCAGGACCTAGCTTACGCCTTGGAGAGAGGTCCCGATTCATCGGATGTACATTCGAGGTCTCTTTTGTCCTCTTGATTAAAGACTTAATCTAAATGACAAAGGTAACAGTATCAGCAGAGAAGAGCAAGGTAAGGGCAAGCCTCAAGATGCAACAGCACAAACTCAGGCTATTAGTGACAACTGTGAGCAGAGCAGGAAGAGTGATGACATTTATTCCACAATGCCAAAACTCCTTTTGGCACAGCCCAGAACAGTGACTCAGTGCAAGGAAAAACCCCGTAAGGATAATCACTGCAGCCAAAAATAACTATCTAGAAAAGGAAGGGAAAGATTACCCAGCAGGAAGCCAAGATAGGAGGTGCAGCACGACCGCTCCGCCGAGCATTAAAGAAACCCCAGCATCGCAAGGACACACGGCAGCCTCGCTGTGTCTGCCCTTTACAGGGAGAAGACTCTCGGTCAGAGATGGCTGGTGCACAAAGCGTACTTCCAGGGCTGGAAGGAACACTGACTGGTCTGGCAAGAAGACCTAAAAAGGCTCAGCAGAGTGGAGGAGCTGCCATCCCAAGTCGGGAACATCCTCCGGAGGCATGAAACAGCCCTTCAGCTTTTCAGAGGCCATTTGCCTTATTCCAGTTAGGGAATAAAACTCCCCTTCACAGGGCAGCCCCTGCAGCCTGCCATGCTCCGTCCTGCTCACCGCCACGCAGGGGAGGCCACAGGACAGAGCAGGGGACTCGACACGCCCGTGACATGCAGCTGTCAGTAACGCTGCTCGGCACTGCATGCTGTTAGTGCGGGCGAGCCCAGGCGCTCTCACACCACACGCAAACGTTAGTGAGCTGTCAGGTCACGCCTGGACTCATCCTGCTCCCGCATTCGTGTGGTGCCTGCCTGGCCTGACGCAGAGATCCTCTCAATGGGTGGTTTGGAGACGTGCAGCTGATCCCATTCGGCTTTCCAAATGTTTTCAGGAGGTTGGGGAGCAACTGCAGAGCTTGTGAACTGCTCGTTTTCCTGCTCTCCTCTGGCTTTGGTCATGTTAGCAGCACCTGCCTTCCTAGGAGCTCTCCCTCTGCTCTGCCTCTTCTGGCCCAGATCAGGACAGACATCTACTTGCATTTCACGTGGTACTTCAGCTTTTAGCTCCTGTCCTTGCTCCACAACGAATCCCAACTGTTTTTTAGTGTCTGGGAAGACATCCTGCCGATCCAGGGCCATGACAGAAGGTTCACACACAGGACTCAAAACCTTCTCATGCTTTGCGTGTACGTCTGGCAGATCCTCAGCCAGCTCCAGAGCCCAGAGCTCATCTAAAGCTGTTTCCACACTTCTGCCCTGAGAAGGAAGGGCTGAATTATCCCTGAATGCTCCCTGCTGGCTCGGCTCTTTAGCTATCTGCCTGTTCCCTTGACCATTTATTCCAGTATTTGAAATTGGGACACTTGAGATTTTGGGGTCTGTTCTCTGCTCCTTTTTCTCACTTTCTTTTGCCAGCTCTAGGCCTTGTGCCTCCACCTCAGCAGACCTACACAGAAGCTCCATGCTGGAAGCTGGCACGGCCTGGGAAGCCTTCCTAGAAGAGTCAGGCTTTCTGCTCAGCCTAACCAAGCCTGCGGAGGTCAACTGCTCCCCACGAGCAGCAGAAGAGACGCGCGGAGGGGGCACAGGGACCATTTGTGGCAAAGAAGGCATGTGTGGAGGAGCAGCAGAATGCCCTGAAGCAGGCAGAGCTACAACGTGACTGCCTTCCCCAGCGCGGAGGACTGCTGAGGGGGCAGATGTTGGTGCTGCCAAGTCCCCGCTGTGACTCGCAGAAGGGCGTTTGGAAGAGGAAAGCACTGTTAAGCTGTGATGAGAGTCGCTGGAGTCTGCGTCTGCTGAGTTGGGAACCGGTTCTGGGGAGGGCTCAGAAATCAGAGAGATAGTGGAACTAGTCTGCAAGAAAGGAGACAGAAGGAACAAGGAGAAAAAAACATAGACAGAAGAAAGGGAAAAAAAAAAGCATGGTATACAGCATTGTAACAACTGTGACCTCCAAATCAAAGAGCCATGTCGATCCAGGGTCTTACATCAGAGAACGAAATATCAAAGAGCAGAACTAACGTGACAGCGTGCTGATCCTTGCATGAGATCACAGGATACGAAGCTCTACAGCCATCAAGATCCTTTTTCTATGCTGCCCTCCTAAGCAACACCTCGTGTTCACCTACAGCTGCGACAGGGGCACGCGACAGCTGCCGGGAAGCCAGCAACAAACCCGGGAATGTCTGGACTGTGAGTAAAGGTCACATTAGCAACTTACTCACAGCCAGCCATGTAGATTTTACATTTGGAAGCTGAAAAAAGCAATCAATGAACAGAACAAACCCTGACATTCTTCTTCTTGATACACTAACAGCGTGCTGCAGTTGGTTACGTTCACGGCAATGAAAACAAAGCTTCGGGGCAAGCACAGCAAGAACAGATGACATGGGCTTTGTTCTTCCCACATCATTAATCTCACCTTGGACGTGACACACGCTGAATCTCAACAAGCTTGGCAGTCGCTCTATGCCCTTGTAAACTCTGCTTTGATTGTGGCCTAAGGGGAACAGGCTAATCTAGCCATCTCCACATTTACATTGTAACAAAATCAGTATTAATTTTAATCCAAAATACACTCTAACAAGAGTGACTGATACCAAGTTTTTGGTTCTCCTTGACTAGAGGGTGTTTAAAAAAAAAAAAAGATCACGGATCCTCCTTTCCCTGTTTCCAGTGGCTCCTGGCTGAGCTCTAGGAGACAAGTTGGCATTTCTCCCTTTCCTTAAAGAAAGGCAATCAGAACAGCGGGTTAGCCAGGCCAACTTCAGGCCAACGCTGTCCTGCCAGTTTTAAAAACCTAGCCTAAAGATTCCCACATCCGACAGCTATCAAGAGCTGCTCTGATTCTTCGCCATGCTTTCCAAAGAAGCTTTAAGAAGTTAGATGCTCACGTTCTCACATAGCAGGGCACACAACTTTCTAAGCCCATGCACACTATCTCAGTCTTTACTTACCTTTCTGGGACACTTGCCAGGAATTGAAGGCTAAAATTAACCAGAACATGCACAAAATCTGCCAGAAGGTGGAAAAGACGTATCCCTTCAGCTGGCCTAAGCAGCTACCATCCCAAGGGGTCAGGAGATGGCAAGCGCACAAATCTGTGAAGTCACAGCAGTAGCACTACAGGGAGACCACTTGGAACGTGGTAGGGGACCACAAGTCATCACAGGTTGCTCCTCATTTCAGGAGCACGGCCAGATGAGAAGAACCAGCAAGTACATTCCTCAGTTAAAATAACAAGTTTGCCAATATTGCCCTCCTCCCTGTATTTATACCCCCCAGATGTACCCATAAAAGCAACCAGTTTTCATGCTAAGGTTCATATTTACTCGGTTTCTAGACTTTCTAAAATTAAAGCCGGTCATTTTGACAGCAAGACTGTCATTTTGCTCAAAAGCAAGTATTTCCAGCCTATTAAAAACATACTAGCTCCAAATTCAGAGCAAGGTTGCACACACAGCAGTTCACAGCTAAAGGCAAGCACCTCACCACGCAGCAAGCAGGCATCGTATTACACAGGAATGGCAGAGGCTGAAAAACCAAGTGCATTAAGTAATCTCCATGGCCGCTGATGAGCTAGATAACCAAAAATCAAATGGATTCTGTAAGCAAAGAGAATGAGCAACTCATTAAACTGAGAAAAATGATGATAAAATGTATCAGTCTGTTACAGCAGCTTTTACCCTCGGGTATGAGGGAAATTAAACATCTGTGCTGCCACCTCTCCCACCCCCGTCTGCTGGAACTTGCAGTTGTACCAGCTCCAGCTAATTGCATACTGGACTGGGTTTTTCTGTCCTATTTCTTGCAGCCCCACGCAGGTCTGGCACTCGAACAACAGCCTTTCATCTTTCACTTTTAGGAAAGACTCCACTTCTCTCCCTTCCATCCTGCCACTGGAACAGACCACAAGTCCATTTTTACAGACAAGCTAACACCACTAGTTGGCACAAATACGGGAGGTGAAAACAAACAAGGGCGACTGAAAGGAAAATGAAGCAACATGGAGAACAGGAAGAAGGAGAGCAGCTGTTAAAAGCAGCCAGGGACAATATTAACAACAGGGAAGTGATCACAGAAACCATGTTGTTGGTGCTTTAGGGGAAGAATATTTATATACAGATGAGCTCAACGCCTTCCAAAAATCCTAATGCTGTGTTTATAGAGCTCAAATCTTAAAATTTTGCTCCATTTCAGTTTGTTCTCAAAGTCCAACCAGAAACTAAGCCAAGAAGGAGGGCAGCATTACAGAAAGCAGCTAGACTGTCATGCAATTTTAATGGAGTTACACAAAGAATCTCAGGCCTTTTCCCAAGACTGCAAAGCATTTGAACACCCACACTCAGAAACGTCCCCTCTTTGTATCTTGCAAAAAAAAAAAAAAGAAGTCAATGCTGAGCAAGGGTATTCCCAGTTGCCAAGAGCTCACCAAGGAGAAAAAGGCTTGTGGCAACAACCACACCCTCAGCTTGTTTCTGAGCCCTGATAAAAACGGCAGGGGCACGAGGCCCTGGCACTCCCGCAGCGTGTAGAAGGAGCAAGGCAAGGTACGCTGCCAGCAGCACAGGTGGAAACTCTCCGGCCTCCCAGTTGTGCCATTTTGCGAACAGATTGAACAGATAGCTGTGGCTATCCTGCACTCTACCCCAGGACCTAATATGGAGAAAAAAGCAACAGGAAGGTGTCAGTGTTTGCAGTTGACTACATACAAACTACAGTAAGTCCAGAGCAAACAGTGAGTAACGCCTTCATTCTCACAAAATCATGTACATGAGTCACAGACCACAGACTGAATTAAAGCCCAGCAAGTACAGGGCAAGTAAAGTCCCGTGGAGCATGCATGCTCACTGCTGGGTTCTGAGCTCACACGCTTGGTCAGAACTCCGGGTATTGTAGGGATCTCCATGAAATCCACAGCACGCTTTGGAAGTACTCACACGAACGTGGCACAGAGAGAACGACCACCACAAATAACCACAGCAAAGCTGTGTGTGACTGTCCTCTTTACTTCTCACAAAGTGTTGCTCAGCTCTGTCTGCCTCAAACCTAAACTCACGGTAGGAGGAGATGGAGTTCAGCACAGGCAAGAAACACCAAGCATCAGCAGATTCTGCCCTGTGAGTTAGGGACTTGCTTAGGATTACAAAGCAAACTTACACGTACACATAGGAAAGGCACACCCAATAATGACAACATACAGAATATGTTAGATATTTGCTTCTCCACCTCAGAATAAATTCAAGTAATTCAGTAAGGCTCTAAGCAAACCAGCTGAAAGTAGAAAGCAAGAACATTTTTGCTATGATTGTGGGTAAACGAAATAGCATGAAAACAAACTCCACAGTTAATCACCTAGTGTCAGAACAATAGCATACCTCTACGAATAAGAAATCTCTGCGTTTATAAGTCATCCAAGGACATATGCCAAAAACTTCATGTATCAAGATGACCACGGGCAAGTTACTCCCCTGCTTCTCCTATTATGGGATTTTCTACGTGCCACTCACGACTGAAGCACCGGTAGCGGTTCCTTTCCAATACAATTGGTTGACTTGTAAACACGATTCTGAATACTGTTTGCCATCCTGCACTCCCCAAGAAGCTCAGTCTTTAACCCTACTTTGAGCTGAACAAGTGATATTGTTTTAAGATGGGAACCTTTGAAGCCTCCAGCTGTTTGATGAAAAGGTTTCGGTGTTCATACCACACGCCTTTAAGCCCCTAACACACCCTCCTCAGGGAAAGCACATCAGGGTAAAAATGCATTCCAGAGGGGGCCATCCCATAGAACAGGAGAGCCTGGTCTCTGTCAATAAGCAGATGGTGTCCCATGCTCCCCTACTTCTTGTTAAGTTGCAGCACAGCAAAATAATTCACCCTGCCCTGAGCAGTAACTGAGCTCATTATCTTTGCCAAACACAGACGAACTGCAGGATGGAAGGAAAAACAGACCCCAGAACTGCCTTACCCATGCCAGTGATGAGAATTTATAGAAGTCATGAACCTACAGCAGCACACAAAGTGCAAATACCCCCAGAGGAACTTTCTCCCAGTAAGGATGAGAGGTAAAGAGGCCATTTGGGAAACCAAATAAGGTCAGCAGACGCAGCCAACAGGCAAGAGAGTCTGGACATGGGGGGGGACAAGATGAAGCATAAGTTGTGAAGATAGGGCACCTTAAAGTCGGAGAGGGAGGCCATCAGCTCATCCAGTTCTCGTGTAGCTGAAGAAGCAGATATACGGGTCTGCTGTTGGCTGGCAGTGACACGCTGGGGGCTGCTCACCTCACCTTGGCTCACAGTGATTGCAGGGCTGACAAGAAAAACAGAATGCATTTAGGCACAGGGGAGCCCTCCTAGACTGAAAGTCCCACTGTCCCCCCAAAACAAGCACAGCACAGCAAGTTTCATCAGCCCACTCTGGCCAGCCCTCCCCCCACATCCAACCTCCACACAAAACAGGTCTCCTCTCTCTGCCACGTCTAACACAAGTGTAGACACACATACACCTCAGCCATGAAGGCATGGACTACAACCAAACATTTCTTTCACCAGACATTTGGGTATTTGTGACCAGCTATACATCCAAGTTCAACGTGCTGCTAGTGACATGACATGTTATTTTTTTCCATCCAGGAAGAGATGCAGTAGACAGAAGAGCACCAGCATCCTCACGTGCCTGTCGAATTTCCCACCCTTCAGACAAATCCCATCTTCTGTCCGTCACTGCCCCGCAGCATCTGTCCCTCCCCTGCCTCACTACTCCCACAAGAGCCCGTCCAGCCCCAGGGAAGCCAGCAGTCCCCAAAACACCACTTACACTGGACTTGGCACTGAGCTCTCCAGCTCATCCAGCAGGCTCTCCACACTGGGACGCACGTCCTCGATCCCACGCCCGCCATTCCGCTTTGGTTTTTCTTTTGTAGGGGGTGCAGCCTTCCCTCCCACAGAGCTGCTGCTCTCTGGGATGACATAGTGAGGTCCAGTCACGCCGGGCAGTGATGGGCTTCTGCTGGCCTCATCTTTAGAAGGGAGGAGCAGAAAAGAGTAGTTCAGACACATAGGTCCATAAATACATGCAGATCAGAGGCAGGAGCAATGAGCTGCCTAGAAACCTTGCAGAATTTCCATCTTTGAGGATATTCAGAACTTAAATGCACAAGGACTTGAGCAGCATAATCTAACTTTGAAACTGTGCAGTTAGAGCCAATTTTAAAATAGGCCCGAGTTTGAGTATGGTGCTGGACCTCAAAAGGTCCCATCCATGCTAAATGAGTCTTTGATCGGGGCTGGGGGCATCTCCATCCCTCAGTAGGGATGTTGGAAGGAGAAAGTAGGCTATTACTTTGGGAAGCAAACTATCTACTAATACGTCTTGCTACTCCTCACCTGCTGGGAAGCCACTTGGGGGGTTATGTTGAACAGCATTCAGTTCCAGGAGAAGCCTGTCCAGTTCTGAGAGGTTGCTGCCCAGAGAGGCGCTGGTCATCGTGGGAGATGGTTCTGCAGACTTCTGCTTGTTTGGGAAACTAAAAGAGAAGCACAAAACTTCTACTTCAAGATACAGCAGAAGAATGGAGGGAAATCTGTATTAGGTTGGTAGAGTTTACACATGAACTGTATTATTTTCAAACTGGGGCTTTTAGATCCGTGGGGAAAGATGTGTGCTTTGTGAAGTGACTATCAACAGAGCTGCTGCTTAGCCACAGCTTCAGTTTGCTCAGCCACGTCTTCATTTGTCAGTTACAAAGAAATAACATTGATAGACAGGGGCTTGGATTTTCAGGACCGTGTGCTGCACAGCCCTGTAGCAAAGAGTTAACTGTCTGCAGATCCAAGATGCACAGAACAGCAGCAGAACCATTAGCTGGCATACGGGAAAATTACTTGTTTCTGCTGACATCACAGCAAGCAGCAAATAACTCCTCTGAAACAAGGGGATGCAGGGCCAGCACAGACTGGAGAAGAGGCAAAGTACAAATCTCAAGCTAGCAACAAAAAGCCAAAAGCGGCAGGTTACGTGGCAACCTTTTACAGCACACAAGCTCTCTTTTTAAGTGCTCAAACCTTTAATCTGGGGAATTGTAACCAATTTATAAGGAAGTAATTTGAAAGCATTTTCCACCACATTAAACATGGGCCTTTAAAGTTTACCTACACACGAGCATATATAAAGCACCAGCTGTAATTACTGCTTATCCTGTACGGGTGATCCCACTTAGCTACGCACAATTGCAAGCTGTTTCAAAGCAAAACTGAGGACTCACGCAGTGTTTTTTACAGTAACTACACTGTAATAACAGTCTTCCCATCGTCAATGGCAGGGAAATACTTTTCTCCTAGTTTTACAAATGGACAAATAACTCGTAATGCTCTAGAGGTTCTTATTGCATCAAAAAGATGCTTTCCAAATCCAAAAAGGGAATTTCTGTTTCCTGCACACTCCCAGATTCTGCTCAAAGTTAATACAAGACAGGCTTTATCACTCTGACACCTACTGCACCAGCGACAATTATGAAATTCCATAAAGGCAGTTCTTATCTCTCTTCAGACTGAAAACAAAGTCCACAAATGCCGTCTGAGGAGGGCGTACTTCATCCTGGCCCAAGCACACAAGCCGCAATTCAGACCAGAACCAGGCCATGCCAGGCCCTTTTACAGGAGGATTCAGGGCCCTAATTATCTTCATTTTGTACTAATTCCACGCAGCCCTCTGAAAAACTGCAGTTACTGCCGCTGTTGGGCCATCCCTGGTTCTATCCAAAAGCAGCTCTGGTTGTAAGCAACTTTCTGCTCAGTAGGCAGAGCTAGGCGTGGTTAGAGCATGACACCAGTGAAACACCACCGTAAAAAGGCACCGGGGACAGAGCGCGTTGCGTGGGGCCGGCAGAGATGAAGTTCTGACTGCCTCTTCCTCTCTCAGCCCCGTGTCAGCGGAACATGCAGGCCTACCATAGAGGCTGCCCCGCCAACCTCTGAGCTGTCTTTGTGAGTATAAAACAGTAAGTAGTCGGTAGTAGTGACAGGGAAGCTCTAAAGCCACTGTTAGAAAATGTAAATTTACATGAAAATTCAAATCATCGTGCATCCTGCCAGGTGACGGGTAACCGAGTTCCCTGAGGCAACTGACTCAAAGGCCACCCACCTCCTCAAGAACTTTTGGGGCTGGATTTGGCACTTGTCCCTGGATTGTATCCTTCAACCCAATCCAGATCCAGTCCTGTCTGATGGATCCTTAACCTCTCCTACAGCTGAGCAAACTAAAGGCCCACATTAACCCTTGAAGCAGGTACGAAAGGTAACGTAGCCCCTTACAAACAAGGTAACAAAACCCAATACTGGGCAACAGAACATATACAAGGAGCAGAGCGTTTGTATCCAGTTACAGAAGGCAGCTTGAGCTGTGAGTCAGGCTTCTCTCTTAACAGGGACAAGATACCTGTAGACGTGTTCCTCTTCGCTGGCACGAGGAGAAGGAGAGCTGAGCCCGTCCCTAGGAACAGAGGCACTGGAGCTTTTGGCACTAGAGCTGTATATAGGCGACTGGGACTGAGGCTGCGGAAATGAGATTTGCGTTAGAAACAGAGAATGCCACACAAGTACACACACTGCGCCGCAACCCCACACACCGCAGGAGAAAGCCCAGCAGCACAACAATTGTCTGTTAGGCAGCCAAGCCAGCCTCCAGGAGAGGAGCTACACCAGGGACAACCGCTCCCCACTTGCCTCGGACTTGCCTACGAGTTGCAGATCTGCACTGGAAACCCCCAGTCTGCAAGACGGATGACTAACACTAATGTAACCACGCTACCACTGCTGAAACGACAACGGGTTTTGAGATCTTCTTCGCCATTTGTTCCGACTGGTTAGCTCTATTAAAAACCTCCACCTCCCCCCATTTCCCCACTCTGTGCTTATCCAACCTCATCCTCACGTCTCGCTATTCCTTCCCCTCATCTGCGTCCTTGAGGGGACTGCAGCAAGCAAACAAGCAGGCACCTGCCCCATCTCCATGGGCACGTGCTCACTTACTTGCTGGTGGACGTATCTGGATACGTTGGGCTGCCACTGGTCCAAGGGGTCGATCACAGTGCCATTTAGGGCCTCGCTGGAAGGCGGCGGGGGCACTGGAGGCGGCACAGCGATCTCCTGGTACGTGTGGTTTCCAGTTGGATAGGAGTACGGCGTTTCCTCCGTTAGAAACACTGGCCGCTTGGAGATATGCGAAGTGGTGGATTCCAGGTCTGCCAGTAAGGCGTCTGCAGGAAGGAAGAAAAAAAAAAAAAGTGAAAATCCTGGACAACAGCTTTTTCTCTTTCGCCTCGTTATTCAGGATGTCCACATCAGAAGGTCTTTGGGAAGAGTTTTCATCTAGGGTGAGCTATTAAAGGCACTGTGAAACACTGCCACAGCTCAGGGCTTCTGGTACAAAGAAAAACACCAAGGGGTAACAGAGCAACCAGAAAAAACTCAGTCAGCCTCAGATTTTTGTCTTAACTGGGGAGCCACCCAGCACGAAGGACCCGCAGTCTCTCTGCGCCCTGCAGAAGAGCAGCCTAGGAGGAACCTGCCTAGAGATTGACCCGCAACAGGATATTGACACAGGCTAATTACAGGCCCCACATCATCACCGAGTCATTTCACGTGGCCGCAGGCGCTGCTTTCTGCAGGAAACAAGATCTCGGGAGGGGTTTTCTCCAGAGTTTCAGGCACTGCAAGAAGCATGCAACTTTCAAGTTAGCCCATCAGCGCGGCAGCAGGACTACGTTCTTCGGCTTTCCTAACAAAAATCCCCCTCGGTACATCACACAAACAGTTAACTGGTTTCCAGAGCCTGCCAGGTAAACGCAGTTTCTTCTCCTGGAAACAATTCTCGGCTTGCTGGGTGGAGCCTGCTCGCAAATTCCTGAAGAGAAGAAAAAAAACCTTCCATCCGCTAGAAACACCGGCGCTGGTGCCAGGCAGAGGAACCCACGTCACAAGGTTAGCACCTCTCGGAAACCTCAGAGCAGGGAAAACACTCCCCCCTCGCCGACGGGACGAGACAACCCACCTCTCTGGGTTTCTCCCCCCACACTCTCCTTCGCCCGTTGCGCGCCCCTCACAGCAAATCCCAGCTCGTGGGGTGTCCGCCCTGTGAGCCACCCTGCGGGGAAACTCCAGCGAGCGACTGCAGGCCTGCACCGTGCACGTTTTCGGCAGAAAGCCCGGCTGGCCGGGTGCCCGCAGGCAGGGGCACACCTCTGCAGGGCTGCTTAGAGAGGAGCCGGCCCGCTAGGGACATGGGTGCCCTCCGGGACAAGAGCATCAGGACACAGCTGGCGGCACCCGTGGGAGATGTGCGATGCAGCCAGACGCCAGGAAGAAAACTTTGGGAAACTTTTGGGAGGAGAAGCCCCTGGAAGCCCCCTTACTGGCACCAAACCTCCCTCTACTCGGTGCCAGACCCCGCTGCCTTCAAGCCCTTCAGGTGAGCGGGACCTGCCTTCCTCCTCCCGTGCACAACAGGCGCCTCGACACTCAGGTTTTGGGGCTGAGGACCACGGCTGGGGGCCCAGCCAGGGTCACGGGGGGCTGCAGGGATCTGGAGGCACCCGACGAGCTGCAGGGCACGCTGGCCCTAACGGCAGGCACCTGCCAGCTCCAAGCCCCTTCCGAGCAGAGCAGCCCACAGCAGCCAAGGCACTGGGCAGCCCTTCAGAAAACACGCTCGAGGGTCAAATGGAGGACGGCGTTATCGCGTTACACGATGAGGAAGGTGCTGCTTTTACGCTCACCCTCTTCCACCAACCGAAGCGTCATAAAAGGGAAAAGAGAGAAAAGCAGCAGTCCTGCCCTCAGAGAACATAATGCAGCCAGCAGCAAATTAAATCCTGCGTTAAATTAACTCTGTGCACCAGTCGTTTAGCCAGAAAGACGCTCCAAAGCATTTAAGCCACGGGCATCCTCCTACGGGGACCAAAATACCCCAGAATTGGATTCTCTGACGGGATACAAGCTTGCTGCAGCCGGGGAAAAATAAGTTTAGGGTTCTTTTTAAGAGAAAGAGGGGCTGGTGGACTCCCCAGGGGAAGGCACATACCTCGCGGGGACCGAGGAGCCGCGATTCCTTGGAGCGGGCAGGTCCTGCGACGGGAGGTTTGGTGCACACAGCTCCAGAGCAGGGCTACCCGGGAAGGTGGGGTTTGTGCTGCTCCCCGCCAATGGCAGAGGCAAATCAAACTCCACCAGGAAGTAAAAATCCCGTGAGGGCGGACGGCTCCTCCAGCCCTGCAAGGGGGACCCCAAATCTCTTTGTCACCCTCCAGCCCTCGCTGCGGGGCAGACGGACGTAACCATCTCACCGCAAAATTCGCCTCCTCGGGCCGGCACCTCTGCCGAGTGAGGCCACTGGACAGAACCCCAAGAAACGCGCTGCTTTCTCCTGACGGCACAGAGGAGTTCAGCTAAACGGAGCTTTTCACTCCGCCAAGCCTGCAGAAGAGGGGTCTGGAGCTGCCAGGAGCCCCGCGCCCCAGGCTGCGAAGGAGTTAAGGAGAAGACATCGCAGTTAATGATTAACTTCCCCCATGCCCTCCCCCTTCCAGGCTTGAGCAAACAAGGCAGAGCGAGGAACAGGAAGCGGAGGGAGGAGAGAAGGCTGGGGAAGGAATCGCTGGCTTACTCCAACTGCCTCAACTTCCCAGCTGGGCCCGAGGCGGGAGCACACGGCCCCAGCAGACGCCAGTTTCCCCCACAGCACGGGGCCTCGCCCCATGCCCTCGCTCACGCCAACCTGCCCGGAGCCACCTCGCCACGCCGGGAAGCTCGTCCCCGGCCACGTTACAAACCAGCCGGGGGAATTAACGTCGAGGGGATCAACGTTTTGATGCCCACCCAGCATCGTGTCCCAAAGCACCGGGCGCTCGTTTGGGATCCACTCACCTTTATAAGGCTATCGGAACGTAACGGGAGAGAAGGGAAGGGGGCAAAGAAGGGAGTTTGCTTTTTTTTTTTTTAATTAATGGAATAAAGGCCCGTTGCTCCCTTCTGGCTTTCACAAAAGGACCACTGGGACCAGACAGCCCTCACCCGATGAGGTGTAACAAAGGAGCCGTGCCTCGCGCAGCGCCGTCACTGCGGTGCCTGCTCCTTAAATAGAAATACTCAATTCTTCAGCAGAAATAGTAAAGGCTCTATCGATTTCCCGGGGAATGAACCGGTCCCTCCCACGGCGGCTCCTGCGGCGCAGCGCTGCAGGAGGTGTAAAGCAGCCGGCAGCCCCGCTCAGCCCCCAGCAGCGGGCGGGAGGCAGCCCGGTGGCGCAGCGGCAGCCGTCAGAGGGCACCACCACATCCTCACAAGGACGGAGCGATGGAACCGGGCAGCAGGGGCCAGCTTGGCACCGACCCCACCTCGCGCGGTCAGCCCTACGGGCAGGGGCCTGGCCCTCCCGCAGGGGCACAAAGCCCCGCGTGCTGCACCTCCCCAGCACACGCTGCGGCACCTCGGGGGCCACCGCCCAGCACGCGAGCAGTGACCACGCAGCGCCCGCCGCAGCTTCGCCGCTGCCCCAAACGGGCTCCAACGCAACCCGCAGGCACAAAGGTCAGCTCGCAGGCACGATGATCCGGCACAATGATCCGGTTACCAGAGTGCAGAGGGCTGAGCATAACCGCCAGCACGGCCTGGGCGCAGAGAAATACGTGTTTTACGCTGTGTTAAAAGAGTGCTGCAGGTTGGGGAAAAATGAGGGATATGTGTCAAAACACCACCAGCCCCTACGCTCCCGCTCGGCACCGTCCACATGCTGCAGTGCCCCGGTACCCGGCCGAGCACCTGGCGATGCTGCAGCACAGAACCAGCCCTCCTCCTCCTCCACGGAGCCACCCAAGCGCCGTGCTCAAGTGAAAGCACACTCAGGCCGAGGGCTGCTCAGCCCACATCCTCCCCAGCACGGGAGGACGGCTGCCTTCGCGTTCAAGTGGCTCTTCTGTACGGATTATTCTGCGGAGGAGGGACAGTTCAAGACACCGCGCTTGGTGCCTTTCCTACTCCACAGCACTCCCAGGCATCTGAAGTCTGGGCACGTTAGCTCAGCCCTCCTCCCCTTCTGCAAAAAGTCATTATTAAGTACAGGGTTCTTGGGATTCTGGCCTCCAAATCCCCCGCACAGCTCTGCATGTGCATTAGGTACGGACGAGGGGCACTTAATGCCGACTGCATCGCTTCCAGCGCCTGCCAAAGCCCTGCCAGTCATTTTGCCTGGGACATTTCGCTTTTAGCTCTCAGTCCGGGACGTTTCACCTTTAGCTCTCGGTGCTCAGCACAGCACAGCTGTCTGTAGGGTTAGAGGACGGAGGAAAAGGGAGCTGCCGTCCACGCACTGAACCGCTTCGAGGAATCCCTTCTTACCAAGGGGATCAGCAAGGTGCAAGCGCAGGCCAGCACCGTGGGGAAGTCCCACTCCGCAGGACAAGCTGCACCGAAAGGAGCGATCACCTCCCGCGCACCCAGCGCACATTCCTGCGCTATCTCCTCAGCCAGAGGCGCAGCTCCTCGGCGTTCCCGGGGCTCCTCTGCTGCGTGCCAGCACTCGCCGTCCCCAGGAGCAGCCTCGCGTGCAGCCGTGGGCGCGCATTCCCGGCTTCCCACGTCCCAGCTCTGTCTGATACACAGCAGCGATGCCAGAGCAGGCGCACAGCGCCGTTCGGAGGTAGGGAACAGGGACAGATAACGTGGGGACCCTTTGTACCGATGCTCACAGCAGCTCCCTTTTCTGCAAGTCCGAGCTGCACTTGGCCCCCTTCAATTGAGTGAAGTTATTAAAAAAGATATTTACATGCATCTTCCCATGCACATCAGAGCATGCTCTTTGTTCTCTCCCCTGTCCCCGTGCACATCACAAATGCTCCCACAGTTTAAGCGAGCAGTGAAGCAGAACACACCACGAACTAGTTCTGGAAAAACCTCCGTGACAAGGCATCGACAACTCACATTTGCCAATCAGCAACAAGCAGCATTTAACGCTAATTTTACCTTGAGCAGTAAATTGTTTGCCACTGCGTTCATCAGCGGCGTAGGATTTTTATTTTTGAAAGAGAGGCCATCCATCCTACTTGTTCTCACCACCCAGTGACACTCACACCAACCTGCAGAGCACTAAGTGTAAAAAACCAAACCGCCAGCTGAAAGGCGTCGGCAGTCAGAAGCGCACACCACTGCACGCGCTTCACTCGCAGCCAATTTGCCAGCTACTTGCTAACCTTGCTGAAGCTACAAAATTAGACGTGAGAGAGAACTATCTACATAAATTTGCTTTGGCCTATTAAGGAGAAGCCTTCTGCTACCGAGTGTCCGGCGTAACTCAGCACGCTCAGCACAAAGATGACAGCGTTAGTGCCAGGAGCGAGCAAACTCCCTCCGGTTTCCATGCGGAGCTCCTCTCTCCTGAGAGCCGAGGCCGAGCCATCAAGCCGTGCTGACACAGCAAGTCAGAGCACCGTCAATGCAGCAAGCAGATCAAAAGGGTGGCGGTCACATTTTCTTCTAGAGCTCATCTGCTGGGAAGGAAATGGAAGCATGGCTGAGGCAGGATACCTCAAATGCCGCAGTTATCAGCCGTTTGTTCTCAGCAGCTGAAAGCCACATCTGCACACCCAAACCGCACGCTGCCTGGGGCTCCGCTTCTCGCGCGGGACATCTGGAAAGCGAGCGGTGGCTGCAGGATCCCGGCTCCAGCAGCCACCGCACAGAGCACATGCCTTCAGCGTCCAGCCACGGCGCGCCGCCTCCCCTCGCAGCTCCGCCACGCTGTCAGGGCACCCCGACAGCCCGGGCACCGGGTGAGATGCCTGAGCACAAAGTGCAGTACTTCCTCTGTGCAGCCGCAGGGACAGGTGTCCGCATCTCTCCTGCTCTTCACGCCCCTGCGTATCCAAATAACCAGAGCCGCTCCAGGCTCTCCTGCCTTAGGCAGCAGCGGGTTTGCCAGTGAGCTGGCAAATAGAAAGCAAAAGAGCTGCAAGGACTGGTCTAACTGAGGTGATAACCGAGTCTCACTTGGCACAGGACACACTGCAGACCCCTCATTTGCAGAATGACATGCTGTCCTCCAGCCGCTTTTTCTTAACAGCTCTAAGATGCTGACTCCAGATCTCTGATTGCTGCTGCTGCCCTAAAAGAAGGGGGGGAGCTGCACGCTCAGAACCGAGCCCTGAGCTCTCAAACTCACTCAGCAGGCTCCTCACAAAATCCTTGAATGCAAACTTTTAAAATCTCATTAGGCTCAAATGAGTCTTCTCTCCCCCAGCTCGCATGCAGGGAGACAGCTCAGGGCGGTAACCCAACCCTTGGCAAGCCAGTTTTACATTGTGAGTAACTGCAGAGGAATGGGGAGCTTGGGTATATTTATCCTATTAAGCAGCCTTTCAGAAGAAACATTTGCAGTGCTCAAAGAGCTGCATCCCGAAGACTTGCTGGAGCCTTGCTGCAGGACTTCTCACTGCCTTTGAGCTCAAGTCTGGAAGGGGGGGGAGCCCCAGAAAGCAACGAAACAGAATTAACAGAAATAGGAAATCCATGAACAGGCGAATGCAGGCTTTAGCTTCCAGGTATAAGAAACGTACTAACAGGTTCTTACAGCATTATATCCTAGCCAATGTTTTAAAATGCCAAAAAGATCAGGAACTACAGAAGCAATAAAATCCAAGACTACATTCAGAGTCAGACCTGAAAATCTGGAAGCGTCGATAGATGCTCTTAAAATCCCAGAGTTCACTAGCTTACATAAATAGGATGCGTGTAGAACAGGCTGGCTTCCTCTCGAAAACATTTTGAGAAGGAGACATTTAAAAGCTTTCCAAAATCTAGGCGGAACACTGAGAAGGTGGTTGGAACACAGGACGCGTAACAGCTCTCTGGTGGCACAGGGACATATCGTTGGGTAGGGCAGAACAATTCAAGATAAAGCTAAGTCATTTGCCAGACCATTTGCCAGCGCAGAGCAGCCAGTGGCATTTTTACTTCACGCTGTGTGGACCTTCCCACAGGCAGTTACAGTGACACGGTCAAAAAAAAACCCACTCAGCCCTGTCTGAATGCATGCCAGTGACGGAGGTTCACTCGAAGCCTTGCACTCTCCTCATCAAGGGAGCAGTGGAAGCCGTGCCTCGGGTCCCAGGTGTGTTGCTCCCAAAGAGGAATGCCGGGATTAGTACTGACACACAGCGTGGCCAGCTCTGGCAGGAGACAATAGGCACCAAAACCCCCAAAGCTCCTCTGTTCTCTGAAACTACCACCACCCTCTCAAAGCACGCAAAGCTATGCGCTTGAAGCCCTGGCTTCCCGAATTGTGGACAAAACAAGGCATCCACCTAGCTGTCGTGCCCAGCTCCGCCAGGCTGCAGGGACAACCTACACAAGAGCTCATCTCGTGATCCCTGCTTTCGACGTCACCTGGTGGCACAGCCGCCCCGAAGCCCTCCACATCCCATGACTCGAGCAGGGGCAGGCAGGGCAGGTAGCTTGCCCCAGCGCAGCAGCCAGCTCCGACCACCAGCAGCAGACGTTTAAAGCCAGACAAGACACTGCCCTGGGATGTGGTCTACGCCGTCAGCTGCAGCAATGACTGTGGCTTCCTGCCCCAACCGCCGAGACCCAAGCAGAAAACTTTATTCCAGGGCTTGTGGCCAGCTAACTGCTCCTCACTGCCCCAGCACAGGGCGGTAGGAGCACGCAAGCACGGCCGGTTCAAGGGGATTTCGGTACCTGGGCATCTGTTACTGCTCGCCACGCATTTAGGGACGAGGTTTGAACCCTGCGAGTGCTCCGGCTGCAGTTTCTGCGGAGCTGCCGCCTGCACACGCTGCCGGCGGAGGGAAGGGCCCAGCCATCGCCACTTCCCCAGCACGCAGCCCCACGCTGCTCCTGGAGCTCGCTGCGCTGAAAGCAAGACGCTTCCGAAATTATTCCAGCTTAGTAAGTCTGAGAAAGTTATTCTTTTTAGATAGACTCGCTACATTTCTTGGAAGCGTAGCCCTGGCCACTCTACGACTTAAAACACTTCCTAAGAGCTGCCTAAAGAGAGCAATGCCAGAGTTCAGCCCTTCTCTAGACTGACAGACTAAAACTTCTGCCTGGGACAGGAAACCATGGACCTTCACCTCCAAAGCTCAGGCCAGGACACAAAGTGACATCCAGCCCCGTCCTGCCATCAGCTGAAAGAAGCCGCCCATCCTCCTGTCCCACTCCCATGATTGTTCTGCGCCTCTGATGCAGACCACAAAACCCACAGCCTGAAAAGGGAACATTCAGGCAAACTCCAACACTCTTAAATTCTGAAGCCATCCCTCGCTACCACCAGCCACTTTCCCCTGAGCCCACGCTGACATTTTATTCCTGCCTTGCAGCCCCAGGGCCGTGCGGTTCAACCAGCAGGGCTGCCAACACCGTGCAGGTACCGGGGCTGTGCTGCACACCTCAAATGGGCCGCCCAGCCTAAGGGGCGGCTTTTGACACACACTACCCCATACCATAAAACTTTGATGAAAAGCCAACTCGGAATGCTCAGAGAAGGCAGTAAGTGAGCTTCGACCTTCCACAGCATCCCTCTGAGGGGCGCAGGCAGGAGAGCTGTCCGTGCGTTTGCTGGGAAAACAGAAAGGTCGCTGCGAGATCCTTCCGGGGACTGGCCACGCCACTTCCTTTCCAATTCACAGGAACATTTCACTGAAACGCCTAACTGCCCCGTAACCTCAGCCACGGGGCAGTTGTCAGCAGGCTGGCGGCGTGGCGCTGCCAGCATCACGAGGGGCAGCTAATTCCTGTGTGACCGAGCAGCGAGGCTTCCAAGGGCACGGGCAGAGGCTGCAGGGAGCAGCTGACACCGCAAGTCCCAGGGAACCAGAGCCGCTTCCTTGAGGGAGCAGCTCCCATCCACCTCTTGCCATCGCTGATGTGACAGGCTGGGAAATCCTCCCAGCGTTGGCTCCGCTCGCTCCCCAAGTTGGCAGGAAGGTGATGGCAGGAAGGTGACCTGCTGTTAACCAGGCCCGCAGGGCACGGGATCGTCATCGCAGCGCGCAGGCTGACAGGCGGACGCTGCAACTGCCTCGAAGATCTGAGTCAGCACGGCTTCCTGGATGAAACAACGCCTGAAGTCCAAGCAGTGTGAAGGAACCACAAAAGATTTTCCTGTAGGATCAGAATTTTTCCATTTAGCTCTCGAACGCTCAATTAGACCCCAGCTGGGGCTGAGGGAAGCGAACCACCACCTACCAGAGGAATGCACAGTCATTCTGCCTTCCTCCAGCTTCCCTAGAAAAACCTCCACACCCTTTCTGCTATCTCAGAACAGCTCACGAGGGCGCCTCGCATCATCTCTGTCACTAGCGAACACTTTGTGGAGGTTTTCACTTCACACAAACGAGACTTACCCTTAAAACTTTTTAACCCCCTGAAAATGCTAAGGCTATACTTCAGCGGAACCAGGCAGATCACACGTGTGCTGACAGTAGTCAAGCCTCACAAGGCACACAACGATCAGAGGGAAATATTCCTCAGTATGTGTTTGTTGAGCATCCTCCCTCTGGAAGTGATTCGGGATTTAAGTATCTCCTTACCGAAGGGATGTAGTCGATGCTCCTGAAAAAGAAGGCTCAGGAAAGTTACCAGACCAACATCCAGAAGGAAATATGGCTTTGTGAATCCTGGATGTCCCTGGAACAGAACCTATTCCAGTCAAAATGCCACCAAAGGGAAGCCTTTCCAAATCCTTTACACTATCCCAAGCTGTCCACTCCGTGGCTGGGGCTACCTCAGTAGGAAGCTCTCAACAGAAACACCAGGAGCAACAAGCTCTTACTGGCTTGGAGGATTTAAGGCCAGCTACAGCTACACAGGGCCATACAAACCCAGCCTGAGCTGCCCGCTGTGTTCCTCACGTACTGCCTCCAGAGAAGAGTGCTCGAGCCTACCAGCAACGCTGCGACATCTCCGGTTTCAGAGCTGCTCCCACCCAAAGGTGTGTCCTCCTATTTATTGCTCATTTCCAGAACTTTCTGGGGAGGGTGGGAGGGAAGAGTTATTTCCTGTCGTATACAGCATCCTCTTTTTAATAGTGTGGTTTTCCCCACACTTGAAGTGAAAGGAGCCATCTTATATTTACCTCCCTCTGTTTGAATTTACAGTCCTGAGCAGCAAACCGAGCTCGTCCCGGGAAAAAACACCCTCTGTTAAGGCCTGGTGCCTCGGACTGAATTCCCGCTCCGACCCACTAGGCAGATGAATGTTTTCAGTTTCACAGCTACCAAAGGCTGCGGGGCACGCCAGATCCCCAGCTACACAAGCCTTGGATGCCTCTGCACAGCAGCTCGCAGACAACCCCAGTTGGGTGAAGTTAAAAAGAGAAAATAATCCCTCGCGTGGTTCCTCCCCGATTCCCTGCACTCTCAAACCGAGTCCCGAGCAACAGGAAATGATTACCAAACATGGACAAGCTCGGTCAAAAAATTCTTCCACTGCTCTACGAACAATCTTGAGGAAAAGTTTGGAAAGTTTGCGAGTCACAGCTCCGGCACATCCTGTGACCAGCGCACAAAAGCGGGAGGCAGAGCTAATCTCGTCGCTTGCACGCTGCCTCGGAGCACAAAGCCAGGCTCTGGCTTACTGAGCAGAGAAGCTGGAGATTGCACAAGAGATTTCTGCAGTACGTGAAACACTTCAGAGATTTAGCCAGATTTTACTCGGCGTTTGAGCTTGTGACCTCCAGTGATTCAGCTGCTCCTGACTGAAGCACTACAGCCCTCAGACGATCGCCCTACCCACAAGTTCAGGCGCTCAAGGCAGACCTGGAGGCCATTTTCAGCCACATTTCTCAGTCGCAGCAGTTGATAGCTCCACACCTTAAACCTAAGCCTCCTCCGAGTGCCTCCATCTGATAGAACAGGCTGTGACCTGCAGCAACTACCAGCAACAAAGCCTGCAGCCACAGCACCCGAATTCCGGCGGGGCTCAGCAAAGCAGGATCCTTACCATAACGCCCAAATCCCCTCGACAGCAGGAAAGTCATCTGC
This sequence comes from Anser anser, assembly GCF_964211835.1. Lineage (NCBI taxonomy): Eukaryota > Metazoa > Chordata > Aves > Anseriformes > Anatidae > Anser > Anser anser. The sequence goes on along the minus strand of NC_139739.1, from coordinate 11,598,641 downwards.
CCTGCAGAAACGGAGAAGCGATACGCAGCAGCTAACAGCCCAACATAACACGGCAAGTCCGTGTTATATCAGAATAGAAAGCAAGGCTGCCCTTCAGGCCCGAACTAAAAATACTTAAGTTGGAATTTCTAAGCCTGATTCCGCAGCCTGCGATGAGCCCCACCTGCTACCGAGCCTTTTGTCAGAATCCTCTCCTTTCGGAAGCAAATAAACCTGTGTTACTACAGATTGTTATAGTTAGCCCTAAGAACAATTAAAAGAAGTAACGATCTGCACAAATTAGAGAGTCTCCATCTCTCAAGTACCAAATTGGAAACAGCTTTGGTCTCCAAGCAGGGTAAGTACAGCCTGACAGTCGTCTCCTAGCGTGGCTCTTCTTGTGCAAGATCTATTTCTGATCTGTGCCTGGGAGCAAACAGATCCTCAGGCGTTCCCAGCGAGCCCCAGACAAAGGCATTAGCACACGGCCAGTACTGCCCTAGCTGTCCCTGCGAGGGAGGCGAGCCGGCTCGGACAGAGCTGAAGGACGTGAGCTCTGCTACAACACGGCCCCGCTCGGGCTGAACAAGAGCGAAGTGGCACCCTGCCCTCCTTCGGTGGGAAGAGACTGGAATGAGTGTACGTGTCTCACACGAGTGACTAAGTAGGTACTACCAGTTCAGTTCTGACCCGGCCTGGGTTGCAGCCAAAATCTCGGGTGGGAAAAAAAATAAATAAGAAAAATGAACTGCCAGCGCACTAACCTTTAGCCCTCTGTCTACCCTGATGCATGCAAAAAAGGGCAAGTAAAGCCTCCCCATACATGTCCTAAGAATTTTTATTCGCGGCTGGTTTCCTTCAGAAAGTTTCTAGAAACAGGGAGCAACGTTAAAAAAAAATCCAACAAGATCTGCTCTCCTCTGCCAAAACAAAAAAATATTCATGAAAACCAAACAAGCAGCCACTGAGCTGACCCCTCAGGGACAATTTCCCAGGGCCAAGCCGCTGATCAAAATACCAAGTCCCTTGTACTCCGACAGGAAGAGGGGCTCAGCCAAGCCAGCTATCTGAGGAACCAGACCCTTCCTGCTACATCAGCAGGCAGCTACTCCACAAGCATCAGCAGGTCAAGCGCAGCGCACACGGCCATTTTACAAACATCTACCAAGTCCAGTACAAGGGAGGCCTCCATTAAAGAGAGCAGGGAGTCCAAGGATGGGTACAGAAACCTCAGGAAACCAGATTTTAAAGTACAGCTCTGGCAAAGGGAAGGAGGAGAAGCTCAGGGACAGTCCTGTGGCTGTTCAGTCAGGCAAATGTTTGTGGGAACGAGTCCCAGTGGGCAGTAAGAGCATCAGAGCACTGGGAAATTTATCGAAGCCTACAGTGCTGCCACCCCCAGCCAAGCTGCTCTCTTCAAGCCAGACACACCAGGTGGATGCCATATCATGAATATCTTGGCAAAAGTCAATTTGCCCTCCCTGTGTAGGGAAAGGAAAGGTTCCCTCTACCTATCCTTCTTCTTCCCTGGCAGTACGTGTATGTCTCCGCCAGCAGAAAACCTTTCCTCCTTCAGAAAGGGTATAACCAGACTGGGCAAACCGTTCTCAGGTCTTTCTGGAGAACTGCGCGAAGACAGCAGGCAAGAGGGAAACAAACTCCCTTCAGTCATGTGCTGGACACTGCTCGGCCCCAGACTACAGGACCTGGAGGAAACCACCGAGTGCAGAGGCGCGTGGCACCCAGCCGCTTCCCAGCAACTCCCCACACACCCACCGAAATGAGGGTGGACATATTTAAATGCGTTTTTTAAAAGCCCCAGGTGGACTGTGTTCGGTTGAGATTTGCATACCTGTAAGCAGTCGGATCTGACTTGAACTCAGCATTGTTACAAGCAGCACTGAAGTGACAATATGTGCCCATCTGGTAGCAGGTAACTCTTCTCAGCAGGTTCTAAGCATTAGCCCCGTGCCATATACGTTGGCACATCAGAGGAGCTTGAAAAAGGCAGTGGCTTCCAAATCTGCAGGCAACAGCAACCCTCATTTGCTTGCACTTCAGGGCCCTCAGGTGGAAATGACAAATTTGTAAATTTGACCATTTAAAAGGACACCTTACAACAGCTGTGGAGCACTTACCGCTCGCAGATCATAATTTGGGAACTGCTGATTCTACTCATCTGGGGAAGAGAAACACGTTACATCAGGGCTTACATGGGAACAGAGTACAATAGTTCCACTGGACAGTGAGCACCAGAGCTGAGGATACAGTTTCACAGGATGCAGAACGGCAAATTAACAGCTCGCCACTGCCAAAAATGGAGAGGTTTTGCTCCCTCTTCCAGACATGTGCTGCTGCCACTTACCTCTCTTGGCTCTGGCTTTTACAAGACCCCTCCATGAACTGATTTAACAGAATATACACCTCCCCCCCCCCCCCAAAAAAAAAGACTTTCTTCTGAGTTAAGAAAGTAAGATAAGCACAGGGGTCAGCAAAAAGGAAGGGGTATGTCCAAAGAGCCAGAGGATGCAGGAGATGGAAGGCGTAAAATGAGGGAGGTAAGGCCACCCCCCTCCAGGGGCACTAGGCCACTACACTGACCCAGGCTCAAGTGCCTGCAGGACTCACTTCAGAGCCAGCATCTCGTTCAGCTAAAGATCACTGTGACCAGATCCATCAGCATATGTAATGGTGTTGGACGCTGCCAGAGACAAAATACTGTCAGAGCTTGCACGTTCTAACTTAATTATCCCTTTTTTTTTTTTAAGTAACTGAAACAGGAAACCATGTGGACCCCATAACCAATAAAGGGAAGGATAAGATTTGCATGGTCATGCAAGAACAGGCATGAAGCTTAACGGAGGAAAAAAAAAAAAAAAAACAGCATCTTTTAAACTGTGGAAACCCTATCCAAGCAGCATAAACAGATCTGAATATAGACTCTTCCAGGCAAAGTGCCAATTAGAAAATTTGAGCCACACATAAAGATGATGAAATGAAGGAAAGAAATATAAGAACAAGTTCTGAATTAATTACAAGCACGAGAAGCACAAATTCTGCCCACGAAATACAGAACCCCCGGCTACCAAAAGGAGGAGGCCAGCAGTTCGGAACGAGGACACAGAAGAGACACTGCAATCTTATCTCTGTTTAGTACAGCCTCATTGAGACACGCCTAACCTGAAGGCTCTGAAATGGGAGACCATAACGCAGGCTTGACAGATCTTAGTCCTTCCAGAGAATATTTTTGCATACACTCCAACAACTTTCCCTTAGTAGGTAACAAGCGTATCTCCCATGAACATAAATGCAAAGAAAGTCCAACAGATGCAGATCTACGCTTAAAAAACAACCTGTGTCAAGTTGGAAAAGCCCATGCCTATAAGAAGAAATAAAGTCCTAGCAAATCTCAGATACTGAGGATGCCAAGTAAAAGGTTAGTATATGGAGACATAAATTAAGACGAGTTAAAAAGACTTGTTGGCTTGACTTGCCAACTATTCTGAGGGAAGATGCTCCCCTTTTCTTAAGAAATTGGTGTTTCTTGTCAAATATGGCATCTGGTTTAACTGGCTTTTTAAACATTCAGTTACCAAGAAAATGCTCTCAAAATGGTGGACCTCTCTTTTTAAAAAAGTTTTCGTTTCTGTAAGGGCTCTCTGCAACTGAGTGGGAGCAGACTTGGAAGCAACGCCGACCTCTTTGTGAGCCAAAAAGTGTAAGTCATCATCAGGAACTGACTTTACACAAAGCACTGCCAAAAGCCCAATGTAAACTCACAGAGCAGGGCAAGGGGAAATGACAACAAAATATTTAACATTTTTCAGTCATGTTGATCTTAGTACCACTTATAACTATAATAGGTAGAAAGTTTTAGAATGAAGCTTTCAATCTAATGAGCATTCTCCTAAAACCTCAAGATAATCCAAGTAATTACAGAGTGGGCAAGCAACATCTTTGAAAGAACCCCTAGAAAAGACCGCAGAGTACAAGGGTGCCACGAGCACATGGCTGACAATCTAATTAAAACAGCTTCTTTTTTATTTCAGCAGCAGCCTCTGGGAATGAACGGAAGGAGGACAGTGTTGTAGAAATGAATGTGGGAACTGCCCCCCAGTTACTTTGGGAGAAGATGTGGGTGGCAACGTGATGGAGCTCGCCGATGGCTCGACAGCTCCACAGCTCTGCATTTTTTCAGCATGGGCAGAGCAATGTGGCTTAGGAGTTTCACAATGCCGTGACCAAGAGCCACAGAAAGAAAAGAAATTGTTAAAGCCAGACAGAAAACTAACATTTTTAGAACTAGAATATATTTTAACCAGTCAACTGAGAAGAGCTAGAGAATCTGTCTGAGGTTCCCTCTCTCTTCCTGCTGTGAGAAGACAGGCGACCTATCCTTCCACCTGTCCTCTGCCATCAGGACAGAAGTAACAGTTACTAGAATCTTGCTTGTTTCGCCACCTGCAAGAGAAATAACAAGGATTTATTTTTACCAGAAGCAGTATTAACAAAGCAAACAAACGCCCGGCAGCTTCTCCATCGCAGTGTTCTGCCCAGAATTTATTAGCCAAAGAAACACTTCATCCTACCAACGGAAGGCTGCTTTACTCGCAAGAGAACTCATGACTACAGAAAACCGCAATAAAAAACTGATAAAGGCAGAGTAGAAAGTAGATTTTGAGAGGTAGAAGTTGAGTAAAAGAGACCAATCTCCAGCGCTGACCAAAAATGGAAATGCCAGCAATACTGAAATAGAAGCAGCATGAGAATAAACTTCCCTTCATAGGTACGTGAAATGAATCCCTCTTCAAATTACTTTCTGAAAAAGGGTTTTCAGCGTGATCCCTAATTGGCCCTCCGCTAATCCTAAGATACAAGTCACCCAACCGTTCCGAGAGAACTGGGGAAAGTATTTTGCACTCATTTACAGAAGTCAAGATTCCCAGCTCCTGCATTTCTGCCTCACTGAAAATTAAGTTGACTTCCTTGTCTCAACTCATCACATTCTTCCTGCCGTACCCTGAGCTAGGGCACAGTAGAAATTTGATTCATTTCCCTACCAAGGTCCTAGATGCATACGTATTTTGTAAGCACGGGTACCTACACGTCACTATTGGGCGCTTTGAAATTGAGCTGATCCCTCTTCAGAACCACAGCGGCGTTCACACCGCACAGAGGGACCAGGCTCAGTCACTTACACACTAAATTACACACGCACGAGGACACACACACACACCAGGGCAACTGTCCCCTCGCTGAGAGCAATATTCTACTCCCATCTCTGTGGCAAACCCAAGCTGAACTGCTGAAAGCAGCTGGAAAACAGACTAACTTCAACTGCTTCCCCCCCAAAATAGCAAATACAAAAAAAGGCTGTTTCTGCCAAGCAGCGCTGAATACACCGCATTCCATTTCATTAAAACAATTACTCAGGAGCCAGCCAAGAATTACATAAAGCTTCCTCCCCAGCCCCTTCTCTCCAGCCCTCCTCCCCAGTCCACGGTGTGAGGACGGGGTCGCGGCGAGCGACAGCAGTGCGCAGAAGGCAGCGCCCCGCGCCTCGCATCGTGCCGGCTGTGCCACCCCAAAAAGGACATTTCCCAGAGCCAGGCAATGCCATCGGGGGACCCCAGCCGGCCCAAGCAGGGCTGCATTTCCCACGACAAGCAGTGCCACGGTGAGCTGTTCATGTAGTGTGCTCCCTCGTGTCCGATGGGAGATTGGCATCCAGCAAGTTGAGCCGTAACTTAGAGGAAAACGAAGGGTAACCTAACAGCTTTTGTCTCTGACTCACATGGCCACGGCTTCCAAGCACGATCCCGAGGCAGAAGGTGCTGGAGGCGCCAGATTTAAGCAATTAAGCAGCACAGGAGCAGCATGCCAGAGCAGCTGTGCTTGTGAGGCACTGCCCAAGGGACCCGCTCAGGACAGCCAAGCGGCAAACCTCAGAGTAAGCACCAGCAGGGCGGCCTGAACACGCCAAGTTTCGGGTTCTGAGAACCTGACTGACAAATTCATCCCAAGCTCCGCGCGGCCCGGCCTGCCTGACATCGCCGAGCTCCTCACGTTTCACAGAAGTCGGAGGCAGCTTCTTGTGGCCAGCACCGCTCACCCACCCGCAGCCCTGAGCTGGCCGCTGATAAGAGATTTCATGACGTGGCTGAAATGGCATTTCGCTCCCTCCCCCCGCGCTCCAGCTCTCTGCAGGGATCCTGTCTCACTGCCGGAGCTGCTCGCAGCCAGGCAGAATGGTTCCAGCTGTGTCTCACGCTGCCTAGCCAGACCTACGCGGCCCAAGAAACGTCTCCCACGTGAAAGGAGCAGGAGGCAGAGCTGCAGCCCGGCAGAGCTCTCCCCAGGCGTCTCACTCCCTCTGCCCCAAAGCGTTCGTTTGCTGGAGACAACCAAGAACCGCATTCCCTGGCAGTAAAGCCAGGGGATGTGCAGTTAGCCTCAGGCCCCCTTCTCTGATGATCCAGTTCAAGTTAGTGGCTCCAACCTAAAAAGAAATCTTTCAATCGAGAAGCCTCGAGCTTGTTTAGACCCATGAAAGAGGGCAGAACAGGGAGTACTAAACCCCCTAAACCAGCAAATCACTTACAGCCCTCCTGCCCGTGACCTTTTCTACTTCTAGCTTTCTTTGCCCTCTCCTGCTATTAGAAAAACCCAACCTAAAACACAGTCCCCGAGCCACCGCAAACTTCCCAAAAGCAGGGGGTGAAGTTCTCTGCTCACCTTGCTCTTCAAGGATGGAAATAAAGCAAGGTCCTTCAGGGATCTAGTCAGACACGGGCTAATTCTGCCTGCCAGCTCAGTTTTGCGACAAAAACACGGCATTGCTTTATTCCAGGAGACCCCATACAGTTTGATTTATAGCTAAGCCATTTAAAGCACAATTCCCCATGCAAAGTGTCATTCAGAAAGTTCATTCCCTGGAGCGGCATTTACTTTTTTCAACGTTCTTTACATCATTTGCAAAACGTTAGAGGTTTAAACAACTGCAATGAGCAGTAAAAAGAACAAGAACTCCAGCTACACTCCAGTGCCTGCTGCCAGACACACTCAGCAGTGCCCCGCAAAGCCTTCGACACTGAACTCACACACAACAGGAACGCGGTGAAAAGTGCCATGCCAAACTGCTTTTGAAGTCTTCCAACTGCCCCAGCCTCATTTAAATAACTCAAACTAAAGTTGTTCACAGCACAGAGGCACTCTGCCACAGGGAAAAGGAGTCGGGAACTAACGCTGCAGGCTGCCTCCTCCTGGGGCCTCCCACAAGTTCACTGGGATCCTCAGCTTGTAGTTTATCCTTAGATAAATTTCCCATGTAAAATCAGAATAATTACTGGCTGCTCCAAGAAAAAGCTGCATTTCTATGAGCAGAAAAAAAAGCTTACCAGATTCCTAAACAGTACAAGCATGTAACCTCAGGGACTCGAGCTCCTCTAACTGAAACATCAAAACCACCGAAGCTGTTCTCACTCCAGTTGCTGTTTCTACTTTGTTTGCTCTATGAAGATCTAAAAACGTACTTCAAAGTGTCCGAGTGCTCCAGAACCCTAGCACAGAGGAGAGAGCAGGGATTTTAGCACGAGCCAATCAAGGGAGGCTGTCCCCAGCCATCCGGTTTGCGTGGCTCTGGTTCCATTTGCAGTGAGAATGAACATAAATGGGGAAAAAAAAGCACAAGTGATGTGACACAGTCATTACCCACCTCCTATTTTTATGCTATATCTTTAGCACACGACATTCTTTGAATGACTTCACGACATTTTGTGGTAAAGGGAAAGACTCGAGCAGAACTGCTGTGGGGAACTTGGAAGGGAAAGGAAATCTCTTCTCCCTGCTCACACAGCCTGTCATAACAGAGGCTGAAGAAAGGATGAGCAATCAGCAAGGCAGAGAGGGAACATAAACAGAGCTGAGAAGGGAAGAAAAACTTATAAATCTAATCCAAACTTGCCATTGTATGCTTTTCCAGCAAGGGAAACAGGAGAAGCTTCAAAGAGTTACTATTCTGAGATACTCAGCTGGAAGCTATTTTAGAAACACGGCGATCTTCACAAACGTTAACCACACTTCGCAGGTAGGGAGCTGTTACCCCGCTGCACGGACGGAGGAGCGATACGCCCGCAGTCGGGGCAAGTTTCTGGAGCTGTAAATCGATCGTTACTTTATGCTGGATTAAACATCAAGTGCGGCTCAAGGAGGTGGCCTCACCCAGTCCCCAGTCCCCTGCCCACGCCCTTATGTCAGGACCAGGATTTGTACAAACACGTGGCCAAAAAGGGCAAGGAGCGGATCTGGCTGAAAAGAAACCAATTAAAAGAAGAATTTTCAGAGGAATCAGCTTGCTGACCCAGCCACGCGTGCAGTGGTTACGCTGACACAACCAAGGGAGATGGGGAAAAGCAGTGCTGCAGCCAGCAGTTAGATCAGGCTAACCCAGTCTGAAATCACAACTTCCACGCTGTCCCCAAGCCGTTTAGTTTCAGCCCAAAAGGCAAGGAGCGGGGCCCCTCCTTGCTTCCACGCGGCGCTGGCTCTACTTATCTTGCCGCGGGACGTGATAGCGCAGCTTACTGACCCCATGGCAAATCGTCTGCTCGGCCGGGGTGAGCGGGCGGGCGAAGGGGCCGCTTTTCCAGCACACCCGCGATCCGAACCGATTCGCTCTGCAGCCCGATTACTCACTGAGTAAGCAGCAAGGGCGCAAGAGATGGGGAAGCAGGAATCACCATTTTTGGCTGACTTCTGCATCTGAAACTAAACCGAAGGAGATGTGCAGCGAGACTTTGCAAACACTGAAAAACAAGAGCGGGGCCCAAAGGTCCCCACGGTTCCCTGCTCAGCGTTTTTACACGTAACAGCCCAGCAGTCATGGCATCCTGTGCTCCTGGGGTGTTACTAAACCTCAGTGAGTTAGGACGGGCTGGAACGAGCAAGAAACTCACTCCTTAAGCCCCATCTTCTCACCGTACGCTATGGGAGCTTCCCACAGACAATGTCTCACTTTCAGGCAGCAGAAACAGAAGAACGTCTTCATTACCAGCTTCCGCGGCGCACAACGAGGGACACAGACGAGGGCGGGGAGGCGCAGGCCGGGACGCAGAGCGGGAAGCTGGGACCCGAGATCCCAGTCGCTCACGGCCATTCCCCACCACCACCGAATCCAGAACCCGGCCTGGCCTCCTCCAAAGCCGCAGCAGAGCCCGGGTGTCGCAGCTAAGGCAGCAGTCCGAGTCAGAGAGACTCGTTCTGTGGCCATGGACTGCTTACTGCTCCCCCACAGCTGCTGCACAGATTCGCTTCGCGGAATTTATACATATCTGCTGCAGGGGATCAGAAAAACTGCTCTCGCGCAACCAGAAGCGCGCTGTTCCTGCTTGTTCCTCGGCCAGGCTTCAGAGCTCTCTCTGTCACTGCGGAGTTTCGCAGCATGTTCCACGCCATACAGGTCGAGGGAAAAGGGATGAGGAAAAAAAGGGTCCAGAGAAATCGACGTGCTCGGATTCCCCGGGAAAGAGGAGAGACAGAATTGAGTTTTCTAAGAGGTTACCCATTCCTTTCTCTGCTGGTAGAGATGGTGTCAGAGGATCAGTTTTAACCAGGAGGGCAGCTGAACACTTGGGATAAGTTGACCTCTCCCAGCGAGAGACAAAGGAGCTAAAGACAGCGCGGAGTCCAGACTTTCCATGGAAATAGAGCAACAAGAAAAGAAGCCTCTCTCTGCATCGCACGCCGCTCGAGGCAGAGGACTCCCTGTCTGAGTTGCTCGGGACAATGAAGCCCCTGTTTCACGAGGGGTCAGAGCAGCTAAGAAGCTGAAACAAGTCAGAACCCCATTGTGCAGAGCATTAGTCCTGTTTACAGGCTTCTCGCCCAGCAGCAGGAACGGCTCGGGAACCTGAGCCAGGAGAAAGCCGAGGGACCTGGCAGCTTTGCCGGTGTTTCCTCCCCAGAAGAGGCACCGAGAGCACGGCCCCGCGGGGCACAGCCACCCCCGAGTGCTGGCAGAGACGGCGGGCAGGAAACCCCCCCCCCCCCCACGCTGCCACCAAAACTCAGCGGCAGGTCTGTCTCGAGGGGATTCAGCCCTGAAGAGAGGGTGGGTGACAGCTCCTGAAACAGAGGGAACACCTTCCAAAGTGACAGCTCTTGTAGTGCTCAGTCTTTGTGCCCAGAATGCTTAAAGCCACGTCGCTAGACAAACATCCTCCGACAGGCAAATCTTCTACAAGTGAGCAAGCACACCTAAAATAAGAAGCTCACAGACCGCTCTGCATGCACAGCCAAAACACTGCCATAAATACGTTCTTGCTAAACAGCAGAAACAACTTCTTTGTAAAACACCTCTCACGAGCTCTACTGAATGCTGTTTTGTTCTTGATTGCAAACTCCAGTTAAAAAAAAAAAAGAAGTCTGAGCTCCTCAAAAAAAATAAACAACCAAGCAGTAGACATGAAAGAATTTCAAAGCCACCAAAAGAAAGCTGCTAAAAGCAACACCATTTCTGTCTGGAGTTACCAAAGCTCTGAATAAATAAAGAAATAATGAAAATAAAACAACACTAAACAAAGACTTCACAGTAGTGTTTGCAAACAACTTCTTCCAAAAAAATAAAAGATGAAAGTTCCTGAAGCTGTGAAATCCTTTCTCATCCTCGAAACCAAACCACTACAGCTTTTTGCTAGCTCTTGAAAATCAAGACGACGTACAAAAAGTGAAATTAATCTTTTGGCCCCCACAAAACTAAACAGTAACCATACTGGCCCCGCAGTAAATATACAAAGTTAAAAACAAGTAGGGAAAATGAGCTTTAAAGAAAAACTCTGAAGGTCTTTTGTTTTTATTGAAAGAGAACTCCTTGAAGCTGCAAGAAAACATTCAAAGCCAAAAATCGAGCAGTATCTGACTACAGCAACTGCAAAGCCTCCCTCCTCCCTCTCTCCCCAGGCCGGAGGCTTTGCAGGACGGCGACGTCTTCCCCCACGGCCAGCAGACCCCGCGGCCTGCTCGCACACTGCTCAGACAAGGCAGCTCCACAGAACCAAGACTTCAACAGCTAATTCAAACTGCCTGAGGCAGACGTACAGGCTCGATCGCTGGCTTGCCGGAATTACAGCCCGTGACCACACAACGCCCCCTGGGAAAGCCCGGGAAGGGGCGATGCCCCCCGAGCCAGGATGTGTGCTCTGCACGACTCGGCTCCACGCTCGGCGCCAATTCCCAGCGCGGCAGAACGACAAACTCATGCCGCAAGCTTCCTGTCAAACTCCAAGCACATCCGCACGGCGCGCTTCCTCCGAGACCGACGGAAGGCAATCTGGACGGGCCTGGTGGGCTGCCTGAACGCAGGGCTTCCTCCCCCCATCCCTACAGCGCGCCATCCCAGCTCCATCGGGAGCCAGCACCAGCGCCCCGTGCCCCAACTGCTCCCCTGGGGCAGAGCTCTGGAGCAGCCCCCTGCATGAAGTGCGCACCCTAACGCCATTTCTCCAATGCTGGCGGTGGGGAACAAAAACCAGAAAGTTTTCTCAGCTCCAAACGAATCCCCAAAGCAACCCAAACCCTTTCTCACAAGGGTGAGAAAACCCACCCTGCCCAGCATGAAACCAAGATACTTCTGCATCTCCATTTTGCAGCGCAAAAGCGCACGCTGATCAACACCCCATCAGCTCCAGCCTCTGGAAGGGAGAGGGACAGCTAAAACATGTTTGTAAGTTTGGGGAGTTAGGGACAGAGGCGTAACAGGCCCCGTGAGGCACTCCCTCGTGCCCAGCACGTCCGTCAGCCTCCAGTTGTGTCCGCACCACACAGGGTCAGAAGCACGGTGCAGGAGTATTTAGCTCGGCTCGTTTTACACAGCATCAGCTCCGAACCCACGAGGCACATTCGCTCAGGTTCAATGCTGAACTACTCCGGGGCCAAAAGCAGCCCTGGCAGCAGCACATCTACGTGTGCGTGGCATCGTGCCCGAACCATCGAGCCCTGCGGGACCAGCCTGGCTACAGCCGGAGCCAGCACAGCCGTCTGGATCCATGGCATGGTTAATCCACAACTCGGATAATCCACCCAGAGATAACGAGGGATGAAAACAAACAACGCTCACTTCGGTTCAAAATGTGACTTGTTTCAGAGGAGCTGTATCAGCACAGCCTTGCTGCCTTACTTATGCATCCCAAGGTGAGCGCCTTTAGAAAAACAAGTGAGCGATTTGCGGACTAACAACGATTGGCAAAGGGAAAATAGGTGGCGTGATCTTTTATGGTGAGTTCTGCAGACCAAAGAAATTATCTCAGAAAGAAATGTTCCACTTTTCTTGCTCAACTGATTACTGTTAAGATAGTCAGATCTCGTCCAATGTGAAAGGCTGCACAAAAATTGAGAAAGACCTGGTGTGACCATGACTTGATAAAAAAAGTTGCTGAGATGAGAAGTTCTATTTCAAAAATCAGATTAAAACTTTCACTTTTGACGGCAATAACGTTCAACACCGCAGAGGAACACCAAAAATCAGACCTTTTCCAATTTATTCTTTGCAGCTCACTTCTAATCCTCCCACAGAGCAAAGAAAAAAAACGTGCTGAAGCTGCAGCAGCCAGTCCGGCCAACTGGAAAGCCACCCAGCTCCCGTGAATTTAAGGAATGCAACAATCGCAGCTGGCAGGGCACAGCCCTGGTGGTCGGTCGGAGCACGTTGGCGGGACGCGAGCCGTGCCGACACGACGCTCCGTGCGGGCTCACCTCGACGGCAAGGCAGCCCCGGCTGCGCGGGTCCTGTCCTGACTGGCCACGCATTCCTCGGCGCGCTCCGAACACGGCGTGGGAGCAGCGCCAAGAGATAACCGTGCTGAGGGCTGGCAGAAATGGCAAACGGATCCGCCTTGGCTGAAGCACGCTGGCGGGAGCGCGGCGGGCACCCAACGCCCGTGCCGCCAGCCAGCGCGCCCGGGCTGGGGCTGAGGTTTCGCCCCGCCAGGAGGAATTCCTGCTCGGCAGCTGAGGGCCTCCCGGCCGCCCTGGTCTCCTCGCCAGCCCCCTTCGGGGCCCTTTTTCTGGGGGTGTGAGCCCCGGCTCTACGCCAGCAGCACCCCGCGGGGCTCCGGCTGCTGCAGTAGGGCAGCGACCCTCCCGCGGTGCATCCTGCCAGGAGGGCTGCTCCCCGCTGCGGGGGGGCCGCAGGTAACGGGGCTCGGCCGGTCTCAGCGGCTGCACCAGGGGAACTCGGCCGCCCTCAGGGCCCCCAGAGCGCGGAGGGGATCCCGCGGGGGGGAGCCGGGGGACAGCGGGGCGAAGCCGAGCTCCGAGCGGGACCGGGGGCCCTGAGGGGGGCGTTAGGGGACCCTGAAGGGTCTTGGGGTGCCCTGAAGGGGCTCCCCCCGGCCCAAACGCCGCCGGGCGCCGCGCAGGGACTCACCCAGGTCGTCCATGGTACCGCCGCCGCTCCCGCCCCGCCGCCGCCGCCCGCTCTCCTCAGCGCCTCGCAACTTTCCCGCCCCGCCCCTGCGCGCCCCCGAGGCCGCCTCCGCGCGGCCCCGAGGCCGCCTCGGCGCGCGTGCCCGCCGCCGCCCCCTGCCGGCGGGAGCGGGCGCGGCCCCGGCCCCCTCAGCGCCCCTCGGCCCCCCCAGCGCCCCTCGGCCCCCTCAGCGCCCCTCGGCCCCCTCAGCGCCCCTCGGCCCCCTGAGGCCGCCCGGTTCTCGTCAGGAAGCCGCAGGGAGAGCCGTGGTGAGGGGCCTGTGCGCAGCCCCGCTGCCCGCAGCTGACAGCAGCCCCCAGGGGACCCGTGCCAGGCCTCACCCGCGCCCGGCGCCCCTCAGGATCCACGGCCCCACCCTGTGCGTCACCTCAACACCAGGACCTTGCCTGACACCTCCTCACTGGTCCCTCAGCAAGGTTGAAGACACGATGTGAAGGGACTTGTATGCCTTATGTACATAAACGTGCCTCCCGCGCTACGTGAGAGGGGCTTGCGCTCAGCATCTGTCGCTGCTTCTCCACGACTGAGCAGCAATAACTTCGGGGTGCGTCCCCTCGGGTGGGGCGACGTGCACCGCCGGCATTATTTGCTGGTAGCGCAGCAGAACCGGGGCGGTCAGGATCAGGCCCCCTCCCGTGATCCGTGCTTCTTCCAGCAGCAAGCGGCAGGCAGCGGTCCTGGCTTGGGTTGTGCCTCTACCCCTGCGTGAATAAAGTTTCCGCTGTGCTCTGTTTGCATTGTAGCCTGGTACGCAATGTTCATCACCAGCTTCCTACCGGATCCTTTGTGAGTGTGGCACTGAGTGCAAATCAACAAAATGAAACAAAACAAACCAGCTTTTTTTCTGTCTCAGGGCAAAAATGAACTTCTCATAGGGATACATGCAGAAGAAATAGGTTGTGTCCAAGCGGCTTCATGTAAAGACAAGGAGTCTCTGCCCCTAGAGCTTCTCCCTGTGGCTTAAGCACTGCTGTGGAAGGGTGACTGAGGGGGAAGGCAGAGCTGTCGTGCAAGGGACATGATCCTCCAGTTGTTTGGCTTTTAAACCAAGCCTATTCTCATTGCACTTGTCATACCCAGGTGCTGTTTACAGCTGAATTCTTTTTCACACCCTAACATTTCATACCCAATATTGGCAGTCCCCTACCTTCCTGTGGTTTCCCAGTGAGAAGGGCAGGTTAAAACCCAAGCTGCTACAACAGCTGCTCAGAGGGGTGGCCTCAAGCAAAACCCACCCAATGTTCACCATCCTCTGTCCTTCCCAGTGCCCTGTAACTCCTGTTTGCTCCCCATCTACCTGCTCTCTGCCTCCAAAACGCTCCTGGACTTGTGAACGTCTGCTTGATGTTCAAGTCCTGTGCACGCACAGCTGCAGTTCCCTGGGACAGCCACCCCAGCAAGCTCTTCCCCAGCAGGGCAGCACCCAAGGCTTGCCCAGAGGCGGGTGGTGGGACCGAGGGGGAAGCTATGTGGGGTGCAGCTGCAGCCCTCGTAGCTGCTGCTGCTGGGGAAGCGCTGGGGAACGAAGGCACGTCATGCGTCAGAGAAGTATGCAGTGCTTCCTCTTGCATGCTGCCCCGCGACTACAACACGGTATGACTCAATCCTTATCTTTCACAGAAGTTGTGACAAGAAGTTGTTGTTCTCATTTACAGATGGGAAACAGGGCTGGGAGCCGGAAATAAAGTCAGACAATGAGTCAACGTAAATTTAAGACTGGACTTCAGGACTTCCTGCCTCCACACAGCCCAGGTGTTCAGGGTGCTTGCTCAAGGCATCTTTCCCCTCGTCAAAGCGTAGCTAACCAGCTATGGACCGGCCCCACAACTCTTCGGGGGGCTTAACCCACTGGCCTCCACACACTCGGCACTCAGAAACTGTATGGATTAAATCTCCGCCTGCCCACTTGTGGTCAGTAATCTCAGACTGGAGAAATCCAAACTCATTTCCTAAGAGGTGTGATGAAAAGCACCAGGCTAAATTTTTTTCGGAGAACAGATACAAAGCTACAAGACTTGTAAGGCACATTTAGAGCCTACCTGTGCACTTCAGAGAGTGACTTGAAACTGCAGAGTGAAGAGAATAACTGAATTGCAGCGCGTCCTCTGTGCTGTGCCACAGGGACGTCGCGCAAGGGGACGTGGCTCTTTCTTCGGGTGGACACAGAAGGAAAATTCGGGCAGAGCCTCAAGCCTGAAGGTTTCCATTAGCTTAGGGCAACAGCAGCACACTTCAACATGCGGCTCCCTCATGCAAGGTCCAACTTCACGCTTGGTGGAAGGACCTCGTACAGCAAATGGAGCAAACGACTTCTAGCACAGGGTGCGGGACATGGCTTGGTGATACTGGATGAAGGAACCACTCGGGGCATTGTTGCAGATAGTTCTGTTAGAAGGAAAGAGAATCAGTCAAAGAATAGACAAGACACTTACCAACCGACCTTGCTTATATGAACCAAGCAAGTACATGAACTGCGTTACTCATTGTCAACTACACATGACTTCGGTGCTTATTGCTGTGCCTCATTCTGACAAAGGGTGACGGCACCCCATGGCTTCGGGTTTTATTTCAAATGGATATTGCAGGTAATGGAGTGCAAACAGGGGACAAATGCCATCTAGGAGGTTTCACTGTCATTCTTCAGTCACCGTTGTGTATAACACCCCAGCCCAGCTGACATTACAAACCTGATAAAGAGGGAATATCAATGGCTGCTACTAATTTTCCTACTCTGCCTCGTTATAAACAGCTGCCTAACCCAGGGTCGTCCAGGCAGGGTACGCGCACCCGGATGGCACGTGTGGCCATACAGAGAGCTTCAGAGGTAACTGGCCGCAGCATAAACCACGTCAAACGAACACAGAAAGACAGAGGGCAGCTGGCTTGTATCAGAAACAGAGTGGCCAGGAGGGCTAGGGAAGCAATTGTCCGCCTGTGCTCGGCTCTGGTGAGGCTGCACCTCAAGTACTGTGTTCAGCTTTGGGCCCCTCACTACAAGAAGGACGTCGAAGTGCTCGAGCGAGTCCAGAGAAGGGCAACGAAGCTGGTGAGGGGTCTGGAGAACAAGTCTTATGAGGAGCGGCTGAGGGAGCTGGGGGTGTTCAGCCTGGAGAGGAGGAGGCTCAGGGGCGACCTTATCGCTCTCTACAGGTACCTTAAAGGAGGCTGTAGCGAGGTGGGGGTTGGTCTGTTCTCCCACGTGCCTGGTGACAGGGCAAGGGGGAATGGGGTAAAGTTGCGCCAGGGGAGGTTTAGGTTGGGTGTTAGGAAGAACTTCTTTACCGAAAGGGTTGTGAGGCATTGGAACGGGCTGCCCAGGTTGAGTCACCATCCCTGGAGGTCTTTAAAAGAAGTTTATATGTAGAGCTTAGAGATATGGTTTAGTGGAGGACTTGTTAGTGTTAGGTCAGAGGTTGGACTAGATGATCTTGGAGGTCTCTTCCAACCTAGATGATTCTGTGATTCTGTGATTCTGTGCTTCCCACTGTGGCAGAGATTCGGCCAAGGAAGCTGGTGTGTGGTGGTCACAGGTCCCCTCTGTGGGGCGTGCTTAGGTGTTAGACAACAGCGGTGGCTTAGAAATGGACAGGGTTTATTTAACTTAGAGGGTAGAAATGGACGGGGTTTTCGTAGAGGGTTTGGGGTTTGCACCAAAGCGAGCAGCTGCTTTTTGCAGAGCAAAGGACCGGGAGCTCTTTGGCAAGGAAGAGCCAGTTTTTGAGGCAAAGACTGTCACTGGGTATATATAAACTGGCAAACACCGGTAGAAAAACGCGGGTTTTAACGCAAAAACCGCTCCCCCTTCTACAGCCTGCCACTTTGCTCTGTTTTTGAACACCCGAACTCAGTCTCCGTAGAGACTGTCAAAAATTGCCAATGCCGACTATATTTCAAGTCGTCATGGCGGGGTATTGGGAAAAGTTTTCAATTAGCAATAATCGCGCCTCGGATTAACCTCATTGGCTACGATACTGCCACTGCGCAAAGCTGGCCTCTGCTGCCAGCCGCCACCACGCCTCGCCCCGGGGCCCCCCCCGAGGTCACGGCGAGCCCCCCGCCACCGCCCCCCCCCGCCCGCCCCGGTGCTCCCCATCCTCCCCGCGCCCTCCGGTGCCCCCCGATCCCTCCCCGAGAGGGGGGCTCCCCGTTTTCACCCCCCGTACCGAGCGGCGGGGCGGCCGAGGGGCTTGCTGGGAAGGGGTATGCAAATTTGGCGTGACGTCACGTGGCGCGCCCCGCCGTGGCGCGGGATCCCCCGCCCCTTGCGGGTGGAGGCAGGGCGGGGATGGGGGCAGGGCGGGGATGGGGGCTGAATGGGATGGAGGCAGCGAAGGGGTGGAGGCTGAATAGGGATGGAGGCTGAGTGGGAACGGAGGCTGAACGGAGACGGAGGCAGGGCGGGGACGGAGGCTGAGCGAATATAGAGGCTGAATAGTAACCGAGGCGACATAAGAGATGGAGACTGCAGCCTCGCCGTCTTTTTTCCATTCTACTTTTTAACCAGCTCACAGCAGCCTCCGCAGAGGCCCGCAAAAATTGCCGATGCCGACTGTATTTCAAGTCGTCACGGCGGGGTATTGGGAAAAGTTTTCAATCAGCAATAATCGCGCCTCGGGTTCACCTCATGGGCTACGATACTGCCACTGCGCAAAGCTGCCTGCTTCTCTCCCCCGCAGCCCCCACCCCGCCGCCGCCCCCCCGCCCAGCTCACAGCGCGCCCCCGCCGCCCCCCCGCGCGCCCCCGCCGCGCGCGCCCCCTGCCCCGCCGTGCCCGCGGCCCGAGCCCCCGCCGGGGGGAACGGGAGGGACACGGCGCAGGAGGGAGGCTGGAGGGGACGGGAGGCCCGCGGGGGGTGCTGGGAGCGCGGTATGGTAATGAGGGGGGACTCGCCCCTTTCCCGGGCAAAAAGGCAGAAAATCCGCCGGGTTTTGCCCAAAACCACCGGTTTCCTCTCAAGGGGAGGCTCCTTGCAGAGGACAAGACGCGAGACCAAGCGCGCTGTTACCCAGCGCGTTCAGCGCCTGGCTGCCCTCCCTCAGCACCGCGCACCGAGGAACCGGGGGGCTCCGTGCCCCTCGTGCCACCGCTCCCGTCGTCACCTCGGCTCCGCAGGCCAGCAGCGGGCTGCCCAGGCACGGCACGACACGGCACAGCGGCTGGCCAAACCTAACGCCAACCGAAAAGCTGCACGACCACCACGCGGAGCAAGCCCCTCGGTGGCAAAAAGCTGGCTGTTGAAGGGGTTCAGGGCTCGGGCTGTGCCCTGGGAGAGGTGCAAGCGGCTGAAAAAATATAACTGCCCCTCACGTCTCCTCCACATGTACTCTGGGAGGGGTACAGACACCGCTTGTCACGTGCTGACCGCTGGGGTTTGGTCTGGCCACGTTCATCCCACACACCGGACCAGACTGGCGTCTGTCCGCCCTTGGTGCCATGGTCTGTTCCCACATCCCTCACCCAGACTTTCTCCTGTCCTTCCAACTGTAACCATCAGGACCACCAGCCTGGCTCACTTCGGCCAGCACCGAGTGGAGGCACCGAGGGCACGAGAGCGGGGCCGACATGTCGTCCCCGTGTCCCCTCACACTCCAACCAGGCACATCTCCCCACCGAGGTGTCCTTAACCACCCCCTGTGGATTTGTCTCCCGTTATTTGTTCAGCCACATTCTGAGGCTAAAACCTGCCGCGTTAGCAGCAGTGAACGGAAAATGCAGGCTTTCATAAGGACACGGCCCTACAAAACCTTACCTACTACTTACATTTGCATCAACTCTGATTTTATTCTCCTACGCTTCCTGAGGGCAGCACGCAGCGCTTGCCAACGCACAACTTTGAGGAAGGTGGGCGATTTCTTTCCCTGAAGCATGGGAGTTGTAGTGTTTCCTCGGGCTTGGTCTCCTGCGAACTACATTTCCCAGCAAACTCCTCTTCTGCGGGCCTCGGGAGG
Organism: Anser anser; assembly: GCF_964211835.1. Lineage (NCBI taxonomy): Eukaryota > Metazoa > Chordata > Aves > Anseriformes > Anatidae > Anser > Anser anser. The sequence goes on along the minus strand of NC_139739.1, from coordinate 11,579,233 downwards.
TCGGCAGGGCAGCGCTGTGACAGGTAAGTTTTGGGCATTATTCGCCGTAACGTGTTTTATTTCCCTGGCTGTGCGCACCGTGCCCACCGCCCCTCTCCCCACACCGTGTCATTGTTACAGCGGAACAGGCTCGGGTGACACGGCTCTGGATTTCTGGCCTGGAGAAAGCCGTCCTCTGCCTACACTGTTCCCTTCCTGCGGAGCTGCTGGATGTGTGTTAGAAAACAAACCCTAGCCTTGGACCTTGGTAGGTACGTGTACGGAGCATTACATAAGTGTGGTGGGTTTTGGTGTGCGTTGTTTTGTTTTGTTTTGTTTTTTATTTTATTTTTTATTTTTTAAATCTGAGCCCTTTGATATTGACAGCAGCCTTGCATTTCACAGGAAGTGTTCAGTCCTTTATAAGTTTCTCTTTGACTTCCACGCTTCAGAGCCTCCCTCAGATGTATGTGCTGTTCTTGCTGCTGGGCCCACCGCTGCCTTCTCTCTCCTGTGGGTCACCCTATATTGTATCTCCATTTCATTCCCCCCTCAAAACACTTCCTTCTGAGAGATCTTTTGACTATAAGGGGCAGGGATGGAGAATTTTCATCAGTTAAAGCAATTTAATCACCATCAAACTGGCTTAGCAGTCTCCTGAGAGCATCATGACAGGATTTATTCTCAAAGCAAGTTACAGTTTATTGGGAAACTTTGTCCCCCCTTCTAATTAATATGGAAAATTAAACCTGTTCGGAAGGAAGGCCTGACACTACTCTTGCTAAACAACAAAAGGCAAAAATCATCATGAACATCATCCTCTGCTTTGACATAAAAAATAATTCAGGACTATAGGGGAAGGCTTTCCAGAATAAGCCTGCACGTGGTGCTTAGATTCAGCCCTGATATCAGTCAGCCCTGAAAAACACTGGCATGGCCGCTCTGTCAGGGCGTTGGTGATTTCAGTCTGATTTACTGGGGTATGGTGCCATGGCCCTGAGCCCAGGCAGCCCTCCTTGTAATTCGACTGAGGATGAAGTGCTGGAGATTAACTGAGACAAATCTACCGTTTGCCACCAGCATCTATTTAGTATCAAAGTACTTCCAGCTGAACATGCAGACTTTCAGTCTATTCGGATATTGCTCCACTTACTGTAAGAATTGGTACTTGAGGGAGACCGGGGACTTGAGGCAAAGCAACTCAGACGCAGCAGGAATCTAAAAACCAGCCAGGCTCTGAAGCTCAGGCCCCTGGAAGGAGCGAGCTGCCTGCCTTGCAGACAAACAAGCTTGCTACTTGAAGAGCTTTCTCAGAGCTGCCACAGGTCTCACAGGCAAGTTGCCGGTAGGCAGCCGTTAAGGAACTGCCCCCATACTGCAACAGCTCAGCTGCGAGGTGCTCGGTGCCCTCCTCCAACTGCCTTTAACACCCTCACACCGTCAGCACTCCTCTGCTACCCTCTGTGAAAGGGACATGCAAACACTGTCCTCGCACGGTGGGGTTTACTTAACAGCTCCAAAGTAATTCTGATTTCGTTAGAAAAAAAAGAGCAAAGAAAACTTATCAGCAACGTTTTCCAGAGAATCTCAAGAACATAGAATCAAGGACATGCTCCTTGCTTTCTTTTACCTGCCCTGTGTTCTGTTCTTGGCTTTTAGCTCAGCATGTTCTCTGCCAGGAGGTTGTCAGGAGGTCGCAGAGCCATCAGACTCCATCACCTCAGACACCACTCGGTGTCCAGGAGCTCTCCAAACTTGGCTTTCGTGCCAGCCTGTCTTCCCCCGGATCCTGTGGAAGTAGAGGAGCTGCAGCATTTTGTTTCCAGCTCCAAGAAGCTCTTTGTAATGACCGGGGCTGGAATCTCGACTGAATCGGGGATCCCAGATTACCGCTCTGAAGGAGTCGGGCTCTACGCCAGGACAGACAGGCGGCCCATCCAGCACGCCGAGTTTGTTCGTAGCGCCAGCGCCCGGCAGCGGTACTGGGCAAGGAACTTCATGGGCTGGCCCCAGTTCTCCTCCCACCAGCCCAACACGGCGCACCTGGTGCTGAGAGACTGGGAGAAGCTGGGAAAGCTTCACTGGTTGGTGACCCAGAACGTGGACGCCCTCCACACCAAAGCTGGGAGCCGGCGCGTGACAGAACTGCACGGCTGCACACACAGGTACCCCGCGGGGAGAGGAGGATGGCTAATGCTCTCGTGTCTCGTTCGGGGTGACCAACGTGTAAGTGCAGTGGTAGCTGCTGAAAAAGGAGGCAAAATGTAAAAGCACTACGTTAGTGGAGATGGCGTGCTCAAGGGTGGTTTTGTGCTGGGGTGAAGAGGATCATGCACCAGTGCTGCTCACAGAGCAGTGTTTAAGAAACAGACACCACCCCAATTTTTGGAGTGCTGTTTGGATCGTGCTTAGAACCTACATCAGTCAGAACCTCCCATTTCCTTGCTGCAGTAAATATGCTCTTAGCAAAGGCAGGGGGACCACGAGGATGCAAAGGGTGTCCAGGGCTAAGCAGAGAGGGTAGTGCCAGAAATGCACAGGCTGGGCGTCTGGAGAGGAGCCATCACAGTCTGCCTGTGATCACCCAGAACTTCCTGATGAAAAAGCTCAGCCCTAACTGTGAGATGGGATGCATGGTAGGGTTTAAAGTGCTTAGCCCAGAGCATCCCCGCAAAGCAACAGCAGAAAGACAGCTCAGTGACCTTCACTATCTGTTAAATAAATGGGGGCGATGACAACAGACTTTCCAGGCTTCTAAGGAACAAGTTCCTGGCTCTGGAGCTTCAGCTGCGTGAAGCTCTCTCTCCATTACAACTTTGCTCTGCATTTCAGGGTTTTCTGCCTGGGCTGTGGAGATCAAACCTTGCGCTCTGAGCTTCAGGAGCATTTTGAAGCTCTGAATCCTGCCTGGAAAGCTGAAGCACTCGGGGTGGCTCCGGATGGGGACGTCTTCCTGACGGATGAGCAGGTGCGCAATTTCCAAGTCCCAGCTTGCAGTAAATGCGGCGGCATCCTGAAGCCCGACGTGACGTTCTTTGGAGACACGGTGAGCCGGGAAAAGGTGGATTTTGTGCACCAACGCCTGGCAGAGTCAGACTCCATGCTGGTGGCAGGATCCTCTATGCAGGTAACGAGGTCTTCCTCCCACACTGCATTCCTGTTTCTGTGCTACTCTGCTGGCAACAGTCCTTGGTCCCACAAATTAGGACTGCTGTTTGCCATCACCACAGCTATTTCAGAACTTCTTGGTAATTTTTTTTTTTCTATTGGTGGGATTTAGCTGTACAGTTGTCCTGTTTGGGCTTCCCTGTAACTCCACGACCAGTCTCTGTCATGCTGCTGTAAATAACCCCAGTCACACTTCAGACCTCACTCTCCTGCCTCCTCCATCACTGCGTTGTAGGCTCGTGGTTGCCCATAAAGCCAGGATACTGACACAATTCAGTTCTGCAACATCACCACCCCGCTTTTTTTATTCCTTGAATTTTTTAGCCTTTGCCAGCTTTCCAGGCCTCATGGAAAGCTGTGTGGAATACCAGATTTTAGGACTTCTAATTTCTAATTAAGCTTCTGAAGAAGAGAGCAGAAGTCTCTGCTTGCTGCTTAGGACTGTCCTTTGTATCACACCATGTTTTCTCTGTGAACCATATTTTATCTGTAAGATAAGGTGGTCTAGAAAACCCTGGTGTTTAACCTGTGAAAGCTTTTGGAATAGAGTTTGTGTAAGAGATTTTCCAGGAACATGTTCTATTACATTAAGAAAAACTAATGCTTTCCAGAAAGGCATAAAATGAAGGCTTGGCTGACTGCAATTCACTTCACTTCAGGATACTGGAGACAAATTCCGTGAGCTTGCACTTCTTAAGCACATAATCCTTTGTACAGGAATGATTGAAATGCCTTACGTTCATTCTTGTAGTACCTAAGCTGGGCCATGTGAGAACCATCAAAGCAGAAGCATTTAAGTACCTATGATAACTAATAAAAACTGCTGCAGAGATTTACTAAAAGACAAGGACTTTCCCTCTCAATGTATGTATTTTCTACAAAAATGGAAACCCTTCACTGATAAGAGGTCAAAAGCTGTTCTCTTCTGTGCACTCCTGAATGGAGAAACCTCCTACTTGAATTAAATGCAGTTGCATAAAAGTGTGTATATACAGCCCCGTTTTCCTGCCAACAGCAACTACTTTACTTTCTTTAGACCTTTCTGTAGCTCTCCTTTGCCTATGCTGCCAATAATTCTGTCTGCTGGTATTCCTGCAGGTATACTCTGGTTACAGGTTTGCTCTTGCTGCTCGGGAGAAGCAGCTGCCTATTGCAATCCTTAACATCGGGCCCACAAGGTTAGACCACTTTGCATCCTTAAAACTGAATTCGCGCTGTGGAGAGCTGCTGCCTCTGATTGTTGCACACTGACCCAGCAAGCTGAGCATCAGCAGCTATCGGGAGTAAAAATATTTCTCCAAGGTGAGTGCCTTCCCTGGTCAGTCACCTGAAAGGGTAAGAAGATGGGTTTAAATATCCATTAAATGCTGTGACTGAGATGTACTGACTAAAAAGATGTTCCCACAATGTTCCCATCAAAGCCTGGCTGCAAATATTCATCTGCACCTGGTGTGCTCTGATGGGCCATGATGTTGCTTCCCATGATCATGAACAGAAAGCATACTTGGTGCAAGTGCTCCCAGAAAATTAGGCAAAGGAAACCGGAAAACCTGGCAATGTTGACTTCCAATCCAGTTGTCACAAACAGAAAACTACAGGGGATCACGTACAGATTCAGAGAACGTGATCAGTGCTGCTACCTTTGCACACAATTTCCTTTGTAACATACCAATTCATGAACGTTTCTCAAGTCACCATACTCTTACTGACGATTCGAAAGCTATGCCTGGTTGAATTGATCCAGCTGATCAAAACACTGCTCTTTTGAAATGTGGATAACGTAAATGTTCAATTCCATCGATAAAGCAGCTTCTTACCTCCACTCCTACAGGACTTACCATCTCAAAAGTGGAAAACTTCAATCTGAGGGGCATCTGCGAGATCCTTATGTGTGGCCCCTGATGACACCAGGAGAGGGCAGCAAGCATCGCACCTGTCAACCTGACCAGTTTGTTTTCTGCATTGACACCACCTCCACTTAACCAGGAAGGAGAACGATGATGAAAAAATGTCTTTTCTGCCTTACTTTGTGGTTGTAAACAGTGCCTTCTCTTTGCACTCGCTGGGACAGGATAATTAGACATGTGAGAACAAAACACTTTTTTTTTTTAATAGTTGTCCCAGGAGAAGAGTGAGGGGCAGGGAGTTTGACCAAGTAACTTGAGGCAGAATAGCAGAGGAGAGCAATGTGGAACACCACAGTATCAGCTGGAGGATCCGTTGTCATTAGTGGGCATGCAAAGGGGGTGAGGAGGCAAGAGGATTTGCAGTTGCCATTTTCCAAAAAAAATGGCTAAAAAGAGAAGCTGGACAAGGATACTACTCTTGTAAGAAATGATTTGAAAGCACAGGCCACAACGTTGATGTCTTTGAGCAAAGAGGGGAAGTCAGCACTTCTCTCGACTGTCAGTTGACCAGTTAAACTGCTTACTATCTGAATGCTTTAAAAATGGAATATTGTTGAGATGCCAGAGGATTTACTTTAAGCTAATATCTGACCAGAGCTGCTTTCAGTGTGGCTGCTACCTTTTCTAGAATGCATTTTTTAAAGATGTTATTTAATTAATGAATAACTAAGTAGCGAATTAAAATTGTTTACATGACTGATACTATTTGCATTGCAATTTCCTCTCCCTCCTGTGATTTATTTAAGTACAGTCTCAATAGCCAGTTTAGATTCATTTTTTCCATTGCAAAAATGCAGGATGTAATTACTAACAGTTGATGAATTGAGAGAGAGATGCAATTAAATCTGCACAATAGGTTTCCCTCAGGACTGAGCTCAAGCTATTCACAGATGTGATTCTGCACACTCCTAACAGATCTGTCACTACAGGGTAGCCGTGTTTTGGTAATCCTTAGGGTGGTAGCTTAACACGTTATAACATATGTGGAGAATCTTGCCCAGACTGGAACATTACATTTTTGACCCAACCTTCCATGTGAATCTACCACTCCCCTCATGGCTACAAGGGAGTGTAATTGTCGTTCCAAATGCCCCAATCGCACTCCTCACATAACATGTCCTATATGAATGATTTTGACAAGAACTTTTTTGGAAGAAGGAGTGCCAGAGTCATTTACTAAAAGGGCAATAACAAAGCAAGGAGATCTGTCCACACAATGCAAAATTCTTGGGTTTGTTGTTGCCATTTTCAGGAGCAAGTAAAATACAGAATCAAAGGGATACTTAAGGACCCAATTCTGCAGAAGGTGGAGGAAATTAGATACTTAACGTGTTTCAAGACTTAGCTATAATGGGTCATAGGAGATACTGCTTCACTTAAAAGCCATGTGAGGTAAGTTCAGGACCCCTACCTGCATTCTGCTCCCATTTAATGGCAGTCCTACTTTCCAGTGAGTTAGAAAGCTGTTGTTTGGTAGTGAAGAAAGCTCATAGATGTCAATCATCTTTTGCGTAATACTGGTGTCCTGCTAACCAAAGCTTTTGCAGAAACTATTGCTAAGGCATAGCAGAGCCTCCACACGCAACCAGGGCACTTGCACAGAGTGTTTATTCACCTAGGTTTTCCATATTAGAAGAGACATTTATGCCTCTTTAGCAGAGGAACTGGGGCCAGGTTTTTCACTATCCATGTCATCTTCTGCACCACCTTGAAATGTGCATTGCATAGGTGTGTTAAAAATGGAGGCTGCCGGTTTGGTGTCATTAGAGCCAGCATTTTGAGGAGGAGGCGTGGGAGCACTGCCAAGAAGTCTGAAAGAAGAAAACGTCTGCAGTGAGGACTGGGCATTACCAATGTGACAGGTGACTAAACCTGCTACGCCCGTTCCTGCCTCCAATTCAGCAGCCGAGCACGTGGGAGTCAGGGTGTCTTCAGCATCACTGATAAAGGCGTAGTTACCCTGACCCTACATGGAATACACAATATATTGCACTATATGCTTTTAAGTCACTAGGGACAGTGACTTACAGTAAATGATAAACATTTGCAGTAAATTTCCTGTGCATGGTTTATTACTATATGGTAGCGAGCACATATACATAACAGGCATATGAGGCTGAGACAAAGTTGTTCCTTTTTTTCTGCCAAGCTGATCCAGCACTACTAAAATTGACTTCTTGTACAGCAGGATCAGAACACTTAATCTCCTAACGTGTTCCCCCACCACCACTGGGAAATAAGGTCGCTTAACTGAGAAATGCCACAGCAAACCTAAAGTTCCAAACCAAAAGCCAATTCTGCACCACTCTAATGCTGATTGACACCTTCCCTTGTCACTCCTGGCACTATTTGTGTAGGAAGAAGCAATGCAGAGAGAGAACGGCTATCAGAAGCTGACTATGCCATTGCAGGTAGCTAGCAAAGACCTGTCTTGAGAAGTCTCTCAGCTTCTCAAGTTTCCAGTCTGGATGGAGTTATAGGAACCCCCAGGGCTGAGCAGTATAGGACACAAATCAACCACCGGCTGAAACTAACAGAAAGAGTGTTACAGAGCCTGAGGAATGATCTCTTCCCCCATTACCAGGGGGAAACACAGATCCTTCCTAGCTACCTTGTCTGCTTTAAGCCAGCCTTGATCATCCCCTACATGATTCGGTGCTCTCCTACCTTTTCTGGTTCACTGCTGCTGCACCATTCCACCAGTATTTCAGATCAGGGCTTGAAATTGTAGTTCTGTCCATCTGTGGTTGGTAAAAGCACACATTAGACAACAGCACAAAGACAGTTTTTTACGATGAACTTAGCTGAATCAACAGCTTCTGCTCTTTCTTACAGCTGTTCCTACCACGACAGGTTCCTGAGGTTTGTCTAGAGGAGCTGTGAGTACCTTACAAAGGTTGTGAGTACCCTCTCCTGTGAAAGGGGGGCTGGAGTTACCCAGAGCAAACAAAAGCTACTTCCTATTTGGCAAGCCTTGCCTTCAGCTCTGGGCAAACCCTCAGAGCAAGCTTTGTAATAGCGTCCTGCAGGATGAGAGATGTCCCACAAACTGCACTCCAGGGAAGGAGCGGCACCCAGGAGATGGTCGGGAGGACTGCGCCTGATGGGAATGGCGTAAGCGCAGCCTCCCACCTCTTACAGTCAGATTGCTCCTACTGACAAACCTGCTTATTCGTGATTTTTGGAAAAGGGCCAAAGACCCTGGGCATTGTGATCTTGGGAGGTTCAGGAGCCTTGGAGCGCAAGGGGCTAAATCCACCTTCTAGAGTGTGCATCTTTCCCCACAACTGCCTTGGATGTCGTCCTTTCCTAGTTTTTGCACCTGTATGGAAGGGGAAAAAAAGGAAAAAAAAAAAATCAGTGCCAAGTTACTGGTTTCCTCAGTCTATTCATTCAAAACCCAGGGCTTGCGCAGGACAGATGGAGTCTTCCTCTTACATAACCTGCCCTAGGGCAGCCCCAGGTAAGTAGCAACTGAAAGCAACCATCCTGGGAGGCTTTCTGGTGCCTATGGGAAAGGAAAACACCTGAGGTTAGTGTTTCTTGTCATGACACTCTGCACAGTGCAGGGGTTTTGAGACCTAAATTAAACTAGCCTTAGCAGCTGTGTTTTTAGATTACCGAAAAGTAGCAAGAGAATAAATTTACAAGAGAGGACTTTGCCTCTCCAGTCCTACTGGTCTGGCCATTTTCATCACTGATATATATATATTCACATATAATACATGTGAAAATACCTTTCAGATGCCAGATTTCTGCTGGCTGATGCTTTCTTTCTGAAAAGGTCAGGAATTTCTGATATATGGGCTGTTAAACAGCTTTGATTTTTCTGGTTAAAGTTAAAAAAAAATCTGGATGATATTTTGGGCAAAATAACACAAAGAAGCCCATTAATCCTTTTCCTCCTATCGTATTGCTTCTGTGAGATTTTAAGTGGAAGAGTCCCCAGTGGGGGCTGCACAGCTGAGTGCTCTGTCACCTGTGCACCCAAGTCCTGGTAGATACAGGACACAGATGGACAATAAGAAATTCATACCTGCTCACACTGACAATTGGCCAGGCAGGTAACAATAAGGCTAAAAATAAAAGAGGAGGATTAAAAAAAAAAAAAACAAAACATTTTGTGTTAAAAGTCCTCACAGTGTACAGCACGATTCCTGCAAACTAGAGGCGAGCAGCTTTGAGTGAATGACCCAAGTGAGCTGGTAGCCCTTGCTGAGACCCTGACAACATATGCAGCTGCAGCACATGCAAATCAGAAACAGTGCATTTTTGCTAATATGAGAGCTCTTCTGGGACATTCTGCTGTTCCTTTATCAGAAGAATCTTCCAAGAAAAAAAAAAAAAGGTATCAAAAGACAGACACATGCTGCATCCAAATGTCCAGTGTGGTCCTTGGCAAGGGCCAAGGAGAAGAAATCCAACTGGACTTTGTAATTCTAAAAACGGAATACCTGCAACAATGCAGAGTTCACAGTCTGACACAAACTGCTGCTGGTGGGAAGCAATGCTTGGTTCCTTAATCAAGCAGGGGGCATCTGACAAAAATCAGATTACGACCCCTTTAGCACTTGGCAAGACAGAGCTTACTGGATGTAATGAGGGACTCCTGTGTCTGTGCACAGAACTGGCTGTGGCTGCAGCAAGGCTCCTCGCCTGCCTGTGCAATTACTGCTTCTACAATAAAGCAGCTGTACCTGCAGGTAAGGAAAGCCAGAGATTAAGGCTGCCTTCTCACTAAGATGAGTCCCTTTGTTGTTTGGGGAAAACAGCACTGGAGCTGAGACAAGAAGCAAATGCTTTTTGATGTGTTTTCACAGCTTAGCATGAAGGGGAATAATAACCTCCATTTACTGAGCTGCACACAGCCAAATGGGTTGAAGACCATTCCTAAAGCTCTACCAGATTTATGGTGATTGGACCTTTCAGTCAGATGGAAACTTGGAGCTGTGAATAGCTGATCAAAGAGGAAAGCTTGTTTTAAAGGGGGTGATGAAACATGGAGTTTGCAGCTCATAAGAACCACCCAAAAAAGTCCGGGAAATAAGTTTCAGTTATGCCCTGCAAAACGGAAGATAAATCAGGTGTCTTGACAAGCAAGTGAATATGCCTCCCCTACAGAAACTTGCAGCAAGCGTTTTCAGTTTGGGTGCTGATAGAAAAAGGGGCGTCAATACTGTATCCAGCAGCAAAACAGCAGACATGTGGTAGTAGAAAGACCACAGAGACACCTTTCTGGTGTCTCTGAAAAATTCATGAGAATTTTTCATGAATTCATAAATGAGATAGTAGATTGGTATCACTATTCTCCCCGAGATCTTTCCTGAATGACCAGAAACAAAACTGCTTCATGAAGCTGAAAGGCAGAGTCAAGCTAGCCAGGGTTTAAAACCAGAGTTCCAGACACGGATGATATCTGCAAGTCTGTGTGCAGACCCCAGTCCTCTCCCTTCCCACTAAGGAAAGATACCTAATTACCACATCTGTGCTTTTTCTTCTGCATCACTAAGTATACAGTGGCAGGTAAGAAGAAAAGCTGAGCCTGAGAGGAAGAGTAACAGTACAAGTGTCTAGTAGTGGTCTCTAGACACAAATGGAAACTGAAACAGTCATTACCCTGAGCATAGCTGTTTACTCTCTTCATGTCTTGTCTCAGCTGGCATACTTTCTCTTTCATCTCTGCAATGTCCATGTAGTTAGAGTAATTTAATTCTCCCTGCAGAGTCCAAAAAATCTTGGCCTAGAAAACAACAATAGAGAAGACAAAGATAAGACACTGAGAGTTCACTTCTGCACCATAAACCCACACAGGCACCATCCCTCCAGCATGTCACATGCCAGCTCTGTACAGCTTCAGAGCTCCCATGCTCAGTGACCACAGGGATATTTTATTTCAGTTACTGCTTCTGGTCTTGGAACAGAAGCACAGACTGGCATGGCAAAAGATGTTCGTATCTTCTTTGTTCTCCCCATCAGGTGGCAATAAGCCAGTCTGAGGAACCACTGGGCCGCTGTTAGACTCTGCTTTCCACAATGTTCCTTAAAGCCCTAAAGAGTAACTTTGCACAGCCCCTTCAAACCCCACCAGCACTTTGGCCATTGCCTAGTGCCTGGCACTTCACATTACGTGACAAGATCCCCTATACAAGGGCTTACTCTGAGGGGGGGGCTGTTAAATCTACTGTTAGGTCTTCTGCACCACCAAATCTATGTAAATAAGAAACATGACCAAGGGTCCAAACGTAAGCGTAGGCTTACAGAAATGTGTATGGGGCAAGAGAGACATAGAATGGATTGGTGCTCTCATCTATCCACTGAAAGGATCTAGGGAATGCTAGAATGGCCCAGCAGCAGGAGTAGATGTACTACCCACCTCAAACCTAGAGTTACTACTACAGGGAAAGACTTATAGCAAGCTTCTGAAATGCTTCCAACTGCATCCCAGCTCTCTTCCCTGCTCGGAATGGTACAGCTCAAAAGCACAGTGTTTCTTCTACATAGTGATGGTATTTTACTTTTGCCTCTACAATGTGTTTCATTTATCCCTACAAAGGGATTTCAGTAACACTTAAGACCTTTACTGCTCTACAAACAATGACCTCAGAATCAAAGCTAGTGCGTGAGGACAACAGACCTCATCTTGCACTTCCATCCCTAGAAATGATTCATCTTAGCACTGTGATGGAAACACATCCAGGAGCCTCCAGATTTCCACAGAGAACCCAGAGCGCTCAGTGTTTCCAGAAAACTCATGTACATGGACACCTGAGGAAAAACAGGAAATGAGTACCGGTACAACATGGACTATCTGGCTGTGAGACTCGCACACTCAGTTTTTATTTCATTTAAAAAAAAAAAAAAAAGTGATTCACCATCCTATCTCATTATCATCCTGATAGCCTCCAAGATCCAGGGCTCCTCCCTACGAAGACAGCGCAAGTACCTTTATGTAAGACAGCAAGCCAGCTTTTTCCTGCTCCACCTGTTTCTGCTTTCTCAAAGCCCTCTCACAGACCCGCGGGTTCTGCTCCATGGTCGAGTACAGCTCTTGCAGGCACTGCTGCGTGTAGGACACGGACTGCTCCTCAAAGTCCTCTGGGGAAATCTGCTTGCAAAACGCCGTGCTGAGGGGGTACTCGTTGTCAAACTCGTCCAGGGCCTCCATCCTCTACCTGGGCAGAGGGGAGAGGGCGGGCTGCACGCTCTCCTCACGCTGAGGGACACGGCTGAGCCATCTGCTGCCGAGGAGCCAGGGCTCCCTCCCTCAACCACGGGCAGCCCCGGGAGCCCACCCGCACCCTCCGGCCGCCCCCACCGGCGGCAGCAGCCCCGGGGGGCTCCGTCCCGGCCGGGTGAGGAGCCCAAGGTCCTTCAGAGGCTCCCCCAGCCCGCCCCTGGCTTCCAGGCCAACGCCGCCCCTTCCCCACGGCTGCGGCCCCGCGGGCAGGGAACGGCCAAACGCCTCGGGCCGTGCCCCGAGGGACGGGCGCCCGGAGGAGGAGCGGCGGAGCCGGGGGGAGCCGCGCTGCCGCCGTTCCCCGCTCGCCCGGTTGCCGGGGGGGGGCGCCGTGAGGGGACGGGGCGGGATCGGGACTCGAACCCGGGTCCCAACGGGGCCGCCTGAGGGGGGGAGGCAGGGTGGGGGCGGGGCGCACCTGCTCGCAGCCTCCCTCCCGCTCCCTCCCCGCCTCCTCCCGGCCCCGCCCCCGCCGTTGCTCAGAGCCAATCAAAGAACGCGGTGACGGGGGGGGGGGGGGCGCCGCACGCGCCGCAACGGAGCGTTCGCGGAGGGGGCGGGGCCTCCCGGCCTCCCTCCCGCCCCCTCCCCCCACCCCCCCAACCCCGTCGCGCGCGCGGCCGTTAACGGCTGCCGGGGGCGCGCGCGTCCCGTCAGGGCCGGGCGGCGGGAGAGGCGCGGGGGCGGCGTTGCTTTTGTCAGCCGGTCTTTATTAAAGGGCGCCCGCGCGCGCGGCCCTCAGGACTTGCAGTACTTGGCCTTGTCCAGCCTGTAGTGGCTCGGGTCGTAGGGCGCCTTGGCGAAGCACATGGCGGCCGCGCGGTCGCAGTTGCAGATGAACATCTCGCACGCGTCGTTGGTGCCTGAGGGAGGGAGCGGGGACGGTCAGAGCCTTCGCCTGCCTCCCCTCAACCCCCCCCGTGCCACCGCCGCCGCCCTGTCGGGCGTGAGGTGCGCTCCCTGCGCGCCCTCCGGCCCCCGAGCTCCCCTCAGGTGCTGTGTGAGTGCGTGCCCAGCCCTGCCGCCTCCACGCTCCCTCCTTCCCTCCCTGCAGCTCTGCCTGACAGGCTGTTTGCCATTTCTCTCCGATCAGGAGCCATAAAAGCTTGGCCGTTACATTACGGATGTCTGCACAGCGCTCCCCAGCCAGCCCGCTGCCCCCACGGACTTCCGTGGGACCACAGGGCCCGATCCCCCTGAGGAGGGGACAGGTCCCCACGCTCAGCCCGCGTATCCTCCAGCACCACCTCGCGCTGAAGCCTTCTGGGCCACCTCGGAGGCATCTACGGCAGCGCTGAGTGCGGTGCCTGCAGCCAGCCCACCCGGCACGGCCTTCTGCTGCACCTCCGTGCCACGGGAGGATTCAAAGTCACGCGGCCCCGGTCCTAACTGCAGCTGAAGTGCTGAGCAAAGCAGAGTGACACGGAGGAGGACGTACTGCTACACGTAATCGCCTTGTTAGAGCAGCTGAACTTGTATGTCTCCGTGTAGGGGTTGTCCACTAAGGTGGTGCACGCTGGCAGTTTCTTAGCCTGAGTGTAGCAGTTATCGTGTGTTTGACAGCACCTGGAAAACAAGGAGGAAGAGGTCAGAAGACACCAGAAATGCAAACTCAGCTGACCTGTAAGACATGTAAATACGCTAGTATTTACAAATATGCTTTGACAAGGCGCTGAACAAAAAAAACCCCTCAAGATACCCAGTGATAAGAGGGAGAGGACACAAAGGACCTCAAAGGGACACAGAATCATAGAATATCCTGGGTTGGAAGGGACAAGGGTCCACAAGGATCCACAAGGATCATTGAGTTCAGCTCCTCCTCTGCCAGCTAATGTTCCAAGTACACGTGTGGTTACTGCAGCCTGGCAGCTGACGAGCTAACAGCTGGCACAATCCGCTGCACCTTGGCTATCAGTCTAATGTGATCTCCAAACTGGCAAGCTGCTTCTTAGCATTTTGCAGCTCAGCCCTAAGAGGTCAATGGTCAAGCACTGGGTAGTGGGCTCACAAGTGCTGTCTGGGCTGCCAGGACAGCACTGCTGAAGAAAAAAAAAGGAAAAAAGAAAAAAGTGTGGGAATGAATGCAACATAGCTGCCACAGAAGAGAAAGTAGAATGCATTGCTTGGATTATATTTTACCCTAGTAATAAGACCTTCAGGTGTGATACTACACAACCTTTTTTCCTTGAACCAGTCTTTGGGAGAATGCTTTATCCATAGCAGCCAGAGAGTTTTGTGAGCATTTTTTCACGTGCAGGGCCAGCTAAGGAGATGCAGGCATGCAGAAATGAGAAGGCGCAAGCTAAGAAACGTGTATGTAAAAGCAGAGTTGTACAAACCTGTCAAGTTCATCCACTGGTGTCCCACTGCCTCCCAAGCCACAATAGCAGCCGTAGCCATCAAACTCAAGCAGAGGGTGACTGCCCGGGATGGCGCATTGGATCATGCTGCGCAGCTGCCACACTGCACGAGGTGAGACATCGGCGCTGGCAGCACCCACTGAGGAGAAACACAACGGTTAGAGTTAGGCATGGTATTACCAGTCACGGGCACGCTGAGAGGGGCGAGTGCCACCTACGCACCTGACAGCAGGAAAAGCAGGGCAAGGGACTTCATTCTTGCAGGTCTTGACAATGAGGTTGGTCCTGAAGAAAATGCAGCTCTTTATACTGCAAGCTCACCTTGAAATAGAAATGAGGTCAACAAGCCAGTATTTATGTTACTGAATGCAGATTTCTTCTATCAGGGGCTGTAGACAGCAGCTTGTGACACGACCAGCTGAAGGCCAGTGGAGTTCAAACTCTGGAAGCCAAGAGGGCAAATATTTGCTTCCTATGATTTTTGCGATTAAATTATTTTAATGGTCGTATTAGAAGACTACCTGAAAGATCTGGACATTTTTAAGGGCTCTCTACTAAAAAATATAGCGATGTGGTAGTTACACTGAAGAATACTGGCACTAACAGCCAGTTACTAATACTTGTATACTCTTTTTATGGTATCCCACTTATCATTCTTCTTATATCTCTGCGTTGATTCACCTGGCCTAATTCAGGGAACGAGATACAAGTTGTTCACTTATCCCCAGTGACCCTTGGCACGAGCAGAAAAAAATAAAATAAATAAAAAAAATAGTTTTAACTTTGAAGCCATATAGGAGAAAGAAGTACTACTAGGCAAAAACCAGGAGCCAAGCAACGTGGAAATCCTCTGAAATTTCTCGGGAGAAGCAGCATAACAACCACGACAAAGGAAAGTGTGAACACAAGGAGATGGTAACACATTGGTGGTAGGATGACTGTGGGAAATATTAACTGAAATATTCAGCAGGATTTTCCCTGAGGCTTCAGAGATGCAGAGAACCAAGAAGGATTGTTGGAGTGCAGGGACAGACATGGCGTTATCCAGTCAAGGTCTGTGTGTTACCACATCACCAGGTACACGGCAAACCTAGTGGAGCTAGGTGAAACTGGAGAAGCCTCCAGGCAATCGTATTTTGATGGCGTATGCTGCCATCGGGCTCCTGAAATCACCATCATGTTTTGTGTGTTTAGACTTACCGTCTTCAGAGCAGCTACATTTGCAGCCCTCTGGAAAAGAAGAGCATGCTGGCTGTGCGGTTTCTTCCCTTTAACTATCCATTTTGATTTCCATCCATCAAAATCTGCCTGATAAATGCAGGTCTTCCTTTTAATACAATGCCTGTCCAGAAGAAACTACCTTTTCTTCCTTTGAGATAGAACCTCTGTTCTTCAAGTAAGCAAAATTAATTTTTATACTAGATAGTCTGTAGATTTAACTAAGTATATGGGGATAAAATAGTTTCCCTCCAGGTTGTGTACCTTTGGCCAGCCTTACTCCAGTAACTGCTGAATCCATTTCACACCCATCGCCAGGTGAACGGTAACATTGCAAATGGAAATAACCCGTGATTAGCTGGTGATAGCCAGCTGATTTCAGATACAAGCAGGTGGCACAATACACATCCCTCTGGCAAAGCCAACGTTACCTGGCTTAAACAAGGACTTGTGGCTTACATGACTTCAGAGGAGTTATGCCAGAAACGACCTGTGCTTAGAAGTTTCAAGGTACACAGCGTACCATAGCTCCGACAGCAGTTTCTCCATCAGCAAAGCAGAGCCCGTTTAGGCCCTTTGGTTCTCTACACCAAGGCACGAGGTGAGCTGGATCCAAAAAAGGGTAAGAAAGTTTTTTGCAGTCAGCCGGGAGTCCAAAATACTGCACTCGTATTCAGACCCCAGAGGCTCTAATGCTGCCAAGGCTACAGGTTTGGCATTTTTACACACTCGAGATATTAATTGTGGACTATTCCCTTGATAGTAAGAGTCTGCATTTATTTCTAAAGCATGAATCAAGCCTTCAGTTTTAAGAGTAAGGAAAGAGAAAACAGCCTAAAATCCAGAGTGCTTATTCAGGAAACTTGGGTTCAGCACCCTTCAGTAGGATCAAATGCACGTTTCTGTAGGCGATGGTGAGGACATCTTCCCCTTCAGAGAGGCTGAAACTACATCAGGGTGCCCAGAGCACCCAGGGTGCTGACACAACCATAGGGCATCTAGCTAAAGATAGGTCTGCTGCTGAGCGACCAGAACCATTCCGACTTTTCTGATTGCTCACAAGCTCTCTGATGCCCCAAGATTCCCCACTCACAGGTTAGCTAAGGCCAAACAGATGCTGGGTTATAGACTCAAGATTCCTGTGTCCTAATAGAACATCAAACAAACATTAAAGACTGATGTAAAAAAAGTCGGTGCCCCCATTTATGTAGAAAAAAGGATTTAATCTTTTACCCACAGATCAATCTGCTGACTTTCCCTTCAATATCCATTTAAGTGATATTCTCATTCTCCTTTGGCTACCTTTCCTTTTTTAATGTTTTATTTCTCTTTTCTTTTACCAATGAACCTTAGGTTCCTTCTGTGGTTCCTTCCTCCCCATTTCTCACCTTTATTATTGATGTTGCCAAGAAAACCTCTATTACACTGGCCTTTTAAGTCACTAAAACGCTGTCATATTTTGGATTTCATAATCTGATTTCAACAAAAGGACCACCCAGAGTGGGAAAGTGAGCATGTGAGCAGCACAAGAGTGCGTTATGAGAAAACTCCCAGAAGGGTATGGATTTTTCCACCAAAGCTATTTTTGGCTTCCCCAACCTGTACAATATACAAAGCTGCTGGTGCTCAGTACGATTTTGAGGACACCTCAATTTACAACTCATTCCTAAATTCACAGGCTTGAGCCTTACATTATTTCTGAGAATTCTCTATGATTAAGACCTGCTAGAACAGGTCTGTTACACTGCTGGAATTTACTGTTCTCTTGTAGTGTTATCTACTAAGGAATTTTCTTCCTCTCTCTTCATTTTATTTTCTTAGATCTAGCCTCCTTGGTTCACCATAGTCAATGAATCCAAAGAATATCTGAGCCAACCTTCTAAGCACCCCAGTGTCTCCTCCCTTCTCGAGCCTATAAATATCTGTACAAAACCTCTGTAATGTAAAGAAGAGGCACAATCTCTGCTAAACCCGGATCCACCTCACATTATAAACTGGGCCGCTGCCAAAGGCTGGGAGCAGAACACACAGTCAGAGCCCTGGGGCTTTTATCCTAATGGCAGGATGCGCCTCCTGCCAGCTCCCAGTTCACCTGCAGTCTCCTCCATTGGAAAATCTCCCACGCCCAAAGAACGAGAGAGGACAGTTTTCAAATAATTTATTAGGAATTTAAAACTGAAATCTGGAAAAAGGGTTACAGGTGTGGAGAGAACAAACATTGGAGTGTAATAACTTACTGGCTTAAAAACACAGCTTTATTATTTTTTTTAAAAAAATGCCCACCCTGAAACCGGAGCCCCAGCCTCCAGGCAGTGGCAGCACTGGCCAGAGAGTGAATCGCAGCCCAGCAGCAGCACGGCTGGCCTGGGATGTCTGGAGGGGGCACGGAAGCAGTTCAGCGCGTATACCAAGAGGGAGGAAAGCGCTGTCCGCAGACCCAAATTTGAAGTATATAGAATAAAAATAAACCCAATAAAATGCAGCTCTTCTTTACTTAGGAAATATTTAAAAAAACAGACATACAGACTCTTGTCTCAGTAACAAAAATTATTGCTTTGTGTTTTCAGTACTGATCTGTTAAGTACCCTCTTACCTAAACAGAACTCTCCAAACATATCGCCCAGGTCAGGACAAGCTCCGGCACACGGGGAGGGGAGGGATGGAAGAGAAGAGCCCTGTGGGCACGGCGGCCCTCCCGGTCCTTTCCTCAAAGCCCCTCTCCCTTACAAGGGCTCAGTTTGGGGGAAGAGAGGGAATGATTTTTAAAACTTAAGATGAAGCTGTTATTTCCCTGGGAAAAGAGTTTGGCTGCATCTTAATAAAAGGCTTAATCACCCCCCTTAACAAGGTCTTTGGTTCACTGAAATCCAGACCCAAACCTGCCCCGTATGCTCCTGCGGGAGGCTTCCCCTGGCACGGCGCTCCTCGGCAGGGGCCTGGCGCCAGGGGAAGCCCCGGCAGCTCCTGGAGAAGGGAGCAGACCACCTCCGCACGGGACAACGGACAAATTCCCACAGTCTTCAGAACACAGAGTAAAGCAAATGGGAAGCTGCGATTCTATAATTCATATAATCCCTGAGAAGCCCTTAACCCGCCCCCAAATCACCACCCTAATGCTTTTCTCCCCGTTAACGCCTCCCCAACCCAGCGCCCTGCCCTTCAGAGAACGACCACCCACATCTCCCCCCGGCCCTGGCTGCCTCCCCTTTCCGATACCCTCGCCTCCGGAGGAGGATCCCTTTCCCAGGAAATCTTGACGCAAGCGATAAGTGTTTGGAGAGTGGATTCCTTTCAAAGTAACCAAGACAAACAGTGGCGGCAAAGCCCTTTACCTAAAGCCAAACCAGACGCTGGCACTGCGGAGCCCAGTGATGGAGTCTGTACATCGAGCGATTGGAAGCAGCTTTAACCCGCTCAGCAAAACAGCCGATGGCCGGTACGTTTCACCCCCGCCCCCACCCCCCCTTTCATCTCATCAGAGGTCTTAAAATCTTACAGTAAAAGGTGTACAAAAAAAGAACGGAGTCCTGTCAGGATTCTGCTGGAGAGTATTGCTCACACTGCGGCACCAAGTCCAGGACCTGGAGCTGCTCCTCGGAGCCAGGCTGCACGTGGCAGCCAGGTTCAGCTCGCGATATTTACATATTATACAGAAGGAAAAAGAAAATCCCACGTAAAACTAAACCTAGGAAAACAAAAAAAAAATCTTTCAGCTGTAAGATAGTGTTTTTCACTTAGCAAAATATACATTTGTTTTGTTCCATAGCGATGTCCAACGTTTTCGGATCCTTGGAGTTTCACACTTTTCAAAGCCTCACATTTACAAAACAGAAACAATTAAAAACAGTTTCTTTAAAAAAAATAGAAATACATCAGTTCCTCTCAGCCTTTGCTCTCTCTGTCTCTTTCTTTCCTTCAGAACTGCATTCTTGTTACATACCGTGCTTTAAAAACACTGACGACAACAACAACAGAGTTGAAAATATTCAAAACAGTTTCAAAGCCAAATAAAAATACTCCTCGATAAAAACTACCTAACACAATCACAAAGCCAATTCATAAAATATGTCTACTAGCTCGGGAAAGAGCAAACAACAAAAAGAAGGGGGAGCCCCAAAAAAGATAAAAAAATAAAATAAAAAAATAAAACTAACAGCTAATAAAATAAATAAAAGAAGAACCGGTGGGCTGGGGGCAGGGAAGGGGGAAGCGTAAACCGTCGGTGGTTAGTAAGAAAGCGAGATGATCTCCTCGGGTTCAGTCCAGTGTGGTCTGGTCAAAGGGAGAGATCAGGGCAGGGCGGCAGGAGCCTGGCAGCCGGCCGGCAGTGTGCAGTTTGACTCGAGAAAAAGGTAACCGTGGCTCATCCCCCGAGGCTCACCAGATCCTCCAGCCGCTGTCCTCGGTTAGGTCACTGGGGAATCTGCGGGACACAGCAGGGGGAGGAAGGGACAGGATCTAGAACAACCAACAGCTTTCCTCTCGGGGCTTTCTCCCAGGGTTACCTGGCAGGAATACTGAACACCCAGACCTGCCCCGACACGGGCTTGCCCTGCACCTCGCTGGCACAGCAACGGGGCACAGCAGAGCTGCTTCCCTCTTCAACGGCACGTGCAGGCCTCGCAAACAAGGCTCCACACGCCGTGCAGCCGGCCTGCCCCGACCTGCGGAGCTCCTGGCTCCAGGGAGGCCGCAGCCAGGCAGGGTCCAGCCACTGCTCCAGCACTCTGCTCAGCGCCCTGCCGGGCTCCGGGGGCCTTGTCGGGACACCCTTCCCTGCCAGCTGTTCCCTCCTTTTTAAAAAGTTTATTTTTTTCTTTTTAAGCCAAGAAACTTCAGCCGTGTTTGCAAACCAGCGACCATCCACCAGCTCCCTCCCAGGCCCAGCTGAGGATCAGAAACAGAACTGATCACACCCAGATTCCCCTCTGCCCTTCTTCTCCCAGACAGGAGGAGGAGAGGAGGAGGAGGAGAGGTGGTCTCAGCAGCAGTGAGAACAACCAGCCGCACGGAGGAGGCTCCCCCAGCCACACAGGTGAGCCAGGCTTGTCTCAGGATCACCACAGGGTCATGATTCTGGCCAATCCTGCAGACCTTCCCTCTTCCTGTCAGTGCTCTCATCTCCTCCCCCTCTGCACCCAGGCACGAAGCGATCCCTCCACAACACTCCCAGCCCGAGGAGCAGGGAGCAGGAAGCCAACCTGTCAAGCCCCTGGTGTGGAACAGAGCCCTGGGCTGGCCACAGGACTCCCTGCATGGGCTGGGTCAAGCCAGCGAGCCTCCCAGCAGCCTCCACAGCTCCTGCTGGGAGCCCAAGCTCAGAATTTCCCCTCTCTAACTACCCGTCCCTGTTTGCAGGTCTCTTACCTCCTGCCTCCTTGGTCCCCAGCTTCAGTGATACCCATTGGTAAAAGCTGTTGCAATCAAGGGACCCTGCGAGGAAAGAGTTAAAACCCCCTGTTAAGCAAACAAAAGAGAAGTGAAGAAAATTACTACCAAAACATATTCAGTTGCGGTTCAGACGCTGGGAGAACAGTTCCAGTTGCAGGTGCTAGGACTAAGGAGCCCAGCAACCCACTGGACACTGCGTCGGGGCCAAGATGAGCTTTTGGAACATCTGGGCCAAGTAAGGGGAAGGTCTGGAGATCAGGACCTTGAGTCGTGGCTGGGGAGAACCAGCGGAGCCCAGGGAAGCAGGCTCCCAGCGAGCTGCTGCACCCTGCACCAGCGGCAGGCAGCGTGGGGCTCGGCGGTGGCATGGCAGGTAGCATTTCCCAACCAGAAAGCAGCCTGCTCCCCCTGCTCGCCTCCATCGCCGCGTGGAGATGCGGCCCCTTCCCCTGCCCCTGCCATCATCCTCCCCCTGCGCAGAGCCCGCCAGGGAACACTCACCCCTAGGCTGTGGCCGAAGCCGGTGCTCGGGGCTGGGCTGGCAGCGCTGATGTAACTGCTGACCCCTGAGTCCTGGTTGGCGGCTCCGTAAAGCTCCGCCATCGGCCCGGGGCTGGTGGTGCCCAGAAATCCGCCGGTGCGACTGGGGGTGGAACCTAGGGGAGGCAGCAAAACTACAGAGTGAAGATCCCAAAAACGCAGGCCCGTCCCACCCCCCTCCCGCAGCCCGCGTGCCGCCCCGGGGAGGAAGGTGGCAGTTACCTGTCCCTCGCACCACGGCTGCCGCAGCCGCTGCCGCCGCCATTGGTCCATACGCAGTGAGGGGGATTGCTGCAAAGGAAGGGACAGGCACCTCAGGGGCTTGGTGGCTACACGGGGAATTCCTCAACGGGAGCCTTCATTTCCCCGCTGCGAAATTCCAGGGCCACACAGGTGTATCGGCCTCGTGCAGCGCGCAGGACATCCAAGGAGGAGAGCAGGGGAGCGCCCAGCCCTGCCTCCCCCAGTACCCTTTGCACGGTGAATGTCCCGGGGGGACACGAGCCATGCTCTGCTAACCCCACATCCCGGAGCAGCTGAGGGACGCGGAAAAGCTGAACCAGAAAGACAGTTAAATCCAAAGCTATTACAGATACAAATTCTGGCTATAAACGTGGAGAAACCCAGCAGCTCAGTGATCTGAGGCTCAGCCCCTCCCCTCTGTTCTGACACTATTATTTTAACAGCCTCTTTCTACCTATTTCTCTGCTCAAGACACGCCATCCTCCCCACTTTCACACCCGAACTGTTCAGCCCCTTGCTGCTCCTTGTAGAAGAGCAGGAAACATATACCTAGGGAGCAGGAACTAAAAATGGCTTAATTAAAACAGTAAGTCTTAATTTATACGTAGCAGTTTTAATTCCCAACTCGACTGCCATAGGCAACCAGCCCTCGGGGCAGGAGGCATCCAGCCAGCGTGTTTCTCTTTGCCCTTAAAATGACTGGGTCAGCATTTCATGCTTGAATGTGAAATTCACTGTGCTTCTGTTTAGAGCACCATAAAAAGAGGTCAGAACAAATCAATCACGTTAAGGCTGAAATCCAGACTAGCTTATAAGGGAATATTTAGTAGCAGGCACCAGCCTGTTT
Organism: Anser anser; assembly: GCF_964211835.1. Classification (NCBI taxonomy): domain Eukaryota; kingdom Metazoa; phylum Chordata; class Aves; order Anseriformes; family Anatidae; genus Anser; species Anser anser. The sequence continues at coordinate 11,556,343 of NC_139739.1, read as the reverse complement.
CAAGCAAACGTCATAGAGGGCTTTTATCTGGGTTTGCCTCTCATTGCAGGCCCTGGGCCAAGGCGAGCATGTTGCAGCTCCGCATCGCCCCCAAAGACACCGTTCTGGGGAGGAAACGCTGCTGGCAGCCGCCCTTCTGCCCCGCCGTTGCTTCAAGGCCCTAAAACAGATGAATTAATACGGTTTTAATGAGAACAGGGGCCAGGCCTTCTCAAAGACGCCAATTCTTTTTTCCAGGAAAATCCCTTCTTGCTTTTGCGGGCTGTCTACGGAGAAACCAGGTTGGCGTTGTGATGACAAAGCACCTGCACGTTCTCTCTCGGCACGCTGGAGCAATCAGCCCCGCTTGTGCCATCCCCTCAGCTCAGCTCCACTTGCCAAGCCCATTTACAGGCGCTCAGCCACTTGAGGCACAAGGGCCCTCCAGCACTGCGCAGCTCGCGGGGCCTTTGTAGGAACTGAGGGGGCCCCGCACTTCGCGGGACCGGCTCCAGCCTATACATGGGAACCTCTCGGCCTCGCCAAGAGGCTGCGCAGCGACTGCTTAGCAGTAGGTAAGCGTAACGGGGAGGGAAGAATGCCACGATCCCCAGCTGGTACTTCAGCGAGACACTCAGGACTGGAAGCTGGCGTGGCACCCAGCCAGGCAAGCAGCATTAAGAACTTGTTGTTGTGCAGGGCCCTGGTGCACCCCAGCCGCCGGTGACAGCGGGCCCCAGGCCGTTCACCTCCACGAGGAGAGGCACGGTGCAGCCCGGCATGGACCTCGGAGGGAAGAGTACTTTTTTGTCAAGTCACCGATGTTCCTCTACAAATTTTATAGGTTTTGCTGGAAAAATCACACATGCAAATACACACCGAACCCAAATCTCCTTTGTTTGGCAACCAAAGGGCTTAGAGACGGGGTCAGATGCTTATGCAGTTGCATCCCTGATGGCAGGGAGGGATATTGTTAAGAGGGAGCTGGGATTTAATCTCTTCCTACCTCCCTCAGGGCAATTTGTTCATTGGTGGCTGCCAACCTCAGCATCCCGCGGAGCAGAGACTCCCTGAGGACCGACATGGTTTGGTGCCACCCTTTCAGCCCTGTTCGTACCGATAGTTTGGGGGGAGCTTCTCAAGAAGCCTTTCCACAGCCCCACTGCAGAGATTCACACCCTGAAACAGGTGGGGGCAAGGAAGCGCTGGAGAGGAGGACCACCATGGACATGAGATGGCACACGGGGAGCGGGGTGCTACACAAAGCTGCTCTTCTACAACAGATACCATGGACGCGACAGAGCTGGGGGAAACGTGGCCGTGGGAGGGAGAGTCGACGGAAGGAGCATCGCCTAGAGAAGACACTGCACACAATGCAGGGGCTGGGGATCCAGAGGGTATTTACACTCTGAGCCAGGACTAGCCCTGGAGCACAGCCCTCTGCCCTCGTTTCATTCCACAGTACCCTACAGGAACTGAGGGACCCTACGCCTCCTGCACAAGGACGTGGGATTAGTGACCAGGAGTGCCCCACGCCCTCTCCCTCCTCCCAGCACTCCAGAACTTGTCCCTGCAGCAGCTCAGGTTAAGGTCATTCGTGGACCTTTGAGAAGTCACCCTGCTCTCTGGAGTTTTCTATACCTGACTTAGACCCAGCCCAGGGCGAGGAGCTAAAAAAGAGGCCAGCAGCAGGAAATGCCATTTCGGAATTACACGCCTTCACTTGGTGTGACCTGCACTGCCCTTCTCAGAGGCAACGCACAGGGCTCTGCTTCCCTCTCCAGCTTTCCAGCCCCAGCTGTGGACGGAGCTCGCACAGAGGGAATAAGGAACACTTGCAGTCTAACTACATCAGGCTGTGGAGCACAACACCACCGGAACAGCCCAAAGCCCCCTTTTCCCAGCTTGTGAGTTTAGGAAATGAGCGGGACTGACCTGTGAGCTCAGGGAGGACGGGGGCACTCGGGAGAGGGGTCCGCTCTACACGGAACTCTAAAAACGAAATGCAAGACAGCTTAGGAACTCATCAACCACCCCGAGGGAGACCCCGCAGACAGACAGCAGCCAGGGCCGCTGTGGGAACAGGCTGCGACCGGGCCAGTGCCTTCTTTAAACTAATTTATAACTGGTGCTGAAAGGTGCTGGGCTCCCGCCCCAGACACTGAAAGGATCCGTTTGTCCTTAGCATAAATCTGGCAAGGGAGGGCAAGCACAAGCTTCACCTGCAGCCCGGCCCAGGTTTTACAGCGAGGCACTCGAAGCCACGGTGACCGAGAGCCACAAAGGGCATTCGCAGAGAGCTTCCAGGCAGCCAGGAGGCAACAGCAACTTTCAGCCCCAGCCAGCCCGGGCCTGCCGGGGGGAAGAGCCGACTTCCCACTCCCAGCCCTGCCGCCAAGGCTTCGTGTAAGAACCGTGAGAGTGAGGGGGGAGGTAAGGAGGGGATGCTCGGAGTTGCCACTTCTCTAGAAAACAGCGAGGCGGTCTTTTTTCTCTGAGCGTGCTCTGCCTCGTTCCCCGGGCTGACAGGGAAGGGGAGGGAGAAGAGGCCCCGGGCAGCTCTGGCAGCTGCGGCACAGCAGGCGCCAGCCATTGATGGCAGCAGCCGTGTCCTGAGCGCACGGCGGGGCTGGGAGCTTGAAACCCCCCCCAAACAGGAGGGACGGGCAGCCTGCGGCCCAGCAGGGGCTCTGCAGGAGCTGCGAGTGGTCCAGGCACGGCTCACAAGGCAACCGCAGCACGCAGGCGCCCGTGTTTTGGGTGCCGAGGGGTTCCCCAGCCCACGGCAAGCTACAATTCAAACTCCCCTGCTACTTTCAGAGCGGTGGCAACTCTGGTAAAGAGAGACAGACACACACAAAGGCAGCGAGACAGGCAGGGCTGCGGGGGCCCTCCCGGGTAACAGCAGCAGCCCTACGGAGGAGGCTAACATAAAGGGCAGCAGAGCAGCCTAGGGCTTTTCCTGTCACCGGGGTGTGAGGGTAATCCTAATGAAGGACAGGCTGCTCCCACCTATTCCAGGGCTTCTCCCCTCCCCCTTCCACATCCGTCTCCAATTTAAAGAGAGACCAAAAAGGGGGGGAAAAAGGGTAAAAGGGGCAGAGCCTGGGTCACGGATCATGCCAAGGACTCCCGTCACCTGAAGGCAGGCCGCAAGAAGGAGCGGGGAGCACTCACCAGGGAACTGGTAAGTGTAGCCGGGTGCGATGCCAGTGTAACTTCGACTCGCGTAGGTGGCAGCCTGGAAGCCTGGATAACCTGGGGAATAGAAAAGGGCGCTGTTACTGCAGCCTCACGGGGTCCCTCTCCTCGGTGCCCGGCTGCTCACGAGCAGCGTGACCATTAGCCTTAGAAAGAACAAACACGACCGACAGCAGAAAACCCAGGGAATTGCTGAGGCAGAGAACAGGATGCGTGTGAGTCGGTGCTTTAACAGGCCCGTTTACTTTTTCCCTCGCTCCCAACATGTAGGGACACGAAGGTTTCCTTCTCGGAAGCTCACAGCTCCGCAGACTAAGGCTTTCTGACACGTCAGCTGGACTTAGGGACAGACCGGGGAGGTGGTGGCATCTGAAAGGCTGAAAGCTCTGAGTCACTTTTGCACCAGAGATGCTGGCAAATGCAGGCAGAGCACTTCTTCCTGGAGCCGGGCAGGAGGACAATGCCTGCCATTCCCGGGAAGCTGTCCACCTCTACAGCACAGGCCTGTGAGAACACAGGACGTTGACTCAGAGATGAATATTTGATTTGAGATCTCCCAAGAAATGAATACATGGATTCTGCAATGACTCAGCTCGAGCCTTGCTACTTTAAAATTCAGATGGCTTAGAAAAGGCAAAAGCCCAAACCACAGGCTGAAGGTTTGTTTTCCTTCAATAAATCCAGTGAAAACATTGGGGGAAAAAATGCCCTTTTGGGGGTTTTGTTCAGTGACTGCCTGTTACTCGGCAGGCTTAGCGAGGAAAGCCAGGCTGAGTACAGCCTGTCCAGCAGCACCAGCGATGATCCTGAGCAAACAGAGTGCTCCTGGTTCGGCTCAAGGCTGGCCAGAGCAGGGGGAGGGAGGAGGGCTGGGAACAGCGGCCATGCTGGAAGGTTCATGCTCGTATCTCAGATCCAGGCACGAGGCTTTTGTACACCTGGAAGTGGAGGCTACTAAAATCTTGGATGTGAATGTATCCACCTCAGAATCACTGAGGGGCACGAAACCCAGCTGGCTTGTCACTGATCGCTCCTTACGAGACAGTCCCACAATACGGGTACCGTTTTCCTTGTAATACCAGATACTTGCTGTCCCTGGGAGGGAGGGAACAAAGTGAGACAAAGCTTAACTGAAATGTTAAGGGCATTTTTATAGTCTTTAAGCAGCAGCAAGAACATCTATAAGGGCGACTATTTCAAGTGGAAACTTTGGGGCTCTTCTAGGAACTAATCCATCAGAAAGCCCGTAGAAGCACAGGAGGAAAATGTTTGGGCATGGATTATTCCACATTTGGCTCAGCTCTGTAGCTATGCCCTGTTCCACAAGGGCCGTTAGGAATTACCGTTTATACGCCACCACGCTGCAGGTGCACTGAGCTGCAGAGGGTCAGAGCTCCCCAGCGCTTGGCTCCCTCCAGGCAGCTCCTCCGGCTGTCACAGGACAGCAGCGACAAGTTTGCAGTTTTTCCAGGTGCCACCAGAGGGCAAGTCGTGACCGCAAACAGGTCCCGGCGCTCCCCGAGCGTCCCCAGCCCGGCAGCAGGGAGAGCTGCCCTTGGCCGCCCTGCCCGCCGCTGGGCTCCTCGCAGGAAAACCTCTGAGCCGCTGCCGGGCACGGCCGGGCGCTGGGGACGAGATTTGTCCCGGGGCTTACCCAGCATGCCGATCCCGAGCATGAAGGCATCCATCCCGTAAGGCATCACTCGGGACCGCCCTCGTGCTGAGCCCGTCGGGGACATCACCTCCTTCGGCTGGGCTTTTTTGCACTCCACCTGCCGCAAGAAAGTCAAGATCAGACCTGGCTGCGACCGGCGCAGAGCACGCAGCGCCCGGGCTGGGGGCCAGCCGGGTTGCCCACCAGGACAGCTCTCCCCAGCCACCACCACCAGCGCCACCAGCCCGTCCCGCTGTCCTTCCCCCTGTCCTGCACGCTGCCAGCCTCCCCTCGCTCTGCAGACACAGCGGGCAAAGAGGAGCTCAAACACGGCTCTTCTCCTGCCCTCCATGTTCTGCCTGGCCCTGCACCAGGACCTCAAAGCCTCATTTTCCTCATTTCTGAATAAAGGTAATACTCTGTCCCCTCCCACGCCACTGTGAGGTTTCCCTTTAACTTCAAAACCTCCAGGCACTGCACAGTTCCAGGTACAGTTACGACAGCTCTTCCTGAAATGCCAGCATCGTGCTGGTTCACCTCACGCCGCCTGTTTCTTTCCCAGCTTGGCTGCTGTGATTCTGGGGGAGAAGACTCAAATTCCCCCACTGCAAAGAAAGTGCCTCACGCTGCCCCTGCGCCACTGCCCTGCTCTCCATCAGGTACCTCTGCCCCAGACACTCACCATTTTGTTGTTGATCTCATGGAAGTGGATTTCACATACTTTTTCCACAATGTCTTCACTTTCAAATGTGACAAAGCCAAACCCTGAAGAAAAAGCAAAACTCCGTGGTCAGGCGAGAGCTCTGCACGGTTTGCACCCATCGCCTACATTCTCTCATTGGCAGGAGAAGAGAAGGAGCCACAAGCTTCAAGGACAGTACAATCAGCCTTTGAAAACGGCTGTGCCTCATCTTCCCTCTCCAGCAACTCCTGCCTTTGTGCAGAAGAAAACAAGACCATCCCTTACGGACCGCCCTTTCCTTCTCTTTCTGTACCTCCCACCCTCTGCTCTCAACCCAACTGATCTCAAGACCAAGTGTTTTTGTTTTGTTTTGTTTTTTAATTTTGCTATTTGCAAGGCAAAACACATGGCTGATAATGCCGGGGAGGATCCCAGCAGACGCTCACACAAAGAGAGTTGGTAGAGAAACGAACAGCTGCTTGCCAGGACATCCCCATCCTTGCTGGAGGCACCACACCAGCAGTAACACCCTGCTCATTTCCTCTTCAGCCACTGGTCATAAAACCTTGCATAAGCGGGCAAGTGTCAGCAACACGGTTACAGGGAACGAGACGGAGCTGCACAGATAACGCACAAGCAGAGTGATCTGCAAAGCTTCACCAAAGTTTAGTCCTGGGGGTAAGACACAGCACGTCCCTGGCCCACGCTCGCACCTCCTTTCTCCCACCAAACCCTTTGCTGGCAGTTTTGGCAAACACCAGCTAGGGTGGGCAGACTAAATTCAGCTGACTACAGCTGTTTCTGAAAAACTGAGGCAGGTTAAAGGATCTCTTCAAGCTAGCATCGCAACCACGCAGGGATTAAGCAGAGCTTTCCACTTTCCAGAATGGCCGGTTTCACGGGGCTTTAAAATAACTTTCAGGAACAGACAGGGATCCACTTTTTCTCCGTACTACAAGAGAAGTCTCTCTCCACAAACCCTTCCCGTCTGCCCGTGCCCAGGTAGTTATACATCATTCATCTCAACACCCATGTGTGGAGGGGCTCAGGAATTCAAAAGCAAAACCCTGATGCCAAAACCAGTCCTAAGACCTCTGCCAGGCCTGCTGCGCCCCACGCTGCTGACAGAGTGGCAGGCAGCTCTCCCTGCTCCCTCTTTAAATACCCAACAACTCTCTTATTAACTAGTGACTGAAGGGTACCCATAGAGGAATAGGGGTTGGACCGTTTCTTCCCTTTTAAGATGAAGCTGGAACAACATCCCAAGGCAGGCAAACAGAACAGATCTAATGGCTTTCGAAAAAAAGCAAAAGGAACCAAAGGGCACACAGTGTAGCAAGAGCAGAAGGAAGTGTCCCCTTCCTGATGTGGGGGCAGAGGTGCTTGGAGGTGCTTCAGACAGCGGCCCAGCACCGGGCTGCTACTGGCCCCGATTTGGAAGATGCTGAAGCCAAGTTTGTAGGTTAAGCTGTTGCCAATAAATCTGAGTTGGTGCAATACCGGTGTCAAGCCGTGCCACGCACTGAGGCAGGCAGTCTGCAGACACACTCGGAGAGCAGGAGGCAAGGACACCCATGGGTGGGCTGGGTCTGGAGCTCACAAACATTACAGCCTTGTTCCCATCCTGTAACAAGACTCCAGCAGGGCTCGTGTAAGAAAAAGGTGACCTGGGAGCACAAGTGGGCTCCAAGCCGAGGAAGGGGTGAGAGGCAGGCACTCCTCAGGCTCTGTCAGCGCTCCCGGGGCTCGGATTACACAGGACAAGGTAAGACACACACTGCGGGCTGGAGCCACGGGAGGTACGCGGGAAGGGGAGGGGGCCGCCTCCTCTCACATATCTGCAACTCAGCGAGTTTACAGCACAGGAAACGCACTGGACAAAAGCTCTCTGTGCTGCAAGGGACGCTGGTAAAGGATGCAGATGCAGAAGGATGGGGCGACTGGAGGCAAGATAAAGAGCAGCTGCGACCCGCGTGCCCTGCTGCTGGGATACTAACCCCTCCCTGCTCAGGGCAGGAGGGGGACCCTCCCTGCTTCCCGCTCCTACGGCCAGGAGACCGCTCTCACCTCGGTGTCGGTTGGTTGTCTTGTCAAACATCAGCATCGCGTCGTCCACCTGCAAAGAGAAGGGCTCCCATCAGATTACTGCTGTTGCCGCAAGCATCGCCGACATATTTGTGCAAACCCGGCCTCCCCAAACCAGCAGGAATCAAGACGAGACCTCCCATCCCCAAGAAGGAAACAGGGTGCACGCACCAGGCTCATCCCCACAGCGTGGGCCACCGCGCCCCTTGCCAAAACCGAAGCCCCTCAGCCTGGGGCAGGTGCTGCCGGGCTGAGCCCCTCGCCCGGCCCCGGTCCCTGCCGGCTCCCCCCTCCCCACGCTGCAGCCAGCAACCCCAATTGTTTGCCTGCGGCTCCAGCCGGGGGGCAAAGAGCAGGGAAGGCATTGTTCCCAAATCCCAGCCTCAAAGGAGAGGAGAATTAAAGGGGGGGAGAGAAGCAAAGCTGGAGAGGGGAGAGGAATAAGGGGCCTCCCAGCGACGGGGGAAGCGGAGGCCTCAGACAACAGAGCCCGCCTGGGAAAGCTGGGAAGCGGCCCCCGCCCCCACCCCGGAGGAGCCTTTCCTCTAAGTGAGGTTTCCCACTGCTGGAGGCTGTAATTAGAGCAAATTTACTGCAAGGCCTGAGCGAGGGCTGCCTCCCCGGGGGGAGGGGCGGCCGGCTCCCATCCCCCAGCCGGCCAGGGGCTGCTCTCCTCCATGGCGAGGCCAGTGCATCGCCCAGCACATCCCATCGCCCAGCACATCACCCAGCGCATCGCCCAGCGCATCACCCAGCGCATCACATCACCCAGGGCATTCTCATCGCCTGGTGCCACTTTCCCCCCCATCTTCCCACTGGGCGTTTCCTTGCAGAGACACATCTGCGCCGCGCTGCAGGTCAGGCGGAGCAGGGTTAAAAAATACACTTCAATCCCCTCCGTGTAAGCCCCAGTGTAAACCTGTCCCACTGACCCATCCCTCCTCTCTAATACCACTGCCTTAATCCGATTATGAAACTGGACGTGCAAGTGCTCGGGGGATGGCGGCGGCAGTCTTCGGCCAGCAGCTGCCCGGCCGTGCTCCTGCGTGTGAGGCGGCTGCTCCCCGAGCAGCGAGCACCCACACTCCACGGCAGGGTTACCGCTCGCCTCTTCCCCAGCAAGCGTCTGCAGGAGGGGACAGCCCGCTGACATGGGCACTGCTCTTAACTTCAGCTCCCCACAAACAAAACAGGTCACCCGGCTCCACCTCGGTGCCCTGAGGACAGAAGGAGCCATTGCTAACATTTCCAGTGCCGTCGTGAGCAGGCAGACGTCATCGCCGATGCCCTTGGGTTTGTCCGACACGTCCGCCCTACAAGAGTGAGGTGACAACAGACAACCTGGCTCCCGCTCATCTCGCGCTCTTCCTGTCCCGGCTCTGCCTCCCTCTGCAAAGTCACCACCACCCGCAAAACGCACGAACAACCCAGCCGGAGCCACGGGACACGTACGACTTCACACAGATCTGAAGCGATGCCTCAGCAGCTTCCCAACACGCAGCCGTAGAGCTGGGGGCTGAAAACACCTCCCTGCACTGCTGTTCCCTACTGCCCCTCGCTCCTGCCCCTCCACCACTTCCCTTCATGACTGTGATGGGGGAGAAACCTGATGTGGCTTAAGTTTTTACTGGCTGCTTTTATGCATTTTTTAAGCTAGATCCGTTCCCCTGCCCAGCTCACAGAAAGGCTGGGCACACGGCTGACCTCCCGCATCTGATCAGCCCCAGGAGCCTCCGCAGAGCCCAGCAAGAAGGAGCAGCAGCAAGTGGCAGAGCCCCACGCGTACAAGCACAAACCCAGCTCAAGGCACCAGCCCGGGCAGCGGCCGCTGAGCTCCCGCAGCGCTCCAGCACTTGGAGCGGGGAAAAGGGCAGCAGCTTCGTCCCAAACCACGCTTTGCACGCTGAGAGGAGAGCCGCAGCCTGCCTCGGCCTGGTCCTTTTATCAAGTTTCTGCCAGTGCTTTGAAATCAGGTGTCTGCTCAGCACCCTGAAACGTGCTTGTGTTGTGAAAACCTATTTATGATAACACATGCCCTGTTGAAAGCTGTCCCCTGTCATGAGCTAAATTGAAATGGACAAAAATATATGTACATGTAGTGTATATATATAAATATGAATACTCCGTATGTGAAGTAGTCTTACCCCACCCGACTCTAGGGCCCAAACTTTATGCATAGCTACAACCGGTGCTTTTTATTGCCAGAAAAGCCTACGCACGACCACCCCTTCTCACCCTGCCCAAGGCAACAGGTGAGATGCGTTTGGTGGTCTCAGACCGGCATGGCTTGGCTCAGCTCCCTGAGGCAAAGCCGAGCCCAGCGGCCTCCCCTTGGCCCCACGGAGGCAGCTCAGGCCTCGCAGCCCTCCGGGTCAGAGAGGAGGCCGAGCCCCAGCACCTCTGCTCGGGAGCCGAGGACAAAGAGAGCCGGCACTCACCGGGCGGGGAAGGCGGTGCTGAGGGGGCAAGCGCCCCGGTGGGCGGCCATTGTGGCGGCGAGGCTGCCAGGAGACCCCCGCTGTAACGGGCCCGTCGCGGCGGGGGTCTCCCGGCGGCCTCGCCGCCACAATGGCCGCCCGCCGGGGGCCGCGGTGGGCCCCAACAAAGGCGGCCGCCAACGGGAGCCGTCTCCGCGGCAACGCGGCCGCCATTGGCAGCTGCCGCCCGGATTAGAGCGAGCGGCGGGGCCCGCACAAAGCCGCCCCGCGGCGCCCGCTCTCCTCAGCCTGGGGGGGCTCGGGGCGGAGGAGGGAGAGAGGGCCCGGCGGGTCTCTCCCGAAGGAAAAGGTGAAAAAGCAACGGGCTTCGCCTCCCTTCTGCACCGACCGAGGCGCCGCCATCTCGCCTCAGCCCCTGACCATGGGGGGCCCGAGTGGGGTGTTTGTGGTGGGGGGTGCAGGCGGAGGAGTGGTGAGGATGAAGGGCGGATGAAGGACTCTTTGTGGTTCACACAGATCTCGGCCCCGCACCTCCAGCCGGCCCCTGGAGGGTGGCAGGGACACCTCGGCTAAAACCAGCCAGAAACGCAGGTGGGAGAAGTGCACGGCAAACAGCACTCAGGCTCAGCAGCACCCCGAAGTTCATTTTAACAGGGTGTGGAAGTAATCTGTGATCATAACTGGACTTGAACAAAGGCTTTCTCGCTGGGTGAATTGTCTTTCTCCCACTCCCCCCCTCCCCTTAAATAAATATTTGTTTCAATTCTTTAAACACAGTCAAAGAAGCAGATCACTTTACTAGAGAACTGTTTAGCTTAGTGGTCAAGGCTCTCTCCCAGGGAACTATTTAGCTTGCTGGTCCAGGCAGCAGTTATCCAGCACTGAGATTACAAGTTCAAGGTTTGTTAATTCGGAGAGATGCTGCCTCTCCCTGTGCTTGGCCACGAGGGTCAGAACCGTCAAGAAGAGAGGGGTGACAGGAGCTGTACCTCTTGCTCTTTCGATGTGTCCTTCCCAAGGAATCCTACCATAAGGGATCACTTTCTGACAGGTTTCTGGCAGTGAGGGAGTTGGTACCACATCCCCGAGCCTTAAACCCAAGCTAACACCTCTCCATTCTGTCTCCAGAGGCTCTCTCTAGCTTTGGAAACCAAATGGGAGTGGAAGAAAGAAAGGCTTCGGCTCAGGGGAAGTTACACATTCAGGAAGTGGGGGGAAAAAATCCCCCCTGAGGAGGAACTCCTTCCCATCCTCCATGGAGTTGCCCCTGCTGCAGGCGGGCAGCACCCTCCGGAGAGGCCCTTCTGGAACCAGCACCTGGTATCAGCGAGGTAGGGGTAACAGGGAGGCAAAGTGACAGGTTCACAGACTCACTCTCCACCAAAGCAGCCCTCAGCCTAGCCAAAACATTGAGGTGCCCAGACAGGAGACATTTCATACCAAAACAAAATGCAGTACAATCCACCTGGGCTCAGCCAAAAGGCCTGACTTTTTTCAGTAGCTTAGTCCCACCCTACCACCTTTCAGTCCTCCTGGGACAGTCAGAGGTCTCTCTACAAAAGAGGAAGCCAATGACAGCCTCTTGCAGATTTTAAATAAATAAGTATTTCCAACACAAGTTTGATGAGAAACATTGGATGCACTTCCACACAGGCAGATCTTGGAGAAAGTTGTAAATATTCAGGCAAAGGCTTTGCAGAGACAGGTGTCTTCCACCTGAACAGCAACTAAAGACTGCTTGGCTGGTCCTAGAAGGAACCATGGCAACATATTTGTAGGGGAAAAAAAACAAAACACCAGGCTGAAGAATAATAGCCGGTGAGACAGCTTCCACACGGGAAACATAAACCGAATGATCTAGAAATCGCTCGGCCATCCTGTCAAAGGGAGGGCATTAGCCAGCCCGGAGGTTCTGCTGGCTGCTCTGCCAGGGCAGGCTAATTTTGGGGAGAAGAAAGCACCGGCCCAGAGCCCAGTGCCACGGGGTGAGCATGCTGTGCCCACACAGCACCAGGTTTTTGACCCTCCTTACCCCATTCTGCAGAACTGTTCTCAATGGGAACAAGACAAAACGGAGAGACAGAGCCCGCTCCGTGCCACAGGTGAGTGGGTCAGCCTGCCCAGGTGTTCCTGCCTGCTCTCACGCTGCACCGTGGGCACCTGGCAAATATCAGATGAACCACCAAAGGCCTGAATGACCATTAATGCTAGCCCATTTTTGGCTATCTGCCTACCAGATGCGGAGCACAGAGCACCCTTTGTTCCAGAGGCTTTGTTACCACCAGCCGAACTGCCTACTGCCACAAGAGAGGTGATCAGATTCCCCTTCTCCTCCCCTCCCCATCTGTTCCTCACAACCATGTTACGTGTGAGAATTTGCATAAGTTGCCCTCTGATCAGCGGAAGAAAATCCAAAATCCAGTTTGGAAATCCACAGCAGGTTGACAAGTAGCTTTGATCCCCGAAATTTCCAGAGAACAGCAGATTAAAGATTAATTAATTAACATTCTCCCAAAGCAAAGTGAGGGAAATCATGCCTACCCATAAGCACAGGAACAAGTATTCCCTTAAAGAAACTCCCTATCAGTATCTAAAGGTTCTCCAATTAGTCAGCAGGGAAAACTCATTTAATATACCCGAGTCAACCACACCATTCTTCTGGCAGGTGTACATGAATATGTATTTGTGACAGCCATGCAAACTGCCATTAAATCCAGCACGCGAGATCCGGAGTTTGTTCCCTCTGTCGGGACAGCACTGGAGTCATCGCCTGAGTGAGATCTCAGAATCTGTCTTAAGCAAACGGTCCAGAATTTGGACTGAGTATTAGATGGCAACCTAAAGGTCAGAATTGCACTCAGACCTCAGCAGATTTTTCCTTCTTGTTTGCTTCCAGGATATTTTTAGAGAGCAGGTCTCTCTCTGGGCACGATCTACTGCACTTAGAGACGGAGGTTTCATGACCAACTCATCCAAATATGCAGATCACCTGCAAGCCCACGGACAGATGCAGACTGTTTTTAAGCACTTTTCAAGCACTCTTGGAGCCTCAACTGATTAGCGAGCCATGCAGAAGCAACATTGTGAATATATTTTTTTGCACTTGTGCTTCACTAAATGCAAAAGCACACAAGAAACACCAGACTTGGGCCCAGGCCCCCGTTTCTTCCAGCACCTCTGCACTCCTTGTTTCTGCAAGGAACGACTTCCCCCCTCACGACAACGAGACTGGCTGCACCGAGTTAGAGCAGAGGCCCACACTGCCCAACACTCCCCAGGATACAGACAAACAGCAAGCACCTTTGGAAGAACAGAAGGACAAGGGAAAGATATTATGAGAGACCCCAGGATACTCCCTCAGCTTCCAGCCAGTTGTGATTCAGGGATTTCCCAAACCTGCAGGGGTGTCTGTATCTCTACCAGGCACTCCATGAATTTGTCCTATCATCTTGGAGCCTATGTAAATTTCGGCAACAACATCCTAGGGCAAAGATTTCACAGCTTAGATGAGCTCCATGACAAAGAGAGACCTTATCTGTTTTGAGCCTCTTACCTTGTAATTTATTTGACCCTCTCCACCCCAAAACCTCGTCAGACCAACCCTTGGAAAAGAAAGATGATCCAAAATAATTCTTCCCTTATTACTTTAAATAAATAACTTGGCCTATAAGCTCAGAGACCCAACAGCCCAAAGAAACTTCTCTGATGGTCAGCCCCTTCATCCCCCAAAAATAATACAGAGCAACATGTTCCCACAGGTTGAAGCAGAAAAGGAGGAAGCTGGGACTCAAGCTCCCGAGGCATCCTCATACATGTTCAGCAAGACAGAGAACTAGCTATGCCTGAGGTGCTGGGTACAAGATATCTTTCTCCTCTCTTCCTGTTTCAGGTTTCAGTGAGGGTGGTAGCCTGAATCTAGAGAGGATATTGAAATACTTCCTTGTGAAGCCTCAAGATCTCCAACACTCCACCTTAGGCCGAGACACTTGGCTACCCGTACTGTGAATGTAATTCTTTCCTGGACTTCTATCCTAAAGTTGAAAAAATTCTTCTCTTTAGAAAGCATGTGCATGGTCTCATCTTGCATCTCAGGAACACTTGAGTTTTGGAGCCAGAAGTATTTCCTAGAGATCCCACTATGTTCAGTGCCCTAGCAGCTGCACCTGACAAACCAAAGCTGGCTTGAGAGCACTTCTCAGTCACTCTTACTGTACTAAAACAAACAAACAAAAAGAAAACCACTTCATATTTTTCCTCATGAAAACATCAGCCCATATTTTTCATTTACAGTTTTTGAAGAGGAAAAAAAAAAAAAAAAGAAAGCTGTCCTTTGAACCAGAGAAACTCTCACACTGTATTTGGGATCCTCTTTGAAGCTTCACTTTTTTTCCCCTGTCAAAACCACGCATTTCAATATGAAGAATGGGGGTGCCATCCTCTCCATTTCTTCCTGTAACCCTAAGTAAAGCTCAGGGATTTCCTTCTCACACGTTTTCATTTTTCTTTTGTCACTTCCATTTTACGAGGCTCAGAGAAGGTTTTGGACTCAGCAAGGAAAGAAAACAAAACAAAAATAGGACAATAAGCAGAAATGACAAAATGGAAAGTCAGACTCAGTGATCTTGTTTTCTGAAATGGGAAACCGTTTCACTTCGAGCCCAACCAAACTTCCATTTTTTTCTTCCCAGCTAATGAACACACAAAGCTCCAAGTGTTGCTCTGATCTGAGACACACCAACACCAGCTACCTTGGTAGACTCGTGAACTGCAGTACACAAATTTGGATGACAATGTTACAATAATCCAGTACACAAATTTGGATGACAATGTTACAATAATCGTATTTGACCCTGTCTGTACTGCAGGCCATAGCATTTCCTCTCCTAATTCCTACAGCACGTACATGCTTTCTGGCTGGACTAGAGCGTGCTTTTCAAACAGCATCTCTCCCGATTTAAAGGCTTCAAGTGGTGGCATACCTACCCCACGCTTAGGCTTGCAGCCTCAGGGCTACCTAGAAGAAAACCTCCATGCAAAGCCGCGCAGCTGCCCGTGCGCCCTTGCCCTCTGAAGCGGGGGATGGCCTCTCACCGAAGCTGAGATCCAAACTGAGCCTGCCTTTGGATTCACAGAGGTTGACTAAAGAGCACAGCCAGGAGCCTGGTAGCTTGATACTGAGCAATCAGGACAGCGTGACTTGTGCTCCCCTCTCCTTCCTCTCTAGGATCTAACCGTGGCTGTTCCCACGGCTTCCTGAACAGGCAGCAGGAAAGAAGAATGATTTTGGTCCCTGCCAAATCCGGGTAAAACTAGCTGCTCAGCAGAAGGGGGCACAGAGACAAGGCCACTTCCTTGGAGGGCGCGTCCCCCACGAAGAGCATCCTTAACAATTCTTTTCCAGCCAATAATCCCATTCCGACTCCAGAAGACGTACTGTCCCAAGTGACTTGGGCAGCATTTCTGTTTACACAACAGAGGCTTTCCACCATGAGGCTCACCTGACTGAAGCTTCGCCTCTCGCTTAAAGATGCCATAAATTAAGGAGATGGAAGACCACAAAATCAGGTGCCAAGCGTACCTCTGAAGAAGGGATCCTAGGAAACCTCTGAAATCTAGGAGGCCCCGAGTATCATAACAAAGAGCCTGTGTACCAAAGTCATGCTCTCCGTAAGAATGACTCACATCTGAAATTGTGGGCAACGGGCTTTTCTTAGCCCTAGAAACCACAGAAGCACATTCAGAGCTCAGAACCCCAGCGCTGATGGCCACAGAGGCTTTCCTCTGCAATGTGCGCTCCCACCGATCCCCCGGTCAGCCACACGGAGCTACCAACTGCAGGGAATTTCTCAGGGAACAGTTTTCCTGGCCTTCGATGAATTATTTGAGGCTTGGCCTGGAAGATGGTTAAAGGCCAGGGAGCATGCTTCGCGTTAGAGCTCTGAGGAGTCTCTGCTAAGCTGAAACGGCCCGATGAGTCAGAAAACAGCCCCAAAACCAGAGAATCAACGTGACCAGCCTTGACCTCTCCCCATGGAAACTCCCGAGAGCCGAGAGGCCAGCTGCATCGACCTAACGCAGGCTTTGAGCACCGGATGTCGGCCGGGATGCTGGTTCTTGGGCAATGAATGCACTGAGCTGTGCAGAACTCTCCCTTCTGCCCAGTCCTAAGAAAACAATCTGACACAACCACTCCTTGCCGGTCTCCTGGTGCAAGGTCACCGTCCAACACAAGACCGTTAAACAAGAGGAATATAACAGGATAACACTCCAAAAGAACTGGAAAGTACTTCTCAAACTGGAGCAACAAGATCGTAACTGCTTGTAAACCGAGTACTACATGACATGCTTCTGCTTCACATTAACAAGGGTACAGTTCAGGTTAAAAGGGGATTACACCCAAGGCATTTCAGCTTCCTATTGAACCCATCCAGCAGTCGAAGCACAGAAACACATGCTGCTGACAACCTTCAGACACAGACACATGGACAACAGCACCTTTAGTGGAGCTCTTCAGTGACACCATGTGAAAGCTCCCAGGGACAAAACAGAGTTTGCTTATTTCCAACAGAAAATAAAAACCACACAGAGCTTATGACTCAGACACGAGGATTTGTGATGACTTTTGCCATTATCACTCTCTTAGGGCTAAACAGAAACAGAAAGAAGTCTCGTCTTGCAGTCATGACAGCACCCCAGGCACACACAGATTTGACTTTTGAAACCGAGCAGAGGTACTCAACAAGCACTCGTTCCAAATTTTCTGCCCGAAAGCTCCAATGATCTGGCAAAACTGATTTCAAAGCTCCCCTTCTTTTCACCTGCTAACGTTCCTTAAAGTAGCATCGCCCTTGTGCATCATCCTTCAGAAGAAAACGAATACTAAAGCCTCCATATCCCTCACACTCTTCACAGCTCCTGTGGTACTTCGTTCCACACCCAGGATGCCAGCAGCAACATCCTGGCCAGATTATCACCCAGCAAACCGCGCTCTGCCACCCTGGCCAGGTGGGAAGACCCCAACAGCTACTGTTCCCAACTCTTCCTGCCCCAAACAGCTAAGAAGCGCACAACACCACTGAGCAACAGTGAACTAGACACAGTGCCCTGCCTCAGAAGCGACCGCATTCAGTATTTGGCTACAATGATCTCCACCAGTTCCTAACTTCATTAAAATTAGATCCTTCAGTCTAATACTGTTGCTCCTGAGGAGGCTCACAGCCTCCTGATGCAGCCAAAAGGCCAAGACTGAGCCTCCTCCATCCTCCGGCTCCGTTGCGACCAGCGATTTGCACACCTGGCTGTCACGGAGCAGGGGCACAAACAACTTCAATCCACAGAAGCCTACTCTCCCCCGAGCCACCAGCCGGCACAGAAGACCCAGGCCAACACGAGGGACAGCCAACATGCCAGATTTTCTCCCAACATCCAAAAACAACATCAGCACCTGCCCAAGACTCAGCAGGAGAACTTTCGGGACCAAAAGGCTTACATTTAATAAAGGATTACAGAAATATCAATCACAAGGCTTGGAATTAGAAACAGGCCAAAAACCACGCGTTTGATGCTGCAGCAGCCCTGTTAAGAGTGTTTACACTCCTTCCTTCAGCGTTTGAACGAACTGGAAGTCTGTGGGACCAAAATGCTCAACGGGCCTCTCGATAGGGAAAAACGGAAAACCATTTCCCATAGCCCAGGTCCCAGTGACTCCAGAAACAAGCACAAGCTCTTTGTTTCAAACCAACACAGGGCTAAGTCCGCTACGAAGACATTACAGCTACCCAACCTCTGTAACTGACCTTCGATTTACTTAACCCCATACAAAAGCCTCGCAGGCTCCTAATCCCGCCTCCAAAAAAGTTCAGAAAACTCCCATTCGCCCCAGAAGGAACAGCTTTGATCCAATGCCACTCGAGAGACTTACCTTCCCGAACTGCTCAAAGTACTGCTTCACATCCTCCACAGTAGTGTTCACTGACAGACCACCCACAAATATCTTCTTCGTTCGGGTCACCATCTGGAAAAGGGAAGGACAGGAATTCACCAAATAAACTGAGAGCAAAGCGGAGAACGGGGCTCAAAAGGCCACGAGCCCACCCTCTGCTGCCAGCAAGCGGCTGCCCCTTCGCGGCAGCCAAGCTCCAGCCCCCCCGCAGCACCCTCGGCGCGGTCCCACAGCATCTCCCTGCAGGCACACACCAGCTCACCGACACCTCCTCCTCGGACAGCAGGCTCCAGCCTTCGCCGAGCCGCTGCCGCTCCCGCGGTGCCCCCAGACCCCGAGGAGCGGGGCGTTGCTTCCCCAGCCTTCCCCCGGAGAAGTCTGCTCTGCTTCCCCCGGGCCGGGGCCAGCACACGCAGGCTCCCCGGGCTTTGCCATCCTGTCTCGCAAACCGCACAGCATCCAGTCTCGCACGGAGTAAGGCCCATCGTGCACCCGCTCCCCTCTCACTTAAAAGGAGCCCGGATGAGTCCCAGTTAGATCCCGTTTTGCCTTTGCCAGGAGAAAAAGACCCCTCTGCCACTTCTCACTCGTGCCACTGGGACAAGGGAAGAAGCGAACTGCCCTGAGAGGGGCCACTGCTGCCAGGCGGAGGCACGCTGACGTCCTTTGAACCGGCTCTCCAGCTGCATCCTCCCCTCCGCTGCCTGGCTACACCCCTGCTCTCAGAGGAACACATGGTCCTAATTACCCCAAGGAGCATGGGGCTAATCCGCAGCAATTCCCTGCCTTGGAGAGCAGCCCGTTCTAACACTAAAGCACCTTCTGTCACCAAACTGCTTAATGGAATTAACCCAATTCCTACCATGTGCTTCCTGGCTCCAGTTACTCGGGGTACCTGCTCACCGATTGTTCTCAGGGCCTGACCCCCTTACTTCCCTCCCAGCACCAGCCTCCTCTTCCCTCTGCGCTTCCCTCCAGCTCCTCCTCCCGTCACAGCACTTGGAATCAAGATAACGAACTTTAAAACTCCCACCCAAGAGCAAACCTGACGGGACACCCAAAGCCCAAGAGCAGTCTCCAGCCTGCTGTTGGCTCCTCGGTTCAAAGTCTGGCTGCACACCTGGACAGAGCCCCTGCAACTGCTCACTTCAACGCCAGAGCCTCTTGCAGCTAAGGTCCGACACCTTCTACCTTTGCCTGTGCCAAAGCACACAAGGGCATTCCACAAAACGAAATCCTTTAAATCCTCTACCCCGTCCCTGCCACACACTTGCTCACACACAGATGTGCGCGCACACACACACGCACACCCTTCTCTCCTCGTGTATCACAGCACGGAGCTGTTCTGTGTCTCCTGCAGCTTCAGGACACTGCCTGCAGCCTCAGAAGGCCGAGGCTCCCCCTGCGCAGAGCGCATCTCAGCGCTTCCAACCTTTGCACCCTAAAGTACAACCAAGGGGCCTGCTGGTTCCTCCAGCACCACAACCCCCCAGCACTGCACTGCCGGCTCAGACCATGCCCCACACGAGTCCTGAGCAAACCCCAGGGAGCGACTCCGCCACAGGCGCTGGCAGCCTCGCGCAGGGGACAGAACCTCACCACCACGACCCGCCCCTTCGAGGGCCGAGGGCCGCCGCAGTACCTACCTTGGGCTGTGCTCGGCGGGGGAACGCTACCTTCGGGTCGATCTGAAAGAGACGTTGGAAAGGAGAGGTGAGCACGCTTTTGTTGCCTCTTTACAAACGCAGGATTTCCTCCGTGCGCACGGCCGTCTCCGCCCACGTGGCGCACCTTGCTACAAGCCCAGAGCATCTACCTGAGGAGCACAAAACGAAGCAGGCCGCAGACACCTTCCCCCGCTCGGTAAGGTACAGTCCACGGAGACTACAAGTCCCAGCATGCAGCGGTCCGGCTCGGGCTGAGCGCCGGCCGGGCGGCACCCAGAGCCCATCACGTGCCGGGATTAACGGGCTCGGCTGCACCCTCCCGCCCGGCCTGCCCCCGGGTGCCCTGCATCGCCGGCGTCGCGCTAAAAGTGCTTCCTTTTGCCTTTTTGCTCTCCCTTCCACTCTACCTCCCAGCACAGAGCTCACCTGGTTAGTAACAGGACGGAAAAGAGGCGGCGCGCGAGAAGCCAAACACATTTCACCCCGCAACAGAGGGCGAGGCAACAAAAGAGCCGCCAGGAGGGTACAGAATAAACCCAGGAGCCCGAAGCCTCCCGCGACAGACGCGCAGGGGCTGTGGCCGCGGGGCAGCGTGCCGCCCCTCTCCCGCGGGCTGCAGCGCACACAATGAAGCCGTGCCTCCCCTCGGCGCGCTGAGCCCTCCTTTGTGCCTGCTCAGCCGCCGCACGGACCTGCCGCCACCCAGGTGCCGTGCGTCCTGCTGGGGTCAGCGCGGCCGAGCGCTGCGTCGGCCTCCCACCGCCACCACAAAGCCGGGGCAACGCGAACGCAGCCGCGCGCCCAGCGCCCACGGAGCCCGCGCTCCTCCTCTGCCTCCACCTCTTTCTTTATCGCCTATTTTTTACAGCAACTCCGGTGAAGTTACATCACGGCGGGGATGATCCGGACCTACAAATCAGCTTAAGGAGACCCGCGGTACAGGCAGGGCTGGCTCGTCCCCGCGCTTGGCCGGGTGTGCAGCTGGGAGGGCAGCCCAGAGCATCGTCCCACCAGCCCAAAAGGAAGCTGTGCTTCTCGACCGCCTCCCGCTGCTTTGTTCAGCCTTACAGCCTGGCCGCCCTCCCGTCCCGCGCCCTTTCACTTGTCACGCAGCCCCGGAGCTCGGCCTCCCCGGGCCCTTCCACCAGCTCCTCTCCCTGCCTTCCCCACCTCCGTCCTGACTCACGGCCTGCAACATAAATAAACTCGGCACCTAAGCAAACAGAGGCAACAGCGAAGAGCACAAATAAACTCAAAAATAAACCTCCCTCCCCAGGCTGCGAGCAGGCGGATCAGAGGACCCTCTGGGTGCCTCTCTGGGGTATCTGAGCCGTGCCCCCTCTCCCCACACACACACACGCACGCCCTGCCGCTTCCTGGCCAGCGCAGGCACCCACGGCGAATTTTGAGGACAGGGGGACGGCAGGAGAGCAGGAGGTTGATGGCAGATAATAAGCAAAAACAATAATCTACTGTCTTTTACTTCTCAGCCAGTGTCATTCAGCTCCTGCCAAGAAGATGCTTTCATACTCAGCAATGCTAAGCTCGGCCTCATTTTCTCATTACCCTGAGTGTGAGCAACTGGGCAGAGATAACGCGTCCTCCTGGCTGGAGGGAGCAGGCAGGCGCTGCACGAATTCTTCTGCACAAGCAGCTATTGTTGCAGGTAGAGGGGGGCCCGGGCGAGCGGCTGAAGGGGCAGCCCTGGGAACACGCGGAGGAGAGCGAGTTCGGTGCCGGCCTCAAGTTACTAAAAGTGGACTGCTCCTCGGTGGCAGGAGGCTTTCTAATTAAAGCAAAAGCACCGGTACCTTTTTCCCCCTCGTTTCTGGTGTTAAAACAAACAGCCCCAGAGGAGTTGTGTTTCAGTGTCACCCGCTGACGTCACGGATCCTTTTTACAAACCTAGATAGAAATCTGCTGAGAGTAAGAGCATTCAGAACTGCTCCGATCGTATCCAAAAAAAAAAAAAAAAGAAACAAAAAAACCCTGTATCAGGCTACGGCAAGTGGAAGTCGACCGAGCACAAACCGCTTTCACTTCACCCCACGAGGCTGTAGGGACGAGGAATCCCCCTGATGTGGGGCACCTGCCGGTGCAGGTGCACGGGGGGCTCCTCAGTAACGCTCTCCATGCCAGCAGCTACCATCCTGCACCTCCTGCGCAAACCTGGCTGGCATCGGTGCCCCAAAGCAGGGCCAGGGCAGGGCAGGACCCACAAAACCTGACGGCTGGGTTCGTTCCTTCATCGCGTCTCTACGGCTGCCCTCCCTCCATCAGCCGGCGCTGCCCCCAGAGCCACGCTCTCCACCACAAAAGACAAACCCAGCAAAAAGTCAGGAACGGCAACAAAGAAACGAGCGAGTGACCCAGCACCACCAAGCCTGCGCTTCCCCCAGACAGAAAGAAGAAGCTCAAGGCAGAGGCCAGCTGCAGCTTTACAAAGTCACGCAAATCTTTTACCTTGAGACTGCCAAGCCAATTCTCATATCAAGCATTTCCATAAATAACCCCGTGGGCTGCAGCTATCTAGCTTACAAACAAAGAAAAGTCTCAAAAGCACAAGCTTTCCCCGGAGAATCAGGCCAACCGTGCTCGTTAGGGTAGGAAGAATTGGAAAACAATGAAGCAACAAGTTGGGCAGACACCGTCGATCAAGTGTTGTTTACCAGGAGACACCAAGCCTCGAGAGAAGGCTGCCCTTTCAGGACACCGGGCCTTTTCCTCCAAAGTTTCTCAAAACCCTAAATTAGGATTCAGATGAGTTTGTGTCGTTTAACCCGTGACTCACAGCAGTTTCAGCTCAGCAGGGAAAAGGCGCATGGAGGCTCCACGCAGCACCGCAGGACCAACCTCTCACCTGGCAATTACCGGGCAAAATACCCCAGAACACCTGACCCGGCTGAAAGCCAACCAGCGTTAAAAACCAAAAAGGACGGGGAAGGGGATCAAAGTTCCTAACAAAGGACGGACCCTGGCGAAACAGCCCCCACGCTCTCTGCCGCGCCGGCAGGGCGAGCGGAGCAGATGCGGCCGGGAATTTCAATGGCCGGCTGGTCCCCACGCGCCCTCTGCCATGAGGCCGTCTGTTCCTGCAGCACCCACCCACCCCTTCCCTTCCCTTCTTTTCCCTTCCCTTCTTCTCCCTTCCCTGCCCTCGTGGGCCACGGAGCAGCGTTGCGGAGGCAGCGGTGGTTCAGAGAAGAATGGAGACCCAGGATTTCACCTCGCTCCCGGCCCCAAGCACCGTCAGGATCGCTGCCACCCACCGCTTGCCTTTCCAAGAGGGGTCCACGCCAGCCCGCGGGCTGCTGACGGGACTGGCTGATCAGACACCGTGTTTACACAGGCAAGCAAAACAGAAAGAGGGGGAAAAAAAAAAAAAAGAAAAACCTGGGTCCTCCTCAAAATACTTTGTCATAACCCTGCCCCAGAGCAAAACTCCCCTTACATCCCTCCCAAAGGAGGAGGTTTGGGGTCCTGGGGACCCAGGCCCGGCCAGGAAGGCTGGGAGAGGTTTAACCCCGAGCTCCCAGGGGGAGGAAGGACCTGTGCACATCAAAGGGAGCGATCCAGGCGGTTAAACAGGAACAGACACAGATCTCGCTGCAACTCGCGCCGTAAACCCGCAGAAAGGGGGTCTTGCTCTCCCGCCCCCTCCGTTCTGCCGAGATAAAGGCGAGGATGCCCGAGCCACGCGCTGGAAATAAAGTTGTGCGTTTGGACTCCTCGGCCGCCCGTGCCCGGAACAGGAACGTCGTCGCCCTTCGCCATGTCAGCCCCTCGCAGCCCCTGCCGCTCCCCAGCCCTACCCTCACCTTCACCCCTGGGGCAGCAACGCGGAAAAGGAATCCAGGGGAAGGGAAGTCACCAAAACTGCAGAGCAGGGACCTCCCACTCAGACACCTCACCCCCACCCCCCCAAAACCGAGCCCGCACATCTCCCGAGCGCCACAGATTTGCAAGGCAGGACCGGGTACCACCCGCCTCCGGCCCTGGGAGCCGCCGAAATCTCCCCGCGAGCCCTCCCGGGGGGCTCTCAAGCAGAGAGCCGGAGCCACGGCCGCCGCTCCGAGAGGCCGCCGGTGGCCCACATGGGCGGGCGCTGGCCACGCTCGGAGACAATAAAGTCCTGAACCTCCGCGACCGTTACCAAAACTTCGCCTGGGGAAAGCCGTGGGGCGCGAGGACCGAAGGCTCCGTGCCGAGGGGCAAGCACAGGCCGCCGCGGCCACAGGAAGCGGGGCCTCGGAGGCTGCGAGGAGGGAGCAGCGCCGGGGGCACGGCACCCCCGGGGAGCACGAGGGGCGGCTCCCCCTCTCCCCGGGCACCCGCACGGCCGTCCCCCGGCGCGAATCCTCGCCCCCAGCCGCGCTCAGGTGTCCCGGCGTGGCAGGGGGCCGCGGTGGCTGCGCGGAGGGGCCTTGCGATCGGCGGGCAGGAGGACGACCGCCGCCGGGATCCGCGGATCGATGCCCGGACATTGGGTCAGCGGTCAATAGCGAGCCCGGAGCTGGGGCAGCAGCTACGCTACCAGCTGATAAGTGAGGTGGAGAAGGGGCCGATCAATCTTTATCAGTAATCAATAGTTTACAACCTCTAACTGGAAATCAAACACCGCAATCGATGGCTGCTCCGAGCACAGCCGAGCTCCGCCGGCAAATGCACCCCTGAGATGAGAGAAGTCATCTCACCGTCTTGGAGTCCAGTTCATGTCTGGATTGGGCCAGAACCTTGTCGACGCCAGCCTGGTCCATGAACGTGACGAACCCGAAGCCCCTGAGCCCCGCAGCCCGGGCAGGAGAGGGGATGCGGAGAGAAGAGAGAAAGTTGGTTAAAGTGGCGGCCGGGCCGCGGCGGGGGCGAAGGGAGGAGCGGGCCCGGCCTCCTCACCTGGATCTCTTTGTCAGCGGGTCCCGCATCACCAGGCACTCCTTCACCTCGCCGAACTGGCTGAAGTACTCCCGCAAACCCTCTGCAAGCACAGCGCCCACCGTGGGTGTCCCGGCGCGGCCCCGCCGCCGCCGCCACCCTCCCGCCCCCCGGATCCCCGGACCCCAACCCCGGCCCCGCCGCCCCCCCCGGCCCCCGCCGGGCACCGGCGGCAGGTGCGGGGCCGCCGGGCGCTCACCTTGCGTGGTCTGCCAGCTCAGGCCCCCGATGAACATTTTGCTGCGGGAGGAACGGGGACAGCCGTGAGCGGGGCCGCGCCGGGGGGCCGCCGAGCCCCGCGGGGGTGGCGGCGGCGGCGGGGCCGGGCGGGGAGGGGAGGGCGCGGATCGGCCATGTTGGCACCGCCGCCGCCGCCGCCGCGCCTGCCCGGCCCGGCCCGGCCCGGGGGGAGGAGGCGGCCGCGATCGGCACCGGGTCCGGGAGCTGGGGGGGGGGTTAAAGGGGGGGGGGGGGGGTTAAAGCGGGGTGTGGGGGGGGGCGGCAGCGGCCGCCGCGCCGGTACCAGGGGTCGTGCGGGGAGTCCGGGGAGGCGAGGCCGGGCTGGCTGCCGTCTGTCTCCATTCGGACCTCTTCTCCCTGCGAGGAGCGGCGCCGCACTCCCGGGGCAGATGAGCGCTGGAAAAGGGGCCGGACGGACAGGCCATGCTGCCCCCTCCCCCGACCCCTCTCCGCCGGGCGGGGAGGGAGCGAGGGAGGAGGGCCCGGCGGGCACAACCTGCCCGGCTCCTCCCACCCCCGCCGGGCTCCGCACGCATAAAACCCGCCGGCGGCGCCGGGGCCGAGCACCGGGAGCCGCGCCCGCAGCGCACCGGGGGGAGCGGGGCGGCCCCGAGCGGCCCCCGGCCCCGCTTTGTCCCCGCCACCTGCGGCGGGGCCCCGGACAAAGGCCGCGGGGCTGCCCCGGGGCGAGGACGCGGCCGGACCGGGCTGCTCGGAGCCCCCCGGGCGGGCAGCGGGCGGGATAAAGCCGGGCCCGGGCTGCCGCGCTGGGACCCCCCCCGGGGGGCGGCGGCCGCCCTCGGGTCTCCCAGCGGGGCTGCGGGCACCGGGCAGCCCCCGCGGCCCCTTCCCGGGACCCCGCGGGCGGCGGGGTGGGGGCAGTGCCCAGCCGCTGCCGCTGCCTGGAAAGGACCCGCTGGCAGCACCGAAGCAGGGGCACGCAGACCCCGGCCCGCGCCCTCCTCGGCCCCCCGTGGGCGGCGGCACGGCGGCCCCCAAGTCGCCCGGCAGATCCCTCGCTCCTGCGAACGACCAGGCTCGTGCCGAGCCTCTCGCCGCTGGCTCGGGTTCGTCCCCACGCTGGTGGCTTCGAGAGCAGGTCCGTGCGCTTTCGGCTCGGCTCTTGGGCAACCCGGCCTGGGTGGCTAGGGGAGCTCGGCGAGGAGCAAGTGAAACACTGGTTGTCACCCGCAAGTCTACAGCGAGGCGAGCTGGAGCCTCTGTGCTGGTTGCACAGGGCATCGCCCAGAGACAGGGCACGTGCTGGCATCTGTGGCACATCGGAGCACAGCAGCACACAAAACCTCTGCTGGTTGGTGCTGTGAGTCTGTCTCAGAACAGAGGGGTATCGCAGGGTCTCAGGCTGTGGGCTTCTAGCAAGGGCCACGATGCTGCCAAATATTCTCCACGCACATCTCCAGCTCCTCTCCCTCCAGCACGTGCCTTCCCTGTACCTTCCATTACTGCCCCACACAATGCACCAAACGGCTCTCAGGTCAGCACCTGCCTCAGCTGACCTTTCTTCCACGATCACTTCATGTGCCAACACAGCTCGTCTCCCTCCTGGACAGGAGCCAGGACGCCTTGCTTTAGTAACACCACCTAGTAGCATCTTTCATAACCTGGGCTCATCCCAGAGCCCCTGGTGCAACCAGGAGTTAAATACATCCCCTCTGTTAGCTCTCCAAACCCCCATTCACCCACTCGACTTCGACACTAGGTCGGTGACACTGTCCCATCTCCTGGCCCTGTACCTGGGCGCAGCAACACGCTCACAAAAAGAGGCTTGGCAGCCACCCCTAGGGACCGAGCTGTGCAGCATCCCAGTCGTGGCCACAGAGCAGCCCCGGCTCCCACCGGCCCAGGCTGAGCTGCTTCCGCAATAACCCACTCATTCCACAGGGCTGAAATCACCGTGCTGGGTGGAGGTGCCTCGAGAGGCAGCTGGGCTGCTGCGGAAGAGAAACAGAAACAACACACTGAGGTGGCACCACGGCTGGCAGCAGCGGTGCTGAGGCAGCATCTCTGCCATCTCCCCTTGTACATCCCCCCGAAAATGGGCTATAGCTGGGCCACCAGAGAGCCACCGCCGCTGCCTGCCATGCTGCCCAAAGCCACTGCTGCTGCGCTGCCTCCTGGCACCTGCTCTGATTTGGATGGCAAATACTCCAAATGGGGAGCTAATGTTTTGCAAGTCACCTAGCACAGCTTTCATGCTCCATTGATCGCCCAACTTAGGCAGAGTAGTAATGCTAATTAAACACAAGAAAGGGAAAAAAAAATAAAAGAAACAAGAGATCAGTGTTAGGCATGCTAAGAAACAGGAGATCAGTGTTGGGCATGCAAAAGGACAACACCCCTTTGTTTACTACCAGTGCATTGTTTTTAAATTTTAAATGCGTATTATCTACAAGACAGATAAAGTAAAGCAGTCTGAGAGACACAGCATTAAAACGCTTCATCATATATATTTGTTGCATTATGCTTCTTCTTTCAGTCTCTTCTTCACCGAAATAACATTGGAGAAGGGAGAACGGGATCAATGTGAGTTAACATCTGTGAACACAAGAGGAAAAAGCATGAGTCTTCAGGAGGGGTTGGATGGAGGCTGTGGTTGGACTTGCATCACCAGGGAAGATGGTACGCTGCACCACGTAACTTATTCCAAGGCCCTTTCCAAAACATACATGCAATACTTCGTATTTCCACCTTAGGACCCCAAAGCGCTTTGGTAGCATCAATGCATTTCTCTCTCTAACACGCAAGACAGCAAGTCCTGAAAAAATCTGTTGATTAGTGACAGTAGGAAGCTTTCCTCCCGGAGAAGTAAATATATAAAACATTCCAGACCTTATGATTGGAAAGATGATCTCCAAATATAAAATAATGCAGCATTGTGTTCCTGGGGCTGCAGACAGACAGCTGTAGTGCCTCTGTGGCTGCTGCTGAGAGGTTGCCAAACACCAGCGAGATTAACAAAACTGCTCAGTTTTCTTGCTGCTATTCAGTGTCTCGTGTGTGGTAGAGTGACACTATCAAAATCATGTCCACTTCCTGCTGAGGACGATGATTGGCAAAGCTCTGCCCAGCACCAGTGGCAGACACTGGAGTTATTCATGGAAAGAGGGAGGCTCCAAAACGTGGAGGTTAGGGGAGGGGCAGGGCAGCGGCGGCCTCTTTTACTCCATCATACACGGCTTAAGGAGAGATCGAGTCCTGGAGACCTGTCTCTGTCCAGGAGCCAGGAGCTTTTGGCAGTCAGGTACTTTGAGAAGTTTTGTTTTTCATTTCGCTTGGACAGTTAATAAACAAACTTGAATTGGAATCCAAATCATTTTTGTAATATTTGCGTTACGATGCTGAACAAGCAAACCTGGAAGACATTAGCTGCAGCCCCGCCTGGGGGCAACGCCAGGCTGGCAGCACCTTCCTGCAGAGCTCCTGTGCTGCGGAGTGATGCTGGCCCTCTGGAAAGGCTGATGGCAAAACTGCCCCGTGCACGGGCAGCCACCGCGTCTGCCTCAGAGGGAACCGGCTTGGGGCAAGAGTCAGGCGTGTTCACGGAGAACTACTTAGAGAACTCCAAGTATTTCGGCTCCATTCGCGTTGGGGGAAGGACACATGCAGCAAGAGGCAGAGAGGAATGGCTAAAGGCACCAAGGATTTCTTGGCTGTCTAAGAAACCTCACTGAGCAAGAAAATAAGATACATGGTGCAGAACAACAAACAGCAAGGTGGGAAAGAACAGAGGAGAGGAACAGGGCTGCACGCAAGACAAAAGAGAGAAGTATATGCGTGGGTGAATAAAGGGAAGTATGAAGAGTAAATAAACACAACAGGGATTACTGGAAGAAAGGAGGGAGGGAGAAGAGAGGGGAGACCACCCCAATTACCACAATACAGTAAGAAGGATTGGAGCTTCAGACACTTGAACTTCATCTGCACGGAAGGGAAAATAAAACATAATTTGGCTCTCTCAGAGAGAGAAGAAAGTGAACGAGAGAGCTTGTAACACAGTGAATAGGGATGCAGCATACAACAGCAAAAGAGGAGAGGTCTCTGAAGGACAGCAGGACACTGCAGGCTTCCACTTGCTGTCCTGGAAACGATGGGCACGGGAAAAATCAGAGCCCTTCCTGCTGCTTCCTTCTCCACAAGCCCCAACAACCCCTCCGTGGTGACTGCTTTACACGGCCCTGTCTGCAGCGAGGGAGGAAGCACCGGCTGACTGTTCAGCCACCAGCCGCGGAGCTGCCCCGCTGACCAGGCGCGGGTGCCAGCTCTCCGCAGCACGGAGGGCTCTCCTCCCCGAAGGTGGGCTGCAAACATCTCCACTTCCCATCAATCTTCTCTCAACGCAGCACTCCAAAAGTTACGTAGGAAGTGACAGAAAACAACAGCAAGTTTGAAAAGCAAAGGTTTTCTCCTCAAACATGCCCTGAGCATCACCATCCCTCCCTCCCAGCTCTCAGTTACGAGCTGTCGCTGACTTTCATCAGTCTCTGCTTTCTGCTCCGTCCTTGCTCCGACCTAACCCCTGCCCGGCCCTCCCTCCAGCACCCTGAGCAGAGGGGACCTTCCCAGAGCACCAGCCCGCTCCTACCAGGCTCTTCCCCACCCAGGAGCAGAGCACTGCCTCTGCTCTTCCCTTCCTCGCAGGAATTTCGGAGCTTCCCATGGGGTGGTGACAGGGAGGGACCCATCTCTCCACTCAGAGGAAGGAGAGGAGGATGCGTGCAAAAGAAATCCACCAGATCTGTTAGACTGCTGTGAAGAGACGTTGATTAAACTGTTCCTTGTGCTCGCTGGGGAAAGGACGATCAGCTCACAACACGGAAGGAGACAAAGGTCTCAGGTATCCTGACAAACCTACAACTATAAGGATGGCTGAAGATGGAAGAGGTCAACCAGGAAGGCTGCGGAAGCCCCATCCATGAGCATTTTTAAGGACAAATTAAGCAAACATCAGTTTGGCGATGAGGTTATATTTTGTTATGGATATATTTTATTATTTTGTTATACTAATCTGCTTATTGCAGAGAGGTGACATCTTGGCATTGCTTCTAATCCTCAGTTTCGGAGGAAGAACAAGGAGAAATTTAGAGGATGTGGTCTGCAGGCACGTGTCGGGCAAGGCACAGTACGGCATGGGGCTGGGCTGCATCAAACACCACCGGGGCTGCAGGGAAGGTCTGGGATCAGGCTGGATAAAACGGCATTAACAGAAAAAGGTCTGGGTCAAGTCTAAGAGCACCAGCCAGTGCAAGGGCTGCCAGGTATCTCAGACAAAACGGGCTTCTGCATTAACATAAAGAAAGCGTTGAAGTTCTGTACTAAAGCAAAACCCCATGTCCCAGTGAAAAACCACCCCGGAGAGCTTTTCCAGCGCCTCCCCAGCGGCAGAGCTGGCACCCTGCAGCCCAGCCTGCAGAGCAGCTCCTCGGGCAGGGCCCAGCAATGCTGCGTGATCGGTCCCTCTGTGCATCCTCTGCAGGTCTGCCACACGCGTGAATTATTTATCGGGGGCTGAAGTCAGCACCATGGCAAGGACCTCTAAGATCTGCCTTAGAGACAGCAGAGTCCAGGGGAACAGGGGAGCGCTGAGGGGAAGGACGGCTGGATCCTCCACTGAGCTGCTCGCAGGAGGCAGAAAACCTGGCTGCTGGCACTGCCCCAGAGCAGCACCAGAAGAAAAAGGCATTTACAGGAGCAAGCGGAGAACTTCTGGCTCAACGCAGGAGCAGGAGCTGAGCAAGCAGAAGCTGTTTCTCCATCCCCGCTCTTTCAGGACATAATCAATTTCCTGCTTCTGCTCTAACACTCGCGCTGGCTTTTAACTCTCCCATTTCTTCAAGACTTATTTTCTAATCTAAGCTGACGGGACCTTTGCTCCACAAATCCCAACAGCACTTCCCAGAAGACATCTTTATAGCATTCTGGTACTACGGTGGCGTAAAGCAACTGGAACTACGCTGTTGAAACTTAACAGCGCAAAATTTAGAAGGTTTACAGATTATTTGGGGAACGAACAGAAAAGAGCTTCTTTAAAATCCCAGGTATGTGCTGGAGCTCCCGAGGCAGGAAAGGTTCAGACCAAGGCAAGTGTACGGGACAGAAATACACCCTGTAAATCTCCTTAAGCAGCTCAGCCTGTCCTGGTTCCTCAAGGTTTTGCCAAGGTATTTTGTTTGCACTTGCCACATGACTCGCATCAGGCATCGCAGCCTAATCAAGACGGACACCAGTGTCTTCCCGGGCAAAGCTCCCATCCTCAGACTGCAGGAGCAGCTTAGCTGCTTTGTGTGCGTAATTCCTGCCCGAGCCGCCTTCCTGCTGAACCGGGCAGGGAGGCACAAGGGAGACCGCAAGGGTCCGGCTGCACTTGTCCTCTCTGGTCGCCCTCCTACTTGCCACAGAATATTCAACGAGGACCTCACTGAGCGAGGCACGAAGTGCCCCAGCGGGTGCTGTACGGAGGGGAACTCCTGTCTTTCCATAGCAGCACGCCCAGAACAGATGCTCCGGGGCCAGGAGCGGTATCCTCGGGTTTTATCTGCCCCCCAGGGCACACCGTCTTCACTCAGGCTTACGGGCTGCTGATCCTTTCAGGCGAGAGAACGTGAAACGAGGGGACTGTTGCTAGAGACTCCAGTCACAGCAACCTACACCAGCTTTTAAATATGTTTAGAGCTGAAGGAGGCTCAAAAGCTGCCCCTTGGTCTCGGGACACAGCGATTCCCCCTGCCCGCAGACCAGCGAGCTGACCTCTAACCGAAGACAAGCCCCGGTTCCGCACCGCTCATAACCTAGTGGGAAATATTTTGCTCCTGCCGCTACTTGTCTGTTCTTGCCCTTGTATCTTCTGCTCAATTTTCACAGCCTTTAAGCATTTATCTTTTCACGCCTTTGCCTGCTCTGGATTTCCCTCAAGGCTGATTTTGCTACATTCGGGTCCTTATGCCATTTTCTTTTTTTTGCTCCAGACAGCCCTCTCCCACCCACCTCACACCCAGGCGATCCACGAGCTGAAGCAACCCGAGGCACCGACCCCTCTCCCACCCGGAGCAGATCCCACCACTGCACCCCTCGGAGCTCCCAGCCGGCTGGTGGCCGACCCCACAGCCGCTCGGGACCAGCTCCCTCCAAAGCAGCTGCCCGGGACATTCCTCAGCACAAAGCTGGGACGTGGGCAACGTGGAGACACTGCCAAAACCGGGGGGTGAGCGGAGCAGTGGGAAACCTCTCTCACGGTGGAGGTGCACAACAGGTATCGGAACCCTTCCTTTACCAGAAATAGGAATGAAACCGTAACCTCTGCCATTCCGAGTCTGTCAGACACACCTATCAAAACGGGGAACACCACTATCAAATCTTAAAGCTCCTAGAAAAAAAAATCTAATTATATGTTTTAAATTTAATATTTAATTCCATCTACCTGCCACGTTGCAGACTGATCAGCGAACTGATTCTGCTCTCACGTTTGAACGAACGACTGGGGCAGCTCTGGAGACTCCAGAGGAGGGGAATCTCACGAGTTCCACTGGAAATAGTAGGATCATAGTCAGGCTTATGAAATCCTGACTCACCAGACTTGTAATCTGATTACATGGGTGTTTTTGGAAGCCCTGTTCAGTGTGTCCCGTCCTGCTCCAGCATTTCCCCTCTGGAGATCACCAAGTTTGCTGCTTCAGACACCCTGGGGATTTGGAAGCTGCCCACTTGCGATGGATGGAAACAGTGAGGCAATAAGGCCCAGTCTTTCAGAAGTTCCCGTCGTTTTTGAGCATTTGAGTCAAAAAGCTGGAGATGCAGTAAACATTCTTGGCAAACAGGACTAGGTAGAGAGCAGGACGTTCAGATAATCCTTACCTTCTGCGTTTTCAGCCGCAGCAGCACCCTGTCCCCTGCTCTGCAGCACTCAGCTGGACACCAAGAAAGCTAGTACAAATACTTTCCTGTTGTCGCATTCCTGTTACAACTTATAAAACATACTTGAAGCAAATCACATTTTGGAGGGTGAACCTAAAAAAAGCCTCTCTGGTGTCTGAAGAAAGCTGGGGACAGAAGAGACATTTGCTGGGAAAGCAGCTCCGGAGCCAAGCAAATTTTTGAAGTGGGAAAGCTCCTCTTACAAACTCCTGCTAGTCAGACAGAATGTGCTCAAGTTTGTTGGTCATTCTGGAGCCCTGCAAGCAATGTAATGTCTGGTAAATTCATTCCCAGATGCTGGGGGAACGAGGGGTTGTGGGAGGAGAATCAAGATGGGGAGAGATTTACTGCAGAACAGAGAAAAGGCAAATCGATGAAAGTTTGTTCAGCCTTACCTCCTTTTTTTTTTTTTCTTTTTTTCTTTTTTTTTTTTTAAGCGAGGCTGCAATAGGAGAAATTTGGGGATTTTTTGCTTGTGTTCCTTTAAGGGCAGGAATGCTGGAAACAGAGGTATTTGATACCTTTGCTGCTAATTACAGTGCAAGCTCCCAGTGTCCTGACAATGCCCTTGTCCCTGACCTGGAGGGGCCTCACTGTCTCAGGGTCAGCTGTAATTTAGTTTTAGGTCAGCCCAGGGACTCTCCTGCCAAACTAACTGCACTTTGTTTTGAAGTTGAAACCATTTACTAGCAAGGAAGGGTCTGAGACCATCAAACTCGTTTCACTAACGAGAAACAGCAACCCAGCAGAGCCCCCGAGACGAGGGTCAGCGCCGAACACAAGGAGAGCTCGGCTGCGTCGCTAAGGAAGGCGTTGTTCCGCCCGCCGAGCCACACGAGCCTGAGCTGAGCTCTTCCGTTCCCTTCAATTAAGCGTGTTTATTACAAAACCATCGAGGGACCAACTAGGCTGTGCCAGTCCCCGAGCAGGCACCGCGGCATTGTCAGCCCCCCACCTCCGAGAGTTTACGACACAGTAGCTGCACGTAGTGGGAGGATCGAGGAAGAGAACTGCTCTCAGTACAGCTCGGGAGGTGTTGGTGCCGCTCCTACCTCTTCTCGCAGATTAACTAGGTGATTTGGGGCAAGAAATTCCATTTCTCTGCTTGCAAGCTGGGATTTTTCGTCCCTACCTCAAGATCTGCTTCGAGCTTTTCAGAGAGAACATGCTGCAGAAAATAACCTGAAAATACTTTTTAACTTCCTCTGAATAGTCAGCTCTCTCTAACTCCCAGGGAAAGAAGTACTTTTTTCAAATCAACAGATTTGGATCCCATCTTCTTCCCCCTCACCATATTCACGGACAGAGATTATGCTGTCAGAACACTGCATAACGCTGCCTGAAAGTAACTTGTCGCCTGAAGAGCTGTTCTCTACAATTTGTGGGTGAGTCTGAGAGCCCGGTGCATTTCACCTGTTTTCAGTCCCCACTCTTTTGCATTTACGTGGGCATAGAACTGGGTTTGCCAAAGAAAACCTACCCAGAGCACAAACCCGTGCACATCGCTATGACAAGAGGTCAACTTCCACTTACGAGAGAAAAGCTGGATGAAAAAAGTGCCGATTTACTAAAAAGTAAATGAACATTCAGCGTCCATATCACGAAAACATGAAGGAGACGCAAGCAGAGAACAAAACGCCCTTTGGGACCACCCAAACATCTCCAGTTCCAGATGCTGGCTGTAGCTGGGGTTGGTGATGAGACGTGAGACCACAGCCACAGAGAGGCACAGGACTGCCGGGGGATGTTCGGACAGCGACGCTCAAGCCTTTCTCTGATAAAACTTGACTACAAGCCTGCAGCACACCCTGATGTGAGTTAATGCTTGTTCGCTGCCACGCTTGACAGCTGCAAAGCATTGTAGTAGAAAGAATTACCAGTCCTACAGACTTTGAGATGAGCTCAAAACGCAGTGCCCCAGTCGTTAAACACCACAGGTCCCTCACCGCACATAAACCCCAGCTCTGCTCTCACCATTGGCTCCTCTGTAAATAGCAACACAGCTTCCGAGAGCTCGTCTAAATTGCCAGAGCTCTTTGCGGGACAGGTCCCGGCTCCCCAAGAGACCTCTTCTTCGTGACTCCCTGACAAAGCCACGATTTTCAGGAGCGATGCAACTGCCGTGTACCAGAACAGGGCTCTGGAGCAGAGCAGATAGCTTTCTTGGCAGCTGGCCCACCGTGCTGGAGCTCGCTCTCAGGAGAGATTAGAGGGAGTAAAAACCTCATTGCCTTCAGAGCAAAGCACTCAACCTGCTTCTACCAGAGATTTCTCACAAGAGGAAAAAAAAAATCCAAGTGTCTCTACAAATAGGAGACTGCAGGAACAGAGAAAAGATAGCCCAGTTAGTGTCATTTGTATGGCTCCGTGAGCAGCTCGGGTAACACCGCCAGCAGCAAAGGACAGGTAGAAGCTCCGAGCGGTGTTTTACACTGGAAAGATCCCTAACAGCAGGACAGAGAAATGTCTCCCTACATAAAATCACCCAAAAAACAGGTCTGTGATTGCAAAGCGTACGTGTTTTTTGTTTTTAAACTGATGAATAGTGAGAATTATATTTTATCTCTCAGGCAACCTTATCCAAGCCTCCCCCCACCTTTTTTTATTATTATTTTTTAAGGTATGGTGGAAGATGGAAATTACACTCAGGTTCCCAGGTAGTGCGATTCATAGAGTGAGGCTGCTGAAAGTGGAAGGAGAAACTACTCAGCCTCTGTGAGCTTTCAGTGCCCTTTCGCTCCAGGTGTCACCCCGTCACACCCCCGTAACCCCTACAGCAGAGAAGGAAGGCAAGAGTTTCCACCGGTGCCGAGAAGGCTGAACCCCACCTAAAGACAAGGCAGCTTTCCGTCCCCACAGGGAGGACTGCGCGCACACGAGCTGTTCCCCAAGGGCACAGAGGAGTCCCAAGGCTGGAGCTCCTGCGTGGCAGGGCACGCTGCTGGCTCTCCCAGCGGGATCCCAGGCATGGGGCCGCGATCGCCACGTCCCACCCCATTGACCACGGGGAGGTCATCTCCTGCCCTCTGCTCCACCGCCGCCACGGCAGGGCTCTGCGAGGTGGAGCAGGGAGCTCCGGCCTGGGAACTGGGGAGCAGCAAGGAGGGAGAGGATGCTGGAGTGGAAGTGATTTGAATTAGAACAAACTGGCTGCTGAATAGAAGCTTTTATTCCAGCATGGAGAAGGCTTTGTTAGTCAAGCACATGTGATGCACAAAAGCCTCCACTTGAATTCATTGAGTTTTAATTGGTTCTCAGGTGGGGGAGGAGATGGGTGTTAGGAATTAGGGATTCCTTAAAGAGGCAATATCATTAAATCTTAACGCCTCTTCCCTCTCACCCCACACCCCCAGCCTCGGCTTAGGAGTCTGGCCTCATTCAATTGTCTTACGTTAGAGAATCAGAAAAACCCAGGGAGAGAAAGGGTGGGAGGGGGAGTCACTAATAAAGCCTAACGGGAGATCAATGAACGAGGAGGGTGAGGGGCAGGACGGAGGCTGCAAAAAGAAAGAGGCTGGCTGGGAGAGGAGGGAGGTCACCCACAGGCAGGGAAGGCAGGAGAACCTCAAAGGGATGAGGGAAAGAGAATGATGCCATTCGAGTCAGGGCTTTCTTTTCTTGCCGCATTCCTTCTTTTATTGAACACTTACAACTTCCCTTGGAGATCCTCTATCTCGGCTCTGTCAGCCTGTGCTCCGAAATAACACAGTCACTCCCCACGAGGAAGGAAGAAAATCCCGGGACGGGCACGGGGCTGCGCGCGGGGAGCGACGGCGGCAGGAGAAACCTGTTTGGAAGGACCTCGCGAGAGCGGCCGCTTGTTTTGCCAGACAGCACGTTTCAGACACAAGTTTTGTTACTAGGAGCCTGCTGCAGACGTAGCTCAATCAAGGTCCTTGTGAGTGAAAGAAAAAGGGAGTAATCGGGAGCTAAGGAGATTTCACAGGCAGCGTTGCAGGAGGCACGGCACGCTGCCTGCTTCATGAAAGAGAGCCCAGGTACCTGCGAGCCAGCTGGCTGCCACGGGCTGATGGGGGACACATCTCAAACGTGTAACAATTTCCATCAGTCCTGTACATCACGGGAGAATTCATTAACACCGTTTTACCTATTACATTTGGAATTTATAGATGTGAGTGAATGACATACCAAAAATACTGCCAGCAAACACTAACCCTACCACATTTTCTCGTGGAGTTCCAAACAGGAGAATGCTACATCTATATTTAAATCGGACAACTTCTGCAGCAGATATTCTATGCAGGAAGCACTGCCTACTGGTTCGCTCTAATTCTTGATCACAAAATTAAACTGCAGTCTCCAGCTGTAGACTTAGCCTTGGCACTAATCTCCTCCAAGGCAAGGGCACTGCAACTAATTACTGTATGGACTTAAACAGGAGGACTCAGACTTCTGTTCGAGGACAGTGCTGGATGCTGAAAGCAGCATTCCCGTGGTGGTGTCTCTTTAGGAGACTGTCTGATCAGAGTCTGTTGTGAAACGTGAAGGAAACACAAGATTGCCCGCTGCCCCAGCTGCGGGACGGGGTACTTCTCACATACACGTGGGTTATTCACGCATTTCAGGGCATGGGGAAACAAGATCAGTGAATTCCTCTATTGAAAGAGGAAGAGAATCCAATTTTCTAAACTCCCTTCCTGAAACATGAGCCTAAGTATCACTTAGAAGTGACACAGAGGCTGAAGTCTCATTTGGTCCTTCACTCCAGCTTAAAGCAGACGTGGTCTCCACCTGGCAAAGGCATTCGTGAGCAGTGGGATGTGACAGCGCCTGGCACCAGCCACACAGAAAGTGCTTAACCACACAGGGAGAAGAGCTAACTCTACTCTGCCCTGATTTTTAACAGTGCAAAGTCTACACTCTGACTCCGCCAAGCTGCCTGTTGTCGCTGCCTGACCAGTGACAAACCATGAAAGCCCTGCCCTACAAGAGCAGCCCAGCAAGGGAGTCTCCCCTGGAATGCTCGTGTAGGAAAGATGAATTAAAAAAAAAAAAGTCACATTAGAGATAGAATTTTTCTCTAAGGAATGTTTCTTGTGCACTTCAGTTTGCCTCTTCTCACAGGTGCACCTGCATTCCAGGTAGCATACATGTTACAGACAGATTTATTTCTTTTTTTCCATTTTATGAGCTTTTGTTAATCCACAGGCATCATTTCAAACAATATCTGACTTGCCTGGAGCACCCAGCTGCTCTTCATCATCAACAGTAATATTTGCGAGTCCATCTTCTTGTGCACAATTCTAAACCCGATCCCTGCCTCCTCAAAAAGCCACATTGCTCCGTGGAGGACTAAGTAATCGGGCTGCGTCCTATAGTCCTGCATGCAGTGCCAGAGACAGAACAACTCCAGTGATCATCTTCCCAGTTACAAAACCAAGGAAAAGGCTGCCTGGTAAGGATGGGCAAGGGCACGCCTCCAAGGCTGCTCCCAGTATTTATCCTAGACTTGTTGTGCTGGATGCGTTTGCCCTCCTCCCAGCAGCTTTCTAGTAACAGCCTTTCCTGTAATTGCTTCCTTCTCTTTCAGACGCGTTCAGTTTGTCTTTATACTTCAGTGCAGGAGTACTAGCTTTCCCAATACCTCCTCGTTTCTCAGCAGCCCCCATTTTGTAGCTTCCAGTGGAATCAGACCATCAAATGCCAATTTTTTGGAAAAATACATGTATTTGTATTTAAATTTTCCATAACACTCAGAAATCTTGCTGCTGTCTTACGGCTCTTTGCAGATGCCTTTGATAGTTGACAACCTCTTACAACATCTATCCTAGCAGGTACCATTGCCACAGCCTTTTGGTATGCGACAGCCGGCACTTCTGAGCTGCTCCTCTACACAAGCCCCAGATTTGTCTGTCACAAACAGTGTCACTTATCACAGCATCAAATTTGCTGCATGCAGCAGGTCTCTTTAAGGCTGCCATAAATTGAAAATTGTTTTCCTACCTCTTCTCGATTCCTGATGGAACAGGTATCTCAGCAATCAGCAGTGGCTTTGGGGCAAAGTGTGACTGACACATCTGTATCAGCTATCCAGTTAATTTTATTCCCAGCCTGTTTTGTTACGTTAAACCTCCAGATGCTCGCCATGTTTCCTTCTTTCCAAGCAGGAAAGATAGCAAAACCCTCTTTTCAGCTCCGGAAGGTGCTTAGCTATGGCTGCTCCACCAATGAGACTGGCTTCACCTCACAGGTGTTCCTGGAAGTAGGAGATTGCCTCTTGATTTGCAGGTGCTAACATCACCCAAATGAAGGTGACCCTGGGCAAAACTCAGCCTTACCAAGACATCACTGCCAGCTCCAACAGGACCACAACAGATGCATCCTGTGCAAAGCCACCGGTCAGGTCCACGTTTAACTTCAATTATCCTTCGTGAAGAGGCAGACGTATATGGCTGCTGACAGTTTCAAGAGTTATAAGACCACCTCCAGCACAAGTCTTTCCGAGGCTGGTCAGAACCCTGGTGCAGAAGCATGCTCTGCCTTCCCTGGCAATCACCTGTTCCTGCTCCAGCACACAAGCAAGCCTCGCAAGGGCTTCGCTCTGCAGATGGCCACCCCAGCTCCTTGGGCATAGCCCAAGGGTTTTCTACAACTTGCCTGCAGGGATACAGATTGAAACTTTCTGAGCTTCTTCAGTTGCGACTGCTGCCTCTGGCAGGCTCCAAACCCAGGCTGCTGCCCCAGCCCACGCCAAGGCTGTAGCTGCTGCAGGACAGGACATCGGGGCACGCACAATAGCTCCGGGCCCAAAGGCCACGTCCGAGTGAGCCCGGGAGGAGGACAGGGAGAGCTGCGCTAGAGCAGGGCGCTACATCTTACCGCGACAGAATGAGGCTAGGATGACTAATGAGGGAAACCAGCGCTGCAGCAGCTTTCCAGTCCAGTGCCCTCACAGGTTTCTGTGCAGGATGGCAATACTTTGTGCGTTTATCGGTGTCATATCGCACACTGATTGGTCCTTAAACCACATCTCTGCGGCCCCACCAGCCCGTGCACCTTGCTTGGACAGATCTTTAGAAAGGTGTACCACCAACACTGACAAACAAGTTACCACTGTGAGCTTCTGGGGGGTGCGTTGCTACTTCAGGACTTTTGCCCATTGTACCTAAACATGTTATTGCTCTCAATGATATCACTGCTCTGTCCCCTGTGTTTTGACAGGTAAGTAGACGAGGGGCACTGTGGCTTTAAGAAGGTCACTTCCACTGTCCTGCCGGTGTAATTAGCCTGCTAAAGAAAGGGCAGAGGCTGGAAATTGGATTGAGCAAACCAGGCTTTAGCCTCGGGATGAAGGCAGAGCCCCAGGATTGTTATGTTAATCACCTGAGCTCAGCAGTCCCTGCCCTTCAAACCAGCACAAGCCCAGGACCCCTCTGCAGAGCCAAGGCGACCTGGCTCCAGCTGCCCTACCACATCTCCTCCACTGCCGGCCTTGGGGACACAGGGGACAGCCCTGCGGGCACACCGGGGCCACCCAGCACCACCAGGGGTGCCCCTGCCCTGCCAGCAGCCCACGGTCACACCGCACCGCTGGCCCCAGCTGCCAGTGGGACGAAGACTCAACGGGGGTCGCGGGCGATGCTGTGAGCTGAGGGGCCAGGGCTGCTTTACGCCAGCTGAGGATCCAGCCCTGGCCGTGCTGAGTCAATGAGCACGCCTGGAAGCACAGACTGCTTACTGCTATGTCACCGATGGAGAAAAAGCATTAAAAACAACAGGCCCGATTTGTACCCAGCATAACAACCGTAGGCAGCGGGGCCATGCGAGATGCAGCTCGGGTTCAGTGGGGGGCACAAGCCCAAGTTGTCGTGCCCAAGTCCAGCGTCTTCAGTGCCAGGGCTCACCCAAGACAACCCCAGGGGTAAGTCCTGGGGGTACAGCCCCGCACCAGAGCGGCCACACCTGCACCGTGCCACCCCTGGCACCAGCGTCACCTCCAGCACGAGCCGGTGCAGCTCTGCTAAAACACAGCTCCGCTAAAACAAGCAGCGCTGTGCGAGCCAGCGGCAGCTTGGCCCAAGGAGCCCGGGTTGCTGAAGGGGTGCGTCTGTGGCGAGCCAGCAGGAGCTGGCGACGAATCGCTCCCAGTCACAGCCGGCTGCCTGCTGCCTCCTGTGTTGTCCTCGCCGCCTCTCCCCTCCGAGGGGAACAAGTTTACCTCGCTGTGCTTTGCTAGTTTGTGCCCCCACAGGCGTAGCGGCCTGGAAGGATGCCCTTTAGTCCCCTCTGCTCAGAAACTTTGGGCTAGCAACCCTCACTGCCACCACCACCACCACCCACCTCCTTCCCCACGCAGCAGCCCAGGCCGGCCATTGTCCCCTCCTTGCAGGCCCTATTTTTGTAGGGCGAGCTCTCGCCTCTCCCCCTGGCCGGGCCAGCTGGGGCTCCGCGTTGCCTCCCTTGTTCTTCCACGCATTTTTTCACTTTGCCCCTGCGCTGCCTGGGAGGGGGAGGGAAGGAGGAGGATGGGAGGGCAGCGTCTGGCCCCGCGTCCAGCGCGCCGGATGGCATGGTTTTGGAGAGGCCTGGCTTAGTGAAGTTATTCAAGCCAACGGCAGCCTGGCAACCGGGCGGCCACAATGGGAGCGCAGGAGGAG
Source organism: Anser anser (assembly GCF_964211835.1). Taxonomy (NCBI): domain Eukaryota; kingdom Metazoa; phylum Chordata; class Aves; order Anseriformes; family Anatidae; genus Anser; species Anser anser. The sequence goes on along the minus strand of NC_139739.1, from coordinate 11,514,976 downwards.
GAATGTTTCCACATGCCTGATCAATGGGAGCAAGGGAGACAGCAAAGCAAACAGAAGCTGGGAAAGAGACACAAAGAGAAAGCAGCCTTTTCTCTGCTCAGTTCCTTTCATTTGTCACAGCTCTTTGTGAAGCTGATGACAACGGAGGCCCTTTGGAGGCTAGTTTTAGGGAGTTTGGTTTTTCTAATTAAATAAAACGCTGCGTCCTTTTTCTTCACTTGTCACCTTCCAGCTCACCAAAAAATGGACGAGCAGCCCCATCTGTGCTCGAGCCTCCAACTCCGTGCACCTCCGGGGAGCCCCGACCACCTCTCTCTCTGCCCGGGAAGGCAGAGGGGCAGAACCACCCCACCGCTTACTCCAAAGCATCTCCCGGGCTGTCTGCGGTGCCCTGCCCGAGCTCGGCAGGGCCCGGGGGGGCGGCAGCGCCGAGCAGCACATGCCACCCGCGCCCCCCCGGCTGCTCGTTACGGGAATAAAGAGCCCGGCCGAGGACGGCTCCTCTGGAGGTGGCGTGCTCTCCGCAGCAGCTGCCGACGAGACTATCGGGCAACTTTCTATGGGAACGAGGCAGCGTTCAAAATAGGGTTAGAGGGTAGTTGCCTTGGAAACTTGGACCGTTTCTGCCGAGGGGGTTGCGATTTTCCCTGCTAGGTCCCAGACGGGATTTACCTGGGAGCTGACTGTGGGACAGAAGCTCCCGCCTGCCGCCTCTCGCGGGCTGCAGAGCGGCTCCCCGGGAGGCGAAGGAGGGGTTTCTGGAGAGAGGCACCAGCTCGCTGGTGCTGGGCTGCACAGTGACAAACGGCGGCCAGATCCAGCCCCGTTGCGTAACCAGTGGTGGGAGCCCAAAGTTGTTTCCTCTAATTACTATGCAAGAGTTCACAGCAACAGGCCTCCTCTGTGCAGGAGTTTACAGAAAAGGCCCTCCCTGGCTGTAAGCCACTGCCAAGCAAACCAACGGGAGAGGGAGTTTGGGGGTGAGCTTTCCTGCACTGAGGTCAGACCAGAGATTATTCACTTAAAATAAATCTAAAATAAGTCTACTTTGTTGGATACAACACTGAAGAATAGAAAAAAAAAAAGGTTGTTGAATACACCTGCCTGTTCTGAACCACCACCAAAATGCAGGCTTCCTCTCCAGCGACATCTCCATCCCCAAACAGCCAGGGCTGCAGAAGCCAAGCTCCAGCCCCCGGGCACCACGCGTGCAGCAGGATGAGTGATCCCACCTGCGCATCTTCCACAGTTTGGTCACTTCTCAAACCAGACTGAGTAGAAGGGAGACTCAGCAACATGAGTGCTGGGAACGGCAGCGTGAGCTTGAGACAGACCAAACCTTGGTCCTGGCCACTGGGGGAGCACTGGCTCAACACCAGAAAATCCCTGGCCACCATTCCCGACAGACCAAAGGCACAAATGGCTAAATGCAGGCTCCTCAGAAGCACAGGTTTGCTCGCTGCCAGGCTCTCCGGGCAGATAGCAAGTTCCTCTGCTGGTGCCTGTTTCTACTCCTAGGATTGCTGCTGAGCCCTGGGATAAATCTCTTGGCTTCCTCTGCCTCAGTCTGGAGGAATCAAGGGGTGACACCCTGCCCCACTTCCACTGTTTCCCCCACCCCAGCAGGGTTACGTCTGATGTGCTGGGCAGCGATACTTGTCAGCTGCTCCTTTACTGTTGTAAGTGCTTCTAAAGAAGAACAGCAATAACAGGAAGTACAGATGACAAAAGAAGGGGATGCTACCTTCCCCAAGCCTCCACAACACCAAGCTGTTTGCTGCTATGTAATCAACACCTTGCTCTTGGGAAGCGTCTCACTTTCCACACGGGAGTTTATCAGTGCCACCCCAGTCCTGCCTCGCTCTCCCACTGCCCCCAGACATGCGCCAAGCACCAGCCTGCAGCTGGATGGAAATCAGGAACCTCACCTCGCCGACTACAGAGTGAAAACCCACTGCACAGGCATTACCTACTGCTTAAAAATTATTCCAGAACTCCTCGAGTCTTCTTGTAGGGAAGGAGAAATCCACCTTCACTCCTGCTCAAAGGATTGCTTTCATTAGGGCCTCCACAGATTTGCAATGGCAAGTATTTAACCTGCTTCAAAAATATTCATGAGACTCTCACATGCATTCAGTAAGGGCAGACAAGCAAAATCCTCAGCTCGTGTTCTCCTGGGGTCCCATGGTGCTGATGGCAATATACATCCTAATTACCATATATACCATATTGAGAATGAGACCTTGTCAGCTCTGGCAACGCTTTCTTTGAGTCGAAGAAACAATCTGGAAGTGATTGTGATTATTTCTCAGTAGATCAGAAAAAAAAAAAAAGTCTAACCACGTGTGAATATTTTTAAATAACTGCCCTCAGTGAGAAGCCTCCCAGACAGGCCACAGAGAACATTTGAACTGTACAAGAATATTTAGACATTTCCAGAGCTTAGATTGTGCGTAAGAATAAAACATGCTCCTATATGGGGAGGGGGGCGGGGAAGTCCTCAGGTATGAAGAGCTGTCAGGACAGTGCATGATGATATTCACTAAGCTCCTGAACAAAAACATTGCTCCTCTGTACAAACAGTGCATTTGAAGTGTCACAGCACAGCGTACACGGGACAAAACAAGCAGGAAAGCAGCACTCACTCACCACAAACACGCACCACAGAATGCTAACCACTTACTGCAGACTTCCAGAAACCTTGCAGATGAGCTCAAAACACAACGCAAGCGGTCCCTTACGACAAAGAAAAGCAAAGCGTACTCCCTTTTAACACCATCACCGCGAGGCAGAGCAGCGTGCTAAGTACCAGCACTCTGTAGCTCCTCAGCCTGCCTCTCTCAACAAGCCCCTTCTGTGCTGCCCATGGATTCGTCTCAAGATAACATTCTTCAGCGTAAGGACAACCTGCTGACGGACACATGCAATTAGCAGCCTGCTGACAGGCGCCCTTTCAGCCTCTCTGCGGCCCCTTTTACTCAGGTGAAGCTGGCAGAGCGACCCAGCCACCCATCCTTTGTTACAGCTCTGTAAAGTGGAGGAAATAATTCAAAAAGTCTTAAAGGGAAGCCACGGGTTAGAAGGAAAAATTGTGACAGCTATTCCATAACTGAGGAAGAAGAAACATTTTATCACTGTTGAAACGCTTCCCACCACTGAATCAATAAGTGCTTGAGCTTTTTATGGTTCTCCTTAGCACAGGTAATAACAACAGCCAGGCAAAGGGTTCGCAGCCGCCACTAAAAAAATAAATAAGCCTCAGAGGGGAGAAGGGGTGGGCTGGAAAGAGAGCATTTCTTTCGGGAATGACTGCATTAATCCCAATTGCATTAATCCCGTTAATCTTACACAGGAACACTTCCTCTAATATGCTTTCTTTCAGCCTTTCGAATGCACGACCCTGACACAGATGATGCGCAGATGATGCGGAGGGCGCAAGGCGGCTGGGATGATGTGACTGCTCCCCTCGGCCTGCTGGTGTCCTGCAAGGCACAGAGAGCACACTGCACCCAGCCACCAGATCCCAGAGCAGCCTAATTACGTGACCTTACCACCAGGTTCAACCCCCTGGGCGGGAGGAAAGGAAATCCTTTCAGACATAGCACGTCAGAGCTCCTCGAGATCTTTCCCCTTTACTCATGCCTCAGCCCCACTGGTCGCACATGTGGGCCATAGCCTTATGTAATTGCGTTCCAAGCCAAACGAAAAGCAAAGTGATCCTAGCACATTTGGGCATGGATCAAACAAAACAGTGTAATGTGGTTGCAGGACAGACCACAGATACATTATAACGCCCTCTTCCACCCACAGCTCCCTAATAAAAATCAGAGAAATCCCTGCCCTTGGGTACAGCACGTTCACACACCTGGGCCCCAGAGACAAAGCTCAGGGCACATCCGACCCCATTTCCTTCAGCACTTGAGACCTGACCTTGACCATCCATTTGGCAGAGGGCGTGTGGCCTTCAGAAGCTGCTCCCCCCAGCGTTCAGGCCTTTCCCTTTGCTCACAAACACATTACACAGAGCAGCCCAAGCTTACCGCAGGTGACACACAACTAAAACCAGTCATCTTTTCTATAGAAGCCTGCCAGCCCCTCCTTAGCCCGCCACATCCCAAAACCATGGAAAGCGTTTAACTTTTCCAGTCTGCAGATCCCTGCAGGCTTCTCATGAGAGATACAGAGCTATGTATAACGGACTGCAGCCTGTCAAAAACAGGCTTGCTTTGGTTGTTATCCTTTATCCCTAAAAGAGCCTGTGGATCTCCAAAAGATCCTAGAGCAGGGACTGGAAGTTATGCATTTGGGAAACAGTTACACATTTCTCTTGTTAAAGCACATAATAAGAATACTTACAAGCTAGAAAAGCAGAAATTAAGTAGCGTCAACTAGGAAACATGGAAAAACACAGCTATTTGTCTTTACCTGGGGAAGAAGTCTTTCCCTCTACCTGCAGAAGTTGTCTTTACCTTTGCTCCCAGGAAAAAGTTGCAACTTCTACAGAACTCAGGAACACCGACTCGTGCAGCCCTTCCCTCTTTTTGTAGTGATTAGCCAGTCCATACAGCACGAGGGAGAAATCTCTCCTAGCTCCCTGTCTGGCTTACAGTGGCAGACTAAACAGTAGATATGTGAGTGCTACCCATAACCTCAACTGGAATTAAAAAGTCATTCACACAAAGCCATCAGCAACCTCCTACACTCTGCCAAAACCCATGACTATGCACAGACAAGCCCTCTTAACAGCTCTGCAAATTTCCTTCTGGTGGGGCTGTAACAGCTGATCTCTGATACACTTAGCACCCAATGAACAGCAGCTGGGAAGGGAGAACAAGGCCTGGGGACACTTACAGGTGGCCACAGTGATGTGTGGCCCCTTTCCTGGGGGAAAGGGGATTTCATCATCCTGAAATTCTCCTAGCGCAGTAGGTAAGCCCTCTTCTGCGCTGTCGCTCTGTCCTACTGGTTACAGAGAGTTGGTTCTAACTCCAGGAGCACCAAAAGCCACTGCCCCATTTCCTCTGCCATCTGTATTCTCTCAGCACTGAAAGCCATGCCAATCCACAAAGTTACATCCACCCACTGCTGTAATTCCACAAGTATATGCATCACTCGATTGCATTCAAACTGCCACGCTAATGGTGCCCAGCAGCAAGTCCTCCATCCTGCCTGCTGGCCATCCGAAAATAGCTGTAAGTTATTCTCTGTCATGCTAGGAGTGTTTGTCAGCTTGTCTCACCCCTGGTTCTGGCAATACCGGTGTATCCAAAGACACCTCACAACACCCATCACAAAAACAGCCACAAGGCTCAGCACTGAAACTGGCCACAGGATATCTGCCCACAGCTCCAAGAAGCTAATTTGAACCAGACCGAGCTGTATGGACTCAATAATTAACAAAGAATGTACCTGAAGCCAGTATATTAAGGGGCGAGAAGGCATTTCAGGTCCAGAGAATTAAACCATTGTAATCAGAGAAAAAAAAAATCTGAAGTAAAATCCTTGCATAGACCTTGACTATTCCCTTAGCAGGACAAACCTGATGACTAGTTGTTGTTTACAACGATAAGGTCAGAGGAAAGGCCATTTCCTCTCAACAATTGTCAGAAGGGATTAAAACCTGCATTCAGGCTTGCTTTGAACTAGCAGGTACTCCATTCCCCGATGGTATCAGAATCCATTCAGCGAGGTCTCAAGCAGCCTCCGGGGCATGTCTCCATAATGCCCCCATTGTGGAAATATGCAGGACTGCTTCCTGCATTCACTCTATCTTTATGAAGCTTCACCCTTGTGGTCTGATACCCAGGTCAGGAAGCAATCCTGCAATCACTGTTTAATTAGTCATTTCCCAAGTCTGCCTCGGTTGAGAGTTGCTGCTGCTTGTCAGCTTCTAAAGAGGGAGGTTGGGAATCAGAAACATCACTACCAGATTGAGAAAGAAAAGTTACTCACAGGGTTTGAGGCTTGTTTGTGCTCTGGGCTGACATTCCACATTCTCCATTTCCACTTTTTTTTCCTTTTTTTTTTTTCCCCTAAGTAGGTGTTGAGAGGATGAAGGGGCCATTGCACCTCCTGCAAGTCAAGACAAAAGCTGATTTATAACAAAAGCAGGTTTTATTTTAGTTGATTTGTTGTTACGGACTGGGCTTTGCTTGGCTTGGGTTTGTTTGCTTGTTTGTTTGCTTAAGAAATATCAGCATTGGTACAGAATAACACATACTTCGAGGGAAGTCTGTTCCAGGAATTCCAGTTGCGTACATGCCTGTGTGGAAGTCAGTACTGAGCGCCAGTTTGGGTGTACGCAGCTCCGGCTTTTCCAAATGAGCTCACTGGAAGAGGGACTTCTTACCATACGAGCACCAATTTTAAAAGAATGGGAGTTATGTATTAAATGGGAGCATTAAAATATCTGTCTAGATAATTAATGTTTGTGTGTGGAGGAATGTGAAATTAAAAAATATGGTTGCTGAAATGCAACTGTTTTGGAAAACATGACTTTTGTTCAATCAAACAAATGAGGTATTTCAATAATGTCAAAGACCTCTTTTGGCACTTTCTGTGTATTAGGGATTGTCTAGAAAAGCTTTTGAAACAACAACAAAAATACACGATTATGTAACAAGTCATATGAAGTTGTATAAATTTAAAGACACCAAAATCAGAGGAACTACTCTGATCAAAACAAAACAATGTATTCAGAGTTTCATTTTGTAAGAAAGCTTAATTTAAAACGTGATTCATTCTGGAATGGAACAGACTTGGAAACCTCAGTATTTCCTAGGAAAATGAGAACTCTGTCCTCTAGTTCCAGTTTTCTTTGCTCTAATGAAATATTTTAAAAAGAGGAGTATGTGCTAATTTTCTTGTGACAGCAAGACAGCCCTGCTTTTGATAAACGAATGCGAGGCATAAAAAATAGTAGAAGAAAAACCCTAACAAATCAGTGATCCCATTGAGAAAATGACATAAATTTCAAGAATTTTTCCTGGAATTCATAGATGATTACGATGAGGGAAACCAGAGCAACAGGGAGTAGAAGTGGTGAGGGAGTTACTACGTGAATTGTATCCATCACATGAGAAGTTCCTGCTCACTCTGGATGTAGTGTGTAACTCCTCGTGGCCTTGCTCAAATCCTGTCTTGAAACATGTGTCTTAGATCAGTGTCTGCACTGGGCCAACGCACATTGCTTCCAGCAGCTCGGAGCACAGGCAGAGAAAATACGTATTTGCCACAAAAGACTGCAGCTATGTCCTCAGAAGGTTTTTTTTTTCTCTCTTTCCCACCAAGGCTGTACTAACCCCGGTAACAGCCAAGTCCAGAAGACACAGAGGTGAGATAACATCGCGTGAGCAGCCTTTCTCCTCTGCTGCTCTTTTCTGTCTCAAGGAGAGAAGTGGCATCTTTTCCGTGCTCCTTTTCCCCCGATTTCCCAAAATTTTCCCTATCCACAACAATGCATGTGGGATTAGCCTCCGCAGTCTCCTGCCACAGGATCTTTCTTTCCAGCTGAGATTTCTTGCAAAGCGCCAAAACGCAATAAGAAAAATTATTTTTAAGACCCGCACTGATGAGGGAAGGGTGCAGAAGAGAGCTGTGAAGAGAGCTCAGGAACACCTGTGAGGTTGTCCTCTCCATCCCCTCACCTGGGGGAACAAAAGCTCAGCATCCCGCATTACCATAGCACCAATAGCCGCAAATAAACGGCCCTCCTAAGAAAAGAACAGATGTGACAAAGATTGTTCCAGGGTCTATAGCAGACCACAGCCAAAGCAGAAGAGTCTAAATGCGCTGGGCTGGGATGGCAAGGGAAGTCACAACTGGGTTCCATCTAGGGGGAATTATTCTTACACTCAATTCATCAATTTATGGGCAAGCAATTCCACAGGCAAGGCTGACTTGATTAAACAGAGCCGTAATGACAGTGAGCGTAGGGAAGCATCCAGCCAAGTATGCAAACTAGCCTTCTTAGCCTAGAATAAAAGCTTCCTAACCAATAATTTCATGCTTTTATCTATACGATCATTAATACAGATACCAAACAATGCCAGCTCGACGTGGTGTCAAAGGCTCTGACAACCTCTAATTGATAATAAATAATTCAATTTCTACCCCAATCCAAAACTGCTGAATCTTGGGACATGTTCCAAATAAATGATTAAAAAGAACTTTGAATGTAATTATATCTAACACAATTGGGGATATTGCCCAGATGAAATTTACAGCAACTATTCAGAGCTACAAAATTTCAATGACACTGGCAACTCTTTATGCCTACCAGAAAATGAAATGTTCTTTACCCAGGCAATGGCATAGAGTGCATGTTTTATCTGACAGCTGTATGCCAGCAGCTCACCCAGGCCCACCATGCTTCCCACAGAGGTGCAGTCTTTCCCAAAAACACCCAACGGAATTGGGAGCATGGTTTTACAACAAACAGATTTTGCTGTTGTTGTTGTTGTTCTGTATGTACAGAACTTGATCTTTTTTTATTTTTTTCTGCTGCAGCTGATTCTTCTCCTCCTCCCAAGCTGCTTACATTACACTTAATGAAAGTTTATTTAGGAATTATCAGCCATAGTTCCTGGAATGAAACTAAGGCAACACATTTCAGCAAGAAAAGTGCCTATCAGCACAAACCTGAAGTGATGAATGCAGCATCTCTGAGACACACCAATTGTTCCCAGCAATTCCCAAACTCCAAAGCCAGAAGGAACACTAAACACTTAGTAGTGAAGACGGAGGACAAGTATTTGCAAGGGCATCCTTATTCAGGATTTGACTCCTATTTTTCTCTTAATAAATCACTTGCTGAAATCTTAGTTTCTGATCTGTAAAACAGGAATGACGGCATTCGCTTTGATTTCCTTGGATACAAGTTGTTGTGAATGCCAATTTTTCCTGTGAGAATGGTGTATTTAACTGACCTGAAGAAGTGGTGATGCTGAAGAACCTTTTAGATCTGCAGCAGTTATCTTTGTGAGCTCATATGGGAACAGTAGAAATGCACAGGGCCCACATGCCTTGTTGAACCTGTCCCGTTTCTTCATTCACAGTCCCTTCTGGAAAATTCAGCCTCGGTGCCACTAAAATGCCTACACTCACAGGCAGTGCAGACGCAGCATGGGTGTGAAGACGTGCAAACAGACCTATGTTGTCTATCTAAACTCCAATCGTTTCCTGAACCTACTTGGGTGTATTTCTCAGTCCTTTACATCTTACTATTTGTGAATACAGAAAGTGGCAGAAGGAAACACCAGCTCTGCATCCTTCACAACAGGCTGTTCTGGTCTCCTGGTGTTTACCTGGCAGAGACAGCAGCCAGCCTGGAGCAAGAGATCACCTGCAACGTCTGCAGGATCATGAGAACATCTGACAAAAGAAAATAGCTCCGTAATTTGGTGAACTTCACAACTGCCATGATCAGGTGAGCCAGGCTTGTTTCTTCAAGAAAAAGAAACACGAGGGAGGGAGGGTCGTGAGCACTCAGAAATGCGTCTAGTCCTGCGTTATCCAGAGCTGCACTGTGTGCCCCGTATCACACAGATATTAAACACAGTTTGCTACTCTCCAGCAGATCTAAAGCTACCACTGTGCTCTGAAGGATTTCAGATATGGGCCAGTTAGGCACCTTCGTATTAGTATTTCTATAACAGAAAGAGGCATTTATAACAATAATTTTAACAGCTGGTTATGTTAAACAGGAGACATAGTCCTAGATTTTAAGATCACTTAAACAAACTTCACTTGAAGCAAGAATGTAGTCCTATTGAAATCGGTGATTTACTGGCCTCTGTGGGACCAGCTCACGTGCCGAGATCAGAGCTGGAGCCTCTCTTCATGCTGGATATTCACCTGCCTCGCCTACAGGAGAAAATTCCCTCCCAGGTGAGAAATCCAAATGACTCCCCTTTATACATTTTCTTATACTAGATACTTTCTCTGAAGTATCTACCACTAGCTCTTGTAACAAAGAAAACATTATGTAAACCTACACTTCAATCTAGCAGTAATAAGCTAGTAAGAATGATGGAACTTTACCAGTTTCCTTTAAAAAGGGAAGAAAACTTTATAAACGCAATGAATACCTAACATTTGAAATGACTGAATTTTTTTTCACAACAATATTCACCAAAAGTTTTAAGTTGTTACCTAAATTCCATAAAATGTTATTTATATATATATATTCTATAAAAGGGAGAGCAGCTAACAGACAAATTAAATATCAGTAAATATAAGGATACCCAGTCACCAAAATACTGGATTGCTGGAAAATACCCTCAAAGTTCGTTGTGCTGTGTCCCTGTAGCATTTTCACTGCTGGGCCACAGGTACAGACTGTTTCTTCCAAAATAACTTATCGTTTATAGTGTAGTTAAGTCATGGATCAATAGTAAACATTTTCCATACACTTTTTTATATGAAGTTCAGTGAAGGAGAGTTTGCAGCATTCATTCAACAAGTCCCCATGGCAGAATCCTTTTTGAAAGATGAGAAGCCAGTAGCAATGTCAAGAGACATGTTAGAGAATGTTAAGACATGTTAGGCAATGTTAGAAAAGTCAAGTTAATATCCTGATTTCTCACTCCGTGTCTAGAGTGAAAGGGCATGAGATGCTATAGAAGAGCTGTATGCATCACCTCCAGAAAATGTGGCAACACACCCCTGCCAGCTGCTCTTCTGCTGAACAGAAGGGGCAGCACAGGGAGACTTGATTGAATCTCTGTTAAAAATAATTTCTCTAATAAAAAAAAAATCAAAAGCAAACAAGAAGGAAAGCGTATCAGAGCTCTACGAAGGGTCAGAAATGGGAAAGAGCAAAGCAGAAACGTGGAAAGGTGTATTAAAAAGATGGCATCACCTCCTTTACATGTCACCAAGTGTTTTGCCTTGTCAGCTGCAAACATCTGTAGTTCCCCACAGGTGCATAAGATGGGAGGAGGCTGAGTCTGTAGCACCAGCCGTACTCCCAGGGCTGGGTAGCTGGCTCCAGCCTTCCTGAACAGGCACAGGGCGAGCGCTGCTGAGGTGAACCCAGTTTAATAGGTTGCTACTTACAGGCTTAGGCTGATTTACAGGTGTTTGCCCTGAAATATGACCATCCATGTTATCACTGTTAATCCTCTCCCTAACAAGCCTCCTCCTCCTCTGAAATCCTCCCACTTCGATAGCTGGCTATTTTTGGAGGAGAAAACCACATGCATACCAAAAAGCAACAACAGCTCTGAACCTCCCCCCACGGGAAGGGCAGCCTGGCTATCACACACCCGACAGGTTGTCTGCGCAGCTCCGCACCTGACCCTGGGCTGCCTCTGACAGGGCAGGCATCAGCCATCTGCATGTGACAGTAATAACAGGGGTGTCACAGGGAGAGCACGCACGGACCTCGCGTCCTCCTTCTTTGCAGCCTGGTAGGAAGCCTCCTGTCGGCAACACAAGGCCCACGAAGCACAGCTGAGTGGCTCCTGTTGTGTCCTGGGGAGCAATATTTTCCATCTTTCTCAGCTGAAGACTTTTCTTCTGCTTGCTCTCTCACGCCCATGACCCTGTTTTGAGAACTGAGTCTCCATCCAGCTTGCAACCCAGTTTTGGATCCCAGCTTGAGACCCAGCCGGATGGAAGGAAGTGCAGCGCCCAGCGGCCGGAGCACCGTGAGGCTCTGTTCTGTACCTGGTGCATCATTCCCTGCACATACCACTCCAGTACCGTGGTAATGATTTGCAGGCAAACAGGAGAACAAGGTCCACAGTCTATGTAATCTAAACACAAAAAAAATCTTGCGATTGAAAGTAAATTTACAAAAGTAGATAACCTTTTTTGCCTTAAGAAATACATCATATGGGTTCTGACTGCGCTGCATTCATCTGTCTCTTAGCTTAGAGACTGCTGTGTTTGGTGTCTAGCTATCTACCACTCACAGCAAAATACAGCTGCTAGGAGCCCAAATCCCCATCAAGTCTCACATACAAAGCATAAGTCTCAGTATTCTGGCTGCTGCACTGCTCCATACCCACAGAACTTGCATTTTAGCCATTTTGAAGCATGGCCTCCCTCCCTTTCTCCCTTGCTTTGGGATTTTCACATGGCAGGTATGATGGGTCGGCAGGTCACGGTGAGCTCCATAGCTCTGCCAGGATCCTGGGCACGCTGTGGGTGCCTTATCAGCGAACCACACCCAGGAAAAGTGCTGCTAGAAGGCACCAGCCTAGTGCTGGGGGCCTTTTCCCATCACACGGATCAACACATCCACCTGGTGGGAAGCACACACCTATTGCAGAGCCCAGATGATGAGTCTGGGCATCAGGATCTCAGTCAACTCAGCGTATTCCATAACTCAGAGACTCAGATGCATAAGCACAAGCCTCCCATTATTTAACCCTGAAGAAATCCAGGAAGGTCCTAGAAATGCTTACAGACTTTCCAAGCAGCCAAGCAAAAAACAGTCATGAAGCCAAACTACACAGCGTAGAGATAAAACCGGAGAAAAGTCAGCAGGGAATGTGAGTTTCATCTCCAAAACAGCAGAGAAAAATCATCTTTGTACTGCTAAAAATAAGTCACATTGGAGCTCAGGACACTGCAGGCACAATCCTGTGCAAGATTTCCCATTTCTTTTCCGTACTACAGAGCCAATACCTCCAGTAAAAGCTGACAGCGACTCTAAGTGCTGATGGTGCAGGGATCCCATTCCCTGCAGCACGGAGTACAAGGGACTCCTCCTATGCTTCAGGTTTCATCTTCACCCCTCCTGTTCCTGGCCTTAAGAGAACAATATTTGGAAGTATCTGGGTGCCTGCCAACACACCACAGACTGCCCTTCAGTTTCCGTGGATGCTGCCGCTCCCCAAAAGTTTTCCCTGGGATAGACAGCAGCATTTTTGTATTTTTACCCTGTTCGGTTTTCCCGAGGGCTTCCTCCTTCTGTCCCCTCCTGGCTTTTTCTGATACATCCTGCGTCTGTTGTTCCCTTGCTATGTGTGCAGTTCTCTGTCTTCTATTCTTGCTCCTTTTTGCTCTAGCTCCGCACAGCAGTTACTTGTTAGTTACTTAAAATCCCAATAATTTAGGTCAAAAAGCCTGATGAATCTGATGTGGCTTGTTTCACATAAAAAGAGTGAAATTGAAAACCGCCTTATTCTTCTCAACTGAAATGCTGCATCCCTATTAATTCAGGTGTATAAATAACACTGTAATGCTGCATCAAGGGCTCTGCTGTGTGATTAAACCTGCTTCTCTGACCTGTAATTAGAAACTTTGCCTCTGAAAGGCAGTTTGCAGAGAAAAAAAGGAGAAAAGAAGGAACCAGCCCTCAGACCCAACAATTTTGTACTTAATAAATTATTCAGAGTTTTTGAAAGTTGAGCTGGATTTCCATCTGCTAGCGTTAAAGACCCAAATGGAAGAAGAATTGAAGGATTCTCACTGCAGAACACAACATTACAGGGCACGGGGCTGGAAATAAGAAGCCAGCTGAGAAGTTCTCGGTGTCCTCTTTCTGTCCCTGTTCAGCTGCTGCCTTTGCACCCCCGTACATCTGACAGGTCCTGGAGTAACACAGAGTGACTGTCCGCCAGAGTCCCACTGAATCACGGTCATGTTTTTGGAATATAATATTAGAAGAAAACTCCCAAATTCAGTGAATGCTTTGTTAGTGTCAGCAGAAGCAGACAATAAACACACAAAAGAGATGGTGATGGTCACGAGCAGAAAAACAATATAGAGACCAGACTGCATGGTCACACACAAGTAATACACGTAACATTTTCAAGACAAGTAACCTAAAGATGAATTCATTAATGATTACACTGATCTTTTGCCCCAGGGCCAGTTAGAGAGTACAGACTATTGTACTAGCAATGATGGTAGTCTCTGTTAGTGTTAGGGTACGGCTGATGTAAGGTGAATTTCTCCCTTGGAAGCGGGGAGATGGCAATGTCTTTTTGTCCCACAGTCTTAGTAAGAAAAACTATCATTCATTAGATAGTTATAGATTAATTTTAACAACAAGAATAGACTGAACAAAATATTCCAATTGCTATAAAGGATATTACCAGTCTCTCCTCTTTCCATAAACAGGGGATAGAACAAGCTTTAGACCACTAGGTAACACGAGAACTGACCCCAGGACGAGCGGTCTCTGGCCTTGGGTATTTGGCAGCTGTTTCCAGAGCGCTGCTTGATTTCAGATCAGAGATTTTGTGAGGAATTCCTCCGCTGGTTACACCTATAATCTTTGTGTTGAGGGTGTGACTGACATCCCGGTTTCATTCCTCTTTGTTTTCAGGCTGAAGTTTGCAAGGCCTCACACTGGGAGAATGTAGAGTCTGATAGTTTTGTGTATAATTATCTTTCTCTAGGAACCTCTTAAGGTTGATCTGGAGTTTCAGGGAAGCCTTATAATGGAGATATTAGGTTTAAGGGGGCTTACGTGAGAGAGGAGAAACCTAGCATTTATACATCAAGGATCCTTTGGTCAAAATACCAGACATCACTAAATTCTGGATTACTTTCTGTCTTCTACTGTGGTTTAGACATGCACAGTTTTAACACAAAGAACATGTTAAATCTACCAAATATTACATTGTCACTGGTGGAACTGTCTTCATCCCAGGTTGCCCAAGTTTGTACATGTATGAGGTGCAGAGCCACGGAGATCACGCCCCTGGTATGAGTGTGCTGGACTGCATGAAACAAAGGAGCCCTTCAAATTCAATAACAACAACAAGAACTTTAAGTAATCTTTTGTGTTTGTAATATGTTAGAGTCCAAGTTTATCACAGAGCTGCCAGAATATAAATCTGATATAAAGTACTTTGGATTAGATAGTGCAGCAGAAAGAGCTTTACTGGGATATTGTGACAAGTTTTATGAACTTCTTAAAGAAAAAGAACTTGGAAATTCCAGCAGCGTTGTTAAGTTATTGCTTTGCGAGCTTGAACACCCAGAACTAAGAAGGAAAGAAGAAGGAAAGCTAAGAACTGCACAAAACAGAGCAGTACTTGGAACACATTAAGGCTCGTTTGTTTTTCAATCGGCATTTTAAGTCAGTACATAAAGCTGCGTCCTGTGAACCCGGCACACTCTACCTTCCTCAAGTGCAGCCTTGGGTTCTCCTCCTCCCCATTTTTACAAGTCCTCAGAATGAGTCCAGTATCACCTCACTACTCTTTCCTCCAAGGGCCTCCCTCATCTCCTAACGCTGGTATGAGGCATAAGCCACGCTCCCCCACCTCACAAATGCCTCATGTGCCACTTTCCAAGTCCCTCTCTCATCCTCCTTCTCTAATGCCCTGGGCATGCGTGTGCCCACATGCAGGCTGTGCACAGGTTGCTGCGATGCCAACATTTTCCTCTTCAGGAATCCTCTTCCCACTCTCCTCTTTGGGAATTCCTCATTCTCTCCTACAACAGCAGCTCAATGTCCCATCTACCTCCTTTTGCTGAGTAAAAGGCTCCTCTAAACATCAGTCAGACTGTCTGTGCAGACCTACACTGCTGCCGCAGCAGGGTTCCTGCAGCTCCTTCATACTAGGATTGCTGTATGTCCATCATTCCTTTTCCTCCTAATTTTGGATCTTTGTTCTCCTCCAATTCTGTCAGGATTCCAGGTGCTACAATGAAAAATTACCTTAAAAAAAATAAAAATTGTTCTGTATTTATTATATTCCAGTGACTCTGAAGACCATCATCTCTGTCCCTCAGTACAAATATTTTTCTAGCTTCCAGAAGGCAAAGAGGGTTCTGAAAATCAAGCTGGATTTCTGTGCATCAGCTGAATCAGAAGGTGCCACTTCTTCATAGCAGCTTTGCAAATGTGATTGAAGCCTGCAGCACAATGCTGTGCTCCATGGGACATATCTGACCCACACACTGCCTTTTCAACTCCCTGCGTTTTCTAAATCATGTACATTATGAGTGAATAGGAAGAAAATGTGTAAACAGGAACAGAAAAGGTCACTGTGAGTTCATTAATTCTGATCACTTAATAAGCTGTAAATTGAAGTGCATGAATTCCATTCTCTAAACACCAGGATAAATTTGAAGAATCTCTATTGACTTA
The DNA here is from genome assembly GCF_964211835.1 of Anser anser. Taxonomy (NCBI): domain Eukaryota; kingdom Metazoa; phylum Chordata; class Aves; order Anseriformes; family Anatidae; genus Anser; species Anser anser. The sequence goes on along the minus strand of NC_139739.1, from coordinate 11,498,916 downwards.
ATTTACCCTGATATGCATTAGAATAGTTTCTGGTGCATTCAGAATCAAAATAGTTATTACAGCAACATTCAGGACCAGAAGGCACCTAGTTCCCATTTAATAACTAAATGAAGGACAGACTTAAAAAAGCATCAAGCCCACCACATTTTAAAAAAATAAAAATAAAGAATTCTCGTTTAAAGGCAGTGCAGAGGCACGGCCCTAGTGCCCAGCTACGCTCGGGCTGCCAGGCCTGGCCTTAAGAAGCAGGGTGATACTTTGCACCTGATCAATGCGAACACCCTGCTGTGCAGGGAAGTATGGCTACTGCCCTCCAGATGTGTTTCCAACAGAAGAAAAAGATGAACCGTGTACAAGGAGACAGAATTACTTGGGCAACCTTGCCAGACAAATATTCAGAGTGGTACTGATACATTTCAGAGCTCCTTTGCTTAGAGGTCCCCTTGTAGGTTGTAAGGAGTCCAGGTGGAGATCTTCCTACTCAAAGACAAGGATTGCTTTGGAATTCTTTCTGGTTAGGATGCTGTCCATAAAATCTTACATTACTTTTCTTGGAATACAAAACATTTGTCCCCTTCCAGGGACCAAAATGAATCCCGAACTTTTTCATCAGCACTAAGTTTCAGAAACAATAGAAGAGGACATCACGATGGAAGAAGGAACCTGAGAAGTTCTGGAGAAAAACAAATCGCTGAAGCTGCTCAGTCACAATACCACGAAGTTGTCTGGGTCTTCTGCATGAAAGTAGCTCTAAAGTGATGCCCTTAAAACATGCAGCCATGACTGAAACATGATCAAGCGAAATGTCTAGAGGGCTCCTCCTGCCGGCTGTTTTCTTAGTAGTCCAAGCCCTTGGCAATAGACCTGATTTTCGGTTTGTCTTTAAGAAGCTGGAAATCAAGGGAGGCCAAACTAATGCAACGCCTCTCTTATTTGTCGTAGCAATAAACGGGCGTGATCCCACCGCGCCTCTTGTACTGCTGCCCACTTGCCCTGACTTTCCAGAGATGCTGTGCCTGATGTCAGCGTGGGGAGCAGGGCAGCGTGGCAGCTGCAGAGAGCTCGGGCAGCACGAGGAGCAAAGATGAGCCTGGCTGCCTGTGACATCAGGGCAGGCAGGGACAGGGACCTCAGTGAGCACAGGCGCAGGGCCACAGTGCCTGAGCAGAAGAACGGAGCAGGCCTGGTCACGGTAACCAAGCTTAGCCGGGAGCCCAGTGCCCGTCAAACACCCCTGGAGGTCCGAGGCCAAGCCAGAAAGTCAAGTCAGGGGCAGCAAGGGCCACACACAAACACACCTACAGCCTACCCCAGACAAGGACAGCTCTGTGCTGCAGCTCCCAGGGGAAGCGGGGAGGCCCCAGCAGGCTTCTCACGGCACTCGGGTCGCAGGCTACAGCCCACCGCATCAGGGCAGACCTCCAACACGGGCAGCCAGACCTGCAGGACAGGGGGAAGAGGTTGCAGAGTGAGCTGGCACACGCAGAGCCCTGACTGCACGCTGCCCAGCACAGTCAGCGAGGAACACAAAAATTGTTTGAAGTGCTGACAAAAGAACCTGGGTACAAACGTGCCAAAAGCGTTGGCAGTGTGAGAGGCTGACAATCTACACTTCAGATGTGTCAGGGTCTGGTCAGGACTGACATTTGTAGGGCATTGTCTGTGTGGTTTTGTTTTGGTACTCTGCTGGGAAACACTTCTTTCAAAGCCAGAATAATTTTAAAATTGCCACTGGGGTGTAATGACAAAGTCCCTCCAAGTTTTTCACCCCTAACTGAAAAAAACAAACAAATGTAAACTAATCCTGGCTTCCCATGAAAAACCCACCCACACCAAATACTCCTCTGTGACACTTTGAATGTTCATTTTTTTGGCCAAACTATGCCCCAAAAGGAGAAAGCAGATGAGACACGCTGGCATCCCTTTTCCTGCCTCCTCACTGGTGACATTTGCCATAACCCTGCATCGGCCAGATCTCACAGGTACGTGCGCCGGTCCAAAATCCCAACCCTGCCGGCATGAGGAGGCAAAACATCCTCAGGCTACAAAGCTCAAGTGGCAGGTGAGAACTATCTTCAAAAAATGAGCTTGTCAAGTCAACAGGGGGAAGAATAACCCTTTGGAAAAGGTTGACCGTGATTATCTTATTGAGTTACAACGGGAAAATTCAAAGGCAGACACAGAGGGGAAGGGAAACAATGTGAGGTGAGTATCCCAGTAGTGTTCCCAGCTGGACTGACACTGATACACTGCTTAGATAAAGATAGTCGGCCCTGCAAAAACTGTGTGGCTAAAGCAGAGAGCAATGGTCTACTGGAAAAAGAACATTTTTTATCAATATTGCTAAAAAGCATCTATAGAATATAAGAGCTATTTTGGAAAAAAGTCACATATACAACAGGGACCTGTAATTCTGCTAAGCTGGCCAGGGATACATTTTGTCTCCGTCTGTACAGAGTACTGAATGTATACAGGACTGTTAATAAACGTGATTCCTCTGCCAAGCAATTGTATTTCTGTACTTTATATTTCCAGTGTGAAAACTCTAATGAAACATTTTAAACCAAAGCCGTTTCCTTGGAGCTGCCTCTGACCTTCTTTTCCTCCTCTCCCCGCCAAATCTCCCTGCTAGGCTGAATTCAGACCTAATGTCTGCTCCTCCCACCAGGCTTTTGGATATGTGACAATATCCCAGTCACTGGAGCTGCGCCTGCTGGTGTCCATTGTCTTGTGTCCAGTTTGGGAGAGTGCTTTTAAGGAAAAGCCCGGAATGAAATTTATGAAGAGTACAATGATTTACAGGAACGGCCAACTATGCAGCTAGTTTCTGCACGCATCTAACAGCGGCTTGTGAGTTTTTGGCAATTAGTTCACAATGTTGCAGCATGGGAATGGTTTAAGGCTGATGAACAGGCTTTTGAAAGTTTAAAAGAATCTGAAACACCAATCCCAAAACACCGCAGTCCTGTGCAGCAGCTAGAGCTGCGGTAGGATACTGGGGGGAAGGGTGTGCGTGTGTGTGGAGTCGCCTAAAACCCGCCACACGGAGCCTGTTCCGCTCACTGGCAGCGCCCTGACAGAACAAAAAGGGGATCTGCACGGACAAGAGGAGCTGCCGGCTGCGCGCTGTGGAATGCACCGGTTCAGCCGTGGGCACGGTGCGGATGTGCCTCCTGACTACAGCCACTGCTGCCTACAGCCAAGCAACTACATCACGTTACTGAGGCCCCGGAGCGAGGAGAGGAGATAACGCAGCCTCCAGGAAGGCCAATACCCGTAACCTGCTGCCCGGGGTGGGACGGGGGTGGGCTGTGGAACAGGGAACTGAGACCCTCAGCCAGGCACAGCAGAGTGCTGCTGATGCGAGGCCCAGCGGTGCTCACAGCACGGCGGGGTGTTAGCCGAAGGAAAGCGATGTGCCTTCTTCAGGGTCAGTTATAATCTGTGGGGACATCATATGCCCGTACCCCACAGCGTCACCTGTGTTACTCTCTGTGATGGCACACGTACAGCCCGCCCTGTACAGTTCAGGTACAGAAACAAACACAGACCTTAGTACCGAGTCAAACTGCTTTCACTACAAACATTTACCGTAATCACACTGCAAATAGGATGCCAAAACCTTCGCAGATATTTATCCCACATTAAACCAGTACCTTACTTAACAAACGTTTTCATTCCAAGGCCAGCTACCTGACAGGAATTCACAACTAGCCCTGAGCTACAAACTCTGAACTTTCCTTCTTCTGCCCCCTCTCCCCCCTTCCTCCAGAGTTCTGCAATTTGCCAGCCTCCTTTATGTCTCAGTTAGGCCCTCACAATGCGAGGCAGGCAGACCCATGTGCCCACAAACAGAAGAGCTCCTCCAGCTCACAATAACTCAGCAGGTTTCTGTGATTTTCAGAGGCTGCATTACTGTGTGCCCATGTCTGCTGTCAAATTACTGCCTGGACACGGGCTCCATGGCTAACCTCAGCCTTACCCCAAACACAAAACCGTCCCCGAGCCCTCAGAAACATTCATCTTCTCTTTCAGCTCTTCTTACGAAGCAGTGTAAACCTGGCTGATGTTTCTAGGAAATAAAGAGCACGCTTACCCCTCCGAAGACTTATTACGGTTTTATGTCCTCTTTCTGCAACCTACTGAGCGTGGCTGTGCTCCATATCATGAAGTTAAAAACACATCAAAAGAGATTTGAAGGGTGGACGGTCCTCCTGAGGTTTCTACAGGGAAACGGAGATAAAAGCCATAAAAAACAATCCTTCACACATAGCAGAGGTTGAAAAATAAAATCTAAACTTAAGTTCATTTTTCTCTGTAGTGCAAGTCCCATGACTCTTCTAACTCTTCGCTGCTTGCCATGGCCCTGCCTGTAGCCTTACAGCAGTGAGGAAAATCCCAGAGAACAGCTACTGCAACTTTAGCCACCTTCCCCTAAAACCCCCACCCTGCCCAACCCTGCAGTCCCAGAGAGCTGTGCCTGGAGCCCCTGCGAGGGAAACAGTTACTGCCGTGTCCTGCCTTGTTTTAAGTACCTGTATGTAGAAAAGCTGGCAGAGACTGTACATGCACCATAACTGAGGCAGGATTTCCTCAAGTCCAAGGTGGCACTGCTGTAATTGCTGTCGTCTGTTTCGACCTTCTCCTCGAGGTGTCTCCACCTCCCATCACAATGTCACAGCAAAACAAGTCCCACGGTGGTCTGCAAAGCAGCAAAAGGAGCAAACGGCAAGACAGAACTGACATTGTTTACACTTCATAAAGTTAACTCTAAATCAACAATTTGGAGAAAATAGCACTGTTGCATAAGAAAGCAGACAAAAGCAGTTATTTGACAGACTGTGCCACTTAATAGCAACACTTTGCATATATAAAGCACTCTGCACCCTGAATTCTCAAAATGCCTTGGAAAAAAAAGAACATACTACTGTTCTTCAGTGCTTTACAGGAATAGTGATGCATGAGGCATTCATAGGGCTTGGCAAAGTGAAAACTGACCATCAGAAAGAAGAACAGAATCCAGGCTTTTCAGTCCCTATTACTCACTGATGTGCATTATTTTCAGGCAGCTCTTGGTCTTAGTCATTTTACTGCAGGTTGGATAAGAAGGAGCACTAAAGCGGAGAGAAATATGTGTTCTACGTCTTAAAACAAGATTTTCCTGGTGGAACGGCAATAAGGATACCCTGCAGCCTTAGGTTTTCTCTGCAGCCATAAAGCCTGCATCCTCTTGACTGTGCTGGTAGCCAGGATAACCCCCAATCCATATTCTATGCCTAGCGCATGCTGCGGGAGGCAAAGCTAACAAAGGCTATGACAGAACTCCATCAGGGAAGTCCTTTTGGGCCCCATTTCCATCAGCTCATAAAAGGGACAGCCTGGACCCACATGCTGGGCTCTGCTAAGGCTGCTCCAGGCTGCAGCTCTTCATTTGCAAAAGAAATGACCCATTCATTTCTCTCTGACCTCTGCAGACACTCCAGACTGCTGACCTCATCTGCTGATGGCCCCCACCGCTGCTGCGAGCTTCCTCAAACAGGTGCTCCCGGAATAAAACCTCGGCCTTCCTGGGCAAGCTGAACTAAGGCAGCTTCAGGAATCCTGCAGCAGGGCTCCAGGGGGGCCGTTCATGCATAGGCTGGGAACCAAGAGCCCTCAAAGCATTTATTTCCTATCCAGAAAATAAACAGCCCTGTGGAAAGGAGAGACAGATGAGAGGGTGTAATTTTAACTGAGTAAAATGAAGTTAAAAAAACATACACCTGCTTGTGGGCACCTGTGCACTGGACAACACAGCAAATCTCTTCTCTGCAGCTGCTGGCAGCTGCATCTTGTGCGGTTCTACACAGCTGTGCGTGGTTCTACAGGCAGGCCCTGTGGCTCCTGCAGAGAACCGAGTGGCTCGTGACTGGGGTATTCTTGCCTCTGCAGCAGATTTCCAGGCTCGATGTTGTGTTGTGTTGAAGGCTGAATGGTGACAGCGGTACTTCAGCAGGGGAATCCGCATGCTTGTATTGCATTCCAACACAAAGACCCATCTCTTCAGACTGCTCATCACCCACATTTATGTTTCCACTCACAGCTTTAAAACAAAGAGCATCACAATCCACGTTGACTTCTGTTCTCCCACTCTGGAGAGAAGATGATGCCACTCACAGCTGGAACAGGGTACGTGAGCACATGGGCTTGTCAAAGGCCACAAAGGCATTCTGGGGCTGAACCGGGAACTCAGAGCTGTTTCTGAGTCCAAGTTCAGAGCCCTGTTCACCACATTAATCTCTATACAACAACATTTTTCTACTTTGCAGAGAGCAGGAAGCTTTCGGGTACGTCTGGAAGAATGCTGAGGTACTCGGATGGAGTCCCAGATGTACACAGCACAGACTAAGAACAGTGGTACCGTCATGAAGGAAACTAGCTCAGCTCTTCCACCGGCCTCCGAAGAACACCCAATTATCAGAATGAACAGAGCCATCTTCAGCAAGTGAACTGTTCTGGAAGCTGATCTGCTTGTTCCTATTGCCATATACACAGTGGCTCTGCTACTGGCAGGAGAGGCCTGTGAATCAGAGCCCGAAGTCTGATGCAAGAGAAATTGGGTGTCTCAGGCTGCTTTCCCCAGCGGAGAACAACCCTATTAGTTTGAGAAAGTCCCCTGCCTGCTTTCTCTCTGAGTAATTAAGAGAGAAATCCTCCTCTCAGTGACCCCAATGCTCTCAGCCGAGGCTGATTTACACATGAAAGGCACCCTCCGAGGGGCTTTCTCCCTTTCACATTCACAACCAGGCGGGACCTATAAATAAAACCTTGCTGAGAACAGGAGCTTTCAGGAAGGTCTGTATATGTGCGTAAATGTATGTAAGAGAAGGGGACTGGATGCGTGCACTTGAGAGCGCGTGTGTCTGCGTGCATATGTGAAGAGTGGGCGACAGAAACGTGCACTCGCACCCCAGCCCACATGCAGACGAGTGCACTTGGAAGAGCATCTGCACGGACGTGTGAGTGTGCACAGGTAGCCTCAGGGGAGCACTTAGGGGAGTGGGGGGACATACAGGCTGGTTTCCAGCTAGCACAGTTCCGGAGGACTTTCATCTGAGCCAGCCGAGTCACTCTAGAGTTACACATGAAAAAAACGAGAGCAGATTTAGACCCAGTTGTGCTTGAGGGCATGCCTGTGATGCACTTTCCCTCTATAGAGCAGCAGAGTACTTGCAGATATGGTATTTCTACATTGCTTTGGATACAACGTGGAAAGTAACAGAGACTCGAGCCTTATGGCATGTGCTCCTATGTTTCCTTAACTCAACGTGAGATTTTTAAAAGGCTGCGTCTTCTCAGCAGCCCGGGATACAGAGAATAGCGTGATATTCTCCAGAGCTGTCATTACTAGAAAGCAAAAAAGTGTTGTTTTTTTTTTTTTTTTTTACAGTTTGTTGGTACACAACCCCCCTCCCGAAAGATTGAAAAATAAACAACAGGACTGCTGCCAGGAAAATGGTCACGAAATCAAAAAAATACTCTGACTGCCTTTACATGAATAAACAGTATAAACCCCAAAATGCCTAGATTTGAATCCATACTCTCTCTCCCCGCTGTCCTGTTCACCCACGTGTCCACGTAGCCAGGATATTTCCCTTTCCATGAGGCCTAAGAAGGACCCTACACAGTTTCCAGGAAACTGGCGGTTAGTGTGACCCCTCCTAATACAAAACAGGTGACACACATCTCCGAGCCAAGCCGGAGCAGACTGCAGGGTTTCATAAAGCAGGTACTGGACTCCGAGTCTTTGCCCCAGTAAGGGGGGGCTTTTTAAGACGTGGCTACAATGTGATAATTTGAGAAGTGCAAACTATTTTACCCCTTCACTCCTTAACAGCCGAATCATTTGCTTACTGAAAACGTGTCTGCATTCTGTGCTAAGGCCAGCAGCTGGGCTGTGCTCACAGGGCACCTAGGCTAGCACCACTGGAGCTGCACCCGCTGCCTGGCAGGAGACCCAGATCAGTGTGCGAGAAGGGAGCCTGTGTCTGTGCACCCTGCACCACGCTGATCTCGTAATTACCACTTGCAGCCCTTGGATCTCTCCCCTACCCAATTCTTATGCAAAAATTCAGCAGAAGCAGGCAGAAAAAAAAAAAGCACAAAGCAGGAGACAGGAGTGCAAAACCTCACAGAAGCACACAAAGCGCAAAACGTCTCTTCTGGCAGTTCAAAAAAACTCTTCCCTGCTACTTGCACTAGGCAGAAGTGTGTGAGCAGGGATGCAGAGCTCCCCTCCTACTGAGCTCGCAGCTAAAGCCCTCCCCCAGTTCCCAGGGTCTTCAAATGAAGATTTGCATAGCACTTCCAGATCATTCCCGAGAGAAGGGACAATGGCTCTCTCAACGCCCTCTTCCCCCCCTCCCTCCTTCACTTACAAAGCTGATAAAGCCCTGGTGAAAAGGGGAACAAAGGATTTACAGATGGCAGAATATTGATTTCCGCAGTTCCAGGACTACAGGGGGAAGATGAAGAACCCCCCAGAAACTCTGTGAAGTTTGAGACACGGGCACGATCTCTGCAGCACCAACTCTGCACTAGTTACGAAGGTGCCCAGGTCAGTACCTGATGGAGGGCACATTGCTATTCCGGAGGGATGAGCGGGCCCCTGAAAACCTCCAAACACAGAGAGATGAGATTACAGCCTGCACTCCCAGTGAGCACAGTTGTTCCCAAACCTGCTAAGCAGAGAGGTGCCTCCAGTGAAAGCAGTTTGCCACCAGGCGGGCCAGTCCGGCATTGCTCCAGGAGGCTCCAGCCCCAGCAGACAGTATGGAAGGCTTTTATAAATCTCAGCTCATCACCGGTTCATGCATTATCCATGTTCTCTTCCCCCTGCTATCCAGCTTTGCAGCTAGGAAAAAAAAAAAAAAAGGCAAAAGACTTTTGAGAATGGGCTTTGATTGTGAAATAAAGTGAAACCTATTGCGGAACTCGCTTTTAGGACTGTTATCTGAAAGCTAACGCTCCCTGCCTCCATAAGCATTTCCATGCTTAGAACAAGCCTAAACTTTCTTGTGTTACAAACTTTTTTTTTCTTTTTCTTTCAGCTTGGCCAGTCAACTCCACCTCTGCTGGACATCAGCTCACTGCAACCATTCAGATTTTTGCTGAACTGCACAGCAATACAATGCAAAGTGTTCAAATCAGACAGATGCTGCATATCCAACAGGAGGTGCTTAGCGGATATCCGAGTCAGGTTACAGAAGTCCTGGCCTGATCTCCACCTATCCCACCACGACACTGAAAAAAAAAAAAAAAACTTCCTGAAAGTGACTAGCTCCCACCACTTTGTTTATCTCTTTATTTTAACTAAATCGTGTAGCATTTCTGCACTCAGAAGGCTCCCAGTATTTGATTTAGGATCACATTTTTAAGGGCGACCAGCTAGTTTCTAAATCGAGTGATAGAGATCTGTTTTGGAAAAAACTCAGTCTGTTCTGTAAGGCACCAGTGAGTACAAAGGGTGGTTTTCACACCATAGGTCAGTAATCAAAGGTAGCTACTGAGGCAGCGGCAGGGTTGGGTTCATTCACCAGTGTTTTCCCCAAAGCTCTGTATAAATCTATGCTGTTGTGATGAACAGAATCATCACAGTGATGATAACCATTGCACATTGTACAGTTAAGAATATTTTATAAAATAGTATCAAAACATTCCTCACAATTCTATTCTTAGAATAGCTTGTTTTCTTCAAATACTTGTCTGGCTTCTGTCAGCTAGAAGAAAATTTTCACATGGACTCTTTTGTGTATTTAAGCAGTCACTCCCAACTTATGCTACTTTTAAAGAAGAGTGAATCAGCCCCATTAGTCTCCTGACATACCTAATATAGAGATTAATTGCAGCTATTGGGACGATAAAGCCTGAGAAAATCCCATTTTAAATGAGCCCATAATGAAGCCGCCAGCACACTCAGGCTGAGAACAGACCTGAGCCCCATTTGCAGTGCTCTCCACGAGCCCCCTGGAGTTCCATGAGTGGAAGCAGCACTCACAAGAAACTGCTTGTAACCCGGGGCAGCTGCGCTAAGAGTTAGTTGCCAGTGCTAAATAAGCTCTCAGACCATTCTCTCCCCTGAAGAGCACTTTCAGGGCTGTCAGAGGAGTAAAGGTGCCAGAGGGAACCAGGGAGAAGCACACCTTGGCTGCTCTCACCTCATGCTGTCTTTTGAGGCTATTGCAGCAGCACAGCTCAAAATCTTTTCTGGAGTCCCACTTTATGCCTATTTCCTCACCATAGGCAGCAGTTTACTACTCGTTTTACTGATTTTTTATTTTCTCTCCTTTGCTCTCAAATGACCACGCAAACAGCTTTGGAAGCATTAATGTCTGTTGCTTGCTTACAGTTGTTTTTGCCATAAACAAGAGTATTTTTGTTTAAGTTAGTTCCTGCTGCAGAACAACATTATAATTTGCTTTAAGGATACAGGACTCCATCCTGGTTACAGCAGGTCAGGCTGGAGCCTTCCTGCGGATGTTCTTCTCCTTGCTTTTTACCCTTCACATCCCTTATCTCCCTTGCTTCTGCTAGCACGAGGCTACCAGTCTATTTTCTTTCAGGTCTCCTTATTCCCTCAGCTACAGCCTCCAAACCTCCCTATTTTGTTAGGCGCTCCCCGTTACCCCCGCCTTGGCGCTGCCCCCCGACCCTCAACCACCCCCCCAGCGCCAAGATGGCGCCGCCTCCCCTTCCCTCAGCGAGGCTGCACGAGCGCGCTCACGTGACCCCCCCCCCCAATCCCCGGGCCACGCATGCGCAGCAGCCAGCCCGCAGCCCGCCGCAGCTCAAGGTCAGGCGGGGGGCGGAAGCGCAGCGCCAGGCCCGGGGCCCGCTTCCGGTTCCGGCGGCGGCGGAGGAAGATGGCGGCGCTGGGGAAGGGCTCGCGGCTGCTGCGCGCCGCCCTGAGCTCGGTGCCGGGACGCGGCCTGGCGGCGGCGGCGACCCACGAGGCCGGGGGAGGTAACGGGGCGGTGGCGGGGCGGTGGCGGGGGCGGGGGGGGAGCTGCCCTCGGGCGGCGGGCGCGGTGCCCCCGGGCCTGAGCCGTGCGGTGCCCGCAGCCAGGCTGTGGAGGACGCTGACCTTCGTCGTGGCCCTGCCCGGCGTGGCCGTGTGCATGCTGAACTGCTACCTGAAGGCGCAGCACGAGGGCGAGCGGCCCGAGTTCGTCCCCTACACGCACCTCCGCATCAGGACCAAGGTACGGGTGCCCCTGTTTCACCGCCCCGCTCCTCCTCCTCCTCCTCGCCGTGACCGCGGTGCCACCCGAGCACAGCTCTTGGTTCCTGAGCTCCTGAGGCGCCGTGTGCATAGCCACGGTCTGAGCTCGCGGCTGTCTGACACAGCACGCTCCTCGCAGCTCAGGTGAGGGATCCGCTGCACACACAGGCCTCCCCCCAGCCCCAAACAATCCCACTAACGCCTCGCTGATAAACGTTACATCATGGAGCTGCTCTGCTTACCTCAGGCTAATACAGAGCTGCCTCCCCAAGTAATCCTGCCGAAAAATGTTAAGTCATGGAGGGAGCTGCTCTGCTTACTGATGCAGACCTGCAAGCTAACAGAGGTGATCCCCAATTCTCAAAGCAGGGGGTCCTCGTGGTATGGTACAATGGATTTATATGCTTAAGTGACAGCCGTGACCTTGCTATCTAAAGGCTTCCAGCTAATGGAGATTATTTGCTAGCTCTTGCTTTCTCCAGCCTGGAAGCAGTGCCAACTTGCGTGAGTCCATGTGTGCTGTTGAGCCCACAGTTGCTGTGCTGCATTAGATCCTTCAGTTACCTGTCAGGGCTTTATTGTCTTTCTTCTTCCGACAGCCCTTCCCCTGGGGCGATGGGAACAAAACTCTATTCCACAACCCTCACGTTAATGCTCTCCCAACCGGTTATGAAGATGAAAACTGAGATGCTGACCACAGCCAGGACTCTGGCTCTCCCTGTGTTCGGACCAGGCTGCTCTGTGGGAACCATCACTTAAGAAAAACCACATTCCTTCTACAGTCAAGTTGAACGGTGGTGCATGCTCCACCCATACTTGTGTAGAGGTCCTTTAAATAAATAATTCCAAACTTGAATTCAGGATCTGACTCTTTTGTTATCCTGTGACTCCTTACAAGTTCCATATTTTGGTGTTGAAGCTTCCCCACAGGACAGTGCAGGAGCAAAGGGTTGGGCCAGCCCAATGTTGATGCCTGCTCCTGTGTCTGGTAACACTGACAAGTCATGCGTTCATCATGAAGAACATGAAACGGAATAATCAAACATAAAATGTAGTATTATGTTTGGTTTAAATGATCACTGTCATCCCACGTTCAATATTAGCCTAATAGCTGTTCATCAGTTGATAAAAATTCAGTAGGTACTGAGGCACGTCCTGCATAGTCAACTGTTGGGATATTTAGGAGGCACGAGGCAGCTCCCTTACCCAGCCCTTCCTGAGTTGGAATTCCAGCAGAGATGTTTAACTTAAGCCCTGCGTGCCTTCCCAACATTGATCTTTAGCTCTCAGGTTCTCTGGTACATCAGCACAGCTGTTGTTCACACCCATGCTTTTCATAAAGCTGCAGGCTCGTTGTACAATGTTCTCATACAGATGGTACATACCAAAGCGATTTTTGCTCCATTGCATGTCTATGTGATATATACCATCGTCACTCAGAAGCTTCTTAGCTTTGCTCGTTACAGTTTTCAAGGGGAACCTAGGAGATCTTAATTATCTCCCACAGATAACAATTCTAAGGCCCCAAGTCTGTTCCAATACGATGTTAATTTTGAAGTTTTTCTTCTCCAAGTCAACTGTTTTCCAGTTCCCTCTGCAGCTTCTACATTCTTTTGCACAGTATGAAAAAGAGAAGCTATGTCTGTGCTGCTAGTACTGTTTTTCCCCAAAGGAAGAACGCAGCAGCTTACCCGGCACCCTGCTGCTGTCACGTGAGCCAGGTGGGTGAAATCCAGCAGCGGGTGCTGCAGGACGCCCTGCCCCGTGCTTCAGTGCAGATTTCATCTACTGAGCTCAGCAGAACACTGTAATGAGATGACTTCAGACAAGCTTTTATATGTTAAAATGTAAAGAACAAGGCACTAATGGGCACAGTTATTTTAGAGTTAGCTGGCAAAATACCACCACATTTATTCCTACGTGAAGATTATAGAAAAGCAAAGTGGTTGTACGTATTATTCCTTAAAAAAACACTACCACCTACTTGTCAGACCTTAAAAAGCTATTTGTGCTGCTCCTGGAGACGTGTCCCTTAACTTACCAACCAAAAGTGATTTTATTTACACCTGAGTGACCCAGCAGTAAGCGGTAACAGCTTGTTTGGTAGGTGCCCCGTTCAGCCCTGTACGGATTGCTTTGCCAGCTGTCTGACGCACCCGTGAACAAGCGTGGTTAACCCGGGCTGTGTGACTGCTCGTGGTTAGGCCACCCCTGAAGACAGGGGGCACAATGTGTGCGTAGCCCCAGCGTGCTGTAGTTTCTGATCTACACAAGTATCAGGCTGCTCTGCGTTTGCAGTAGTTACTCGGAAGCTGTGGTGCAGACAAGCCAGCTATGGTTTGAGAACTCCAACTTTTTAATTAAAAAAAGCCTCTGAATGACCCTTCTAAAAGTGCTTAAGAGCATGATACTCACTTTTTTCTCCTCACTGTTATTCTAGGACAATTAGGAAGTTCACTTCTCTTTTGTCCCCGGTCCAGAATATATTGTACTCTTTTAGCTGTGTGGGTGTAGAGGGGACAGTTTGGCTGATTCCTGCCCCAGTGCTCAGCGGGCCACTGGGTGAGGTGCAGTGGGTCCTGATCCCTCGCTTCTCTTTCGAACACCCCGCCTCTAGCTGTGAGATCTGCAGGAGTAAAGCTCTGCTGCTGAAATACCTCAGGATGAACAAAGTATGAAACAGATTTGGAGAGGAAAAGGGTAATTCCTAGTAACTCCTTCACAACTACACAAGAAGTACCCACCATCAGCAACCTTCCGCTGAGAAGCTTCCTTAACTCCTCCACTGCCATTCAAAGGAAGAGGATGTCAGATTACTGTTTTTGGAAAAACAAACAAGTGCCCACTGCTCACTGCCAGGTTACACAGAGGAGTAACACACACACCTCATTCGGATGGGGTATCTGGCACATCAGCCGAGCATTTCAACCAGTCACAAGTCACTCCTGCTACGTAACGAGTAACTTGCTCAGAGTTTCTGTAGTTTACAAGCCAGCTCTCTGCTAGGTGTAACATACACACCTAGTTACATGGTCAAGGGGCAGTTTCACGAGCAGGTGAGGTTCCCCAAGAGGCAGGACAGGCAGCTGGGGCTTTTAACATTTGTCAAGCTTCAATCAATGTTGCTCTCTTTCAAGACATGTTTTAACTGCATCGAGCAAAAACCTAACAGGGACTGTGGCCAACCTGGTGCTTTGTGGTAGCGTGCAGAAAGATGCCAGGTCCGCCCAGTTTCACTGCAGGGATATATAACCCCAAAGGGGAGAGAATTCAGGTTCAGGATTGTTTCAGTACCTCAGAAAAGGCCAAAGAAAGCAGCCTCTAGGTTAAGTGTGTTCTCTTCAGCTTCTGTTGCAGGCCACCTCTGTCCCCCTTGGAGGTCATAATCAGATTCTACTAGACAGGTGCCCGCTTGAACAAAGTATAACCGGGTTATATTTATTTTAGCTAAGTAAGTTATTGCAGGTCCAGCAAAAGTGCTTTTGTACCATCTCTGTTGCTGACACAAAACAATGCTTTAGCCCCTAGGCATTCAGGATGGTATAAATCAAACTTCTTCCACCAAAATCCAGCACCACAGAGACGAGACAAAGGAAATTAACCTTCTTCATATTCTTTTTAGACACTGTCAAGTGTTATATAAATAAGCAAGAGAAACGAGTCATAAACCAACTACTAGTAAGTTCAACATCCCAATACGCGTTCTCCCATCACAGGGTACACTCAATGGGAAGTTAGTTAAACCGTCTGTTCACACTGTTAGATGCTGAACCACCACCGAAATTCATTCAAAAGGAGGCAGAGGTTACCACGTGATCCAGTCTTTTTCTGTGGCAGTTTGCTTTTATAAGTGAGAGCGTTCCTTGCTTCCTAAAAACACAGGTCTTATGCAGGTGGCGTGCTGTCTTCTGCCTGGTCAGGGTTCAGTCCAAAGGTTTGCCTAAGTGACTCCATCCATACAGCTGAAGTCAAGAGGAGTTTTCGGTTTTCGCTTTGCTTGCACCCATGAACTCCAGGCCTTCTATGGGTATGTCCTTCTCCTTGATTGCTTTCTGGGAAGAAGAAAAACGAACAAAAAAAAGTTAAATTTGAAGTGTTTTTAGTGCTTTACACAGCAGTTTATAGTGCTAAATGACGTAACGTTTGGTACAAAACACGATCTACAAGAAGCAGCCCCAAGACTGGCTGGGTTGCCCTCCTACCATCAGGAATGCCCCGGTACGCGCAGGGAGCTGCTGCCACGGGCCGGCGGCAGCAGGGAGCGGGGCCGCCGGGCCCCTGGGGGGGACGGAGGGAAGGGAAGGGAAGGGAAGGGAAGGGAAGGGAAGGGAAGGGAAGGGAAGGGAAGGGAAGGGAAGGGGGCTGCCGTGCCGTGCCCGCACCTGCACGCAGAGCTGGTAGCGCTTGAAGAGCTGCCCGCAGGGGTCCCCGCCGCTCTCGCCCTTGAGGAACTTCTCGGCGAACCAGCGGTTGAAGCACTGGTCGTACTCGCGCTTCAGCTCGGTGCACGCCTCGCCCACGCTGTTCATGGCGGCGGCGGCGGCCTCCCCCCTTCCTCCTCCTCCTCCTTCTCCGCCGGGCCTCCTCCCTCCGCCGGGCCTCCCCCGGCGCTTCCGTCGCACGGAGCTGACGCGCGGAGCCCCGCGGGGCGCGATGCGGCCGTGCCGGTGCCTCCCCGCCGCGCTCCGCTCCTGGCCGCCGGGCCCCCCGCTACCGCCGGCGGCGGGGCAGCGCCGGGAGCGGGTGCGCGGCGGCGGCTCCGCGGCCGGCCCGGGGGGCCAAGGGGGGTCGGTGCTCCGCCGCCTCGCCGCGGGGGGCGGGCGGGCGCTGGCTGGGCCCTCGCAGGGCGCGGTGAGCGGGGAGCTCCTGCGGCACCTGGAGCACCTGGCGCTGGTGGATTTCCGCGACAGGGAGGGCGTGGAGAGGCTGCGGGGAGCCATCCGGTTCGCTGACCGGCTCCGCGAGGTTAACACTGATGGCGTGGAGCCGATGGATTCGGTGCTAGAGGACAGGTAACGAGGCGCAGAGCCTGCTTTTAGCTGGCAACACGTCCACCCTTTGTTGGGTTGTATGACTTGCTTTCCGGGAGTCACCCCACGTACGCGTTTCGCCCCTCTTACAGGAAAGTTTTATTGCGCTTTTGCGTGGAAGAAAGTTGGCGTTGGCGCCTTAACGCGTAAGCATAGCAATGATGGACCCCCATTCCTGACTATATCTTACCCGTCATGAATGATCCGCACACACTGCGCCCCAAATACCGTTCAGTGGCATTCTTTGTTGCTTCAGAACAACCTAACGCTTGCCTTCCTGCTTACCCAAGACCGAAAACCAGCTCTAGAGATGCATGCTTCAAACTCATAGAACAGCTTACAGACAAGCCAGTAATCTGTGTTCCTCAGGTGTCTGTACCTCAGAGAAGATGATGTTACAGAAGGCAACTGCACAAAGGAGCTGCTGAATAATGCCAGAGAGAAAGTAGAGGAATATTTCGTAGCCCCACCAGGTATTGTCTTGTTTATAAAAAAAACTCTTAATCTTGCTTGAATTAATTTGACAAACGTAAATTGCCATAGCTGACTTTACTTTCAGAAATATTAGCTAGTAATAATGAAATACTAAAATAAGTAACTGTAGTCACCTGTTTAAAACACATGAACACCACCACCAAACCAGAAACAGACTGCGGTCTAGTGGTCTAAAAGCAGTAGAGAGGCCAGTCTTGCTTTAAAGCTGCTGCACACGTTGAGTTGTTATTTACAGGAAGTTAGTTAGACAACTTTCTTACATTCTGTACTCGCTCGGGAAATTTAAGCTGTCTGTATGTACTCAGAATAAACTGGAGAGGCGCTTTCACGTTAAGTTGTGCTGCCGAGAATGTGACTTACAGCTGGTCTCACACAACTCTTTGTTTTCTGTCAGGTAACATCCCTTTACCAAAGCTAGAAGAACAGGAGACTTTTCTGCAGGACTCTTAGTGAAAGAACTCAAATGTCACTTCTGATTTTATTGGGAAACGTAAGGTTTGTACAGTCACAGCTGAAATACCCTCGCACTTAGTTTGATCAAAAGAAGAGCAACTGCACTGCTAAACTTTTTACAACATCCTTTTGCTGTAAATTGTCTTGCTACTGAAATACTCACTGTTTGTGAAGCTGGAAGGCAGCATGAGAGATGACCTTAATGCTTGCATTTAGCGAAGTGTATTTGATGCTGTTCTTTAAGATACTGAGTGACATAAAGGCTTCAGAGAGAACATTAAAAGCTGGTGATTAAAAAAAAAAAGAAAAAATTAATTTTTCTTGAACTGGTTTGTCAGTAAAACAAAAGAGGTTGGAATATTGTATCTGACTATGTATCACCTTTAGTTTAACTCTGGCTCTGATAGAGTCAGAAGTAACAAAGCCTGGTATGGCAGAGGAGTCCGTAACATTGTTGAGCATCTCTGTCAAGTACAGACAGAACTCAGATTTTCATTACAGAAGAAAAAGGACTTTGAGAAGATGACTGACTCAGATGTTTTGCTTGCACTGAATATTTCCTTTTTTGTATCTCTGTGCGCCATGTCTGTATGGGTTACCTTCTAGTTCCCACCTTGTATTTTTATTCTCACAAATTAGATACCTAGATTTCTACAAAATTGGAGAAAGATTTTTAATTTTAGAGCATTAGCTATGTCTGTGTATGAAAAGTACTTTGTAAGATGGTGCTGAAGAGTAATGGGTTTAACTATAGGGCTTAGCCTGTTACCCTCAAGTAACAGTCATGTGCCAGTACCTGAAATTCTGTAAGGAAGTCTCTGGAGCAGACACCTTGGCCGTCAGCTCCCAGACAGGATGTTTGTCATAGGAAGATCAGCCATGGGAAGGGGGTTGTTAAGAAGCTGCACAGCTGCAAGATCAACACAAGCCCCCCCACACTGCCTCAGTGGCTCAGAGGGCAGGAGACCATCACAGGAAGAAGTGCTGTGCTGGGCAAAGGGGGAGGACTGCTATAGCAAACAAAATACATTACCGCTGTCTCATCCTGGCAGAGAGAGCTTCCTTGCTGAACGTCTGCTAGGCAGAGGAGATAGACAAAGCTCATTGAGGGAAACTAGAGACCCACTGAAAGAAGAATACCACAGCAAACCAGAACCAAATCGTCCAGACCGTTCACTTCCAGGCATAAAAAGCACTGTAAAAGCCTGAAAAACAAACTTTTCTTCTTGGGTGGTGCTCCCTTCAAATACAGATTTCAGAATCCAGATTTATTTACTCCAATTGTAATGCCATGCACTAGAAGAGATCATGACAAGCTGAGCCACGAAGTGCTAGAAAAGACCCTTGTAATTACTGTAATAGGATACTGCTAATCACCAGTTTGAGTCTGCTCTTAGGGCTCCTGAGAGCATGCCAGAGAAAGAAGGGTCTTCCACGACTGTGCTGGCACACGCTTCCCCGAGGGCAGAACTCACCTCGTGAGAGTACATGTTCTGAATCCGTTTGCAGAGAAAAGCCATTACTCCCATTCTGTCTCCCTGTACTTCTGTGTAATAAACACCACCAGCTCCATGCATGCGCTCCTTCAGGTCCTGCCATCTGCCTGACAGACGAAGTCCTGAGCATGAGCATTATCATAACTATTTTTCCTATTAACTGCATATTCTACATGCCTGCAAACAGGTAATATAAATTAGCGATTCACAATACATGTGCATTGTTTCTCAACATCTCAAAAGGACACCAAGCATATGAGGAGTATCATAATTTGAAAAACACTGAGAAAAATGCTTGAGAGTTTGAATAGTGGTGGTATTGGGTTCAGCCATTAGTGGCTTGTGCATAATGCTGCGTACACAAACTGCTTTGGCAAGCTCCCACTCAGGCCATTGTGTGTCTGTCATGTATTTCATGGAAAACCTGGGCTGAGTGAAAAGGACCACAGCTGCTTTTGCTGATAAAAGAAGTCACAGCCATTGAGTAGGTTCTGTTTTCATTTGCTGCCCTGAAAGGCTGTGTGCTTAGTAAGATTTGAACTGTCTGGAGCTGACTTTTTTCATATTTGTCTGGCAGGAAGTGAGAGCAAACACTTGTTCCACTCTTATCGTGCCTTTTTGCAGTTACTTCGTTATTTGTTTGAGCTTCACATAAAACAATTGCTTTGATACTTGAATTCTTTAAAGGGTGTTGAATTAAAGCTTCGATTTAATCCCTCTAATCCAATTCACTGCAAAGCTGTAACACTGTGCTTAAGTGTCAGGCCTTTCAAGATTCAGACCCTGCAAATCATAAACCTTCACAAATATGCAAGCTCAGCCTAAAAGTCATTTATGATGCATACATAAATCACGAGGAGAGACGTCAGTGGGTACCATACAACAAGCATGTTAGCAGAGAATTCCCAGTTTGAGAAATACCCACACGTTCTACCCATTTTTGGCCTCCTCCTTTGACTATCAGAGAGAATGGGGACAACATTATTTACATAGAAAAAGGGAGAGGAATTTGAGAGTGAACTGCATGGCCGCAGGAGCTACCAGCCTAAGGTATCATCAAGTAACTATTTAAAAGCAGCAATCAAACTAACAATTTGGACAAAGATGATCCCACATTCCCAATGCAGCAGAGGCTAGTCTTAAAACTGCCGGTTCGCTGCTGCTCCCCTACCCACACACTCCAGTGAGAGAACAGACTGCCTGATGCTTGTTCCCTGCAGCCTAAACTGCATTAGAAGTTGCAAACACACATTTCCTTAATGAAGGGGTTTGTTACAACGTCACCACTAATAAGGGAATTACAGCCCTGACTCAGACAGCCACAACCACCAAATGAGGACCCCTTGCAAAGGCCAGACGAGCTACCTACGGGGCAGCATACGTTAGTACCTTGGCGTCCCATGGCCTGTGTACTGTGGAAGGTGCTGTGCCCCACAGGATGGCGTGAACCCCCTCTGGGCCCAGGTGATACCCCGAGGCAGGGGCAAGATGCCCCTCGTGGTGCTGGTTCGAAGCACAAGCAGCTCTGGGGCTGGCTCACACCCTTACAGTGTTCTGCCACGTTGCAATTTATAAACCCAGGCAAGCGAGTAGCTAAAGTTAAAGACGTGTATAACAAAACCATGACCTGTAAATTCTGCCTAACTGCATAATATGTATTTGTAAAACAACTCATGTTTTCTCCATGGTTAGTAGTTAGAACAAAAAGAAAAATAGTCCATTCAGTTAAAAAAAAAAAAGGGGGAAGGGGTCGGGGCAGATACTGAGCTGCTGTAAATGTCTCTAGTTCCCCTGGAGACTATGGAGATAGCTTGACTTACACCTGCTAAGTTTTTTTCCATTACTATACAGATCTGTAAGATATAATAAAATATTAGATGCCCTAGCATGTAGATGCCAGGTTTACAAAGAAAATTTCAAGGGGGAAGTTTCTTTAGTTGCATGGAAATACAACAACTGAAGTTGGTGTATTGATAATAATGATTATTTCATGTTTTGGTAGTAACTAGGAGCCCCAGGAAAAAATCTCTATTAGCTGTAGTGATACTGTATTATTCAACATAGCAAAAAAAAGAAGCCTCAACTGAACAGTGCTTGCAATCTAAGCTCCATCTGCAACAGGAGTCTCATGGTATACATTGTCCATTACCCAATTTTCTTTGGCACCTCTTCTACTCCAGCTATCATCTCCTGTATGTATTTGTTCTGCCTTCCCCTGCAGCTCTATCCCGAGGGAAATTACAGTTTTACAGTCTTGATCAACAAGTAAAGCTCTAATGTTTCTCTTTAAAGCTATGTATCTTAGGCTTTTATGTTTCTCTTTAAAGCCATGTATCTCACCCACACTGACATTTCTTGCAGTCGTCATCACATCTGTTCCTTCAGCTAACCATTTCTTAATAAATGCACAGAAATGTGCCTGCAGCTACCAAACAACCACCTCCTCAGAGATTCACGGGTGTTTCTAAAGTTCATTGTAAGCACTGGGAAGATTGTTAACTGGTTCGTTTCTGTCAGCACAAAACTGTCTAGTACTTAAAGAACCATTGCTAGTGCTGCAGAGACTACAGACAGTTCTGTAAATTGTTTATGGTGGCCCCAAGACTATCCCAAAGCTGCTTCTTTAAGTTGTTAGCGCACAAGGTTTCTTACACCCTTTCACCTGCTGCATTGAATCAGATAAGTTCCCTTAATTTCATAACTTTCAAAGTTGTTCCTAATACACACTGATGATGGTGGTATAGAAAACAAAGCTGTGAATTATATCTCTTCTAATTGTAATGCTAAAACCTGGCTGCTAAAGCTGAAAGTTATTTATGAGATACTGTAGAATGGCATTATCCAGTTTTAAGATTTTGGGGGAGAGAATATTCTTCTGAGGTTGCCTCAGAGCTTGAAAATGCAAAAGGTTTCTTGCAGTTATGCTACTTTTGCTATGAGTGACACTGAGCAGGTAACTATACTGCATTAACATGAAACATATTTTCATTTTCAGGAGTTTTTCATTTTTCAGTGACTTTTCTGGAGTTTATTTCTACAAGGAAATGGCAGTCCCACCAACCAACCTTCTAAAACCTCTTTTAAGTCAGGCTGTGCTGTTTGCTATAGACAAAGCTCAGAGTCCTGTTATTAACAGATCACCAGCTGTGGAACACTCAACAGCAATTTTGTAGCTGCTGACGAGAGTATAAGCAGAAAGTGCCCCAGGGAGAGTGAAACTAACAAAACAGAGCACTGTGGATCTCCCCAAACATCTTGCTTCATTAGAAAAAAAAAAAAGCAGGAGTTAAGAGTTGCAGAAATTCTGAGGTCTGAAAGAGGTGCCTCAAATGACACTTAAGTCTGATGGATTCAGTTCATTAAAGGAACAAAGTTTAGAGCTCACATGATCACAGTAAATAGGGGTAAAAGATTTTTATCAGAGATCGCTTAGTCTGAAAGACAGTGACAAATTGAAGAGAGATATATTGATAGGAAAACTGATCGAGTGTGACTTATAAGCTATGGAACGCGTTTCTGTGACGTGGGCAGGCTTCCCCCTCAGCAAGAGGCATCTCGGGGGCAGGGATGCCGGCTCACAGGGAGGCACCAGGCCTGCTGCAGAGATTGTGAGGGGAAATTCTGTGAAGTTTTTCTGTGTTGCTGCGACCTGGGCTGGGGCGAGTAACAAAATGGCCTTGGGGGCCATGCATCAGCTACAGGAAGGAGTTTTACAGAAACTGGGACATATTTAGACGTGCTGGAGGCTGAACTCATTTTACAGAACGGGTATTTTCTGCCCTGGATCAGCAGTTCTGCCGCACGCGGCAGGGACCCCCCTGCCGCCCCTCAGGGCCGGGCCGGGCCGGGCCAGGCCCGCCCGCCCCCCGTCGCCATGGCAGCGGACGCAGGCACGGAGCATGCCGGGCCGAAAGAAAACGCCAGAGCAAAACCCCGCTGGGGCCGCGCGGAGCGGCCAATGAGCGCTCGGGGGAGCGGTGGCGACGCCCAATGATCGGCGGAGGGGGCGGCCCCGGGGGCGGGCCCAGGCGCTGCCGGCGGCCCGCGGCGGACACCCGCAGAGCTCCGCGCGGGCCGGGCCGGGGGAGGGCCGAGGCGGGGCTGCCGCAGCTCGCGAGGCGCTGCTGGGCAGGCGGCTGCTCCCGCGACTCGGCGCTGGGCTTCGCTCCCCGCAGGCAGCCATGAGCGACCGAAAGGCGGTGATCAAGAACGCGGACATGTCGGAGGAGATGCAGCAGGACTCGGTGGAGTGCGCCACGCAGGCGCTGGAGAAGTACAACATCGAGAAGGACATCGCCGCGCACATCAAGAAGGTGAGCCCCGGGTCAGGCCCCCGCCCGCACGAGAAACCGGGCGGGCCGCAGGCAGCTAGGCACGGGGCTCCGCAGAAACGAGTCCAGGGACACTCGATCGGCAGGTCGGGCTTTGCTGCAGGCGGGTGGCCTTACGCTCCTTTTCCTCCTACCTGTGGAGCTCTGCGGTCCTGCCGCTCTTCTCTTGCAAAACTTTCTGGTTAAGCACTTTCCTCCTTTATCTCCTTGCCCAAGCGAACAGAATGGCAGCTGACCTGTCCCTGGGACTGACGTGCCGGGACAGAACACTGGCCCCATTGAGCCTATTGAGCAGCGCTGGCTTGCTGACCTCGTCACTTTTTTTCTTCCCTTCCCACCCCATTTAAGACAAACTGTTCACACTAACGCAGAACAGATGGTTCGTCACTTGCTGTTTGTCAGTTTTTCTCCAGCTCCTACTTGGAGCCAGATTGAGCTGTAAGTTCAAGCTGCAAGATCGAGATGAGCAGAACACAAACTTGCATGCTCTCACAAAAAGTCCCTTCGTCTCAGGGCTGTGGGACACCACAATACACAGGCACTGGCTGTAAGCTATTCATACAAGCCTCGTAGGTACTAGTTTATCTAAAACTCACAGCAGTCTCCCAAGTATGATGGGTAGAAGGAATATTCTCATGACATGATATTAAGGATGCAGCAGAGAATTTTCCATTAAGAGTCCTTTCAGCATCCTTATTAAGGATTAGTGAGTGAAGATAAATTAACAGCTTAATTTCTATAGATTTAGAACAAAGTTCTTAAAAGTTACCATTTGAAATCACAGTATGACTTTTGCAGAAAAATTATTTTCCCTGAACATATATATTTTAAATTTATTCCTGCTTTCTTAGGAAGCTTTTTTTTCCCCCTTCATAAGCAGCAGAAAGTACTAAGACAACAGATGATCCCTGCACTTAAGAGCATATGCTGCTCCTTAATTGCTTTCTTCAGAGAGGGATACTTGCTAACAAGTTACATATCAGTGCCAAAATAAATGTTAGTACAAGCAACGCTAAATTCCGAGCTCTCTCTTCTGCAGGAATTTGACAAGAAATACAATCCCACTTGGCACTGCATCGTGGGAAGGAACTTTGGCAGCTACGTGACTCATGAGACCAAGCACTTCATCTACTTCTACCTCGGCCAAGTTGCTATTCTTCTTTTCAAGTCTGGTTAGCACCGTGGACTCCTCCTGACACTTGCGTCTGGTTACAGGACTGCACACTAAACCCAAACAGCCTGCTACCTTCAGCCTTCCTGAGGAAAGACCTCACCTTCAGGTCTTTCGTTGTATTGTTAATGGTCAGGGATTTTACTGTAGTAGCTGTAATTTTCGTTGTGGCTATGAAAATGTCTTCCTTGTATTTATTTTCTTTGAAAACACAGCTTCTTTGCTAATAAAACTACTGGAACGGTTTGTCCTTTAAGACTCTTATCTGCCCTTCTGCTGTCTTAGTGCTTGCATTATCTCTTTATTCCCCTGTGAAGGAAGGAACATCCCCACCCCCATTTTTCCCCTAAATCCACAGCATCTGAATCCTGAGCTAATCTATGAATACATCGTCAGTCAGTAAGGAAGAATAACGGGATTTTTCCTGAGAGAAGATGGAAAAAAATACTGCTCTTTGAGTCTCGATAAGCATTTCGGTATGTATAACCTCCGGTGCAAATTCTGGAGTTCAGCTATGTTGTGGTGGAAAGAAGTTGCTTTTCTGATTTTGGGAAAACTGGTGAATAAAAGCAACAGTCCTTTTATTTCCTACTCTTCAGAACAGAGGGATTTTCATTCTTTTATTGCACAGCTGTCGCTTTAGAATATAACTCATGTTCTCTAGCTTTGAGTAGTTTATTTTTTTTTTACTCTTCCTATTTTTTTTAAATGTATCCTGCACCAGAAGGATCAAATCTTCAATAGTTTAAAGATCAGAAGCAAATGTGTGGTATTTTTATGGAGATGTTCTACATCCAGCATCGACAAAAGAAACGTACGTTTGCCTGATTTGATATGTAGGCAAACGTACATCATCACATTCCAGAATAGTTATGAAGTTATTATCCCTCAGAAAAGTTTCTTTTCTTTTAAAAATATTAAAATACTGTCTTAAATGAAAAGTAGTTGATGCATAGCTGTTTTATTTTGTAAGGCTTCTACTTGTTTGAAAGAAGTAAAAGGATCATGGAAAAGCCCCTTGAAGTCCACACGACTAAAAGACAATGACAGCTTAATACAGGTTTAATAAATCCAAGTCACTTCTCACCGCTATGACAGCCCCCTTGAGGCTGAGGAAAAGAAAGGAGGTATCTCATTTGAAGACTAGTTAGTCCATTTCTGTACCCACATCAGGTGTAACTGAAGTTTCTCCGTTAGTTAGTAATGCTCAGTTTTGGCCATGTCCTTTGTGGTGCACTTGAAGAACTGCAAGTGTACAAAACTGACCACAGAAATCACTTCATCCTCAGGTCTCGAGGGGAAAAAGGTTGCCGACATTCTTCTGGGCCTGTCTACTGAGCAAGTATCTGCTGCACCAGCTCTTAAAGCTTTCCTCTTCTATCTTCATAGAGTTAAAATTCCAAGCTTTCCGATTACTCAGGAAAATTATACTTCTTGCGTTTTGCTACATAGTAGGCTCATAGTTTGAAACCTGAGTGAATGGCAACTATGCCTGAGGATAAATTCTGATAATCCACTTTAAAAAACCCTGCATCTTCTATCATTTCCTTCAGCTCCTCCTGAAAAATAAGTTCCATAATTACAACCACCTGAAAGCCTCTAAGCCAGCTGCCTCCACAATTCCGGTGGGACTGTGTCTTGTGTATCAGTGCATCCAGAGAAATGTTGTCTTACCTGAGGGGGGAAGCGTCGGATGCTCTCCACAAGATACTGGTAAGACTTCCAGTCACCAGCGATAATCTCACCCAGAACAGGGATAACCTGGAAACTGTAGAGATCATAGAGCCTGCAGAGACAGAAATCATGCACAGATTAATACAAACAAGTTTAAAACCAAGACTCTTCAATGTACGTTGATCTCTTTACCACTATGCTATGTCCAAATTTGATTTTAAAGTGCACAATGAGAAGGCTGCAAAGTGTCTCTGTCTCTTACTCCGGCTGAGTGCAAGTAAGAGTCTTGTGACGTGGCGTAAGGCGTCACCATGTTCCTACCTGGAAAGAAGAGGGTTGCTGACATGACTAAATTCAAGGCAGAGAAATCTCCCTCCTGGTTTCAGCACACGATAGGCCTCCTGAAGTGCCTGAGACAAAGCAGATGTGATGAGTTTGTTTCTGTGGAACAGCACCTGTCTACTGTCATGCCAGAAGCCAACAGCTCAGTGATGAACTGAGGGGAGTACAGAGAATCCTGTCTGGCAACTGCCAGTATTTACCTGTAGAGAAGCATCCTAAGACCATCAAAACCAAAACTAAACCAAAACCCACAACACTCCTGGTGTTACGTAAATAGATTTATAACACGCTTTATGTTGAAATGATGATATTAGGGATGCATTTTTTTCCTTCTCCTTTTCCCTACTCTCAGTTGATGAATGTTTGCCAGCACAGTTCTTGTAATTACAGACCAAACCCAGAAAGGAAAAGGTGACTCAGCTAGAAGAAACAAACTGAAAAGAGGGCATGATATAAATATATTTTTAATCAAAAGACAAGACTTTATTCAACTGTGAGGCACATCAAAGGATCAAAGAAGAAATGATTCTGGGTTTTGGAGGAGCAGTTTGCGAGAAAAGGGAGGAAAGAAAGGGAAGAAAAGAAACTTAGAGCTACTTAGAAAATTCCACCCTATATCTGAAACAAACCAGCCAAGAACAACTAGAAACATTCTGTTGACAACTATGTTTTTCCATACAAGAACACAGAGTTATATTCAGCCTCTGCAGGTTCTACATCTGCTTGGCTTCAAGCGTCACGTTCCTAAGGGATCAAATATAAACAGTACACATGCATGACAAGAGCTCTGAAAAAGAATTAGACGCTTGAATGTGTTTTGTATCAAGTCTCCAGGGAGCCATGCTACCAGACTTCTGTATCCAGTTTCCTTGAAGAGGTATAAGGCAAGGAGCCTGTGCTTCAGAAGGGTGCAGATGAAGCACCGTGAAAGACCACCTGCATTAAAGAAGTTCAAAGACACACATTTCAAGGTGGTTTGCATCCAAATGCTACACCTCCTGTGGAAGGAGCATTGCCAAGGTTATAACACACTCCTCCAAAACACAGACTAGCCAACTAGACACAGGTGATGTACCTTATCTTCACCCACAAGACAGCTAGTCGTTTCCAAAGGACGGATACTGTTTAGAGCACAGAGAACTCTTTCTAATTAAAATCATACTCATTCTTCATGGGGAACCATACTACCAGCCAGTGTAAAGACACTAAACGGGGCTGAACAGATTAATTCGACAGTAGTGGTGGCAGCAGCCAGCTGCTCCCCACTTTCTTCTCTGGAAGCTCTGCTGGCTCAAACAGATAAGTAGAATGAGGCAGGAAGCATCGACCCGCTGCAGGTGGGATATAGGTCTGGTGCTTCAGAGGATTTGGGACACGCAGACTGACTGCGCTGTACGAGTGTAGGTCCTGTAATATCATAGGTTAAAAGATAGGGAATGTAGCATTCAGCCCTTTTTGCCTTAGGAAGAGATTGTGTGGCTTGCCAAGCTGGAAAGATTGGGTGCAACCAGTATAAATCTTACTTTTATGACAAAGGTGGAGCATTTAATCGCATTCTTCATTCAAACATGCTGCACAATATGTGCCACTTATTTTAAATGTCTTAGGAGTAGACAAAGATGTTTCTTTATCCAAAGGGGTTCCTCCTTGGCTTCCTCTGCTGGAAGAAAAAGCATCAGATGGATTGTAAAGACCCTGTGCCAGCACACACTATAGCAACTTACCAAATCGATACGAGTTACGTTTCGTATTCCAAAGGCAATTGTGTAAACATCAAATTTATCATCATCAAAGGGCAGCTCTTCAGCATTCCCAAGCACCCAGGACAAGCCTGTAATGAAAGCCAAAGACACAGTATTGAACAGGCCCTATATAAATGCTGGTCCAAAAAGACCAGGACTTCTCTATTCCAGAATGAAATATTTATTAATAAATAGATATTTAAAAGCAGTGATTCATTTTTGATGGAGGAAAGAACACTTTGGTCTACACTCACAAATCTTTCAGTGCCCTGTATTGCAACAGATCTGCCAAACATTCCTCTGCACACGTGCACGCTGCGTGCACAGCGCCTTGGTCTGCCACCAAGATTTCACCCAAATCTTTCATTGTAGTGGAAAGCCACACAAACTGGCTGCTGGCTGTTGCAAACCTGCAAGAAGAGACTCTCTACTCAGAGAGCGACTACGGACAGCGACTAACATCTTGCCATGCAAAAATAGCTAAAACACTAAAGAAACTTAGGTAGAAAGTTTCCATTGATTGAAGAAGATGAAAAGCCACACTCCTCCATCAGCACTATCAGCATGTGATCCTGTTGCAGCTGTGCAGTTTCCCGAACGCCAACGGATCAAGGCCACGTCTATCTGTGGAGTGTTAGGCTTGTCCACGTTATTTGTGCCAAAGTAAAACTGCTAAGTTTAGTTCTTAAGGTCACTTTCTGGTGACTCTGAGGCAGAAGAAAATATCCTAACAGAAAAAAAACAGGAGTTTTCTGCAACGGCAAGCAACAGTTCAAAGGACAGTCTGCTAGAAAGAGGCATGGAGAACAAAACAGAACAGAAAACCTCAGCTGCTGCCAGGAGGCATTCAAATTTAATTTTTACAAAGTAGATACAGTTGTAGAAAGTGTAGTATAAAAAGATGCACACAACATTATTAAAGCAGTAATTATTTGTCTTATTTAAACCTAGGCAGTTTAAATATACCTCTAAGAAGTGAGTACCAAGAAAAGGGTCTGAACAACAGGAAAACTACCCCTCAGAATACACTGCAGTGAAATCACAGGCCAGAAGTTTGTAAGGGGATAGAAGAAAGGGCTGTCGGTGTTAAGCGAGGAACCGAGGCACACGCAGCGCACCCTACCACTCCTGCTGGCCAAAATGCACGATCAGCAATTGTGCAGCACGCGTGCTTCTTTTCAGTGTGCACAGATCCTGTTGCAGGCTAACAAATACATAGAAATGTATGTACTGGGAAACAGTAAAAGAACAAGTCCCTTACAATTTTAAGGAAAACAAATTTCAGACCTCAGATGATCAGCATGCAAGCAAACTCAGAAATGAGTTTACTAAAACAGGGACGAATCACACGAAGGACAGCAGGCAGGACATACTCAACGGGTATGTGCTGAACGAGGGAGAGAAAGAGGTAAGAAGTCAGAATTGTGGCGCAGTAGTGAAGAAGGCAACCCAGGCAGCAAGATGACAATTGAGCTTCAACAACTACACTGCACAAAGAAAGAAAATTAGAAACTAAATATATGTATTTTGAGAACTTGATAAGATATAAGTCACAAAAATACCTAAAAATTGAAGCCAACTGAACAAAATGCTTTTTTTTGTAGTAGCTAGGAGGCAGTATCAAGCTTTATTTCAGATCCTAAGCTATAGCCATAAAGCACTCATACTTACAGTGTTGGTACAGTTCAGGTGTTCCCAAACTATGATGCACAGAGAGCTCTGGACAGGCTTGCAAGCTGCTCAGATGAGCGTGATGCATGCAGCCTGCCAGAGCTGGAAGAACCCATGCTTTTACCATCAGTTTACTATGCCAAAAGAAGAGGGGGAGGCAGGCAGGCAATGGCCTGGAGTAACCCACCAGCTGAGAATGAGAGCAGCTGAGAGAACCCGTGTCAGCAGCTTTTCTGTCAGCCCCTTTCGCTGCTGAGCTTTGTCTTATGTCCTTCAGCCTACGTAATTTCCAGGCAAGAACTTCACTTGTATCTGCCTAGAAGACCTTTCTTGCAAGGCCCCGTCTGCTCCACACACACCCACACACCTTGCACCAGGAGCTGCCAACAAGAGGTAAGTGCTAGGTGGGTCACTGGCCACAGCTGCGAGTGGAGTTGCGATGGGGGTGTGGGAGCAAAGCACAGTGAAAGGACACAGAGGACATCTCACAACACGCATGCAGAGGCTGCCCAGGGCACTCCTAATGGTGGGTACCCAGGAAAACAAGTTTGAGAACGTCCTGTATGCTTTACCTTGCTAAAATATTTCGTAAATGGCCATAAGTGACAAGAGGATAAACTATTATCATAGAAATGCTGAACCACAAAAGCAGGCCTCCTTTTTTTATATCTTACTTCTAAAAATCAGGCTCTTAGTCAGAACTGGTATGGTCCACAACAAATTCTAGATATCAGTAAATTAATCCATTAACCTGCAAACTAACATTTAATATAATTCAGTTTCTCTGAATATTATTAACACATTCTCTAACTGTGGAAAGTTTTGTAGGTTTACAACATACTACCACTCTTGCATTTTTTATTTGCTGCCTTAATTCTCAGAACTTTAGTGCAATTATTCTAGGGCTGAGCTCTGCTGTATTATCTGCCTTAATAAAATCCGATTAGTCTGCACAAATATAAAGAGCAGGCTTAGGTTATTTGGCCAGTTTTGAATATCCAATTGCTGGATATCGGACCTCATGAACACTTCCATGTCTGTATTTCTAAAAGCTCAAGAGGATCACTGTACGTCTGAACTTCGTACTACGCGTGTCGCACTGGAAAAGTAATTTTACCTTGACAAATATGAAAGCACAGCTTTGGTATATACCAGGGCTATATAGTTCATAGTGTAATCCTGAAGCGGTGATTACCTCGTGGCTATTACGCATCAAATTCTTGCTACCGAGCACATTACTGAAATGGTACGATGCACGACTTACCTTCAGAGTAGCCAAGATGCTGTGCTCTTTGCTTCCCAACTTTTAACATCTCTTTGTTAATGTCACAGACCACAACTTGGGAATCCCCTAGTGGCTTAACTTTTTCTTCCTCGTAACTCTTAGAAATTTCCTGCCACGACAAATTCTGATGGCGCTTAAGCTTCTGCTGGAGTTGGCGTTCTCGTATGGAGCGAACATAATTAATAAATCGAAAGGCAATGTCACCTGCGTTTGTTTTAAAAGAAAGATACATGTTTTAGAATGTTTCCTGAACGTGAAAGTACTAAAACTCCAGGAAATTGGAACATAAAACTCTGAACATCAAACTTACATATTGTACAGTAGGTATATAAGTAAAGGAAATATATTAAAAGCAGACAGTTCAAAACTTTCTGCAAAAGGAAATAGTTTTTAACAGCGTGTTATGGCATTACTGTAATAATTTCAGAGCCTTGGAGTAAGATATTTCAAAGTACAAATAAGTTAGCTTCAACCTCTCTTCACTGTAAATCTGCTATAATATTGTAGTAAATCAGATAGATGTTTTACTGGTTTTAAAGACAGGGAAACTAAGGCAAAAAAAAAAAAAGTTAGGCAACTCAAGTCTGAGCAATCTCAAAGAGTTCAAAGATAGCACGGTGTGGTCATGTGGAACTCACCCAAATTATTTACCTGTTCCTCCAGCAACATCAACAAGAAGCGTTCCTGGGGAAGGATTCATTTTATGCACGAGGATATCCTTCCACACCCGATGAATCCCCAGAGTCATTGAATCATTCATTACATCATATTTCTCGGCCACATTTTCAAAGACCTGATAAACTATAAAGAAAGCACATAAGAAGGAAACGCAGTTTACTTAAAAATGCTCATGTAGGAAGGAACGTGCCCTTTTTTTTTTTGCCTGGTGGAGGTCTGCCACCATGTGGAACTGAGAAAGATCACCTGAAAACTCTTTACACCAAAAGACCGACAGAATCCCATTGACCTTGCTGCCTGACAAAGGTGTCTTTGGAGAAACGCAGCCTCTTCCCGTAACCCTTCCGGAACTCTGGGGGGAAGGATCGAGCTGGGACAAGGCTATAGCGTTTACCGAGGCTCCCGGTAACGTCTCAAAGCAAGCGCCCAGCCCCACCACCCCTCCGGCAGCCCCTTAAGCCCCACAACCGATGCGCGCCGGGAGCCCCGGCCGGCTCCACCCGGGCCCCGTCGCAGCGAGCCTCGGGCCCCCTCACTTTTCTCCCTCCTCTCCTCCTCCGACACGTTCTGGAAGCCGAAATGCGTCTGGGGCCCGGAGGCGAGGCCCCGGGGGAGGCCGAACAGCGCCCGCAGAGCCCCGCGGCGGCGGCCGAGGAACAGCCGGGCCGGGCCCAGCCCCGCCGCCGCCATTTTGAAAGGCGCGACCCGGCCCGGCCCGGCCCGGCCCGGCCCCACCGGGCCCGGTGCCCCCGGCGCCCCGCAGCCCTGCCGAGCTCCGGAGGATTTTAATTTCACCGGTGAACCCCCCCCCCCCCCCCCCCGGGGCCGCGGCACGCCCGTTGTTTGTCGGTCCCCGGTGCTGAGGGGAGGCGGGAGGGGTCCTGGTTCCCTGTCAGGAACTTTAGCGGGAGGGGTCTTAGTCCCCCGCGGGGAATTTAGCGCGATTTAGGGAATTTAGCACGATCTGGGGAGTTCTCCGGTGAGCTCTTTTGCGCAGCGAACGCCCTGCTCGCACACCGCTTGAGTCATCCAGGGGCCTTTGAACCTTTGTGGATAAGGAGTTACTGAATGGTTACGGAGCTACCGAGCCGTGCGTCACGCCGGGAGGTGAGATCACGGCGCTGAGGAGCGGGCCCGGAGCTGCGCTCCCCCAGCACGGGCTGGGCTCCAGCCGCCGCCCTCCGCCCTCACACCCCCGGGGCCTCCTCGCGTCCTGCGGGCGGAATTGGACCAAACGCCCCCGTTTTCGCCCCGTGTTCTTCACAGCACAGCGCCCCGTACGGCACCGCACGTTATCCTTTAGGTGCCTCAGCCAGGGGGAGACACGAGCGGTGCCTACCGGAGGAGTCACCGGGAGAGCCTCGCACGCCGCCTTCACGGACCGGCCGCACGGACGCGCCGGTTGGGGCGGTTCAGCCATGACGGGGGGGAAAGGGGAGGCCGAGGGGAGGCCGAGCGGAGGCTGCGCGGCACCTGAGCGCCCCCAGCCCCGGCGGGCCCGTGAGGGGGGCCCCGCGGGAGGCCCCGGAGGCCCCGGCCCCGCCGAGCCCGGCGTCCGCACAGCGCCGCTCATCGCTATGGCAACGGCCGCGAAGCACGCCGGGCTGAAAGAAAGCGCAGAGAGAAAATGCTGCGAGACTGCATGGTCCTGGCCAATGAGCGCGCGGAGCGGCGGCGGGGATAACCAATAGCCGGCGGCCGGCGCGGAGAGGGCGGGGCTGGCGGCTGAGGGAGGCGGGTGCGGCGCGCGCGGGTCGGTTAAACCCGCGCGGCGGCGGCGCGAGCGGAGCCCCTGAGGTGCGCGTCCGCCCCCTCCAGTCCCCGCCCGCCCGCTGCGCGCCGCTCTACCGGGGCTGCCCCTGCCCCTGCTCCGCGACCGCGAACGGTGAGGGGAGGGTGTGGAGAGCCGAGCCCTGAGGGGCTGTGGATCGATCGGCACCGGGAATGCTGAGGGGAGGCGGGCGGGGCACGGCCCCCCCCTTCCCGTGTTTCCCCGGGGGGATGCGGGGAGCGGCTGGGGGGGCTGCGCCCCCTTCCGGGGGGTCCCGGCCTGAGGCGGGGTGGAGCGGGGCTGGGGGGGGTCGGGAAGGGCCCGGGAAGGGCCCGGCTGGGCTCCCCTTCTAGGGGCTGAGGCGCCTCGGAGCAGATGTTGAGCTGAGGCGGCTGCGAGTGAGGCTGTGCCCTGCCCCTGAGCCGCCCTGCGGGGCTGCTGCACCGCAAGCGGCGTGGCACGGCGGGGTGCTGGGCTGGGCGCTGCCGGAACCCCTGGGGAGATTGCTCGGCAGGTGGCTGCGCCCGTAACTTTGAATTTTGTTCTTTGCCTCAATTCAGGCAATCATGAGTGACCGAAAAGCAGTGATCAAGAATGCGGACATGTCGGAGGAGATGCAGCAAGATGCTGTGGAGTGTGCTACTCAGGCCCTGGAGAAGTACAACATCGAGAAGGATATCGCTGCGCACATCAAGAAGGTGAGGGTCTGGTAGTGGGGTGTGCTCATGAAGTCTCTGTGTGCATGAAATGTCAGCAGGCGAACGTTGCTAGGCAAGTAGCTCTAGAGAAACAAGTTCCAGAGATACTAGATAATCAAGTTGGGCTTTCCCTGTAGGCTGGTGTCCTTATGTTCCTTTCCCCACCCTTTGCATTGATTTTTGTGATCCTTCTGCTCTTCCCTTGCAAAACTTTCCACTTAAGCATTTTCCTCCATTATCTCCCTGTCTAGGTTAACAAAAAAAGTGGTAGCTGACCTGTCCCTGTGACTGATATGCCAGGACAAAACACTGCCTCTATTGAGCTCTCCTACAGCTTTTCTCTGAGAGGAAGCCTGTTTTACGTAGTTCTTGGTTTCAGTGGTATTGAACTTAATCTTCAGGATCTTTTCAGTTCTGTACCTGTGAAACAGAAATTGCAGGGAAACATTATTTTTGGCAAGTCTACTCTACTCACGTCTTTCTTTACGTAGTGACCAAAGCAAAAAATATATATATCAGCCACCAAGGTTTTTTTTTTCTGTTTGCAAAGTCTGTTAATCCTATTCTAAAAGATGGAAGGTGGGAAAGATCTAGTTCTGATTATATTTCCTTCATCAGTTCAGATTAATGGAGAAATGGAGGAGTCTCAGTGGAAGTTAAACTGATTTGAGTGGAAGAGCTATCTTAAAAGTAACTCAGCTAAGCAGAATGGTTGTTTTCACTAGAGAAAACTTGTTTTGCTGTTACCATAGTAGAGAGAGGCACTTTTTTCCAGATGCAGGAAATAGCTAAGATAGCAGAGAAGAGGGAGTTTAGCCTACTGTATGTCAGATACTCTCTGTGGCAGCTACTGGAAGCTTCTGGAGAAGTTTGTGAACACGTCATGTAGATTTGTTCATAGCATTGGTATTACAGAGCTTGTAGCAGAGAGTTTTTTCTGTAACTGTCCCTCAGTCCCTCTAGCACCCATGTTGCAGAGGAACAATGAAGTCTAGATAATGGCTTAATCCCCACAGATACAACACTAGTGGTGAAGCTTTTACTCGGGGGTTACAGTTTCAGATTGTTATGTATTATCTGGGGAGAAATACTACTTTCCCTGAGCAAAGGAAATATTTTGAGCTTATTCCTGAGTTGATAGGAAGCACTGTGGGGGTTTTTGTTTTGTCTGACTAAGCAGCAGGTGAATAAGTTGTAAATAAGATAATCCTAGTATTTAAGAGCATCTGTTCTTCTTCTAATTGCCTTGCTCAAAGTGAATACCTGTTCAGAAGCGTTCTTAATTCCGAGTGATCTATTTTGCAGGAATTTGACAAGAAATACAATCCCACTTGGCACTGCATCGTGGGAAGGAACTTTGGCAGCTACGTGACTCATGAGACCAAGCACTTCATCTACTTCTACCTCGGCCAAGTTGCTATTCTTCTTTTCAAGTCTGGTTAGCACCGTGGACTCCTCCTGACACTTGCGTCTGGTTACAGGACTGCGCTGGCTCCTATGACTGGTTACTTCAGCCTTCCTGAGGAAGCAGACCTTGGTCTTCAAGGGCAATGGCAGGGATTACGCTATGGCAGAAGGTGTTACATTGTGGATATAAAAAGGAAAAATACCAAAAAAAGTCTTCCTTGTATTTATTTTTTTCTAAAAGGCTTCATCTTTGCTAGTAGAGCTGTTGGAGGAGTTTGGCCTTTAAGAGTTCTCTAGCCATCTGCAGTGTTGCCTCATTTCTGCTCGTGCTGTGTGAGTACTGACGGTGTTTTGTTCTCCCTGTTCCAAACATCTCCTATTTTTATTTTCGTGTATTGCTGGATATACTAAAAACCACGGCTATGCTGTCACAGAGCCTGAGCTGTTTCTTTTTCTGCTGATGCCTCTTGGAGATTTGATTTGGAAAATAAACGCCAAGCCCCACCCCAGCTGCCAGCTCCTTATTTCCGCACCGCCGGGAGGGCTGGGGGAGACTGAGGGGGGGGGGACGGGGACTACAACTCCCAGCGTGCCCCGCGCCCGGCTCCATCCGGGTCCCGGCCGCTGTTGCGGCGCCATTACGGGGCGCTGCCGTTGGCGGTGACCGGGGGGCGGTGCCGTGAAGCGGGCGGGGCTGGGCCGCGGGGGCGGGCCTCGGTCTGCTGCGGGGCCGTGAGGGAGCGGGGCGGTTCGGGGCCCGGCTCGGGGCACCCGGCTGGGTACCCAGTCGCTGCCGTGAGGTGTTAGGCGTGGGGGCCATGGGGAAGCAGAAGGCGGTGATCAAGGACACGGACATGGTGGAGGAGATGCAGCAGCAGGCCGTGCAGTGCGCCGTTCTGGCCATAGAGAAGTACAGTCTGGAAAGAGAAATTGCTGCCCTTATAAAGAGGGTAAATGTCTGCTCCTGCTGTGGAATGCTGTGTGGGCAGCAGAAGCCCAGCGGGTGGGTGTTGTCACGCTGTCTGGAAAAGCGAGTTCCGTGGACACAAGATACGTGGGGCTGTGGGCTCGTTTCCCTCAGTTCCCCCACCCCTACACATCCCCTTCCTTGTTCTACCTGTTTTCTTTTGCAATGCCTTCATTTTAAATTGCTGGTTCACCAGCTCCTTGTCCAGGGGAGACAGGAGAGAGCCTGCTGACCTGTCCCACAGCTGGTTGGTAGAAACCAGTTGGTTGCGCGTTTAAATCTGCTGGGGCTTTCTTCAGCTTTTTCACCTAGCACCTGACTTACATTTTATTCAAATTGGTCTTAAGGTTCTGCTCATGTTTCTGTACTAGTTGCGCAGGATTGACTAGCAGGTTCAAAATCTGCAGTAAAAAAGTATTTCTCTGCAAAGCTTTTTGTATTTGTGCCCCCTTTCTACATGCTGACTCATACTAGAAACCCAAGT
Organism: Anser anser; assembly: GCF_964211835.1. Lineage (NCBI taxonomy): Eukaryota > Metazoa > Chordata > Aves > Anseriformes > Anatidae > Anser > Anser anser. The sequence goes on along the minus strand of NC_139739.1, from coordinate 11,461,961 downwards.
CTTGGAGTGCTGTTAGGTATGTGTGAAAAAGAACGATGCCTGCGCAAAAGATCTAATTCTGATGCGGTTTTGGCGTTGCTGGATGGAGAAGGAAGAAATCTAAGGGTACCCTGGATCTGAGTGGAAGAGCTGTTGGAAAGCTCTTTCAACTAAATAGTACAAACACGTCTGTTTGGGACGTCTTCCTTTCTGCCACCCAAACAGAGCTACCAGCAGGTTTATTTTTTCCACTTGCAAGAAACGCGCTCTTTGTTAGTGCAGGTCAGAGGGTTCACATTTCATCAGATTTTCTGTGTGGCTCCTAGTTGGAATCTGAGGAAAGCGTTTAACCAAGGTTGCAATACCTGATCAGAAACACTTGTGTGCTCCCACAGAAAGTTTCCTCATTTGAGAGCTGTTGGATATGACAACATATGATTGCCAGCTGGAATGTTCTGCCTTTAATAGACCTGTATAAATATATATATATGTATATGTTTTAAGTGTGGCAGGCTCCTCAGTGTGATGGGATGATGGGAGAACATAACTGCATGACCTGAAGCTTAACAGGTATAGTGTGAGGTCATGGTTTGACTTTTCAGGGGGAAATCCCTGAGGTTACTCCTGCTCAGCTAGGAAGTGCTGAGGCTTTGTTGTTTTTTCTGTTGTCTAAGCAGCAAGTGAGCTATGAGAGGTCAGTAACAACCCTTGTACTTAACAGCTCCTGCTGCTTCTTAATTGCTTTTCAAAGAGTGATATTTGTGAGGTGGAGACATCGGGACAGAAAATGTAGTCAGCATTTGGGTGAGGCCTGCGCCAATACTAAATTCCTAGTGGTCTTCCCTGCAGGAGTTTGAGAAGAAATACAGCCCCACGTGGCACTGCGTCGTTGGAAGGAAGTTCGGCAGCTACGTGTCCCACGAGACCAAGCACTTCATCTTCTTCCTCGTGCGCGGCCTCAACGTGCTCCTGTTCAAAGCTGGCTGAGCCGTGTGTTGCTCGCAGAGCCGCGCGTGCTGCGGGGCGGCATGCTGACAGCGACACGTACATCGATGGACGTGTCCTCGCTCTGGGGGGAGACCTTGGCACGGGTACCATCGGGGACGTCCCTGCTGGTTTTGCTGCGTTTAGGGGAGAAATAGCCCCAAAAGTCCTTTGTATTTATTTTTTTTCCGGAGTAAGCTTCTTAGCTAATAAAGACGTTACGTGTTTTAAGAGCTTTAGGGCTATCTTAAGAGCTTTAGGGCTATTTTCTCTTCTTTCCTAGCGAAGTTTGTGCCCCCCAGCCCCGAGTGACCGCCCCCGCACCCAGCCCCTGCTGCCGGCGGCCGCCCGGGGGCGCTGCGGCCTGGCCCGGCCCCGGGCCTCGTCGCCGTCGCCATGGCAACGCGCGCGGGGCATGCCGGGCCGGAACGGGCAGCCCGCCCATTGCCGGGTGTCCGTCGTAGCCAATGAGCGCGCGGAGCGGCCGTGGCGGTGGCCAATAGCTGGCGGGCGGTGAGGAGAGGGGGCGGGGCTAAGGCTATAAGGAGGCGGGAGCGGCGCGAGCGGGGCCGTTAAACGGGCGGCGGCGGGAGCGAAGTGCGGGACGGAGCGGGGCTGCAGGCGCCCCTGAGGGACAGCGGGGGCCCCCCCCGTGAGTGGGACTCGGCTTGGTGTCGGGCGCAGGGGCCATGGGCGAGCAGAAGGCGGTGATCAAGGACACGGACATGGCGGAGGAGATGCAGCAGCAGGCCGTGCAGTGCGCCCTGCGGTCCCTGGAGGAGCGCGGCGTGGAGTTCGACGTGGCGGCGCGCATCAAGAGGGTAAATGTCCGCTCCCGGGGTCCCGCTGAGCGCCCCGCGGGCACCCGTAACCCAGCGAGGGGGAGTGCCGGTGGGTAAGTAGCCCAGGGCATCGAGTCCCGGGGATGCGAGGTAATCGAGGTCAGGTTCTGCGTGGGCTCGTGTCCCTTCTGTGCCCCTTGTATGCACTCTTCAGGGTTCTCCCTCCCCCTTTTATTTCACGAGTCCTTTAAGTCCTTCCCTCCGCTCCCCAGCGGCAGCCCCGAGCAGTGACACTAAGTGCCCAGCGGTCTCTCCCGCAGGAGTTTGACAGGAAATACAATCCCACGTGGCACTGCGTTGTGGGCAGGGATTTTTCCAGCTGTGTCACTCACGAGACCAATCACTTCATCTTCGTCTACCTGGGTCACCTTGCTGTGCTTCTCTTCAAGTGTGGTTAGAGCCGCGGACTGCTCCTCGCGCTGTCCTCCTGTGACTCAGCTGCGTGCTAACTCAGAGCCTGGCGCCTGCAGCCGTACCGAGGAAACAGATCTTGGGCTTCAAGGGTGATGGCAGGGATTCTGCTGGGGTGATTGGTGTTTTTATTGTACTTGAGGGGAGGATAGCAAAAATAAACGTTCCTTGTATTACCTTTCTTTCCACAGCCAGCTTCTTTTTCAATAAAAAATGTTGTTCTGCCTTTGAAAGTTTTATGGCTGTTTCCTCTCTTTCTATAGTGTTGGTTGTGCCACTTATTTCCCTGTGAGTGTGAATGTCTGACTTGCTAACAAATCTTTTCAAATCCAAAACACATAAGCACTGTGGTAGCCACACTCATAACTTCATCAGTGTTTCTAAGAAAAATAAATCTCAGTTAGGGACAAACAGGAGTTAAAAGCCCTCTTATGAGGCCTCTACTAGAGGGTTATGTGTTAATTCTGAGTCCCACTTTTTTTTTTTTTTTTGGAAGAAACCTGCGAACTGCTGTCCCAGTGAACTTTGAGCTCTTGCCCCCATAATAATGGGAAAGGGATCAGCAGATACACTCAGTGGGTGTGGATGGTACTTGGATGCTCATTCAAATGCGTTTAGAATCTCTGTTGCCTTTTAAGTATTAAACTTTTTTTTGCCTTGAAGGAGAAATTAGGAAGTGTCATCGGTAGACTTTCTGAACTTTCACAAGTGTTACAGCTCAGTGGAGGAATGTGATCCTTCACGTCCTCCTGGACGCTGATGTTCATGCAATAACTCCCAGTACTTAAGAATGGGCAGCTCTTTTTTATTTCCTTTTTTTTCCCCATTTCTTACGGGGCTCCCGGGCGCAGGGCGTCCGGCGCCTACATCTCCCAGCGTGCCCCGCGCGGCGGCCCCGCGCCTCCACCTCCCAGCAGGCCCCGCGCGGCCGCCCGGCACTACAACTCCCGGCGTGCCCCGCGGCGCCCGGCTCCATCCGGGTGCCGGCAGAGCTGCGGGCGCCTGGTCGCCATTACGGGGCAGCGGCGGCGGCCGAGCCGGGGCCGGGGCCGGGGCGGCGCGGAGCAGCCGGGCGGCAGGCAGCGCCGGGCGGCAGGGCAGGGCAGGGCAGGCGGCGCCGGGCCCCGCGGGGCTCCCTCCCTCCCTCCGCAGCTCCCCCCGCGGCTCGCCCGGAGCCCCGCAGGCTCGGCCCGGCCTCCCGCGGCCTTCCCCCGGTTCGAGCGGAGCGCCGAGAAGATGTCGCCATGAAGGAGGCCGAGGCCGCGCTGCGCCGCCCCCGCCGCTCCCCGCCGCGGGCCATGAGCCTGGGCCCCCGCCGGCTTCGCCAGCGCCCGCCGTGCCCCCCCGCCCAGGGCCGCCCCTCGCCCGCCGGGGCGCCCGTTGATGCTGCAGAGCCCGCCCGGCGCCACCCCCGCCTCCGCCCCCGCCATGGACAAGAGCAGCCCCTGCGGCTCCGGTGCGCCCGGCTCCTCGGCCGGCGGCAAAGGGCAGCAGCCGCGGTCCGCGTCGGCGGGGCCCGCCGCCGGGGAGTCTAAGCCCAAAGGCGGTGAGCGCCGGGGGGGGGGAGAGGGGAGGGGAGGGTAAAGGGAGAGGGGGGGGAGAAAGGGGAAGGGAAGGGTCCGGGGGCAGCCACGGAAAGGGAGCAGCAGCGGGCTCCAGGCACCCCGCTGCCGAGGTTGGGTGCGTGGCGGAGCCGAGCTGCCTGCCCCCTGTTGCGTTGTTTGTTTCTCAGCTGGCCCTTGGTAGGCTTCCCTCCGGGTCACCGCTGGGGTTTGCTTTCTTTTTCCTTCCTCTTCCAGCCTCGTTTCCTGTTCGGTGAGCTGCGGTTCCTCTCCTTTCTGAAGGGGCATGTTTGATTTCCACTAGCGCTGGAGTAATCGGTTTGAGAGCCAAAGCTCTGATTTTGTACTAAGAACGTGTTGGCCTCTGCCAGTTAGAGGTGCCTTAACTTTATTCTGGACTCTAGTTGAGTGCAGTGCTCTGTCTTGCTTAAGGAGGTCTCGCAGCATACCCAGCATTCCTGTTACAGGCTGTATTTTGGTAACTTATTTTGGAAGAGTTCAGAGTGCACGTTACTTGCTTATCTGGTACTTTAATCAAAGTGTTGCAGCTGTCAGTGCAAACAGCCAGTTTTGCTGACAGCGCGGGTCGTGATGAGCCACTATGGTCCCTGTCATGCATTTTTTCAAGGTAAGACCAAAACCGCCTCCAGTTCCCTGAAGCTGATCAGGAGCAGAAAGTACCTGGTATCCCTGCATTTTTTCCAAAACCTAAAGACGGGGCGGTAGTGCTTGAAAGGAGTGGGTTTAGTCCCAGAAGCATGAGGAGACTGCCTACAGGTTGCTACAGCACCATCGCCGTACGGATTTCCTTCTGCAGTGCTTTGTTTCTGTAACAGTCACGGTATTTGCAGAGGGTTAACAAAGTTGGTATCTGGGAGGTGTTGCAATCTGGAATGGATTTGCAATTTTTTGGCATCGGTAGCAGGATTTCATGCACGGCTTTTATTACTGGTAGCCACTGCTGTTGTTTTTCAGTCTCTTATTTCCATTTTCCATGGACAGACCAGTGGAAGCAGGGGATGCCGGATGCTAGGTATGCAGCGGGAGTGTTTAGAACAAGATCTCTGGCTTCAGATGGAACAAAAAAGCATATAAACTCCTCTGTTTACATTGTGACGGGTAGTGTGAAAGCCTGGCAGACCCAAGGCTTTCCCGTTGCAGAGGACTGGTTTCTGTCCCCGTCTTACCAAGGGGCACCTCTGTACGACGGCCGCTGCTTTAGCGGTGTGCGACGTTGTACGGAGGGAGGGTTGTTCACAGAACATGAACGTTCTTCAGCAGGGGAGTTAAGTCGGCCTGTTCTGCGCTGGTGTGCCTGCGTGTAGAAGAAACGATACCTGGAGTGAGGAAGGAGGTGCAGGCTCTCTGCCATTCCAGCCCCAAATGGAAGGGTTATTAAAGGATTCCTGTGGGTTGCCACATTTTACAAGCTTGAAGCAAGGTCATAAGTTGAGGAGGAGCAGTGAGGATATAAATCCTGACGCGTGTTGCTGTTCTACTCCAATACAATAGACTAACTTTTAATTAAAAAAAAAAAGTTATTTTGAAGACTATTTTTTTAATACAACAGAATTATTTGGCATGACATAGTTCCGCCTCTGAGAGGTTTGTTTCTTAACTAAAGTGGAGGGAGAAGTCTGGGATGAGTTGCTACCCTTACAGTGCCTTGAAGAGGCCTGTATAAAACAGGAACTGTTCTCATAGATGTATGTTTGGGAATCTCTTCTCTGCAGCGTAGTGAAAACTAAAACGAGAAGGGTCGCTTGGGCAGATGAGGGCCAACAACCATGGGCTGAGCACGCAGGCTGCGGCCGTGCTAAGGGGTGGGTGTGTTTTGGTAGCTGTTGAGTGCAAGGCGCTGGCATGTCACCGCACAGGATTTCTTTCTCTGGTTCCGTATTCACCTGGAAATGGCGTGGCTGCCTGTAGCTGGTGTGGCCCGCCCGGTTTCTCCCCTGTTTCAGGAACTGTACAGGAGGTACTCTGAAAACTTTGGGTCTCCTTTAAAGTGGAAAGTATTTGTGATGGGCTGCAGCCCGTCCCCAGAAGGCTGACTTTGTTTCACTTTTGCACCAGGGGTCACTGTTAAATCCCGTCAAGCTTTTGTCCTTTATGTGCTTTTTAGAGCTGCCTGCTGCGGTCGAGTCCAGCTGAGCAATTGCAGAAATGGCCTCTCCTGCAGCCGTGTAGGCTCTCTGTCCTGGGGAAGTTGTGTTCCAGCTGCCTTTCAAGTTTAGTCTTAGAAATGAAATTAAACTCAGAACTTTCCAACAGAAAAAGTATTTTTTGGTTATAGTGCTGGACCACCAGGAGTCCCATCCCGTGAGGATGGAATAAAATAGCGAAGGGAATATTGCCTTGTTGGGTGTCTGGGCAGTCCTTGGGACCTGACGGACGGCAGGAATTCTTGTAGACATTCCTGGGCCTTCTTATTACAGCGCAAACATACTTTGCTGGGGAGCGTGGCTGCTTATTCACCCCTTGCTCACCGGGATATTTACCTTAGCAGCACAAATCTCTTCGATTTGCTTTCATGCCAGCGCCCTGGGGGCTTAGCACGATCCCTCACCCAGCTCCCCCTTGTGCAGTGCGATTTGCTGAACGCTGCTCAGCTGAAGATGCAGAGATGGAAGGAAACTGCAGTCCTCGTCCCAGCAGCAACCAGTGCTGCAGCTCCAGGACCAAACTGGGCGTCTGTGGCTGCTGCCTTTAGGCCTGGGAACTTGAACTCCCCTGGAGGAGGAGGTCCTCTGACAAGGTGGTGTCCATCAGGAGAACCCACAGTTTGTAGGGCTCGCTCCGACAGGCAAGGACAGCTTAGTTGCTGGTGTTATAAACTTATACGGACGCTACTTTGTAAGTTTTCTCTTGCAGTGTGAACGGGTAAATATATTACAGGTTCAGCCTGGTGAGAGGTGCAGAAGGGCTAACTGAGGACCCGAGTCAAGAATAAGTACCTCACCAGCACTGCTGCTGCTCGTTCCTAACTTGCCAAGAAGTGGGAAAAGAACCCCCCAAATCCAAACCGGGGGGGAAGAAAAGCGGTGTTCCAGTTTACAAACGCCTATTTCAAACTTCTGGTTGTCTGTTGACTTACTTCATTGCTACGCTGATGGCCCAGAATCCCCTAAAGTAATCCTAAATAATTACTCTGGGAGGGGAAACTGCAATCAGTGAAATCAGGTTTAAGTGTTTTTAGACTGTCCTGTGAGGTCCTTCCTAAGGAAGGCACAGGTGGAGAGGATTTCCCTATGAAATTAAGAGTCCTTACAGGGGCTCGCAGAGGCTCTAGGAGCCTGTCTGAAACGGGGCAGCATGCCAGGAATGTGTGTAAACCAGCTGGTGACAAGTCGGTGCCTTTGATTGTGACTAACTTGGTGGAAATTCTCCTGTTAGCTGCAGGTACAAGCTGCCCTTGGACCTCGTGAAGGATCATCAGAACCCACTTCAGGCCGAGTGTGTCCTCTGGAGTTGTTTCCTTCCCCCAGTTCGTGGTTGCGGAAGGAGCTGCCGAGCCGCTATAGGCACAGCAGGCTTGTGCCTCTCCAGGGTGTGCACTGCGGCTGCAGATTTCAGAGGGTGGTTGAGCTCGAAGGTGCCAGGCTCTGCTCGTAGTTAACAGAAGCAGTGCTCCAGCCCCTTCTAAAGGGCTGAATTTGTGACCAGAGCCTGAGGGGTGGTGTTGTAGCCTCTCTCCCACAAACACTCAAAAAAAGGTCTATCTAAATAATCACCAAGCCAGACCGGGTTACACCCTGAGTGCTTGGCAGCTTCTGGTGTGTATTTTCCTGATAACACCGGGCCCAAGTGCTTCCAGCCTGACTCCTGCTGCGGGGCTGAGCACGGCCGTGGTTCTCGGGGGGTTGGTTTAGTTCTGAATTAAGGGGTTGGCCATTTGAAAGCAGAGTAAATGATCAGCTCTGGTGACAAAACTTGCTTGCAAAACGACTGTCACATCATGCCAAAGCAGCAGGAGGCTCCTTTGACTTCTCTAGCTCTAGTTGCAGGCAAAGATTGGAGTCTGCCATGAGCAGGAAGCAACAGGCCCCCTCAAAGCCCCGTCACGGTGCTCTGATGGAGTGATTTACTACGTGGTTGGATCCTCGGTGATGTACAGTAACGCACGGGCCTTCCGCCCCGTTGCCCCCCTCGATTTGGGGGTGTCGGTGGGAGAGAAAACTAAAACTAACCGAAAAAAGTGAGGCTGTGAGGGGTCCTGTTCCAGCTGCTGTGACTGCTCCAGGAGGTGGTGCAGGGGAAGGGCCGAGCTGGAGGCACTGGTGATGAAAACTGCCTGTGAGTAACGCGGCCAGGAGTTACGGGACGTGTCTGCTGCCACACAGGGCTTATTTTCAGGGGTGGGGAGGACTGCGAAACGGGAAAGGAGAAACTAACAGGCCTTTAGAGAAGGGATCAGGATGTTGTAACCAGTGTGAGGCGTTGGCGTGCGTAACGCTGGGTATCTGGGGATGGCTGGGGTGCGCAGACCTCCGGCTGGGCCTGGGGAGTTCACCTCCCCGGTTTCTCGGCCTAACTCCTGTTACAGCTGTAATGGCAGCTGGTGGGAGCGCAGGGTTAACGGGTGGGCGAGCAGCCTGCTGTGTAGCTGAGACACCTCTGACGTTAGGTTAGGGCTATGAGAAGTGTCTTCACAGCATTCATCTTCTGTTCTGGCAGCCTGACGAGGCAGCTGTTTACATGCAGGAAACACCTCTCAAGACCCTGATGGACTTTCCTGCTCTCGTGAGCCTCGATCCCACGGTGTTTTGCTTTGTGCTTTCCCCTCTGTGCCCCGTGTCGCGGCCAGGGGTGTGCGCAGCGCGCTCAGACAAACACTCCTCGCTGCCTGGGTCGGTGGACTTGGTACTTGGGAGCTGGGTTTGTGCCCCGCAAGGCCAAAGCGTTGGGCTCATCCCTCAGGATCGATCAGCATTTGTTGGTTTTACGAAAGCTAAAGGGTGTTTTTAGAACGGAATTGGATCTGTTGGGGACTTCTACGCGTAGGGGCGGAACTGAGTGCAAATAGGCAACGGGGTCCTGCAAAGCGGGAGACTTCGAGACAAATGCAGGCTGCAGCGTTTATATAAGGATATTCAGAATTTTTATATAGGATATTCAGAAATGGAATGAAAAATGGCCCTGTTACAAAACGTGACAACAACTGGGCATGAAGATGTAGCGTTGGTGTTTACCACTTAACACACAGGTGACACCTCAGGCTGATGTCTGGCGATGATGATTCCAGATCTGGATGAAGAAAACTGAGCTGCTCTAAGCAAATACAAAGCGCAGCAAATAAATCCTTCCGTACTCTTTGACCAGCTCTTTGGACTGTAATAGGAGTGAAATGGTTTGTGGGCTGGAGGAGGTCTTGGCAGAAACACAAGCCCTTTAAGCGGTGCTGGCACCGAGTGCCGGGCCGAAAGGCCGCGCTGCCTCCGGGGCGCTGCGCGTGCGGCGAGCTCGGGGGCTGCCCGTCTGATCCTTGTTTTCTCTTTCAGATGGAAAGAATGCGAATGGATCCAAACAGCGTTATAATCGTAAAAGAGAAACTGCATATTCCAAAAATGAGAACTTTTCCAGTCAGTCCCGTCGCTCCAATTCACAGAAAAGCAAAGCTTTTAACAAGATGCCCCCTCAGAGGGGAGGTAGCGGCGGAAGTGGCAAACTTTTTAGCTCTTGTAATGGTGGAAGACGAGATGAGGTGAGAATTGTAATGCCGTGTCTCCAAGGCCTTCTTTCTTGGGACGAGAGGATCACTCTGACCTGCCTAGATAGGTCTTCTGTATTCAGCTCCTGGGCTGGGAAGGGAAGGAGCAATAAGAGGTGCTAACATCGTTGAGATGCCACATTGAGTGTGAGCAGAACAACTTTGCAACAACAGAAGAGGAGTGCTCTCTGCTCTGAGAGACTTGCAATAAAAAGGAACAGTAAAACTAGTGGAAATGCCACCTGAGGAATGGGTACCTAGGCAGGCCACGTGCATATCTCAGGAAACAAAGGTCCTTCATGACAATATGTAGCGATACAATTTCTAGCTTTTAAAAGTCCGGGATGATTGTGTCTAACCACTTGAGTGTACAAATTTGCACGTGGTAGTGGCATTGGGAAAGTAATCAAATTAGCCTTGGTGACATCAAGATGGAGTAAAACCACACCGGGGCTTCTTATGCTGCTGTGGGTATGAATACTGTAGATCACTGGTGGGTTTGCATTGATACGGAAGATGCTGATTTTTTTCAGTTTTAGCGGATGAGCAAAGCTGCCTACCTAAAATGCTAACTCTGTCAAAACTCACTTGCTGTCTCTGTTCATTTCTCATTCTCTGCTTTGTTATATGAAAACTAACTACAAACGAGTATCATTTGTGCAATAGTAGTCAAATGTGTGTTACTGGCCATATAAAAGAATACTGCCAGGATCTCAACAACTCTCTCCTGTTATTAACCTCGACTACGAGGTATTGTTGGCTTTTACTTGTTGTTACTTGGGTTGTTTTTATGCTCTCCTCCACTTCATCCGTGTGGGGTAAGACCACTCAGTTCTAACTTTCAGGTTCTCATGCACTTTCGCTGCAGTGCTTGATTTGCGGAATGGGAGTAGGAGAAGGTGAGTCAGTGGGTGCTGCGTATTCTGTACATAATCACTGCTGGGGCCTGGGTATCAACTTGTACTGATGATTTCGCAGTAAATTCTAGCAAGTTCTAATAAATGCTGTTGTCTCTTAGGTAGCAGAGGCTCAACGGGCAGAGTTCAGCCCTGCCCAGTTCTCTGGTCCCAAGAAGATTAATCTGAACCACTTACTGAACTTCACTTTTGAACCCCGTGGCCAAGCAGGCCATTTTGACGGGAATGGACATGGCAACTGGGGGAAAAGGAACAAGTGGGGACATAAGCCTTTCAACAAGGAACTCTTCCTACAGGCCAAGTGAGTGGAAGACTAGCAGGGTTCTCAGACTTCTACAGAGACAGTAAGCCGTAAGGAACAATCGGCCAGGGAATTGTTTGATCTTGAATACTTTTCCAGGGTAAAGTTACCTCTAGTGTTTTTAGTGCTTGTGACTATACTTGGAAGGGAAAAAAATATATTAACAAGGTATCTGATTGCCCGAGTCTTTTGGACACAAGCCAATTAGTCTTCTGCCTTAATTTTCCAGCATCGTCTGTGGAATATGACACTCCATTTGGGAAGACTTATGTAGTTCCCTTATGGAAGGTTATCGTTTCTTTCAAAAAAACCAGCATGTTGAGATGGTAGGGGTAGCAGTTTCTGGATTAAAGCTAATCTGAATTTAAGTCCCAGAAGCAGTTACTCATATGGGTCTCTTAATTCTTAAACTGCTTTTTCAGGTTGGCTTCACATCACAGATCCCTAAGTATGTAATAGTAACCCAAACAATGATCAGTGTGGTAATCCAGCAGCAGAATTTCTTTTGACTGGTAGTAACGGTCATTTTCACTGAAATTTGAAGTGCTTCCCATATCACTTCCCATATCTGATCATGTTAAATATAATAAAAACTATTTTCAGTGTTAATGCTTCTAATTTTTCCCTATTGGTTTGTGACTTGATTTTCACTTAATGTAGTGAAGTCTGCTTGCAGGATCTCTAGTAGTTCTACCTCTTGTAAGCATGCTCTTTCCACTTGTGGATTCCCTGTTTTTAAGAGATCCTTGATGGAGCTGGCTCTGTTTCTTCCATTTTTCTGAACAAACGTTCTGCCTGGCTCACTCTGTAGGTAGCATGCAATGCTATGTCTAACTGAAATTAGACATGTCTGTATTCTGGGAACCTGATCGTGAACTGAACTCTGTTGGGTTTTGTTGGTAGAAGTTACCAAACTTCTGCCGAACTGTGTCCAGTAGTTTTATGCTGGACAAAGAAGAAGCTCTGAGAATCCTATGGGATAGTTCTCCAAGAATTTTTAGAAACAACTGAGTGGATCATCTGTCTCTTTGCCTTTCCCCAGCTGCCAGTTTGTTGTCTCTGAAGAACAGGACTACACAGTCCACTTTGCTGATCCAGATACCTTGGTCAACTGGGACTTTGTGGAGCAAGTGGTCAGTTGTGATGGGCTAGATTTTTTTTTTTCTTATTAAGAAACTCTATCTGTCTTTAACTGCTTCTTTGTGATGTTACGTAAAACTCAGCTGTTTCTGAGCTTCAGGCCTTTTCTGTCACTCCCACAATACTGGGAATGATCTGTCATGGAATATATTATGAAGTACTTTGATGACAGGAAAAGAGAAGTGTTAAAATCTATTAGGAAAATTAGCAGCTTCTTCTTGCTTTCGCAGATGGGAGCTCATCAAAAATAGTATCTGACATTCTGTAGACTCAGTCCTTGTGATCGAGATATTAACAGAAAACTTGGGCGTGAGTCCATGAAAGAGGACTAGAGTGTAGAATTTTGAAGAATTATCTTGTGCATAGGTGGCCCATCTTGCCTAGCAACAAAGTGGAAAATCTCTTGATAATTGTGGCCAGAACTTTGGGTTACCTCAAGTAGAAACTTAGTCTGTGAAGACTAGTCATCATGGATGGTGTAGCTTGTGGGGAGGTACGTTTACCGTTACCTGGCCCTGCGAGAGAACTGAAAAATCAGGTGCTTGGTTGGCTGTTTTGTCTCTGCAACATACAGATGCTAACAGAACATCTGACTAAACTAGAATGTTCATGAAAATAGCTAAGTTCAGTCTCTCAGTTAAACAGCACTGCACAATTGTGCTGGTGTGAGGTGACAGTTCATTTGCTGACTTCTTCGTGTCTGAATTCAGATGGCGATGATGTTGCTAGCTCTTAAGAGATGATGTACACAAGGGGAAAACATGAGAAGAGTTGCTCTTTTGATGTCATTAGAGTAAAAATAGATGGGTTGGCTTTGAAGGCTATTCCACGTTGACCAAAATGGTTATTTAGTTCATGGTGTACATAATTTCCTGGTAAATAAGCAGAACCTGAAGAACTGGAAGATTAATGTTAGAGTAGATCTTACAGGTTTAGTTTCTGAGCTACAGAATGATTTCCAAGTCTATAACTTGTACTATTCCTCTCGTGTGCTGTTTCAGCGAATTTGTAGCCATGAAGTACCCTCTTGCCCAATCTGTCTGTACCCGCCTACAGCAGCAAAGATCACCCGCTGCGGGCATATCTTTTGTTGGGCATGTATCCTTCACTATCTCTCCTTGAGTGAGAAGACCTGGAGTAAGTGCCCTATTTGTTATGGCTCTGTTCACAAGAAGGATCTTAAGAGGTGAGGCTTGATATCTATTAAATGATATATATCACTGAAATATTATTTTTACCCTGTAAAAATAATAACCTCCTCCTTATGTTGCAGTGTTATTGCTATGGAAACGCGCCAATATGCAATTGGTGATGTCATTACGATGCAGCTTATGAGAAGAGAGAAAGGTGTTCTGATAGCACTGCCCAAATCTCAGTGGATGAATGTGGTGCAGCCTGTTTATGTTGGAGGTGAGTGTATCTGAGTACTGGTGGTTGGCATCCTGCTCCTAGCTGTGGCTTGGACTTGTCTAAAGAAGATTTCCCATGGCAATGCCATGCTGCCATCTTAAAATAGTTCACACCACAAAGCATGGGATTTGGTAGCTGAAAACCTTAATGACCACATCTTAATAATAAGCAATCTACCCATACTTTGTGTTTTCTAAGACTTTAACTTGTGTTCTGTTTCCCTTCAACTTATTGCACTGCACACTCCTGCTTTCTCAATTTTTGTTATAGCTTGATGTGTGTTTTTTCTTGTACAGTCATTGGTGTCATTCTTGCTGCTTTTGTTGGCTCTTCAGTGTCCTTAACTTTTGCCTTCTGGCTCCTCGTTCTACAGCTTAGGAAAAAATAACAGTGTCTAAGCTATTTCAAGGATGTATTCTTCAACAAGGTTTTCATCATCTTCACTTATCGACTAAGATCTGTGAACGATTTGGGGAAATAGTCAAAATTATTGCAAACCTATTCCAAACATCTGTTGCCTGACTTCTACAGTTTTCTCCAGTCAAGTACTGTGACTAATGCATCATCATCTTATCTGTTGGTATCATGAAAATTTGGTGACTAAAGAAATAATTTTACTCAGCATTGCTGTTTTGTGGGCTGTCTTGGCTCGCTTCAGTTTGCAGCCGCATTTGCAAAAAGCTGGTATGTGTTTAAGCTCACTGTAAAAAGTCAAGTCTGCTAACTCACGATGGGTATCCAGCATGTGCTTACATGTCCCTCAGCCTTTGAAAATAAAGGACTCTAAATCCTATTATAAAACAACAAACCCTTCTATCCTTCAATCCAGTACCGGATTTGAGATCATTCCAAACCCAGAAATCTTACCATTAATGGGATGTTCTGTAGACACAGTCCTTAAAAGAGGTTGGACTCCTGGTTCCGGTGAATGTGTGTGTGATGTGATTCTGTACTTGCTGTAAAGCTTATCGTTAAGACAAGTGCTCTCGTAACAAGATGACTAATTTTTGCTGAACCTTGGAATTCTTTAGTTTATCGGTTTCTGCTGTGCTTCCTGTAAAAGACTAATAATGTTTTGTACAGGTTTTGAATACGTAAGGTTTATGAACTAGTTTGAGACTAAAAAGAGGTAGGTCACTTCTGCAAAACTTTCCAGTTGCAGTATTTTTGAGTATATAGAGAAGAGGAAGAAGCTGCAGGGTGGATTTTGCGGAAGCTTTGGCCATCCAGGGCTTCTCAGGGGAGATGCTTCCACAAAAAAGCAGCTTGGACTTGATTTTTTGATACTTAGCAACTGAGTTGTGAAGTTGCAGATAAACTGCTGTGTCAGGGAGATCTGTGTAGCAGAGAAGGTGTGTGGCAGGAGCTTGTGTCATCAATGGTATAAAGTAACATGCGGAGTTTGTATCAAACTCTTTCTAAATATTGTCCACTTGGCAGTGGATTAACTCAAAGTTGAGCAGTAATGAACCTGCAGAAGAAATGGCGGTTCCTGATGCCAGTTCAAACGGGTGCCTCTACACGAAGATATTAATTAGTTTGGTGCTCCTTCTGTTCAGATGACCAGCACAGCCAGTATTCCAAACTGCTTCTGGCATCCAGGGAGCAGGTCCTGCAGTTGGTGATTCTGGAGGAGAAAGCAGCATTGCTAAAACAGTATGAGGAGGAAAAACATACCCCGGAGGCATGCTTTATTGAGGCTGCTATCCAGGAACTGAAGGTGAGAACCTCTTTGGATGTTTTTAGTAACGTTATTTTTAACAGTATGTTGAGCATTTATCTTTCGCTGCTTAAGTGGTTGTGTGTGATTATTCTGGTCTCCGTGATTGATGTACGTACTAGCAAGATGGTGATGTTTACTGCTAGAATAGCAATATGAACCTTGGAGGAGATTGTAGCCTTTGGGCTCCTGCTATCTGATGTGACATTCAAGATAACAGAACAGAATGCATTTTATTAAATGGTATTCCTTCCAAAAAATGGTATTCCTCCCAGAAATGCGAAAGAGTTCTCATTTAAAAGGATGATAGTTTTCCCTTTCAGGTCTAGTAATTCCTAGGATAACTCCTGTCAAACAAACATAAGCAAGCCTATAGAATATTCCTTTTAAAAGAAGCCTTTACGTGTCCTGCAGTAGAAGAGGACTACTCTTCAATGGTCTGTCTTTGTCACAGATGTGTTGTAGATCTGTGAAAACTTGAAGTATAGAACAAGGCTAAAGATAATTATGGTGATAGTCTCCTGGCTAAAACAGGAAACTGCAACTTGTTCTCTTTGAATGACCTGTAGGAGCGAGAAACAGCACTCTCAGCTGACAAGGATAAAAGCAGTGGCATTGCTGGAATTAGTGCAGCTGTGGAAGAATTGGTCCTAGACAGCTCCAAGTCTACGGAGCCTGCAGTTCTCCATGAGAAAAAGGTGTGTAACAGTGGTGTTTGGGTGGATCTTGTTGATTCCTAGTCCTGCGACTTTACACTGTGGTGTAGGGTGAACTGGTACCAAAGATTTTTGCAGAAATGATCATCTTTTGAAAGGGGTGATTGTGGTACTAACTGTATGCTCTCCGCTATGGTAGTGTGGCATGGAGTATCTATCTGCATTCGATGAGAAGCTTGTGGAGCCTTGCTCTGATCTGGCAAGTTCCTTTTTGCCTCCTGTGGAATCAGAAGAGGCAATGCTGGATGAAGAGGAGGTACCTGAGGTGGATACAGTAGGGGAACCTGATGTGAAAACTACAGAAGAATTAAATCCGGCTGAAACAAGCTACCAAGAATGTAAAGATACAATTAGCAGTGGACATCATAACAATTCTCCTTTTTACTATTTCTATCAAGGTAAGTGCAATGAAATCCTGGAGTCATGGGGGCAGAGGTGCATCCTTTGGGATCCTTTTTGGGGAAGGCACTTGTCAGGTCAATAGATTCAGCTAAACTCTGTGAAATACAACTTCTAGACTTTTAGAAAGGAGTTTTAGTTTCATTACTGGTGAATGGACTGAGGTGGGGAGAAGAGTATTAAAGATTAACAGGCAAAGATCAACTGATGACTTCTTGTCTTACAGCGGAGGATGGGCAATGTATGTATCTGCACCCTGTGAATGTTCGGTGTCTTGTTCGTGAATATGGCAGCTTGGAGAAGAGTCCAGAGAAGATAACTGCAGCTGTAGTGGAGATAGCTGGCTACTCAATGACAGAGGTAATTATTTCATCTTCGTGTTTTAGTAATTTGATCTTTGCAGCTGGCAGATGAGATGTTTCTCTTCGATAATGAGAAATAATTACTATGAATGGGTAGGCATGCTTATCTGTGAAGGTCATCTGTGTAAGGTGCAGTACTTTAAGTTGATTTTGATAAGCAGACTGCAGTCTAACTTGCTTTCTCCTACTAGAAGGTAGGAAGTTTTAGGAGTAAGGGAATTGTAAGCTTAACATTGGTTTGTTTTTAAGAGCAGCTTGAACTAGGCACATCTTTCTGAACCTGAAGGAGTTTTCTGCAGCATCTGTCTTCAGCAAACAGCTGTTTCTGAGCATCAAGGGTAGAGGTGGGATGTTAGGTAAAATAAGAGGGTGGAAAGTAACTTCAGTGTTTGAGATAGAGGCATCTCTGAGGCAGTGAGGGTGCTTAAGACATTGAAGTTCTAGAAAAGAGAATGGATCTTGAATTCCTTTGCCTTGGTTAAATTACTGTAAGAACTGGCATATGCAATAACCGTTACATGTAATTCCCAATTAATTTTTAATAAAGTGTATGTTTGAGTGAGAATGGATGCAGAGATAGTGAATTCTCTTCAAGTTTTTCTTCTCTGCAAGGAAAAATACTAAACTCAGCTTGTTTCCATCAAGCAAAGTGGAGTTTGACAGACAAAAGAATTGAAGTGCAAAAGGCAAATTCAGTCTAGTGCAAGCATAAGTGCAGCAGAGGACTGGTGTTGTAGAATTTTATTCCAGTGATGTGAGAAGGGAGGAATAACAAGAAGATCAATAACTGAACTGGAGTAACTTTATCCAAATATAATTATGATGTAGTTGGTGGAGGTTTTGGAGCATTTGTTTCTGACTCAAGGCATCGTTCACACTTTAGTATTTTATAAAAATGATTGTTGTGTTACTATGCTGTGTTTTTTTTTTCCATTTGGTGTGATGAAGGGTAAGTGTTGTCTCCACAGCTATTCATCAGTATGGCAGCCTCTAGACCTTGTTGCAATGATGTATTTGCACTTTTTTTTTTTACATCAGGATATAAGACAGCGTCATCGTTACCTCTGTCACTTGCCCCTCACCTGTGAGTTCAGCATTTGTGAACTGGCTCTGAAGCCACCTATCATCTCTAAGGAGACTTTAGAGCTGTTCTCAGGTTGGTACTACCTTTCCACTAGTCTCTGTCAGTGGATCTGTGGGGATGAAGTGGGAGTAGTTCTCCCTTAATGGCAGAAAAAGGAATGTAAAGAGCAGCTTTACTCCTTTTTCGTCAGCTGTGTGCTGACTGTTTAGTCAGAATAACCCCAATTCACTGCCGTAACAACAACAATTATGCAAAGAATAAAAAGGCCTGACTACTTGGAACAGCATATGTTGTTTTGTAAGCATGTCTTGTTGCTAATGTGTTATAACTGAACATGTTCACAAAGTAAAACATTGCCAAAGTATCGGTGTGGTTTTTATATCCAATGTTGTGTGTTGCTCCTAGATGACATTGAAAAGAGGAAACGCCTACGGCAGAAGAAAGCTCGTGATGAACGACGACGTGAACGCAGAATTGAGATAGAAGAAAACAAGAAACAGGGCAAATGTAAGTCTTGCTGGTGGATTCCCACTCATCTTTAGTTGCTGAGCTGATTTCTTGAGCTATAGGATGAACTCCAAGGCCTTTAGTTTGTAGGGTGTACTTAGAGTGAGATTACAGTGTATTAGGACCAATCTCTGTAGAGTAAAAAATGCAGTTTTAGGGCATTAAATGATGTTGTGCTATTCCTGCATAGTTAGATGTTATGGGAGAGAGACGGCATTTGAGGGCACAACTATTTTTCCTTGGTATATACAGCTCTCAGGATTCTTGATTTCTGTTTTTATAGTAATCGCTGTATAGAGTGGAAAGTGAAGAAGGCCAAAACAGTTGCCTGGGAGCTGCTTCCATCCAGCAGCTGGGCTTGTACTGGTCTCTAAAGTAGCGGATGGGAAGAAAATATTTGAGCTGGCATCTCCTTGAATTCTGAAACAAGTTGCATATTGACAGTCTTCCTCCACCTTGTGTAGTGCTTTAATTCAAAGCCTCTTTCTAGATCCAGAGGTCCATATTGCTTTAGAGAATCTGCAGCAGTTTCCTGCTTTTACATCTTGCCATGGAGAAACCAGCATTGATCATCAGAGCTTCTGTCCTTCTCCTCTTGGCAGAAGCCCTGTGTTTCAGACAGGTGAGCATCTGCAAAAACATTACATCTAGTTCTTGGTGGTTCTCTGGGGATCTACTGCTCAGGTCATCAGACTAAACTTCCTTAATACTGACCAAAAACGACTCTCCTAGATTGCCTGCGAGATCATACACAGAAGACTGAGACTGCTGAGATTCTGGTTGTTTGTCTGCTTTTTACTGCTTCTACTTTAGTGGCAATGATACCTACACTGTAGTTATCGTACCTTTTCAATCTTTGCCGAGGCAGAAGGGGATGGGATTGAGGGAAGGCAGAAGAGTGTATATGCCAGAAAAACACCACTAGCATTTTTTCTTTCTACCTTCTCCATCTTCCCCTCACGTTGTAGTAGAATAAAACATAACTGATAAGCACTCAGGTTGTTGTCCAGTTATGCTTGCCAAATGTTTTACCTTGCAGTTCGTAAAAAAAAAAAAAAAAATTAAATAGAAGCTATTCTTAAATGCTTTTTTCAAAACGAGCAAACAAAAGGCACCCAAAAACTAATTCAAAAACAAAATCACCCTGCAAATCTTCCTTAAATAAAAACAGTGAGGAAATTCAGGAGTTTCCACTGTGTGATTAATGGATGGAATTGGTAGGATAAATATGGTTAATTACAGAAAATAAGAAAACCTTTTTATTTTTGTAATTTTGTAATTTTTATTTTTGTAACTGCCTTTGCCAAATGCTGTTGGCTTTAATTAACTGCTTCTTTTCTCTGTAGAGTCTATTGCAACTCCACTGTCACCTGCTGCGAGCCAGGCCAGCCCGTTGCTCTGTGGGAGCTTAGAAGAAGACTCTCCGTTCCCATCCTTTGCCCAGGTAAGCCACGTGACAGAGTAAATCTTGTCGGAATTACTGGTGTCTTAGTTAGGGTTGGGTCTCAGAGTACAATTGCTTCCTCACAAAAACAATGTGGGATGAAACTTACAGAGACAGCATAGGCTTTGAGTGCTGGAAGGGGTGCCTAGATACCCTTGCCACTTTGGGATATGCAGGATTGTTCTGGTGCATGGGGTTTAATCAGATCTTATTACTTTTTTGATAGATGTTGAGGGTTGGAAAGGCAAAACCGGAAACGTGGCCCAAACCTGCTCCAAAGGCTAGAGGTAAGAAAACTTGGTATTGCTATGTTGGCTTCCTTTCTGTGCATCGAAATCTTAAGAAATCTTACAGCTTCACAAGAAACATCTGGAGTGTGGAGAGGCACCTGCACTGCCGAGGTTTTATAAAGCCCTCTCCTTTCCTTTCTTTCAGATGAGAACACTCTGGCGCTCCCTGTGCCAGCGGATAGTGATGGAGAAAGTGACAGCTCTGACCGCATGCCTGTGCCCAGCTTTCAGAATTCCTTCAGCCAAGCTATTGAGGCAGCCCTCCTGAAGCTGGACAAACCGTCTGCAGCTGATCATTTGTCAGGTAAGGGTGGGAGTTGGAGGAGAGTGAAGAAATTCTGAAGTAGGAAAAAAAATACTATTTCTCCTTCTGATAGAAGTGAGAGAAGGAATTTGGGGGACCAAAAATTGGCTGCAGAACAGGTCTGAAGTGTATCAGGTTGTCTTTTATGAGCATCTTGATTAGGGCTTCTGTTAGCCCAAAGCAGCTCTCTTAGAGGGAGGAGCTGAGAAAATCTCCAACTAGCAAAGAATCCTGTTAGGGCAAAGATGTCTTTTGGTCATCATGTTTACCGTCTCTGTTGGAACTTAATATAAGCTTTATCTTGAGGACGTTTAGGTTATGCGCTTCAAAGATGCCTAGCCTGCTGAGCAGCTGAACTGCCGCTGAAGTTTGACCAAAATGTCAAGATACCGCTAGCTGGAATTTCAGACTAGGGAGTCTGAAACAAATTGAGATAAACTGATAAAACTCATTTATAATGCTTGGTTCTGTTCGGAGGCTGCATTGAGTCACAGAGAACTGGAGTCAAGAGGCAGGGAGTTGCAGTGCGATTAAGCTCCAGTTGTAATGGTTTTTGGACATGGATGAAAGCAGTATCTGCCTGAAAGGCAAACTGCTGCACGCTTACAGTCCTACAGTCTGCCATTGCAACAGCAACTTTAGAATCAGTTCGGCATGTTTCTAGGTGCACGTAGATGTGGCAGTCTCTTAGTTTGTCTGCAGTAATTTTTTTTATAAGCTACCTGGTGGTCAGTGAGTTGACAGGAAGTTGTCACAAACTGATAAAGTCATTTAGGAAGGGAAGACCACTTATTGTTTTCCTGCGTGACATTCCTGTTCCATGAGAAAAGTGACAATATCATTTTAATTCTTCACAGAGGAAAAGGGAGGCAAGAAAAGAAAGAAACAGAAGCAGAAGCTACTGTTCAGCACCTCTGTTGTTCACACAAAGTGATTCTGCTATTCAAGAGAAGTTTCCTCTCCTGGTTTTCTTTTCCTTTTGCTTTGTTTTGCTGCTAATAGTTTAAGTATTTAAATTCGGACAGACTAAACTTGTGTTTCCAGGGTTTCTAAGGGTTCAGGAGGAAACCATGACAGCGAAAGTTGAAGTAAGATCTTTTTATTCCAACTTACCGAATCGGTTTATACTGAAACAAAGTTTTGAAACAACCCAGAGACCATTCAGCAAAGGCTTCTAGTCTGTGCCATGTCAATTCTTTTGGCCTAATAAGCAGTATGAAAGTGTTTACATCTGCGTGGCACTGCCAGCCTGTTGCAGTATTGCCTAAGCGAGGGGGCAGAGAGCCTTTACTTCCCCAGAAGTATTCATGCACAGAAGTCTGTCTGATTGTGGCAGCAGTACTGTTTCAGTAAAGCTGTTAAACTGCTCTCTTCAGAAACTGGTTTCCTCTGAGCTGGGAATGGGCAAAAGAGCTTCCTGGCTTTAAAGTGTTAGCTGCTATCTGTTCTGTTTCTAAAGAGCAAGAATTCCTCCTGTTCTCCTGGCTTTGAAAGACTTAAAGCTGAGGTGAGCGTAAAGCAGAACTTGGCTAGTTGGTTTTGAAGTGACTCTTGCTGAAATTGTGTATTTCAAAATGCATACTGGCACTAGTGGTAGAAGGAACTCCTGGCTTATTGCAGCTGTTCAACTCTGTTTTAATGTGGGTGAGTGAGGCTGCTAATTTTTTTTCTTTTTTGCCAACCATGGCCAACAAATCCTTTGTAACCAGATCATCTAGAATAAACACTCCACCCTAGGGCTCTAGCTAACTACATGAATGTTACGACAGTGGCTCCTCTTGAATTGGAAGACCAACTGATAGCTGGAGTCCACAGATATTTTATCCCCCAGCAAGGAACACAGATGGGTTTTTTGCACTGGGATAAGGGCCTGTATCTGCTTGGTTCTGGGACGTGAGTTGATCTGCACTAAGCACCTCGGGTTATAAACATGCCTCTTCTGGACCCCTGCCCCCTCTTTTTTTGGGTGGTCGCATTCTGCACTGCTTGTGGTTTGATTTAAAGCTAATGAGTTAAGTGGTGTGGATTTTGTTAAATAAAATGAACTGTAGGTGTAATGTACCAGTCAAGGCCAACAGTTGCAATAAATCATATGCGCACACTTAAAATACTGCAGACTTCTTGAGCTGTAACTTGAACTCTTACATCAACACGGAGCGTAATACCACTTTCAGTAACACATTTAAACCTTAGCATCCTCCTGACAGACTTCCTTTCAGGGAGCTGGTATGAAGTACCACCTGATTTACGGGGCAAGACTGACGTGTATCTTCAGCCCCACCTGCACCAAGAAGTGAGCTGCCTGCACTCACAGAGGTTTTGGAAAGTTCATGTGCTTCCAGTAAGGAGCAGACTGCTCACTCTGACCCTGCTGGTATAGTCATGGGCTGTGTCCCTGTTTTAAAAAGCTTTATATATTGATGCCTGATTTCAGAACAATAGGCTCCCTGTTACACAAGTGCTTCCTCAAGGCGTGTGTGCAAGGGAAGCTAGTACCAAAGAGTACACACTTCACAAGACACCGTATGCAGCTGTTAACTAGAAAGAAGGGGGGCGACTGGGGAGGTAAAAAATATTTGTTACTACAGGAGGAGAGAGGAAATGCTTTCGAAACACTCTGAAAGCAGCTTAATTTCACACTTGGTCACAATTAACTACACTTGATGGAAAGACAGCACAGCTTGTCAAGAGAGTGCAAAGAAACTGAGACAAGTGCCTAAAAGTGGTAGCACAGCTTGTTAATGCTTCAAACGCATCTTGGGAAATGATTGGTGAGGGAATAGAAAGCCACTAAGCACGAAAGATTCAAGTATGCAGTTAACTGTGTTCACAATGCTATTGTTTCCTACTTGTAACAGTATTTTTAAGTCATGAAACAGGAGTAACTACTTAAGTGTCTAACCATTATCTGTTGTTTATTACCCCTACACCGTTATAGTCAACTTTTCTTTGCGGTGGCAAGGGAGTAGCTGGAGCTGGTACAACTCGCCTCCACTTGTCACTAGAACAAGTAAGGGAAAATAACGCAGGCAGGGAACTGTCCCTTCTGCAGGGGCAGTCTCCGAAGGGCAGCATCTTCAAGTTGTGTCTCATTTTTCTATGGATTCAAGAGATGCTACCAGCAATGCTACTTTCCTGTAACTGATTGGTGTAACCTTAATAAATATTTAAGCAGTACTTGTACCTATGAGTTTTATAATGGGTTGGACTGCGGTGAGCCTTAAAGTTCTACCGTGCATTCCCTGTGCTTCCTACTGCCGTATACGCAACTGGTGCTTTTGTGACTCAAAACAATGGATATCCCTACAAATAACAGGTGCACTTGAAGATAAGGTCCAAAACTAAAAGATGTTAATGCTCTCTCTGTATTGAAGGAGAAAAACTTCATTCCTTGTCTGTGCCAACTGCCTAAAGCTCGCTTCTACCTCAGCATGAAGATCACGTTGAGCTACTGTGGTCTTTAGGAGTGTGCAAGGTTTTGATTCCTGGAGTAAAACAGACAAGTAACCCACTTAAGTATAACACAATTTAAGAAAACAAAACATTTTATTATTCAAGAACACCTGGAATGGGGAAAGGAAGTCTAAATGTGGACAGGTGCTCTTCCCAGCCCTTGCTTTACTTACTACAGAAAATGATTGGTATCACTTTGATTACACCAGTACAGAATAGAGGTGAATAGTGACAAGTAATATTCAGTCTGTCTCTGTGTCATCCTCCTCTTCCTCATCTCCACTTTGAGATTGCCTTTCTGTAAGGGAACAGCTCAACACCGACTGCCGGATGCGCTGTCTTTCCTCTGCAAAAAAGAGGGCAACAGAGGGTCATTACTCGATCTCTTCACACGTGCTGGATGTCCTCAACTTGTAAAGAAAGGCACATTTCTCAGTTCCAGGAGCTGGAAGGAGCCCTGCGCATCCTACAAGAGCTCCAGCAATTCAGGCTGCTCTTCAGGAAAGCGGCTGGAGGAACTCACCTTCATTTGTACAGTTTTGCAACAACGTCAGCAGCTGTCTTCTGTTATGCTGGATTAGAAACTTCTGACATGACCTTATGGTACCTATAGGAGTCACAAGAACGATATGTAACAGTTTTTGAAACCATGAAATCAAGCGTTATCATATAAAGCATGAAGATCTTTGTATCACACAATAAATACCCTGGGTACCAGCTTTATTAATGCAAGTGATAAGAAGCGTGTCTAGACTGTGCGTCCCCAATGATGTGATGATAACAATAATTTCTAAGAAGCAGTGCCACTTCTTTGTCCCTAGCGGTTAATTTTCAGGACAGGGATGATGCTATACTTTGAAAAATTTTTTTTTAAAATTAACGTAACGCAGTATGTACTGCTCTGGTTGCTCGCTGTAACAAAGACTCCTGCAGCATTACCGAGGGTCTGAGCACAGGGGGCTGCTGCCCCTTATCTAGGGCCACTTGTGACGAAGCACAGCGCCCGCCGCGCTCCGGGGCTCACCTCCGACGTGCAGGGTGCTGAGGAAGCAGGGGCAGCGCAGCCCGCGGCTCTCCAGCTGCCTGACGAGCGGCAGCGCCGAGCACAGCAGCCGGTGGAAGTCCTTGCGGCAGCGCAGCAGCACGGTGCCCGTGTAGGCGTTCAGGTACTTCACTGCGGGACGCGGCACCGCTCGGCGCCGGCACCGACCCCCGGCCCCTCTGGGGGGGCCTGCCCGGGGGGGGGTGTCCCCTTCCTTCCCGGGGGGCTCCTCCCTCCCGGGGGTCGCCCCTTCTTCCTGGGGGGCCTTCCTGAGGGGATCCCTTTCTTTCCCGGGGGGGATTCTTCCCAGGGGGGGTCCCCCTTCCCAGGGAGGGTTCCCCTTTCTTCCTGGGGGGTCCTTCCCTTCCTTTCCAGGGGGTCCCTTCCCTCCTGGGGCTCCCCCTTTCTTCCCGAGGGTCCCTGTCCCTTCCCGGGGGGGTCCATTTTTCCCGGGGGGGTCCCTTCCCTTCCCTCCCGGGGGTCCCTCCCGCCCCGCCGCCACCTGTGAAGGACACGGAGCAGCAGGCCAGCCCGTAGTCCCCGTAGGCCCTCGCGATGGCGTCCCTGACGGCGATGCCCACGGCGCGGTCCTCGATGCAGTGCCGGCCCCGCGGCTCCTCGGCCACCACCTCGCACAGCACGTACCTGCGGGGGGGGGGGGTGTCACCGGGGGCCCGGCCGGGCCCGAAGCCGGCACCGCGCCGCTCACCTGTTCTTGAAGCGAACCATGCCGCCGCCGGACTGACGAAGCGCCCAGCCAATGGGAGAAGCGCCTCCGCGCGCCGCAACCAATCGTCGCCGCGCGGAGGCGGGGATAGAGGAAGGACTTCCCGTCCTGACGCCTCCACGCGGCCCTGCCCTTTCCTCCAGGTGCTGGCTGCGCGCACGCGCGTTGTGTGCCGTTCCCCCCCTCGGGGCGACCCCGCCGCCTTCCCGGCAACCCCCGCGCGGGGGCGCGCGAGGCGCGCGGTGCCCGGGGCTGTGAGGGGGCTGTGAGGGGGCGGCGGGGGGCACAGGGCGGGGGGCACAGGGCGGGGCGGCCCGCTGAGCCTGCTGAGGGCTAATTAGCTAATTTTTATAAAGCAGGCTCAGCTCTCTGGGCTGTGTCCCTTCTGTCCCCCCGGGCTGGTGCTTTTTTACCTCATTAACGAGCCCAGCCCTCCTATGAGGGCTCCTGTCCCTTGCTGCCTCACAGAATTAAGCTCCAGTACTAATACAAGCTCCAGCATTAATATTCTTATAAGTTCCAGCGTTAACACCTCACGGTACTGAGCTCCTTAGGCTCTGGCTGTGGAGACCTGTGAGGCTGGGGTGCGCCCTGTGTCGTGCTGCCTGCACCTGCTGAGCACCGAGGAGCCGTGGCAGGGCTGCGAGCGCGGCCTCATTGCTAATTCAGAGTGGAAACATCTCCTCTAAGGGCCTTAATTCTAGACAAAGAACACGGTGATAAAGCCGGTGGAAATCCTGTCCTGGGTGATAAACTTCTGCCCTCTGAAACGGATGCCCGCTGCATCTCTGTCTGTCATCTCTCTCCTTCGCCTGTGCTCACGCTTTCAGTCATGTTTTCCTGAGAACTGCAGAGTACGAGTTGCCTCAAGAGAAAGAAGCACAAAGTCCAGTACGGGCTGTGTAAAAAGAGACCTTTTCTGGTGAGACTGTGAAGAAAGGGACTGGGAGATCTGTCAGCTTCTGGTGCTGATGTGCGTAGAAGCATTTTCTTGGGAGAGACTGCGCTGGATGGATTTTTGCCATGTTGCTTTGTGCTTTAATATCCGTGACAGGGATCTAACCATCAGCTGTTCCACTCGTCAGTGCAGCGAGCTCCTTGGTGATAAGCTATTCTCACACTTTTGAGTGATACCGAAGACAAGAGCCTGTGAACGTGGCCGTGTTTCCTCTGAGGAGTGAGGCCCTGGGCGAGCCTCCCAGCGTGGCTGTTACCTCCGTGGTCTGGCGGCGTTCCGCTTCCTGCCCTCTGACGGGGTTCATCGTGCCCTCCCTCGTTTCCCTCCTTTTGCAGAGGTGCAGCTGGGTCCCTGACAGGCAGCCCATGTGAGTGCACTCTGCCCTGTAATCCAATAGGACGTGTGCACTGTGCGTGCTCCTGGCTCGGCGCTATGGACAGCGAAAGCCTCGGTTTTCGGTCCAGAAAGCTGATTAGGGGAGACACAGCGCAAAGAGAGAGCAGTGTTGTGAGAGAACCCTGCCCTGCCTCGTTTCATGTAGGACGTTGCCTTTAGTTCCCTGTCGTTGGTTTGGATGATGCACAGAGCAGCCCTGAGCCTCCACGGCTCCCTGTACAGTCAGCGCTCGTGTTAGCACCAGCTGTGTGACTCCAGTCAGGCTTTGCAGTGTGCTGAGCTGACAGCACAGGACTTAAAAGGTTGCAACACCTTCACATTTGTTTTCTTACCTCCTCGCCCCATCCTCTGCAAGATTTGCTGTATCGATTTGTGTCAGTGATTCAAGAGACTGTCACAAGTGGCGGTGAGTTATACAGTCAAGGTGGAAAAGAACTGTCTCCTAAGAAAAGATCTGACAGAGAAAAATTCAGAAAATGCAATTTGAATTAAAGAGTGGGTCAAGACACCTGCCAAGAGGGAGGATGGATGTCTCTCCTGCAGACCTGGAGAGGCAATATGGCCTTGGAACAGCTTATGAAATAGGAACTATGAAGGACAGAGTGTACCAGGACAGGGGGAAATAACGTTGCACTCTCTATATGCATTAGAGACGATTTATAAAGCAATTTGAGAGCTTTGTATAGAAGATGCTTTATCAGTGCATAAAGAATAATCGTTTCATCAATGATTGTCCGACAACGTGGAGAATTTGCTAAACTCCTGGGCTGAATTTCTCTGGCCTTGGTCTGCATATTGATTTTATTTCAAGAATAATAGAGTAAATGCTGTAAATGGCTGGTATTGATGTGTTGTGAAGAGCAGGACAAAGTATGTTTTGGAGCTGTGTGGGTCGTATGTTGCCTTCACTGCTCAGCTACTTCAGAGGCCTCAAAGATTCACCAGTGAGACTTCCTTCCCTCCGTACCCCGTAGCTGTTCTAAGACTGCCTGTCTCGAATCTGGCCCTGGGCAGAGATGAACAGCTGAGAAAGAGACTCTGGGCTGACTGTGCGTTCTGTCCACACACCCTTACACTAAGTAATGGAACAGTTACAGTCACTGTGTCAAGCAAGAGCAGGTGTGTGAGCCCGCTGGTTGGGGTGTTCTGTATCCAGCTGCCCCTCCAGCGAACGTTGCTTTAGATAAGTGACCACCCGGAGGGGCTGAGGCAAATCCCCTGCTGAACCCCCAGTACCCAGATCACAGCAGCTTCATGGGCTGTCGCAGAGCCGGCCTCGAGCAGCGGATGCATATTCGGAAGGTGAGTTTTGGTAACAGAAGCCTAATTCTCTCTCGGCGTAGCGTGAGGAAGCTAAACGCCTCGCCGGGACTGAGAGCTGCTCTGAGCAGCCAAATGCCCTAAAAACCCGTCAGAAATAGTCGAGTGGGTTTTGAGCCCACCAGCCCTTCCTTGGCTGGCCTGAGATGCGGAGTGGGGCTGGAAAATGGGTGCGGTTACATCTGCTGCGGGAATGGAGCTCTGGCCTCTGGGGTGGCTCCGCTCCGGAGGCGCTGCGCCTGTCCACTCCCACGGGGCTGGCCTTTGAGTGCTGGGCTGTGCGGCCTGCCGTGTCCCTGCAGCTCGGTGCCCAGCAGCCCACGCCTCAAGGAAGGTGCTCAAACAAATCCTTATGCTTTTAGGCTGGATGCTGGGGGGTACAGGAGGGATGCTGAGGTCATTTTCCAAGCTCACCTCTGTCATGTGCGGTAGTATGCACGTGGAGGGGTTGTTCCCAAACAGGCCTGGTTGTTATTACCATTTTCATTCATGACTTGACATTTTACTTGAAGATCTACGCCTTCATCTTGGATTTACACAGCATTTGTAATCTCCAGATTATGGGTTAGATCACATTTGTATTGTGTACAATTAATTGTGCTAATAAGCTGCTATAAACATGGTGATTAATGCACACCTTCTGTTGTATGCAGCCAGCTCTTAGAATTTCTAAGTATTTTCTATAATTAAAATTGCCAGCAAATGTGTTCAGTGAAAAGACAGAGATCGGTTACTGAATCTTTGCACTCTTTTTAGGCAGGAGGTTTGCATTTTGTAAATGAATAAACTGAGGTACAAAGGGATTACGCAAATTGTTCAGAGTAAGTAGCTGTCAGACTGGAGATTTGGAGCAAGGGCATCGTGTGAGTAGAGGGAACCAGCATATTAGAGCATATTGTGTTGGAGCATCAGTCCTGTATGTTGCTTGCGCATGATTCAGCCAAGTAATTACATTCTGGGGTAAAATTAGGCTGCGTTGCTTCTCCATCCTTGTGATAGCACAATTTGATCTTCCTCGAATAGCCCAAGCCATGATTTTGCTTCCCCCTGGAAGCACTGAACTAAATTTGCCATCAGGTGTGGCACCAGAGTGACAGCTATGGTTTGTTCCACTGGGTGCACACTGCGTCCCCAGATAACCCCGCAGCTGCACATCCACAACAATCTGGCTAAAATTAAAACTGCTTCTTAAATTCTCTGTCCGATGTCGCCCGAAGCTTTTTGTTCAGTTTGTCTCCACAAGGTCACCGAGACAGAAGAGTGCGGTCTCCAAGCACGTTGGCCTGGAGCCTTTCACGCAGATGCTTTCAGTTAACGCAGGGGACGCCCTCCCTCTCCCTTTGGTCCCTTCCTTCCCACTCCCTCATTTTCTGCACCTCTCTACGCCCCCCTTTTTTAGCTCAGGAGCCCTCAGATCAATATACTTTAGAATAAAATCTATCCTTTTTTATTATCTTAACACATAATCACTAATTATAACCTTTCTTATGTGTTAAGCATTAGAACCTTCCTTAGCTGAAGTAGGATGTGTTATTGTGATTCTTTTTTTTCTTTTTTCTTCTTCCAGAACTGTCCTGAGAGCACTTTCCCCTGTGCTTCCTCGTGCTCAGGGCAGAGCTGAGGGCAGCTCCGAATTGCTGGGGCCTGGGTACCCTGGTCTTGCAAAGCCATGAGTTTGCGGTTTGAAGCAAATTCTATTTCTGCATATTTCAGCAGCTTGCAGCGTGATCTTAGACTACTTCCTTTAGGAAGGTCAAACTATTAAATTCACTTTTTTTTTTTTTGAATAGCCAAGAGCAGGAAAATTCTGTTCAGGTTAATAGTGACCGCGTGCGCTGAGAAGCTGGCCCTAAACTTCTGAGCTTCGTTTTCTCAAGCTCTGCAATGGGAATAATTGCAAATACTTTACTGGCAGATACGCATTAAACATCAGTAAAAAGCTTACTTGAATGTTGTTGATTATCAAACAGAGTAAAACTGCTTCTATCTGTGAAATCTGTAGGCAGCACGCTCCTCGTGTGCAGCAGGTTGCTGCAAGAAGCAAACAGCTGCTTCCGAACTCGTTAAGGCGAAACCTAGAATATTTGTTCCGATAGTTTGGGATTCTCTTCTCCCTTCCCTTTCTGCATTAGGGAGCGCTGAGTGAGCCACCTAAGTTGCTGTGTGATCTGCGGTGTGGAAAAAAACCCAACCCATACTTAATGCCTCCTTAGCGGGGATGTTAAGATGGATTAATTATTCTTTGTTCTGGTCTCTGAAGATAAAGGGTAATTGCTCTTAATTAGGAGTAATTGAAAAATTGCTCCTTCACAGAGAGCCCAATAGCATTAGCGGGATTTGAGCTTCTTGCCACCTATAGGGAGGAGTATGCCATCCCAGAAGGTATAGCAAAGGCTGCTCTAAGCCTACGAATGGCCTCAGAGGGTTTTCTCAGCCTGCGCTTGAGAGCAGTGTTTTCAGCTATAACAGGTCTTGGAGCATGCAAGCGAGGCAGGGCGCGTTGTCTTGTTCCGTGCTGAATGGTGCTTCAGCGGAAGATGCAATCTGCGAGGCAGGTTGTCATTGTTGATGCCGCGAGACTTTTCCTCGGGAAGCTTCCAGGAACAAACGCCCCTCAGCTTACCTGTCTGGGAAGGAAGCTTTAGGAGAAAAGCAAACAAAAGCCTACACCTCTTTAGGAAGCAGCGCTTCATCTGTGGGGCAGCAAGAAGGCAGAGGTGCCTGCCAAAAGTGGAGACCATGTTCAGATATTAGAGTTAAGGTGAGAAAGAAGAATTACGATTTTTCCAAGGACAGAACAGGTCTTTGCGCTCTGCTTTTTCTTTCCCCTCATTTCCTCTGTGCAGGTCAAGCCGTGGCCCTTTTTTGCAGTGAGATGCATCTGCTTCTGTCGCCGTGTACTGAACAACCCTTTTCTGTGCGTGGCTTTATGTTCAGCTCCAGCAGCCTCGAGCAGCATAGGAGCAGAGATGTCTGCCGCAGAGCACTTGTCTCCGTAATGAGGGAGACGAAGGAAAACACTTCCCTGCACGCCCATCGCTCAGCAGCAGCGGTGCTGAGTGTGAGGACAGGCCTCCTGGAGCAGCCTTGCATAACCCATGGCCGCTGCGTGGCTCCAGCAGGGCAGCAGCAGCGTGTGACGGAGGAGAGGAGCTGCGGGGAGCTGCTCAGAGGGGCAGGGCTGGGGAGCTTCAGGGTCTCGGCGTGGACTGGTGTCAGCTCGGAGCAAAGAGCGTGCCAGTCACTGACTGCTTGGGGCGCACGGATCTGAGTTCTTTGCCTGACCCAGCCTGACAGCGCCCTCCCCACCCGTCTGTTCTAGCCGCCATCCACGTTTAGCTGCAGCATCCCACTGCCCGGCACAGCCAGCGGAAGCCCCTCGGAAGCAGAGCGAGGCGCAGCGCACGAGTGCAGCTTTGGGTGGGGGAGAATCAGCAGCGACTCTTTTATTTCTGCTGTGCTGAGTGGGGCTGCTCGCAGAGACCAGTGAGTGCAAACAGGTCTCTGGAGGCCACGGCTGCTCTAGACTGCAGAAGACAAAAGGCACCAGAAGCATCTGACCTATTTTGGGAAGCTTGCTGGGGCTTTTTGTTTTTATCTTATCTTATTTTTAAAAGATGAGTTTGCACCTGAGTTAGAGGCTGTAAATATTTGTCGCTTTTCCTAACTATGCACACTGTGAAGACAGAAACAAACTAAAAAAATACCTTGCTGCATTTGCTAGGCTGATTCCACCAGCTGCCCTGAGGGCATGGGAGTTTGAGCTGGCTCTTGAGATGACTTCTGCCTGCTGCTGGTTGGTCCCAAGCTCCTGGTGGTGCACGTAGCAGCCTTCTTGGAGCGCCTGATGCCGTGAAGATGAGCTGGGGACAACTGACCGAGGGCACGTCCCTCAGGCCACCTCAGTAAAATTCCACAGTGCACGTGCTGGAACCCAAGCAGTTGTTGTTACGCGACCTTTTCTGTCCCTGTTTCATACCTGTGATGCTTAAAAGATCATGTTTATCCTGCTGTAACAGTAGCGACTTAATTAGAGCTGAATTTGGTCCTACCACCTCTGAACATGAGCAGCTTCCATCAAGTCATCTAAAGGATCAGATCTAGTTTCTTCTTTCTCTCAGCATTGGTGGCATCTGGTTTCATTTTCCATCTTTCCTGAGGGAGCTCACTTTTCCCCCCATTTCAGCATGTGCCTGCTCTGCTGTATGTCAGCACCCAGGGCTGCCGGTGTCTCAGAGCCGAGCCAGGCAGCGCTCTGCCAGCCAGCAAAGTTCAAGATTGTGGGGGCAGAACGTGGGATGCTTCAAGGAGTGGTGTCGTGGGCTGCGTAGCTTAAAACCGGTATGTGCTTACAGGTCACGAAACTAAGCCACAGCCAGTTAAATGTGTGTGTCCCCACGCAGGGTGTGTAGAGGCAGCGAAATTTGCATCCTGCAGTGTCACAGGAGCCAGTGGTTTTGCACCGCCTGGCTCCCCTTCCCTGGCACCCTAAGGGGCACCTGGGGACTTCCCAGGGTAAGTGACAGGGTGGGCGCTGCTGGTGGAGTAGCAAGGCTAGCAGAAGACGTGGTATGCCCAGCAAAACTTCTGCATGTCCACCACTCTCTGCATGGCCTCACTATTTATTGCTAAATGCGCCTGTGGGAGAAATTCTCTACATCTTGTGAACGGTCTTCACTTTCGATTCTTTAACTCGTCCCTGCTCCATCTCTTTCCCCACCCTAGCTGCATGGCCAGACTAAAACTCCCTCAGCTTTGTACATGGCAATCAGAGGGACAGTTAAGTAGTAATCGTGAAGTGTTTCTGAAGACGTAGGATTTAAATAAACAAACCAAAACCATGAGGGGATGATTTCAAGTGCTTGGTAGATTCCTCTAGAGCATGCTTCCAATTGCAGCTCTCAGCATTTTGGTATGCATTGCTCCCTATCTATATGCATGTACAGACCTATTGCGTAGAATTGCAGCTACACTTATTATTATATAATCTGCATTGTAAGGTTATCGGCATCTGACTCAGATCCCAGATGTTAACGAAAGCATTTTAACATAATTTAATTAATTTACTTAAATTATACATACTGAGCTTTTTTTAGTTTGGGGACTTGCTGGCTGCAGGTGTTTCTCTGTAAGCGTGGGGGCAAGAAATCTAATTAGTCTTTTGCTAGTCTGTGAGTAGCAGCGACTGATGGTGTCACCTTCTGTTGAAGCTCGTTTTTCAATAAAATTGCAGGAGTTTATAACATGGATCCGGAGCTCCTGCTCCCATTCACATTCCCTCCTACTCTACCCTATATTCTCCGACAGCAGGATACCATAGTGACAAACACAGCAAACATTCCATGTGAGGCACATACTAAATCTCCAGCTCCGTTCTTCAGGAAGCCTTTCACACATCACGGCTTTATACAGGAGATGATATTCGGAGGACAGGATACAAGTAATTTTAGATTAAGTAATGGACTTAAGGACTTCATATCCAAGCAGACTGTCTTTCTGGCTGTCAGAGCTGTGTAACTGTGTCACCAATATCCAGTCTGATGTTTTCTTTATTATTATTCATAAGCTCCCATTCCAAACAGCAATCAAACTCTTCAGGCTGCGCCGTCTTGGGGATTATCACACTTGCAGAGCGGTTAAAGTCACTTCGCCTCGAGTCTTCTGCCTCTGAAAAGTGCCCAAGGCTAATCGCTGTGAAATGTGACGCCTGTCATGTCTCCTCGTTCAAGTGCGTGCGGCGGGCCTGTCATTCCCTAAAAGCCTTTACATCTGTTATTACACGGTAATCCTCGTGCATCGGGCTTCCAAACCAGCAGTCGGTGGGGCCCGGCAAGGTATGGCTCAGCCTTGCTTTGCATAACTCCCACAATGCAAGGCTCTCCCTCCTGGAATCATTAATAAGCAATAAGAATATTATATAAGCTGGCGTCTTTTTTTAAACCATGATAATTTCAAATGCTATTATAATTAGGACAAAGATGAGAGTTTGAGCCGGGGGAGGAAACAGACAAAGGATTAAGCTGATCTCCACCATGACGTTGGAAGGTTTCTTTGTCTGTTATATGCTAGTTTGGACAACAATGGGTACACTTCAGCCCCATGAAGAGGAAAACAGACAATTTATTTAAAAGTATTAATCCTTTTCATCCTGAAATGTTATCTATTGCCATAAACAGGATCAGAGCTTTCTAGTCCACTTATATTCTGATCAACTGACCCTGCAGTAAGAGCCTGAAAAGCAGTGTATGTTTGTGTTGTATCCTGATGCTTTTCAGCTCGTTGGTGGGTTGGGTAAAGCGGACAAAAATGTTGTGTTGCTGGGAGTCTCTTTGCTTAAGGCAGTGACTGCTGGCTGCAACCACAGGGCAAAGGCATGGCAAGAGACGTGGCCTCCCAGGTAGCGGGTCCCAAGCCATGGCGGATCAGACGTGATGTTTCCACGCAGAAAAGTTCAATGTCTGGGTTGAGGAGGCAGGATTTGCCGCGAAGGGAAACCAAGTGAAGGTGTGGGTAATAGATGTAACTAACAGGGCCGCTTACTCTGGAATAGGGAAGATTTTAAAAGTCACTTGTCAAAATCATTTTCCCTCTAATGCTGCAGCAGCCCTCGGATATGAGCATGTTCCTGATGTTCCCCCTCACTCACATGCACGAACACGGGGAGGCAGGCGGGAGGAGGCAGCTGCACTGACACACTATGGGGTTTGCAAGAACATGATGGCAATTTAGCAGAACGATTAAAAGATTGCAAACATTTATTAATAGCTTTGCTGCTGCAGCAGCTCTGCCGGAGAAGCCTTGCTTCCTCAGGGATGCTCTTACCTCCTGCCCCTTCCTTTCCATAGCTTTAGAAATTGAAAAGTCATTTTTGGACTCATTTGCAATGCAAAGCTGTAGCTACACCCCAGCAGTCCAGGCCACTTTATCCCACTACCTGGGAAGGGGCAGGGGGAACCTGAGTGTGAGAAAGAAGTTACGCAGAGCAAAAATAAA
This sequence comes from Anser anser, assembly GCF_964211835.1. Taxonomy (NCBI): domain Eukaryota; kingdom Metazoa; phylum Chordata; class Aves; order Anseriformes; family Anatidae; genus Anser; species Anser anser. The sequence continues at coordinate 11,426,990 of NC_139739.1, read as the reverse complement.
GGGATTTTTGTTTTCAGCTATTGCTTGGCCTTTTTTCCTCCCTGTGCTCCTCTCTTCGTCTCCTTGGTCTTCTTCAGCCACTCCTTTTCTTCCCCTCGGGTCAGAGTGACTTTCTGTTGCTGGCACTGGGTTGAGATGTGGGTCTGCAATGTCTTTTTGATGCTTTGTGACAAAATGAGTGGAAGACAGTATAAAAGCAGTATTGGAGCAGATCTGGTCAAAGTTCTGCAGAGCGACCAACAAATCCCCTAAGAGTAGAGTAAGATTGGGTCTTTTGCAATTCTCATGACTATTATTGTCTCCTCAGATTTTGTTTTACTTTTAACATTGGGGAAGGGGAGAAGGTGAAGGTTCAATAGTAGGTAAAAAAAAGAAAATAAGAAAAGGGCGATGGGCTGAACAAGAAATCACCTTATACTTCATGGCTGATCCTGCCGGACTGCAGTGAGCACTGTAAATGAGCTGGGCACTAACGATGTTTGAGTGCGCAGTATCTGAGACATTTTTATCCCGCAGAGCAGATGATGGTGACTGACTGGTGGAAGTTTGCAGCAGGAGAATATTTATCCTACGCATATGGTGACCTCCTCCATATTCCCATCCCCAGTGAAATAATCTGTTTCTTGCACTTTTTTTTTTTTTTTAAACTGGATCCTACTAAAATGTACGGACAGCCTAAAAGGAATATATATATTTCTTTCTGCTAAGCAAAGCTGACGGTAGACATGAATGCTTGTGTTCCTGTCATTATCTAAAATCCTGCTTGGAATCGGGTAGGACAGCAGCGCCTCAACCACAGCCGTTCCTGTACCATGGCCACAGGAGAAAAAATACACTGGGGAAAGAGTGCAGGAAAGTGTCCTGCATTATTCTTACCTGAGCCTAGCACGCTCCGTTTCCATAGTTTTGTCTGTTACAGCGTGCGCTAGGTTGATTTGACTCTTTTTGAATTGTTTCCCCCATTTCTTCAAGTTTGCAGTTAAAACATTGCCTCCATCAGTTTCCAAGTGTTATGTCCAATTTAGAACTTGACTAGGATGAATTTGTGTCCTTTGTAAGGCATGGAGCTCAGGAAAAGGATCTGATTTCCTCTGCCCACTTCTGTATGCAGTGCTCTTCGTGGGTTGACCTGTGAAACCACACAACCTGAGAGAGAAGTGCAAGCCCCACAGAAATCTTGCCTGCTTGGGATGTTTAATGAAAGCCTATGTGAATTTCTGTAGAGCTTGGCAGGCAGCCTCTACAGCCTTAACAAGGCCTGCTTTTGTAGAGAATGTATATAATACTTTGTATAATCCCAGACTAAAAGCCAGAGTACCTACCTGCAATTGTAGTTAATGCCCTGGGTTCATTTGGACTAACTGCTTCCTTCAATTTGTTTCTTTAGGGGCTGGACTTCCCTTGCTCAGAATAGCCCAGGAATGACGAAAGAGGATTAAACAGACCTGGATGTTGGAGAGGTACCTGGTCTCAGGTGAGATGGAATTCTATATTCTATATACGATCCCTCAAACGCCAGTTTAACAGAAGAAACTGATTTCAGAGATACTTTCTATCTCATTTCTTGTTTGAAGATTGAAAATCGCAGATCTTTCCAGTTAGTAGCAGCTATATATCTTCAGTTGCCCTGTCAAAGTTCTCATCCTTTCCTGGAGGTAGCTATTTTATTGGCATTGGTTTCGGTATCTGTAATTTCCAAGTTCAGCGTGTGTGATAACAAAAGGATGCCTTGCAGTCTTGGGACAACTGGGACAGCTGTTGGTGTTTGTTTTTTTTTTATTTTTTATTTTTTTCTTGCCCTGAAAGGGTGTTTTGGAATGTGTTGGCCTTTACACATATTTAAAGAAAGAGATTGTATTTCTTCATCGTTTCCCCTGCTCCTGTCAAAATCTCAGCCCTCAATGATCCTCTTGCCTCCCATATACCTCATTATCTTGTTACTAACCTATTTTCTTGCTCATTAATTAAAAAAGTATATGTATGTTGTACTATTTAGGGTATGAGAACCACTGTCCTCTTTCTTGTGGAGTAGTCGGAGTGTAGCCTTTAGCACTGTTAGGTCAAATGCTCCCTCTGGGTACGCTGTCCATAGCTCTGGAAGCAATTGGAATTGTGTCTTTGCAAATGAGTAAGAATTTGCTTTCTTATATATTGAGATACATCTGTAATCGTGTATCTTGGCCTGTCTATCTGCATTCAAGTGGCAAGTAACAGGACTACAACTATGGCCAAATAACCTGTATTAAGATTCAAATACAACAAAAGAGCAAAGTGTTAAGCATCTCAACTGATCAACAAATTTATTATACGATTAGTCTGCAGTTGTACCACCTTTGTGAGGCTTGGATTCCACATAAATGCTAAGGAATACGGTGACCAAAAGCAATGTGGCTAGTTCTTTTCTAACTGGAAAATGTAGAGACGAGAGAAGAGGTGGTGAGCCTGTCGCTTCTGCACAGTGAGAAGCCAGGAGGTGAGGATCTTCAGTTTTTATTCACTTATTTGGGAGCAAGGCAAGAGAAAATAGGTGTTCTTCTTTGTATCCTTGCTAGGAGACTGAGAAGAGGTAATAATGAGGAAAGGGAGAAGAGGGTAGAGGTGATAACAGAAAGGAAAATTGTCCTTTCTTGGTGCCAGGTACTAATAAATAACTTTCTAGTTGCTAAGGAAGGTAGGAAGCAGAGTAGAGGACTTTTCAAGGTTTTGGTTCTTCTGTGGAGTAAGTGCCTTTGAAGAAATCTATTCAAAGATAAAATATTCCAAGAGAACATAAATATAGGAATGATGAGGCTGCACATGATGAACTTGTTAGTTTTAAAACTCTGTCAGAACAAAGTCATTAACAGAATGTGCTTCGTTGATTTGATGGTGGATTAAAAACTGGAGGGAAAATGGAAAAGCAGCTAATGTAAAACTGCGTCATCCTCTGCCTCCATTGAGACAACACTGCGTCACCTCTGCTGGTAGCAAAAAATCTGCCAGCCTTTGTCATCATTTTGCATCACAGCATGACCCGAAAGCAGATAGCATTCCCTCTGCTGTCACAAAGTGCAGCACCGGGGATCACTTGCAGGAGTCCAGTGACCACGTAGCTGGGGAATATTGCTCTTGTCACTACTACTGAACAGCGAAAAGCTGGGGGAGCTGAAATGTATTGCTCTTTTTGTGCTGTTTGTCTGGATCCTCATCAACCTTACCAATTTTCAGTTCTAATGAGAGCCATATGTGAGTTTTCCTTCTCAAGGTACTACTTGCAAAGGTTTGGCTTCAGCTCAACCGCAAGATATTCTTGCTTGCCTGACGTGTTTGTCCTCTCTCACTGTTGTCCAGAGTTTGCTTCCTCACCCAATGTCTGGGTGAGCCACAGGTCACAGCCATTAAAGGTAGTTTATGGAAAACATAACAGAATCACTTTGATCACATCATTGTTCTTCTTTGGCATCAACTTTGTATTGTCTTCCCTTCCTGATAATCTTTTTCTTCCTTTTAACTCAGTATTGGATTAAATGATTTTCTCCTACCATAGGTACTCACTCCCAAGCCCTCTAATCTCTGTCAATCACAGCAAATTTGGTACATTACAGATATCTTTTTGTCTTGGCTAGGACTTGTGCATTACTTGCTTACATGGATGTTTATACTAAAGTTCATGAAACATCCATCCTTATTGTCTTGGGCTTGAGAGAGGACAAGTTTCAGTACAGCTCCATTCGCCTCTGATGAAAGCCCACACGAACAAAGCAAATAACTGCTAGAATCTCTTTATCTGAGCACCTGGATATTTCTCACAGTGACTTTTCTTGTTAAGATTCCCATCTTCTTTCCTCTTAGGTAATACCTGGGTGTGCTTAGTAGCCAGGTAAGGGTCTAGCGTCTAGCTGCTGCACACATTCACTGAACAGATGTCAAACAGATCTTGGTAAGGCGAAGTTCATTACGAGTAGAATGAGAGATTCAGAGAGGTGCCCAACCATTTCCATAACAAACCAATTAGCGGGCTAGAAGCTCTGGTTGAGGACCAAGTGGCATGGATAACAGGATGGACAGAGGGGGCCGAAACGCCGGTGTCACTTTCTAAGTGCTCTTGATAGATTTTACATTATTCTTATTCACAAAGCGACGTGGCTTTTGGGTGCTTCTGAGTAATGAGTAGAGCCAGTTTGTTTAGTGTCCCTGTCCCCCAAGGCCACTGCCCTTTGAGAGAGAACAGCGTGTACCACTGCTTTTGGCAGCCACGCTCCCAACCTGACGCAGGCGGTTTGGGGGGGCCACGTTGCCGGCTGAGCTGACTCATTCCGCCTCAGTGGCTCATTGAGGAGCTGCAGGGAGAAGCTATTTATAACCAGACCTTTCAGGTTCAGTGCAGCAGCATCTTCAGCAGGAGGAGGGGGACAGAAATGGGGAGGCACGTAAGACTTTTCCGATCCAAATGAATCTCCGCCCCAATATCGTCCCTAGAGCCTCACATCCACCGGCTGGCTTCAGCCAGCCCTTTTCCCCAAGCCTTTTGCTCAGCTGGCTGGGTGCTCTGGTCCCAGCGTAAGAGTCTGCTGATAACTCTTCAGCTCCTCAAAGAGCAGGGAGACAACTGTGAATATCATCAGAGTGAACGAAACACAAACTCCTTCTGCTGTAGCTATTAGACAAGCTGTTACTGATGTTGTCTGACCCGTGGCCGTAGCATTATCACCTTATCTTTTCTCTGTCCCAGTCCATGTTTGTCCCTGGCTTACCATCAAGACAAGCTCTTTTCATGGGTGTTTTCAAACAGTCTTCACGCTGCCAGCAAATCCCATTAAACCTCCTGAGGTTTCTCTTATATATACAAGGTAACACTGTAATTTATAAAACTGTAGCTGTTTTTCTGATCTTGCCATGGACTCATTACATCTTTAGGTGCTTCCATGACTCCATATGTGAAACAGAGATAATGATACCCCCCGGGTTAAGCACAGTGTGATCTGCAGCTATGAAACACCACCTAAGTGGTAATATTATTACCAAAGAGTCACAGAACAATAGGAAAGCGTACTACACAACAGTAGAGGACAGCAGGTGTAAAAGAAAATATTTACTACGAACACGTACCTCTTTGTATCTAGGTTACTGTGGCCTTTTTCTTGAACCACATTAGCATACAGTAAAAATATTGGAATTTTGTGTTAAACTAAACTTGGTGTTGCCTGTTCTCTTAATTGGTTTTTGAATTCAAAGGGGGCCCTGTTGCATGCACGCTTACCTTGTTCTTGGTCTACATCTGCCCCGTTGTTAAACCAGTTTGTGTCTGGAACTGGGTGGTGGTTAGAGGGCTCCTTGGCTCCTGTCATTCCATAGGCTTCTTCCCATAGCTTAAATGCTTCATATTTAGCTTCTCAGCTTCTCTTTTTCTTCCTTCTACCTCCTTCTTCCTACTCCTTTTTTTGCTACGTAGATAACTGGCTTCTCAGTACACAACCAGTATACAGTTTGATGCATATAATGTCTCAGCGTCTCATCAAGGCCATTTGGTAGATCTGTAGCTTTCTTTGGCATTTTCTCTTTTGGCCGTCCTGCATCACTGAGCTATAGACCCGGAGGCATGCTAGCCTTTTTTTGCAGTGGGTTGTATTTATTATCTTCATACAGAAGCTGTACTATAAATAATTCTTGCCTTCGGTTTTGGCAACTATCTAAAGGGGAAGTCTACTCTGCATTAAATGAAATAGTGCTGTGACAGCCATTTCTTTCTCAAAGCCCAGTTATGAGACTGTAGAGACTTGTGGATGTGAGATGTTCCTTGTATGCTTCGTCTAAAAATTTGGACCGGAGGTGGCCTCTGCAGAGTAGCCCCAAGTCTCCCTAGCTGCCACCTTATTTTTCTGAATCTCAGTTTCGTTTTGGAAATGGTAGACCTATGGCTCTTGTGGTTGCAAATAAGCCCCTGAAACCTCATCAAAATGTAGCTGGTGCTGAGATGTTTGTAGTAGTCTTGAGAGAACAAGACCATGTTTCAGGGACATGAAGTGTCACTTTCATTATTTTTGAGTGGTAAACTAAGATGTGCAGTGATTATAAGAGTAATGTCAACTATGTTCCTTGTCTCTTTCTTCAGAAATTTTACACAGCAGATAAAATGGTTCTTAGAGCTCTTGGCTTATCCTTTCAGCGACTGCCTTGTCTTCCCTTTGGTGCCTTAGGCACCAGTGAGCTCACATACACTGTGTGAAGGGCAGCCAGCCCCCCTGCGTGCCACCGCCACCTCTCCTCTGCCCGAGGCTTACGACTGCCTTCAGCAGACCCCAGCAGGGGATCCCAAGGATGGGCACTACAGCTGGAGAGCACACAAGGAGATGTGTCCAGGTTTGGCTCCACAAACCCAGAAGTGAGAGGGCCAGGAAGGGAAACCAGGAGTGTGCATACATGTCAGAGGCTGGAAGGGATTTACCTCCCTGCATTTCCAATTGCTTGTTTTCTATCTGGGGAAAATCCCTTTTGACAGCCCAGGCAGTGAGCTTCTAATTCCTGTCTCCGGCTCATTTTTCACTTCAATCCCTCAGCGAACGGATTTTAATGCTTGATGGATTCAAACAAAATTATTTCCGTTCCTGTGGCTTTGCAAAAGCCTCTAGGGTGTGTGTGTGTGCGCAGGGGAGGAGGGATGGGGCTTGTTTTCGTTACACTCCAATAAGCCTCCTCTCCAGGGGAAATGTATTTCATTTCTTCATTTAGGGCTTTCTTGCTGATGATTCCTCCCATGCTGTCCTTCTGGCTGTTGGGTCATAGGACGACCTGTGAAAGATCTGCTGTTCCAAGGGGTCCTAATGCCACGTTCCAGATCAGTGTTTTTGCTGCAAATAGGGATGCAAGTAGCATGACCAAACCGTGCACCCAGGAATAGCACAGGAGTGGGGAACCACTGTGGGAAAACTTTCATCGTCCCCAGCTCTAGCTGGGAGTGAGGCAACTCCAAGGCTAAGAAGTGGGGTTAGAGACTGAAATGGTGTGCAGGTAGTCAGCAGTCTTTACCATAGACATCTGGTTTGAACATGTGTACAGTGCATGCTGCTGCTGTTGTAATCAAGAAGTATTGCTTCTCATTACAATTTTGAGCCTCTCCTACTAGCAGAAATCACTGTAGGGAACTGTGCAATGGCTCTGCTTGCATAATATTCAGTAGTCAGAATTTCAGCTGCTTGGCCACCACGTGTTGGGGAAGCTAAACTTAAAACGCTCAGTATCTATCTCATCCTTCTATCCAAGCCAAATCATCGCCATAGTAAAAACGAACAGAGCAATGGTTCTATGATACATGGTGTAATAAACACTTATAACCAGCATGCTGAAGGTCCTCAGTGTTTTCTGAAGGATGTACAGAGTTGTGTGAACTTGACAATGTCTCGCGATGTGTAAAACCGCTGCTGTTAGGGTGTGATTTTAGGGTGTGATTGTTGATTTTCATCGTAGATGTGTGCTGCATCAGTCTCATAAAGCTGGTGGATCTGGGGGTGTACAAGATGCAGCTTGCGGGTTTATTCCATTGTATATATCTTTATAAAATCCCAGTTCCTCTGACTTCAGCTTTTTTCAGCATAGGTACTCTAATTCTCATTATTTGTTTTATTAAATACATGTTCTACAGGTGAGATGCCCTATTCTGTTAGTGTGGTTTTAAAATTTCTTGCAAAACGGACTATTAGCTTATAAATACAATTATACATAAAGCATATTTTGAAATTTTAGTTGTAAATACAGTAACAGCATATCAGAAATTATTTACTTTATTTAGTTAACATATTACTGCTTGTGATAGTATTTTTATTTCAAACTTGTCAATAATCCCCAAGCTTTTGATCCAGGAACAGTAAGTTTAAGTGTTAATAAAATCATGGTAAGTCTGTAAGGTAGAAAAGAGCACTAATTTATGGACCAGTAGATATTGCCTAGCCTGAAAGCCTCAGCTAATTATTACACCTTTGATACAGGCAAGTCCTTTCTTACATATCTTTGGATTGTAAAAAATGACACCTAATTGACATTTTCTGGTGGCTTAAAAAGAAATTGACCTAGATATGAATAAAAAGAGAGTTTTAAAATTTCTGTCTAGTCTTTCTGCTGGAAACGTGGAGATTTTACTGCAGAATTAACTGATTCATTAACACTGTGCTTGGTCACCACAGAAAGGAAGCAGACAAATATTTGTAAATTTTATTTTATTTTTTAATACTCTCTTCTTTCAGCATTGTTCTGGATTTCTTGTGTTGTATTAGTAACACTTATTCATATTTTGGTTGAACATTCTCCTGAGTCCCCAGCGTTCCATTTGATAAAGGTGTGAGTTGAGAATTCAGTGGGTTACCCGTTGGATTGAGCAGCTGCAGATCAAGCTAATATAAAATACATATCAGCACACAACTACACCGGTTTTATCAGCAGCATTTATCAATAACCCCTAGCTTTTATTTTAATACTGGTTTTCACTGCGTTGCTGGAGTGAGGATAATGGAGACGAGAAGTTATCTATAATGGCAGAACGCCGTGTCAATACCACTGGGAGAGCATCGTGTTGGGTTGTTTTCTTTCCCTTGACTCTTTTACGTAGTCGGCGACTCTGAGAGCAATAAGCCTTGCCTGCATTGGAAAGGCTTAGAGATACATCTGGCGTCTTTCAGCTGGAAAATCGTTATCGAGCTTTTCCTTTTTCATGTACTAACTTTCCCATGTGTGCTGTCAGTTGCTCAAGTCTGCTATTTGTTGTGCCTTTGGCACAGTAAACAGTAGTCTTAGCCACTTAGATGTTTTTCAGTCTCCTATTTACTCAGATATCTCGTCTCTATAATCCTTTAATGGTGACAGGCTTATCGGTGTAATCTCAGAATTTTACCTGGGTATCTTTTGCTCTCTGTTTTTCATTTATTTATTTATATTGTGCATAGGACTGCTTCTAGCATCATACACTCTCGTGTCATTGTCCAACCTAATAAATGTTCCATTTCCTCCAAGCTGGTAGCATATTCATTTATCACTATGACACTGAGCTTTTTTCCTATGAACAGTTTACCTGAGGTAGAAGGCAACGATCTCGTCAGTGTTGTGCAAGCTCAGCTGCTGCTTGCCACATTTGGGAAACTGTCTGATCCATGACATTTGCATCTTCTCCCATGTGCCGAGTGTCTTCTTGGTCCATGCTGGTTGTCGTAGCGCGTTTGATTCTACACGATTTTGTCTTTGAGCTTAACATGCTTTCCTCGGATCTCTTTCCTGGTGTATTTTGTGTTTTCATTGTGTTTAGATCTGCCCTGTGCTTAATTCTAGACTGGATGATTGCCATAGATTGGTTCTTTGACCTTGTATCAGCCTTGAATATTTTGAGGGAAAACCAGTTGCCTAATAAAAGACCAGGCCATAATTTGAATTTTCAGCAAAAGTCCCCCAGGAGACACCCCTTAGTAATCTTTGAAACAGTAAAAATCAGTCTGACACACGTATTTCTTCAGTTTCACATCGTTTTCTTATATTTGCCTAAAAAACATTTTACACTTCATTTTTCTGTGAAGTGCAATATCTCATAATGTAAACAGATTTTTAAGGGATTTTCACGTCCAGAGTTGACTGGAACCTCTTAAGCATTTCAAAAGTTTCAAAATGATGAAAATTGAGCATTATGAAAAAATAAAGCTTCCTTTTGATTTGTCTCCCTTTTTACTGCCATACATGGCTTTTAGATAAACATGGGTTTCTAGCATATGCACAAGCAATTTAATATTTTCCCAGTTGCATTCTGTATTTTCAGACTTTCAGCTCTTCTGGGCACCTTCGTGGCTTCTTCCTTTCCATTCAGGTTACACTCTCACATTCCTTACTTCTGATCCCATACGGCATTCGGTAATCCCTCTGCACCCAAACTGCTTAAAAAGTTATTCCTTATTAACGGCACATTCCCAGCCAACTCTGCTTAACAGAATGAAGGCTTTTGCCATGGTTCTGTTTCTGAATCGGGGCTACTAAATCATGTAAAGTTATAGCTGCCGGAGCTGTGGCTTGGGAGGGAACACGCTCCAGGCACGGCCCTTACAGCAAGGGCACTGAGTGGGAATGGCATGTTGCAGAGGGCCAGTCCCCACGTGTCTCCACAAGGAGGTTATCTCATAAGCAAGAAGAATATTGAAAACGCAGTCAATATTATGTGCCTGATTGCCATATATTACAAAATGATATTCCTGTAGAACAGAGTGAAAGCCAGCAAGTAATTGTTCCCATGAGACTCTCAGGGAAATGGCTTGGGCTCGCAAAGGAAATTCCCTTTGGGGCGCTGCGTCGAGGAGCTTGGTTTGGAGAAACACAGTCAATCTCCAGAAAATAGATCTAGTAAAACTAAGTTTATTTAAATAGCACTGAGCCCTTGGAGCTGTGGTGCTAATTCCTTTTGGCCATTGCATGGCTAGTAGGAGCTGAGGGTGCAGCTGAATGACAAACACACGGAGTGCAAATTCAGCTCTCCCCCAAGGAGGGCCAGTGCAGCCGCATGGGTGCAAATAAGCAGATCCTTTCCCCTGTTTGCAGGGACACCTGCTGTCAGAGTGCACGTTACTGAGCAAGAGAAGCAGCTCCAGGCTCCACCCCCAGCTTCTTGTCTTTTGCTGCTGTGGATTGCAATGTCTGCAGCTGTTGTTGTTATTATTGTTATTATTTGTGATGATCTTCTCCCCTGCCTCCAAGATGCTGTTTCTTTCAGATCCTTTTCCGCTGCGTTTGATCAGAGCCAAGAAGACGGCTTTGACATTGTGTGTGTTCCCTTAGCCCACTGCAAAGTCCTAATCCCTCTAATAGCTGGAGGTTTTCAGTTTAAGTCTTTTATTAATATTCCATCTTAATTGTAAGGCACTCCAGTGATATCCAAAAGCCTGCCTTATATAACAGTCTTATCCATACTCGGGTCCTTTGGAGCTGGAGTGTCAGGAAAAAACTGTTTGATCTGCCTAGTCTGTCATTAGTCCTCTGCCTTTAATGCACAAAGCCATTAGAAATTAACAATACATTTCAAATGTTTAAGCTCAATCAGTGTATATTTTTAAAAATTTGATATTATTAGAAAGAGTGTGACTTGCTGTCATAGAGAGATTTAAGTGACGTAGTTAGAAAAGTCTCTATAAAGTCTTCTAGGGGCCTTGGTATGCAGCTCTACATCATCTGGAAAGTGAACAGAGCTATAGGATATGGAGACAATTAAGGTATTTCATAAAGTGCCAGTGTTGACGAGATCCTACTACGAATTAGGTTTTGTGAGCCAGGTAAATAGATGAGAACACCTGGAATTGGGAACTACTTGTTTCCTCACTGTGCATATCCCAGGCAGTCACTGAAATAAGACAGAGGCGGTTTTGCTAATCAATAATAAGCCTTTTTGAAGTATGGTTCTTGAGATTTTCATTCATTGGAGATGATCATCCCTTTCCCTGCTCTAACGGCTTCATTTTTTTCAGGCAATTGCACGCTTTTCCCAATGTTTTTATATTTTAGTAAAGAGAGAAGTGAGCTGTAAAACTAACTAACTGGCATGTTTAGAGGAACCTTCGTGTTTACTTGTCTGAGGGGCATTTTCTTCAGGAGATTGCTTCAGCTCAGACTGAGCGAAGCCTAGAGACTAAACAGAGAGCCTTTCTGTAAACTGATATAGGAAACCAACTGCTTTAATAGAGGTAGATGTTATTAATGAGCAGATAAAGGAGAGATGTGAACTTGAGCTTCTGACAGCAAATATGAACCTCTCCTTAAATCCCACGTGAAAAGATAAAGAATGTACAAGCACGTGTCTGCAGTCTGCAATTAGAAGACACATCCAGAAGCACATTTTTTTATTCCACCTTCTGCTTATGCTGCTTTAAATGGTTTTTAGAAGCCCACAACACTTCCTACTGTGTATCTGATAAGAAATTCTTAAATCCAGACTTCAGAAGACCTTTGGAAATGGGCGCTAGTCTCCATACACCGGTGTATAAGCCGCGTCCCTGAAATCTGGACAGCTGGTCGTCGCCACCGCGCTGACTTGGGTTGGGCCCTTCTGTACAATTCTGAGAAGAAAGACGATCTGTTTGTTGCGTTTCTGTCTAAAAGTTAAATCACTCGTAATGTCCTACAGAAAACTACTCATTCCATAGGAGTTAATGTGGTCCTTTAGGAAGTGTCATCCTTAGTAAGTATGAAGTGGAAATGCTTCTCTAGATGTTTAACAGGATTTGTTGGAAAATATTAAAAACCTAAATCATTCAGTATATCCATTCAGTATATATATTCAGTAGATAATTGTACTAATGAGATATTAGAGCAACCAGCAAAATGCAGCAACCCTCTGAAATGAGACAAGAAAAGCATTTTGCAACTAACTCACTCGGAGAACTGACAAATGATTTAATCAGAAACTGAAGGCTAATTTAGGCAGAACGTCGCTACCTCGGTTGTAATTTATTCAGGATGTCAGGACTTTTATTAAATTCTTGTAAAAAAAAATTAGATCCCCGACATTACGAATCCTCGGGCGTGTTAGGTTTCTTGTGCCAGTGACAGCGGTAGAGGCACATCACTTCCTCACTCTCGGTGGTGCGGTCGGTAGGCATGCTCTCATGGTTTTGGGCAGCTCTGCTACTGAAACAAGGCGTCCGTCCTTCCTGACCCGCTTCCCCCCGGCAGTATTGGTGGCTTGGGACTCCTGTATTTCTTTCCTACTCGTGCCTCTTTGTTGTATAACTGAGCTTCTGTTGCATAACATGGGCTGTCTCATGCTGGTAGCTTGTATTTTAGTTGGTCAAAAGATGAAAAGCAGCAGCTACTTTTATTCTGGTTCCTCGGGTACTACAGAACTGGCAGAATAAAATATGAGGCCTGATCTATCATAGTCTTGATATACTTTAATAACCTTTGCATTTGAAAGTAGCCCTCTCCCACAGGAGCAGCAAGAGGTTTTCCCTGCCAGGAGACTGGCCAAAGATCAGGCTTCCAGGCAATGAGCAATAGCAATTTATTGCAATAAACATTTATCAATGTTTAGCAATTTATTCAGCCTTGTCCCCAAACTAATTTTTCCTTGCAACACAGACCCCCAGTACCTGGCTTTCAGTGCTACTCTCTTTCCCTCATGTTCCCTCAAACTAATTTTCTAGGCTGTTGATAAAGAACCTTTTTAATTTTTTAAACGGCAAAGATTAAATGATCCTAGTCAGAAAAAATACAGGCTCTTTCCCTGGTAACCAGGGATCCATGTAATGCAGCCGAAGAGTCCACCTGTCCCTCTGAGAAGCAGCCACAGTCCTGTGGTCCAGACCCTGCTTCAAGAAGAGATCACTGCCTCGTGTACCTACCTTACCGTGACTGTAAAACATCCGTATATGCTTGCGAAAAGGTTTGCTGTTCCCAGGGAGAGCTCAAGTCATCTAAAAGTAGTAAAATATGAAATGATTTGATTCTTTCCTTCTAATGTTAATTGCTGGCCTCAATTTCAGCCAAAGACAGGCCGACTAATGGAGCATTCCTTTGCTGTTTTCTCTTCGGCACACAGTCATTTTATGCCTTGGGACTGTCAGCGAGAGGCACCGCCGTCACTGTTAAAACCACGTGGGTCTTGCTTCAGTGGTTGTCTGAGTATTTTCATCTTGTACCCAAATCTCCACCTTAGTGGGCTTCCTGCCTGCCCTGGGGTCTTCCCCCGCTCGCAGAGCAGTGCCTTCCACATCGATGTGACTGGGAAGGGTTGGTCCTAGTCTGGCACAGAGATGTCTGACATGAAAGAGGTGACATTTGCCAGCTGTGGGCACATAAAACTGCAAAGCTGAGCCAGCTTTACCAGCTTAATTAACTGCGTTCCTAGCTGTGTGAGCTGGAAGACCATGAGACTCAGAAATGGCATGAGGGAAGCAAGTAAGGTGAGATGTAATTCCCAGAAAAAAATAATAACATTTTTTTTCACAAGCCTGGAAGAGCAGAGGCTGGGTCTCATTGGAGCCTGGCCACACACACTAGCTCAGGGAGCTCTGACGTGTTTGTCCCGTTGAGCAGCGGCTTCTGTTGCGTCTCCTTTCACGTTATTTCATTTAGGAAGCAAGGAAAGGGTTGGGGCTTCGCCTTGGTGTGAAGCTCAGGAAGGCACAGCCTGGTCCTGCCTCTGGTGAGCCCTTTGGTTTTGTATTATAATGTGTAGTGTCCTTTGTCCCTGCACATTTTCTTCTCCCCCACATCTCTTATCACCTTGCTTTCCTCCAACTCCCTTCCAATAGCTCTTCTTTTCTTCTTCTGGACTTTTTTGTCCCATCCTCCTTTCCCATGCCCACAGGCTTATTACGAGATCGCACTGCAGCCTTTCCCCTGTCAAAGCTATCTGACTGTAGCAAAGTTACCTCCAATGCATCTGCCAGCCTCATCCCGACAATTACACAGAGAAGTTCCCCGTCTGCAATCAGGAAGCAAGTAACCGGGGTGGATTTGAACACGGGGATTACAGCCAGAACAATAATGCCTTTGTAATGCTGTCGGGATTATTCCTCTCCCGTGGAGTAAAACCTAAAGAGCAATACCAAGTCTTCAAGCAAACAGAATCTCCAGCTGTCGGTGCTTTTGCTTCCTCTGGAGGCAGACACATGCCTGTCTAAACACAATATGCCAGAAGACCAATACTTGGCAGCTTTTATTGAAAAATGCCATGGTTCTGAGGCCCTTTAAAAGCGATGGAAAGGTAGTAAAGGGAAAAGCAGGCCATAAACGAGGGCTGGGCAGCTCATCATCTCTTAGGGGACAGCTTCCTGGTTAGTATCCTGATTCCCAGCCCAGTCCAGCTTGGATGTTACTGCGCTTTGGCAGATTGTATGATATCATGTTTACCCTCGACGATGATGTTCTTGCAACTGCAGGTGAGAGGAATAATAAAGACTGAAAAACTGCTACCAGGAGAACTGCTCCAGAACATCAGGCCCTTTGTGCCTTCCCATCAGCAGTTTGCTGGAGTTTTTCTTTTTCTTTGAGCAGTTCACACTCACTTCACTCTCAAACTCCTTTGCTGGGTTGCTGTCTTTAACTGGATTTGAAACAGACCCTTCTGAGTCCAGGGCAGGCAATGAAGCCCTTGTGTTCTTAATTTTGTTTCAAAATTTTTCTCTATATAAGTGGGGCTGAAAAAAAAAAACTGGCCAAATCCTTCCCTCCAAAATGCTCACGCGTTTGCTCACATGCACAATTTTTTTTTTTTTTTTAAGGAAAGACAGGATGTCACACTTGCAGGCAGTGTGTATTTGTAACCCCAGGCTGGAACCAGAGTCCCCAGGGACTCGCTCACCCCCAGCGCCCGTGGTTGGGGCACGAAGCGCGGCTCCCTCTGCCCGAACTGCCCTGATAGTTTTGACTTAGCTCCGTCTCTGGCAGCAGTGAGCACACATATTACATAATATAATCTTGGTGTCTTGAGGATTTGGGCCTGTCCTGTTCTGTGCCGCCAGCTGGAAGAGAAGCCACGCTCCCTCTGGAGAGATGTCCCTGCGCATCTCGCTGCTCAGCCGGGCTGGAATTATGTGCTTCTCTCCGCAACCGGGCGCTGTCGTTCCCTGGCATCTGGCTCCAGATAGCTGGCTTTTTCGCTTGCAGCGGTTGGTACACAAGCACTGCGATCCCAAGATTAACTTGTCAGAAAAGGAGATTCATGAAAAACCTCAGAAATGAATTTGGCAGGAGGGTATACTCAGGGATTCTCTGAATATCCGGGTTTTTCCTAGCCGAAACCCAAACGTGGGTGTCCTGGACAAGTAGGCTTCCAGTCTGTGTTCTCACCATCCTATTTCCCAGTTGCTTCAGCTGCTGTCTCTTAGTTGCTCTGTTCTGTAACACGGCCCTTGCCTGCATTGTTATTGCCTGTTAGGCGAGCTGTTGCTTGCCCTGATCCCTGAAGTGCTCTCCAAAGTGATGAATCACACCTGCGCTACCGAGTCCCTGCTCACTAATGAGGCATCTGCTCCAAATTCTGCAGGGCTCACTTGATTGAGGCAAGGAACTACAACCCACCTGTGGACAGTAATATCCCGACAGTCCTCAGGAACAGCTCAAAAGACCCCAGTGAGGCTGAGGGCAGTGTTAGTCAGCGCTAGGCAGGAATCTTACCCGCGTGAACATCCTTACAGCCGTGCCTTGCAGCACTGGCTGCAACTCCAGAAATGGCAGCTTCTCTAGAAGCACTATCGCATCCCAACAGAATGAGCCTCCCCAGCACGGGGAGGTAGTCAGAAAGTTTTGTTTCAGCCTCCTGCTACCCCTGAGCTTCCCGGCCAAAGGACCCCTTCAGCAGCCCTGGCTCCAGCACTGCAGCAGTGAAAGCCGGGGCTGGTGCTCATCCAGTGGGGCTGCCCCCGAGCCGTGGTTCTGGGCTGGCTATACCAAAGAGGAGCAGCCTGTTCTGAAAAATACATCAGTAAACACACCTTGCTTGTAATTAGGAGCTGAATTGGCGCTCCATGTATGAATGGGACATTGCAACTCAACCCTTTCAGGCACCACAAGAGCTGCTGCCAAGCGTCCAGAGCAGAAGGGGGGCAGAGGGACCCCCAGCCTCTCCTCCCTGCCGTCCCAAGGATGGACATAAGGCCCCTGGTGCAGAGATTCACACCCAGCTGCCACCCACCTGGTGCTGCTTGCATGGCTGAGGAGGGGGCAGAGCGCCCTGAGGCCAGGACCGCAGCGTGATTTTCCCTCTGCAGCAGCTTTGGCCTTAGCAGCGTGCGTAGTAGCCGTGGCGGGATCCCGGGTAGCAGGGGAGATGCCCTTTGGTCGCTGCACCGGAGCCTGTGTCATCGCGTAGTAACTGCTGGGCACGTGCCAGCGAGAGCGCAGAGAGCGTGGGTAAGCTCACTGTGTGGTAATCACACCTTCGTCGTGCTGGGTGCACACACTGCCGAGGTATCCAGGGCTGGCAGCAAGGCACAAGCGCTGTCTGCAGCTGAGCAAGAAGGAGCGGGGTCCTCTCCTCAGCGGGAGCATGTGTCGGAGCTGACACTATTATCCTGTACTGCTTTTAAACAGAGCATCATTATTGAACCACCTGTTGCCACTTAATTACCTG
Source organism: Anser anser (assembly GCF_964211835.1). Lineage (NCBI taxonomy): Eukaryota > Metazoa > Chordata > Aves > Anseriformes > Anatidae > Anser > Anser anser. Next base: position 11,409,925 of record NC_139739.1, on the reverse strand, counting down.
CGTCTGAACACAAAGACGTTAAATAATCTGCTTTTTTTGCACAAACTCCTTCGGTTTTACATCCTTTTCTGCCATGCCCTAAGGAAACCTCCGTGCCCGTTTCCAAGGCTGGAGGAGAACTTCCCGAGCGCGTTCCCCGGGGTGGGCAGGGGCTGAGCACCGAGCCTCCGCTCCTGAACTTGGGGTGGTCCGGGCTGTGTGCCGGGGGGGCTCCGCATCCCCCGGGCGGTACGGATGAGGCCCCAGGGTTCAGACCTACAGCGGGTCCCAAGGCAGAGCCCGGGGGGGTCCCAGACCCTAGGCAGAGCCCTGGGGGGGTCCCAGCCCTCCCGGGGCCACCGGGGGTGGGCGCGGGGCAGCGCTTCCCTGGGGGCTGCGACCCTGGAGGGGGGGCTCTGTCTGGGGGCCACCCCTTCCACAGACAACGCTTTCTTTTTTTTGGGGGGTCCCACCCCCGGGTGCCACCCACCGGGGGCGATGCTCGGGGGCCGGCAGCTGCCCACCCCCCCCCCGCCGTCCCCTCCCCGCAGCGCTGCGGGAGCGCCGCCCGGCTCACCTGGGGAGGGACGGGGACGGGGACCGGGGACCGGGGACCGGGGGGGGGCAGCGGTGCCCGCCGGCCCCTTCCGCGGCCTTTGTGGCGCCGTCACATGGGCCGGGTGCGGGATTTAAGCGGGGCTCCGCAGGACATGCCGGGAGCGGCGCGCCGCAGCCCTCCGTGCCCGCAGCGGCAGCGCTCCGCCCGGCCGGGGATGCGGCGGTAGCGGCCCCGCGATGAGCGGCTCCTCCATGGCGAAAAGCGAGTCCCGCACTTCGCTGCTGAGAGCGGCGGGGAGCAGGAGGGCGCCGGGGGGACCCCCCCAGCCCCAACCCCGCGGGGGCCGCGCCCGGGCTGCGAGGGGGCAGGCGGGGAGGGAGCCGAGCCCCGAGGCGCTCCCCGGGGAGCCCAGCGCCCGCAGGCCGCTGTGCCAGCCCCCTGCCCGGGAGGACGGGGCGAGGGGACTGGGGAGGCCGGCGGCCGGCGGGGGGGACGGCCAGCAGGAGCCCGCGGAAGGAGGAGGCAGGGGAGCCAGGCACCGGCACCGCCACCTCCCGCCGCACGGCAGCCACGGGCACCCCCCGGAGCAGCAGCAGCAGCAGCTCGCAGCCAGGGATGGGCAGGAGGAGGAGGAGGAGGAGGAGGAGGAGGAGGACTTTTTCTTCGGGCACAGGCAGAGGGCCAGCAGAGAGTCCCTAAAGCTCTCCGAAAACGCTTCGCCTCCGTCCAGAGCCGGCAGCAAGTGCTCCGCCAAGTCCGGCGGCAGCGAGCGGCCGGTGGAAGCGGACCCCCTCTTCCACCAGCTGCACCCCATGCTCAGCTCGGTCTTCGGCCAGGTAAGGAGCCAGGCGCCCCCCCGCCGCCCCCTGCATCCCCTCCCGCTGCCGGCGGCCGCTCTTGCGCTGCTCCGGGGCTGCAAATGCACCGCTTCCTCCTGCCCGCCGGGGCCAAACTTCCCCGAGCGCTGCGGCACCGCCGGGGCGCTGCGGAGCCGGCTCCGAGCGGGGGCCGGGGGCTCGGTGCCTCCCCCCCCCCCGGGGCTGCCGGGCACGGCCACGACCCCCGGGGCCGCTGCGGAGGGCGCTCCGGGGCTCGCCGGCGGGGGAAAACCCTGGAGCCGGGGGAAGTTGTGGCTCTGCCTGGTGAGGGTGAGTGTCAGGGAAGCGATTTATTTATTTATTTATTTTTAAATATATATATATATTTACTTTATTAGGTTCCATCTCTCTGGCTCCCCGCCTTGCTTTGCTGTATTTGTTTACATCTCCTTATGGTACATTTCTGTGCGATCAGCACATGAATCATTTCTGATGGCAGAAGCTGTCAGGGGAAGGTACTGGGGAGGACGACAAAAAAATCCTGACCCAATTCCGAAGCCTTCCCAGTCACCGTGTTAGGGTGGAACAGATGCTTTCAGTGTTTGCGAGCGCTTTCGGTACAAAACTGTCATTTTTAGCTGCCTCTGGTAGTGAAATTACCCAACAGGGCTACCCTTTAAAAATGAAAAGGCAGAGGGAAGACCGGCTTGAAATTTTCTTTTAGAGCCGTTTAGGGATGTTACTGGGAGATGTAATCTCCAGGAAGATTAATGTAACTGCAATCTCCCAGAAGCACAATTATAGGTGTAAGCCAGCAGCCTGGGTGGCTGAGTTCCAGCCTGGGAAGTGATCGATTAACCCAGAATTATGACTTGGGGGTTTCGTTGTTTGTTGTCGCGTGATTTTTTTTGTGTGTCTCGTTTTAAAGCGGGTTTGGGAGGCTCTGCAGGATGCCCACTGAAATTGAGATTATGGAGGTAACAAGAAGAATTTCTGTGATTTGAGGGGAAGGATGTGATGCACCTGTACCTGTTCGCTCTGCTCTCTGGAAGTGTTGTCTACTTCTGTTCACCCTGACTTCTCAAGAGAAAAATCAGACCTCCTCTGCTCTCCTCAACAATTTTGCATCCTCACTAACGGTCTGTCATTTATGAACATTACCGCTGTGTTGAACTCGGGATAAATATTACCCTCCCCGTGCCCATGATGGACCAGGAGCCTAGATTAAAATTTTGTAGCAGCAATAAGGAAGGGCCTAGAGAGTGGTCGGGTGCTCAGCTAGGTCACAAAATCAATATTGTTTGAAAATGTGCAGACTGAAATCCATGGGCTCAGCTCTGACTGGTGCTGTCTCCGTGGTTCTGAGGAGCATGAGGATACATCTGAGAACGGATTTTAAGTCTGTGGAGCTGTGTCCCCCCCAGTGCTGAAGTACAAACAAACCCGTGTCAGGGCTCCTGCTCGCAGAAACCTCTCTGGTTTCGAGCTCGGTCCTTACCCGAACGGCACCTTCATTTCACCTGGCGTGCTGCATTCCAGTGCCGTGATCCGCTCCCAAATGCCGCACGCTTAGCAAAATTGAATTCCAGTGCAGAACAGTGCTGCTTACAGAAGAGGCACAGACACAATCCTCGTTTTCCTTCTTGTGCTCAGTGCATAGCACCAGAGCTTAGAAACGGCAACCAGCAGCATCTCTCTTTAGAAGCATAATATTATTTATTCCCATTTCTCTCTGTACTCAGCTCTGACTTGCTTTCTCTGAAGTAACCATGAGGAAATGACCATCTAGTGGAGGTTTTAGGAGCAGGGCAGTACAGGGATTCGTGGATATAAAAGGGGAACTGCAATATGGGATATGCAAAGGGCTGTATGCAGGAGGAGAGATGTGGAGATCTTTTGTAGTGATCTCAAAATCCTGGGATGGATATGGGTCTTAGGATAAGAACTGGGAAATTCTGTCATGGTAAGGAAATTTTGTTTCTGCAAGCGAAGAGATAGATGCTAAGCATTGTGTAAAAATATCTTGAGACAGAGAAGGACTGAAACATGCGGGAGTGCAAGTTTCAGCCTGGATTGTGCCGTGGTCGCAGGCGCAGAAATGTCCGGGACTGCAGCATAAAGCTGCAGGTGCTGTAACACCAGTCTGCACCTCGTAATTAGAAGCCAGCAACAGCTCAGCAGACAGTTTATTTAATCCGAGAACTTCTTTCCAGCCCACACAGCCCACTGTGAAACAGTTAAACCAGTAAGTTTGCAGCACGTACAAGGAGGGGAGCCCGGCGATGCGTGTCTGCAGCAGCAGCGCACCGATACGTCCTGTCCCGGCTGCGCACCCGGCGAGCACCATCCTGCTCCCCTCGCGGCGCAGTGCGTGGCCGCAGATGCAGACACCACCGCGGTCCGATCAGATGCACCGAAAACATTGCAGGGATGACTTCAGAGAGGATGTCGTTACTGCAGTCAGAGCAAAACGAGCAGTCCAGGACTGGAGGATTGTGTCTGAGGGAGACAGATTTGTAGCTGTGCAGGAGAAAAGAGCGAAGGCAGAAGTGCCGCGTTTATATAACTGGCACAGCGATGTGGTGCGCTCTGCGTGTGTACTCCGGGAGAATGCTAAGATACTGCCGGGATACAGGATGCAGTGATATTTTATTAATTAGCCTCGTGCTATATTGGTGCAGTGATGCCGTGATATAAAAAACCACAGTAATACTCTTCTTAGGACATGGGGCTGTTTTGTAACTGAGCGTTACACGAATTACTGAACGCAGGGGAGCGTGACGATGCCTTAGTGGGAGCCAGGGCGTCATCCTGGGGTAATGACCCGTCCGCACCGCGGGTCGGTGAGGCGGCTGCAGGAAAGCACCCTGTCGCTCGGGGGGGTTCTGCGGTGCTGCACAGCCCCGAGCTGGAGAACGCGGCCCGGGCAGCGCAGCGGTGTGGGAACACAGTCCCGTGGCAGAGCAGGGATGTGACACCGGTGCCACGCGGCGGCAGTTTGGCAGCACACGGGCGTGCTAACAGCGGAGCGCTGTAGCTTGACAGAAGAGTTGAGCGGTCTGACGGTGCGGTAATACAGTATTCCAGGTGGGAGCTATTCCGTGCAGCAGTGATTACTTCGGGCGTGATATTAGCAACGGGTTGTGCCGGCGTGACAGCACCACCCCGCTGCACAGAAGGCAGCGAGCGAGGCGTTACCACCGTGCTGCAGTTTCGGTCGCACGACCGGGACTTGGCACGAAGGCAGTGCCACCAAGAGACACGGTGACTGCGGGAACACGGCCGGTTGTGCCGCGCTTGGGGCAGCGGGCAGCTGTGTTTGCGGGAGGCACTGCAGTGGCGGCAGCTCCATCCAGCAGCGAGAGCTGGGCACTGACTCACCGTGGAGCTGGCAAGGATAACGTCTGGTCGTGCAGCAACATAGGAAAGTGGCGCAAAGAGGGAGCGTGGGGAGGGTGATGGTGTCGTTCTGGCCTGTAGCAGGGGAGTGCTGGAGTGGCCAAGAAGCAAAGGAGTGTGGTGCAGGAAAAAGGAGTGTGCTGTCACCCCTTGGAGTATCCCGTAGGGTTGCTCCAGGACGCAGGGTAGCAGCAGTGCCGTCCCAAGCAGAAGCACGCCCGTAACAGCAGAGGAGCAGCGCTACCTCGGCCGCCGGGCTAGCAGTGCAGTGGCAGCAGGCGAGTTATTAATGTGACAACAGCAGCAAGAGCAGCTCAGAGGCTGGGACAGCAGCACGGTGGCAGCGGGGACCGCAATGCAACAGTTGTGTGGCAGCAGGATTCCCAGGGCAGTGGTGATGGGGCAGCAGCACAGCAGCTTGGCCCTGGGCTAGCAGCGCAGGTACTGCGGCACGCAGCCCGCCGGTTCTCTGCACTTCACTCCTGTGCCCCGGGGTCGGCCTGGCTGGCACCTTGAAGAGAGCTTTTTGTGGCCTTTGCTATGCAATATTAATTTGCAAGCGATCCTGCCATGTGAGACCTGACCGTTTTCAGAGCCGTTTAGCTTTCACACCCTGCCCGCCTGTTAAATTTTTCAGTGAAGTGATTCCCCAACAGTTTTCTGTCAATTGCCTCTGGTAGCATGGGGATCAGGGGGGTCAAATAATGCCACAGGGAATCATTAAATATTTACGGGCTTCTGCTGTTAGCACTGTGGCCAAAGGGGCTTTTGTATTTCTATTTGTACAGGCAGTTAAAAGGCACTCCTATCTGCACCATCTCCCAGTGCCATTTTAATGTCAGTATCCGAATTACCATTAAAATAGGGAAGGAATCTTTCTGCATCTCCCATTTTCCTTTTCTGGTACTGCTTGATCTTCCTTTACTCATAAGTTTTAGTTAATATTAACAGGTTTTAATGGACCTTGGAGCAAACCAGAATGTCAGAAGTGGCCCTGTTCTGGGGCAGGACGTGTCCCCAGGCTGCCTGTGTGGGAAGCAGGTGCAAAATGCATCCTTTTGGGTAAGGAGAATGTGCCTTGCCCAGCCTCTCAGCCCGGCTGGTCTCCTCACCCGCAGGACGACCTTGTTCCCTCGAGTGCCTTCGACTCCGGCTGACTCTAATGGGATTTTGCCTAAGAGCAGATGCTGCGGCAGGCCCACACGTGGAGCTCTGCCAGCAGAGAGCCTGGCAGCCCGGCACAGCCGAGGGGGGCACCGCTAATGGCCCCGTGACGGAAGCTTTCGGCTGCCCCCGTGTACCAGCGAGGGAGGCTGCTGTGCGCTGGGCCGGTGGTGGAAACTGTCGGGTGCAGCGCTGTGGGGTAGTGGAGGTGAAGGTGAAATGCGCTTGCAGTTCTCGTGTGCTGTGCTGCCCCGTGCTGTAAGGCAGAGGCAGCGCTGATGAGGCAGGGTCATGGTGAACCAAGGGCAGTTTCTCAGCTATTCTTTTACAGTGTTAAATCGACGGAGTAGCTTGGGGCAACCAGATTTTTCCTATGGCTCAAAATGACTGGCGTTGCAGGGACGCTGACCCTGCTGCGTAGCCTTAGCTTACTGCTTCTGAAGGCACACAGGTTAGAAGAGAAAATCCAAAGAAACTCTGCATTCCCTCTTCCTACTTTGCTTCCTCTTTGTCGGACACCTCTGAGAGCTTGCTCTGACCCCCAGAAGCATCCTCAAGGTGCCCATCAAGGGAAGACAGGTGTGGGCTGCTGCTGGGCCCTGCAGGGGTGCTCGGGACACGCAGCCCCAGGGCAGCAGTGCTTCAGCTTCGCTCACAAATCCTCCTCCGCTGCGTGCCCCTGCACAGGACTGGCCTGCTCCGCTGGCTGCAGCAGGGCAGGGAGGAACCAGCCTGAGGGCCTGGTTCCTGCCCCTAAAAGCTCCTTCCCCGGCCCGTCAGGGACCTGGTGTGCCCTTGGGGCCCTGGGTTTGGCAGTGCCCAGGGAGCCTGCAGGTGTAGCGGTGCCAGGAGCGCGGTCCGAGGGGGGAACCACACGTCGTGCTGGTGGCCGGGCACCTACTCGCAGCGGTCCGGGTACCTGCATGCATCCCGTACAGCCTCCGCGCTTCCTGCCCTGCGTGTGTTGGCACAGCCCACGTCCATGCATGCAGCCTGACGTAAAGAGCCTTCACGTAACCGCCGTGTCTGCAGACCTACAGCCTGTTTTGTGTGTCCTCTGCTAGATCTTTGGTGTGGCTATGCAAGCACCTCTGTGCATACACGCATTCCCGTGCTTACGTACTCGGTGTATAGGGACATCCCTGCCTGCTGAGACTGCCATATGAGGTGCAGCTCATGTGTTTTCTGTATGTAACGGGCACGGATACAGAGGAACAGTGTTCCACTCGAGCACATCCACCCAGCTTCCCCATTGCTCAGCTTGGAGAAAGAAAAATTACATTTATTGCTTCTAAAAAGCTTGAGGGATGGGAGCCAGACATACAGAATCACTGAGGGGCAGTGAATAAGCTTGCTGCCTGCAGTGGGTCTGCCAGCAAACATTAATCTTTGTCAGTGATTTACTTTTAAACAAATCTGTTTTAAAAGGATATGGAAAGACATCAAAATAAAACCAAGCTAAAGGAACATTCATTAAATATTCAGTTCATGAAATATACAGCAACATGAGCTAATGCACTGAAACGCACAGCCCTTCTGGTTGGGTTCAGCTTATCTTGTGAGAGAATAAAATCTTTCAATAATGAATTAACCATCGTTTAAATTAGCCCTCTGTGTGTTCCACCAACCTATGCTGCCTTGATTTTTGTTTGATGCAATGTTGGCTTTGAACAAAGTGTCAGGGAGGAGTTTAGCTGTAGATGTAGTGGATGGGCTGCAGGTTTGGCAGCTGAATTCGTTGTGGTTCTTTCTAGCATCGCAGCTTCAGGAGATGGCTTTCCCTGATGAGTCCATGAGTGGTATTGATTTCCAATAACAAGCAGCTATGTGGTGTGCAGCCAGTAAAAGGCGCTTAGCTAACTTTGGGCTCCCTTTCAATAATCCTCTGACATTCCTGTGACCTTAGAGAGCAGCAGCAGTGCCCATGAGCTTGGGCAATCCTTCAATTTCAGTCAAACGCCCCTCTTCGACATAAAGACAAACAGCTGTCGTAGCTTGTGCGGTCACATTGAGTTTTTCAGGAGCCTTCTGCACCGGCATAAGACCACGAGCTCAATACAATGTATAAATGAAGTCATTAGCAATATTCTAATCTCTCTTCTATCCATTCCTCCTTTAGAGTGCTTCGCACCTTGCAGCCATCTTTGGAAAGAATACATAGCATTGCTTCATCCCACTCAGATGAAATACACTCTCCGCTGTTGGAAGGAAACAAGCAACCATGTACCTTTGTGAGGCATCGTGTCACAACAGCTGAGGGCAGGAAGCAGAAAATGGTCAACAACCCCTCTGTATTCTGCTGAAATAACAAACAAAGTAATTCAGGTAGTTTGTGGCAATTCTGAAGGTGCTGTCAGGTCCCTGCTCAGAACAGAAAGGAGGCAGACCTCAGTTTTATGGTGGTCTATCTCATGTATTGTTGCAGGACCGGATTGGAGTATTTGGCTAGTGTGGATTCCTAGGGCTCTGCTCATCCACTAGTCAGCCACACCTGCTGCAGCACTGCAGCGTGCCAGCCGGATGCTGAGCCCCTGCCCCTTTTTCCTTTCAAAGAGGTGAGAGTCCCAGGGCAGCACTAGCTGCTTTTGCAGGGTTCCCAGACAGAGCACGATTCACAGTTCTCGTACTTCTGAACAAAGGGAAGGGACCCTCTGAGGCTTGTTTTATACTGCATGTACCTGGCAAACTGTTCTAGAGCAACTTGTGGGCTGTCAAACTTCTACTTGGCTTTTTGCAGCCCATTGATGGTCTTTAAAAGCAGAACACACCCACAGCACGTAGTGCTCTGGCCAGCGCATCTTCTGTTGGGTGAGTGCAAAATGCGAGCACCAGATCTGCGTGGAAGGTGTCAGGAGGTGGCACGTCCCCATCTCTTTTCATCTAGCGTGGAATAAAGCTAGCTAATTACAGACAAAGCTGTGCGAGACGGAAGTTGGCTCTTCAGGGTTTGTTACCTTGAGAGGGACGGAAAGCATCCTTGGTTTTTTAATAACCTTTCTGTTGTTTGTGATTGAATATGATCCAATTGCTCTAATGGAGGAGAATATTATGCACAGCATGAGTCAGCAACACTTTCTTTCTGGAACAGCTGACAGCAAAGAAAGTTCCCAAACTCTCTGCAGAAATATTCCTCCCCCCAGCTGAGGGGATGGGCTGCATCTGCCAATGCTTGCTGGTGCCTCTGCTTGAGACGGACCTGTCCTTGCCTGATGGGAACGTGGAACCATCCCAGGTTCATTCGAGGTTACACGACACAACTCAGGATGCAGTAAAAGCACTCGCGAGCCTGACGCAGACGAAGGGGAAGCCAGTCGCAGAGGTTTGGAGTGCCGGTGCGTGTTCCAGTGGCTGGGAGCTTTGAAGCAAGGCCCTTGACAGCACTGGCAAAGGAAGGATGTTAATAAATCCAAATGCTAAGGCTCATCTGAGGTCATCCAGTAAACAAGACTGGGCTGTTTTTTGTAAAATTCAGATCTATGGCCGTCAGCTAAAGGGTGGTTGGGAGCAGATTTGAAAACTAATAATCAGTATGTGCACTCTCTGCTCTGGCATAGAAAAAATAGATGAAAAATTCTTAGCCTGCTAGGAGAAATTAAATAAGGTGGCATATTTTAGGATACTAAATCTTCCAAGCATGCAATGAGTTCTTAGATAAAACTGTGGATTTCAATGAAAAGATGCTAGGAATGCTGTACTATGTACTCTCCTCAGAGATTACCCCCACCCCCAGGTACTGAGGGCGCCCTTTGCAGCGTTGTGTTACAAGCAACGACCTGATCTGACGTTCCAGCAACTGGAAGTCCATGTACTGAAACGGGCCTGGCATCCGAGCAGTCTTCCTGTACAACTCTGTACTTCCACTGGAAATGTTTGCCAAGCAAGGCTGCGCTCTGATAAGCAGTCCTACATTTTGGATTGACTTTTGTTCTTTCTGTTGGAGCGGTCGGATATTTGCTGTCGCGGGATAAAGTCTCTTGCAGCTACCAACTGATTAGCCATGGTGGGATCCAACGCTTCCCTATGGAATAATTATTTGTACCAGTGGTGCCAGCCTGAAGTAAAGCACTGCTGCTTTTTAAAGAATCCAAGCGTATTAAACCACCTAAATCACTCCCTGGCAATGCCAAGTCATCCAGCCTGCTTCCTGCTCCTTACCCAGGTCAGTCAATGTGCCAAACTCCTTGCCTGGGAGCTGAGAGCTCACTCGGTGCCAAACTGCATCCGCGAAGGTCTCTGCTCTCCACTGTGGGTTTCAGGGAAAAGGAGGGGATGCAGGCACAAAGGCAAAGGCTCGCATTTTGTACGGTTCCTCCTGATTTTTAGAAAGTTTACAACAGAGCCCCAGGCCTTAAAAGAACAGTGTGATTGCCACAAAGAACAGTGTGGGAAAGCCAGTATACATGCATGTGCAGCCCTCCCACACGCACCCTGACTACCCCAGATATAGGCATACCCACAGATCAGCACCTACACACAAATGCTTTTGACACACTTATTCTCAGCATCCTGTTCTCTTACAGCAGCCTCATTTGGAGGAAGGGAAAAAATATGTTCCTTCTAACCTAATCTTCTGATGACCTCTCCACCAACCCCACTCCCCTGCATCTCTCTAAGCTGCCCTTGGTGGCGATGAACAAGATCCCAATGTCGAAGCGATTTTCCTCCTCGAAGGTCGGCAGGGTCTGTCTGCTAGATAGTGATGTGCTGCCCAATTGCTCTTAAGGGATTCAGGGTAAATGGGGGGATAAAGAAACTGTTTCCGACCACATCTCTCAGGCCCGCTGCGGCTCTGCCAGCGCTCCTGCAGAGTCCAAGGACTGACTGTGCTGCAAACCTCGTGCGAGTGGGCTCCCACCCATTGCCTCTTCCCTTCCCTTCCCGGATTGTGAACTCCCTTCCGAACCTGGCAGCCGATTTCAGCGCTCTCTCTCTCTGCCCTGCGCGTTTTCTGTAACTGCTGTGACTGCAGGGAAGAGAAGTAGGAGAGCAGGGAAATGCGGCAGTCTGCCACGCTAGCTGGCTCCTGATGCCCTGCTGCAAGCTACTATTTAGGGGTGACCACCTCAACTTTCGCTGAGGGGCACTGAGAGCTCTGCAGGACATGCTCATTGCCTCTTTTACAGCCCCTCTGGCAGTTTGGGGGCTGCGATGGATTTTTGAGATGGGCATTTCTCAGTTGCGGGGCGTTCCTGGCCTCCGTGCTGCCTGCCAAGGGGAGATTTATTCTCGGCAGGGAGGTGATGCTCTCTCTCCTCTCTGCTCCGGAATTGGAGTCATTTGTCTCGGGAGGGAGCCCAGGCGCCTCGCTCGCTGTATGGCAGCTTCTGCTCAAGGGAGACAAGCACTTCGTCAATAAACAAGGAGCCTGGGGAACGGCTCCAGCTGACAGAGGACGTTATTAACGACCAGCACTTCGGCCAAGGGTAGATCAGCCTCCCATGAGCTGCTTTAAGAAGGGAAAGAGAAATAGAGCCAAAGATGGCAGCCTCGAGTGGAGCTGGGAGTTTTGGCATCCTCCTGCGGTCTCCTGCTGCGGGGGCCCGGGGCTGTGCCAGCCCCCAAGGGGTGACTCTGTATTTCCCCTCCGTCAGGGATCCTCAAACCATGGCAAGAGGTGGTAGGGCCCCCTTAGGAAAAGTTTTGCTTCCCAGCCCGCCATGGCTGTGCTCCGATACGGAGACCTTCCAGACCAGAGCTTCCCCATCCCCTCTGTCCCTCAGTCCGTTTGCTCTGGGTACAACAGGCATCTTCCAGTGTCTGCTACTGCAGCTTCTTGCTTCGGAGGAACTGTGGGCCTTCGTGCAGCTCCTCCCAGGCCATGCGGTGAAGAAGGAATGGAGGAGATCTGAGAGGAGGGGAGGCTGTTCCACTGCTTTCACCCTTGGAAAGTGGCTACTACGAGGAAGAGCAAGAAACACTATCCCACATCGCCGTGTGATCCTGGCTGGGTCTGGAACAGGAGAAGCTGTTGGCTCTTGTCATGGCTGGACTCCTAAACTAATCTCCTCAGGTGGAAGAAGCCTCTAGGCTCTAAAGCAACTGTTGATTCACCTTACAGTCATACTTAGTTTGCCACAGCACCATCTGGGTGGAAGCAGAGAAAGCCCTGCTCTGTTGTGATGTTGACAGTTCATCCTTCCCTGTCTTACAGCTGCCAGGACAGTGAGTCTTTGGCTCCTGCATGAAGAAAGCCCGTGGTTCGAGTGCTCAGCCCATGGGCTGGTCTTTGCAGAACCTTCTGTTTAGGACCATGCTTGCAAAAAAAAAGTTGTGAAATCTTTGAGCTGAACATCAGAGCGTCCAGGCAGCCTGCTGCATGGACAGGTGTAGGATCAGTGTCAGCCTGGCCTTCGCAGCTCTTGAAGGAGGTAGCTCTTCGTGCCATGGCTTCTTACCTCCGTGAGCTGCTGCCATGGTGGCGGCTTCGTGGCTGGGGATGCATTCACTGCCCTGTTCAGGTCCTGCTGCCTGGGCTGATGGTGAGTTTTTTATGCAATTTGAATCTCCTTTCGGACTGAATGCTCTTATGTGCAGCCTGAGAACAGAGGAAGAAGTACTGGGGTCTCATCCCCTTTCTTTCAGAAATGATTCAACAGGCCTGAAGCTCAGAATTCAGAGCTGGGTCTGGGTTTAGGAGCCCAGGACTCAGGTGTTTGGGTCTGATGCCCAAATTCTTGGTTTCACATTACCCAGCCTGGGGCTGTTCGGATTTAGGATTCGGGTGCGAGCCTGTCTTTGGCAGACTTGTACAGGAAAACCTCCGCTTGGTTTCTACTTGCAGAATGTTGGAAAAAAAACTTTAAGACTGGCTCAAGGTCTCTCCCTTGTGGTTAAAAATTTCTATCCCGGGGCTGAGAGCATTGTAGGGACCCTGCACTGCTGCCCCCGGGGTTGCTTCCACCGTGGCAGGAAAAGAATGAGGGACTTGCAGGTCTGCTAGTCTTTATAAGCTGAAACAGGTCCCACCCAGCTAAACGGTCCCTTTCTGCTCCAAAACGAGCTCTGGACTCTGCCCCAAGCCCCTAAGTGGATTGCCTTCTGGCCAGCCTTGCTCTCTGGTGATTGAAAAGCTGAGAGGAGGTAGGAGGGGGGTGGGCAGGGTTGCAGTGTTCAGAGGCTGTATGGACCCAAACTAGCTGGATTCACTGAACTCATCACTAAAATCACTTCTTGCGGTGCCTCTCTGTTTTAATTCTCCCTGAATCAGCTCTCTCCCATGAGTGAAACAATCTTGCCTGCAGATTGAGGGGGGTGGGAGGGATTTGAACATTAATCTGATGTAGATTATACATCCGCCTCCCTCTCTCTCCCCTTCTCACTCCCTCTCTCTCCCTCTTTCTGTCTGTTTCTCTCCCCTCCCTCTCCTTCCTGCTTCATCTCTTCAAGAAAGTGAACATAAAGTAAAAACACGGAGAGAGAGAGGCAGAGAGAGAAAAAGCTCCCCGAAGAGGGAAGCCCCAGCAGCCAGTAGCTGTTTGGATTTGCCTGGCGCTGCCTTTCTTGCTTTGCTCCCAAGGAATACCTTTAATGGGATCATTTGCTTCAGTTCCTTTATAACCAAGTTCACCGGAAAGGCAGACTCAACATATTATGGGCAACTGTGTGAAGTCTCCACTGAGAAACCTCTCAAAAAAGGTATGTTCCCTAAATCAAAGTGAATTGTGCTTTTCCAGCCCTGCTTCTTGGGACGGGTGATATCGTGGGCAGACGGGAAAGGGAGGTGGGATTGCCGCAGAGGTGTGTGCAAGGGGCTCAGCTCTCTTTTCAAGTCTTTTTTTGTAAGAGCTGCTCGTGCAAGGGCAGCCACTAGAGCCCGGGATGCTGAATGCCACCACGTGTGTGTAAATAAACGTGCGTATACATGAGCAGGCGTGTGTCCTGCTCCGTGTGTGCATGCCCACTGAGTCCATGCCGGCTTGTGCTCATTGATGTGCACAATAGGCTGGCACACGTTGTCTGTGCAGGCAGCTTAAGGTATGTGTATACGCGTGAGCTTGTGTACGTGCGTGCGCGTGCTTCAGTCGAGGGTGTCTGCACGAGTCCTGTCGCGTGTGTTATTTCTGCAGGGACACATTCGTGTGCACGTGAGTGGCCATGTGTTTGTGCGTGTTCCTGCCGGGGTGTAAGACCACGCACGCTTCAGGAGCGTATCTGTGGTATGTGCGTGTCCGCAGCTGTTTGTGTCTCTACACGTCCATCCAGAGGGGTGTGAGCAGGCGCGCGGTGCTTGCTGTGTGTGTACGTGGGGAGCTGTGTGCGTCACACACTTCTCCCTGCTTGCACGCGCATGGTACGTGTGCTGGGGTGCGTCTTCGCAGCAGTCTGCATGTGGTTTTGTGTACGTCTGTCCTTCCGTACGCACACATCTCCTTTGGGTGTATGCATTTGGGCACAGCAGCATGTTTTCCTGTGACACGTTTGGCCGTGCCCCTGTGAGGGGACACGCTGGGCCTAACCCCTGTGTGCATCCATCACGTGTGCCATCCATCGTGTGTGCCATCCATCGCGTGTGCATCCATCGCGTGTGCATCCATCGCGTGCCCGGCAGCACAGCCCATGTGCACAGGGGCCTGGGCCCGGCCCTGCGCGGTGTGCAAGCTGCCCTGCGTGTCTGTTAGGCTGCAATCCCCAGACTGCTCGCTGCTGAGGCTTTTAAAACAGCCCCAGGACTGATGAGATTCAGGAGCCGTTCTGCTGTTAGGGACGAGCAGGAACGATTCGCCCCAGTAATGTTTCCTGTCTGGCTGAGGGAGGTGTTGCAGCACCGTGTACCTGTCAGCCACACGGATCTCACTTGGCGTGGCTGAAAATCTAATAACTCAGCAAAAAGCTGTTCAATTCTCTCCTCATGAATGAAAAAGTTTCGCTAAGCATCCCAAGCATAGCAATGAAGAGCTAGCTCTGGGGAGACCGTGCTGGGGGCAAAGGCGCTGCCATGGGGCTGTTCCACCAGGAGGCCTTGCCGTCAGGGAAAGCTGCTATGGAGAGGGTCTCTTGGCAGGGAGTTTCTTCTGGCCTCAGATTTGCCTCTCCTGTGTAAAACCAGTTTCCTGGTTATCTTGGCTGCTGTAAACAAGGCCAGGAATGGCTCGGTGCTGCTGCAGGAGTGCTGGGATAGACGAGGAGGGAATTCATCATCGAGCAGTTTGACGGTGCCGAGACCAGCCCTGTGTCAGGGTGACCCCCGGGAAGAGGCAGGAATAGCTGAGGTTTACCCAAACATCACACACGTGAAAAAAGCAATTTGGCTATTCCTAGGTCACCTCCAACTTGCAACAAAAGGAGCTGGCTGCAGCTGTGCTCCACATGATCAAGGAGATTGCAATTAAAGCCTGAAATGTGGCCAGGCTTCTTGAATCGCAATGGACTGAAGAAGTTATAAACTCTATGTGATCAGTCTTTTTTAGGTAATTCATGCTTTCATTCCTAAAAACTACTTCAGAAGATGCCCTTTGTGCCTCGTTAGAAGGCCTGGGATGGCAGGACTAAAGAGAGGAAGTTGCAGAGCTGGATTAGAGGATTTCTCTGACTTCGCTCTAGAATTGGGCACCGCTCCTGGGGGCTGTGCTGACCTCTGGATTACAACATGCGTGGTGATGGGGATACTTCGCAGGTCAGCCTTACACCGCACAGCTTCACTTGGCTGCTTTGTGACCCCGGTCCTTTTTCCCAGATGTTACCTGGGGCAAGCTCAGAGGAAACTCAGTGAGGAAGACAAGGAGTTGGGCCCTGGGTGGCACTGAGTTGCGGTGGGAGGAAGCCCTCATTCTCTGCCTGCTGCTCTTCCCTGTCCTCACCCCACCCCTGCCTCCCTAAAGCTCCTTTGAGCGTGAATGTCCTGGGACTGAGGAGCTGCCCGCATCTGAGCGCTGCTGAGCCAGAACCGGCAGGCACAGCTTTCCTCCCGCTCTGATCTCCGCCATGTGGCCCTGCCGCAGCGAGTGGAAGCAGAGTTAAGATGATTAGGGGAATGCCTTAGGAACGTGAAGGGCTTTTGCACGTGATTCCCATTCCCCAGGAGGCTTGATGGACGGACGTTACCTGCTTATGTTTTTCTTGAGTTTTGCTGAGGTGGTGAGGAGGGACTGTAGGCGATGTGTGGGTGAAAGCTGAACCCGGGTGATGGGATGTGATCCCTCGAATATGTGATTTCAACCGGGAGGTTGGGAACCACTTCCAGGCACTGGCTGGCCTGGCCAGGGGCTGGTTCCTTGCCCATCCAGGCGACAACGTTCAGTCCTTTTTTCCCCAGTGCTGGCTGCTGGCAGCTTCGCTCTCCCCCGGTGACCCTGGCGGGCAGCCTGGGTGCCTGTCCCTCAAAGAGGCCCTGACCCAGCCAGGCATGGTAGTGCTCCTTTGCTCATGGAAGAGACAGAGAAAGCCTGAGCTCCCCTGTCCTTTCCTTGCGTTTCTGTGTTGTGCATGCTGCTCTTTCCCCTGTAACAGGCACCTGACGTTGCTCTGCCCTGTACCCGTATCACAGCTCCCTTCCCGGCTCTGTCTGGATAAAGGAGGAATGTGGTGGAGGAAATTTTTGAGGGTGCTTGCAGGAGAAACCTGTGAGGCTGCTGGGCAGAGGGAGCATCGCCTGCTGTAAATCCTGCCTGGAGCTGCAGGGCAGGGAGACCCTGTCGGGCTCTCACCAAGGCAGCCACCTTCTGTGGCTCTGGGCAACTGTTTCATCAAGCTGGCAATCTTTATCCACACAGGAAAATAACGGGATGACCGTGCTTTGGTGCTGCTGTGTGGCTAGGTAAGAAATTGCCTGGAAGGGTCAGCAGACAAGGATTAGGTGGAGGCTATGGGACCTTTAAGCTTTCATGTGTCTTCGCTGGAATTAAATGCAGAACTGCTGTGGGCTATTTTAAGTGAGTCACATTATTTGGTATATTAAACTCAAAAATGTGCCAAGAAAAAAAAGCTGGTAATTTTTGCAAATACTTTGCACTGATGTCATGAAGCTATGCAGTTCAACACAGATGCCCTGACATTTAGCTGAGCTAGTAATATGCCATTTGTGGACGGATGCTCATCTCTCAGGTTTTTAAGGACAAGTGTCCGATGTGTCACACTTAATCAGAGACAGATTTCCTCCTCATCTACGACTGCGACAAAAGTGCTTTTCTGCTTCATCATTTTCTTTCTTCGTGGCTTGCTTTTTGAGTTTTTTTTTTGTTTTGGTGCTTGATATTCACATGACGTTATACACGAGCAGATCGGTGTAAGGCTGTATAAAATGCAAACTGTGTGCACAATATAATAGCACACGGCAGACACAGCAAGGAGATGCGATAGGTTTGGACAAGTGTGCCTGGGGTGTGCCTGCATATCTGGTGTTTTAGCCTGAAAAAGCAGCTCAGGCTTTAAGGAAAGAGTTAATAGAGGAGACAATGACAATTGACAGAGCTTCTCTGATCACCCCTGGGAGCACCGGCTGTAAAAGTAGAATCATTCCTGAAGAGGAATCTGATGTATGATTAATGTTTATTCTATAAAACCAAGGGTCCTGTGGGTTGTGCTGGCTTTTTATAGCTGCATGGGAATATCAGGATAAGACTTTTCTTGCAGAGCCAGGGAAATGCATTTCTATAAAAGGAAAGCAGTGCCTCCTTATAAAATCCAGTGCTGGATTGTGTTCTGGAGCCCCAGCTTAGCAAGCCGTGTGCACTCGCAGAAATGTGCAAAGGCAAACAGACCGAACTGTGCTCGTGCCTGACCTCCGCCCCGAACCGTAAGCGATTAGGAGAGGGCAGCGCGCTGAGTGCCCAAGACCCCGAGGATGTAACTAATTACAGCGGAGCACAATGTGAGCCCGCAGCTGGCAGAGCCACCCGATGCTGCCAGCGGCCTTGTGATAACGTTACCAAGTGCACGACGCTGTGCTGCTGCCATGTAGCGTGGAGCCTGACGCGGTGCCGCTGCGCAGGCTCGGCCTCGCCTCCTGGGGAGGCTCCGGCCCGTCAGCGCTTGGCCCCGGGCACATGCAGTGCCGTGGGTGCGCTCGCTCCTGGCGGCTCGCTCGAGGAATCCTTAACTCCGGGGCTGGTAGCAGGAGCGTGGCCCTTTGGGCTGTTTCTGGGTAGATGTGAGCAGCTCATTGAGGGTTTGATGTCAGTTCAAAGCGAAATTCTCCGGGCTGGCCGTACTTCTATCGGCTTTTGAAAGTGAACTCCCGGACTTACTGCTTCCACACAAACCGTAATAGGTCAGTGGGGGGGACGCGGTGTGAACCAGATGAAGGAAATTTAGCAATAATGGCTCTGCGAGGCGGTTCAGTAAAACTTCAGAGGCAAGGCTGGGCGAGACGGGGAGGTAACATCCTCTGTTGTGTTGTTTGCTTGCTGCTGGTTGGCTGGGAAGATCCGCCATGAGGAGAAGACGTGCTATAAGGCTGTCCAGACGAGCGAAGAGGGGCCGTCAGCCTGCGAGTACCAGGGTCCGCTCATGGTGCTGGCCCAGAACTGCGCCGTCATGCACAACCTGCTGGGGCCAGCATGCATCTTCCTGAGGAAGGGCTTCGCAGAAAACAGGCAGCCTGTACGTAAGTTACACCCAGCCGGGCGAGACACGCACAAAGCCGTGTGGACGCGAGCCGGGGACGCGGAGCTGCCCGTGTGCTCCCTGTGCGTGGAGCTCCGTAACCCCCAGCCCTGGGTCCTTGAGCATCCCGGCTCCAGCTAACACAGTCACAGGCAAATGCCAAAGCTGAAGGATGTGCAGAGATGTCCCTGTGCCTAAACACCAAGAAAGGATGATTTTAAAAAAAATAAATGCAGCTATGGAAGATAGCTCCAAGCCTACACTCGAGTAGATGTAGTCACATGGATTCAGGAGAAGGACTTAAGACCCCGGGACTTATGTAATCAGATGGACTCTGGAGGAGTCCAGTGTTCAAAGCTGTTGTTCCAACAAGACATTCACATCTCATTCCCAGAGGCTCAAATTAGCATTTAAGGCCTCAGTAGCCACTTACATGCAAATCAGAGTATCCATATTGGGAACAAGCTGTCCCACAGAGATGCCCGTGTTTGTTACTGTTCCTGTCAGCTCCCAGTGAGCACGCTAATACAAGCAGAAATGAGCATGCATCTGCCTCCTCACAGAAGCCCAAATGCAGTCTCTTGTACGCTTTCATACACAGCCTGACACTGCAGCGATCCTAGCCAAATAAATCAAAGAACATCAGTCTGGCCTCATATTTGCAAATAGTGCCAGGCTACCAAATGCTATTGCCCCTACACACACAGATAAATAGAGAAACACATCTGTCCACTCAGTCACACCTATTTGTAACCGTGCTCATATGCACCTGATGTAAGTGTTTATATATAAGCAAAGAAAGTAGATATTTTAATGTAAATTCAATATCTTTATAAGCAGTAGAGCATATTTTCTGCACGTATACATTAGATTTCTACAGTAACATGAATTTAAAGACGTATGCAAAGAAACCATTAACACACGTTTTATGGATACGCATAAGTGGATATGTGTTGTTATACATTAATCCAGTGCACTCCGTATCCTTCTGGTAAAACAAAGCTCACCCCAGTTTCCTGAGAGTCAGGGCTTTCTCGCCTCCATAAGAAATGTCTCATATCCCTGTGCATTGACACGGTTATCTGCAGCTGCTGGAGACACCTAGAGCTTTATTTCTGAAACCTCATCTTCAACCATTAAGCGAAAAAAGAACTGTCAGTCATTATGGATCAAAGGGCCTCTGTTCTTAACCTTCACCCGCTAAGTGATCACACGTGCCTTGAGCCAGTTCGCTGAACCACAGGGCATGGTATTCTCAGAGCAGCGCACCTACCGGTGCTGGTGTGGGTGAGCTCCCCACCACAGGACATCGGTCCAGCTTCTAGCAGAAAGCTCACGCTGACAGGTATCCATCCCGTTCAGCCCTGGGAACTCACAGTACCCCAAGGAGTTTCCAAAATGAGATTAATGATATCTCTACTCTGGTGTAGAATAAGTGTACCTGATCAACAGCTTTACTTCTACTGACTCTAGACCAGCAGGACTTACTGTGCATAGAGCAGAAATAAATGAGAGTAAGGCCATTATGTATCGTGACTCTCTGAGGGTCACCTCTGCTCATATCTAGGTTCTAAACTCTGAACAGTTTTGTTCCTCTTTCCATATGTTCTCCAAGAGCTTTAGAGTGATTCAGCCCATTTCTTCCCGAGCGCTTTTCCTCCTTAATCATTTTAGGGGATCTTTTTTTTTTTTTTTTCAAATTTAAACCAGAAAACCTCTTCGTGACGTTAGTTACCGCTTGAGTCACATTTTTGGAGGGACAGAAACCCTCCCCCTCCTTCTGCGTTCGCAGTCTGTGGCTCTGTGACGATCGGAGCCGCATGTGCAAAGATATGCGCAGAGCCCTGCAAGCGCCAATGCCTTGGTGTGCGACATTCGAGCCGGTGCTGAAGCCCCCGTTCCCGACACGTGTCGGTCGTGTCGGTCGCAACGTGGCCTTCGGTGAGCGGGGAGGAGGACGGTCTTGTGACGACTGCGCTGGAGCAAGGCCTGGGTCCTGCCCCGGGCGCTCTCACCAGACAGCAGCTGCCGCGGTGAGTCCGGCACCTCCGCACCGCGGCAGCCTCACCCTGCATCTGCCGCTGCGCCGGCTGCCGGCCCGTGGCGGTGACCCCGGGATTAACGCTCCTGAGCCCTTGGGGATGAGGTGCGCGAGGTGTCGGGACCGTTTGTCATCTGCTGCAATAAGGCGGGAGGGCAGTAAGGCCTCCTGCGCCTGGCCCAATGGGGGGAACTGTTTTATTTCTTGGCACTGATGAAAGCAGAACAAATGGGATGACATGTTTGAAAATACCAGGTCTGTGAGGGATGAAGCCGCGGAGCCAGCGCGCTCCGACAGCTCCATCCAGCACAGAGATGCCTCTGGGAAGGTTACGAGTGGCAAGCCGGTCACTTCTCTGGCACAGCCCACTTCTGCACAGACGTAAAGCAGCGTGTGTCCTAGTTTGCTGTGCGCTCTGAGCAGCCGCCATTAGTTTCCAGAGGAGCCCGTGGTTAAATAGCAAAGGATCATCCTTCTCAAAACCGTCAAGGACACTGGCTCCAGGGACGTGCGGGGAGGCAGCAGGACACCTGGAAGGCAAGGAGAAACTCCCCACGGCTGAGGGGAAAAGCCGAGAGTCAGCCGACAAAAGAGATGGCGTTTCTGTGTTTCCAAATTCTCAGCTGTTTTGGATTTGCCTGGGAGCCATGAGAGGAATTAGAAAGGGCGTTTAAACCAGAAAGCAGTGCATTTCCATGCTCATCTCTTCTTCTTGGTGCAGTGGTGGAATTTTCCTATGCTCTTTCATATCCTCCCCCTTCTTCCAAGAAATCGAAATTGGATGTTTGAAGTTGCAGTGTTTCCTGAACATGGTGAATCCTCGTCCTGTTTTGTTTGTAGATGACCTTGACGATGTATATGCTGTGTGTCTGCCTTCATGCCTGGTTTCAAAATGCTTGTATGGGGAGTTGAGGCTGGGGGGAAGGGGGAAGTGCCTCCCTTCCTGGGGGGACTCTAGGAGATGGCACCGGGACATTGGCTGTAAGAGAGCTCCTGGCTGTCCCTGTCCTGCCAGCAGGACAGGAATCAAGCAGGGACCCAGGCAGATGATGTTACAGACCTCCTGGATACAGGGGCAGCTTCCAGCTGGTTTGATCTGGCCGTTCCAGCAGGAGCTCCGGTAGGATGCACAGTCACAGCTCTAGAGCAGCTGCTGCAGCGCCGGTCTCTGCTCCAGGACTCGGTGCTGGGGAACGACGCAGGAGCCCTGTGAGGTGCTCAGAGCACTACCAGGTGGGGAGGCCACACGCAGGGCGTGTGCTGGCCCAGGTTTCTTCTGTTCTGGGGGAGCGTGTCATCCCCCCGTCCAGCAGACAAGGAGAGGGGCTTCCACAGGGAAGTGTGCAGGCTGAAACCCGCCCTGGTGGGGAGAAGAGCTGGGGAAGTCTTGCTAGGTAAATGGTATTAAACATGTCATCACCTTCTTGTTTCTTCTCTCACTTTCTGGCTTGTCCCAGAACTGTTTGCACCAAAAAGTGCTGTTCTGAAACCGTCTGTGTCAAGCCAATGACTTTAACATAGTGTGTTCTCTTTTTGCAGGATAGAGAACTGCGTCCAGAAGAAATCGAAGGTAAAACTTGTCGCTCCTTCTGTGTCACCTTTCTCCCTGTCCAGGCTGGTCATTCCAGGTTGGCCCCCAAGGGGTGGTAAAATAATTTGTGGCAAATCAAGGGAGATGATTACTGGAATAATTCCTGGCAGCCCAAGCAAAAGAAATAACATGTAAAACTGCAAGAGTGCTGACTGTGGAGGAATTTGCATCTAATGCAGCTTCTTCAAGGTGGGAGGATAAGTGAGGTAACGGCGTATTGGCTGTCAGAGAACTGCTGTACACCCCAGCTCCCATGGAAAGTGTTGTGAAAGGGTGATATGAATGTATGGCTCCAGGGAAGCTGTTTTACCTGCTAATCCCTACAGTGAGGGCTATAGAACATTGTGTAGGGATAAAAGTTGGGAAAACTTACTGCTTCCAGTGTCTTTAAGGAGTGCAGTTTAGGAAAAATCAGTTTGTGGTACTTCAAAGCCTCTGTAGTCAAAGCACGCTTTCCTGTAAGGAATGGGTCAGCAGTGCTGCTGATAGAAGAGCCTGACACTGCTCCAGTCGTTGCTTCTTCACAGAGAGATCTGCTGGGAAAATATGCAGTATCTTAGAGGCTGGCCTCATAAAGTGCTGCTGGCTCTGGGGAGGTTTCTTGGAAAAGGTGTATCAAGCTGTCTCTGACAATATTGTTCTTTTTGGATCCATTCCCGCAGAATTAAGAGAAGCCTTTAAGGAGTTTGATAAAGACAAGGATGGGTTTATTAACTGCAGGGACCTGGGGAACTGCATGCGAACCATGGGCTACATGCCTACTGAGATGGAGCTAATAGAACTCTCCCAGCAGATCAACATGAACCGTGAGTAACATCCACCTTGCTGAACCTCTCTGTGGCTGCCGTGCCCCGCATTGCTGCTTTGGGCCGTTTGTTTCCTGCTGTCTCTGTTACCTGGTGTTTTTTCCTTTCCCTCTCATTTCTGGTTGTCATTTTTGCTCCCTCCCATCCCTCTGTTCATTTGTAGCCCCTAGCAGTCGGTGCCTTTTTTTCTTGCTTATCAGATGAATGGACTGTGTGGACTGTGCTGTATGGGAGCAGCATGTGGAAGAGTTGTC
Organism: Anser anser; assembly: GCF_964211835.1. Taxonomy (NCBI): domain Eukaryota; kingdom Metazoa; phylum Chordata; class Aves; order Anseriformes; family Anatidae; genus Anser; species Anser anser. The sequence continues at coordinate 11,386,774 of NC_139739.1, read as the reverse complement.
CTCCGTGCTTATGCTGTCAGGTGTAAAGCTGCCCTTGATGTGGGCAGGTCGACATTGGTGTTCAGGTCGTGGATGTCATCGTGCTGAGGTTGGTGTCAGATGATGTCAGACTGAAGGTGACGACTGGAAGAGGGAGATGTTTTGGTCAGAGTGGGTGGTGGATGGGCTGCTCACTGCTGTGGGTGTCTGTGGATCTGCTGTGCCCCTGCGGATGGGCTGCAAGCGAGTTGTGCTGGCAGCGTCGGGTGGGGGGCAGCTGGTGGAGTCACTGTGTTTGTGCCTCTTGTCTTTCACCATCATTTTTTGTCACGACTTGTCTGTGGCAGTGCGGGATATTAGCCCTCAGCCAGGTGGGAGAAGGGGTACTCAGTGCATGTTGTTCCTGACATAGGCTGATGTAGGAAAGACGAGTTACCTGGACAAGGAAATGGAAGTAGTTGTGACATACACAACCGCTCACGCATAAAAACAGCTGATAACCACGGCACACAAGGAGTTAGGAATTTGAGAGTGTTATTGCCAGCTGTCAGATGGGGGACAAACAGGAAAAAAGATAAATATGAAAATTAAACAGTTGGACATACATTAGCCAGTGCTAATGAACCAAGACTCCACCACCGCTGCAGGGCACTGCCCAAGCCATGCAGGAACATCATGCAGTGCCCTTGCCATTTCCTTTGGCACAGGTGCAGCAGAGGGTTGCTATAAGCTCTAGTGGGTCCAAACCTCCAATACTCAGGACATGATGCCATAAGGATGTCCATGGCAACATAGGATGGAATAGCTTGGGCTCATTCTGCATATCCCACAGTCCAGAAAATAATACAAAAGACAGTGTAAAACTACCTCTGCTTTTCCTTCCACTCTCCTGCACCTTCTGTGCTTTGCTTCCTGGAGAACCAAGCCCTCCGGGGCACACAGAAGTGCAAAGTGAGCACTGGGCTTGGCTAATGTATGGAGTTCTTACACGCAATCTTTCGTCTTATCCCAAGTGGGTGGCCATGTGGATTTTGAAGATTTTGTTGAGCTGATGGGACCAAAGCTGCTGGCAGAAACTGCAGACATGATTGGTGTAAAAGAGCTCCGTGATGCCTTCCGAGAGGTGAGTGCTCCCTACCGTGTGCCCCTCAGAGAGGTGAGCAACAGGAGACAGGAAAGAGAGAAGACTCACTGGGGAAGAGAAGAGGAGGAGAGAGCAGCACAGTGGAAGACTGAGAAAGAGTCAAGCCAGGCATGAAACAAGGGAGGAGCAGAGAAAGTCACTAAGATAAGGGAGCCCTTGAGGCAAGGAAGAGGAAACTGATGCAGTCACAGCAGTAATGAGGGGTTTCTGAGGAGAAAAGACAGGCTGGATACAGACCAAAAGGAACCTGAAAGAGGAAAAGGAGGGACACAAAGGAATGCAGAAAAAATAGGGCACTCAGGAGCAGGACAGTACAAATTCCAACCCAGAGCAAGATCCGTTTCCATTAACTGTATATCCCCTGCTGGTATTTTTCATGTACTTGCAGTTTGACACCAATGGCGATGGGGAGATCAGCACCAGTGAGCTGCGAGAAGCCATGAAGAAGCTTCTAGGGCAGCAGGTGGGTCATCGGGATATCGAAGAGATCATCCGGGACGTGGATCTGAATGGCGATGGGCGTGTTGATTTTGAAGGTGAGAGGGGATGAATGCGCCCTGTCCATCTGGTCTAGTGTGGGTAAGAGTTTCAGCTCAGAGGTGGAAGCAGAAGGGAAGATTTGCATGCTCTGGGCCCAGGTATCCAGAATGTGGAGAAAAAAACAATTCTTCATCTGAAGTGTTCGTTTGTATATCTTTGTTGCACCTCAATTTCAGTCAGGTCTCCATAGTTCTAGCATGGAAAGGGAGATGCCCTGCCACAGAGAAACAGCTTCTGCTGTACCCATGCAGCATCAGACTTCTTTTTACAGGGCATTTTCCTTTCCATTAAATCTATTGCAGGAGCTGTGAGAAGGCTGCATTTGTTTGGAAAAAGCATTGCACCTTCCATTTCCTCTGTCTCACCTTATTATCCGGGTTTATAGAGAATTTGTTTCTGCACCTTTATGCCAGGAGATGGTCACATGCCAGATGTGCTCAGTAGCACTGTATATATCTAATCTAGATGTGTCATGTTAAATCCTACAGACAATTCATTTCTTCTCTCACTTTCCATGCCAGAAGGAGTCGGAAAAAATAAGAGCAGTTCAGCTACTATCCTAGCCATCAGGCGTGGCAGGAGTGATGTTAATAGAGCTCAGGATTCCTGGCAAGGGAAGCAGTTGATATCATCAGACAACTAAGAGGATAATAGAGCTGGAAGGTGTGAGAGCGTGGCAGGCTGCTTGTTTTCCTGGTGTAACCCTTTGCAATGAGGGTGAAGCACAGTAACGACAGAATTAAAATAAAATAGATGTATTTTTCTGGCTGAGAGGCATTCCTGGATCTCCTTCATGGCAAGGAGTCTCAGTCCTGAAGTTTCTGAGGGCTTTGGAAATGCTAAAAACTGGAAATGCCTCCCTAGAAAGTATCTGGTAGCTGCAGCAGTTCTAATGCACTGGCTGATTACCTGACAGTAGCTCTCCTTGTTTCCCACAGCTAAATTATGTTAGACAGCTAAAATACATGAAATGCTATCCCGGTATCATTTTCTCTGTGAGCTGCTGCTTTAGTTGTCAAAGGACAGCTCCATCAATGGAAAAAGAGAAGTCAAGGGGGTAATTTCCACTGCCCTCCTCTTCGCACAGTTATTAATTTCTGGGCAATTGAAGTGCAGAGTGAAAACGCATTTATACTTGATGGCATCCACACTCAATTTTAACAATTGTAATTGACTCCACAAGCTGCAGGGTGGTGAAGAAATAGATCCAGGGTGTCCTTACCGTTAACCTGTATCTTCAAAAGCAAGGAATCCATCAAAGTAAACTTTTCTCTGCAAAAGCACCGGTACCTACCAAAACACTAGTGTGCTTTCCAACACCGGTGTCTCCTTCGAGTGGCAAGCTCACTAAGAAACTGCTGTGCTCCCAAGGCGATAAATCAGCGTTCCCTGAAATTACGGCGAAGGGAGGCGACGCTTGCCACAATGTGTTGCAGGGGGTTGCTGTTACAAACAAGACTGCCTGTGTGTACGCTGGCTGGGAAGGAGTCGGAGCAATGACGTGCCCTGCTGGCGGGGCCGTATCGCCGTATCCAACGCAAGGATCAGAGCCCCTTTTGTGGGGGCTCTCCAGGGCCGCTCACGGAGCGGCACAGACCTGCCGTGCGGGCTCGGTTTCCCCCGTTCCACCCTGGCTGCGTGCTGTCTCCAGGGGGTGAGAGCTGGGGTGGGGACCTGGATGTCTTTTCCTTCAGGGCTGTCTTTTCTTGTCGGTTGCAGAGTTTGTTCGCATGATGTCCCGTTGAAGATTATTCTCAGCTAAAGAATCAGCACCTTAGAGAGGGCAGAAGAGGACCTAGATGGAGCATCTAGCCCCGATGTTCCCACATGAAGGTTAATCGGCTGGCTGCAACTGGGACGTTGCAAGATGACCTGCTGCTCCTTCCTCACGGTGGTCCCCATGCCCCTCCACCCTTTCACACTGTGAAAGACTTGCAACTTCCTACAACTGGAACCATTCCTTCAAGATGATTGCAGGAAACCGCAGAGCCAGGACTTGCCATGATGCTTTCATGGGATATTTGCAACTTCAGACTCCTCCTCCCCAGCTTTATTCTCCCACCAGCTGCTGCAAAGTGAGAGCGGGAGAAATCCTCTTGGCTTGGTGGATGAGAACAAAGCCATTGGGACTGGTGGCGGCCTCAGGGCGTGCTCTGCACTTCTTGGTTTCCCTTGGTGAACCGTGTCTGTGTTTGCTGTCTGTGTGTGTGTCTATCTGTGTGGGGTTATTTATGCTTCCTCGGCACATATTCGCATCTCCTGTGGTTATGTTTACCAAGAGAAAATTCAAATACATGTCTTGCGGGGGGAAAGCGATAAATATGCACGCTGAAATGACGTGGAGCCTGGGTGTCCGTGTGAGAGGCGGGGGGGCTGGGGGAGAGCGGCTGGGGCAGGTGGATACCGGGGCATCTGCGCTGGGATCTGGGGACCAGTCCTTGGTGCAGGACGTGGAAACAAAGCCGGCCGTGAGGCCTGCAGCTGGGCTCTGCCCTGCCTTCTGCTGGCCCCGTGCCAAGGGGCCCGGAGGTGAGGACAGCGTGGAGGGCCCCCACCCCTCCTTCCCACCCTGTTTGCAAGGGGGCAGATGAGAGCCCTGCGGCCTTGGGGTAAGGAGCAGTGGGAGAAATGGCGTGGAGTAGGGCTGGGTGGGAGGGGGACAAGCAGCAACAGCCAAACCTCCCTTTCCGGACCATTTCAAACACCGCTGTCAGCGTGTACACGGAGAGGGGCCATGCTGTGGGCTCCGCGCTGTAACACTGCGGCTCCGTCCCACTGGTTCTTGCTGGTTCCAGACACAGTGGATGCTCATCCTGCCCCCCTTTTCACCAGGATGCTCACAACGTCCCACTCCCTCCCCCTACCCTGTTGGACTTGCAGTTGTCCCTTTTCTCTATGCAGTCGCAGTCACAAGTCACCGGGACTAATTTCTGCTTGGCTTCAAAGGGCATCAGCATTTCTGTGGGTTTCTCAGTGTAAATTTCCTCTCAATTGCCTTCTTTCTCCAACTCGGAGATTAGGGACTGATATCCTTCTGCTTCCTTCATCTCAGATCTCTCACTTCCCGGGTTCCTCTCAAATTCTCAGGGCCCACAAATCCGTGTCCCAAACAGGGATTTTCTCTTCTGCTTTCCTGTTGCTGTGCCAGCCAGCGCAGCTGCAGCAGTGACTGATATCCCAGCAGTGGAAAAACTGTGGTTCTCTTTGTGCGTACGTGTAGCTGTGTTTGCACAGCCATGTGCGCTGGGAAAGGTCTGTGTGTGCACGCATAAAAGCAGGGAACGCAGGTAGGTACCTGTAAGTGCAGCAGCAGAAGGGTTTGTTTGCAAGTGGGTGTATGCGGGCTCTGTGCCTCTCTTTGTGTAGCTGGCCCACTCTTAGAAATGTGGGCGCGAGCCAAGAAATTGGAAGATGTATATTTACAGCTCTCCATATTACATACAGCAGCTGTATGGCGCTCAGGAGACCAGGGTGATAAAACCGGGCAGAGTCCAGAGTCCTGCTGCCTGTGCTCACCCTGGGGAGGGAGTCGGACCTGTGCGGGCCTGTGCCTGCCACGGGGAGCGTTTGCACACAGACTGCTCTACGTACAGCCGAGCCCCTTGAGGAAGAAGCTCGTGTGTGTGCTGAGCGAGAGGACGGCTGTGCTGCTGGCACGTGTGCCACAGTGACCGTGCCCGCGGGGACCAGCGACAATTTGGGGCGCGTGCGCTGTGCAGGAGCCCGACGGACGGTCAGTAGGAACGGGGCGGTGGCTGCCTCTGCCTGCTCCTGGCCGGGTCCTGCTCCGAGTGGGACCCTCTGCCTGCAGCACGGATGGCTGGGCACAGTCTTAATTTATTGAAAAACGTAAATTTCTGGAGGCTGCCCTGATCTGCGTGGCACAGGATCCTCCCACCCCCAAGCGCAGCATCACAGCCAAGTCCAGTCCTTTTCACATCGGTTCTCCCTGCCTTTGTAGCCTGGCAGAACTGTGTTTGTCTTCCCAAGAAATGGGGACACTGGTGCTAGGGGAAGGGCGGCCACAGGGCACCTTTGTGTCATTGCAGAGGCAGTCCTGGAGCCACAGCTGCTTTCAAGGAACGCTGAGCCTATGCCAAATGACCCCTAGCTCCTTTCTGCCAGTTTTTGCGGTGATACAGTGAGCAGGTCACACGCGGCGGATCTCCGAGCTTTCAGTTTGTTCTTCCAGCAGAAGCTCTTGCTGCAAGCCTGGTTTTATTTGCATAAGAAAACCCGAGTAATCCCAGGGAGTTTTACTACTTTCTTGTGCTGGCAGGGTCAGAGATTAGAGCTCCAATCTAAATAATCTAATTCCAGAGATAATCCTTTTGCTCTCGTCTTCAAACCCGTACCAGGGAGGCTTCCAAATAGCTCCAGGCAGCAAGGCAGAGCGGGTCCGGCCGGGCGCCGGGCCCCGGAGCCCCGTGGGGTCAGGAGCTGGCCCAGGGGGGTGGGAAGAGAACCCCGAGCCCCTCACCGGTGGGTTACTGGCGCAGATGTGGCCTTCACCAGGCGCTGGGTGGCTCAGCGGGTTGGTGACAGGGTGCGGGGCCTCGGGCATCTGGGGCATGAGCGGGCGTCCAAACTATCCGTGGTTTGGTGGTTGTGGGGAACCCTCAGCCGGGGCAGTACCGGGAGGTGCTCTGACAGAGGGTGCGGTGCTCAGTGACTGGGTAACTACAACGGCTGGGTGCTCAGGCGGGGGGAAGTGACTGTCCCCCTGTGCTCGGCTCTGGTGAGGCCGCACCTCGAGTACTGTGTTCAGCTTTGGGCCCCTCACTACAAGAAGGACATGGAGGTGCTCGAGTGAGTCCAGAGAAGGGCAACGAAGCTGGTGAGGGGTCTGGAGAACAAGTCTTACGAGGAGCGGCTGAGGGAGCTGGGGTTGTTCAGCCTGGAGAGGAGGAGGCTCAGGGGAGACCTCATCGCTCTCTACAGTTACCTTAAAGGAGGCTGTAGAGAGGTGGGGGTTGGTCTGTTCTCCCACGTGCCTGGTGACAGGACGAGGGGGAATGGGCTAAAGTTGCACCAGGGGAGGTTTAGGCTGGATGTTAGGAAGAACTTTACCGAAAGGGTTGTGAGGCATTGGGATGGGCTGCCCAGGGAGGTGGTGGAGTCACCGTCCCTGGAGGTCTTTAAGAGCCGTCTAGATGCAGAGCTCAGCGATATGGTTTGGTGGAGGACCTGTTAGTGTTAGTCAGAGGTTGGACTCGGTGATCTTGGAGGTCTCTTCCAGCCTAGGTGATGCTGGGATTCTGTAAGGAGCAGCCGCGGCCGTGTGGCAGGGGGATGCGCAGGGACCCCCCAGCCCCTGACAGGGACCCGGGCTTGGCCCCGCAGAAGCCCCCGGGGACGCCCCGCAGGCAGCGGGCAGGCTGGGCGAGCTCCCAGCGGAACCCCGCGTGTCTCGGCGAGCTCCCAGGGCCCCGCCGGCCGGGCACAGGCGGGGCTCGCACCGCGGGGTGCCCCGAGCCCCGGCCCGGCCCCCCCTCACGCCGCCCCCCTCACGCCGCCCCCCCCGCCCGTTGCCCCGGCAACCCGCCGGGCTCCCCGCTTCCCGCCGCCATCCCACACTGCTCCGCGCGCCGGCCGCGCTGGAGCTCCCCGATTGGCGGAGCGCACGGGGGCGGGGCTCCCTCCTCCCGGTGGGCGGGGCTCTCCGTGCCCCGGCTCGGCGGGGGAGCCCCGCCCCCTTCCCGCCGTCCCCACAGCCGCTCTCCCTCCCCCTCCTCCCATTGGCCGCTAGCTCATGAATATGCAAACGAACCCCTCCTCCGCCCAATACCGCGCGGGCGGGCGGTTAAAATATTCACAGCGCCGCGCTCCCATTGGCTGAGGCGCGGCCCGCCCCGGCGGCGGCGGGGCCCGGCGCCCCCTGGCGGCGGCAGGAAGGGGCGGGCGGCGGCGGGCGCGGCGCCGGGAGCCCGGGATGGGGGGCGCGGGGGCGCCGCTGCCGCTGGCGGCGGGGCTGCTGCTGCTGGTGGCGGCGGGGCGCGTGCGGGGCGCGGCGGGCGGCCTGGCCGACAGCGTCGTGTGGGCCGTGAACGCCGGCGGGGACGCCCATGTGGACGTGAACGGCATCCACTTCCGCAAGGACCCGCTCGAGGGCCGCGTGGGCCGAGGTGAGGGCACCGGGGGGGAGCGGGGGGAGCCGGGGGGGGGCCGGGACGGCGCCGCCGGGGGGTGCCGGGGAGGTACCGGGGGCTGCGGGGCCCGCCTGCGCCGGCCGTGTCCCGGTCCCGGGGTGCCCCCCCGCGGGAGGCCCCGGCCCCACCGCACCGCTGTCCCGCCGGGCCGGGCCGGGCCGGGCCGCCCCCCCGCAGCGCCGTGCCCCCGGGCAGGCGAGGCCGGCAGCCTGCCGCCGGCTCCCCGCGGCTCGCAGCACGCGGTGCGGCCGGGCTGGGCTCGCCTCGACGCCCCGCAGCCGAGGCGCGAGGCCGGCGGCAGGAGGGTGCTGCTGGGCCCCCCCGGGCCGCGGCCGGCCCGGCGCGGAGGCCGGGAGCACGGTGGGGGCAGAGGTGGAGGCAGGCGGCGTGTGCTCGGCCGCTGTGGCTGCCGCGCGGGACGGCGTCGGTGTCCCGGTGAGGAGAGGCCGCAGAGCGAGCCCCGCGCCTGGCGCTGCTGGCCTCGTCCCGCTCCCTCTGTGGCCGCTCAGCACGGATGGATTTTGCCTAATTGCTGCCGCACGTCGCGGCCGGTTCCCTGGCAAGTCAGCGCCCTGAGAAGTTAGCCGCTCTGCCGGCAGTTGCAGGTGAGCCTGAAGCTCGGGGACGGGCTCTGCGCTGAGCGCTGGGCCTGGCCTCGGCCGTTTCCGTGTGGGGCTGCGAGCGTTGTGCTGTGCCCCGCAGCTGGGGCTGCCGCCACGTGCCCTGCGGTGCCACCCCGTACGGACAGCCCCGCGGGCGCAGAGGAGGTCACGTTTAAATAACATCATCTCTTCTCAGGAGTCTTTTTCTCCCGTGCCTCAGTTGCACGAGGCGTGCTGGTTGCTGCAGGTCAGCTTCCTTCCACAGCCCCCTCACGTGTGTGACTAGAATGTCCTCGTGGACCTGAACGAGTAATTGTGGAGCTGAGGAGGAAAAAGGGTCCTTTCTGAGCACGCTGTGACGTGCTTCTCCTTTGGGGACAGCCCGCGTTGTCCCCTCTGAACAGCGGGCTGTTACAGCAGCCCCGCTCCAGCCCGCGGTGCCAGGCACAGCGGAGGAGACTTTACCCCTTTGGGCTCGGGGCTGCGCTTCCCTCAGTGGCTTTTTATTGCACCATTGTCCTGGTGTGCGCTGGGCTCCTCGCTGGGGAGGCAGGCGTGGAATGGCTGCCGGGAGGACGAGGGGCCGCGCGTCGCCTCTGCGCTTCTCGAGCCGGGTGCCGGGCCCTAAAGGACAAAAAGCACCAGTGGCAACTACGTGTGTTGGGGATTACGTGTACAAAGTGTGTACGGCTTGTGCCTGGTGAGCCACCCCGAGCACACCTAATGCTGTGAAATCGAGCTCACTGCCACAGCTATGCCAACAGACCTCTGCTACGTGGCCGACGACTCTTCCTCTCCAGTTACCTCCGTGGCTATTAATGGACTCTCTCCATACACAGGCTTCCCTCTAACAGGAGCTGATTTCCGTGGAGTCTCGAGCTTGCTATCGCTATGATCTGGCCAGAAACGTCCGGGTGGGAGGACAGGTTCAGCTTCTCACCCTCTGTATTTCTGCTGATCACAGCCTCTGGTCTCTGTGCCCTGGTTTGAGTGGTAAAGAGCAGCTGTGTGCAGCACCGCCTGAGTAGCTGTGTGTGAAACAGGAGACTAAGAACTGGTATTAATTTCCTCTTGCTCGTTTGCATTGGCTCCATCTTCGGCAACGTGTGCTGGGTTAGTGGTTCCTGCTTTGTCTTGGCCGGTGCCGTGTCTGTTCCCATGGAAATAGGGGTGGAAGTGGCAAGTGTCAGCGGAGAACTTGGTCGGGATCAACTTCTGCTGAGGGGAGTGCCGGTGGGCAGAGGGTGTTCGCTGCGCCCTGCTTTGCGGGGGGGTGGATCCTGAGCTCTCAGGGCATGCACCAGTTTGCGTTTGGGCAGTAACCCTGACACAACAGGATGCCACGTCAGGGTGAGATCTTTCGAGGGCTGCTCGAGAGGTGGCAATGTAGCGAGCAAGAAAGGACAATACCTGAAAAAATAATAGAAATCATTAAAAAAAAAAAAAGAAAAAGAAAAACCTATTTGGTTGTACTGCTTGGGCCCTTTCTGGGGACTCTCCAGATAGCTGCAGATGGTGCCCATTTCGGCTGGGCGGCTGTGAGAGCAGCGGCTGGTGGAGCTGCTGGTGCTCTTGAAACCCTCGTGTACCTTTCCTGCATTCTTTTCCTGTCTTCAAGCCGCTGCGTACTGCGTGGCTGTGGTAAGAAGAAAGGGTTTCATAAGGTCTGTGTAATGCTTTTCTCCCTTCTGCCACCCCCTAGGTTTTCGCTGAAGGAGGTCACGTCTCTAAAACCTGATGCCGTTGCCTCCTAACTTCAGATGTGCTGAATGAATGAGTCCAGTCAGTCCTAAAGTGACTGCTTTGGTTTTGCACTCAGAGTTTGTACTTTGGAAACGTTGTAAAAATATTCCAGGCGTTTTTCCTCTTTGAAGCAGGAGTCCAGGGCCAAGTCCGTTGGCTCTGCGCCCTGTTTGTGAAACCAAGTCTTCTTTTTGAAACGGTGCGAGTGAGTTTGCTCTCTCTTAGACTGCAGCAGGTCCAGACCTGTTTTTCTACAGGACCCAGTTTCTGGGATTTTGGCTACCTCTGCTTCTGCTCCAGTAGTGCCTCCTCCTGGTCAGACCCAGGGCGGCAGGGAGGTCTTACTGGGGCAGCAAGTGCTAAGGCCACGGTGGGAGTTAAGCACGTAAGAGTGACTAAAGTGTCTCTTCCATGTGCCTCACCAATTAACTGTTCCTCTCGCTGTTTTGTGCTTTAAATCCAGCTTCCGACTATGGCATGAAGCTGCCGATCTTGCGGTCCAACGCAGAAGATCAGATTCTGTATCAGACGGAGCGTTACAACGAGGAAACCTTTGGCTATGAAGTTCCCATCAAGGAGGAGGGTGACTATGTGCTGGTGTTGAAGTTTGCAGAAGTGTATTTTGCACAGTCTCAGCAGAAGGTAAGCAACAGCTCTGTGCCACTGAGTTTTACTGTCTGTCTGATGCAAATTCTTGGCTGAGACTGCATGCCCAGGTTGCCTCTGCTGCTTTGCATGGAGAGAGGTGTGAGGTGAGGCACCAACGGTCAACTTCATCCACAGAGCTCTTAAGAGGAAGGTTTGAAACCTGGAGCTCCCTTTCACATTACAAATACACATTTGGCTTGGAAAACTGTGTTACAAAGGAGTGTTCACACAAACACAGGCAACTCTGCATGACTTGCAGTAGAGTCTTATGATGTGTTTAGGCTGTGCTGTGTTTGAGAAGTGTTTTTTTTTTTTTACCTTTTTCCTGGCCGCTGGCTCCTGATGCAACTGCATGACTGTGCTGGAGCAAGTATTGAACACAGTGAGTCAGGGAAGTGGTCTGGGTTAAATAAAATACTCAAAACAAACTTTACAAATATAGTAAAACTTGGTAATGGTTCAAACTGGCTGTAGAAGCACAGAGTTAAATTCAACCCTCATTATAGCTCTTTGGAGCTAATAATCCTTGCCCAGTTTTGAAATCCCTCCTGTACAGACATGGAAGCAGCAGAACAAAGAACTCAAAGCCCTGTGATAAATTGGGAGAGAAGTGGTGTGTGTTTTAGTCTGGCTTTCCCCCACTCAGTGAGCTGCTTCTTAAACAGGGTGCCACCTTCCTGCCAGAGAAGTACTTCTGGGAACAGAACTGGTGGGGCTGGCTTACAGATTGGATGCAAAAAAACAACCACAGATTAGACTGAAGAGCTGAGGCATCTTTGGCTGAGTTCTTCTTCATGTGGTTCTGCTGGGATTCCCCAGGTACTGAGCGAAGTTTGACTCATTATGGCCCCGAGGAGGACTTTCACTTTGAATTCAGATGTGGTTAGCAGTTCAGCATTTTGCCTCCTTCAGCCCCTGCATCCTGTCAATAGCTTCACCAACGTGTTTCCTGTTCCCTGCTTTGCTTCAGGCAGTTCGTTAGAAATGGCCCCACTCCCTCGGGTGTGGTGTGCCGCATCCTCCCTGGGGTGGTAGGAGCCGGCCCTCAGCCAGTAGGTGTGAAGTTGTGAAAGAAAAGCACGAATGAAACAGCAGAATTGGTCTGTCCTCAGTGCTGAACCGCGGGCATGGGAATTATGTTAAAACTAGGAGGTGAATTTCAAGGTATTTGAAAGAAACCTTAATGCTTCGGTGTCTTTTTCTGGCTGCTTCTGGCCTCTGAATCCTTCCCAAGGGAGTGGAGCATGCGTGGTGGTACAGTGCGTGTTGCAATGCTTGCTTGTTCTGGGTGCAAAACAAGCAGAGACCTTTCCTTTTCTGTTCCCCTTTCAACTGCTGCATGCCCAAATCTGTTCTGACAGTGTCATTTCTTCCACCCCGAAGGTTTTTGATGTTCGCTTGAATGGCCACGTAGTAGTGAAGGACTTGGACATTTTTGACAGAGTTGGACACAGCACAGCTCATGATGAGATCATTCCCATGAGCATCAAAAAGGGGAAGCTGAGTGTCCAGGGAGAGGTTTCCACATTCACAGGAAAGCTCCACATTGAGTTTGTAAAGGTAATAACGCTTTGCTGGTCAGAGCCCTGAGATTCCTTTTCCCCTTCTTCCCCAGCCATGTGATGCAGCTCTGTGCTGGGGGAGGAGAGGTGATGTCATTACTTCTTGTGTTCACTGATTTCCTTCTTCACTTTCTCTAGGGCTACTATGACAATCCGAAAATCTGTGCCCTGTACATCCTGCAAGGAACAGTGGAAGGTGAGCTTAGTTCCTGAGCCAGAAGGCTCCTTCCCCTTGGAGAGGGCTCCTTCCCCTTGGAGAGCAGCCTGTTGCTTCTCAGACCATGAGATCATAGTTCTTGCTGACCCACCTCTGCCAAAACTGTTTCTCTTTCAGCAAGTTCCCACAGGGTGCAGTTGCAGAATGAGATAGGTGCCAGTGTTTTCCTACTCTGTAAGCGCACAAAGCTGCATCACTGTCGGAGTGAATAATGTGAATTTGGTTCAGGGCTTCCTGAGTACGGGGTAGAGGAGAAGGGAACGTGTCTGGTCAGTCTTAGGTTATAGCTGCAGATGAATTCCCTCTGGCCTCAGATGTCAGCAGTGGCCCTGCAGACAAGTAGTTTATGGAGCTCTTTTAGCTGGTAGTTAAGTGTTTCTTACCTGGAGCTTTGTTTTGCTTCCTCAGATCTGAAGAAAAGGCAGTGTTTTTTTCTAGATCTCTAGATCTAGATTTTTCTCTAGATCTCTGGATCTTCCTCTGGTAGCAGTCCTTGCTCTTTCAACCTCTCTGCAAGTCTGTGCTGGAGTTGGAGCCCCTCTAGCTCCTGAATGGGGGAGTTTCAGGATCCCTCTGACCGGTGTTTCAGTTTGCCTTAGTAGTGTTCAGGGATCGCCAAGTGCTCTGTACCTGGTGTGCGTGGTGGGTCGGGAAGGGGGCTGCTTGGGTGATTTCCTGGGCTAATCCTGCAACCTCTGGTCTTGTTCAACAGATGTTCCAAAGCTACAGCCACACCCAGGTCTGGAGAAAAAAGAGGACGACGACGATGAGGATGAATACGATGATGGCTCCAGCGTTAAAAAACAGGCAAATAAGAACCGGGTTCAGTCAGGCCCACGCACACCAAACCCCTATGCCTCGGACAACAGCAGCCTCATGTTCCCTATATTGGTGGCCTTTGGTGTCTTTATTCCTACCCTCTTCTGCCTCTGCCGGTTGTGAGAGCAAGCCCCACAGAGCAACAGCCGAGGGGCTGGGAGGGAAGGAGTTGGACCAAACACGGTTGCTTTCAATTTCTCCATACTGTTCATAATTTAAGGAAAAAAAAAAAAAGGTGATTCATTTGGAATGAATAGCAGGTCCAGGTAAGAGGAAGCTTACCTTCCCCCTGCCCGCAAGCAGCGAGGCCCTCACCTTCCCCTTCGCCATGTGCAGCCTCTGATCCTCCCTGGGGCATCCAAGAGCAAACTGAGTCCTGGCTGGCTGTGTACTGGGCTACTGGAAGCTGATGCTGGGGTCCTGGGCCATGTCCTACGCTGAAAGAAAGCCATGTGCTGCAAGATCTCTGCCTTTGCTGGGTGGAACACGGTTCTCTAAGCAGGGACGCAGCTCATAAAATGAGGCCTGGGTGCACATCTTGTCCGGGAGCCTGGAAGTGTTGTGGTGCCGTTGGGTGACTGACGACCGTGGAGGACAGAGGCTGGTTCTTCAGCATCTCCCTGAACGCGCAACACGATGTATGGTACTCGCCTGCATAAAGACACCAAGACTCCAGCTGGCTGCTCAGCCTCTGGGGGGACCTTTCCCTTCCTAAGAGTGCAAGCTGCGCCGGGAGCAGAGGGATTTATCTGGCCTGATGTGCTGCACCAGCTGGGAGAGACTTTCCTAGCCTGACAATTGTAATGTTAGATCCGTGGCTGAGGGATTCCGATGTAGCCTGCAGAAGGCTGGCGTCTGCGTTTGATCAGATGCACTTGTTTTCTGTATTGATTATGGCTTTTGTTTCCTTTCGTATCTTTTTCTTTTCAAAGGTTCGTTTTAAGCCCAGTTCCTTGTTTTGCCCTCTTTAGCAAGCGACCTGTCCTTCAGAAGAAGCTGAGAAGCAGAAGACCTAAAGAGGAGCTTCTTGTTCCTTGAGCTTCCTGCCGGTCAGGTCCCCTCCCTGCCCCGTGCCTGTGGACAACGAGCACTGCAGGACAGAGCAGGGCAGCGTGGTGGGTGCTCCTGCGAGCTCTCACTCCCTGTCGCGCTGACCAGGCCTGCCTGTGGTGGTGAGAGGTGCAGAGCCATCAGTGTCCGCGTTACTGTGCATTATCGAGGGGCAGATGTCCGACATTTCAGTGCTGTAGCGCGAGGTGCTTTGTGGCTCTCCAGAGATCTGGAAGCAGGCAGAGCGCTGCAGATGAGGCCCATCAGTTTCCACAGTTGTCTGGTGACAGGCTGGCCAGCTGGGTCACCCGCTGTCCCCCAGGGGGATTTCTGCAAGAGGTTTATGTTTCCACATACAGAGGCTGAGCAGAGCCCTGAGAGCCCTCGCGGTGCCTTCGGGCCCAGGGCGGGCTCCGAGGAGCTGCCTTCCCGTGCCCTTGGCCTCTGCTGTGCTGAGCGCTCCTGGCTGGTGGCAGGGAGAGGGTCTGCATGCAGGAGAAGGATTTGGCCCGCAAAGGGTCAGCTTCAGTCCTGGTGAGCTTTACCTCGTGCTGGCTGGTTCTCACAAGCGTTCTCTTCACCTGGTGCCGCTGCTCTGAGCGGTGCTCCCCTTGCTGCTGCTCCTCCCTGGACCTGACTTTTCCTGGTGCTTGTTCTTGGGTTTGGTCCGCTGCAGCGGCTCAGCCTTTCTTTGAGCTGAGAAGGGGCAGCAGAACGTGAGGGGCAGCCTTTCTGCTCTGCTGGGCCCCAGCAGCTGAGGCCTTTGTTTCTTCCTAACCCTCGAGCTGCGATATGAGCTGTCGGCTCACGGGCCCTGGAACAGGAGCTAGGGGAGGTGTCACCGTGCTGGTATCTGCAGCAGTGGCACTGAGCTTTCTGATAGCATTCATCGCTGCTATGGGCCTGGCCGTAATTCTGAGGGAGCTAAAAAGCAAGCCGTTGAACCTTAATTAGCTGCTCTCCAGTCACACGAGTGGTGACAGCCAGAGTTTGGGAGAAGTGCGAGTCCCTGCCACGCTGGAAGGAAAAGGCGAGCTTTAGAGAGCAGATCTGAAGAACAAACCCTAGGATGAAAATGCTTGAAGTTGTCTGCTTCGTCTTCTAGCTGCTGTTAAAATCCTAGTGCTTATATGAGCCTTCAGCGCGAGCTCTGTTTTGTTTAGTGACAGTGCCTGCAAAGACTTCCCCGGTGTTTTTTGGGTTACTCTAGCTGGAGCACAGAGACATTTAGATCTTTATCAGTTTGAGAAGCATAAACTGCCCTAATTTGTTAAGCAAAGAACCTGGGTTTGAAAGCAGGCTCCTCTGTAAGGAGGTGTTCTCCTCCAGGCCTTTTAGGTTGCCTTTTTTTTTTTTTGAGCATCCTCAAAGCAAGGAATCACTCAGCTTCTTGTGGCTTACCCATTGATCTCTGCAGCTTGCACAGCATGAGAAAAGGGACGTGCATGTAGGTGTCCAGGTCTTCTAGGGCGGTTTGTCCCTGCCTCTCCTGGCAGCCAGGGCACCTCTTTGGTGCCACCGGCACCCTGAGGCGAAGCTGTGCAGGGTTTGGTCTGTTGCCTTCTAGTTTCTCAGTTCAGATGAATTTGTCTCATTTGAATAAGAATAGGGAGGAGAAATAGTTCAGTCTTGGCTTCAGTTTAGTCGTTTTGGCTCTGATTTTTTGCATTTTTGTCGCTGCTGCAAAGCTGATGTTAGCTCTCTGGGTGACTGGGGCATTCCTGACCCCGTCACGGTGCTGTGAGCAGTTTTTGTCCCCTCTGCCAGGTTTGACTCGGGAGGAGCCTCCAAACAAAGCATGTGGGTACACAGGAGGACACGGGATAACCAGTCAGCACCTCGCTGGGAGCGGCGCGCTCAGGCTGGCTGCCCTTGTCATCTGCCTGGCACCTGCAAGGCGGCCAGATGGGTGGAAGGAAGTACCTGGCTCCGGGAGGGAGACATTTGGGTTGGCTGTGAGCGTCCAGCACTGGTGTTGGAGGGAATATCCAAGGCAGTGTCTAACTGAAGCCAGTTAGAGATGAGCCTGGCTGTGCTTTGTTGCCTCCAGCCAGCAGCAGGCGGCTGAAGCGCCAGTCCCTGCGTCAGGACAGAGCCCGGCTCAGTTCTTGGAGCACTTGTGTAGAGAGGGGCAGATAGGGCAATGTGAATAAAGCTTCCCCTTGATAAAGGGGAGGCAACGCTGTCGGTCATGTTCTGGGCCTGCATCCAGCCTCAGGGCAGTGCTGTTTTAATTTGCCCTTCATCAGCCCCTCCGTTCTGCCACGGGCGTGCAGGGGCGCAGCTGGCAGTTGTCTCACAGTCTGTGCTCTCAGCTTCCATGTCTTTAGGCCAGGCCATTTCCCACGTCCGTGTGCGTGGCTGAAACAACAGCTCTGACCCTTCTGAGTATCCCAGGTGGCAGGGAGCAGAAAGCCAAATGAATTCCCGTCTTTTTGGTGCCTTTGTGTCGGGCTTTGAATAAAAGTCCATTTGAAGAAGCTTCTCTTTTTAAGGAGCTTCTGAGTTTGTGTTGTGTTGTCTTGTTTGGGTTTTTTTGTTTGTTTTTTCCCCCCAAGGGACAGGCGTTCCCTGCCCCTGTGATCAGCTGGGGACTGTCTCGCTGTCCCTTGGTGCCAGCTCCGGAGGTCACAGCTGAAGCACAGAACTGCAAGCGAGTATCTTTGGTGCCAGCCCTTGAGGCCAGTGGAAAAAAAAACACATCGCAGGGAACAGAACTGGAAGGGCTCCTTCAGGTCTGGTCTCCCCCAGGAATCTCCTGAAGGCAGGATGGAGAACTTGCAGACAGCCTGGTGCCTGCGTGTCTGTGCAGTTCGGAGCAGAGTGAGTCACAGCGGGGCCTGGTAGTCGTGCGGTGCGTAGAGCTGCTGAGCGTGGCTGGGGGGTCCTGCTCCCCCAGCTCACCTGCCGAGGGCTTCCCCTGCACCACTGGGGTCTGAACAGGGAGCAGGAACCCGTGCTTTGTCCCTTGGTCTTCCTTTAAGTTGAAATTGCAACAGCCAGGGAAACGTGTTGGTGTTGGAAGCCTGGGCCGAACAGGCCCTTTGGTGATGGAAAACAGCAGGAGGAGGGGAGAGGACCAGCAGAGCAGCTTCAGCCCTTGATGTGAGCCAGATTCTGAGCAGCTGCGAAGTACCAAGTGTTTGGTGCCTAAATGTGGGAGAGATCTGTCTGCTTCATGCACTTATGCGGTGGGGAGGGAAATATCCTTGCTGAGAATCCAAGGGAAATGGGAGCCGGGCCAGCGCTGAGCTAATTTACCTACTGGCGCTTCTGCATCTCTGCAACAAATGCCAAAGTCTAATACAATTCAAGGATGCTTTTTTTTTTAACGTCAGCCTGGTTGCACCAGTCTGTCTTCACTGGCTAGTCCCACGTAGGCTCAGCTGAGGATTCTCAACGGCACAAACACAACGCTGGGCTGGGGCTGTGAAGGCTCAGACGTGATTGCGTGGAATAGGCCTCCCGTGCTGCGTCCCTGCTCCGCGCGCTGGCCCAGCGGGGCTGGGGCACCTGCGTTTCACCCCGGATCTGAAGGGATTCGTCCCAGGAGCATTGTAGCAAGCACGTTGGAACGGTGCTGGGCTGGGTGGGAGAGGTGAAAGCAGGTCCATGTCTTCCGGGACTCTGGCTTGCTCAGAGTTTATTGCTGTATATTAAATACTATTTTTGGAGATTGGGGGGAAGATGCGGGAGGGGGAGGGATGTGGCAGCACTGTCCCTAGGCTGATCAGTGGGATGCTACTGCAGGTTATTGATAGGTTTTGATTTTTTTTCCCAAAAAGTGCTTTATTTAAAAATAAATAAAAACATAAAAATTTAAAAAAGGAAAAAAAAACACACAACAAACAGAAGTGCTTTCCTCCCTCCTAGAAACAGTGCTGGATGATTAGAAAATGTGAATAATCTTTTGCAAACATCAAAGGTCTCTGCTAAAGAGTTTGTGCGATGGAGGTTTCAAGGCAAGGGGCAAAGTACAGCTTGAACCAGTTTAACTGGGGTGAGTGAATCTAGGAAACGCGAGATCCCTGCCCTGGAGTTGCTCCTAGTCGCATGCAGGGAGGATGTGTTTGCCTGTCCTACCACGGCCGTTTCTCATGCTGTAACAGGTCTTAGCTCCCATGCTGGAGCGCAACATTACTTGGAAACTGGCTGCTGAATTTGGACTGGCGTTTTTTGGGGCTTCCACGGGGGGCTTCCTGCGTTCAGGGCTTTCCCACTCAGAAACCAGCCTGCTTGGTGAAGCAGCCCTGGAGAAAGAAGGAGCAGAGGCAGGATCTGCACTTCGTGCCAGGAAGCAGTGGCCAGGACGGTGAGATGCTGGCCTGGTCCCAGCGGTAACGTTCGGGTGCCGTGGATGTAGCGGCTGTAATGTCGGTGGCTGGCCCCGTGACCTGTGCCGATGGCATCAAGGGCACGTCGCAAACTACTTGGAGCTGTAGGTCTGAGCTGTCTGTGAAGGCTGAAGCAGTGTGGGGAGGGATCCCCACCTGCGCTTGTCACCAGTACAAAGGATTTTGGAGGAGGATTTTTTTTATTTTACTGTCCATTGCTTTGTGTTATAACAACTTGCAGTGACATTTTTTTTTTTTAGTTTGTTTTGCAGCAAGCTTGGGCCCTGGGTGAAAAGCACAGATGTCTATTTCTGATTGCATTGGCTTTGCAGAGACTTGTTTTGGGGAAAAGACGGGTGTGGGGGTGGGTTATTTTATTTTTGGTACACAGTAGCTGTTTTATTTTTTAATTTCCCCAGGATGTTTGGTTGAGGGAATGTTCTGAAATCTACTGTCTGGCAGTTTTAACCAGCAGTGTGCTAAAGGAAAATAAACAGAATTATATTGTCACTCGGACGAGGTGGTTGGTCTTCTGTCACGCTGGGGAAGGGGGAGCCCTCCCTGCCTCGCAGCTCAGTGCCCCCCCCGGCACCGCTGCAGCCCTGAGCCTACAGCAGAGCCTCCATCCCCGCTGCTCCTCATCCGACACCGCCTTGCTGCCACCTTCGCAGCTCTTCGGGGCGATGGAGCACAGCCTGTGCTCTACAGCATCCTCTTAACAGCCCTGCTGCCGACCTCGTTGCTCCCTGCTCGCCTCAGGAGCGCCAGAGACACCATCTGCCTGCAAGCTGCCCCGCTCTCGGCTTGAGATGACGGCGTCGGAAGGGACTGTAGGTAGAGCAGAGGGACCGTGGCGCGTTCCTCCCCGGGGTGCCAGCTCCTGGCTGCTCTGAGGCACGAGGGACGTCGGCCCCATGCTCTCACAGCGGCCCTGTGCCTTTTCTGAGGGGCTGCTGGCGGCTGGGAGGGACTGAACCCACCCCTGCCAGGAGGATTTGGGAGCACTGGCATGGGCAGGCTCCTGAAAGAGCGTTTTGTTGGCAGTAGCTGCTTATGAGCAGCAGCAGCAGACGTCACTAACCGCTGCTCGGTTCCCAGTCAGCCCCTGCACACTGAGCCTTGGCTGGGCTCCGTGGGTTCCGTGTCCCCCCTGCCCCGCAGCCTCGGCACACAGCAGAGTGCGTGCCGCCGCTTCCCAGAAGGAGCAGGGCTCCCCGGAGCCCCGTTCCTCCTGTTCTCTGTAATTAACCCGCAGCCCTGCGGGATCCGGGCCGTGATTCAATTAACGAGACGTGGGTTCCCCCGCGGCGAGGCCTGGGAGCTCCGGCTTCGTGGGGGCTGGCTGGTGGTGCTGCCGGCCCTGGCCCCGGGCCAGGGAAGCGGGGCCGTGCTGCCTGCTCGGTGGCTTTATTTTCCCGCTTGGTTGGGGTTTATTGCCCCAGATGACTTTTATTTCCCTAGGTAATTCCAGGCTTTTCCCTGAGGCGTGCCCCAGCACAGCTCCGGGACGGAGGGGCTCCTGCCGCGGGGTGGGCACCCTGAGCCGGGTCGTACCGTGCCGAGGCCGCCCAGCAGGTGCGGGACCGGGGCCGGGGAACCGGGACTGAGGCCGCTCCGTGCCGGGACTGCCTGGGGGTGGGCGGGGGGGACACACGGTGCCGGACGGCGGCGGGGCGAGGAACGCACCGCCCCTCTCGGTCCCCCCTCCGGGCCGCGCACGCGGCGGGCCCTGCTTAGCTTCACACCCCCTCGGCGTTGCTAGGCAGCGCCCGCGCCCTCTGACCCGCGCAGCGCCGCCCGCCGCTCCCATAGCTACCGCGGGCGGCGGCGGCCATCTTGGCGGCGGCGGCGGGGCGATGAGCGGCTCCAAGGCGAGGGCGGCGGCGGCGGCGGGGCCGGAGAAGAAGCCGCCGCCGGGCACCGGGGGAGCCCTCAGCCGCCTGCGGGGCCGCCGAGGCTCGGGGGACGCGGCGCCGCGGCCGGGGACGCCGTGGACCGAATCCGAACTGCTGGCGCTGGAGACCGTCCGGCCCGAGCACGTCCTGGGGCTGTGCCGGGTGACGGAGAGTGAGCGAGGGCTGAGGGGGGAGGGGGGCTGTGAGGGGCTGGGGGCTGTGAGGGGCTGAGGGGGCAGCGCTGTGGGGCCCCCTCGTGCCGCTCCGTGCCCCTCAGGCTCGGTGCCGCTGCCGCCTGGGGACCGGGGATGCCGGGGCTGCGTTGCCCGCTTCTGCCCGCGGCTCTCTTACAACTTTCAGAAAGTTGTGTGGGGTTTTTTCCTTGGTTTTGTTCTGGGATGCCGCTCTCTGCCTTTCTGACCAGATTCCTTTCTTGCTCTTCTCCTTGGCACCTAGCACGCTTTTGTTTTTTTCTTTTAGCCTCAGTTTTGTCCTGCTTGCCTGAAGCTTCTGAAAAAACAATTTGCAATATGTACCTTAAAGGGCTAGTTAAAAAAAAAATCCTTTGGTAGTTACTCGGGGATCATTTGAAATGCTAGTACGTGTTTTCTTTTTCTTCTAGATTATTTATGCAAACCTGAGGACAACATTTACAACATTGACTTCACCAGGTTCAAGATCCGGGACCTCGAGACTGGAACTGTGCTGTTTGAAATTGCGAAGCCTTCTGCTTCAGGTATGTTATCCTAACATCGCAAAGAGGCTGGAGGGACTCAGGGAACTGCGAAGCTGCAGTGCAGGGCTCATGCTAAGCAGAAACGTCTTTCGGTATGCCCTGGTGACTAAATCCCTTTCCTTTACCTCAACACCGAGTTTTCTCCTGCTGTGAAATTTCATAGGTTTGTCATAAAAATGTGATTATATTTTGACGGGGGAAATCTTATCAGCTGCGAATCTTCCCTTGTTGGCTAGCCGGGGCAGAGTTTCTTACATGTGTTTTGGCAATTACAAGGGGGGATATCCTGTGAGATTGAGGGCGGTTTTAGCTCCGGAACCACCAAGGCTGAGCCAGTTGTCTTATCAGATCTTCTCTGTAGTTCTTAGTGCTAGTTTGAGTCTCAGACCGTTTCTTAAATACCTTCACGTTCAATGCCTAAGTAATAGCAAGGCTGTCCTGATATTCCTGCTAGCCAGTAGTACTTTACATGTATGCTATTGGCAGAGTAACTCTGAGCTGGTGCATTTTCTAGAGCAAGACGATGAGGATGAAGATGACAACAGTGAACTTGACGCTAGTGCAGGCCGCTTTGTTCGTTACCAGTTCACCCCAGCGTTTCTTCGTCTTCGGACTGTCGGTGCAACGTGAGTAAGAGTTCATAAAAAGAGGGGAGAATGAGATGTTTATGTAGCATCACTGACCGTTGTAACTAGAATCAAAGACTAGAGAAAACCTGTCTTGCACTAAGAATATCTAAGCGTCTCTTTCTGGAACGGATCTGTTGGATTCTTCTGTAGTCTTGGGTCAAAGGCTCTGTCTTTCTCAGTAGGAAGAGAGGAAGGTTGTCTTAGCTGTTTGTTTTTTTTTCCTACTTTTGGCTTACAGAGTGGAATTTACAGTGGGAGAAAAGCCAGTGTCAAACTTTCGAATGATTGAGAGACATTACTTCCGAGATCGCTTGCTGAAGAACTTTGACTTTGATTTTGGCTTCTGCATCCCCAGTAGCAGGAACACATGCGAACACATCTATGAATTCCCTCAGCTCTCAGAAGACCTTAGTAAGTACCTCCCTTTCCATACTGAGTTGTTTTGTTTGTGTATGCATATGTGCTCATTTTTTCCCTCTCATTTTCTCTCTGCTTGTGCAAAGAGTTGTGAGTGGGATGGAGGGACAGGAGTAAGTAGGTACACATTCCTTGTTTAGGCTGTGTTTAATCCTGAGTCACACATTTGTGCTGCAAATTCTCCACCTTTGGAATGAAAGCCTAAGACAACCTGTACTGTCAAGTCACAGGCTGCAGGAAGAATTGGTCAGTTGCAGGGCTTTTGTGCCTAGTGCCCGGCAATGTAGTCCAGAAAGTAAGAAAACCTTGAAAAAGGGTTCTCCCAGTAGTCACACGGCTGTTTTCAGCACTTGCTTGTTACGGCTTGAGCCTCCAGCTTTGGAACAGAACTGGCTTTTCTCTGAGAGGTGTGTTTTTGAGCCGACCAAGATCTCTGCAAATACACATTGTGCAGGCTATGTTTGACCTCAGGGGCTGGATAGAGCAGGGGCGTGTGGCGTGGGCCCTTCTGTGGCTGCCTGGCTGCGGGAGGAGGCGCAGTGTTTGCACCGCGTCTGTGTACACGTGGGGAGTGCAGCCACTTGCTTTTATTTGCGGATTGCAGCCTCTCTGCCTACAGACAATGATTACCGCTTGCTTTAGCGGTGGCTCTGACAGTTTCCATGTCTTGTGAGAGATTGCTCCACCCATTTGTTTGCTTTTGGCAGTGCTTGTCCTGTGAATAGGAAGAGCAGGCTGGAGCCTTTGAAGCGTGCCCAGCAGTGTGGTTTGCTTCTCTTACTTGGATAGGGCAGAGCATCAGCCTGGTAAATCCAGCAGAGTGGCAGAGCCCTTTTTATCCTGACTTCGTGCTGCCCACTGGAGCGTGGCAGGCTGTTGAATGTAATTGAGCTTTCTCTTTCACAGTCCGTCTGATGGTTGAAAATCCATACGAGACCCGCTCAGACAGCTTTTACTTTGTGGACAACAAGTTGATAATGCACAACAAGGCCGATTACGCGTACAACGGAGGACAGTAATCATGTGTGTCCGTGGATGCCGTGCTGCCGTTACCATTCCAGATGTCCAGGACCGGACTGGAGCTGTCTCATGCGACAAGGCTTCTTGTCAAACCTTTTTTCCTTGCGTGAGGCTGAACACATGAAGCAAAGAAGACAGCTCCCAAAAGTAAAGGAACTCTCCCTGCAACGCTTCACTATCCACCACTCTTAACATATCCAGCCTCTGTCATTCTCCATTTCTGGATACCTTCTGGTACCCTGGTTAGGTTATGGATCAGAGGCACTGTTAGAAAACTATCGCTGTTACAGTTTTTATAGCTTAGGTTGCACTTTTAGTGCTTCTGATGTTTCACCTGTTGGGTGACTACCCTCTTTCAAGAGGTCAGATTATTCGGGTAAGCTATTTCTTAGCAGGACGATTTGCCCCCTGCGGGTAGCCACTGACACCTGAAGAGCAGATCTCTTCTTCACTTGGATAGATCGTCTCTTCCGTGCATAGTGGTTTAGTTTGTAGCATGGCTGAGGTTGCTTTTTAGGGTGCATCCCAATATTCTCCAGTGGGAAAGATAAAATAAGAGACTAATTCAGCCTCTGAGTGATGCAGGAGTCTTCTTTCTATATCCAGGGGTCTGAGCAGCCCCCTGGGGATGGCTCGATCAGAGGTATCACTAGGGAGAAGAGATGGGGGAAAAAGAGAGGCTTTATGCAGTTTGGTCGTTGAGTCAGTCTGATAGCATTTCTGTCTGAGCTTCTGCAAGCAAATTGCTGAGTTTTGGAGCTCAAGGGTCAACCTTAGAGCTGAATTTAATCTCAGTATATTTATCATTTCTCTTGCTTCCCCTTGCGTAGGTTTCTTGGCTCTTGCTACGGAATGTGTTGGTTTTGGACCAATGGCACGTCGTCAGTCTAGCTGGGGTGCAGGGGAGGTGTCGGTTTAGTGGGGCTTAGAGGAGAAAGGGAGAATGGGGAAAATCACTTGAAAAACACTTAGGAAGCAAAGCTTCCTAGGCTTCAATCTCTGAATGCTTTTAAACCTTTTAAACCTGAATGTCGGAGGTGCTGGAAGGACAGACGGTGCTGTTACCATTTGCTTTGTTTCAGCTGAGGTACTAGCAGCTAAAAACCCCAGGTCAAATCATTCAGTGTTACGGAGGGGGATTCTTAATGACCAAAACGTGAGAACTGACATTCTCTTTTTAATTGTCGGAGTTCCCTTCACTGCTTTTCGTGCTTGGCTGCTTATTTATATTTGAGGAAGTCTCCTGCTGAGTTAGTGACTGCCAGACCAGAGGGTGTCTCCACAGCAGCGCTTGGGATCTGGCGATAGGAAGTAGCACCGTGCGCTGGGTAGAGGAGAGCTCTGCGTCTCAGTGACTGCGCTGGTGCCCAGCTCCTGACCATGCAGAACCTCAGTGACCAAAACCCTTCTCTGCTTGTTTTCTGCTTCCAGTCTGGCGGTTCTGCTGGGCTGGCCAGCCCTGCCTGCCGTGCGGGGGAGTTAGGTTGTGTCTGGACTAGAGACACTTGCTGGTCTTAGTTCCACTCGTTCCCCGAGACAGCTGAAACCTAGCCCCTTGGCAGATGCAGTCGGTTACCTGTTGTGTTAAGGCCGATTCAGCGTAGGTTCTGTGTTAGCAGGATGAATTGGGGTGGACATCTCAGCCTGTTCATGCGTAAACAGCAATAGGAAGCCGCTGCCTTTACCTCACAGATTAACGACGGGAGCCTTGGCGTAGAGGATCAGCGAGCAGCAGCGTAAGCAGTATGTGGGGCGGCAGTCACGAAAGAATCTCCAGCTCTTGGGAAGGATTTTTAATTATGATTAACCACAACAAATGACCTGTTCTGGGTGGAGCATTAATCATGAGCAACCACAACAAACGTCTTGGGAATGTGGAGGGGCAAGGTCTGCGTGGCTGAAAGACGAAGAACAGTTCTGCTGCCATCGCTCCCCTCCAGCATCTCCAAGGGCACTGAGGGGATCTTGGTTAGTTATTTCAGGGTTAGTAAAGGTGGAGCTTGAGGTGCCTCCTGCAGCAGCTGTCTTTAGGTGGGCTCATGCCACGCTGTTGAGATGGGAAACTTTTGTTCTGCTGGAAGAATATTTGCTTGTGACAAGGCAGAGCTGCCCAGAGGTGTGCTTTCCACCCCGGAGCATTCTGAGCTGCTCAGGTAGGGTCAGAGGAGGCTGTTAGCTGTTCCCAGGACATTTTAGCATATTGAGCTGAATTTTTAGGTAGTATAAATCCAGGTGCCTTTAAATGTTCCTTTTATCTCGTTTTCTGTATGAAGCAAACTGCTTTTCTTATGGGTGTGACGTTTCCCGTCTGGTTTCCGTGTCACCGAGTAAAGATACTTAGAGGAAGACAGACCATCGCCAGAGCGAGCGGCAGGAATTGCTGCAGGGGCACACACCGACCTGTGCGAGCCGCGGGCGGCCGGCAGGCAGCTCTGCGGGGCCGGGAGCGCTCGGAGGGCCGTGGCTGCCATCTAGCCGCTGCCTTGCGAAGTGCCGCCGGCCAGCCTGAGCACCCTGCCGGGCATAAATCCGGCGTGGATGCTTAGAGGAAAGCCGATTCCTGTCTTAGGCAGCCATTACCTCAGCCAGTCGTGATGAGAAAAAAGCATCGAGGCAGTGGCTTTCCCACCGGTGAATGTATCATTTACTCAGCAATAAGGAAAGGAAAACGGGAGGAAAACCAGGAGGCTTGCAGGCAGCGCTAGCATCCCTCAGACAGTTTCTAGATGGATGTTTGCTTTGCCAGATCAGAAGGCCTTTGCCCAAAAAGCATGCTGCAGAAATAAGGCCCTACAAGAGGGCAACCCAGCACTGAAAAGGGTGATTGTAATCCAAAAGGTCAGGGATTTCTGAACTCGTCCCTGAGGCAGGGGTGATGTCTTTGGTAAAGTGATCTAACAGAGCATCTTCCCTCGGTTCTGTGCACTCTGGTGCTGTAACGATGGATCAAAGCTTCCCACGCCAGTGAGCTAGGGAGGAATTCCGGTAGGATCTCGCCCTTGTCAGGTGAACGGTCCCAGCCGGGTGCTGACGGTGAGGGAGCTGCTTTCATGTCAGGCGGAGTTTGAGCAAGAGAACAGGTACCTGCGCAGGCAGCTTCTCAGGTCTCTTGTGCCGAGTTGGAAGAAGAGGGCTGGGATCGTGCTGTGCTCCGCTCTAACAACGGGACCAAACCCACACATCCTAAACCTTTCCAGTGTTTGTCCTCTTAGGACCAGGACCTCTTTTTCATACTTCTGAGGTGAGTGCTTTGGACTCATGCCAGCGAACTTTCTGGACAGCTGTTTCGGGACTGACTGAGGAATATCCGTGAAGGAAGGCGTCCCTTGTCACGGGCTGGGCACTGCTGTCCTTGTCCCCTGCTTTCGGTAGGAAGTGTCTTCCTCTGCGTGCTTTCCTTAGGATTTTCAAGGCTTCTCGCTGCAGAGAAGCACCGACAGCAGCCTGCCCTCTGGTGCTAGAGGATGTTTACCTGCTTGCCTGAGGGTTTGGGAAGAATAAAGTGGTTACAAGCTAGAAATGAATGCGGGAAGTGGCGGTGGCGAAGCAATAATGTCCAGCTGCGGTGAGCTCTCAGCTCCGTGTCTCAGTACCTCCCCCTGTGCCCTCACAGCGGGCTGTGCCCCGTGCTACCTGAGCGCGGCCCTCGCTGCGCTGTGCCCGCCCGTCCTGCCCCTCTGCCCCTGCCGCAGGGAGGAGCGACCGGCAGCGCTGCTGCCCCTCGGTGCCGTTACAGCAGGCGGGGCTCGCAGCGCGGCCCTGGGGCTGCTGCCGCCTGGGGGGGCCCCGGCCCGGCCCGGCCCGGCCCGGCCCGGCCCGGCCCGGTGACGCTCCCCGCCCCCCCCCCCGGTCTCCAGGGGCGCTGGGCGGGGCCGGGAGGGGGGCGGGGCCAGGCGGCAATGGGGGCGGGGCCTCTCGGGAAGCCGACCCCGCCCTCGGCATCTGGCGCATGCGCGGTGCGCGCTGCCCTGAGGGATGGCGGCGGCCATGGCTGCGGCCCTGGCCCTGTCCCGCGGCGCGCCCCGGGGTGAGGGCGGGGAGCCGGGCGGGGCGGGGGGAGCGGCCGGGGGGGGGGGGGGGGGGAGCGGCCGGGGGGTGTCCCAGTGCCTTTCAGGGCCTGAGGGGGGTGGGTCGGGCCCTGCAGCGCCGCCTGGGGCCGGGCCGGGCCGGGCCGGGCCGGGGTCACCCCCCGGTGTCACCCCCCGGCGGGCCGGGGCCGCCTCACGCCTTGCCCCGCTCCCAGCGCTGCCCTGGGTCGGGCTGCGGCGGCTGCACACGGTGTACCAGAGCGTGGAGCTGCCCGAGACGCACCTGATGCTGCGCCAGACGTGCCGCGACTTCGCCGAGAAGGAGCTGATGCCGCTGGCGGCCCAGCTGGACAAGGAGCACCGCTTCCCCGCGCAGCAGGTGCGTGACAGGCGGCCCCCGGCCTGCAGCAGAACCCGCACGGGCGTTGTAACACGAGCACCGCCGCCTGTGTTGGTGCTCAGCACGCAGAGACGTTCCTGGGCTTCTCTGGCACGGAACATCCTCTGCAGCACGTCCTTCATAGCGGGAAATGCTCGTTAAGCTGCCTTCTCAAGCCGTTGAAACACTTTTGTTGCACGTACGTAGCCATAACGTGGTTTGTAGTGAGGAGCCCTAGGAGAACTGAGCACGTTTCTGGTGGTGGAGAGAAAAGGTCAGGAGGCAGATGTTGGTCATCCCCTAGGGCTGTGAAGAAATGGAAGTGCTGCTCAAACTGTGGCTTGTGCGAATCAGTGCAGCAAGTCTGTGCTATGCTGAGCAGACTGATGCACCTATTGCATTGTGGTGAAGTAGTAAGCCCAAGAAAAATAAACAGTTACGTTAGCCAAAAGGCTCCAAGCAAGCAGTGTCAGAGGCATGCAAGTTTTGTTATATTCCTTTTATTGTATTCCTTCTATTACATTCCTCCTTCCTTTTAAGGAGTAAGGAAGAGAGCCAGGAAAGTCATATCTGTTCTAAGGAAGAAACAACTGCCATCTTACTTCACTGGTCTTACCTGAGATTTTTACATTTGATTTTGAACATTTTCACATGAATGCGTAGGGGAAAATTCAAATTGTAAGCAACATTTATTAAGATAAAGCAACATGCGTAGAACTAGCTGCTTCATCCTTCATCCTTCTTCTGGATTTGAAGTGAAGGATGAGTGTTTTGGGTGTCCGCACAGGACGAAAAACATTTGTTTAAAAATTCACAGGTTGTATTAAAGCAAGCAGAGCCTGGTAATACACTTACTTCTGCAACACCAAAAGATTGGGCCAAATTTGTTATATTGCATTTTAAATACAAAAATAGAGGACAGCTTGTTTTTCTCTTGTATATTGCCAGGTATTAATAAGAGATGGATGTAGAGTGAGACAGTGCTCTGAATTAAGCCAGAGGTGGAAGGTGGGGTTGGAATAATTTGGAACGTGACCAGCAATTAAATTCTCAGGAAAGCGAGACCTGGCTATAATGGGAATGAAAAACTGCCTTCTTGCGAAGTGTTCTGTGGGTCATTCATTCTGTAAAATTCTTTCCTTGTGCAGTCCTAGGCTGAAGCACAGCAAACTCGAAGGTAAAGTTCTGACGATTTTTATCAGCTAGATTTCCCATGCAGGGCTTCCAACCGACAGGGGTAGCGTGAGGGGAAAATGTTGGTGGGAGGCTGAGAAAATTCTGGTGAGGCTGTAGCTGCCTATCTCATCTATAGAGGGCTCCTTCCTTTGAGCAGGAGCTCACCCTAGCCAGCAGCGACCACGTACAGCTCTTGTCGAAGTCACTGGGGACACCTCCCAGTTTGCTCAGCCACATTCCCATTTCACCAGGAGTTAGCACGTCTTCACCTGTGTGTAGCCCTGCCATGGCCTGTCCTTATCGCCGTCTGTCTGCATGATGTGTTTGCTGGGACGCTGGGGGAGCAGAGCGCCTTACTTCTCCATTCCCCGTGCAGGTGAAGAAGATGGGTGGCTTAGGGCTGCTGGCTATGGACGTGCCGGAGGAGTACAAAGGCGCAGGCCTCGACTACCTGGCCTATTCCATCGCGGTGGAGGAGATCAGCAGGGGCTGCGCGTCCACGGGCGTCATTGTCAGCGTCAACAACGTAAGTGCCTCGGGGCTGCGCCGGAGGGACCGGCCTGGAACTGAGCCAGCACCAGGGTGGTGGTTGGAGAGGGGCATATGGGAGAAACGGGAGAAAGGGGAGCTGTTCCCGTGGTGGGTTCTGGTGTGCTGGGGAGCACTGAGATATTTGGGGGTTTATAGGTTGCTCATACCTTCAGCAGGCACTAACTCAGCTCTCCATTCTCAAAGTCTCTGTATTTAGGGCCAATACTCAAGTTTGGTTCTGAAGAACAGAAGCACAAGTGGATCGCTCCCTTCACCAGTGGGGATAAAATCGGATGTTTTGCTCTTAGTGAGCCAGGTGCTGTGACTGTTCCCGTGCTGTTGCAAAGGGCGTAGGGTAACCTGCCTTAGTCAGGTTTAGAATGGACTTCAGGTCTGTCAGACTGTAACAGTTTGCAGACAGGTGGGTTATAACACTTCATTTAAATGAAGTCTCAGCACCCAAGGTACGTGTGGCACCACACAGTCCATGCTGAAAACTTTCATCCCTTCTGTGCGAGCAGAGCCCTGGAGATGGCGGCATCTCTGCCACTGACCTTTCCCTTTCCTGCTTGGAGCCACTGTGGGAGGGGTGGTAGTGACAGTGGTGACACCACGCAGTTCCAGGTGGTGCCACGAGCTGACAGCAGGGCTGCAGGCAGGCGCTGGCTTTGCACCATCGGCTGCCGCTGATCACCTGAATGGTTTTTGTGCTGCGTTGCTCAGGAAATGGCAGCGACGCGGGAGCAGCATCCACAGTGGCACGCCTGGATGGTGACGAGTGGGTCCTGAATGGCACCAAGGCCTGGATCACCAACGCCTGGGACGCCTCAGCCACCGTGGTGTTTGCTACTACAGATAAATCCCTGAAGCACAAGGTGTGTTCTGCGAGTCGGTTGGGAAAAGAGCTTGGGAGTAAAGGAAGTGATGGGAGCACCATTCTGAAGGGGTTCGGGGGGGGCCACGCAGGGTATTTCGAGCTGTGCAGGAGTTGCACAGAGCGGGGCTGATGTGTGCGGGCTTTCTTGTACTTCCTCGGCCCGCCCCTTCTTTCTGTTCCCATGGCTCCTGTGAAAAATGTCTGCAGGAAGCCTGCTGACACCCAGGTAGGTGCGAAGTCGTCACCATTCCTAAGAGTCTGGCTCCTGTTGCAGGGCATTAGTGCGTTCCTTGTTCCCATGCCAACCCCGGGGCTGTCGCTGGGGAAGAAGGAAGACAAGCTGGGCATCCGAGCCTCTTCCACAGCCAACCTGATCTTCGAGGACTGTCGGATACCCAAGGCCAACCTGCTGGGGCAGCTGGGAATGGGCTTCAAAATCGCCATGGTAAGAAAGAGGTGGCTCAGCGCTGCAGCCGTGGCTGTGTGACGCAGTAGCTCCCCAGCTTGGCCATTTCCAAATCCATTTTCAGACTTAGGATAATGATGATGAGAGCTGCCAGTGTGAGCTGCAACATTAGGCATAGCCCCTTCTGGGCAGCACGTGAGACCGCATTCACAGAACTCTGTGAATTTACCACAGAGCCTTGACAGAGCTTTTTTCATAGACCCAGCGTGGCAGTTCTCTGGTTGAGGAATGATGCTGACGGTGTGAGCAGGGATGGTTTTAGTTTAATTTTTCTCATCTGTTCATGTTCTAGCCTCCCATTTTGTACCCATAGATTAAGGGAAAACTTTGCATTTTCCCTAAATATTTTGGCCAAGGAGAGCTGTCCTGGGTGCACAGGGCATGCCCTGGATTGTCTCTAAAGGTGGATGAAATCAGAGCCAAGGCACACGCGTCTGTGTCTGTCTATGCGTCTGCGTGTGCGTCTGTGTGTACCATTTGGTCAGTTATGACCTGATTTAACACGTATTTTGTCTTTCTCAGCAAACTCTGGATGCAGGAAGGATCGGCATCGCCTCCCAGGCGCTGGGAATAGCGCAGGCAGCCCTGGACTGTGCTGTGGATTACGCTGAGAAGAGGATGGCGTTTGGGTCGCCCATCACCAAGCTGCAGGCCATCCAGGTACGAGGTAGCCTGAGCCGTCAGGTGCTCACATTGCTGGGGTTGGCAGAAAAATGCACGTGGGCACTGGGACTTCGCTCCGGGGGCACAGCGCACTCTGCACTGACTGGGGTAAGCGAGGTAGTTGTTTATGTTTTCAAACCGTTAGACTGTTAAGCTGGAGGCGCTCCTTTTCTAGCAGTATTGGCCTCAGAGGTGGGACACTTGGGTGTATGTGCTCGTGCAGGCAGAGGCAGCCACCTCGGCCAAAGGCAGCGTTTGTCGTTGCAGTTTAAGCTAGCAGATATGGCTGTGGCCTTGGAGGGGGCGCGCTTGCTGACCTGGAGAGCTGCGATGCTGAAAGACAATGGGAAGCCCTTCACGAAGGTATTGTCACCCTTCCATCTGTCTAGCTGTGACAGCTCTGGGCACAGGCTGGAGGCAAGAAAGCCGTGTGATGTACAGCAGCGCTGCACTCAGCTCGTGCCCAGCCAGTGCTGCTGGTGTTTAACCACCAGCAGGTGGGTTAAACATGCAACTGGGGCGTCCCTTTTTTGTGATCGCTGCATCCTCAGTGATGTTTTCCTTCCCCAAAGGAAGCGGCAATGGCTAAGCTGGCTGCATCAGAGGCTGCAACAAACATCGCTCATCAGGTAACTAACTACACAGCATGCCGGAAGCCGGGTTGTGGTCCTTCCCCATTTCACACAGCAAGCTGAGGAAAGTTCCTAGGGCGGGGGGGGGGGTGGAGCAGAGGATGAATCAATCTTTGCTAGAATATGTCTTTAAAAAAAAAATAGTTAAAAGAACCCCTGGGTTACCCATGGAAGAACTAACAACTACCCCTGAAGTAGTTCATTTGCTGCCTGGGTTGTCATTGCTGTTACAACCAGCTCTAATCCTGTTTACTCAGCAACTGTAATTGCCTCATGTGCCCCCTCCAGGTATGCACACAGCAGGATTAGCTCCTTTTATGGGGGCTGTGGAGAACAAAGTCCTGGGACTGACCTGCTGCCTTTTTAACCTGCTGCCTTCGTTTCAGGCCATCCAGATCTTGGGCGGGATGGGTTATGTGACAGAGATGCCAGCAGAACGTCACTACCGTGATGCTCGTATCACTGAGATCTACGAGGGGACCAGTGAGATCCAAAGACTGGTGATAGCAGGTCAACTGCTGAAGGCTTACCGTGGCTGAAGAACCTCAGAGCACCACGCTGCCCCAAAGTGCCTCCTAGCGGTGCACAACAGCAGTCCAGTCTTGGCCCTCATGAAGGAGGACAATGATGGAAGTTTTCCTCACCAGTGATTAACTGCCCTTCGTGTTAAAATGTGCTGATTCTTCTTTGGACAAAGTATGGTGCATGGACGGCCCTATCTAGGTTGGTAAGCAATGGCCTGAGTGCAGGAGGGAGGACGCACCGTGTGTGTGTAGGCGAGCACAGGCCTTTTCCTAGCAGAGTGTTTTTCAGTGGTAGCACAGCGAGTGACTTTGCTGTTCAGTAAAGTCAGCTGCGATCCTTGTGCACTTCCCTGCTGCTTCCTTCGTGAGGCTCTGTCACACGTGGTATGTGATAGCCAGCGCCAAGGTTCGAGGCACTGGGACGTGCTCCCTGTGCCGCCCCAAGCTGCAGGTTAAGCTGCCTTGGCTGCTGGAATAAGGAATTTCAGGTGGCGGATGCTCTGTGGTGGGCTCCCTGTGCAGCGCAGGCCATAGCAAGAAGTGCAGCAGCAGCAGCAGCAGCGCACTGTTCCCCACTTCCAGCAGGCGAGGAGCTAGAGGGGAGGCCACAGGTACTGCCAAAGGGCTACAAAGGGCTCTGACCCAGGCTGTGATGCTGCGTGTGTGGGTGTAAAAACAAAGGTAAGGAAAACAAAAACCCATCTTGCGCAGCACAGCCCTCAGCCAGTTTGCTCAGGACCTTATGGCTGCAGCTGTAAAAGCAAAGTATAGAAAAGCTGCAATGGCTCAGACATATTTACAAGAAACTGAGAATAAATGTTCCCCAGCCTGCTTTTAGTCCACAAACAACTATCTAACAGGAACGTGCACAAAGTGGCAGTAACAGCCTTTAGTCTATAATGTATTTTGGGCAACAACTGGGAAATGCACAGGTGATACAGAAAGCCTTACCAAGGAGCTTTTGCAGTAGCACATATCCTCAACTACTTAATCTTTGGCAAAAAATTAACCTTTAGACGATGAAACAGCCAAACAAAACGCTCTAAACTCAGGAAAAGAGGGCCAGGATTAAGACTACAACCTGTGTGGCCCACACCCTTGTCCAAACAATGCATACACTAGATGTAAATGGTTATTTTCCTGTGGTGTCATTTGCGTGGCAAATTAAAAAAAAAAAAATGTCAAAAAAAACCAGCAAGATTATATTACATAAAAGAGAGCAGAGAAGACAAATAAAACCTGATATTTTTTTTAAAGGACCACCCCTCCCCACTTTGTTTTTTTAGTTCAAATGTGAGCTCATGTAGAATAGTTTCTCCAGTCCCATGAGATCGCCGCGTTAAACCACCCTGGCCTGCGCACACCAGTTACACCACTTCGAGCTGCAGAGGGTGTCTGCTAGTGCAGAGGGCCCCGTAACACAAATACCTCTGCAGGGCACTAGAGGGCAATGGCATGTTGGGGCAAAGCTTCGCATTTCTCCTCCTAGGTCTCAGACCCAACAATTACCAGAAACTGAGCCAGGCAGTGATTTCACCTATGTTGTGAATTATGAAAGGCTTCTAGGCATGAGACACTCCTCGGGCTTGCCGTCTACCTGTATCACTGCTTCGAAGGCTTGTTTGCATGGCCGTGGAGGAGCAAGTGAGATTATTTTACACAAGGCTGTTTTTTTTTTTTCCCCTCAGCTGCAGCAGGTGCTGCAGGCCTGGTTGCTGCAAGAAAGGGAAGACTTTGGCTGCACCATTACTGTTCTGTGCTCGACTTCTCTGACCTCACACACTGAGGTCCAGCTGCAGCCCCAGTGAACCAGAACAGTCACTCCTAGGGCGCACCTGCTGCTGTTTTGCTTCTCTTCATCTCGCTGCTTCTCTTAGATCTGCTCTACCACACCTTCATTGCTTTCAGCCTGTGCCTCTTCCCCCTCACACCCCCTCACTTACCCCCGTTAAATGACTGCTGCTTCTCTTCAGAGCAGAGTGGAATTGCCCCGCATGCTCACAGTGGCCAACCAAAGCAGGAGATCAGCTGTGAACATCTCAGCCATCAGCACACCGCTAAAAACTACAAACTGCATGCACCAGAATCCCATGTGGCCCTTCTGCAGAGAACGCAGGGGCAGCATCAAGTAATTGCCTGCTCCAAGGGAGTCCTGCTGCTGCACCTGTGACCACAGCCCACCTTTGGGAACTGGAGAGCGCGCTGCGTGCCTTGTTAACAAGCTTCCTGCTGGCTCTGGCATCAGCACAACAGCTGACCTAGCGCGAACACGTTAACTGAGGCTACCAGCTGATAGTTGATGCCAATTTGCTGAGTGCTGCACCTCTGCCATAGGCTGTAATCAAATTACATTGCACATCATCAAATTACAGCAAGGGTGCAGCTGGTCAAAAATCACTGGTCTAGGTACAGTGTGACAATCAGCTTCATGAGCCTAGGAATGTGTTCAGAGCCTCTTACAGAGTTCCCTTTTGCTATTACATAAACAAACAAACATGCTGCAAGGGTGCAAAGTCTTTCAAACAAAAGCTTTTCCAATACCTTCCCTGCTGCCACAGATTCAGACAGGGATCTGTAATTGTCTCAGAGCACTGTTCTCAGCAATGTTTTGGGTTAAACAGCACAGTTGAACACAAAGACCTCCACAGAGCTCCCAGAAAGCTGGCTTTTTCCTGAGCAGGGTGCTGAGATCTTACTCCTCTCTGCTGCTGTCAGGTAATTTTGGCTTTAACACATGTGCGTCTGTTCCTCGGGGCTGTTACAGAAGGGAACTGCTGAGAGAGCAAAACACAAACAAGTTTAGCAGCATTGAATAGAGAGCTCTTACAAAGAGCCGCCCCCAGACAGAGCGCTCCCCTGGCAAGGGTGGGCAGGGCCAGGCTTCCTTTCAGAAAAGGCTCTATTTCAGGTTGAAGCTGAAAGTTTTTGTCAGTTTACAAACTGAGCTAACGTTGCAAAGTTAAGGCACCAAGATGTGAAAATCGGGTCACATGCAAGTTAGAATGGGAAAGAAAGGTGCAGCTGCACTTTTCAAGGACACTTTTGCCCCCCAAATGGTCTAAATGTACATTAGATCGGTTACAACACAGACTGCAGGGAATGAAGCAGGAGAAACCTTGGAAGTTTCCAGCTGGAGATGAAAAACTCACCAGCTGAAGATCAGTTTCCAGGGCAGGAGGACTGATCACACGACGGCAGCAGGTCTGTCTGACATTTCCTGCTCCAGCAGTTCCTGTGGAGCCCTAACACAAACCCTTCAGCAGAAGAAACAGTTACAGGAACGGGGAGCTGCTTTCCCCTCACTCACCAGTTAGAGTTGACGCACTTTGTATCATATATATATGGCTCACAATCCCTTCATGAGTTCTCAGCAGACTAAAGGAGAAGACGAGCTGTTCTGGGCTGTCACAGTTGAGTACACACAGGGGAGAAGCACAGAACTCCTCCTGGGGAGCACAGGCGTTAGCCACATCCTTCCTGGCCCAGCCTTGCAGCCCGGTGTGGCACTGAGGAGCTGCCGGAGCCTGGAGCCCTCTCTCAGACTTCTCCATTCCTACCAGCACAGGGATGGGACTCACCTCTGTCAGCTTCACACAACTTAGACACAAAACCAAGCAATGCCCTCAGCCTTCCATGTTTAAGCAGTGTATGAAATGTTTTGCTGGGACTCAGCTGAAGTTACCGCAGTATTGCTTTCACACCACAACACTTTCTCTTCTACTGGTCTTTTCTGACAGCGTTACTGCTAAGAAAAATAGGACAAACAATTTTGATTTTAAATTAAATTTTGTTCTGCCTAACTGGAGAGCCCTCATTAAATAGCACGGACAACACAATCACACATTCTGGTTTTGTTAGGGATCATGGATGGCTTAAAAAAATAACAAAAGTGAAAGACAGGCTGAAGTTAAAAGGCAAAATACTTGTAAGAATAACAAGAAGAAATGGAATAGAGATAAGAAAATCTGGCAGTGTTACAACTTGAATGAAAATGCAGCTTACTGCTGTTTAGCTAAACATTAATATCAAATTCTACATGCTCACTACTTGTACGAAAATACCTGGGAGCCATGCATCCCCTTCCCTCCCCAAAAGGGTCAACCCTGAGCTGGGGAAGCCACCCAACAGTCAGTTTGTGTTTCCTCATTGCTTCAGTGACTCCTTCCCCTTCTCTCTGAGAACACACCATACCCCCACGCTCAAGACAGGAAACATTCATCTCCACAAATGGCTTCTGGGTGTGACACGGTGGAAACCGCAGCGCTGGCACCCCGATGTGCTTCTAAGCCTGTGCAGGCAGCGCCATGCGATATTGCAGAGGTCCGGGCACGGATTCGAGGCTTCACAGGTTGTTCCTGCTGGGCCAACACAGACACAGAATTACCAGCGTGTATTGTAAAAGTATAGAAGTGTTGTAAAATACTTCATCTGCATTGGCCGGTGAAACAGTCCCAGGTCTTTTCTGAACTCAAAATCTTTTTCAAGACTAAGGGTGTGACCTTAGGGAAAACTTCAAGAGACAAACAGTGACATTTCTAAGCTGACTGTTCCCAAAGGCACAGCAGAAAACCGGCTCCAGAACTTTTAACAGCTTTGCATTTCACAATTCTGGTCCCTGTCCTAACTTTGCTATAAACACGCATGCATCAATCACTTTTTATTGCCAGTATCCTTTTAACCTCCTACATAAAAGCTTTTATTAGTCAAATACTTTCTAAAATATTTTTTTGACAATTTTTCACAAGAAAGAGCAGATGGCTGGAGATTACACTGCACGAATTTGTATCAAGTATTTAATGAGGGAGTGTAACAAAATGTAAAACCAAGAAGGCATGAGCAGGACCCAACAGGGACAGGGAATCTAGGCCCTAGAGCGCCCTCAGAAAGCCAAAGGACCCAGCAGCTTCTATCGTTTCATCCTTGATCTGAGAAAACGTGCAGTTGGCCAGGCTGAAGAAACAAGGCCAGAAAGTACGTATGTCTCCTCAGGGTGCCAGCAGCTGTGTGCTGAGGTAGGAACCTGTTCTAATCCACCCAAAAAATTGAGGTGTTCTTGACAGGAGAGCTGTGGGACAAAGTTTTACAGCTTTAACTTACTCAAATAAATAACAGGAGAATGTTTTTGCGCCTCTGCAGATGTAACAGCTTCGTATTTAGAACAGTTATGCCTCAGTTAACCCCTCCAAAGCACCAAATCCTCTTCCTACCAGTGGTGGCTGCTATTCCACCTGTCAGTTCAGTTTTGCTCACCTGGCAGCTGCAAGCATCCACCTGGGAAGCCAGGGACTCATTTCAGAGCAGCAGGCACCACCTGTAGGTTCAGAAACAAACGCCTGCGTTTACAACCCGACTGGCTGTAAAGTGCAAGCGACTTGCAATCTTGGCACAAGTCGGATTCACACAGTGTCACAAGGCAATATAGCTTAAAAGAGGAAGGCCAAGACTTTTCTGGAAAGCTAAATTAATTCTCATTAAGCATTTGTCAGTTTACACTTTTAGAACTTTTTCCAGAATGCCTTTTAAGTGTAGAAAATCACTCATAGGATGCTTTCCTGGAATGGACTAGAAAATGCCATTGCAAAACCAGAGAAAGACCATTTATTTTAATTCTAAAGGCAGGAGGAAGCTCCCAGGAAAAACCAAGCACTTGAGATGTGCATTACTATCAGTTGGATACGGGATCTAGAGATGTTATCCCACTGCTTGCTACCACTTTAAAAAAAAAAAAAAGTGTTTTTTCTTTCTAAACACCCTTATCAATATTTTGTTCAATTTAAGTTCGAGGTGTGTAGCTGAAAAATCAACGTCCTCCTTTTGGCCCAAGCTGACTGCAAGTCTGGGCTCCTACACTTGCTATTAACTGTAAATGCAAATTTTTAATTAAAAAAGATTTACTTCATCAAAACCGAGTTAGCTGATGATGAGCATTGCAGGCACATGCTAAAGGAAATGCTTTCAACTGACTTAAAGATAGGAACTGGGGGAAAAAATAAGAATCACAACATCCCCCCTGCCACCAACCCACCTCAAAAACCTTAGAGCCCCCCACGAATTGCCATGCTGCTTTCCCACATTTCTTCGTGCCCTACCTGTGTCAGAGCGCTCACAGACGGTTCAGGGGCCACTCGGCCACTTCAGCCCCAGGGCCCGTGAGCAGTGACAGACCTGCCTGAGGAGGAGAGAGGAGCACGTTAATTAAAAACAGGCCAGACAGCTGCATTGCTAAGCATGGCCAGATGATATTTTCTACCATGCTGAATTTGCTCTTCTTGTAAGAATGGACAGAGCAGAAAGGATCGGGGGTTCCACCGAAGCTCCCTTACCTGTTTGCAAGCAGCGGTACCCCGAGGGAGCTCACTGCTCAGTCAGGTTTCATCCTGCTTTCCTTCTGCTCAGCTAGCAGTTATTGGCATCAAACTAACAAGAGGTACAAGCTTAGCAGAGCTCCCCAAACCCAATTTGGCAGAATATTTTAATGGACGAAAGTTCTGGTTATCTCGGGGTAGCCGTTCAGTTAATAAATTAACCTAACTGGAACTGCTGGCTTAAAAAAAACAACACAACACATTTTAACAGGCTGTCAGGTACAAAGCAGTCAACACACAAACTCTGACCAGTCACAACAGTAAAGGACAGTTTTCTTTTTCTTTTTTTCCTTTTTTTTTTTTTCTTTAAGGGGCAGGGGCATGGAAAAAATACAGCACACTAATGAAACAAAATGCAAAAAAATACAAAAAAATAGAAAATAGAAAAAATGTATTTACAAGTGATACATTACTATGATCAGAAAGCACAAAGACAATTGCTGCTATAATACATGCACTGGGTCAAGAAGGATCTACTAAAAACCTGCAAGGGAGCTGTTTGTAAAAAAACGGAAAAAAAAAAAGAAAAAAGACACCCTTCCCATCCCCTCCCCCCTCAAACCAACAGGGGTGGGTTTCAACTTTTTTCTTCCCTAGTTTGCTACATTGATCAAAATCAAATATCCCCTAAAGTCCGTGAGTACAACCAATACAAATACTACACTTGTTTTTAAACTGCAGGTTCAGTTTCAGGAGGGGGGAGAAAAACAGCAGCTCATTGTAGATTCATATACAAGAAAGCCAGAGTAAACTGCTCTACATGCTAAAAATTACAGCAAGCCCCTGTCTGCTACATAGCATGATCTTAGCAGGTTTTCCTTTTTATTTATTCATATATATATCTATATGTGTGTATATATATATGTATAAAAATCGTGCCCTTTTTCACTGCAACATGACATCTGGGTGGAAACGTAACTCGTTACAACAAATTTTTATATGTTTACTGCAAGAAGTCACTCAATGTCTGTGGATTTAATAAGTAACCTCACACCACAGGAAATATTTAATAAATCAAAAAAAAACAACAAAAAAAAAAAACAAACAAAAAAAACAATATTGTGACAGAAGACCTTCTGTCTCAGTTCTTTTCAAAACTGAAGTCCAACAGGAAACTGGTCCCAATGTATATGAGCGTTTGCTGAAGAAGCTTCAGTTTGCCTAACCGTTTTTCTTTTAGTGTTCACAAGTTTTTGAACGACTTCAAGCCGTTTTCAGTTTCTAGTCTCTCTTCCTCTCTCACATAGGTTAATAGTCTGGTACTAATCCATTAGAGTGAGGAAAAGAGGAAAGTGGCTGCAGTTGCACAAAGGGTCCCCAGTTCCACATCTGCAGGGAGATACGGAGTCGCATGGAGCTCCAGAACCTTAGCTTTTTTTCTTTTTCCTCCTTTCAATGCAAAGTCCTTTCATACAAGTCCTGTAATTGGTACCTTCCCAAGTACCAGCCTGTCCAGCTTTAGGAGATGACAAAGCCACGAGTTAAAGTGAAAAGGACCAAGGCAGAAGTTCAGGTCACTTTCTGTCTGTTCCATCATACTTCCAGGAAACGGGAGCTGCTGGACTTGGAGTGGAAAGGCTCAGACCACATGCGACGTAGATCGCCCTAAACAGCAGTGAAACAGCAGAAGGACCATTCACTCAGAAACCGTAAAGCCCATTTAGAATTCATATTTAAAAATACACATACATACACGTATATACATAAAATGCACGTAAGCATATCTTAAAGCAAATCTATTCTCCACCTGTTTTGCAGATTACAATAAGGGCCATAAAACACATCCTTCCCACGTCAGGTCAAAATGCCTTTTTTTTTGCAACAGATTGACCTAAGTATTTCCTTCCCATCAGAAAACCATTTTATGTGGGTGGAAAATTCTGCCCTGTCTTATGCTTCAATCTAGAGTGCTAGATGTGTGTTTCAACAATAGCCCTGAAACAGTAAAGGTTAATATTTTAAAA
Source organism: Anser anser (assembly GCF_964211835.1). Taxonomy (NCBI): domain Eukaryota; kingdom Metazoa; phylum Chordata; class Aves; order Anseriformes; family Anatidae; genus Anser; species Anser anser. The sequence goes on along the minus strand of NC_139739.1, from coordinate 11,345,685 downwards.
TTTGACTTCAGAACAGGTGACTGGAAATAGGTAAATAAGGATCTGCCTCTCCTCTCCCTATTCAGCTTTTGCGCAAACGCTTTCTTTCAGAACCAGCTGGGTGAGGAGAAATTCACTTATTTAATTAAAACAACACTTAAAGTACAAGTAAACATAAACTAAACAAGCTCAGAAGTATTACATGCATAGATTATTTTCTAGTTCAGGAACAAGTCTGTTACTCAGTCCTCCAAAATGAAGATCCTCCCCAGCAGCAGTAGTACCTTAGTTCTTGGCTGCGGCTGTTAAGGAGGAGCAATGGCATGCAGCATCCTTGTGAGAACCGGTGCCCAGTGCACGAGCACTGAACTCGCTTCCAGCTGACCCCCATTTTCCTGCCAGGAATATATAACCCTATCTTACCTTTAAATAGGCCATGGTGAGGAGCGGCAATAAAGTAAAAGGTACCAAATACAGGAGGGCAGGCTGGGCTGCCCGGTGAATACGAGAAGCTACTGTTGCAGTTAATAGACCTGTAAAAGAAAAAAGTGCCTATAAATATCTTTAGTAGCACATGGATGTTCTCTATCATTTCATCCACAGGTGGTTTCCTTCCCCACCATTTTAAGACAGTCTACGGAAAAGTTACCTGCTAGTGCTTAGCTTTCCCTGAAGAGATACAAAACAAGCAAAAAGGGAAGTTGCTCTATTTTAGTATTAGGCTCTGTTGAGCCACTTGCTTCGGTTCTGAATCTCAAAAACTAAGCTAATAATAACACAACACAAACATAACAAAAGGCAAAGAGGAGGAAGCTGAAAGCACACGCCAAATTGGTTTACGTGCTCCTCCACTACCGGTACCTCTCGAGACTGTTGGTCTGAGGCCCCTCGCCTGAGAAATGAGGGGCTGCGAGAAAGGACTGTACACACCAGGAATGCTTTTCCTGGATACGTGCCCAATAGGAACATACAGGGGAAAGGCAGGGGATGACAGGGGGAGAGGCAAGCAGGAGACGATCTTTCCTTTTCATCCTCTAAAGGACTACACGAGTTCCGGATATGCACACACACATCCTGACCTTCAGGGAAAATCTATTTTGTGTTAGTGAGGAAAGGGATGGCTACGTCAAATTATAAACAGCATTCTAGTTGTGGCCATTTACAATTTTCTGCATGTGCTAAAAATGTCACAGGATCATAAGCATTAACATTAGAATACAAAAATGGTGGAAATATGTAAAATGAATTCTCAAGATGTACTATTGCACGGCATAACCCATCTAGAAACTCCCATATTTTTCTGCATAACCCAGCTGTGAGCTATGACACCTTCCGTACTAGTAAAGCAAGGTATAAAAAGTTGCTCACAGAAATACACTGATAACCTCTTTCATCCTCTAAATAAAATACACCAAAAATAATTTAAAACAGAACTCTAGAAGAGTTTTTCTTGAAAACCAAGAGAGGAAGATTAAAAAAGAACATAACCAAGCAGTCTCCCAAAGCCTCTTTACCCTTTGTTTCATCGCCTTTTAAACCTACTACAATAATCCCACTCCTGCTCACTAAGCAGCTACCCATATTAAACCAATTACTCACCTACAAAATATCCAATAAGTGTGCAGTGAAAGTAAGAGACCTTCTGCATACGTCCAGAGATGTTCCCTGGTCCTGGGGCACCACAGGAATCACTGTTGGCTTGTTTTTTGTAGTTATCGTAACGCAGGACAAAGCAGAGCAGAAGACCCGGCATCACAATATCTCCGATCCCCAGCATAGAGAAGTGGCTGCCTGTGGAACTGGAGAGCAACTGAAATTGGGTTTGTGCCCAGTACGTAGGGTGACACGCTCTAGACACCTCCACTTTGTTTTTGAGCTTTGTTTTTTTTGCGCAGGCTGACTTTCTACTGGCCACCTTTTACGTAGTAGAAGCTCCTACATAAATACCTGCTGCTAACGATTTTTCCTCCCGTGACATCATCACCGTTCCAGCTCAGTTTTAATTGTACCTATTTTGACACTAATAACACTTTGCTCCAAACCTGTTTATTTCTACCAGCAGTGTTTAAGCTTCTTTGCTGTAAGTCACTCGATGTAACAGATCCATCAGCTCGGTATTTCAGTCATATTTCTACATGTGAATGGGAGGAAGGTACCAGCCGACAATTTTACCAAACTCTTTGACTAACACTGATGAACACTGCGCTTCTAGTGTAAATATATCACCTCTAATATGTGACAGTAAGTCAGTTTATGGACTTCTGATCTTTGGCTTAATTCAGACAAAATGCACATAAACCTACAGCTTTATCAGATTCCCAGAAAACAGCCAACTGCTAAGCAGATTAAGAACTAAAGCCAGCCATTATCTTAAACCCAAGATCTTTTTCATGAAATGATACCAACTTAATTTGTCACAGAATGAACCAAACCGTTTTGTTTTTATCATTGCAGAGAATAATTTCCTAATCCCTGCGATTTCAGAACCCCAACTTCTAAAGAAACAAGAATAAATTAGCCAACTTAACCTACCGCATGACTTCTGAAGTGCTTGAGCTTATTGCTGTGTCAGACCTACACGTATCTAGCTCAAAATCTGAAACATCAAGGAGCCCCTGAAGCAGAGAGATGTGGAATAATCTCCCTCCGACATAGCATTTAACCCAGTAACCTTTGTTGCTTAGATCAGTTTCTAATTCCTGTCCCACAATTATGCATTAATCACAACTAACGTTATAGTAAACCTAAGCTCTTTTTGCTTTTAAGCATTAGGTCATACTACTACAGTGACCATTAAATTGTAGAACTCACATTTATGTCAAAAAACATATCCTGGTCCGAACGGGCCACTTTTTAACCCAATTAGGATCATATCTGCATGCTATGAGACAGCAAATGCAAAGCATCCAATCCTTACAACTCATTATTTTACAAATCTTTATCATGAGGGAGGAGTGACTAAACAGGGAACTACACTGGTATTTCCCAATACGGTTAGTGCCAATAAAAAGTATAGTCAGGAAATACTTTTCTTATATAGTGCTGTAAAAGAACTGCCAATTTTACCTTGGAAATACAAGTTTGCCAGGCAGCGACAGGCGGGGAACATCTCTACCCACATTTGGTCCCAGGTGAAGTTTCCGGGATAAAACGTCAAGGGGATTATCAGCTGGTTGCGTGGCCACTTTCACCATAACATTGCTGTTAAAGATGTAGGCAGAAAAAAAGACCTATGGAACAAGGAAATCGTTAAAAATGACAAACTGCAATTGTATAGCTATTCAAAATGGCTTGCTTTTTTTGTGCTTCACTTATTCAAGGAAAGAAAGGATGTTATCTACTTTTCCAGACACAAACACTCTACGTTTGATAACAAAAAACAAAATGTATTGTAAAAAAATTAGATGAAATTTTTTACACTATTAATCCTGAAGAATAACTGGAATATACTGTCTGATATCAAGATACCGATCAACAGATAGAGATCCTTTAGCAAAGGATCTCTCTGGATTACAAGCACCAGCAAAGGCAGGTAATAGGGCACTGAAAATATGAGAAAGCTGGAAGACAGAAGAGAGAGTACAGTGCTCACTCATAAAATGCATGATGCAACACTTATTTCAAATAGGCCTTTACACTACAGTTCATCGTGCTGGGAAACTGACTCACTGCCAGAGCTGTCAACAAGTGCCTTCCTGAATCAGCGCTTGCTGTTATGCAAAGGTAAAACCAAATCCTTTCAGTGTTACAAAGGACATCATTCTGTCAGGTTTCTTGTAAAACTGCTCTAAGATTTTATGCCAACTTGACTGGCTATAGATCAGTTTGCATTTCTATTTTGCAGATTCCGCTGCTAATCAGAAGTTGGCATGCACGTACCGCGCGACCCTGGATAAGGCTCCCCATTTACCTGGAAACACTTATTCTGATCTGCAGCCAAGGTTTCAAAATTTGAGGTCTAACTTTTTCTTACAATATACCAAAGTTGAAATATTCTAATCACGTTTCTGCTTTTGTTAAGTAATTAGTGAGGAGATCATTTTGTATTCTGCTGCAGACTTCAACTTCTCGGAATGGAGCAATGAAGCTCATCGATTTCATACTGGTACATCTCGTGTAAAAATGGCCCAAAGCCAACTACAAATACAAAGGATGAAAACAGTTTTAGCAAAACAAAACAAAACACTTACCCAAAAGACATCATAAATTAGTAACCCGGAGAGTAGCAAGCAGGAAACCTTCAGGCTCGGCAGCCGGACAAAGGCTATCATTGCAACACACAGGCCCATAGCCAGAGCTACAAATGCAAGTACATAATTAGTGCATTAAAGAAAAAAAAAGCAACAACGACAAAATCAAGCTAACACTCCCTCCCCAAAAAAACACCCAAAAGAAACCTGTTTGCATCTGTGCAACACTACACACACTAGATTATTTTCCAGTATATTTTCTAATATTTCCAGATAGTGAAATCCTTCTTAGCAGAGCTAAGAAAAGACAAAATACATTCAGGAATGTAGCCTACCCAACAATAGGAAAAAAAACGCAGGCAAGTCTTCTAAATTCTCTCCCAGGGCCTAGCTTTCAGTCAGACCGACAAGCCGACCTGACTGCTGCCGCATGCTCAGCGTTGTCAGTTCTCTTCCATGATCAGACAAGTGCAATGCAAAATTAAACCTTAAATGTAACTTGCATGTTCAGATAGGGGAGGTGGGGGAGCCCCTTCTCTGCAGCTGCAATCCACTTCCCTATATATTTTGTCAGAGTAGAAAACTAAGATGTCACACTAAAAAAAAATCCCAGTTTTCACATATTTGTGATTTCCTGCTTCTTTGAGCCTAACCTTAGATGCCAAAGATACTCATCGGACAATAAATACATTTCAACTGGCTACAAGTAAATCCCCAGAGAAAAAAACAAGCCAAACCAAAATCTTTCATCTCTGATATGTTTACAAGGAATAACGGAGCCCTGTTGGGACCAGATTTCACTTAAGTACGCAGACATTTCTAAACAAAATTCACTCGTTTAACACGCCATAGAACTCATAAAAAAAAAAAAAAATCAGATCCTATTTTGACCAAGTGAAACCTTAGGGAAAATAGAGTGATTATGTATAAGCCCACCAGCCTGACAGCTTGAGCCGCCAAGCTCACGAGTTAACATTCTAACACTATAATTATGGAAATGTAAAAAGGTATTACTCTTGCATTTCATCTGTAAGATGTGGAGTTCTTACACCAAAACACTACGGAATCATTTCAGTGCAGATTCAAGAGATAAAGCTGCCATGAAGCAATTGCCAAGGTGGCCACCTGCAATGCCCAGGGCTTGTATCCTGGCCAGGACTTTGCCAAACCCACCTTACCTTTTGCATTGACAAGCTTAACGTAACTCTAAGTGGCATGGCTGCTAGTTTTAATGAAGTAATAGGATTATTCAGGTAAAAATGTACCCTAAATCACGCTGCATAATTGCAACTCGTTATAAAACATAAGCAAATTATTGAGGTTTAAAAAATTTGACACAGCAAAGCAGCAAGAAAAAGAACTGCTTTCAGTAATTCAATATAGCCTTCAGTTACAGACCTCGTCTGGCAGAGGAGCAAATACAAGGGAACAGTCTGTCTTAAATCAAAGAGATTTCTCTAAAGCCAATGCTAATAATAGCTCAAGCTAGCCTATATTCAGGAGAGGATTTCCAGGTTATAATTAACTAGAAGTGGGAATATTTTAACCAACGTGGAGTTTTAGCTATTGTTCACACTCTCAATTTCTGTGTCACTGAAATGGACACGGGCACACATGCAACATGCTTCCATCATACTAAGCAAGTACTGGATTTAAAAGGGAATGGAAAAAACTCCTTTACATCACAGTGAAATGCACACAATAATTATCATGCAGTTTTGCAACTGCTTTAAGAAATATTGGTAAATTCAAAAAACAAAAGGGAAGCCAGAATGCCCAAGAGCCAGTGCTAGTAATACAGGCCAAAGTGCAGCCAAGCCACCAACGTGCTTCTGTAAAAACAAAGCCAGCTTCCTTCTCCAATGAAAAAATTCAGTAATCACACTAGAAACAAAGTCAACCATACCCAAGTTCGTGGATGGTGCTGACAAACTACGTAAGGCACATCTCCACTGAAATGTACTTTAAGTCAGAGAGGAGGAGAGCAGGGGAGCACGCTGCGCAAACGGCAGCTCAGTTCGAAGTGCTGCTCCACTGCTCCTCAGAGCTGAATATGAAAGAATTAACTGAAAGGGTTAACGTTCAATCAAGTGAATGGATTGACTTCTAAGTCCCTGCAAGCACACTCTTCTGGAATAAGGATATTCTGAGGATTAACAATACTCTTGCATATGTGATGAGACTCTCAGACGCAGTGTATTGTTCAGTCTTATTGCACTAGCGCAGCCAGAACAGATGAAACTACTGAGGTTCTGGTGCTGTGGTTTCTCGCTTACAAAGCATTATGCAAACTGGCAGGGCTTAAACTTCCCCCATAAGCCACCAGTTGGCCTTTGAAACAAATGGGTGCTGAAGTTCTGATCTAATTACATATCTACAAAGCTCTCAAAGCGTGTTTTTAAAAGCAGAAAAAAGAATGCACATCATGAAGCAGCTTCTGCCCAGTTGCTGCAGCGGTTAAGGTCTGTAGCAGTTCCCAGGGTATCCCAGACTCTTCAGTTCACCCCATAGCTATGGGTGGATATGCCTAAATCTACTGCATTCCCATTTTTCATCTCTGGATATTTCCACTATTTAGGAAAGCTTCTAAGCGGGTTTTACCAGATGACAGCGACCACTGTTGATGATTCTGTCATCAGCCCGTCCCCTCTGAGAACCAGCATTTCAAGACCCATGAATGTACATCATCACAGGCCAGAGCAACCTGCTGGAGACAACGTCTTGTCATTCTATCTGATAACATCCCTAGATTTTAGAAACAGTTTGACCAGCTACTGGAGAGATGAGGGAACTGTGGTATTCGCACAACAAAGGCTGTTCTGGCAGGAAGCACTGTACCTTGATTCTGCAGGAAATGGAAAAGGCCAGTAAGTATTTATTTCTCTTCCTTTTTACTTAGCCCTGAAGTAGAAATACTCTCTCCTAAAAAACCAACTGCACAACGAGCCCTGCCCCACTTCTCCCTCCAGCCAGCAGCCTGATCGATGCGAGGCACGTTCACAACATCTGCTTCATTTCTGCTGACAGCGAACCAGAAGATCAACACGGTGCGTGCAGGGGAGGAGCTGGATCGCAGCGCCGTGAGCAGACGCAGCCTCAAAGGCTAGCGAGCGCTCTGCCTGCGTGTGCTACCCAGCACCACCTCCTGCCCACGCTTCGCTCCAAACAAGGTGAATTGGGGTCTCAAGTATGCAGCTACAGAGAAGAGAAGGGTAAAGGCAGAGATGACGTGATCCCGCTTGCAGCAGTACAGCACGAGGAGTAAACTGGCAGACTCGGTCCTCTGATGAATGCCAATAAATGCTGTTCTCTGTTCAATGTCGCTGACAAATGTTGGTGTAATTGCATTTAAACAAACTAAAGGAGGCTTACCTATATTGTACAATCTCACTTAATATAAAATACATAAAATACTCCAAAGCTACATATAAATCATAAACAACCACAGAGAAATAAACCCCAGAAGCCACTCTGTGCCAGTTCAGTACTCTGCAATTACCTCACAGCCCGCTATTTCAGAGTGAAGTGCTCACAAAAATAACTATTTTAAGTCAATGCTTCTGTCAGCTTCTCAGGGTAGACAAGTCTTTTCAGATTGTGTCAAAATCCACGCTTGAAGTTACATTTACCTGCGTAGCTGCTGCAGAGCAACAAGCACCCTTGATTTCATGGTGGACCAGTCTGCTTTGAACAAACCAAACACCACCCACATTTTTCTGTTTAGTATCTGAGTATTTTATAAGGTATGCCCTAGTATATAACAGGTGGAGCTTTTACAGCAGCAAAAAGCATGAATGAAACATAATCCCCATATACAAGAGAAATATTCAAGGTGCCATGACAGCTTCCAGTGCTAAGGACTTGTTGCTGCCATCTCATTTAGGAGGAGCTAGAAAGCTGATAGGACGTAGGCTTTTTTATCACAAGAAGCAAATTCAAGGGTAGGTAATGCTGTTCCAGCTATTTTTCCTCAAGCAATCACCACCTCAGGGTGCCACTTCACGAGATGTCTTCAGCCAATTTAGCTGCCTGACACTGCTGAGGAGTGGAGGTCCTGCTCCAGGCTACCCCTTCATCCCTTTGCTATCGTATCCACTCTGTCCTCTCACCACCTACCTTTTGCCAAATCTAGCACATACCTGACTGCACAACAATCCAATTCACCTCACTGCAAGCAGCAGAAAAATAGCCTGGCAAAAGAGTACGCTGCCATTCTAGTGAGCTGAATCAGTTTGCCATGTGATTAAATGAATGCCAGAGCTAGCACAAGAGATTTGGAAGGCAGGAGGGGAGGAGGAAAGCTCCTTGTGGGAACAGTAAGCTGTAAATTCAGTTCAACCAGAAGGAAAAAAATAAATAAATCACACCTTCAAGCCAACTGGATGCCTGCCAGCTTCACCCATCTCACCATCCTAACTGGCAAGCATCAAAGAGATCAAAGACAGCTAGCTACTGTGAACTGTCTCACAACAAATTATTTGATCATCTGAACCAAAACCCAACACAACCCACAGCAAAAATTAACCAGATTGTTGAGACCAAGTTATGATTCATAAGTAACTGCTGTCTCCACACATCTTTAACTAAAACTGGCAATTCACCGTACACCACATGAGTGCAGATCATCTCTCATGGATGTTCCGGCAATTCCTCGGAAGCTTTCCCAAACCAGAAAAACAGGTGTCCCGAACATTACCCTGGCGTGTTTCTGACAGGGCTTGTTCTCAGGGAGTCTACCACAAACATTACAATCCAGCAAAGCATTAATAACAGCAAATTTCAGCAATCATCACCAGGTGACTGGATGTGTCAGAACAGGCACAAACTTGTAGTCAAATCCCTTGATTCACATACTCACCGTCCATAAGGAGCCAGTGGCCAGTGAGGACCCAGATAAGTACAAGCATCACAGACAGAGAAAATGAGAGCAACTCAGCAGCAGTGAAACGCCCGCAGCAGCCAAAGGAAATCCTAGGAACAACATGTAAACATAAGCTGCAAGACTTTTATGTTTCCATTTAAAGAACAGAAAATGGATGCTACCGGAACAGAGCTCAACTGCTGATGAAAGACGCCAAGAACAACTGAGGGGAAGTTCCTTTGCCACAAGTAGGTACCGAAACAGCAACAAAATACAAGCTTTCCTCACATTCAAATCATGTGTGTAAAGCCTGAACTACGAAGATGGAAAAAAAAAACCAACCTGTAAATCCTGGCACCTCTCTTAAAATCATTAGTATGAATGGTATTTCCTAGTACCATCTATGACAGTGCTTTTTGGAGCATGAACTCCAGTCACAAGGTAAGGAAAAAATTAGTTTCAAAATATGACTCTAACAACCGTCATTTTCACCAGCATAACTACAAACCCTGAAAAACCAGCATTAACATCCATAGTTCAATGTTAACAAACATTAAAACCTAGTACTAACTCTGAAACTGAATTCTCAGCCCAAATAACCCAAACTTCTTAAATGCTGCTGTTGGGAAATCCAGTCTCCTGCAATTGTATTGTATTTCCCAGGCTGGCAAGCATGCGTGACTTGCAGAAATTGTGCTCCCTCGTTTCAAAGTGGAAACACAGTGTTCACACACACAAAATATGCACGAACTTCAGCCCCGAGGTTAATGCTCATAACCAAAGACTCTGTTAAAGAATTCTCATTAAAAGAAATGAATACAGCATACGAGAAGAGGAACAAAACATTTCTCAAGTCCTTACTTGTTTTGAGGCGAACAAGGCCGTGTTAAGTACTGGCACATCGGGAGCAGAAGGAAAGCAAAAGCTATTGTTGCAAGGACTAGAAAAGGAAGAAAAGGTAATATTAGTACATTCAGACCTGATTTCTACAGTACACAAACAAGTTCCACCAATTTGAAAGAGCTCTTGCAACAATGTCCTATTATCATATGCTGCAGTATTATTAAAGCAAGAGCAGTTAGACTCCAAGGTTTTCTGCAGAACTTCTACTGCTTTCAAACTGCAATCAAAATAAAAGCTCTCAAAGGCATTAAATGCTCCTACCTCCAAATGTAAAAAGAAAAAAATAAAAATAAAAAAAATCAGTCTCAAAGCTGTTCATGATCATGTCAGCAAGAAACAGTTTCCAAACATTCTAGGAGTCAACAAAAACGTAAGAACTTGCTACAAACTGGTTGTGAGATTCTTTTAAAATTCTTTAACATACGACCGACTAAGGCAGCATAATAAAGGGGTTCTCTGGCTTTTCAACTCAGTCACTTTTTTCTCCCTTCTTACTCATAACTGTTTACTCACTACTGAAATATATTACAACTTAAGAATTGGTAAAATATGCAGTGCTTCAGGTTTTTGAAAACAGGGAAAATGATAAAACCACATAAATAACCAAAAGGACTATTTCCATAAATACTTTTTTTTTTTTCAAGAAGCATATTTATTCCACCCAAACATCTGTAAAAACGTTTAGTAACTGCTGGTATTTATAATCATTCTTTCCTTCCTTCCTTTTTTTTTCTTTCCTTTTTGTTTTTTGTTTTTTTTTTAAATAATAGCACTGAACTTTTATTAAGGGCTGTTTAAAAGACTGAGCGCTTGGAGAGACAGACATGTCACAGCAGCACTCACACAGCATCCAGAACTGCTGTAGAAAGAACAGACCAACACGAAAACAGAAGGATCGTTTGACATTTTCTGGATACTGTTCTCTACTCATTCCTTAAAAACTCGCGGTCTTCGTTTTTGCTTTTTAGAAGGAATTATTGTTTTTTTCTTTTCTCAAGCTAAGATGATGGTGAGGAATCAAACAGTCTCTTTATTACACAGCTTGAGCCAACTGGACAAAAACTGGTTTGGTCAAACCACATCTTTTCACCTCTCAGTTCTACCCCTTCTGGTAGGGGGAAGATAAAATAAACAAATAAATTCACACCAAAAAAAACGTGTCAGCAAACAGCACCATGGAAACTCACAGTTCTATCAATATTTCAGAAAGGAAATATTAAAAAAAGCAGAATGGGTAGAGAAAGAATGAAGAGTGTAGAAACTCTGCATGGGTTTGCCTAGGACCCTTCTCAGAGGTGCTTGGCCAAGAGTAAAACCCGTGACCCTGCTGCCCCGCATCCCACATCCCCATTGCCTGCCTGCCCTGTGCCCCGCTCAGCCTCATCACAGCTGAACTGACCCTTTCTCACTCAAACCGATCCTCTTCAGCCTTGAAACGTGTCTTTCCCTTTCTCCCCCCAAGCTCTGCTCATCAGGGGACCCTGTACCTCCTGTCCTGGCATTCTCAGCCACCGCTGCCTGCAGCCGGGCTCTCCCAGAGCGGACAAGAATTCAGATGTAATTACACCAGGACACATTTGTCTAGGAGTATCCAATCTCGCTCCTTACTGTCCAGGCTTCCAGCTGGGTGTTTCTGTTTCCCTTCAGTCTCAGCACCCATCATTCGATTGGGAATCCCTCAGCTTAATTCCCGTCTACAGGCAGCCGCCAGCTCTCCAGCTCTGCCTGCTCCTTGCACCTCAGCCTGCCTGCGGGTCCTCCCTTGCTCCCGACTCTTCCCCAAAGGCAAACCTTTGAGGCAGTCAGATTTACGAGTGGTTTAAGAAACCAGACACCAGCTATAATTCAAAAGCACACACCCACATCAGCCTCTAAAATCTACAAAAAGAAGGATGCCAAACAGAACCACTGCAGCTTCGGAGGGGCCAAGCCCCCAGCCACAGGTCCCCAGCCCAGCCCTGGAGCCTCCGAAGTCACAAAGTTCAGAGCTCCTGGGGCCAAGGTCCTCTGTGCTTAATGACACCCTCGAATGCAAGACCAGAGAAACAGTATCATAAACACAGCCTCAAGAATAAAGATACCCCAGGGCACTAATCCAAGTAGGCTCAATCCTCTTAAACCTGTACCGTGCTCCAGCCGACACAACGCAGTTGCACTACACGCCACCAGCGTCACAAAGTTACAAATGTCAGGGTCGTTCTGGAAATACAGGCAGCAATAAGCTTGACATTAAAATTTTTTTCTTGCCATAAAGTTTCCCTTATCACCAGTATCTAGTGTATATTAGAATTTATTTGAAGTAATGATCTACTTTCAGTAGGGAAGAATGCATGTGACAGAGGCCGAAGCTGTAAGAGTAGTACCAGCAAGAGCGTGCCACTACAGTTAGAGGCAGGAGTCTCAAGATTCATTTCCAGAGGAGAGATTTAGATTTCACCCCTTGCCATCAGCCCTGTTTCAGAGGCTGGAGAGGATGCAGAGTTCAGGAGTTAAATAATGAGGGAAAAGCATGCATTGTGTATACATGAAATAGGAGAAGAGAAGTATTTAAGGGTTTAAAAGTCTTCACAGATTCAGCGTGTGAACTAAGGACAACTTTCAAAAGCTTCTGCACATTTGGAGCAGTTAAAAAGAATCTCGTTTCCCTGAACAGCAGCTGGTCTCTGGGAAAGCTGCAGAAAGATCAAAAGGCTAAAATTTTCCAAAAATCAAAGTCGTAATATTTAAATGACAAAATGTAAATAATAATAAACAGGATCAGAGGACTCGTAATTTATTTGCAGACAATCATCTCATTTTTGTTCTAAATTCAAGCAGTGCAAGAGAATAATACTGAAAATGATAGGGAGACACGAAGTATCCTTGAAACTAAGAAGATTTTGTGTAAGTGCAAAATCCAAAATTAAACTAGGAAAAGACGTCTGGATATGATCTCCAGAGCTTTCCTCCAACCTGAATTATGCTATGATCCTACGAAGTACCTGCGTTATGAAATAGCATGAACAGTTTTGAGTACTGATTTATAACAAGTGAACTATTTACTTAAAATAACACATCCAGCATCTATCAAGACTCCTGCAATTTATAGTTCATTAGATTTAGCAAAATTTAAAGCGGAAAATACTTCTCAAATAATATTTGTCACTTTATTCATAGCTAAAGAGATATGAAAACACGATCATGAAAACCAATTAATTTGCTTAATACGTACTGTGACATGCATTATAATTATCACCAACAATTAATTACATCAGTGCTTTCTGTTCTATTCAAATTATTACAAAGAGAAGAAAATTTAGTCACCTGCTGTGCATATTGTAAAGACAACTTGAACTGAGTCAAAGAAGAAGAACATAACTAGGAGAGACACAGATGCTCCGATCGGCAGGAACAATGCCTGGGTAGAATCAATGGTTTGAATACCTGTGGAGGAAAGAACGTGACGTTTAATTTGGGCTACTTCTTATCACACACATTCTGAAAGCCTGTCCTCACCAATGTTAATTCAGGCCCTTAACAATAGACTTCACTTCAGTGCCGGTGCAATAGAAATCGACGCTGAGGTCCTCGTGCACTGCCACACCCAGGCACTGCAGCCAGCACGGAATTACTACAGCCAAGCAGCGCTTTGGCAGCAGCTGGGTGTGTACACCAACACGCCGGCTTCGCGGCAATTCAAGAACGGCAAGCTGAAAACAGATCTTGGAATTTTTTTCTTGTGCCATAGACAGAGTGGATAAGTTAAAAATTAACATTAGCTAGGGACTGTGAATCATGTAGCACATGATCTATGTGCCATGTTTTACCCTAAGCCATATGTACACGTTGAAGAGAGCATCCAAAGATTCAGTTTAACCGCTCAGCACGAGAAGAGCCTGATCAGCAGTAGAGCTGCAGAGCATTAGGCTGACCTAGCTCATGCAAAGGGTGCTACAGCTCCAAACTCTGCTTGAGTGATGCACTCAAATTGTATCACTGATTGCAATCACCAGATAACATCGAGCCTACCAACACAGGGCACTTTTTGAAAAACACCCAAGTCATCTACCTGTTTATGAAACTGCTAACTCAGATCAGAATGCACTATAATCACCTTTTATTCTAAAAACCAACAAAAATTCATGCCTACATTTAATAGCTGGAAGCAATTTTAAAGAGTGCAGAGATACTAAAGGATTTTATTCTGATTATTTCCCCCAAATCAACCACGCAGAGTGGCTACACAGGTTATTAATAATGGGACAGGACGCTTTTTACTATAATTCACCATGAGTTTTTGGAAATACTAACTAAAGATCAGGCTTTGAAAGACCATCTATCCTCCAAAATCATACTAATACTTAACCAGTATTTGTAGCTGTATTTACATTTGATTGTGACAGGGCAGGAGGAACCATACAAGACATACTTATACCTGTACAGCATTAAAATGACAGGTAACATCTGGACCAGTCACTTGATTAGTATCTGAAGTGCCTCTGATGCAAAATTAGTACAAGACTCAGAACCAAGTGAGACCTAAAACCAGCCTAATATCACTGTATTATCCCAAAGTAATTGGACCTTGCTGTATAAAGCAGTGTTTTACCAGTTACATGATTCTAAGAATAAGCTTTTACGTTATTAAGCAGAATATTTATATATGTATGTATGAACATATACACAAACATACACAAGTATATACATACACACAAGTTGTAAGCATGTGTGTATGCATATAAAAATGTGCGTTGACCTTTTCCTGTAGAAGAGTGGCAAGTTGTCTAGGTAATGGGTTACTTACAACTCACAGTTATCAGAGTATCTAAGGATGTCAAAAAGCCTCAAACACAAGCGAAATACACTCACTAATTTCTGCTGTATTTCACCATTTTTATAAAAAGGAGAACTTGAACAATGAGCATGAACATGTTGCTTACACTGCATGGTCATTTACTATTTCTGATCAAGGACTTACTCTCAAACATAAGTATCACAATACATTTTAAAAATAAGAAGCAGAAGAACTCAAGTCATGGTATTTCTATGTTACTGAGGTGTGACACAAAATGGTAAAATATAGACAGTCGAGAGAGAACAGTGCTAAGACAGAAATTCCTATGTTCTAATCTGTGCCTTAGATCTAGTTCCTCCTGCTTTGAGAAAGAAAATTTATTCACATGCCCTTCAATTCCCCAAGAGAAAAACAAGAAATGACATATTACAAACCACCCTAGCATATGGGAATTAGTGCGTGCAATGTAAAATGTCAAAGTTCTTCATTTCATTTCTGATCATTTTGACAGCTAATCCCGTTAATGTGCTCGTTCCCCAACCCCAGACTGTCTTCTCTTACTTCCCAGATTCCCATAGCCTCAACTGTTCATTGCTGAATCACTAACCACCTCTTTCTGTAACTGAGCTGTCAACGGAAACGGTCATCTGACAACAATGTAAGTTGCAAGACACTGAATTAAAAACAAAAAGCAAAAAATGCATGACACATTCAACACCCTGTAAGTTATTATTTAGTAATTTTAAGCTGTATTTCTCATTTTAAACAAAGCAACCTTAGCATTCAAGGTTTTGTGTGCAGGGCTGCCCACATATCCCAGTCTTGTTTTCTGAAAACGCTGAAACTTCATTCTAGTTTCAGAATATAACCACATAAATTACTCTAAATTAAACTCAGGCATGAATTTACAGCACATTGTGTACAACACAGTCCCCTCTCTTTAACTGTTCACATGTATGCTTTTGCTTGCAAAACAGTGCATCTCAAATGGCCAAGCTGTCTGAAATCTATTTTTACAGTAAGAGAGGGGACAATCACCGCATAAGAGCTGACAAGTTAATCCCCACTCTGAATAGACTGTGTGTAGACACATATTTCGTTGTCCATTTCAAATGAGTCACCCAAAGCCACGTGAAATCTATACTTCAATTTCTGTGTTGATAAAGCTGAATCATCCTTATAGATTCATTAGCATACCATGAGATTAAACCTTTAGTTGTCTACAGGCAGGCTAATACGTCATGTCATAGTGACAAAGAGCAGACAAAGAGAAATTACATTCCCTTCCATAACTGTATTTTTAAAAATAAAGCAGTTTCCATTTCCAGGAAGACCTGACAAATTGCACAGCATGCAATTTCTATGCATTATGGAAACATTACACTGATGTTTTAAATTTAGCTTCCATGAGCATGAACTAGATAGCAGTATTAGTGCAAAGCAAAATGTCAAGTGCCTAGACAAAACAGTTCAATTATATCAGGTGAATCTACAAAGCATGAAACACATGACCGGATGAAACAAAAGAAGATGCAACACACTGAAGTGATGAAAGAAAGATAAGGAGTAAAGCTAACCCTTACTGTTATTGGTGCTGTTGCCATTAAAAGACCCAGCTGCGCTGCTATTGTCTTTCTCTTTGTCTTGATTCTCAAAGTCCATGTTAAGAGACCTGCAGGGAAAAAAAAGTAAACTTAACAGGCAAATTTCAAACTCCTATTTAGGTTTATCAGCTACGGTCTCATTACCATTCTACTACTGCAGCACCTTCTCCCTGGAAAAGCCCTGGTTTTTAAGTGCTGGTTATTAAAAAACAAAACAAAACAGAAAAAAACATATGTACCAGAAATTAAAAAAAAAAACAACGCCCACAGTTACAGAGGAGGCACGAAATCACACTTGGTCTAATACTGAGAC
Source organism: Anser anser (assembly GCF_964211835.1). Classification (NCBI taxonomy): domain Eukaryota; kingdom Metazoa; phylum Chordata; class Aves; order Anseriformes; family Anatidae; genus Anser; species Anser anser. The sequence continues at coordinate 11,329,061 of NC_139739.1, read as the reverse complement.
GACTCACTGTAGTGTCTGAACTGCTAAGTGTTGACAACAAACCACAACAAAGATACTTATCTGCATTACTTGGAAGTGTAGAACATGATGGAAATACAGTAAAAGTTTGAATTCTCTGATGTATTTGAACTCTTTCCAAGTTATCATTTTGATACTTTTCATTCAAATTTAACTGTTTGGTTTCATGTTTAAAACCATATTCATTGTTTCCTTCCTCTAACTCTTGTAATGAATGATGACCAAAATTTGCCTATAAGTAATTCTCTGCTGAATGCAAGTTCTTACTTAATTGAAATAGCTTCAGCAAAGCCTAGAAAATAACTATATAGGCATTACAGATATCTAGAGGAAGCTCTGAATAATCAGTACAAATTAGTTCATCCATAGTAGCTGACAACATTTCCCAGTGTACCCAGCTCTTCGTCTTTTCATTTTGATATATATACCAAAAAGACTCCAAAATAACACAGAATTTAATAATAAAATTAATTGCTGTCCAAAACAGATCCTAAATGAAATTCACCCATTCAGAAAGTTAACCAAAATTTGTTAGAATGTAATTTAGAAGTTGCATCAAAGTGACGACCTGTGGCAAAAGTGATAAAATGCTATGTTGTTTTGTATAAAAATATTAGCAATCAAGATTACCATGATAGTTTCTCATTATCATAACATGCATGCAAGTTGTCCATGGCTTTTCTGTAGATTTATTTGCTCAACTAAGCTATAGAGAACCATGGGAAGCACAGTACAGCTCTTCCCTTCAGTCTGCAGCAGCAGCAAATACCAAGTATTTTGATACAACTTCCAGGTCAACAGGCATTCGACTTTTTTTTTTTTTTTTTCAAGTTGAGCTGCAAGCAACCGCACTATGCAAAGTAAGCAAATTCTATTAATTTGGCAGACAAGGAAAAAACACAACACCTACAAAATTGTATCAAAGATTGTATCAAACTTATTTCATTTTAGTGTACACTGCAATGCAGAGGTAAGCAATTTTGTGCTACAGTCATACAGCCTGAAATCAAGCACATATGGGTGTGCAGTATCTAGACAGATGTGCTATATTAAAGAAAGTGAGGTTGAGTAGTTTTACCGTATAAAATTAAGAAGAAAAAAAGGCTTTCCAGTTTAGAACTATGTTGTTGTTCTGCTTCTATTATGCAAGTGCTCCCAGTATGAAGTTAAAGCCGGTTTTGGACTCAGAAAAAATACAAGGAAGCTTTAACCTTAGACTTACAGAAGAAGACTTACTTCTACACAGAACACAGGCATCAGCTAAAAAGTTAGCAAAAATACAAACAGGCAACAGAGAACACTAATTCTAACAAATGGATCAGTTCTAAATATGTCTGTTATCCAGGCACTGGTACAGGCTGCCCAGGGCAGATCTGTTTTTGGGGTGCTCCTGTGGGGAGCCAGGAGTTGGACCTGATGATCCCTGTGGGTCCCTTCCAACTCGGGACATTTTGTGATTCTGGCTTGGGTGGGGTGCTTTTATCTTTCATTCACATTTCCTTTTTCCCCATAAATACCCACAATTTTCCTCTCAAGCTATAAAAATCCAAGAGATGGCTGACAACCCTTCAGGGCTGGATCCAAGATTCAGACAAACAATATATATATATATATATATATATATATTTTTTTTTCCTCAGAGCAGCATTTCATTCTTCTGTAAATTAGCTCAGCTTAGCAAGAGCATCACACCATCATTCTGACTGTGGCAACGGGGAACTCCTCACAATTTAAGGGGCTATCAGCAAAGGAAACTGAAAATAAACTATTTTTCCTACTGCTCACAAACAACTTCAGCCCATTTGCTTTCATTTCAATAGAATCAGCAATTACTACATTATTACCTGTAAACATCCTCAATTCAAAATTAAGCATAAACTATGAAATTACGGTCACTTAGCAACACAGTTGGTAAGCCAAGCCAACTTCTGAATCATCAGCACCCATTTTATGATTTGCCCCTTATCTCTGGTACAAATTATCACTAACATGATAAAAAAAAAATGAGAAGCAATCACTAGAACATCCTCCATGAAAGTTAAAAACTGTATTTTTAAAACAAGACATACTGAAAATTATTGCTCTGGAAGGAAACAGCAAGTCGAGAAGCATTTGCTTTTTTGTTCAAGTTTTCGCCTGGATTCCAAAAGCAGCATTCACTCAGCGTCTCCTGTCAGGCAATAAACTACAGTTGTCTCTTCTGGGGGCCCCAGCAGTTCAAGCTGGTAGGATTTCTAGCACAGTGGTTCAAAGCAAGCCTCCCACAGGGAAGCACTCAGTAGGGTTACGCTGAGGCCAAAGCAATGAGTAAGCTGCTGGCACATTATTATCATGAAAGTTCAGATTCAACTATGGATCACTTCCATTGCAATAATGCTTCAGGGAAACCCTGCAGGAAAATATTCTTATGAAACAAAGGAGGAAATTTGAAAGCAAGCGTATCTCTAAAGAGTCAGCAGGAGAGGCAATACATTGAGAAGTTCCTTCTTGCTTTGCTCAGTGAAGACAGTCACCCTTATGAACAGCTCTGTGACTTTGAGAATTGCCAGATTTCAACTGCTCTACATAAAAAATTACAGTCAGACACTGAGCTGAGATAGTTTAATTCAAATGAATCAAATCTCTATGTGTATTATGGAGAGAGAGGCTAGAACACATTATGCGATCTAACATTGCCACAGTGGCCTATAAAGTGTTCCTGTGAGATTAAACAACGAGTTGCAATGCAAGATCTGGAGTGGGAATAAGAACAGGGGAAACAGTAGCAGAAAGTCCATGCAAAAATATTCTCACTGACTAGATGGAGTACTGGCTCCTGACTATGCCTGCAGAGCCACACATGCCAAAGTCCCAGGACACTGATTCAAGCATCTCACCCCCAGCAGGTGCTTCACACGCATGCAGGTATCTTTGTGGCTCTCCAGACCCCTCGTCCGCCCTGCCAGCGCTGTGGCTACAGATGCTTGTGAACTCCAGGCACACCCTTTCTCTTAGTAAGAAGTTTTTTTTATTACTCCACACACTATTACCAGAATTAGTCACACGTTTTATTTGAACATTTCGAGCCACTGCCATAGAGATAAATCTAGGGTTCTTACACCTACTTTGAAATTTCGTATTCAGCTCAAACACACATGCATGACACCCTGCTAACTAACGAAGATTAGGAAGGTGGACTCGTCGTGGTTGTTGGCACTGTTTACGAACCACCAAAGAGAAGGACCACCAAACTTACAACTTAAATAAGCAAGATAGAGTGGGGAAAAAAATAGGAAAATAAAACCAATATGCATTGTTCTTCAGTACCACGATTTATTCTATGGTCTTGAGGGCCCTCAAGCATGGCATACTTAATATGGGAAGACTGGAGACTCTTTGGTACAGGAAGGTCAGTCTTCATCTGCAGGCAGGAGATAAAGCTTGCACCTGAGTTCTGTGTTAGCTAAAGATGACAGCAAGGATCTGTGAGGACCTGCAGTCCCTGTTTCTGAAGTGGAGAGCAAACCACCTTATAAACAGTAAATGTTGCAGCATTGAAAACAAACAAACAAACAAAAACTATTTAAAAGCAGGGCAAACAATACTCTGCAAATACTTGCAGAATAAAACTGGGCTTCGGTTTGATCGAGGAGAATCCAGAAGCAGTTTAGCTTAAAAGCAGGAACTAGAACAGGTAGAGCATGGGTTAAATCAGGCTTTACATAACCACGTTTGAGTACGTGATAGGACAGAAAAAGATTTAGGTGCTACATGCCTACAAAGTAACTCCAACATTTCAGTCCCAGAAAAGCACCTGTACAATAGGTGACTGTATGGGAAGAACCCCCAGAAAACAACCCATTTCCAGCTAAGCTCATCTCTTTAAAAATCCATAACTAGAACAAACATTTGCATGCTGCTGTTTACATCTTGTAAATGTTTGAAAGATTACACTTGCCTCTCTGACAGCCAACAAAGCGTATCAAGTACAAGGGCTGAGAGATGGTAAGAACATTTATGGGAGATGTTTAGAAGGGCTTGAAGCTAAAATTCCTGACCCTGCACAAATGCAGGAAGGAAATGCTCTTCCAGCCATAGTAAGAGAAGTGGGATCTCAAATGTATAAACTGTCCTTCATTCTGGAGGCAGACTTTACCCAGGATCTATTAGACATTCTTCTGAGTATTTTGGTGGTTTTTGTTAGTTTGTTTGTTTGTTGCTTGGTATGGGTTTTATTTACTTATTGTCATTGGACAAATGCTACTTGTATGAATAAGGACACTGGACCAGGCTTTCCTTTGTTCCCCTGAAACCTCTTGCATTAGATTAGATCCACCACACACAAGGATTTTATCCTAATGACTCACCCACCCAATTCTTTCTGATCCTATTATTGAACTTCTGTTTATGTCACTTGCCAGCAGTATCACAATAACTCTACAATAACTACTTGTTTCTTTTCAGACTGATATTGGAAACCATGCCCGCTTTCCACAACATGAAGGTTATGTGAGGAGTGCCATTTTCTTTCTGTCTAACCATGGCTCCATTTGAGATGAAGCACTCAAATCTAGATGAAGATGTTGTTCTCATTTGAGAACGAGCACCCTAAGCAGTAACTTTTGTATTTCCGGCAAGTCGCTATTCTAAGAAAATCCACCCACTGCCCGAAGTTTTTATTTTACTACTTTGGGAATTTCCAGATAAGCATCATTTTGCAACTTACCACCACACTTAAATTTCTTACAAATCTGAACTGTATCTTGGGCGCTGTTGTTAACAGCACTTCAAAATCTTCTGTAAAAAACTGCTTTTGACCTCACTCGTTGACCAAACAGCTTGAAAGTTTACCCAAGTCATCACCAAAACTGTGGGTTTCAGCTCAGACATCTACTAAAGAAGCTAAATATAGGTCATTCATCAGAAATCAGTTTCAAAACTATCAGGCCCTATCTTGGTCTGCAATAGCTTGCGTCTTTGAGTCCTTAGGATACGTGAAAAAGAAGTGGGCTAGAAGAGGGCATTTCCTCAACTGATTTGTATCCATCGCCATTCTACCATGTCTTCCAACAGATTAGGTTCTTCTGAAGTTTGCAGTCCTTGTAAGGTGAGCGGTTTTAAATGTAATCACAGGAGAAGATGGTAAAAGAGCACGTGTATATAGCAACAGGACAGGAAAGAGCAAGGGAAAATTCTTAAAAGCTTAGAAGCTCTGAGGAGAGGCAATTTACGTTCAAGCACTCCTGCTGTTTCTTATTGCATTATGTTTTCTCAATTTAATTTTGATTTTAATAAAAGCTACAGGTCTTGCAGTCATATGCATAGTTCCTTTTTACTCAACTGCATGAATCAAATTAAAGATTGAAGTAGCCCCTCAACTACATGCTAGACTGACTCAGAACTTTAAGAAAAGAAAAAAAACACTGTCAATTGGTATTCAAATGCAACCTTTTATTTCTTTATTTGCAGTTTCTCTAGATTTTGTCTTCCTAAAGCTTTCTATTTTAATTTAATCAGCAGTGCTGTTACCTAATACTCACTAGCAAAAACAGACAGCTCTTATCAAAAATTGGCTCTTTCATTTTATGATTTGCTTAACTTATGACTGGGATTTCAAGCCTCTTATCCTAATAGCTGCAGCTTACATCATACTTACGACCACGGTTATCATCTATTTCAGGAATATTCAACGTGGTGCAGAGATTTCATACTATATGGATGGCTTGTTATCATAGACTTATTAAATGAAGAAATGTTCTTCAAAGAAAAAAAAAAGAGGGGAGAAGAAAAACATCCTGAACTTAAGTTTCAAAGAAATAATATTTCCAAGTTGTAAATTGTTTTTGATATGTCAGTATGAACCTCTTTCCTTATACGCCATTACATAAAAAGCTGGGTATGATACAAGATGCAAGCTTAGAGGGACAACAAAGTTTTCTCTAAACATACTCAAGTCTCCTGAAGTGGGGCAAATTTGATTTTTGAAGATTCAAACCTAATCGGCAGTTGGTCTCAGGCACTGCTACAGTTCAGCACTGACATGTTTCTCACTTCTCTATTGTGCTGTTACACTCAGGAATCTCTATTTTACGAGATTTGGTTGCAATCAGAGCAAGAACACTTTGAATCAAACAACACTGAAACACTGTATCTAAAAGCTTGCTACTGATAACATTACATCCATATATCTCTCAACAGGTCCTTTATACCTTCCAAAACACAATTTTACAGAACTGTCTTCAAGGATTGACTTCACAGCTATCTTATATGTGCTTGTAACTTGTCATACAATTATGTCTTTCAGAAACCTCAACTGGTTTCTTTTTCTTCCTTCTCTATTTCCGTTTCAGAACCAAGAAATATTGCATTTACATCAGCCATCAATCTAACAATGATACAACAAAAACAAAAGGCATAAACTGTAAACCATCACTTGTAGTCACATTTTTATTTGAAAAAGAAAAAATCCATAAGGCCTTAAAGAATAATCTTACCTGAAACTGCCATAGACTATGAGGAGAATAGAAATCAGGAAAGTAGAGACTTGACTGGAGTCCACAAGGGAATATGCCCTGGAATGGGAAGAGAGAAGGCAGGTGTGTTATCCTGAGTGTCCGTTTCTCCAGTACCATTTGTGAATTCTTTTTCTTAGAATTATACAGAACTGAATGATTCAGAGAACTGAACGATTCAGAGAACTGAATCTTTATGGCAGCTATTTCTAAAGTTCTCATATCATTTAGGAATATAAAATATGTAGCTTGTAAGTTAACTTTTTATATTCAAGACTGCAGCATACGAAATATGTACAACAGTCAATGAACAGCTCAAAAAGCCTTGTAGAAATTTGTTCTCAATTCACTGCATTGAGATTCCTTTTTCCACAAACATGTTAGAATTGCTTTCAGCATGCCATCTTGCATGTAAATAACACTAATCTCTGTTTTTCCTATGCCTTAACTGATAATAGTTAAGTTGCAATATGGCAGTTGAGGTCAAAGTTCACTCAGTACAGAAAAAAAACACAAACAAAATAAGCTGCAATCTGCATTTATTAAACCACACGCAGTTATTTCCCTATTACATATTGCACGCCACTAGATACAGGATTTCTGATAGAAATTTCAGCAGGAGACTTAAAATCCACCTTTGTTTAGATGGATTTCCCAATATAACGTACTTAGATGTTTAAAGCACAGAAATGTAAATATTAATGTTTTCCCCTTTTTTCCTATCCTTGACAGACCAAACCGTACTCCGTAGCTTACACCAAAACTTTCTTTGACCCGTACAATGGGACAAAAGCAACCTCAGCAAGTTCCCAGCTAGGAAGAGCGGGCATGATAGACTTGAGGACAGAGAAACCTTTAAGAGGGGCCTTGAGGAGCAAGGCAACAAGAACACAGCCTGCAAGTCAAGAGAAATAATCTCACCCTCTACTTAGCACTCGTGAAGCTATGTCTAGTGTTTTGGGGGCCCCCAAAGAGAAAGCCCCAGTAACTGGAGAGAGCCAAGCAGAGGGGCACCAAGACTCTCGGGGCACAACGTGACAGGAGAGGCTCAGGAGCCACAGTCCAACTCCCAGCAGTTTTACAGCCGCTTGTGCTGAAGTAACGGAAAAGAATAAGGAGTAATGTTAATTGCATTAGTCTCATACTACAAAAAAAGATCACTAAACCTTTCTGAAAGCCAATTAAAAGGCCTAATTTCCACAAGATTATTGATATGGAACAAAGACAGCTGAATGATGTGATAGTTCCAAAGTAAATATGTCAGCAAATAAAAACTAACAATACAAGACAGTTACAGAATCAGGTAATTCCGCTGCCAATCTAGAAGTCATTAAGAGAAAATTATACCACTTGACAGACACATAAAAATACTTTTTTAATATATAAACACAAATATGATTTTCTACTAAAGAAATTTAATATTAAACATCGCTGAAAAAGACTGCTCTTCTAGATGAAATCGTATGCTTGTGCAGTAAGCTTTTACAAAACAGGAACCCAACTGCTTTTGTTAATTACTATGAATAACTTCAATGTTACCCCCTAGTAAGAGTGAAAAACAGAAGTCTTATTTGCTCATAGTAGACCAACAGATATCTATAAAGCTTAAGATCATCTTCATATTCATTTCAGTCTTGTTTGACCTTTAGTTTCAAGGCTGTGCATCAGAAACCTTAAAAGCACCCAGAAAGATGAAAACAGTTAATTGCAAATACGGCATGTAAATAAGCACTTACAGTTAGTTTATATAAATGGCCTTCAGGTGGTAGACAATACAGATCAGAGCATATTAGCTTTAGCTAATGACTGGAAGCAAGCAGACAGAAGAAACAGCTGACGGATAAATGTACTAGGTCTATGTCCTATTACTAGCTTCAATTTCAGGGCGAAACACTGCCTCACCCAACTCTGAGCTATAGGCAAAGGAAACCGTGTCCTGTCTGGATTTGAGAATTAATAGCGGAACTTCTCCCTTAACAGAATCCTCAGGAACGCCAAATGTGTAAGAAAAGCGAAATGAGGGAATGGAATTTCAGCTGGGTGTAAACACGTCCAAGGTTATGCACTACACTTATGAACTGATGTTCATAAAATTCTATATCCATAAATCAGCACATGCTTTTGAGAAGAATGTTTTCTGTACAATTCACCATTCAGTGGCAACTTCGGAAGCTATGATAATTAAAATTACATTTCATCCTAATAACTAAACAGTAGTCAAAACAAGGTTGTAAGTATTAGAAAGAATGGTAAAACAGATAAAACAATGATGATATGTGGATCGTGGATCAGTCCTGGAATAATCCATGGAGTTTTGTATTAAAAAATGAAGGCCCTTTGATAAAACAAAAAGAAACCAAATATACGTAAACCCATTCTACACTATGACCCAATATAACCCTACTGATACGCTGCAGCAGTGATTAGGGCAGCTATCTGCTGCTTCTGTGCAAGGGAGAAGCCAGAATTCAAGTCCTCTCGTTCTGCACGAGAGAAGTGCAGTAGGGTACTGATCCGCCCACTGCAGACCCAGTGATATTTCCTGACTTCTCAAGATACCTGCAGCAGGATATCCTAAAATCTCACTGTTGGTATCACACATACGGCCTGGGAAAGCTCCTGCTCGTTGTCAAGGCAGCAAATACTCATACTTCCCTTCCTCAGGATGCAGTTGGAAAAGAGCAATGCAAAGTGCCCAGCATGGCAAGCCTAGGAGTACCTGAGCTGTGGGTCTGAAGTGAGCAACTTGGGAACATCCAGCTTCCATTCCAGGTGTCCCGTGCAGGCAGCCCGCAAGCAAACGCCAGGAATAAGTTTGTAGTGCTGAAGTGGGTCTCATCGTAATAAAACCCTGGGTTTTTTAATATTTTGTCTCCCTAAACTATAAAAGGCTTTGCATAAAATAGAACTGCTTCCTAAAATCTGGCATCCTAAAGCACTGGACAGTTCACTAGCAGACTAGAAACCTTGATCCCAAATAAACATTTTCTAACCCATTAATCTGGACTCGAGAGAATCAGTAGGTGACAGAATCACGTGAAAGTTTGAGAAAGAAGATTACTTCAAGGTACTGAATATAATATAAAATGCCAGACAGTAATCTGCAAGCCCATTTTTAACTGAAATTTAAGTGATTATCTACAGCTCAACCATCCAACGGATTCCATACGCATAAAACTGGATTATCCTAAAACACATTTCAAGTACATGAGTTGCATACTTCCACTGCCAAGCACAGCATCAGTGCCACGTTCTTCGTAAATGGTATCAGCCAAAAACAAAACAAAAACCCCACACTTAGGAAATTTTTGGGGAGCTGCAGTATACTTTGTGCATTAACATTTTACCTGCCTTTCACTGTGCATATAAAAATGAAACCATTTTCCTCCTTTACGGTACTTTTATAAAATGAAGAATTTGTTCTCAGAACTAATGGAAGCATGCACAGAAAATGCCCACGGCATGCCTGTGCATCGAAGTTGTCCTTTGACTTTAAGACTAATTTTAAAAGCAATTCTTGATACTTACTATACAAAGAAATGATTGTTATTCTTCATTCTTGTTCTGAAAATTAATCCTGGCTAAGACTATGCTAAGGGCTGCTATCTTCTGAAAGACTTACTTTTGTGCAGTTCACCTCTGTGCCATAATACAAGAACTACCAACCCATTTCTAAACTCTATTACATAAGCAGAACTGCTCAAAATATGAAGACACCGCTGACTTTCCCAGCTGAGAACATTTTACAATTCTCAGACTAGCCCACCCACAATTCGACATCCCTGTGAGGAAACTGGTTTAGAAGTAAGTCATTTAATCGGGCTATTGGGCAGATTCTTGCTACATCAGTGAAGTAACTAATAACTACAACCAACTGTCAGACCAAGGACGTTATAAAACCAACCACACTGGTGGTGAACTTTTCTCCATAAGCTCCTTACACCGGTCAATGGCAGAGAGGGGACTTCCCAAAGACCTACTCCAGGACTCCAGATCCTACACTGACCCCGCACCTTTCTGGGGCTGAGTGTGATTGTAGTGAACTCCCTGCCACTGAGGACTATTCCTGGCAGCTCCACGGGCAAGTGCTTCCAGCACAGAGCCTGCTTAGGCGTGCCAAGACAGGGACACAGCAAGCACTGTTCTGCAACATATTCCGCGGGTCAGCCTCGCAGCTCCACAGTGCCAGCATTGTCCCCACAACAATCCAAGCAGCGAGCCCCCCAGCCTGGCACGGGCCGCTCCATGGGCCTTTACCTACAGAGGATCCCAGGGACGCCCAGCCACGCCACCGCTGCCCAGCGGCCGCGCAAAACATCCCCCCGGCACAGCTGGCGTGCCACGCAGCCCTCGCTCTTCTGTGGGACGCAGAGAAGAACCTCTGTATTCCCAGGGGAACAGAGACCCGCTTCACTCCTAGCTCCACAGGACAGCAACCAGCTCATACAAGCGGCAACAAGAGCAGCAACGTTGGGTTACAGACACTTGTGAGCTCTCTTTGCCCTGCAGCCCCAGATCCAACATCACCTGTTTTCTACGCCTGTGAGCCTTCACCTTGTGGGGGCTCTGCCGGCTGGCTGCTGAGGAATTTAATATATTAAAATATTAGGGTTTTACATTGCAGATCTCTTTTACCAGCAAAAAATAAGAGTTGTTGAGACTCTCCCAAGAGTCCCAACAGCCCTTCTGAAGGCAAAGCCAGGGACCTCTTTTTGCCCTGTGCTGAGCACTGAGCGTTTGTTCAGCGATGAGCCAAAAAAGACAGGAGCAGGAACCCCGTGTGTCCCGATGACAGCATGGGGCATTACCTGCTACGTAACCTGCCTGCCGTGGGCCAGCCTGATGTGACCACAAGCCAGCACCACTGTTGCAAAAGCAGCTTATTTTCAACTTTCGCCAGTCATCTCTACTCCATCATTGACATGTGCCAGCACAAGTATTTGCAAAACTATATGGAAAACTAGATCAGGGACTTGTCTGCTTGAATAGTAATGGAAAGGATGGGAAAGTTTTCTCAAATGCTTTAGATTCCTAATCTGGCATGTTGCTGGACATACAAATCAAGGAGGAAAAACTTTTCAGCAGCAACATTGACTTAAGTACCCCAAAACTCCTCAGAGATCAGGAAAAGTTTTGTGTAATTGAAACAAAAAACTCTTTTTGTTTGCACGAGACATCAATTACATGTAGAATCAAATAAATTCAGCCCCTTGGACAATGTTTCAGGAGCAAAAGCCGTTCCTCTGAGTTCCAGCTGCAAGAAATCATTGTGAAAAATTCTGCTGAGGTGGAGGGAGAAGTTTCCATAGCAATGCACACCAAAGGCCTTGGACGTGAATCATCCTCACACAAAAGTTGTTATAACAGCAGCAAGATAAACTCCTGCATTTGCTGTACATACACCAGAGCGCTAACAACAGAGCAGCAAATAACTCACCCCAACTTGAGAAGTGCACTAGATGGACCAACTTCACCCCAGTCTGCATGGAGACAGAAGACTGCATTGCATCAGGTATTTTCCTTTGTCAGTGATCGTAATGTCCAGATTCAAGATTAAGGAAAACAAAACTACAAAAGGAAGGTAAACGTGCTAGACAGACTAGCGTAAGGATGGATTAAAATATGACGGAGCTTTTGCTTTGTTTAAAGGGACCAAATCTACAACTTGGAGGCATCTGTGATAGAATCACAGAAACTGGCACTGATAGGAATGTCAGATCATTTAATTCATTGAGTTATAATTTGACCTTATTTTGGGGGAAGACAATCGATCCGTCACAACTTATCTCACCTCTTGTTTGAAACAACCCACCAGTGAAATTACAAGGCTTGTCTTGACACCTAATGGAAGTCCTTCTGACTACAGCTCCAGTCCATACTTAATTCTCCTCCACAAAAATCCTTCAGCACTCCTGGGGGCCATGTCATACCAGACACAACTAGGATAAGCAGGATCCAGCCGTGAGTCCATCTGCATGCTTTAGCTTCTGAAAGATGTGACTACTTGAGAAGTGGCCACACAAAGCTTCACAGGCTCTCCAGCCCACATGAAAAGCCACAACTATTTATTCAATCAACACAGTACTTTTCATCCACATTTAAAATATTACTTTTCTATCAAATGCCCACTGTCTCCTCGCCAGGTAAGTGGTAATAACCCATGCCCATCAAAACACATATCCTCCTTTTCCAATTTCCATTCTCTTCCAAAGGGAACTCCTCAGAGGCGGGTACCAGCACGGAAAGGGCAGCCACGAAGCATCTCCTTCCCTGCCCTATCATTCATCACTCATTTTCAAAACCTGCTGAATGCCAGCATTCAGTTTGGGTGTCCTGTCTCAGCAGACTGACAGTTCTTTCAAAGAGAACCAGGAAACAAAGATTTGCTGGAAAGCTGGTGTGCAGTGACAAAATCAAGGATGGGAGAAGCTCCCGCCTCCCCCTCCTCCACGGGTTTCGTCTATTTCAAAAGCCATTTAATGCACTTATTGCATCAGTGATTGCTATTGTAACAGAGAAAACGTGAACAGAAAGTCAAGAAATACTCGTTGGTAAATCCCAGACAAGAAGCAGAACATTTCACAATGCGCTTCCCCTGCCCCGCCCCTGGTTTGGGAGCCACCAGCTGCCGGCAGGAATCAGCCTGCACCCGCACCTCACCTGGCTGCAGCAATCCTGCACCTTTGATCATATAGAAGTATGCTACTCACAGAGGAAATGTTTGGTTTTTTTCCCTGTTTCTTCATCTCGACATTTGTCAACCATTCTACTATTTCATTCCTTAAAAGAAGGACGAGAGAATAGAGTGATCAGGACAGCTCATTGTTGAGAGCAATTCGTTTTCCATGCTACAGCACAAGTCACTGGTGAGCAGCCCCTGTAACAATTATTTTAATAATAATTAATCCTTAATTTATTAAGAGGGGCACAGCAAACTCGAGGGCTCCCGAGCAGAGCCCTGGGGCACCTTCAAGAAGAACACCATTGCTGCACTGAGACCGTTTACAGTTCATTGTGCAAATATTCGCTTTGGTTGGGGGCGGACTCCCTCCATAGGCAAAGCCAACACGACTTTTTTCCTTTACTGGATTCCAGGTCGAAGGTATAACTAAAAAGCCTCTTTCAACCGCCTTACATGTGCAAGATATATACATATTTAAGAGCCTCCATTAGGCCTGATGCCAAACCAAAGTTAAATCTGAGTGTAACAGTTAAAAGTATAATTTTAAGCGTGAAGTCATGGCACCCACAGCTGTAAACATATCTCAACACTATTCCATTCTTTAGGATGATTCATAGGAAAAATAAGCAAATTGCTATGGCTTCACTTACGTTAAAGGAATAGCTTGTTTTCTAAAGTAAGCTTACCATTTCATCTCATTGTCATGTACAGATAAGCTCTGCGAAGTCTGAGTAATTTACTGAAACTCATATCAGGGGGAAAAAAAAATTAAAGCAAGTCTGAAGTGAAAACAAGTAACGTGAGACATCCCACTAAGCCATATTTTCCTATGCGGGCCCGGCTAGGACGCAGGCAGGCATTTCTAAGTTATCAAACGAGATAATCCTGCTGGTTATCACACATGGATCTCTGAACATTTTCACATTATTAGGTACCAAACCTACGTTTTTACACATCCAATTAAGAAAAGCAATTCCCTCTTCTATCCTTTACAGAAAGCTGCTTTGCTAAAGCTCTCCCCCTCCAAACAAATGCTGAGCTCCCGACTAAATTGCTAAGAGGAAACTGCTCTGAGCTCACTGTGACATGAAACTGAAGTGTACATTCAGAAAGGCATCAGGAGAGGCGATCTTGCAAAAACACATTTTCTGTTAAAAACATTATCTGAGCAACCCTTTTGGTTCAGCAGACTGTTTGCCAACAGAACAAAGAATTATATGTTTCACAGTGTTTAAGAATCACAGCAACTGGAAGATTTCCAGATTTCACATTCAGCTTGGAGCACTCACTTCCAGGCAGGAATGAGAGCACAACTTCCACTCGCTGCGCGAACGCATAAGAATACTCATTAAGAAGAGCATTATTTCCAAGCAGCACAGAACGGCATCCCCGTACCCCAAAAGCATGCTAATACCATCAGCTGCCGACCTCCCCAGTGATGCCCCCCCAAACTCGGGAGAAAAATTGCATCTTCAAATAATTTGTACTGGGCGTACATATTTGTGTGAGAATCCTGCAGCCAAATAAACATCCAGGAGACACTGAATGTCCTTCACGTTGCTGCAATAGAAAATACAGGCTTTTGTTGTTTCATACTATGTATTTATAGACTGAATGGGGGGATTTTCACCCCTTTCCTAAACATAAAAAGAAATCAACTTTTGTGCGGTTGTTTTATTAAGGAGGGCTGGTTGGCTGGTTGATTTGTTTTTTTGCTGCAAAATGGACAAATAAAAAAAGACCAGGGAATCTTCCCTTCTTTCTTTCTCAAAGAAAGAAAAAAGAAGATGTCCTGATAAACAGCGCATGTTTCTACTGCCAAATATGCCACCACAAGCCAAGGAATCCTCTCCAACAAAAGATTTTACAGTTTTATCACAGGTATAAATGACTGCAGGCATTTTTTGGAAAAAGTAAGCAAAACATCTGTACAACGATGTCTGCAATAATGGATTCCTATCAAAGAAAATAGAGAGCATTTCAATAAGTTAAGCCAAACAAGAACATATGGAAAAACACATCTCATAACAAAACACACAGCCTGATAACAGTGCATGTTTTGCTCAATTCCGTATTTTCGCAGTGTCAGGTTTATTTCAGTTGAGCTGCTCCAGACCACCTAACTTGTCCCAGGGTGCTGGCTCCTGACTGCAGAGCAGCCCCAGCACACGGCCGAGCCGAGACAGCTCCAAGTGAAAACAAGTAGTACTTCTTCCCCTTCCTGACACTTGCTGCAGCAAAGGACTCCTGCTCAAGACAGGATTGGGTTGTGTTGGCCTGAAAATCAGATGTCTGAGGCAAAGGAGACTCAGAAGCAGCCCTACACTGTAGATTTCTGCTGCCTTAGGTTAGCTCACCTCTGACTTGAGCAGCACTAAGAGAGCTTTGCCAACAAAACCCCCTTTTCACATCTTTGCCCTTACATGTTAGTGTTTTTTTTTTCTCTAGAAAAAACTTGTTTTGCTCATGGAAAGGAAATGACAAAGGTAGAAAAATGACACCAGCAGAACAGCAAGGCACCCTGACAGCTTATCGCTCCTGTGAAGGTTTTCGTTCCGGCCAGCACTTGCACAATTACTCGACGTGAAACAAAGATGAAAGGAGTCAACGTGGCCGGGGACAAGGTGGGACTGAAACTCCTCCAGGAGCAGCTCACAGCTAGGTCTGATTAAGCACACTGTAATACATACATCTGTAACCCAAGCGGTATTGGAGCTAAGTAAATTAAACAAAACTAACCTTCCTACTTCTATTTGCCTACGCAGAAACTAACACTGCTTTAATTAAGTTAGTTTTCAAAACAGACTTCAGGTACTGAGGTTCCTGCAACCTATGGCACTTTGGAACAGCCTGGGTTCGGCTGCCTTTCCCATTTTTTTTCGCTAGTAAACCCTAGTTGCAGTGTGCAGCAACATCCATTTTACTCTTGAAAATTGTAATAAAATTATCTGTCCACATAAGCCCTCTGAGCACACAGAGGCTTCCGACCCCTAGCTCTCCAGATCCCTTTACTGCAGCTGCAGGGTGCTGCCACAACACAGCACCCTGAGGTGCCAGCCACCCAGCAAGGAGACTGCCAGGTCAACCTGGGCATTGCCGGCATGCAGAGTATACAGTGGGACATGAAAAGTAACCACAGTGCATTGCAAAGGACAAACCATCAGTATGTTAAATAAAAAAGTGTTTATGAGAATGAGAGAAAGAGATTAGACTCATTTGCTGATCTCTGAATAAGTGGAGCACTTGTACGACCTGTAATTGTCTTCATGTCTATTGATTTGTAGAAGAATTCAGCTGCAAGAAGAAGAATTCGTGCTGCAGAGGACAGATTAAGTGTTGCCCTAGCATCACACAGGCAGCCAAACCAAAATAGGAATATAGTGCTTTCGGGGAAAGGAGAAAACCAGCAAGTATCAGGACAAGAAGTAAACATATAAAGATGAAAACATACGTACACGTATGCATGATCTATCTGACAACGCAAGATGGTTATGGCTCAACCACAAGAATGAAGTGAAGTTGCACAATCCGCATAGGAATACTTTCCTCCCGTGGAACTGTTTCCATTTTCCACAAATAATCAAAAGAAGGACTGGAAGGAGGGGGAAGAGGTCAAATCAAGATCTGTTACGCACAATCCCTTCTCATCACAGCCGCAAGCATATTTCTTTATGTAAATTTTCAGATTCCACCAGAGCAGTGAACTCTGCAAAGGTCAGTCCAATATTTAGCCTACCCCAAAGCTTTGCTGAAACAGCTCTTCTGACTAAATTACCACTTGCAACTGTATGAATTTTCCATAAATAGCCTATTTTTACATCAGAAAAAAAGGCAAATCAAGGGTGTGGTTACTGTAATTTAAAATCAACAGAGAACCACTGTGCAGACTGCCTACGCTTTTATGCTAGACAGCCTCACCATGATCCAAGCAACACTGCACTTCCAGGAGGAGCTGCTGGAGATGTTAATGGTTATCCCCGGTGCAGGAAAGTCTTGTGGAATTCTGACAGCGGAGACCTTTGGGGGCTATAGAGGTATCCATTTATATCCTTGTCACATATGCAAGCTGGAGTTCTCAGTCGCTTGGTAGCACAGCTCTGCATTAGCCATAAGACGGTGCAGTGTTAGATTTAATTTTATTCTAGTAATGACAAGTTACAAACTTCCTCAAAGTCTTCAGCATTGGCTCCCACGTTGTACGTTTTGACCTCTGTAAGCCTTTTGCTACTTAACAGAGAAGCTCATTAACAGTAACTCTCATCATCTGAAACACGAGGATGCTTCCTACTTTGTCTGGAGGAAAATCCACTCGCTGCTCAAAGGCCGGGTCTCTCCTACAAGAACTGCCACCTGTTCACAAAGCCCGGTCCTCAGCGGCACAGCGAGACGGCCACGACACAGAGCAGTGGGGTGTTTTGCTCCGCCAGAGCAGGAAGACCTGCTCAGAGGAGGGCAGAAGCTGCTGCAGCAGCGACAACACTGACAGCTAGGCTAGGGCACGACCCAGCGCCGCTGACACGACGTGTGCTGCAGCAGGAGTCGGTGCTTTCAGCCACCAGCATCTCAGAGGAACCAAGCCGTAACTAGAAGCTGTGTCAGCTGAGAAACAGGGGAGTTTTCGTTATTTGAAAGCAAGTATTTGTCCAAATCTTCACTGCTGCTCTGTTTGGATCAGGAAGCGCACGGCGAGCAAATGTTAAGAGATTCACATTGATTTCTCAAGCTATTGCCAAAGAATTTGCATACAGCCTCTAACAATAATATGAACTGTAAAAGTGTCTTGCACAAAAAATAATTAATGTATGTCTTCACTGGAAGAAAAAAAAAATCAAGCTTAAACAAGGTATTAGGGAAGCCATGGCTGCCTAAAATTATAACAATAAATAAATAGCAAACCTCGCCTCCCACGCATTCGAAGAATCAACAATTCCCAGTGCATCAAAAATAAGCTCACATAATTGATCATGCTGCACTAGCTTTACCTTTGAGTACTGTAAAACTATGCCACTCATACTTTACATTTTTCTAAATTTAGGAAAGTAGGTGATAGTAAGACAGCTCCGTGCTTGTCCAGCTCAAGAACAGCGAGAAGCTCCCTGGGTCTGTAAGAGACTGAAAGCTCTCCAACAGCATCAAAGGACTTTGGCAGACATGGGGACACACACACGTGCAAATATCAAACACTGAAGATGAATCAATCTATTCTCCAAACATACCAGTATGATCAAAAGCCCTATCGATATAAGCGGAAAGTATCATCATTGCTCCTGATAATACAGGAAGAAAGTGCTAGACGGAAAAAATGAGCCATAAGTGAGTCAAGAAACGAACAGCAATTGAACCCAGAAAATTTAAGGTATGTTTAATTCATCCACTGAAGCAAAAGCATTGGCTGAGAATAACACCCCTGTTCTGTAATACTGCAACGGTAATATTACATGGTCCCCCTACGTTGTGGATAAATAATGCTCTGCTGCCCACAAAATCAGAAGTATAACTCCTTATTTCTATACATATTTCAAAAAGCAAATGTAAGGCAACTCTTTACAAAGAATAAATTCCTTTAAATGGAAAAAAAAATCAGGAATGAAATACCATCAAGATCTACATCACCGGTATGTCAAAGAGCAGTCTTCTGCTATTAAATGGATTCCCTCCAAAGACGTACACAAAGCTGCACCTCAACACACACTGATTCCCATGATTAGCTCAGTTACAACTGAGGTGGTGGAGAGGGAAATTAAGCTTAAAACTGGAACTTTGCTCTTGTTCTGATGCAAGTCACTGACTCTCAATTAACTGGAGATAAAATTCTCACACCCACAAGCACACAACACACCACAAAGAGAACAATTGACTATTTTACTTAGCACAGAAATAAAACAGAAGCAGGTGAATCAGAGGGCTATGTGTATTTATTACAGGAAGACCATTTCTGTGCATAAAGCACCAAAACGATACACCACAAAGAAACAAGCAATCAGTGCAGCACGTCTCCAAGGTACCTGCACCGAAGGCTCGGTGACTCGGTGTGGCATAAAGCTAGAAAACAGAACGTGGGCTTGAATTGTTGGTACTAAATGCATCTGAACAGACTCTAATGCAATTAACTCGTTAATACTGCATATGATTCAGTACAGAAGTCACTTTAGTTTTAACTTAGGAGCATTACTATTTCCCCATACCACGGAACCTAATGTTAGTATTTTGGATAGACACTTCTGCGCTCACATTTTTCCTGAGGTGTTTTCTCATAATCTTCTCTCTTTTTAATCCTGTTTCGTAAGAGCAAACAATAAAAACAGCACAGGAAGGAAAGAGGGCTAGGGAGGGGAAGGCAGCCACTGGTACTTCAGCGTAAGTATAGCTTTCCTGAGAGCAGAATTATCAGACTGCCACTGGACCGAGTGCAGAAAAGTTACTAAGATGATTAGAAGAGATAAGCACTGAGTTTGTTTAGTCTAGAAAAATACACAGTAAGAGGACAAGCGGGCACGCATGCAAAAAGGAACACTAGATGTGGCAACTACTGGATTAGAATGACCCCAAATTGTTCTGTGAGTGATAGGGGAATTCACACTTTCCTGACACCAACCAAAGTGCTGATCTAGTTGAACAATTCCCCCCACCCTGTCAAATCCGAGTTAATTTTCAGATTAACATCTCCGTAGTCCCACGAGCGCTAGTGGCAACACGAGAGATGGCAGTTTTTCCAGTTCTGTGCACTGTGCTTTCTGGGAGAAAAAAGAAGGGGAAAAAAATCACTTGGACCCACTCCAACCATATTACCCAGTATGTTTTTTCCATCCTGAGAAACAAGAAGGAGAAGGAGAACATGCCCTACCGCTCCTTTGCGCCCACTTCTTCTAACTAATAGAGGTCTAATGAAGCAATAATGTTTGGGTGGATTGTTAGGGGAAACTCACATGTTCAGCTTTAACCTGGCCCTCTGAAAGCTGCAATGCTTACCAACAGTAAATTTTCATAAAACAGCTGTCTGCAATATTACATCACATCACCTTTTCGGACAAATCGAAGTACATGGATCTTCATGCATAGGACCAAGTGAAATTTGAACGTGACCATTACTACACCCACCTGCAACTTTACCTAGTTTTATCAGTGATATCGTCATCTCATTACCTTCCAGTCTTCTACAAGCACAACTGAAATGTGCACGCCAAATCCAGAGTCAGACAACACAGAGGGTGAGCCTGTAATACCTCTGCAGGCTGAGGGGGAACTGGCTCAAAAGCTCCTAGAAACTTCAAAGGAGAGCAGGTTCACATTGTTACTGGGTGTAATGTTTGCCTTTTTAAAGGCAAAGGGCACCGAGGTAACATTACACAGGGCAGTAAGTTCCCTTCTCTTCAGAGGTCATCTCTGAACTTGCAGTGGTCACCCCAAACCAGAAAAGACGCAAAAGGACCAAAGATGGTAACTTCTCTCCACATCTGCCTGTTAGTGTAACTTTCCTTTTACTTTATTTATTCAAATTTTTCTAATTGAATGGGCGTTGAGTGCTAGACAAACTGGAACACATCAGAGCAGTGAGCCACTTCCAAAACCATTTTTTGCTTATGCATTCATTACATGTTACAGCAGAATCAGATAAAATCTCCAACAACGGAATCCTAACCAGACAGAAGGCTAACCCAGCAGTTCTAGGAGCAGACATATCAGATTTTCAGGTGTTATTAAAAATTGTGACACACCCAACCACAAGGGCAAGGAAAATTTACAAATACAAGTCAGGTTAACTTCTGTTTTTCCCATCTTTAACAGAATTGCTTTGAAAAGCACAAGCTGGCACTTTTGCATGAACCCTGAAGCCCACTGAAACAATGCAGTTTCTAATTTTTACAGTAATTATGGATTAGGAAAATAACAGCTCAATACTATTAGGAAAAATACAGAACCACTGGGCTTGGTATGGCTGTCCATGTACCAGCAGGCTCAGAAGGACGTAATGTATGGTTGGAATCTAGGAGCTGCTGTAGAACAAATACGGCCTGGTTTTGAAGACATGCTGCAGATACTATAATAGAGGACTCAGCTTTCCAGGAAAATTTACCTGCTGGAAACTTAAATACTGATCTTTCAGCAGTAATTTAAATTTACATTTTCTTTAAATATATGTAGTAAAAAAGAAAAAAAGAAAGTGACCAGATTTGAATGAGACAAATAAACATAACTGACTTGTTAAAGAAAGTACCTGCAATATATTTACACAACTCAAGAACAGTCCGGTGCCATCACAATGCAGGCAGGTATCTGTGGGGAGGAGCAACCTCCCAGTGGACCAGCTAACACACAACTGGAGAGACAGGTAAGCTTTTAGGGCAGGCTGGATGGGGCTTTGGGCAGCCTGGGCTGGGGAAGGTGTTGTGCCCACGGTCCTGCCAACCTGAGCCGTTCTGTGGTCCTGTCATTCTATGACTTCCTTCCCCAGTCCTACATCGTACCTATTTTCTGAATCCAGAAAACAGATGAAGGACATTTTTCAACCTATCTCAATCAAAATCTAACTTTGTCAGCCAGAACACAGACACCTGGAGTCTCAGAAACATTACAACTGGATTTCTTGTGTCTCCTGTACCCAGCCCTTCCCGTCTCACTTGGCACGTGAGCTCAGTTTCATAGCTGGTCTGGATTGCTATGTCTCAAAGCCACCTACAAAAATACTACAGAGGTAAATCCTCCCGATATCCTTCAGTAATCCTCAGTTACTTTAAGCAACAGTCTGTTCTGAAAACACCGGGGTCCCCTGGGAAGCCAGAGATTACACGCTGTTGTACTACGTTTATATTTCTGCTGATAGTTCTTGCTCAGGAACAAAATGCTTTCCTGGAAAGGCTTTGTAGTAAACATCCAGACGTTTAACCTTCCTAAAAATAACACACTTCACCCCTGCAACACTCTTTTACTCTAAGTGTGCCCCCCAAGGCAAAAGTGCTCAGTTCAAAACCACAGGAAGATAACCTCAGCTCAACAAAAGTTACAAGAGTCTACACATGAGCAACAGATTTTGCTATTTTTGAAATGCAAGAAGAGAAAATGATCTTCATCCATATGTAAGTGATTAACTTTCATCAGCCATGCCTGAAGTTATAAATCAAATATTACAATCAGAGACAGAAAAGTAAATTAAATACATTTCATCCACACATGTCAATTCCTAAAGTTTACAGCAGCAGAGATGCAGAACGCAGAAGAAGAAATGTGCTGCTGCTTCTTAACCTTCAAAAATAATTTTAAGAAGTTTCTAAGTAATATCTAGCTAGAACAAACTCGTGCTAAATTAAATTATCAAGAAGGTAAAAAAAATAAAAATCAGCTCTGCACATCTTCATCCCAAGCTGGGGAAAAAACCAAACCAAAACAATGGGAGGCGTGAATCAGTCTATGTATGAGCACTAATCGGTACTAGACAACCACTTAATTTCCACTAGTGCTTAGCTGCTGTATGGCAATACAAAAGCCTCTGGGTGAGAAGCAGAAGGCACTTTGGCATTCATCTCTATTAAGCATTACTTCTCCCCAGATCCAAATGACCGCTTGAGACTTACACCAGAGATCCCAGATCATTCAGGCCAGATTTTTGCCAAGAGCAGCAAATAAAGACTGAAGTGATGCTAGTCCAGGGGCAGACTAAAGCAGGGCTGGAGAAGCTTCCCCAAGTGCCGGCACAAACCACAACTGAAGTCCCATGGTACTATATCTGGAAAGAAGCACACACACACGCGCAAAGACTTTCCCTTTAGGCTTCTCTCTCTAACGCCTTGGAGCCCAGCAGAGGCTGCCACCAAGGCACGAGCTGCTCCAGCACTTCACATGAGGCAGAGCACAGGCTCAAGCAGTTTGAAATCCATCAGCACAAAGCTTAAGATATTTTTCCTGCCTGTTTGGTTTCTTGTATTTTAAAAGTGATCTAAATCAAGGTATCTGAAATGCAAGAAAAAAAAAAACAAATCTTCCTGTGAAAGGAATAAAGCTGGGAGACATCTTTGTGACAAAAAAGTGGCTGATGGGATTTCTGGATGAAAAACTGAACTTTTCCTTATCCAGGATGTAACGCTGGTTTGTTCAACTGTTTTCCTCTAATCTCTCCAAAAATCACTACAGCACCACAATTCTTAGGAAGCACATTTTCATCCCCAAACTAGTTCTAAAAATATTAAAAACATTTACAGGGCCACATACAAGGCCCATCTCTTCTGACAAGGGCCCACATTTATTTGTGACCCTACAAGAGATGCTTAAATTACTGCATTTGTGCAAATCGGAGCAAGGTTTCCAGACTAATTAGTACCTGCTGACACCTCACTACACGAAGGGGAAAACTTGACTTTTTTTTTTTTTCCAACTGTCATATTCTCTATGAACTTGTTTGAGATGTTCACTCAAACAGAGTTGTAGCAAATGGATACAGCAGTTACTCAAGTCCTCCTACAAAGGGCATCTTCAGCACTTCATTCACCATTTAAGTTCCCCAAGCTGTCAGTGCAGAGGCATTCTGCTACCGAGGGTTTTGTGTTATCCTCTGGTCTCTCCGTTCAGTTCAGGTATTTATACAGTCCTAAATTTGGAGTCTAAAATTAGATGATGTGAATAATTTCCGAAGTAGATATGAGTAATAATTCAATTTATCTACATAAACTTTGTATAATAGTTGGTATTTTCTTTCTCTGATGAATAACTTACTGTGAAAGTAAGAAACATACGGGTCTACATTAGTATGATTTTGGAAAACTAACTACAAAACATCTACACAATCCAAAACAGTTTTCACCCAGTTTAACTTATGGTGAAGTCATTCTTCATTCTTTTCCCTCTGAACAGCTCTCAATTCCTATGTTCAGCTAAGCAGCCCCATGGGAAACCACAGACATTACTAAATACCAGGAACTCTGCAGAAGGCAAATGCTGGACACGATCAGGAATGTGATGATGAAGCGTTTGCTCTAGGCTTCTTTCATGTTTTAGAAGGCCAATTAGCTTATCAATTCCTGTTAGGAAGAGAGCTGCGGAGATTCCAGAAATGTAATTATCTGTATGAAACCAAGTTTCACACACAGGGACTAAAGAAGTGTGAACCACAGTGTCCACTCTCCTGGGAATGAAAGAGGATAAATATCTGATCACATAGGTCCTCAACAAAGGAGAACAGGTATCTTTTGTTAAGAAGAAGACAGACTAGAAAAGCACTTCCTTTTTTAACATCAGACATCGTATTTTCTCCTGCACCAGGCAGTTTGTACGAGGCAGCAATACCCAGTAGCAGATCCTGGGCAGTGTGAACTCCTACACTGAGGACATCTTAGACTCCGGGGCATTAGCAATGCTGATGATCTTCAAATTTTCACATTAAAAAAGAATTACAAATAATGTTATATGAAGATGGGGAAGAGGACACAAATTATCCATCACTATTCAGACAAGATGGAATTGACTCCACTTTATAACAGGAGGATAAGAAAAGAGGCTATCTGCTTTGCAGCCCCAACACAGCACAGAGCTACCACTAGTTTTGGAGTCTCCAGTATTAGCTGTGGACAGTGAAGACACTACCATCGGTTTTCCTCACTGTTGCTACTTCCCAGATGCTTAGCACATACCTTAATTAGGCCTCCTCAGCTCTGTGAACTCCAACCAACACAAAAATAGGATTTCTCATCTACTTCCAGACATTGCAATGGCTTCCCATTCATCTCACAACTACAAAAACGGTTCCTTGTGGTTTTTGAGCCCTGCATGGTAAACTCTGCTCAGCATTAAATTGCCAGCAGCCAGCTATTTAGGGAACTCATGGCCTTCCCAGTTTCAGGCCCTCACCGCTAACCAGAAGGGTCTCTCTGAACTTGTTTCCCCCTGGTGGAACGTGAATCTAGTTCGGGGCACAACATGCAAGGTGTTGCTCCTTACCACATCTCTCCATATGTACCAGGCAAAAGGGGACACTTCACAATATGGGACTCTTCTCTTCTACCTTCAGTACGCAGGTATCACGTGTCAGAAGGTTGTATTTTAATTTGTAAGCTCTGAGCTACCTTGGCATGAATTCTACAAATTTATAAGACAGATAAATTGTGAGTATAATTAGGCTGTATTCTTTCCCTGCCCATTTTTCTGTGCCATTCTAACAGTGTCATAATTAGCAGCATGAATTACTTGCCCTGGTAATAGGGGAATGAGTGCACAGAATGACGATTTCCCTGAAAGTTCAAACAGAAGGCACTGGCTAGAAATACACCACCTGAGAAATTATTAGTAAAAGGACAAAGAAAAAACATAAGCATCTCTACCATTTCTAGGCCTAGACTACTGCATTGAGTGAAATAATTCCTCTACAAAACACAATGTATAGTTTCACCTATAGCAATGAACAGGCCTGAAGGTGACAATTACACGTGGCACAGAACGCAATGGCTTGGTCAATTAGCAAAGCAGGTAACTGATTGATTACCTTGCCATTAAACTCTGCTCAGATCACAGACTTCCCATCTCTTAGTATTATGAAAACAACAATGCAGACCTTAAATCCGACCAAAACAGTTACTTAAAGGGTTTCTTGGAGAAATTTAGAGTTTTTGCAACTCCCCTGTGGGTAGGGCACAGCAGGCATAGGTAGCAAGGTTTTGTAGCTGATATAAAATGGAGCAACACCCTAAGAAGAACTAGGAACTGCAGCTAACCACATGCCAGCAGAAACACAGCACGCTTCTTGAACCTTACCCGCACGCCTTCACATTCATGGGATCTGTCGTCCTGCAGAGAGAGGGCCCCAGTCCAACAAAGGCTGGTCACTGCCCTAACTGCTAAGTGACAAGCAAGTTCTAGATATGCCTCTGGTATCTTTATACCACAACAAAAAGATCTGAAAAGAGGAATTTTATTATGAAAACTGCAAATGATATTACAGAGCTATGCAGACCTTTTATTACTACTTGGCCTTATGCTGCCTACTTGCCTTGTATCAGAAATGGGTGGAGAAGGGCTTTAAATTTAGTATCCCAAGACTAATAAAAATGTTTTGTTAGCAATGTGCTAAACATTTAATTGAAGAGTTCCTTGTATCATCAAGAAAAAGTTCATTTAGCATTGATTTCTAAAAATATGTCAACATATTAAGACCCAAGACTTTTAGTTATGAAACATCTACTACTCAAAGCAACCTTCGCTGGAAAAAAAAAAAAAAAAAGAGAGCACCATGGCTTTCTATTAGTTGGGCATTTTGCAGAGTCACTGTCCTCAGGTGTCCGCATTAAGAAAACCTAAATAGTACTTTGATTTTACAGTGTTGAATAGCTTGCACGGAAAAATTATGGGACATCCACTCCCATGACAAGGCACCACACTTCCTAAGAATCATAAGTTCAGGTAGTTCCCTACAACTGTTTTTAAATTACTTCCTTTATTTCTTTCTCTTGCACAAATTGCCAGTAAAAGAATTAGTAAGGCAGAGAAAAGGAGACTATGTTGGATCCCTTCAGATGACTGGAGAATTTATTTGATGTCCAGAGGGGTCAGAAGATTCCATTATCTCACTTCAACAAGCAGGTCTAAATTTTGAAAGACTATGGCACTGCAGCCTTTCCACATTCTTCATCTACAGCCTATTAATAAATTGCCACGGAGTTCTGGAACCCTCTTCATCCAAAGCTATCCATTTCCTTCGCATTACCAGGATACAGGATATTCAACAGCAAGTCTCCTAATAGCACTGAAAACTTCCATTACAAAAAAAAAATCAGCCCCGCAACAGTTCAACTATAAATAGCAAATTCATGGCTACTATTAGTAACAAGGGATAACAAATGTTTACGCTTTACCATGATGAAAAGAAACTGTATTAGTGTTTTCCAAAATTGAAGCAATAAGTTATTTGAACAAGGTTCCAGAAAATAGAGTCTTCCACATTAGAAAGCACAGCCTGTCTTCTAGTAATGCAATTCAGCCTGTCTCGGAGGCTGTCAGTCACCCAAGTACAGAAACGACATTCTTCCGAAGAAGGTTGTTCAAGATAAATATCCTATACAACTGGTAGCTTCATTTCACCTTCCTCCTCTTACACCATTAGGACACAAACACCCAACTTCCTCTGAAGATCCAGGGCTAAGTTCACCGACCACGCAGCTGACGCACTGCGCATCGTCCCAGCCGTATTTATCAACACGGCCATGGCTGTCATGGTGCCAGCAAGTAGTTAAAGGGCAATGACAAAAGAAAACAGGTTAATTACGTGACAAAAAGAGAGGACTCAGGATATTCAAGGAAATTCTTGGACCTCTGCTAGCGTGCAAAAGAAATCCCAGGGCGAAGAGCAGAGCTCCACACCAGAACCTCTGTGCAGAGCCTGTCCTCAGCCCATCCACGCCATGTGGATTTAGCATGGCCACAGCAGTCAGGCACCTGCCCCGTGGCTTAATTACGTGGATCAGAGCGAGTCTTGGTTGGGTACAGCAAGAGCTAACCAGGCAATCCTCGGCTGCTAAGCACAAATCACCTAGCACTACACGGGACAGCCCGTCCTGCCTCTGAGGACCTAATAAACGACTTCACCTTGAAAATCTTACTGAAAAGCATTTTGAGACAAATATATACTCATTTTGGCAGCTGTGCTTGGACAGGGAACAAGGCACTGAACAAAAATAATATCTAAGTATTTATGACAATAAACCTCTAACAAACCTTTAATCTGATTTCTTGTGGGACCCAGAGAGCCAGGTAACAGCCCAAAGCAAAGAAGGTCGGACCTAAGGGAGGAAGTTATCCCCATCTGAAGCAACACAGACAAAAACACAGAAAAAACGTAGGTTTCATCACACATGTACAAAGGAATACCACTACTGAATGATATATCTGATCTCATCAGGAGCCAGAAGATTAAGCTGGTCCTCTTCTACCTGTACAGCTTCACTCAAGGCATACATTGTACAGGGGAGTCCATCTTGAACGGCCTAACTCACCCTCGAAGTTCCCACCTAAAAACGTCCTGCGCCTGTTTCTATATACCCGACTTCCCTCATGAGCTCCACCCTCTGTCGCTGGGCTCCCATTCTAGCACTGCTCCTCGTCTTGCATGGGCATCCCGAGGTCCTGCTTCAATCCACGATAGCCAGCAGCCCCAGGCCACTGTAAATCTGTACCCAGCTGTGGACTCTGTAACTGCCAACACACCCAGGTGCAGCAGTGCAAATACTCGGCCACTAGCCTTGTTCGTGTAACACTCCTTGGAGCCAAAGCCCAATAAAATAGGTGTTTATGCATGTTCGTAACGCTTCTTTCTGGAAGTGATAGAGCTGATTAAACGGAACTGAACTCTGGCAACAGAGCACACAGCAGATCCCACCTCCATGTCAGTCACTGTCTGCATGTAAAGGAAGTGCAACAACCAACACTTCACAGCGGTCCAGAGACTGAGAAAATGCAAGAGTATTTGTACTAGAACCTTACATCTGGTTTATGCATGAAACACTGATATTTTGGTAACGACTGCTACAGAAACGTGTGACATACATCTGCAGGCACCACTGGGAGGAACTAATTTCCCAGAGGCATGGAGAAACAAAGGGAAGGAGATGTAGGGTACTAAAATAGCCTAAAGGATTCTGACTTTTCTTCATGTTTGTAACCCTGATGTTTGCAGAACTGCACATTGGAGCATAAAGCCAAGACAAGCTGCTGTGCTACTCCCACCTAGACACCAGAAACAGCCCCACCGTCCCTACCACCACTCTGTTTTATTGCTAGGCAAATGAACAAGAGTCTTCAGGTTCAACGCTACTCAGATTACACAGCAGAACAGAAAGGAACACCAGTAGTCTGCTGTCGCCTAGGAAAACTGAAACAGTATTGGAGACAAACAGTAACCAAAATCAAATAAAATCTAAAGAGTACTAAGGAGTACTAAGGAATAGTAAAGCCAGCCAACCATTCAATCAAAGTGTTTAACAATTAGGTCTTAGAATCAACAAGCCAAAATCAAAGTCAAATTGATCAATACAACCTTGTCATACAGCATGAGCAGCTGTGTGTACTGTTGATGAGCTCACTTACCCACAGAGTATAGAGTTATGGTATATACATTATCATGACTTGCACGGATAGAATTAAACCCTATTTTCATAAAGAAATCCATAAAAGAACGACTTGACACCACCAACACCAAGCCACGAACCTTCAGCGACAATGCTGATAGCATGTTAACGTACGAGTCAAAGCCGCAGAGTAGCCGAAGTGTGCCTAGATGAGGTCGGGCAGCTTTCCTGGTACCAGGCCTGCACCAAGACAAACCAATGTCAGACAGCGGCTGGGGACACTCTGCAGCCAATGAGACCACCCGCAACTGGCAAAGAGAGGGGCTCTGGCTGCCAAGAGAATACAAAGCACCAGCCCACCAAAACAGGCACCCTGGTCCTGCTGCTTCCAGTGAGAGAGGCCGACTTAAAAACTAAGTCTCGGGAGGAGCAAACGCGGCCAGTTTATAGATACGCACACCACGTGCATGAGAGGAGTTGTCTCGGGGTAGGACTGGGCCAGGCCCGATTCTTGCCCTACAACCCGAACGCCAGAGCAGCACGGTGCGCTGACACACTGCCTGTCAGGTTTCAGTCGCACGTGCAAGAAACAGGCAGCAGGAGAGCAGATGGGGACAGCTTTCAACAAATTCTAGCCCAATATCTAAAAAACTTTGCTTGCAACAACAACAAGCAGGAGCACTCTTTAGAGATGGTGCTTTGGGATTCTTATGAATCTTCTTGCAGAGAAGCACCCTGCAGAGAAGTATTTCTGTTTTATGGCAGACTTTTCATCTTTTGATTTAGCTTTAAGGTAGCTTTTTTTTTTCCCATGCTCCATCTGCAAAAACATAAAAAAAAATAAAGAGAAAGATAACTAGTTGGAAAACTAACACTGGGGGTCTTGTAAGGCACTTAAGTATGATAAAGAGGTTCCTTCTGTTCTGTACCATCTGTAACTGCTTACAGCTGCATCTGCCTAAAAAGTAGGCAAGTTCATAGCATTTTTTTTAAAAAAGCTCTTCGCTATTTAGCTTTAAAGTTTCCTTTTTCAAGAAAAAAATAAAGCTCTTTAAACTATGTTCAACCAAAAAGCTTAATTAGATTCTACTCTTCATCTTCAAAACCATACAGAGCTCATAATATTCCCCACGAGAGCTTTTAGCCCTTTGTGATTAACTTCTCGGAGCAGCAATTCAAGTGAAGGCATAGGATCAGCCATCTCAAGAAAAGGGTTCACAGAGCAGACAATCTTCCCTCCAGCAAACCACCACCAATCTGAACGTCCAAAAAGGACCAGAATGACCTCGTGCCTTCAAACCTCGAAAGCAAGACACGCTCACCTCACCAGCTGGCAGTACTGGCTGCAGAAATCCATCCAGCCCAGCTCTGTTTGCCTCCTGCTGTTTCGCCAACCTCACCTTTAGCTAACAGTCACCTGCAGAATGGACTTCCCAATGACTAACCAGGCTGAAGTCATGTTACACCTATTTTATCTCGCCAAATGGGTCTGACACAGATGCTGCTGAGATAAACCACCACTGTAGCCCTGCAAGCAGAAAAACTGGACTCGTAAAAATGGCCCTTTGTATAACCACTACCACCGAGCTCTGGTCTCCTATGTCCAACATATCTGCACCACCAGCTGGCAAAGTTTTTACAGGTAGAAGGTCCTACCGGCTTATTCTAACACAATTCAGAATTCACGTTGTATTTCTAACCGCCCTAGAAGTTACCAAAGAGATTTAAATCAAGCTTTAAAGTGGAGTAAAGTGAACTTACTAATGCAAGTATCTACTGAAATTAAAATAAAGTCACCTGCTGCTAGCTGCAACTGCACGGAAACCCCCCTGCAACGTTACCTGTGCACTGCCACCATGGAGACGGGTGCAGCAAACGCATGGGTGAGACCACTCGGTTTTCTGCTACCATCCGAAATAAGGCTGCACTGTGAATCCATTTGTGCAGTGCTTCTGCTCTTACAGCTTGAAGCTGCTATTTGTGGCAATATTTGGGAACATATTGATATGGAAAAATGGCACGTGCCAGCAGTTGCCAAATTCTGGGATTCAGTGGAACACTAGCAACCATCTCTGCAAACTTCTGCCAAATTTTTAAAGCTATTTAAAATGATGTATGGAGTTAGGAAAAATCAGTACAAGCTTACTAGAAGTCATCTTATGGCTAGTTATCAGATAACAAAAGGATTTTTAAAGATACCTTTGTCCCAGTACAGCAGAGTCCATATGAGTGAGGGAGTAAATCTGGGCGTCCAAGACAAAAAGCTGCAAGCAGAAAAGGCCTGACAGGGTAGAACTAACGGGTAACAGTAGAGGACTGGGGGCTGGAAAAACCAGTGGCTCCCAGTGCACAGCCCAGTTTCTTCTTTTAGCAGCTGAACTGAAGACCAACCTAGATTCAAGCCTATTCCTTCAGATAAGCTTGCCAGCTCATGCCTGAAGTCAGAGACTCTGTGTGAACAGAGGGTGGAACCCTGTGGGTCCCTCCCGCTTCCCCCACGCCACCTCTGCAGAAAGGCAGCTACGGTGTAAAAATGGAAAGGAGTCATTCCACAGTTCAGCTCCGTAGCCATGCTGCACAAGGAAATACTTTCTTGGGTAAAAACCTTTGAACTAGCTATGGAAAGGAAAGGAAGAGCATCCAAAGCAGGCAGAAAGAGAAACAAAAGAAAATACTATTTTCAGAAGGCAGAAGGAGAGAAAAAGTGAGTCCAACACCATCATTTTCCTTCAGATTCCGCTGGTTAAAGAAAAATGCTAACATATATAAACTGTAAGATATGATTCTCTCTCTCCAGCTTCTACGTGGGCAACTTCAGGAACAAGGGAGGCATGTTGAGCACAAATGATTCGCTATTGCACAGCCTTTCTTAGTGTGTTCTTGGCTTGAGGAGGCTGGCTATGATGATTTTAAGGAATCTCTGTTCTGACATCCTGAAAAAATAAGTCACTCCATCCTTAATCCCTGTCTCCACAAGCTAAGTACAAGGATAGCCTCATTTAATATATATATTACTTTAGCATACTTGTTGTGGTGGGTTATTAAAAAACATTCTAACATGTAAGTTATCTGTTACCAAATAGACTTCCAAAAAGGCAGCAAACCATCCTTATTTCTTACGCTCCCATGTGTTCCACACCATTTAATGTCACATACAGACACAGAGGCCATCCAAGTGAAGTTAGGACCTGAGGCTCAGAGCTGGCCCTGAAAAGAAACCCTCAACAGAATCTGATAATGAAGATGACAGCACAAAATCTACACAATTAATGAGTTCCAGGATAATCTCATTGTGGCACTTCTGGTGGACAGAAAGACACTTGCTGTGTCACAAGAGCGCCGTTCCTGTAGAGAGGAGACGTGGCAGATCGAAGCATTTCAAGCACAGACACCACTTGTGAAAGGCGCGGGAGAAAAGATCACCAATGTTAGCATCCTTGGAAGAATTAGAGAGGGAGAAAGGGGATCAGGGAGAAAGGGGCTGTAATGACACATATGCCCCATTAATCTTATTAAATCATCACCTTTCAAAGTCAGTTTGATTGCCTCGATCCAGTTCACCTAGCGCACTAACTTGTGTTTCACTCTGCTTCGCTCACCCCATATAATGACTGAATCATTCCCAATTTTAATCCTCATCAGTTACACTAAAGCAATGTAGCTGCAAAAAGAAAATGTGCACAACAATTTCTCTTTTAACCAATTCCAGCCTTGGTTCTTCCTGGAAACTTTACTCAGATGTCACCAGAATTAAATCAGACTGTCTGACTAAATGGCTTGTGTCAATTATTTGCTTTGGAGTATATTATAATGTTTATCATCATCATAAAATGCCAAAGGGCAATAAAGATGATAACAAAGGTGGCACTTATGCGGAAGATGATGATACATCACATCACTGAAACAATGAAATAAAGTAGGTTTTTTGTGTATCTGAACAGAATCGGTTCTGCTCTTCTTCCAAATTTCGGGAAGTCTACATCACCATATTTTAAAAAACAGTTCAAAATACATTTTTTTTGGCACTGCGTTTCAGTGACAAACAATGACAGACTTCAGCGCCTAGATCTAATATTTAAAACTGTGGCATTCTTCTGAGATCAGATGTGTTTTGTCAAAATTAGTATCCTCAATTAATTTGTCCTACCTAGTATCCTCCCCACAATCCCTCGAATTCCAACAGCATCAGGTTGCTTAACTCATACCAAAATCGCAAAGTTCACAAAAAAGCAATTACTTTGGATCACATCCTTCAGTAAAAGAAAGAGAAGCTCCTAGGCTTCATCTAGCCTGACAAAAACAAAACCGGAAGAGAAGTAGTGACTGTGGTAGGCCCCCACACCTACCAGCTCGCTTACCTGTGCCACAGGAAATCATACCCGCCTTGCCTTCTGCCAGTGGGAATCCAAAGCTTCATCTCGAGAGAAGCAGCCTAGCTACCCCACAGAATACAGCCCCTTCGCTCTTTCAAACTATAATTTTTATCAAGGCAGGAAGGGGAGCCCAGGTCCCCGGCAATCCCAAATCAGTATTTTAGCCATTAAGTCCGATGCCTGCTTCCCGGCCCAGCACATGTTCACAGTACTCCCTGTGAAATGGAACAGATGTAGAAGGACACACAAAGCCCGGCCTCTGAATACCACAGTTCGGTGATGAGCACTCACTCGCAAGGTGAGGGATGCAAGCTCCAAAACCCTCGGGGACGGAACTGATCTCCTGCGTCCTGGCTGAGTTGGGAAATCACTGGGGAAAAGCAAGGAATCAGTAACTTCCACTGCCACAATGCTCCAAAAAGGCTAAAGGCAGAACCGACGTAAATCCAAACCAAAACACGGAGTGCACCCCAGCACCAAGAACACATCGGTCTATGGTCTCCACTTTTAGATGTTTCCTGAAGAATGATTACTAGATTACCAAATGCAGCCTTTGCATTGATGTAGCAAGATTCTTCCCTTTGCTAACCAGTTACTGTACATACGCAGACATTCGAGTAACTGTACACTGCAACTAATCTCACGCTCTTTGCTTTGTTTGTCTTTCAGTCCAGCGCTGCAGACAGTCCCTGCCCACACGACGTACTGTCTGAGCTATCAAAAGCTGGAGGGAGGAGAACAAACAAGTGAAGTGAGCCTGGTACCGAAAGACAAACGCACTAACCATAAATCCGACATCCTCAAATCCACCGCGGTTAAGTCACTTCTCTGATGCCTTATAGGGACATCCTTGTCCTCAGGAGGCTTCTGACAAGCGTTACAACGGGACACAGCCAGCCCCTGAAAAAGGTAAGACTGAAGGCCAACCTCTGAGGTTGGATGCCAAGCTCTCAGAAAAGATTTTAGACAGCATGCCCAACAGAACTTCACCTGGGCGCTCTGCAGTTCTTCTCCTAAAAAGTGCAACACTTGGAAAATTCAGGGGAACGGTTCTGTTTGTTTCTGATGTAAGCTGCTTCCCAGCCTCAAAACACCTTAATTAGATGGTTAGGGCCTCTCAGCCTAAACAGAGCAAGGCAAGTAAAAAACCTGAATGCATAAAATGATCTTACTAGTGCTTGACAAGTTCTGCCAACAAGCTGCAGCTCCCCTTACTCCCTGCCCTCCCACATACACCTCCGAGCCAGCCAGCAAAGACTTCGAAGCACTAACCCCCAGTCTTCTGGAGGAGATCACATTTTAATTCACAGCAGTAGTGTGTTAAACGCAAGGAAAGCAAATTCTCAGACCTCTGAGCCTAGAAAGACATTTAGCAACAA
Source organism: Anser anser (assembly GCF_964211835.1). Classification (NCBI taxonomy): domain Eukaryota; kingdom Metazoa; phylum Chordata; class Aves; order Anseriformes; family Anatidae; genus Anser; species Anser anser. The sequence goes on along the minus strand of NC_139739.1, from coordinate 11,294,078 downwards.
CTGATAGGAGTTCTCCCAGGAACAAAGATGGCATTGTACATCTACACTTAGCCCAGGACCTGGGAGCTTTATGGATTACTCTGACACATCATTACATTTAATTTCCCACACCCTTTGCATTACGTAGAGAAGTTTCCAAATATATCACCATTTCAGTCATCAAACAATTGATGGCTAACACAAGAATCATTCCACTGGTTAAAATGTTTAAGAGGGAGTTCAGTCGGTTCTGAGATTAGTGACACAACACAGCAGCTCCCTTTTCTCTTAGCCGAGCCTCCCTGTCTCCCCAATCATTACCCCGATGGGCTCGCACGCGCTGCAACCCGTATTACTCTTAGGCAACACTCTGGGAAAGGACAAATTAAAAATATATTTGGTTTTGGAGAATTCTCATTCTCCTCCTCTCTTCACAGATGAAAGAAGCTGTGAAAATCTTTTGTGCATTCAAAGGGCAAAACAAAAAACACAAAGCAATCTCTATTGCCAGGCTGGGCAACAGTAAAAAGGGACGGGGTGTTACATCAGGCCTTGAAGAACACTGAACACCTTCTGACTGAAGACAAACAAGATACACGTGCTGCTGTGCTCTCTAAATGGCACCTAGTGCAAAAACGTCACCACGAGGCGCTGGAAATAAAGGAACAACAAGGTTTGCACAGGGTCGTGATCTAGACCAGATTCATCTGTTGTAATATTTCCAACAGTGGGTGTCTGAAAATCAGATCCTTGCCATTTACAAACCTCTTATCCACACACATCCACATCGGTACTGGGTGAACTCTTCCCGAATTATTCCCCCTGACCCTGCTGCAGCAGGAACTTTTGTCACTACCCAGCCCCGTCTCCTTGCTGGAACCCAGACAGGAGGCAGCGGGCAGGTGGGTATTCCACGACCTCCTTCCTCTCCCAATCCATTCCACTTGCAAAAAACTCATTTCAGCTCTCATTTAACACAGAAAACTGTAGCAACCCTATGATGCAGCAGTCGTGTTTCTCTGTGGCTTACACATTTGAGTAATAGCAGCACCATACGCAGCTCTCCTGACTTCCTTCTATTATTGCAGGTACTTGGCAAAGAAAAAGTCTCTATTCACTACTGACAGGCATTCTATTCAAACACCTTCTCTTTAAAAAGGAGTGCATATCCTTTGAGAGAGCATTTCCATCTGGCATTTATCCCACATTTCATGTTAAAATTAGTTTTTCCAGGGTGACAGCACTCAGTCTCACTGGCAAAATTCTCAGTAGTTCCTCTCGTCAGGGATAACACATCTGTATCTGAGATCCTGGCAAGAGATTTAAAAAGGAGCTAAGTAAAAGTACGGATGGTTATAGGTGTGGGCATTACTGGGAAAAAAAGGAAACAAAAGAGGTTGTTGCAAGAAGTAACACAAGAGTAGTGCCAGAAGACAATTTATCTATTTAAAATTGTGAGAGGCATGGGAGAAAAGTACAGGTACCTCCTTCTTACAATATCTTAGTATAAGAAAATACTTGCAATCAATTTCACTTAGTAATTAATTTAAAGATATAAACCCACCTTAACATCTCAGATTTTTAAATAGAAAAAAATAGCAAAATCAGAATTAATTCTCAGCTCTTCAAAATAACATTGCTAGCAGACGTCAGTCACTGAAGAAAGGCCTATTTTGTGTAAATGTTTGCAGTGCTGATGTCCAGCAATCATAGTGTGAAAGTACATTTTTATGAGGTGTTCCTAACACATCAGAGACAATTCAGAAAAGGAAAGTAACAACTTTATTATGAAACTGCAGTGATTTGATGATGAATGTTGATAGCTTTGCACTAAAAGGAGCAATCAAGCCTCAGACTTCTGGACAAAAGGGAAGCACTGCTGAGGCCAAGAACCCATTTCCTCACTCTCAATTTAAGTCTGTCCAAAGGTAGGTACGTGAAAGGATTTTTCTTGATGTCAAATACCCGATCTGACATCTCTGAAAACACGTAATCTTCACAGCTGCTACACGACACCGAGGACCACGAAAAGCACTCGTTCTGAGAAAGCAGCCTTTGCAACACACAAAAAGGACCAGGTCCAGCAAATGGACAGGATGAAACCTGCCAACTTCCAAACTGTACAGCAGCACGAATTACTGGACACGGTTCTGCACAATTCCTTTATAGAACTATCGGTTTCCTTAGCTGACAACTTAACATGCCCACTTTTCCTAAAAGCACTAAAGCACTAGCCAATTTTATGCAGAGCTGTATTGCCATAATTAAAAATAAGCAAATGCTAGAGTATTGCTAGAAGTGTAAGTAATTAAACACGTACGCACACAAGAGCGCGCAAGTTACAGGGCAGGATTCCTTAGGATGAAACTGGATTTTTGATCTTTCTGCAGCCCCCAGATAATACTGATCACAAGGCTAAATGGGAAATGACAGAAACCTCAGAAATAGGAGGACACGTCAGTGAATACAGACACGACAAAATTACAGTGTTTTGAGATGTCAGCCTCACATCCTTGCTCTGCTACAAACCTGATCTGCAACAAAGAGCTGCTGCTCTTGGGATCCGTCTAACAAGCAGTGAAGAAAAACTTAAATCCCAGCTTCATTTCCCTAATGAACCTGACCTAAAGAAGAGTTAATCCTCTTCCTAGCCAGGAGCAAAAGCCCCATACATCTACTGGTTCTTGAGAGAGAAGTGACAGAAGTCAGGAGTGGGGGCTGTCAAAGTCTCAACATGTGGCAGAACAGAAATCCCCGCTGACTCCCAAGTTTTAAAAGTAATAGGAAAGATTTCCAGAACTATTCAGAATAGAAATCCCTTCTGCACATCCAGCACACACCAAGGTCAAAAGTTGAGATTTAACTCCTTTTTTTAATAAGGATATCATAACTCTTAAAAAAAATGCAAGAAACAACCCTGGATGTTATCACTAGAATGAATTTTAAATGCAGTGAGAGCATCACAATCAAATCACTGCAGTGGCCAGGTCAAGAGAGCGGATGCACTTGTAAATTATTTGACGTATTTCGGCTGCGATCCTCGACAATACCAAAAATCCAGCATTACACGAAGAAAACAGACCCTGGCTCCTCAACCCACTGCCGGCTAGGCCCAACACAGTGTCAGGACGCCGAAAAAAATGCCCTCTGCTTTGATTTGCTATACTCGATGTCTTCCCACAGGAACTGGTCTCTTCCTCCTCGTTCTATTTCCTGTACACAGAACAAGCCCATTGTCACCGGGCGAACCCCCCCGCGCACACACACAGGGCCCAGCCAGCCCTACACACAGCCGGGGAGGGCAGGTGCCGAGCTTCGGGCAGCCCCTGGGGACCTGCGAGCATCGCAGCGGGGCCCCGAGGAGCTCCGGGACGGGGAGGCCGGAGGAGATCCTCTGCTCCGGGCAGCCCCAGCACCTGGCGAGGCACCAGGGCCAGGAGAGAACCTGGGAGCACAGCACCCCAACCCCACACACAGCACCCACACGCACACATAGCACCCCAACGCCATGCACACAAACACAGCACCCCAAACACACAGAGCACCCCAACGCCACACACAACGCTGCCACCCTACACACACAGGGCACCCCAACCTTCCCCCCCACAGCACGCCAGCCCTACACAGCACCCCTCCACCCGCACACAGCACCCCACACACGCAGCAGCCCCCACACAGGATCCCCCCTCACAAACACAGGATCCCCACTCAGAAACACAGGATCCCTTCACACACAGGATTCCTCCTCACAAACACAGGATCCCCTCACAAACACAGGCTCGCCCCTCACACACAGGATCCCTTCTCACACAGGGATCCCCCCCTCACACACAGATCGCCTCACACACACAGGATCCCTCCTCACAAACACAGGTTCGCCCCTCACACACAGAACCCCTCACGCACACAGGATCGCCCCCCTCACACAGATCCCCCCCTCACACACAGATCCCCCCACACCCCCGACCCCCCCCCCCGCGGCCCGCAGCGCGGCGCGGCCCGGCGCCTCACCAGGAGTAGGTCTGCTCCGCCATGGCTGCGGCAGGCCGGCCGGCCCCGGGCTCCTCCTCCTCCTCCTCCTCCTCCTGGCCGCCCGCCGCCTCGCAGGCTCCGGGGCTCAGCGGCGGCCCCGCTGCGGCTGGCGGCCCAACATGGCGGCGGCTGTGAGGAGGGAGGGAGGGGAGCGGGGGGGGGTCCCCGCCCGGGCGGGGAGGGCGATGGCGGTGGCGGCGGCGGCGGCGGGAGGCGGACGCTCAGCAGCCGCGCCGCGGGGCCGCGCTGAGGAGCCGCCGGGGCCTCATGGCCGGCGGGGAGGCGGCGGCGGGGAGGGGCGGGACGGGGCCGGGGCCGGGCGAGGTTGGGAGGGGGGGGAAGGAGGAGGAGGAGGAGGCCGGGGGGGCGTCCGGGCCGGGCCTCGCCGCGAACCCGCGCTCGCGCACGGCGTGGGCGGGGCCGCGCGGCGTCACGTGCCCACAACACGCTCACGTGCCGCCGCCTCCCTCGGGCACGGCGCCTGCGTGCGGCCGGGCGCAGGGCGGGCGGTTGGCGGGCCCGGCCGCGCCGCCGCTGTGCGGGCGGGCGGCTTTGGGGGGGGGGAAGCGGGTGAGGGCAGCCCCGGCCGGCTCGGGCTCCTCCGGCGGAGAACCACGGGGGAGGCAGCGGTGTGGGGCCCCTGCCGGCCCCTGCGGGGCTGCGGGCGGCGGGGAGCCCGGAGGGGGCGGTAAGGGTTCGGGTGTCCCCCTCGTGGTGGGGTGCTTGCGGAGGCTCGTTCGTCTGGGCTGCGTTAGGTCACGAACAGCAAAAAAAATCTGACAATGATAAAATTGTGGGGTTTTGTTGCCTTTTTTTCTTTCTTAGGAAGGCTCGCAGCAGGGAAAATAACACTCAAGAGCCCGACCTAACCGAAATGAGCAGCTTCAGCAGCGCTGCTGCCGACACCTCGGTCCTTGGTGACGGCGCTGCCGAGCGCAGGGCCAGGGCCCAGCCTAGGTTTGCTCACCCGGGTAACCCGCGGGGGTACCGTGATCCTCCCCCCCGGTACGTCCCGTACGTCTCCGTGAGCGGGGCGTCGTTCACTGGAGCAGTTGACTTCAGCGTGGCCACGCGGTCTCACTCATTGTTCCTCTCAGTGTGGGAGGGAGGCAAGCCAATTTTAGCTTGCAGCTGGAGGTGAGGTAACCGCATGAAACAGAAGTAGGAGAATAACGCCCAGGTCTGGTAAAAATAGGTGTTCGGTTGTTTTGTTTTTTTTTTTTTGAGGTATGTAGAAATTCTGTGCCTTAATATAACTTTGAAAAATCTTCAAAAAACAGAATGGGCATTAGGACAATCTCTTTGCATCTACAGGTGCATCACATGGCTCCAGAATGGCCTCTAGAATCCACCTGAACTTATTTTTATTAGTAGTGGATAGAATATATGACCTAATTTTGCTCACTTTGTTTATTCTCTTAAATGAGGATAAAAAAAAAACTTAGGCTTGTGTGTAGTCACGAGACAGGATTAAAAGTTGAGAACAAATAATTTCTTCTCAGTTCTGTGTAATCCTGGGTGGTTCACTTCTCCTCTGCTAGCTTGGTTTCCTCATCAGTAAAGAGGAAATGCATGGTGTTCCAGCCACCTGAAGTTTGGGGGGGACTGTGGATGGAAGATGTTGCATGGGCAGATGCAGAGTTCTTGGTGGACGGAATGCCAGGGATTCTTGTGCTTAACTTAAACAAGCTTTTAGTAGGAAGCTTCACAAGCTTCTACACTGTGCATGCATTGAAAACATCGTGAGGAGTTGCCCTGGAGAAGAAAGGAAGTCATCTTCTCTCCCCTTTATTTTCTTCTGGAGTCTTACAAGTGATTCACAGCTTTGGGGTGTTGTCACACCTCAACACACAAATCCTCTGCACTTTTCATAGTCCTTTGGCCTTGTGGACAGGAATGACCTTAGAGCTCCCGACATAATCAACACTTAAAAAATCTGCTTGGGAATTGGATTTATCAACTAGGCGGTGTGAATAATCAAAGCATCATGACTGACTGGCTTAGTGGGATTCCTGCTGGGGTCAGTCATGGCTGCTATGTGTAGGGGAAGGATTAGGCAGCAGCACTAACATCTCTCACCCAGCTCAGGCTAGGCTACCTTGCAAAAAATTCTCTGACCATATATATCTCCCAATGTACACCCCATACACAATACTTGTGCTTATCTCAAGAATTAAAGCTTTGGTGGATAGGATATAAACGGAGAGGAGCGAGTCATGCATAAAACCTTGAGCTGTAGGGTACATAGCCTAGTTAATCACTTTGTGTGGAAACTATAGTTTTCCCCATTTCTAATTAAAAAATGTTCAGACTGGTGATAGGACTTGCACAATGGAGAAGTCCCCTTGCTTTCTCCTTCCTCATTGCAGCAGAAGAATCTACAGTAACAATTAGAAAACTGACAAATAATTTGGAATCTTCACTCTGTTGCAGTGCTATCCCAGTATCTTGGATGTGTGTTTATGCTACCCTTTTCAATGGTTCTGATACAATAAATGCAAGAGAAAAGACTTTTGAATCAATGCAGGGAAAGATAAATGAATGTTTCAATATTGTCTTGATACTAAATATCCTTTCTTAGTTTTTTTCTGAGACAACGTAAAAGACACTGATATCTATAAAACAATATCCCTGCTTTGTGTCCTTACTGAAACAGCTTCCAGTTTCTCAGTCTTGCAAAATTTGCAACACATTAATTTGACAAAAGTGATTCTTAGTTGATGAGCACTAAAGTTGTTTTTTTTTTTCTCAGGCATCTCAGGCTTTGTGTGTAAATTACTGAATGGTTTTGCAAGCTTGCTCTATCATGTTACAGTGGTCAGATGAATTCACAGGAGAAACTTACTCCTCCTTGCAGACTCAACGTCTGCCCTCACTCTAAAGGGGAGCACAGCTTGTATTCTGCAGATAACTTTCCCAGCATCTCTTTTGTGTATACTTTCTTTGGACCTACAAGAGAGCTTTACTCTGAATGTCAGTGACAATTTACTCTGGCATTACAAAGCACTTCCAAAATAGCTGTTCTTTCTGGTGTCTTGGATGTAGACTGATGCACTACCTAGACCTGTCAAAGTATTTCAAAACTAGCAGCAAACAAAAATACTGTATTTTCTTTTATGTAGTTCCCAGAACACAGGAATGTATGGTGGAGAATCAGATGAAAGTACTGGCTACAAAGAGTCTTCAGCTCCAAAGAGCTTAAATGTCATTAGATGACATTTAACTAACCATGTCTTGATGCCTTTATAATGGAGGTGGAAAGAAAACCAGAGCAGATTCATGTAGATTCACTTCACCTTTCAGGAAAGGACATGACAGGTAGAGTTGTTAATGCAGCTTGGTTTTAGGAGCAGCAAATGGCATGGAAACAACTAGGGAATGCAAAAATCAAGAGATCCAGTTTTGACAGTATAGCTCACAGCTATGCTAGGCTGTTCTGCTTGTAAGATCCTTGTGGGATTCCCCTTGTCGAGAAAATAATTAAAATGTGCACTGACCAGTTGCGTGACATGATTCTCTTCACTACCACCTAGTGGGAAACTCCTTCATTAACTGAACTCCAGAGCTGTTCCTGTTCTCCAACTCATCCTCACCCTGACGATAGAAAGAGTGTGTAAGTGAAGGGGAAATGGAGGAATGAACGAGAATGACACAGCCCTATTTCTCCATACCAGAATAGGAATGCCAGAATAGGAATGGAGAGAGGGAGAGAGAAAGAGAGAAACAGCCAGCCTATAATTTAAACCCATTATGTCCTATGGCATTATCACACCATACCTTCCAGCTCTGCAGCCAGTTAGTTCAGTTCTTAATAGCTGTTACACCTTAGCCTCAGTGTCACTGGGGGTCCCAAAGCTTAACAAACACAATCGTTGGTGATAAAGAGGAAAACATTCATTCTTCTGAATGTAACTGCAAACGGTGGTAAGGAGAAACTTGTGAAGCTACGCCTGTGTCTCAGTCAAAAGACAGCCTCCCCCTCTTGGTTCTGAAAATATTGGTGTTTCTAATTCAAAAGTAGGAAAGGAGGCACAAAAAAAACAACCCACACACCACTCTCCTCTGTAAAAATCACATTTTCAGTTACATTATCACATATTTACAACAGACTACTCAATTAAAGCATAAAATGGGTATATATTGGGAACATTAAAAGCATGCATTCAGGTAAGTTCTTTCCCACTGAGATACTCAGGGTTTGCACAAATAGCTGGAATCCAACCCTATGAAAACAATATATAAATGACAATTACCTTGGATTTTTCAGAGTCATGTGCCAAGCTCCCAGGGCACAAATAATCAGTTTTGTCACTTGCATAACCTTCTTTTCCCCAAGCACAGAAATAGGGGTGGACATATAACAACTCAGATATCACAGAGGTGGTGATGTTAATGTCATTCAGGCCAATAAAGCATTTAGCAGTCTCAGCAGGAAGAACAGTAAAATGGTAAATAAATAAAAAACTATTAAGAGAACCACTTCTCTGTGTTTCTTTTGCCAACGGCAATTTTACCACCCTTTTCATGGAACTCTGCAAGCTCCCCCTACTCGCACTTCTATCATGAAAATGTTTGGATTTCTTTCTTTCCCTGTATGCTCCTTGAAATCACATTAGGCTGGCTTTATCCCAGCACATTGCTGTAGTGTTCGTGATGTACACTTAATGATAGATATAATTCAATAAATGGAAACAAAGGTAAGAGATGTATTGATTTGAGAATTCAGGCTTTAGGAGTCTTATCTGTCTTCCATTCTGCTCACTGAACTCTACGATCTATTACTTTGGTAATAGAGTGTAATAAGCAGAATACAGACCAATAAATCTAAAATAAGAATAACTTTCCTATTTTCTACCTATTTATGCTTTCATGCACATAGTTCTCAGTATTAAATAATCCACTTTATTACATGTAGCGGAGAAAGGATTACATTGGGACAGTTAGTTGAGACAGACTATTATTCATCAATAAAAAAAATCTGGAGGAACCATGGACATCCTTGCCTCAAATGGCAAGGAATGCCTACCCTGGAGATATATTATATTGGAGAATGCCAGGAGCCCAGCTTTATGAAATTGCTGTCATACAGTGTTATCAGACTGACTACTACTTCAGGAGAAATGAAGAAAATTACAGCAGAAAAATGCATCAAAGTTGTATTAAAGTGTACAGAGGACAAGGCAAAGTATTCAAATGTGTTTAAACAATCTTTATTAAACTTGACATTAAAATAAAATAGAAATCAGACTTCTTGTGATTACTGATATATTTCTGCAATCTCAATCCAAACCAATTTGGTAATAAAACATTATTTGTGAGCCTGCTGTTAATCTGGCCAGTTTAGTGTTGTAAAGCTGCTTACATCTAGTCACTGAAGCACTGAATTTGAGGGAGTTCAGCCTCCATATTAGTTACACTTAGGGAAAACCAAGCAATTTTGCAGAACAACAAAAACAGATATTGCAAACATGAGAAGAAGCAGCAGTATCATTCAGTGTTTTCAAACTTCAAAAACTTACCCTATCACAATTACGAAGATCGTGTTAGTCTGGGTAAATTAAGAATCAAGTAATGGCCCAGCAAATTGTTTTGCTATACCCATTTTCATTTATTACCAGTGCTTAATATATGTTGATTTCCTTAATTGCAACAAACTCCTTTTCTTTCAAATACTCATTCTCAAGGCAAAGTCTGCAAGGTACAATTTAGTTACAAGAGTATTATGGATTATGGCACTCTACTATTTAGCTCCTGCTCTCCTACTAGAACTATAATTTAGTTGGTTAAAGCATTGCAGCACATTGCAGCTTCCACCCTTGACCTCTGCTGTCCTTATTACCTCAAAACAGCATATTGTGGCACTTGTAATAATCTGAGAAAAACGATATTGCAGTCTTTATTGTCCACGTCTAAAATAGGAGTAATTCACAGCAGCAGTCTCCTGTCTACTTCCCAAGTGTTCAGTCTGATTGCTAGCAATTTGTAACGTTTAAGAAACACTAAAAAGGTCACTAGTTTTCCTGCACTGAAGAACCTGAAATACTTAATGGAGTCCTGAACCATTAACTAGCAGGGTCTGGCAGGTAACAGTGAACACAAAGGTGATGTAGAAGTTGAAAGAAAGTTTCTTTCTTTCATGTTCTGTTAATTGTCTAGGCTACTACAGTTTAAAATGGGCAACTCTAATAGACCAAGGGAAAAAGCACTTCAGGTGAAAGCGATAGAGAGTATTTACCTCTTCCTCAGTATTTGAAAGGTTTCCATTTTCAGCTCACGATTCTCCACATGGCATCCGGTTGTAGCATTCAATGAGGTCCTAACATACAAACAGATGTTCGTTTCTGTTTCTAAAGTCTTCATATTTCACCAGTTTCAAAACAGGCTATTTTAAAACCCCCTGCAACTGAAGGTCTCCAGGGCAAGCAGACGCAACAGGGAAAGGGCTTTTGGATGCACAAGGAATCCTTGAAACCACACAATATAGACAGATAATTTGTTGCTGTGTTTTCTTCTCTTTACAGTTTCCCTTGACAAAGACTGCCGTTTTTGCCTGAAGTTTGGGTTGTTTGTCCCTCCCATTCCTCCCCAAGCATACAAGAGACAGACTTACAGAAAACAGATTGGACAATCTTTTAAATAAGAACAATGATATTTTCCACCTTAGTTTAGGTAAAAGAAATCACCATGCCACAGAAAAACAGAAGTAACCTAGTATGACAGAATCTTCTGTCGCATATGGTAGAAGACTCACAATCTGTTATCCCCATTTGCAAAATTTTTAAATTATAAAGATGTATCGTGAATAAGACATATCACAGTTGGATACTATAATTACAATTATTGTTATTGACCAGCATTGGCATGCCTATTGGAGGAGAAAAATAAGCACAATTGAAATCAAGAGTAAAATGCATATAAAATGCAAAACATTGATAGGATGATCCCAAAAAACTCACCACTCCTTAAATACTCTTACAGTATAACAATAAACAAACCTTTAGAAACCAAAGACGTATTTTTACATTAACATTCACAAGAAAGTTTCTTACATTGAGTGTTTTTACATGGACTCCAAATGGTTACTTCTTTTTTTGCCTCACAGTCTTCTGTAGCCATCTGAACTTTTTTGAGGTCACTGCAGCAAGGGGAGCTGGTGGTACCCTGGGTGTAGATGTCATCTGAAACAAAAGCTAACGGTTAACAAGTCCTGGTTGAAAGGGTCAACCCAGCAGTCCAGCCGCAGTTTGCTGTGCGGAAGAAGGGGTCCAGTCTGAAAAAGAGCTCTATCCTTCAGCTGCTGACTTCAGCATTTTGTCACAGCAGCCTGGAGAGCATGGCTAACACTGCCCACAAAGGGAAATAGGAGCCAAGGTCATCTTGCAGCATTGTCTCAGGACACTAGTGAGTTTTGGAAATAGTGAGTTTTGAAATTGGGCTCCTCTTAGCTTGGGCTTGATGGGAGTGTGTAAAGAGACAAGTAGCTGTCCCTAGGAAACCTCTATTAAAACATCGGTTTTAAATCCTCTTGATCATGGAAGAAGGAATCGTTTGCACAAGATGCTCATGCACGATCAAGTCCACACCAAGCTATTTCCTAATTTAGCCACTCAAAGCAGATAGAGTCATTTATATATTTTCAGAGCAGAAGAGACCTTTGTCATAAAGGCTCCCTGAGAACTGCACTAAATAATTCCAGCTTAGCTAGAGAACATGTTTTCAGAAGTCACCCAACAGGTGGGATTAGAACATTAGAGCGGTGCTGGTATCAAGGGGGAGTGATAAATGGGAACCAAAAACAGCAGTTCTCAGAAGCAGGGCAACTGAAGATAGGAGAGGGACTTTCAGCATATACCAACACCCAGGGCTATTCCTTATCATGTGCTTGAATCACAAGCTCAACAGGGCAAGCCCTGTAATCCTCTGAATTATGTGGGTACACTGCACCTGCTCATCAGTTAAGCAATAAACATGGCAAGTTATAATGGTGGGACCGGTATTTGTATATCAAGATACCCAGCTAGCAAAAAGGCAGAAGTGAAAAAGTCATTTAACACTTGATGCTCTGCCACAGAAGTCAGCTAGATCTCCAGAATGTCCTGTGAGCCTTGGGAACATTTATATAAACTCAGCCGTTGCTCTTCTCTACTGGAGGGTTGCACAAAGGTTAACAAGGCTGCCAAGGCAGCTTTCTCTCAGCCTCAAGCAGCTTTCTCTAAGCCCAAAGCCTTCGTAAGGGCCTGCGAGTAGCTCAACTTCGCCACAGCCAGAGCTCTGAGTAGGCTCTGCCATCTTCCAACAGCAGCACCTTCTCCTGAACCAGGCAGAGCCCAACGTGCCTCTTCCTCTTAGGTACTCCATCTCTTCCTTCTCTAAATCCAACAGGAAAAGCATGACTTATTTTTGGCCCTCTCATTCTCCTCTTTTCTTTTTCCATAGGTTACTTTTCTTCTCCATGCTGGCAGAACTTCTATCCCTTCATTTTACTCACCTTCTCCCTTCTGCTTCCCTCCCTTTCCCCCTCCCCCTGCTTTCTCTCCCTCTGCACTTTGTGAACTGCTGCTGCAGTGCTGAAGTCCAAAGTTCAGTAACTTGCTAAGCACACAGATAAATATGAACCTTGGAGAATTTACATTGCTCCAATGTAAACAGATAGCCAAGGGTCCCTTTATCAGCACTGGCTCAGGACAGTCGTGGGGGGTCTGAAGTGGCTCAATTTTGTATTTTGTTTTTTTTTTTTGGGGGGGGGCGTAAAGGCGGGAGGCTGTGCTGTGCCCACTCTGCTGACAGTCGGGTGCGTTACCTCAGGAACATGGTGTAGGGAAGCTGGAAGCGGGATAACCTGGAATTCAGATCCAAGGGACACCAGCCTGACGACCATGGTCTCGAAGCTGAGTCATCTTCAAGTGGAGCTGCTGGGAGCGCTGCTGGAGTCGGGGCTAACCAAGGAGACCCTGATTAAGGCACTGAGCGAAGTGGAACCCTACATGCTCCAGAGTGAAAGTCAGCGCGCCATCAATGCCCTCCAGACAGAGAAAGGGGAATCTTGTCCCGAAATCCCCAATCTCCCCAATGGAATGGGGGAATCCAGGTTATCGGAAGATGAAACCTCTGATGACGGGGAGGAATTTACCCCTCCGATAATGAAGGAGCTGGAAAACTTGAGCCCTGAGGAGGCTGCTCACCAGAAGGCTGTGGTGGAAAGACTATTACAGTAAGGCTCCTCTTTGCTGCTTTCTTGTATTCTCCCTCTAAATCTCTTTTCCTTACCCCTTCCGCTCAATGTTCCTGGTATTCACAATTGATCTAGTTGGAGAGACAGTCTTCAACCATGCCCAGACTAGCAGCTCTCCCAAAACATTCCCCCAATTCCTTACAGATGCTCAAATTTTCTCTTTTAATCTCACTTAAAATGCATAAAGGGAGCCACGGACCCTCTTTACATATTTGAAACGCTTATGTCATCTAGCTTGAGAACAGTCCGGGGCCTGTATAACTTACTTCTCTGACTAAATGCTAGTTTTTAAGATTTACATTTTTGTAGGATTCACAATTTCAGTCATCAAGGGATGAAAAAATAAAATATATATGGTCACTCTTAACTGGTATCATATTAGCCTATGAATTCATGGTAAATCAAAGTTGCAATGCTTTCCTGCTATTTTTAAGGAGATAAATATTTTTAATTTTACCATTTTTTGCTATAGATTATTGGTCAAAGACAAACCAAGGGAACTTGTTCTTGTCACTCCTGCGAGTGCAAAGTTCTCCTCACTTCACTGGAGATTTTTCTCGTAGAAAGAGCACAAATCAAATAGATGCAGAGGTTAAAACCTAGGCAGAACAAACTACGCTTCTACCATCCGCTGCCTGTCACAACTACAACAGAACACAAACAGCAACAATTACAGGCTTTACTGCCACACAATTTTGCCTTTGCATACAGGCATTTTTGAAATCACAAAACAGGCAGAGCTCCCTGAGCCAATAAGCCTTATAACAGACTCAGAGAAACATTCACCAAGATTCCTGTTTGGGATTCTCCCTGGGATACTATTCCTGTGGGCAAGCTAAGAGGTTTGCCCAAGCAAGGACCGGGTCCATCCCAAGCTATCTAGCACAACAGAAGCAGAAACTTGCCCATCTGTTTTGGGGGTGTGTATTTTGAGATCACAAGCTGACAGAAGACACAAGATGCAGCAATATCCTGCACTTAAAATCTTCACTAAAACTAAAACCCAGTTAGAGAATTTCTCAGGCTTTCTGGTCACTCCTCTTCATAAGCAAACAAAATTAATACAAAAGGTAACAACAAGAAGCAAACTTAAAATCCCACCACAAAGGCCAGAGCTAGAAAAACACTATGTCAAGAGCTTCAATTCACTGTAAATACTTAAGAGATGAAAGCTCCCTGGTAGACTGGGAGCTGATGACTCTGCAGTACCCAAGAGAGGTAAATTGACTGGATCAGCTCTTACCTGGGTGGGGAGAGCATTCCCAGCAATTCAGTCTTCTTTTTGGACCAGTAAGTCTCTTTCTCCTCTCGTCTTCCCCCCTTCCAGCTCTGTCACATCTTTTAGTCTCCTCTGTTCCCCTTACTTTTCTTCTCTCTTGTTCTTTTTCGCTATTCCCCTTTCTCTCCTCACTTTTGTCTCTGCTGCTAGACCTCCCATTTTGATGTCTTCCTGGCTAATTTTCCCTCTCCCTTCCACACTCGTTTCCTTCCCCTCATCCTTGTCTCCTTCTCGTCTCCCTGAGTCTGCGTACAGGTCTTGGGGTAGTTTGAGACCAGTGGCACCGGGCGGGCCCTGGCTAGTTACTAATTATCCAATGGCTTTATTATTTCTCTTTTGTCTTATAAATTTATAGATGAAAAGCCCCTGATAAGCTTTTTGATCATTAACTTCTGATCAGGTATCTCTCCACAAAGGCAGCCATGGAAGTTGAAGAGGAGCACCTGGCTTTGTCCCATTCTTTCTAATGAATGGGTGAAGCAGGACTAACATGCCATCCACTGTGATCTGAGAACAGACTCACAGACGGAAGGAATTCCTTCCTGTCACCTTCAATTCAGTGTGAAATCTGTCTTCTGACCCTCCCTGCCTTTCTGGGAACTTGCTACTGGTCTTTCCTGTGCTTATTACCAGCCTCAGCACAACACTTACCTCTCTTGCAAACCTGTAACATTAATGCTTTCCAATCAACAGCCTCCCATCTCTCTGCAGACAGTCAATTGAGCAGCAGTCCCCTTTTACAGAACAGGATTCTAGGATTTACCTAAAACATTAGGAGAGCAGAGAGAGGACTGGGCAAGAAGCAGCATCTTCTAAGCCTCGTACTAGGTCTTAATTGCAAAGCTTTGTTCTGAACTTCAAAACTTTATTTCGTCAGTCCCCAGTGTTACAGGATAGAGTAATTTACTTCTGCTGCTCAAGACAGTATCAAGGGGACCAAAAGTCCCAGTTTCAGCCAAAAAGTTAGAAGCACACTTACGAAGGAATATAATAGATCAAAATTATTCAAGATAAAGTGAAGATAGTAGGAAGTCTGTATCGTCAAGTTTCAAATTTCTGATCAAAGATATATATAAATGTATTTAAAACAATTGTATGTCTGGGAATCTATTCAAAGCATCTGAACCAGTATCAGGGTTTGGTAATATCTAAGTCGTTAACCTGTTAATAAACATCTTTTTGGTTTTAAGAACAAACCTTTCCATTAATATATGGCAAAAGGTAATGTCCTTAAAACAATATTGCAAATAATTACAGGAAAGGCAGAACAGTATATAGTGGAAATTACTGCCAGCAACAAATAAAAGGAAGGAAGGCAAGAACTAATCTCCAAGCCCAGGTATCCACAGTAGAACTTTAACGCTTGCAAAGCTATTTCAGCATCCACACGAGGATTTCAAATCTAGAAACCTGATGGAGGCACTTCTGCCTTTAGATAGAAGCTTCTTTGGCCTAACAATTCCTGGTCTAACACTGTAAACCACATTTGAACAGAAAGATTGACTTGTGGGCAGCTACAAGCGATAGAAGAAAGTCTTTGTGGTAAGTGCAGGCATTGCTCATTAAGTAGTATCAGGAAAGAAACCATTGCTAGGCTTACCAGGTGGTGGAAAGTAAGAGTTATGGCATCAAGACACCAAATATGTCCTCACAGGACCACTGAAGTTGAAGCCACAGTTTCAGAACCACTAAGCACAGATGAGCAAAACAGGATGTAGACAAGAGACATCCACACAACGGGGTGAACCTATGGGCATTTATTACATTTTGTCCCTGCAGAGAACAGCTGACAGAGGAAGTTCATACAAAGGCTTCTCTAGTGAGGAATTAATATTCTATTTCATCCCTAAATCTGTCTCACTGATCTTCCATAAATTTGCAATTTGAATAACAACATTCTTTCTAAATCACTCTACACAAAGAACTGCATCTATGGTAAAGAATAAACAACTCACTAGTAAGGTGGAGCTGTGTGGAGTAATTATCAGGTATTACCTAGAGTAGAAGGCAAGAAAGAAGCTACCTTGGGAGAAGGGACAGATTGTACTACTACATGTACAGCAAATAGAGAGGTATAGCAACAATTCACCTGTAGGGCAAGGGGTAAAATTCCATTAGGAAAGAGAGCAATGTAGATAAGCGACAGATTTCCCCTGGAGGCAGGGATAAAAGCTTATTTTCCACAAGGGAAAAAGAAAACAAAGATGTGATGATAAAGCGTCAATCTTTTCCCCATTGACAGTGCGTCTTAGAATGGCTCTAGCTGGGGAATCTGGAGATGAAGCTGCCACACCCCTTTCATTTCCACATATAAACCAAGATGAGGCAAACCAGGCCAAGTTCAATAGAAAGGAACCCTGCCGGATGGTCTTACCTTCCCTGCTCTCTGCCTAGCCCGGCTCCAGTCTGTCCACTGACATCAGTGAGGGTTGTCTGGCAGGCTCCAGAGGAAAGGGCCAGAGGATGGTCCCGAGAACTTCCCGGCTCTGAACCTCTGCTTAAGTGAGGTCTGGTCCAAAGCAGAAATTCAGAACCTACCTCGAGGAAAGAAAGGATTCTCTTACCTGAGGATCCGAGAACAGAAAAGAAGGAAAGAAGGAAAAAAAAATGAGGAAGAGGAGGGGAAAGAAAGGAACAAAAGACAGAAAAGTCAGTAATAGTGAAGGAAGGAGAAGGTCCCCTGAATGTTACATCTCCAGCTCTCTGGAATGGGTTTTCTTTAATGCTAACAACTTGATATTTACTTTCCATTTAAATTTGAGATGTTGCTATAAATTATCAACCAGCCTCTTGTTCCCTTTGAGTTTATAACTAACTACCTGGGTTACTTATTGTTCAGGTAACAAAAGGGAGGTGAAAACGCCCTTAAAAAGTGACCTCAGAACTAAGAAAATGGGAAGCTGGAATGCAGAGAGGACCCAGGCCCCTGTGGCTGGGATGAGTCAGGGAGAGGGGCTATGCTCAGAGGGCGAGATGAAGCTGACAGCAGGACAGCAAGACTTAGGAAGAAGGAAGTAAAAACTACGTGAGAAGAATCTGCAGGCAGAAATTAGACCTGGGAGAACAAGAGAGGAGTGGGGAAACAGCTTGCATCTGAGAAGAAAGAAAAGATAAAAAACAGAAGAGGCTTGCAGAGAAAAGAGAGTTTGAGAAAGGCATTCTCATTCCTACAGTTCTAACTCAGGAACTGAGATTTTAGTGCACCTACAGCCAGGAAAACTAGGTTTAGAGTGAAATCCTACCCTCCGACTGTCAACTAGTCTTACCACCAGTGAAGGTTTCGCTTTATGGTGTCTTAGACAACGATAAAGACATGGAACTAGGTGTTTGGGCAATGGTTCATGTGAGATTCAGCTGACCAACTGCCACCACTTGTTCTGTGATGTAGCCTAGGGCCAAAAAAAAATTGCTGTATTGATATTACAGCCTGTGTTTTGACAGCATACAGAGTAGCTTGGATTTCATACAACTGTCCTATGAAATCATACAGGGCTAAGACTCCCCTGCAGTATTTTACCTCACAGAACTCTTTCTGCTTTGTCTCAAAACAAAAGAAAAATACACAAGGCTTTGAAGTACTGTAAAAAGAGACTCACAGGTTCTTCCTGCTTTATTCCTATCTCAAAGAAGTAAGGAAGACAGAAGGAAACTCCTTGTCAGAGGAGATAGAAGGTGATCAGGGTGCAGGAAGGAAATCAATTTGTAACAGAGGTTCCCATCGGTAATAACAGTCCCTCCTCCCCCCATCTGAACCAGAGCTCAAATCTAAGAGATCAGAGATTCCAAGTCTGAGCCTTTTCTCCTTTGTACAGGAACTCGTGTAACAAATTCAGGGTACATGTGCTGGCTAGACTATCACAAATACAGAGGGAAGAGATTGATCCTTGGTTTGGATGGTAAGAGAAGAAAAAGACACTGAGAAAGGGAAAGCTTTCGTAAGTTCAGCCCAACTTGAGGCTTCTGAAAGACAAAGATGGTTAAGGGAAGAGGCTAGAAGATAGAAGCCTCTATAGCAACTGTACCATCACAGAAGAGAAGCAAATGGTTCTATTTTAAGAAAACAGAGTCTTCAGAGAGCTATAACTGACACTGCTTCTGTCATACTTTAACTGCAGCAGAGCTTGTTCCTTGGACTATCCAGCCACCAGGAAAGAGACTGTGCGGGGAACAGAGATAAGGGTGTTTGCACTGAGAGAACAGGTGTGGACTTTGTCCTCCTTATCACTTTGCAGCCTCCGGCAACTTACTGAGTCAACAAAGCCATGAATAGTACAGCTGTTGCCTGTTGCTTAGACCTGTGCGCTCTTGCAACAGTTTCTCCATAATCGTAGGTACATTTTTCCCCTGCTGTTACTCCTTTGATGCTGGTGTTGGATGCGACACCACTGTATTTCTACAGCATGCGAACCACTTCCACCGGAGATTTCACAGACGATACACAGCAGGATGCTCTTTGTTAAAAACTAAACCAGAATCTTTTCCATAGAGAGCCTCCTGCACTCTTTGGTTCTAGACTTCATGGTTTCACGTCTATCTTTATTGTAATTTTCAGTGCTAGTGAAATTGATACACACAAAGAAGTCACAAAGTCATGTTTTCTCTATTTCCCTTAGGAACTGCCGTGGATACTCTAACAGGTGATCTTAACAATCAGAGATTCACAGTCATTATAAAATCCCAAATCAGATTAGTGTCAAGTTTTGTGAATAGGTCTCAAGTAGGTCTGTCTATTCCTTCAGCTGTTACCCCAAAGGAAGGTGGCAATAAGAGGAATTAATAGGTTGCCTGCTCTTCTGTAAAGCACATAGAAGTTTGAGCAGGTCTAGATGTGAATCAGTGGAATTGCACAACATAGCTGATGTGCAAGACCATAACCCTGGATGGCTTGGTGTACATATGCGTACAGAGCTGTTGTGTGTCGCTGTGATGAAAGCCTGTTCTCGTTTCCTGCACCACTGCACAGGATCTCCTCCTTGACAAGATTCAGAGCATGAGCTAGGTTCAGCCTAATGTCACAATGAATCTGTCCAGGAAAATGAAGTACATTTACTCCAGCGCCTATGCCTTAAAGAAGGAGGATAGAGAAGAAAAGGTACATGGAGAATGGCACAGAGCCAAAATTGAACAAGGTTCAGGACACCAAGGAATACCTTTCCCTTATTCAGCCAGTTAACGCTCTTGCCTCACCACATGTAGTGGTGATTGCTAATGTGCAGGGTGTGCCTCAGGAAGCTCCAGTGCACATCCGTGGCATCCAAGTCTGCTGAGCACTGGCATTACAGACAGTTCTCCTGAGGAGTGTTTTCTGCTCCTTCTAGAGAGGACCCCTGGCGGGTAGCGAAGATGGTCAAATCCTACCTCCAGCAGCACAACATCCCTCAGCGCGAGGTGGTGGACACTACTGGTCTGAACCAATCTCACCTCTCACAGCACCTCAACAAGGGCACTCCCATGAAGACCCAAAAAAGGGCAGCCCTCTACACCTGGTACGTCCGCAAGCAGCGAGAGGTGGCCCAGCGTAAGTACGGCAACAATTGTTCTGTCTCTAACTCTATAAAAGCCTGTGCTCTCCCTTGCTAATCCTTGCTCCCAGTTTCTATCAAGGAGAAGCCACTTTTGGCAGGAAGCTTAGAGAAGTCCATGTCAGTATTCAGTAAGGTGAACCAAACTGTACATGGAAAAACACCCCCTCATGAAGCAGCCTGCACTTATCCTGCACCACAACCCTCATTTGGCTAAAGAGAAGCAACCTAACGTTATCCATTTGCAATTATCATTTGAAACGCATCCTCAGATTAAAACAGTGTAAGCAGACATAGACAAAATTTCTGCCAGAGAACGAGGCTTTTGCAGTTTCAGCTAAAGCAAAAGTTCCCCTAGCAGCAAAAAGCTGCATGCTGCTGTACTTGCTGCAACAAAGCACTGTTGGCTGTCACCTCGTGTGCTCTAAGACCTCTCTTTATGGGCACCCATTGGGAACCCATCCCTGCAGCATGCACTTCTGTATTCCAAAAGTTTGCCTGGAATTGGTCATAGTTAATTTTGTATTGATGGGTTACAAGTAAAATGGGACATTTGGCCTTTAGATTGTTGTGGAGAAAAGGACTCCAGTCATACTTACTCTGAAGTCTCCTGCATCGGCTTTCACTTCTCCAAGGTGTGAGCAAAGATAAAATCCATGCAGAAAATGACAGGCAGCCTGTCATTTTTGCTTCCCAAAGGCAAATTCCTTTGCCCTCTTGTGCCTGCAGAATTCACGCATGCTGGCCAGGGTATCTTGACAGAGGAGCCCATGGGAGACGATCTGCCCACCAAGAAGGGACGAAGAAACCGCTTTAAGTGGGGCCCTGCCTCACAACAGATCCTGTTCCAAGCCTACGAGAGACAGAAAAACCCCAGCAAAGAAGAGAGAGAGGCACTGGTGGAAGAGTGCAACAGGTAAAGTTGGGTGTCTGGCTTTGAGGAGGGGCAGAGCAGGGTCTCTCTGCATTCTTGGTATGCTAGAGCTCGTGAGAGGCAAAATAATGGCACAGCAGTGGATGTCACCATTGCCACCAGCCACACTTGAATGAAATGCCACTGCTGAACATCGCCTCTTCACACAGGATCCAGTAATGCCACACGTCTTGCTACACCTTGCAGGATCCTTCCACATGGTGTGCAAGACCACAGTCACTTTGGGGCTGTGCACTTTACTCCGTGTCTTTGACTAAGGTGAGCTCAGCAAGACTCCTTTTGTGCTTTCTCCTAACAGAGCAGAGTGTATTCAGAGAGGAGTTTCCCCATCCCAGGCCCAGGGCCTGGGCTCAAACCTGGTGACTGAGGTGCGAGTTTACAACTGGTTTGCCAATCGCAGGAAGGAGGAGGCTTTCCGGCACAAGCTGGCCATGGACACCTTCAGCGGGCCACAGCCCACCTCTGCTCCCCCTCTAACTCCTCACAACTCGTCCTCCCTCCAGCCACCATCCGCTCTCTCACCCAGCAAAGTTCATGGTAAGAAACAAGCAGAAGGAGATTTGAAAGAGACAGTCAAACCTGTCCAAATTCAGTCACTAAAACTTACTTTTTCAGAAGTGAATTCACAGATAGAAAAAGCATGATATAAGGAAAGAGCGTAGAGATCATGTCTCCAAGTGGCTAGAAAAGCCAGGGTGACATTGAATTCAGTAACAAAACTTTCAGCCAGATCTCCTCACTTACTCTTTGACATTCTGCACTCCCTCCCGACTGGCAGACAGTAATCCCCTTTCAAGAAGTTATCCACTGGGCTGCCACCACAGGTTCATTCTGTATCTTTTCACTCTTGTGCGTGCCTATTGCTCTCTCCAATACGTATCAGCACCATTACGCACTGTGATTAAGTTTTCAGGCATCAGGAAAGGTCATTCTACACCCTAGAACGACAGAGCTTCTTCAGCTTCATAGGCCAGAGGTGGTAAACTGCTCTCACTCTGGGAAGAGATGATCTTGCTGAGACTCCTCTCTACACCTGCATCCCAGGAGGGGGCTTCCAGTGCACCCTGCTTGCTCCCTGCAGGGCACACAGCCATACCTTAAAGTCGGGATCAGAGGAAGGAGCTAGGCCAAGTTACAGAGGAGAGCCAGGGCAAACTGGTAAAAATGCCTGTTCTTGTTCCCCTACCACCTACCTTGTCTCTACTCTAAACACTGAAGTTAAGTGCCCACAAAGGAAACTGAATTTAGCACTTGCCAAAGTTGCTTCATTTCTCACTTCTGATGACCAGTTTATCAAAGTTTCTCCATTTCTCACTTTTGATGACCGGTTTCCCCCCTGTTGTGATGCAGGAGTGAGGTACAACCAGCAGCCAGCCAGCGAGGCCGAGTCCTCCAGCAGCAACCACCATGGGAACAACTCCATGGTGACCACCCAAACCATCCTGCACCAGGTTTCTCCCCCTGGCCTGGAGCCCAGCCAGAACCTACTGAGCACAGACACTAAGCTGGTAAGTGACATACACTGAAGCACTGCTGTCTAGACAATGTCAGGTCCTCTGCCAGTGGTCACAATCTGGACTACTCAGAAACAGTATTTCCTCAAATACTCTTAAAGCCACCTTCTTACAGATAAGGGTCAGAGCCACTTTGCACTGGCTGTGTAATATGGTCATTCTTGGGATACCTGTGACTGATGGGAAGGGTGAGCATTAGGACATGAAAGCAAGAACCACAGCCATTTCCCTAAGATTAATAAAAAAAAGTCTGTCCTGGCAAAAAAATAAAAAATAAGAACACAGCTCAAGGTATGACATGATTTCCCTCCTCCCAGGAGACTCTTTTCTCTTCTCCTTTCCCCACTGACACTCTCTCATCATCTCCATCTGTCATTTGAACTCTACACATCTCAGGATAGTTGATCAGACACCACTGAGATTAACGGACCAGAGACCAGTTACTTGCCTGTAAAAATTAAGCCCAACAGCCTGTTCGCAGCACACACCATTGAGACACCGGATATCTACATTGCAGCAACCTACCTTCTCAAAGCAAATTTCCTTCTGAGATTTTTTTGTTTCAGATTACACTTCCTTCCACATAACTAACAATTAAGCATTAGGACTACATGACGGGCCATCTTCAGTTTGCACATGTTCCCTTCCCTATAGGAAATCAGTTGGCAGCAGTTGCACATACTGGCCTGAGGCAAAGCTAAGTTCATTATAAATGAGTATGATTTAAATCTCTGCAGTCACTCACTCACTTTGCTGGTTTTCTCGTCTCTCCCTGAAGAAAAAAAAATGTTTTCATGAGGTGCTGAACATCTTCTTCTAAAGCTGTCTTCTAGAACTGCTATCAAGATGATTTGTCCCACTGTTTAACCTGTTAGCGCTTGCTCTTCCTAAAGAGTCCTTATAGATTTTTTTCTGATGGGAGAAAAAAAGTAGTATAAATGACAATTTTCTTTATCGGCTGAATTATTAGAATGATATTTTGCTTTTCCACAGTACTTCAACTACAGATCTCTAAAGGGTCTTGCAAATTCAAAACCCTGTTAGAGCATGGACAGGGGTGATGTGGTTCATTTCAGGGGCTGAGAAAACAGTTATTAAATTTCTTGGTGACTCAAGGTCACAAACTAAATCAGAAAGACATCTAAGCATAGAATATGTTCTACCCAATAGATATGCTTCATCCCTAAGAACAGGGAACTGTCAGTTAATGTGGCCTGAAGAAAATACGTGGAAAGAGATAAAGAATTTTTTCAGCAACCCCCTTAAGGTCTCAGTCTGAAAACTCACTGGCCACAAAAGACTTGCTGAGAGAAAGGGAAAGTACAGGCATTTCTCAGAGGAAAGGCTGATGAAAGAGAGAGGAACTCCTGGATTCTGTACTGAGCTTCACAGCTAGAATTATCATATAAAATTACCTGAGCCTCTTAATTTCTCTGGGCATCATCTTCTACCCTAAGCTGTAAAGCACAGGATAAACCTACCCTACAGAGTGCAGTTGGACTGACCTCATTCACGTGTGTACAGCCCTTCTGAGCCCTTAAGTATGAAAAAAATAAAACAGAGCAAGGATTTACTCTTATTAATTCATCAGTTGACCTTTCATAGTTAACTGATGAGTATGAGAAAACAGGAAAACTGCAGACAAGCAAGCATGAAGTCCTTCTAGTTAGCAAGGGGCCAAGGGCGGGCAGGCAGGCAGTGTATCACAGCCCTGGGACTCGCCAACTCAACCTGCTGCAGGTGGCTTTTTCACAGTCCTCCTTCCACACAGATCTCAGCTTCTGGAGGAACTCTCCCCCCTGTCAGCACCCTGACCGCCTTGCACAGCCTGGAGCAAAATCCACACGCACTGAGCCAGCAAACTCAGAACCTGATCATGGCATCACTGCCCGGTGTTATGGCGATCGGAGCTGGCGAGACCTCATCCCTAGCGCCAGCGTTCACCAACACAGGTGCCTCCACCCTCGTGATAGGTGAGTAGTGTACTCAGCTGTTTGTTTTCTGGAATGACTGCTTATCAGGATTCAGATAGGGAGCTGCGTGTAATTGTCAGCATTACTTCCCTGCTTTCAGGGACAAAAGCACTAATTTGGCAGTGATAGGTACCCGGGGAAATTGCTACAAACACTAACGATCTTCAACTGCACTACTTACAAGTACCCATGTAATTAAGGGGCAGATGTTCCTTATTCATATTAGAATTCGGTTACACAGAAACCCAAGTCTTGAGAGCACGGGACTCTTGCAATCTATTCCCATGCCAATGTTTTGTCCTACTCCTGTGCATCTTCCAAAGATAAACATAATACCTCCTTAAAACTATGAAAATTGAAACATGTTCCTAGTGCTTGAAAGACAAAACATCCTGCTCTATTTCTTGTAAAAAGCAGCATATGCCTTTGGAACCTACAGCAGTAAAAACATTTCTTTACTTTGACAGCTTTTCTGGACTTAAGATACTACTTTTCATTCCAGGACTAGTCTACTGCCAAAACGCATTTCATTAGATAAAGGAAAATAAAATGTATACTCTTCTTATACCTTCTTCCCAGGAAGAAAGCAGTCCTATTTGTTCCATGGTGACAACTGTGAGCTAATTTCCATTTCCTCATTTATGTCTAAGATTATGACATTGTTTATAATTCTGTGCAAGCAAAAAAAAAAAAAGAAATAGGAGGAAAAAAGATTCCCAGAGCATTACCACTGTCTCAGTGCTAGAGAGACTTGGTGACTTACACAAATAGGGTCCGGAGAGAAGTGAGTACTGATGTGTGATACCTCCTACCTCTTTCTCACTGGTCCAAGTTCCAAAATTTGGCAGCCCAAACAAAATGAGTTTAATCTCCATTTCACATGGCTGGACAACTACAGCATAGTAATCTCTGTTGCCAACAACTTCATAACAAAAAGGAATAAAGGAATGAGCTGGACACCGAGATGTAGCTCTGAGCTCCTTTCTGAGTGAGGACTCTCCAGCAGAGCTTTACACGGGGCTATCACTAAACTGGCAAGTGATCTAGACTGCTACAAAGGGATGCACCCCAGGAGCAAACACGGGAAGTCAGAGGGGGTTTTATGGTACCTGTGTGCATTACAGGTTTTGCACAGCCCCACTTCATTTTCACAGGCATGAGATCTACTCATAATCACGGCTTACCAACTTATTTCCTGAAAAGCAGGATCTGAACTCGCCCTGCTACAACAGACCTGCCACAACCACGATTTCAGAGGCCCTGCTGCAGAGCAGCCACTCCTCCCATGGCGTTAGACACCGCTGACAGCAGTCCTTGTTTTTCAGGCCTGGCTTCAACCCAGCCCCAGAGCGTTCCCGTGATAAACAGCATGGGGAGCAGCCTCACCACCCTGCAGCCTGTCCAGTTCTCCCAGCAGCTGCACCCGTCCTACCAGCAGCCCCTCATGCAGCAGGTCCAGAGCCACATAAACCAGAGCCCCTTCATGGCTACCATGGCCCAGATACAGAACCCTCACGGTAAGAGCGTGAACTTGTTTGCTCAAACAAAACAAACAAAAGGCTCTGTTCTGGAGCATTTGCAGGTTCTGAAACATAACTGCCATCATTATCAAACTGTTTTTCCTCCTGCATTCACCTCCCTGTCCCTCCACTCCCACTGGTTCACAGACAGGCAGCAGGAAGAAAAAGCTCAGCCACGCTAATGTCACACACAGCTCCAGCACCCACATGATCTTGTTTTCTTTCGTGCACAGCTCTCTACGGCCCCAAGTCCGAGGTGGCCCAGTACACACATACAGGCCTCTTACCACAAACCATGGTGATAACAGACACCGCCAACCTCAGCGCCCTGACTAACCTGACACCAACTAAACAGGTAACAGCCTCTAGCACATTTGTTTGTTCCCCGCCTTACAAATACACCTGCAGGGAGCCCCTCGCTTGTCAAAGAGTTTTTGGGTGTGTGGTCTATGCCATCCCAGCAGAACAACCTCTCATCTCCTTGCCTCACTGGTAGCGGCTGCAATACTGGAGGCATTAAAGCAAACCGGTCACTGCATCATCAAGGAGAATTTAATCTCCTTGGAAACAGCACCTGCTCGCTCCTTCTAATACTCTTCCTGTGTGCCTGTTAGCAGGGATGCAGAAACCAGGCACCGCTAACTTTCTTTCCTCTAGGCGTTCACATCTGACTCAGAAACCCACACAGAGTCTGGGATGCACACACCGGTATCACAGGCACCGACGATACATTTACAGAACCAAGACACAACCATCCAGCACCTTCAACCTGGCCCTCGCCTCACCTCAAGCCCTGCTGGTAAGAAGAGCAGCCACTACTACCTTAAACCCCATATTACCTAGTTGCTCTTGCCAATGCTGTAAAACCCAGTCCGAAAATGGCACCTGGGGCTCAGCATTCTCTATGAGGGCTCTCCCACTGTCTTGGGGAGGGACGGGCGTTGCTGAAAAGGTGGTACAAGGAAATGCTTTTTAGCGCAGTCTGTGCAAGCTGTATAAGGCCAGACTGTGGAAATGGGACCCTTCTTCAGAACTGAGAGAGGAAAATAACCTTATAAAGCCTGGCAAAAACAATGTCCATGCATAGCCAGTCCTGCAGGTAGTTTTCAGGGCTGGAAAGGTCAATTCTCTCTCATTAAGAGACTCCAGTCAGATCTTTTCTCCCTAAGAGAAGACATTAACTAGGACATTAACAACCAAGCAGAATCCCCAAGTCTGAACTCCCTGAGAGCTGCCTCCCACAATGCTTTCAAGCTAGCTCGGGACTTGAGCTAGGTATATAATGGCACACTAAATAGAAAAAGTAATTATGCCACTATGCCAGGAGATTTTAGTTGTGCTGGAAACGTGGGCACACATGAGAAAGACTGCAGTGAGAATTCGTACTTATGCCTGTGCTTTTAACAGTGTCCTCCAGCAGCCTGGTGCTGTACCAGAGCTCTGACTCCACCAACAGCCACAGTCAGCTGCTGCCGTCCTCTCACAATGTCATCGAGACCTTCATCTCCACGCAGATGGCCTCCTCCACTCAGTAACCGACAACCAGCTCACGGGGGACTGCCACGACCAACACGCAAGGTGCAACTCCAACTGCGTTTGCCATCTGTCACCACTGCCTTCCGCAGGAAGACAAGGCTGCGGTCCGCCGACCTCCAGCCCCCACGCCTCATACAAACCCCTCATTCGGCTGCCTCCAGGGGAGAAGGCAGCGCAGGCTCAGAGCAGGAGCTATGGAACAGTGACGCTGGCACTGCTAGAACCCACTGCACCCCCACCAAACCCCACCCCACAAGCCAGCCTAGAACGACCAGACATCTCGTGGCTGCCGAAGGAGTCCTATTAAGATAGGGATCTGACTGGGATATGGCAAAAACACTGGGGCGTGGATGGGACTTTCATCCCGCTCAGCCTTCACGAGGCTGGGCCTGTACAAGCCTGCCAACACCAAACCAAGCCACACAGAAAAGAGCAAAACTGAGCTGCCAAAAAAGGAACACCACCTTTAGAACGCTCACCTCCTGTGCTGTAAAGAAACACAGGTGGGAATTACGAGAAATTGTTTAATCCTGGAGGCAAGAATGAGAACCTGGCTTCCAACTTTGCAATGAAAATCACCCAGAAACTGAATCAGGAATGGCTGGGCAAGAGCCTGTCAGTACAAGCTGTGGTCACAACCTGTGACTACAAGCCACAAATCCTTTAGTTAACTACAAATCCCAAGCAGTCCCAGCTCAAAATGACCTATTCTAAAATCATACTATCCCAGTAGAAATGGCTTGGTTATTTTTTGATATAGCTCTGCTTTGTTTTAAATGCAGAAATTAAAGTTTAACAGCAGCAAGGAGATTCCAGCTCTCTACGTTAACCACACGGACATCTTGCATGTCTTGCTCAACAACCACGGGGGCGTCATTCTCCACAGGTTCCTGATAATGTACAACATCTCGGGGGGGGGGGGTTCCCATGTTCCACAAGCAGCAGTAGTTCTTTCAGTTGTTCTCTATAAAGATGCCAACTTGGATAAATTTTACAAAATTGTTCTTTCTTAGCTTCCTTGTAGGCTAGATTCTATAGATCTTGATAGGTAAATAATTTCCCTGGAGTCTAAGGGTCTTGCTTGCACTAAGTGGAGGCTTTTAGCCCTAAAGATCTGCTTATATAAATAATTAGAAGAGGAACTACATCGTCTGTATTTACTCTGAACCTTTACATCACTGATACGTCATTAGCCAGACATGAGAAAAGCCCCGATCAACATGCTCCTGCCACTGTGACAGGAACAGAGCTATTCTTTCTGCTGTGAAAGGGACAAAACTCCTTGACAATAAAATATGCCCAAGACTAATAACAGATTAAGATATAAGGAAGAATTAAAAAAAAAAAAGAAAATGCCCAGCAGTGAACTCTTCAGATATCATATCTGGAAATTTCAATATTGCAGATGTCCATTAGAGTTTCTATTGACAAGAGCTTCCTCTTGATACTGTCAAGCATCAGAAATTAATGTCAGTAATTAGATTCCCTGAGGAACTTTATCCTAGAATGGCTTCCTAGCCTCCTATGTGCATTACTTGCAAATACATTGTGTCAGAAAAAAAAAAATCATCATAAAACAAGGCAAAAATAATGTTTAGACCGCTATATATTTGAAATCCCAAGGTGCTAGCTTCGGTATACTGAAAATTTAACTGGCCATAATTTTTTTTGTCACATTCATTTTGTTTACAAGCCAATTTTCTACTCAGTGTCTCCATTTTTTGGATACCAACTGTGTTTTCTTGAGTGAAATACAGCAAGGATTTTACAGTAGCAAAGCAAGCACCTTTGGTTTTCCCATGCTCAAAGAAAAACAGTTCACTATTTTGACTTCTCTTGCCTGGCTTTTAGGTCTTCTGACTAAGGGCAATGAGTTACTTACTGAAACCCAGCAGTCCTAAAACCAGAAGCCAAATATTTATCCAAATAACAGGTTGCTTCCTGAAATACTGGAGCTGAAATATAAACAGATTAAGAACCATACTGAAAACTACCAAAGCGCACTGTAGTTCAGAGACAACAGTCATAGTCAACCAAAATAAGGTCCGAAATACAGTGACTAAGATTTAAGTTCTTCCTGTAGCAATTTCATAGCATTGATCAGCAACCAACTGAAAAGCCATCTTCAGCCATATTTCTCTCTGCTGAGGGAGCCATTTGAATACAAGAAAAAAAAAAAAGCTGCCAAATTAAGTAAGACTAACAGTGTAGTAGGATTTAATAAAAAAATGCCATAGAAA
Organism: Anser anser; assembly: GCF_964211835.1. Taxonomy (NCBI): domain Eukaryota; kingdom Metazoa; phylum Chordata; class Aves; order Anseriformes; family Anatidae; genus Anser; species Anser anser. Next base: position 11,264,317 of record NC_139739.1, on the reverse strand, counting down.
ACACTCTATATGAAAAGATATTTCAAAGGACACAACTTGAACAGAACTACCTATTTGTAACGATCCCAAAATAAGCTCTCTGCACACCCTTTGTTTATATGCAGGAGCCCTGAAGAGGTGCAGACTACAGAGGGATTAGTAACATGGCAGGTTTCAACAGCAGATTGTTATGATGATCACAAGGGGAAAAGAAAATAAGGGGGCCCTGACATCTGCCAGGATGCTTTTGATATATGAGTCTGCCACAGGCCAGAGCTATTCTTAGTAGGCATCTAGGAGCAAGTAAAGAGGAGCTGATCACCTGTTGCCATGTAAACCAAATTCAATTCATCATATACTCTCTCCATGACACAAGATTTGGCTTCAGGACATGAAAGAACAGATCAGGAGGGATACAGCTATGGTTATATCCCTCTGCCACACTAGTCTGTGTGCAGTACTTAATCCTTTTGCGCTGGGTCTGCGTAAGCAGCAGCATAGGTAAACACTGCACTAGAACAATGTTCCCTTTCGCAAGGGATGCCAACAACATAGGAGTTCACTTAATTAGACTCTCAAGCCACTGAGCTTTTTGAACAAAAACTCTGTCAATTAGTTTTCTCTCATCTACAGCAACTCTTAGTTTTTATTTTCTGCATTCTTCATCACAATCACCTGTCATTTGCAGAGCAAAACCTTCATTCGCTTTTTTTCTTCTTCTTTTTCTTCTTCTTCACAGCTCCTGGCAACACTGTGTTCTCTGTATGATTGCTGTCTTGTCTCTTATGCTGCCCATTTGCAGACAACTGCGGCAAATCTTTGCTGACCTGGTCACACTCTGCTGAGTCTATTAATTTCTTTCCAGTCTTGTTCTCTCCCTTAATTTTCTTTTTCTTCTTTTTCTTCTGGCTGTGCTCTACATAACCCTGACTTGGATTCTGGCTGGAATCCTGGGACAGCGCAGGAAAAGTGCTTTGCTTCAAAATGTCTGCAGCTGACACAGCAGCCTCCTGGTACCTTTGCCACTCTTGATCACTGTCCAGGTCACTGGAAAGGCAATAAAAGGGAAGGAAATTATGTTACATGCTTGCCTCGAATCAATCCAACACACAGACAGCAGAGTAATCTAAGACCAGACCACCTGGTAAACATCCAGTGGCTCCAGGATTCCAGTATCCACAGTTAGCATTTAAATAGTTTGTACCTCCCACAAAAGTTTCTAGTTCCCCAGCATTAAAAAAGAAACAGAAGAAGTCTGCTATACTCAAATATCAGAGTCATAGAAAACATATTGCTCGAGCAAAACACAGCTTCCTGTTCCATGCGGGAGTCCCAGATGCTTCTGAAATGTGGATTAGAAAAGTACTTCGGTGTGAAGCAGCTGACAGCACCTCACCTGGAGCTAGATGGCTGTCTCCTCCTTGAGGCTCGGCTACACTCTGATTTCTCACAGTCTCCTGGGACAGAGGAGGAGAAGAGGCGAAAACCTAAAATATTCATTTAGAAAGGAATTTTAGCTGAGATAAAAAAAAATGAGAGCAACCAACAGTAATCTCACTAGGAAGCCTCACTGCTGATAATGGAGGGCTTTACAGAAATTATTTGGGACTAACAGTCTGTGAGGACTTAGGGCACAGCAATCAGAACAAAGTAACAGCCCCCACTGGTGCTAACAAAATCTTCTACCGCAAGTGCTCTTTAGGCAGCTGCATGTACAACTGGCACTGGACAGGATCCATCCCACTCGTCATCATTTAACTAACCAGATCACAAAAGAACCACGAGGTCTGTGACTAGAACTCACCATCATCTCCACCGTCAGGCTGCTGCACACAAGTTTGTGAAGGTCCTGATGAATCCTTCAAGACAGTGATGAAACTGAACAGAAAACACCAGTCAGATCTTACACACTTAGATCTTCATTTCGTACAGACTGAACTAACATTGGGTGGGTATTTCTAGGAAACAAGCCTAGAGGAAGATTTTTTTACTTACTTTTTCCTCAGTATTTCAATTCTCTGCTCTCAAAACAGACTATGCCTTCTCTCCTTAGCAACACATGCCACAAGAATGACTTCACATTTCTGAAAGCCTACTTTAAACTCCAGGAATTCTAGTTCTCAGGGCAATAGTTACACACATAATAAAGACAGCAGCAGCCCAGTCAGATGCACATGGCCAGCACAACCCTGAAAGGAGTATTGCTTTAAGCCACAAAAACAAAGTGAAGATTCTTGTGCTGGCCTTTAAATGACCAAAGTGCTAAGGCAGACAAATTGTGCTTTTTCCTCCCACAACATATTTACCGCAGAAGCAAATGGAGACTGGTGGTGCTGCAGAGGTAAGTCTTTAACAGGGGGACACAACAGATGGGCCAGGTTAGAATACTGGAAGTTTGCATTAAATACAGGAATGAAAGAAATGAGAAGAGAAACAGCTTCCCCTCCATATCCAGGTTACGCTCTGATCTTTAATTTTTTACTTTTAGCAAACAGAAGTGTCTCTGTACTTTACCCACAGAACAAGCTTTCTAAGTATCACATGCCAATACCTGTCCAGCATTGCTCCCAGTTTCTTTGCAACATGTGCTCTGAACTCCGGTGTGGTCTGTAGCTCATTTCCATCCTCATCGTGACCATTCACCTCACGCCTGTTTAAAATAAGAATAGATTATCTCTTCCAAGGGCAATAACACCCAGTGCTCTCACCCAAACAGGAGATAAGGGACTGTAAAGTCTCCCACTCTGTAGGAACTAATTTATACTTAGTCGCTAGGCAAGACTGTTAAGAAAGGTGGAAAATAGCTCAACAGTAACAGTTCAGTTCCCAAGACTAAATTTCACGTTATTTAGCTCTGACAGTTGGTAATTGAATGATTCTGTCATTGAAATGGCCTACAAAATAGCCTATAAATAGCCTACAAAAGCAAACAAATGATGTCAGGACATCCGTTCTCTAGTACGTGCTTCCTGTGTACGCTGATACAATTCACGTAAATCTTGTCCCGAGAAAGGATTTTACTAAGTTGCCTGGCTGACAGCTTTCAAAACTGAGGCTACAGAAATGCTGCAAACTTAGACAGGCCAGCATCACCTCCATTGCAAGGTTCCTAACTTAGGCGCTGCTTTCCCAGCTTACAAATGATTGGCTTTGCAATTGCAATATGCCAATGAAATATTGGCATATTTAAATATGCCTTTAATATGCCTTCCTACATATAACCCTCTATTTTAAATTTTATTAAATAGTTACAAGTAAATATTAATTCCTTAATAGGACATCTCTGACAAATTGAACTAATGCTATAACTGTCAGCATTTAATTGTTTTCAAATTCTATATTGCCTTGCTATGAGAGGGGTGAAAAACATACTCTTAAAAGAGCTATCAGCTTAAAAAAAACATTTAAGCACCATTCCAGATTACAGTTGTACCAATTCCTGTGACAAAGTAGAATCTTCCAGTGGGAAGCACCACAAGGCATTAACTGTAAGTAGCACAAATGCAACATACTTTAGGTTTTTCTTCACAGAAACACAACTCTGAAACAAGAAGCACAAATACCTTAGGCTAGGCTGAGCAGACTGTAACCGATCTTTTTTAAAGCCACCTGGCAAAGGAAGAAGTAAAGCTATGTGAGAAAGAGACCTGCGGCCAGGACCTCTTTAACCCTCCTCCAGACACAGGGGCTGGAGAAAACCCTTACGAGGGCAAAGGGAAGCCTCCCACCGCCCCGGCTGGGGCAGACCTTTAGGCTCGCCACCACCCTGGGCACCGAGCCGAGGCCCTCCCCGTGCTCCAGAGGCGCTCCCCGCTGACGGCCGCCCCGGGGCAGGCGGAGCCGCGGAGGGGCCCGACCAAGGCAGCCGGGAACCGGGGCACGACAGGCCGCTGCGCCGGGGGAGCGGAGCCCGGCCTCCGCCAGCCCTCACCGCCGCGCGGCTCCGCTCCCACCGCCGCCTGCTTCACGCAGTCCCATGCCGCCTCCCGGAACCGCGCCGCCGCCTCGCCACCGCTGTCTGAGTCCGAGTCCGAGCCCGGGCCCGAGCCGCCCCTGGGCGCCGCCATCTTGAGGCGGCTCCGGCCGCGGGGCGTGCTGGGGGCTGTAGTCCTGCCGCGCCGCACCGGCCGGCCCCGGGGCATGCTGGGTGCTGTAGTCCTGCAGGGCGCTGCCCGACAAGATGGCGGCGCAGGCACCCCGCCTCTCCGAAAGCCCTTCCTGCGCTCCTCCGAGCCATACAGCCCCGGCACGAAGGCGTAACGCCAGGCACGGGGCGACACACGCGGAGCTGCGAGGTGCCAGGAAAATGCCGGCTCGGACCGAGTGTGTGTGCGAGGCTCCCGAGGGCGAGCGGCACAGGCACCTGGGGCTGCTGTGCAGGAGCCAGCGGGCCCACTTGCTGCCTTCCCCTGCTTTTGTCTGCATCTGTGCTGCTGGGAGGAGCGGTGCGCGCGGATGGGGACGTGCGGGGAGTAAACGTGGCCTGTCCTCACATCCATCTGTTGCAGATAAGCTGCCTTTGTGCAGGCGGCACAGGGATCACCTTCGTGTCTCTCGGCTTGTGCAAAGGCAGCAGGAGTCAAAACGAGTGGTACCAGAAAGCTGTGCTGCTCCTGTGCTTTTACAGGAAGACAGACGACTTTCCAACCCTAATGGTTCTACGATTAAGGGTGTGGAAGGGCGAGCAGACGTAATGGCATCCTCAGCACTTGACTGCGCTTTGTGACATCTCTGAAGTTGTAACTTCACTGCTTCAGAGCTACTGAACAGAGCACTCAAAGGGAAGTTTGTGATGGACTGACGGCCTTACGTTGTGGAAAGCACAACGATCTTCTACCATTAAGCATCTGATAGGACGGGATCCGTCTGCTGTAGGAATTTATCTTCAAAAGCAGGTCAGAAAAGGTACTAGGCGTGCAAGGTTCATTAAGATATGTAAAATGCACCAGGCAAAAACACCTCGCCTATTTAGCAAAAGATAAGTGAAAAACATCTGAGACATGAGAGAGGAGACACGCATCTCCTCTGCCTGGGCCTTTCACAAACATAGAATGACAAGTTCCAACTGACCTCCACAAAGGCATCAAATTGTTAACTCACAAGACCTGAAGACTGCACTGCAACTGTTCTGTTCAGTGCTTTCCCAGCCTGGCTTGGTGGATCTCTCATCCCAGCCCAGCAGTACTCCTTGGGGCTAGTTCTTTCTAGCTGTTACAGGCACCGGGATTTCTCTCACAGCTTGTAACACTATTTCAGCTTGATTATTTTGCTTCACAGATGTCAAAGCACCAGATGCTTCAAAGTATGTTTTACTCAAGCAGGCAGAGTTCAGTGTGCTTATGGGCCTGGTTTTTGAAATGTGTCAGTTCCCAGAGACAAAAGTACAGGAAAAAAACAAACCACAGATGGAAGCATGTCACGTAGCAGAAATAGCTGTATGGCTTCCCACCTTTTTGGTGAAACAAAAGTGAAATCAGCAGGAGGTCTTGCAAACTGCTCCTCTGGTTGGACAACAGCAAAAATTTCCCAAATAGAAACCCTTGCATGGAAATTTTAAGGAAGGAAGAATATTCCCAAATGTGGTTTAATACTGAATTAAGATACCATTAGGTTGAAAATACGAGTAAAACAAAGAGTTGATGAGAAAAATGCTGATGTGAAGTTCTATGTCTTTGATTCTTGATAGATGCATGACTTTCACAATTATGAGAATTTCAGGGGAGGTTGTGCATAGCACCCATATATAGTGCCATAACCATTGTTTGAGTCTTGTGACTTAGATCATGAAAAAGTGAATAAATCAAAGTAATTTATTCTCATTCACACCATAAGAATGAACTGGCAACCAGGCTACATTTTTTTTTTCTCCTTCTAATCAATTCCTGACTACCAGCTACACTGAACAATAATACACATAACACCATTAGAGTATACATAAACATTAATGGCATTTATATCCCTATCGTGCAAGTGATATTTAGCTGACTTCTTAGCTTCAACAAGGGAAGTATTCCCTTGCATCGCTTATTATTGTCATTCAATTTAATTTCTTTACCAGTGGGAGTAAATCTGAGTTTACCTGCTGTTTTAAATAAGATTAATCGGACAGGAACAGACTTATCTGTAAACAAGATTAACGCTTACAGTCTCTTCTTGTACACCACCTTTTCCACTCAGCCAATCTTATTCAGTGTCTACCTCTGGATATTCTCCATTTTTAAAAGAAAATACTCACTAGGAGTGGAACAAGGGTACTGCAAATAAGGCATTACAGAAATGCATAATTATATTCCATTTTTTCTGAGGCATAAAAGAAAGTGTTAAAATGAACACTGGGCATTGAAAATATTCCCTGGCTGTGTTGTCTACAGCGGCAACTATTTCTTTACAGATTGCTTTTGCTATCATAAGATACCCAAACAATAAAGACTATTCTTAGCATTGCTCTTACTCCCATGATTAAAATACCAGAGAAAAAAAATCCTCTATTAATACTGAAATTCCTTTGATTGTAGACATACATGGTGACTAGTCTAAGCTGGTCCAAATTTCAGAAGCTCATCCTTGTTTTAATCAGCATCTGGAGGATACCATTTATACCTTTGGGGCCTCGTTAACTTCTCATTAATCCAATACTACATTGAGATGCCAAATTTTTGCTTACATGCTTAAGTTGTGCCAAGCCATGCTGCTTTACTGTCTTGGTGAAAATGAGTAAGCTTGTCTTGTTAGAGAAATTTTCACAGACAGTAAATACACTGCTAGTGTGGGTAGTGGAGCTTCACAATGCGTGTCCTAGGACATAACCACCATAATTTTCAGATACTATCTTCATTTGCACCTCAGCTACAAATTTCCCAGTGCAATCCATCACCATGCACGGCAGTTCCAGCAGGGCTGCTGGATGACTGCGTTGTTATATGTTTCCTCTCAAAGCTGCCACCTTCCTTTCTCCCCCGACCGGTCCAAACGTTGGCTGTGGTTGATGACCTGCACTTCTCGCTCTTTTCAGAAGCAGACATCTGGACGCTGCCCCCACAGGCTGCCAAGCTGCAATAAAAGCAGAGCAAAACGTCAGAGCAGAAAGCCGAGACCGAGCCGTCGCTGTGGCGGCTGAGCCCGGGCAGAACGCAGCCCCGCTGATGTAAGTCCGGCCCGGGGGACCTGGGGGAGGCCGGGCAGCCGGCACCAACCGCCCGCTGCCCGCCGGGGAGCCCCGGGGGAGCCCCGTGCGGGCGGAACGCGGCGCCGCGGCCCGGCGGGGAGGGAAAGGGAGGCCGGGCCGGTCCCTTCCGCCGGGGCCGGGCTTCCGGGCGGTCAGGTGACGGCGGCCGCTGGTAGGGGAGCGGCTCCGCGGCTCGGGGGAGCGGCGGCACCCCGGTGAGCGGGGCCGGGGGCGGAGGGGGCACGGGGAGGTGGCGGGGGGGGGAGCTGGGGCCGGCCGGGGGCGGCCCGGAGGGGCCGGGCACAGGCAGTGCTGGGAGGCCGGGGCCGCTCCTCCCGCTTTCAACGAGCGGGGCCGGGGCGGCGGAGCGGGGCGGGGGCTTCGGGGGGCTCGGGGCAGCCCCAGTCCCGGGGGGCTACGGGACAGCCCCGGCTCTGGTCCCGGCAGCCTGCCGTGTGCCGCCCCCGCTGCCTGACCTCCGGCCCGTGCTGCCGCCGTGGCGGCGCGCTGGGCCCGGGGCCACCCGTCGGCGTTTTCTGGCGAAATTCCCGTTTTTGACGGCTTTCGGAGCCTCCCCGGCTGAGCCGAAACCTTCCTCCTCCTCCTCCTCCTCCTCCTCCTCCTGCGAGGGGCGCCTGGCGCTGGGCAGGGTGCGGGGCGGCCGCAGGGATCAGTGCCGCTTCGGGTGCTCGGCCGGGAACTGCCTATCGCCCCTTCAACCTAGTTCTAGTTTGTTTTTTACATCGTGATGTTAACGTGGTTAGCCCACGGAGCGCTTAATGTTTTACATAACACTCCAAACCAGGAGAATGCTGGGGCAGTATTACCCAACTGGTTATATCGGTTTTCTTTTTTTCGCTCTCTTTTTTTTTTTCTTTCCTCCTGTAGACTTTGTGAGGTAAGAGGATAAAATCTTTGTTTAAAGATTTGTGCAACGTTTTCTTGGAGTCTATATTACACTCTTAGGGAATGGTTAAAGAAAGAGGATTATTGTAGTCACTTCCTTTTTTGACAGTGTGTAACAGTGTCTGGCATTTGTGAGGTACATTGAAACCTCGGAGCTGCCAAAAGCGCCTTTCAGCTGGGCTCTCACCCTGGAAGCGGCGACTAACCCAGACCTGCGCTGCAGAATCCCAATTAACGAAATGAGGCCAAGCAAGGGCACATTGGTTTGTAAGGCAAATGGGTGCTCTTGAAAGATCAAGTGATCACACACACGTGTATGTTGGGAGCACTTTTTGGCAATACTAAAAAGCAGCTACGTGATGCTGGCCAGCTTACAGGAAGTGAAAAGATGAAGTCGCAGAAAATGTTTCTGAGGAGTTAAAATATAACGTGTTTGGTGGACAGAGTAAAAAGGTAGTGAGAGATAAATGGGTATTTAATGATTAACTGCGGGACAGTCATGTAGTTCCTAACATCTATCTTAAAGGGACTGTCAAGAAGTAAATGTACTTTCTTCCAGGCACTGCCAACAATTACCAGCTAAGATTATCTGTTACTTTTACTTCAAGTCCAGACAACTGTAATAGGTTAAGAATCAGATTCATGTTACGCTTATGAGCGGGAGGTATTTATACAAACTCTGAGCAATATTTTTAGATTTAGATAGGATTTCTAATGTTAATATTCCTTTTATACAATTTATAATGTATCTAAAAATGCCATTATTATTGTGGTAATAAAAAAAATAAGCTGACGTTTTCCTTTCCGTTTGAACAGCAAGAAGTTCAGAAACTAAATCAAAACTACTTTCAGAAAGAAACTACAGTTGGATTGTTTCAGTAATCCCAGACAAAATAAGAGCCATTGGCAAAGAAATATGGAAAAGTGTCTTTCTAGTGGAATTTTAAATCTAACTAGGCACCTCTTATTTCATTGTTATGTGTTAGGCATTGCAAAAAGAAAGAATTTCTAGGTTTTATAAATAATCTAGTCAGAGTCCTATCTCCTCACTAGATATTTTACTTATGGCTCATGAACGAAGATTAAAAAGTAAATACTTCAAACATTCTAATATTGTAGTGCTGTGAACATATTCTACAACTGTTTCACACTGATGACATCAGCTTCTAATTTACATTCTCTCTCTGTCTTTCTCAGGTTGAATTATTGTTCACCTGCTCTGTTTCCAATGGAATTTTTTGTATGCTTTAACTTATGGTGGAAACTCTCCCAGTCTGTCTTGAACAGTTTTTCTTGTATTTTTAGAGTCAGGTCAGTGTATTTTGGCAAATGCAGTCACTTTTAATTTGCTGAGTCCATAAATATTATCTTTTACTGTATCTATTGAGCTTACATTTTCCTGGTGTGCAGTTTCTCCCACTAGATTTACAGATTAGTTTTTAAAGTATTTGAGTAAAATTTCTTTCTTATTATTGCCTGTTAGTGAGATTTATATTAGTCCGCAGACCTTACCTGTTTCCCATGTTTAATTCTTTCAGGGAGCAGCTCTCAGCTGTCTTGAAACATTCAGGTCCCGGTGTGCCATCTCTTTCTTGGAGGTCTGCTTTCACCAGCTCTGTTCAGCCACACTTATTCTTTACACAGCTCAGTGGGATTCATGCTGGATCCCTAAACATGTAACTTTCCTTCCACATCTTCTTCGACTTCCACCAGACTTTGCCAGTTTAGGAAGACTACTTGAGGATGTTTTTTTGTTTCTTAACCACTCATCTATTGCCACTCTCGGTTCTCCTGATGTAGTCAATGTCAGTGATTTGGTCACTTTCAGAGCAGCCTGTTGGGATATCACAGAGGTGATGATTAAAATGCTAATTAAAAGCCATTTATACAAGCTGTTTATTTCAAAGATATTATTGTCCTATAAATATCTAGAGAGCAAAGAAATAAGGAAAAAAAGAAAAGTTTTGAGTGCTTGTAGTTAAACAACAGTTGATTTTTATATCTCTTCGTTTTGTTTGCAACTCATCATGCTTGTAGGGTTAATTTGGACAGCTGATCAAGGCCAAGAGTTTAGCAAACTGGACTGGCATCTGTCCAGTCAGTCCCCTCTAAATTCTGTTAACTTAGCTCCTAAAGTTGTAAGATAGCCCAGTGCACTCACAGTCTTCCTCCTGAGCTTTCTATTGAACAGAAGATGGAGTCTGCTTGGCCTGCTCTGTTTGCCTCCACCCCCCCCAGTTTTGTCTTGGAGTTTAACAAGCTCAAGTGCTATTTCAACAATTTTGAGCTTGTTCTACATCTGGAACAAGTTGAATTTGCAGTTGAACTTCTACTTTAGGATTCACAGACTACACTCGCAGGTGACACAATACACAATTATCAAATATACATTTTAGTCATTGGATTCTGTTTCATGCTTGCATCTTTGTAAATGTCCAGTGTGCTTTGCAGATCAACAGCCACTGACAGCACTTGCTGTGGACCTAGTTATGTTAAGCCATATTCCACAGAGAAAACTAAAGGATTGTGAAGGCTTTCCAGAACAAGATTATTCATTTTTACTGTTGTATTTTGATACATTTTTCATATTTTAAATTGTTTAAATCCTAATAGGTCATTAGGCCCCATCAGCCTATGGAGAATGAATTAAGAGAGGATTCCAGTACAGAGTAGAAATGACCTTCCAGGAGAGTAGATTCAGTGCCTGTCACATTATATCATTTTAATCTTTCTTCTGTCTGGGCCATCTTTATTCCATTGCATTAATGATACTTCTATGGATTTCTCTATCATCTGTCTTCATAAGTTGCTGATTTTTCTTTTCATTTTTCATAGTTACTGAAGGCTATTTTTTTTGTTTGGTTTAGTTTTCTCAGCAGGTGTTTGTGAAGATAAAGATTTTTTATTTTTTAATGATTCTTCACATTACTGGGGTTAAATATATGCAATTTAATTTGGAGAAAAGAACTTTGTTTCCCATGTTTGTTTTAGGGATATACAAGTTAATTTATTTGCCTCCTGTACATGTTTACTTTATGTTATATGGTTAGATACGAGAGCCAGGCATCTCTTGTGCCCATTCCGTAAAATGACGCCGGCATTTTTTACAACGTGTTGATCTCCTTAGTTTTAGGGAGGTTTTCTTAATGTTGATATTAATTCCCAGCACACATGTATTGGTCTGAGCTGGTAAGCTTTCAAACATTACTGAAGAAGATAGGCTGATGCTACTAAAGATTCTGGTAGTAACTGTGTGTGAAAACTCAGCTTGTTTAGTGTGTAGTTTGTGGGCTGGCAGCATTTCTATCTGCCTTGAACTAACATGAATTTTAATTTTGTACAATGAACTACCTTGCTGCTGAGTGTAAATGAGGTCACAGTGTGAAATGCTAAGAGTCAACAGTGTTGAAAGCAGTGTATGTTAAAGTACAGCATCTGTGAATGCTGAGCTGCCCTTCGGGGACACTGTGCAAAATGATGTAACTGAGTGAAAAAGCTCTACAGAAATAAATTTCATCTCTCTTGCTGTACCTTAGTGTCATTGCTGCAGTACTTTTCGTGGCGCTCGAGTACGATGCTTTCTTGACAGCACAGTTGGATTATCTTTTAATAAAAAAGCTTTTGACAATAACAGCTAGAGATGCTGGGGTTTTATTTTGCTGCCCCACACCTGTACTTCAGCACTGCTACAAAGAGGGAACACTGAGAAAGCTTTTAAAGCTTGTGGGGTAAGTTTGTAAGTAAACTAGCTTCTGAAAGATTTAGGGTGCCCTTTCCACATGCTTAACTGCACTTGCAAAAGGTTCAGATAGCCACCTGTTTCTTTCTCTCAGCCTTTTCTAGATATTCATATCCCTGCAATGGCAGCATGATATCAGATTATAAAAAGCACAGTGGAATTTTTTTAAACATTTTTGTTTTGGTTAAATAATTTTTGTAACTGCTGAAACTGTCTCTAGTTCCTGCATTTAAGTCTTGAAATAGTAAAAGTGTTTCTGGAAATGTAAAAGCCTTGTGCTGAATCTCAGAGTTTCGAGTACTATGGAATTTGTATATCGAGGAATTAGACTGGAGAGGTTGTTGCTACTGAAATAAGTTATCGTCATATTTATCAAAGAAGATCATGAGAGATGAAAGCATGTCAGCAGCACATTGAAGTTTATCACTTAGAAATGTTTGATAGTTTGAAAGTATGACTAGGTGAGCTCATCTTTCGCACAGCAAGTGGTGTTTAAAGCCAGGTCATACTAAAGGACCAAGTTATCTCCTGGATATGTTAAATTAAAACCATCAACAGGAGGATTCAGGTGCTTCTAGGTAAATCACTGCCAGTTTGTAAAAGGTTAAGAATACGATGCTATAATGCCAATAATGTGTTTGGTTTTTTTTCCCCCTTTCTCACTGTTAGGATTCCAACAGGAAAATTTTCTTGATCTTGTGTCTGTGCAGCTCCTCAGGATGGCAAGTAAAGGACCCACGACTTCCACATCAACAAAGAACTCCAGTACTGGAGGGACCAGTGGCAGCAGTAGCAGTAATGGTGCTGGGGAAAATGTGAATCAGGACAACACTTTTGAATGTAACATCTGTTTAGACACTGCCAAGGATGCAGTTATCAGCTTGTGTGGACATCTCTTCTGGTAAGTACTCAAGTCCCCACAGATAAACCAGAAAACCATGCACCTCTCTGATCATGTAAAAGCCTATTTTTCTTTCTTAATAATTCTAAATGTCAAATAAAAATCTGTTTGTCTTTAGCTGAATAAGGACCATGTCTTTGGATTAGAAGCAGTTGATGTTTGCATCTAAACTGCTTTTATCTATTAAATGTTCATGTTCCTAGGAGTGAGTTTCTTGCATCTTAAACATTCTGGATTATTTTGTAAAAGCAAACAAACAAGCAGACCTCCTTAGACAGTTCAATGTTGATTGGTTGTATGTGTTGTTTAATCTGTGTTGCCTGGTCTAGCATAGTTATCTAGTTCCCATCTAAGTTCTTTCTAACCTGTGCATACCTAAAACTACATCTGAAAGCAGTTATTTTTTTATTCTTAAGAAACATGCTTTTACATGTGATCTAATTCTCTTTACCCATGGTATGCAGTTGTAATACTAAATTTTCAGTTCTTTGATTTGATTTGGTTATGTGTTGCACAAGTATATTAAGCATGTCACATTTATTTAAGTAGCTTGGTCAATCCTTATGAAGGATTGACATGTCCAAATGTGTTGGGCTTTTTGTTTGTTTTATAGTGGAAGCTAAATTATGCTTATTAATAAAAGGAGGCCTAAAAGATCACTTATTTTCTCTGCTAATATACATAACATTTAAAGGTACGGGTTTTTAATCTAAAGGAGATGGAAAATCACTTGATAATGACATAGCAGCTATTGCAATAATTTTCTCTTAATAACGCAAAAGGATTTGGAAGAATGGAACTGTAAAAAATAGCACGTATATTGTTCAAATAGTGTTGGAAAGTCCATTCTGAAAGTAGATGGCTACTTACCATTTTTGTCTTGTCATTTTCTTGTTTGCCTTCAATGTTTTTTAAGTTGCCTCGTTAATTTAACCTTAGGAGTAGTACTGTGTAATGGGGTTTTCTCTATCTTGAGAAACCTGGTCCAATCTCACAGCTGACCCCGTCCTAAGCAACAGACTGGACTAGAGGCTGCATGAGGTCTGTCCCTTCCAGCCTGAATTATCCCGTAATTCGATGAATGTACCCAATGTTTTAGCTAAATGTCTTTCGCATGACTTCTGGTAAGGTCCTGGAGTCTCATTACTGGTATTTTTCTAATTTGCATATTAGCTCAGGGATATCTTCCATGGAATCAGTAGGGAAAATCCGCAGTAAACACCATAAGATAAATTGTATCTCTCTAAAAATTACAGTCCACCCTCTGTATGGGGCTTTGGTATAGATGAAGATGCAGGAATCAAAGGCGATACAGAGAGAATCATGTTAGCGACATAGTTAGATTGCATAACCTGAAAGGACCAGTGGAGATCAGGCTTGGGCTGTGCTTTCAAAAATTGTTTTAATGGGAGGTTATGGAACTGGCCCAGCTGGATTCCAGGGTTCTGTTGTCTGTAAGCTGTGCTATCCATGGTACACTTTATATGTTTGTCAGATCGAGTTGTCAGTAACTAATTCTGTTTTCTCCTTTTTTTTTTTTCTTCTCTGTGAACAAATTGTCCTGGGAATGCTCACAGTTGGCCTTGTTTACACCAGGTAAGACAGGTTTCCTTTTACTCTGTCTTTCATCAGCTCCAATGACTCAATAAAGCCCTCGGTTCTCTGGAGTATCCCCCTCTTCAAATGCGCTTCTTTCTCTCCAGGGCAACTGCAGTGTGCTAATGCAACTTCATGCGCAACAACTTGCAATCAAATCTTTTAGAAAAAAAGAAAACTTAGATTCTATTCTGCTTACCTCCAACTTTTCATTTAATTAACCACTGGACATTTGTGGTTTTGTTAGGAGAATTACTGTAGGCTGTTCACAGAAGTGTAGTTTACAGGCTTAAATGCTGAGCGCACTTGTTGCGTATGTAGTGTTGTACATTGTGGTACCATTATAGGAAAGGAAGGTGACAGGAAGGTATCTGTGCTAGTCCTTGGCCTGTGCGGGACTGTTGGTACTGTTTATTTCCTCACATTTTCTCCAGTGCCATTCTGAATCTGTACGCATCAGCAAATAGATCATGGCAGAATAGGCAAAATGCCAACACTTGGAGAGTACTTGGCATTTAGTATAATGTTCTGCTCCATGGCTTTCTGAGAAGTTGCTAAATCTCTCTGCCTGGATGCAAATTAGGTTTGCGTGTTGTTGTTTCCATGGTCTTTTATTAGTTTTCTTATAATTTCCTTCTTTTCTTTTTTTTTAAGTGGCTAGAAACCAGGCCAAACAGACAAGTATGCCCTGTGTGCAAAGCAGGAATCAGTCGAGATAAAGTTATTCCTCTGTATGGAAGAGGCAGCACTGGACAACAGGACCCCAGGTAATAAACCCAAATACAACTATTTGTGTGAAAACTACCAGGATTTGAGATAAAACTACCGAAGTGTTTGATTCACAATGTGAGATACGTTGCCAAAAGATGGACAGAACTGACAACTCTGCCAAATATTTCTGGCTCTTTCAGGGCTTGGGTCTACGCACCTTATTTCTTGTTCAACTGGCAATTTGTTTTAATTTGAATTGAGTGTTAATTATCAGTTATAAATGGTAGGTTGCCGGGAATTATGTTATCTGACTGGAGAAGCTTATATAAAAAGTTCATGGCCTTCATTGGTCCTCAGTTTCCAGCCTTTGCAATGGAGTATTTTATTACTCAAAAGTGCAATATCTTAGGTTAAGGATGTGATCCTGAAGGTTCATGTAGCTGGTGGGTCGAGTTGGTCACACACTACCACCAGCTTTGCTGCAGCACAGCCCTGTGAGAGCATGCTCCATGTTTGCTCTTATTAGCCAGGCTATTGCAGATACTGCTGTCATGCATCCTTGCACTTGAGCTAATTCCACAACTTCCTGCAGAGAGAAAACTCCGCCACGACCCCAAGGACAGAGACCTGAACCAGAGAACAGAGGGGTAAGTGTGTGTGTGGGGTGGAAAACAACAAACTTTGAGCAATCAGGTTGTTTTTATTGAGGTTGTATTTTTTATCTTGGAGGACACAGTGTGTGCAGAAGGTCCTGTATGAGGGTCCTGTAGAGATCGCCAGAGGTTGTTTGTGAGTAACTGATAGCTGCTGTGTGGCAGAAAATTCCATTCGCATAGTACTCTTTAGCATCGTAAAGAATGGGCTAAGTTCAATCGCGCTTGAAGTGGGATCTGTGGTTTGTTGAGGAGATTGCATAGAGTAAATTTAAACAGCAGCTGGCATATGGTGAAGACATAGGAGTAAGCCAGTAGGACAGACCACAGTGTTTTCTAGCATGATGACAGTGACCTGACGAAACAATTGCATATTTCCCTGTAACTCAGCCTAGGGTCCTCAGAGAGCATGTACCTCACGATTCAAGCAAACAACTCTGCTGGGTGTGATTAAGGAACATCTTAGTTGTTCTCTCTCACCAGGGAGTTGCTTTCTTATTAAATCATTCGCTGTGCTTGGTTCGACATTTTTGCTGGTGCTGCAGGAAGTCAGTAGAGTCTGGTATGAAGACAGCAGCAGCAATGCTGCTTTCTTGTTTCCTACAAAGGCAGGACCTGCCATGCAAGGTACTTTGCAAGGTCCCTTTCAGATAGTGACAGAACACTTGACGAGAGTTGTGGTCAAGACTTAACTCATCAAATCAAGTATCAGCCCAGAAATGTCTAGCTTTTATTATACGAGTGAAATCCTAATTGTCCTCCACTGTTTGAAAAAACATTCTGGCCTATCATCTCCAGAGTGGAAATCACTGTTTTAATTCTGAAACCAGAGGACAGGTGTCCAGATTTTAGAACATAGAACTGCGAGTTGTCCAGTATTCCGACATGACACAACTACATAGATTCATATACAGTTGGTTTCCAAATAGTACACTGCTTTTATACAGCAGGGTTCATCTTAATTCAGAACACTTACCTTTTGATTTGACATGGAATTTTAGTCTGGAGCTACTGGGATCAATGTTGTTGCACTGTAAATCTTCCTTTTTATTTTTTTTCCCCTCTTTTATCCATATCTTGCATTCCTGTCACAGATGACTTTATATGGCATCTCAGTTAGAATCTTGGTGTGGTGGGTGTTTTGTTTTGTTTTTTGGTTGGTTGGTTTTTGGTACTGTTCTTATTTATGATGATCTATGCATCCCACTTGCAATTTTTTTACTTAATGTTTAGATGATGCACGTGTATCAGAAAAATAAATGCAGGTTATTTTTCACAATATCTTTCTTATAGCTATATGATTAATAGCTATTAATACAGAATTATTGATAGAGTCTTAAAATGTTTTTAAAAGAATTGGTAATGTTGATTTTTTGATACATTGTCATATGTATACACATTATACTGTTTTAAATTAAGAAATTATAGAAACACTTCTTCTAATTTGCAACCTTCGAGCAAGAAGTGTGATTCCTACTTTTCATTTTCTCAAACTCTTGGGTTGCTCTGGCAAGTTTGCTACTATGTAAAACACTTTACCCGTGAGAACTTGGGAAGTATTTAACAATAGTGGCAGACCGAAAGTTGCCAGGCTGCATGATACCCCTTGAGCTTTAAGAAAGCCAGCGAGAGGGAGCATCTGCACTTTTGTAAAATATTCTGAAATAGACTTTAAATTATTTGTACCTTTTTTTCCTCTTCCATTGCTTTGTTCTCTGCAGGGATTCCAGGGCTTTGGGTTTGGGGATGGTGGCTTCCAAATGTCATTCGGAATTGGGGCGTTTCCCTTTGGTATATTTGCCACAGCGTTCAACATAAACGACGGGCGACCTCCTCCAGGTACCGTGCGTCATATCTTCTCCGAGGGTCCTATTGCAAACAGATATTTTACAAAGTCCTTTGTAACTTAGACAAATAGCCTGTTAAATGACAAACATTAACAGTAAAGTAAATCAGTACTGTATGTAGAAACACAGGATGAGGGGAAAATGCCCAGTAGAGAAACACAGTCTATTTCTTACGTGTTTTGTATGAGGGCTTATATAAGAAACAAGTTTGTCACTTCCATATGATTTGCTGGAGGCCCTGTTGAGAGGACAGAACGAGGGAGGGACGGTGACACTAGTGACTTTCTCCTTTAATTCTGAAAAATGAGGCACGTTGGATTTGAGTTTCTAGTAATAAAGAGTCAGTAGGGATGTATGGAGGAGACACGTTTTGAAATACATAAAAGGTGGAAACAAAAAAAAATTAAACTGGTGCTTAGTAACACAGAAGAATGAAAGCGAAGATTGATCCTTTTTTTCAGAAACTTATCTCAGAGACAGTCATCTGCATTCCACGAGAAATAACTTTATGGCGAAATTACTTCACTGCTTTTAATTAAGGAAAAACATCCGGTTACTTCAACTAGTCTTGTGTCTCTAAAAATTAAGTGATCCCCAGAAAACCCCCCTCCCCACCTGTGCTGTAGACAAACTGAGTCTACCTGTTTTGAAAGAGAAAACCTACTGCCCAGGGTTTTCTGGACTTCCTCTGTGAAAGGTTCTGCCTGGCAGATCTTCCATATGCCATATGGCCCAGGAGTAGTAAGAACGGGCAGCACGTTCTTCATGTCACGCCTGTGTTGCCAAGGAGCTGTGTTGTCTTCCAGTCAAATGAACTTGCCTATTAACTGCACTTCACTCTCCACTGAAAATTTGTGTGGAGATATGACAGAGCAAAGAAGCATGAAAATGTATGCTGCTGTAACAGCCATTGTTTAACAAAGCCCTTTATCTGCTTTTCATCTGTGGTCTCAATTCAGCAGTTCCAGAAAGGCACGTCTTGAGCTTTAAGCTTGTGTGCTTCCCATTAGTTCTCTTAGTCAAGGGTACACACGCAGCTTTGTTTTACCGCTTGCTTATTCAGAGATGTTTCACTTTGAGGGGAAGGAGCACTCAGGCAGAGGTGGTAAGGCTCCTTAGGATGGAGACACCTGGCAGCAGTGAACTTAGCTCAGTGCTGTCCCCAGAAGTTCTCAGCACAGCCCTGCGCATACTCTAGCACTTGGAGCGGCCTGCTCCTATTAGTCATGAGCAGGCTTTCGGCAGGTCCTGCTCCAGGGAGCTCATGCTTGTCTTCCTTTCGGTTTTCCATCACGGCTGGCCAATCTAAGGGTAGGAAATACTGACAGCAACAGTTTTTCAGCAGGGGGATTCCTTGCATATTTTTCAATTTATGAATGTAGTATATGCAGAATACACAATATTCTGGAGAAGAGGAAGGTGCTGAACTGTTTTTTACTTCCTGTTTTCCAGCTGTTCCAGGGACTCCTCAATATGTGGACGAGCAGTTCCTATCCCGCCTCTTCCTGTTTGTGGCTCTGGTGATAATGTTCTGGCTGTTGATTGCATAAATCTCTTCCATTATTCTGTATATTCCTGGCCGGCAAGGCCAGTGAAACAGTTACAAACTGCATCCCCATTCCCATTTTAAACCTCTTGGTGTCTGGTTCCATAGCTAACCATGGGTTTCAGAAATTGGTGCTACCACAGCACAGTGAAGAATCTTGCATTTTGCACCAGAGTTGGAAATTAAACATTGGTTAAAAAGTGTATTTCAGCTCAGCGGTCTTGTACAACAGGTTCCTGCCACAAACCATGGGCCTAGCTTTGAGCTCTGGTCCTAAAAGGAGTGCTGCTTTGAAATCCTGTGCCAAGCAGTTACAACAGGTTCATGTGAAAGACAGTTGCCCCAAGGTAGGCTGGACAGGTAAGGAAACTCTGCAGTGTGAACAGCATCTCGTGCTTGGCAAATGGGACGGATCTGCCAGAGCTGTGGGTGTTATTCGTTGTCTTCACATCAACATCCAGCCTTCTTCAGGAAATCATCTGCAGCACTGCTGGGAATCCTTGGGCACAGCACATGGAGCAAATGGAACCAGGCGTGGAGACTGGTTTCTTTTCTTGCCGTTTTTTCCCAGAGTGATGGAAAACTCCTGCCTGAAGCAGCTCTAATGGCTGTTAGAAGGGATACAACTTTATGCTGCAGTTTTTTAAAGCCTGAATTTGATGGAGCCAGACACTGGAAGATTCTCTGGTGAAGCTGGGTGGGGAGGCCGAACAGTATGACATACCTGTCTGCCTCCTCCAGCCCCGCTCCCTACTGACAAAACAGTGTTGTCTTCCTTGGTTCTGTGCAGCGGCCGTCGGCTGCACTTATGGATAATCCCCTCACAACCTTGCCACCATAGCTACGTTTCTTTTTCCCAGGGCTGTGAGACTTTCTACGCAAGGTCATGTACTCCAAATAAAATCCTGTAACAGACCGGAGATCAGCTTGTTTGGGGAGAGGAGCAAGGGGCATCTTTAAGTGAGCTTTGAGCTTAAATTTGTCAAACTGTAAAATTATACAGGAGGAAAAATGAGATACTGCCTCTGCTGGCATGTGCCACAGTAGGGAACGTTTGGAAGAGCTTCTCTCTGCACCTGTGTACAGCTACAACACGCCACAACAGAATGGCTCTTGTGCGAGAGTCCCTGCAGTATCTACCAAAGATATTCATTTGAAGTGCTGGAGGAGACCACAACCGTTTCTGTGTTGAGGGGAAAATTATTTCAGAAGGTGAGCACTCTGTAGCCTCTTCGGAATCCTGTTGGGTATACAGCTTTAAAAAGTATTCCTGATGTATTTGTATAGATTCCTTCAGAACAGCAGATACAATGGATTTCCTAACAAGATGAACAATTTTGATATTTCTCTGACGAGGCAATTCCATGTTTTTCTTTTACTGTTTTTAGATCGTTTTGATTCAGATCGCCAATAGTCATAATGATTTCCTGCAAGGTGAATATTGTGACTTTCCTCACAACAGACATACAACGTACAAAACAAATCAACTCATAGAAACTTTGTTTCAGTAGTTAGACTTTTTCTCATGTGTATGGATAAGGTATGTGTACGGGCAGGGCACTTTGATTAATTGTTGTAGAAGCTTATTTATGTAACTATAAAATGTTTACTTTGAGTAGCGTGTCAGAGGATGACTGATGTGTAACTTGCCAGCCTCCAAAATTCCACCTGGCAGGAAGAAGTCTGAGAAGCATCTGCAGTGTTGTGTCACGTCTAGTCAGACTTACGCCTGACTTCACCTGGCCGAACAGAGCACTCACGTGCTGCTTCGACTTCTGTCGTACGGCGCTTCCAGAATGTTGCTGTGGTCTGCACAGGGTTCTTCTCAAGTGCGTAGAACCTCACCTTCATCTCCACGTGGTTCTGAGGCGCGTAATGCGAGGACGAGGAGCGGAGGCGGTGGCAGGCCCCAGGTCGCCTTGCTTACAGCTGCTGCGGGCCCGGGGCAGCACCCCTGGTGCTGAGGGGACTCGGGTGCAGCCTTTTCCTGCTGGGGACACAGACGTGTAACGGGGTCGGAGGGGCCGAACCGTTTCTGATCTAAACTGCAGCGTGTGAACGGCTGGGTTATTGAAGCGTGCCGGGGGTGGCTGCCGGGACGTGGCTGGAGCCGTTCCCCTCCCTGTCCGCTGCCTTTCACCGCGGTGACGGTGACTTACAGGGACAATAACCGCCAGCCCTTTCACACCGCCGGCCCCCGCCGCCCTTCCTTCGCGCCCGGGGCCCGCTCTGCGCCTGAGGGCCCGCACGGGGGGCGGGCCTTACAGCGTGGCCGCGCTGCGATTGGTCCCCGCCGCGGTCAGCGCCACGCTGCAGCGCGGCGGATTGGCTTGTAGCCGTGAGGTGGGCGGAGCGCCTATTGGCTTGCGGCGGTGAAGGGGGCGGGGCTTCGATCGGGGCGAGTCCCGCGGCGGCCCCGCCCCGCCCGCCCCGCCCCGCGAGGCCGCCGGGCGGTGATGGAGGCGCCGCCAGGTGAGGCCCGGCCCGGGGGCGCGGGGCCGCCGCTCGGCGGGGCCGGGGGCGCCGCGGGGCTCGGGGGGCGGCGGGCGGGCGGGGCCGTTCCGGGGAGGCTCGGCCCGGGGCTGCTCCGGGCTCCGCGGCTCGCAGCTCGCCGCAGGCCGCCGTCCTGCCCCGCGTCCCGCCGGAGGGGCCCGGCTGCGGGCAGCGGCTCCCGGCGGCAGGGGCAGGGCAGGGGCAGGGGCAGGGCGGCGCGGCCCGCCCCGAGGAGCGCCGTGCGCCGGGACGGCCTCGGGGCCGCTTTGCCCCGCGGGTGTGGAGCCGCTGGGTCAGCCCGGCGCTGCCACCCCGCAGGGACCCGTGCGGCGCGGGGCTGCGCCCTGACCTGCGGGGTGCTGCCGGCCGGGGACGGGGCGCTCGGTTGCGGTTGGGCCGCGAGGCGTTTGGTCTGGAACGGTTCGCTGTGAGAGCGCCCGGAGGTCTGGGTGGTTTTGGGTGCTGGGGCTTTTAAAACTGGGCATCAACTTGCTGGCGTTACCAGGTTAGGTTTGGGTAACTCAGGGAGCTTGGCCTTGGTGACAATTTTTAGAAAGTTACCAGTGAGCAAGCAGGATTTGGTTCTCCCTGGGCACTTGTACAGATCCGTGCTGTGTGCCTAATCGCTAAACTCAGCTTCTCTCACCCCTTCCTTTGGCTTGGGTCTTGGCTCTCTGCTCTGCTCTGCGTTCTCCCGGGTGCTGTCACCCACCAACACGATGCTCCGCTCCTTCAGGCTGCGGTAACCGTAGTGTTGTGTCGTGGTATGCATTGACGGGCAGGTTTTGCTTGCTGGCACAGAGGCTTTCATTAACTGGTCACAGAGTCACTCCCTGTTGTCTTCTCGCCTCTTACTGTTACCCTGCTGAACGTGTAACCTCGTGGTTGTTTCTTTGAATCATATCTACCAATAACATTCTCTACATCTAAACCATGAAGCTGAAGAGCGACTATGGGCTAAAGAAATCATCCTCCCCGTGAGCGAGAGGCACGCTTCCTAAGTGCTGAACTATTAATCTTCTGCATCTTCCTTGTCCAGCGTCACACAACTGACTGCTGCAGCAGAGTGATTTCTGGAGAGTGAGAGTTAGCTGGCTTGACTGGAGTAGCGATTTGATGTGGTAGGTGAAGAGCTGTCATATGTTTCGGGGTGAAGTTGCAGAAGGAAGCAGGCTGCATCTGACCGCATGCTGTTAGCAGGCGTAGAGCTTCACCCTGACGCGAGTTTTTGGTAATTGCCATTGACCTCAGAGAAAAACGTGTCCCCTTCAGTGAAGGAAGGGGCGATCGCCTGAGCAACTGCTGAGTTTTAACGTTCTTTAGAAACTGGAAGTCAGTGGTTAGTGGTTTTCCTTCTCTAAGCACACTTTCCTTATGCAACTTAACTGCAAGTAAGCTTTTGGTAGCATGAAGAAACAGATCTGAGACGTGCCCGGATCCATGATGGGTTCTTTGCGCCATCCTGTGCCCACCCAGATCCTTGACTCTTACTTTGGATAGCATTTATCTGTGTGCCAAATGCGCTTTGTGCAAGGGTTTTCATGCTGTTTTTTCCTAGCTTGTATGTATCCTAGATGTCTCTGGGGCTTTATGGCAGTTCTCTCAGAAGATATTTTAACTTTCTGACTATTCGCAACACTTTCGGAAGGGACAATAGGCCGGTAGTATCTACCCCTCTTCCCAAGTCTGGCTCTAGTGTGGCGTTGCTTGTACAGCCTCTACAGGAATATCCATTCGAGTGTGTAATTCCTTCCTGGAAGTTGTTCTCTGACGAGTAAAGTTTGTCTTTCCTTTCTTTCTGTTCTGGGAAATCCAATTAATTATACAAGTGAGTGCAAATGTTAGGTGCTGAGTCAGTGGCAGAGGGGAAATGGTAACGTGGCTTTCTGGCGTAGCATGGTTCTCTGTAGGAACTGTCACACCGGGCCAATTTCTTCCTGAAATCTCTGTTCTAAAGAGCAGCGGAGCTGTAACCGAGCTGTTTTCTGTGAAAAGTAATATTGCTTTCCTCTGCAGAATATGAAGGAGCACGTGGTGATGTCAGGTCTGAGGAAAAAAAAAAAAAAGACCATATAGATGTTAGGGTTCAGTTTGGGAACTCTACTCTCTGGGGCTGAAAAATGCCTGGTATTGGCTTATCGCTGTGTGTGTGTGAAGCCTTTAAGGTCAAGCTATGTAATTTCAGGTTGTTATTTATCAGGGATGCAGCAATCCTTGAGTTTTCCTTGATGTGAAATGGTTGCTATATGTCACCTTATTTCTGCACACAGGTGAAGAAGTCTGGAGATGCCTAGGATGCGGGGACAGCATTGCTGCTGGTCAGCGCCTCTACAGGACTGTTAATGAAGCTTGGCATATCTCCTGTTTCCGGTAGGTAAAATTTTAGCCTTTTTAAACTCTCCTGGGATTGTTCAGCTGGCTCAAAACATTAACAGGAGGTTAGTTTAGAGGCAGTATCTTGCTATCACCTCTGTGTCTGACCTGTTCTGGAGCCTCCTGCAGAAAACGCACGCTGCAGGTCGCAGCCATGCTTCAGTGTCTGCAGCAGCCCTTTGGAACTGACCTTCAGTTCTAACAGTCGGCTGCTGCTGGCAAAGTATTGCCACGCTGACGTAAACACGTACGGGAACACAGATAAAGTACAAATGAAAGCTCTGATTTCCTGGCGGTAGCAGAAGCCATGGGTTGCGCATTTGTCTTCAGCTGCATTCCGGAGTAGTGCCTGGGCAATCTGGATGGCCTGCCGCTGCTTCCACATGTGGTAGGTGCAAGGGCGATAGCAGGGTGCTGGGGAAAAAAGCTGCTGATCTGGGGAAGGGAGCTCTTGCCTTCTGCTTCGTCTCCTTGTCTGACTGCTAAGCCATGCAAACTTGCCAGAAATGTTTTCGATAATGTTGGACACCTTTGTCAGCAAGGACAAAAAAGGCTCTCTGACATGCTCTGCATCGTGGCAGCAGGAGTAATGCCTCCCTGTGGGTGTTTCATAAATACTCTGTCGAGTTTTTGTGCTCCAGAATCCCATTTCTGAAAGGGTTTATATTCTGGAGAGGGGTGGGGTACCTGCAGCTTCTCCTGGCTTCTGTGTAGGGGTACCTGTGGCTTGAATCTGGAGAGGCTGATGTTTTGGACCCTGTCAAAGCGTGGCTTTGGAGGAATGTTTGCTGTGCCAGCACAAGCATTTACTGTCCTTTTGTGGTTTCTTGTTGGTTTTGGTTGTTGTTGGTGGTTTGTTGTTTAATTTTAAAAAGACTGATGAAGTATCGTGGTTATTGGTGCATTTAAAAGAAAAAAAAAAGGCATATTTGGCTGCCAAAGCAGTACTAGCTCTGACTTGGAAAACGCAGTTAGTTAGAATGACTTGTTGATCACAGTTACTGTTTTAAATCACTGCAAATCCCCATCTCTTTGGTTTCTATTGGTTTGAGTATTCCTGTTCAGCTATGTTGAGTCAGCTTCCCTGAACCCTGTTTTTCTCTCCTCTCTTAACAAGCCAGTGTCCTGTTATTAAACTTCCCCAAATTCTCCCAGTTAGCCAAATTCAAATCTGTGTGTGCCAGCAAGTCTGTCTGTCTTGCTTTTTCTTTGACTGTTTCTGATGTAGGTCTTGATTTGTGAATGTCTGGGTGCTTCTCGTTGTGGAGGTGGATTAACAGCTGAGCTGGAGGCAAATCGTGCCCTTAAGGAACCTTGCAGAGAATTGTAAAATGAAAGGTTTTTTTTCCCCTCTCTCTTCGTACAAGTGAAGATTCCAGGTTTTCTCCTGAGCTATGTAGTAACCTTCTGTGTTTGCTGATGCACTTTTCTTACACTCTGTGCTTTTGGCTACGTCCAACACCCAGCTAAGCTGCCATGCTGAGTGAACAATTGGAACCTGCACTAAAGGAAGCTGCCCTTCCCTTTTTCCTTGTTCCAGGCTAGGACTGTACATGAAAACAGATTCCCAGTTTGCACTCTGTTCTCCCTTCTCTTCTGTTATCCCCAAGCCATGCTGGGTTGCAGTCCTGTGCTTCATATCCCAAAGCCAAACTTTAAAAAGCCTCTAATGGTAGGAGCCTTTGGCAGCTGGTAGCTGTGAGTTCCGGCAGCTCTTGTGGAGTGTTTTTTACAGTCTTCCTGTGGATTAGCTGAGTCTCTGGCCTGGCACATAATTTCTCTAATGCCGATTGGCACTGCTCCAGGCTCGTTAGCTCTGTTTATTCTTGGTCAGGCTGGGCTGCTGATCATGCTTGGCACTGGCAGTAGCTGACGTACATGCGTGTCTCTGAGGATTTAAGTTTTTTGTCACTTCCCTCCTTCCTCCAACTGCATGTGCAGGAGCTTTGTCTCTGAAACCTGCGTTTACTCTGCTGTGGCTGGAGGTCCAAGCAAATCCCAGTTCGTGTAGCTTGGATATTTTAAATTGTTCCTTGGCTAGCTGATCCTTAGGCTTGGTGGGTTAGATCTGGCTGAGGACGTTTTTAGATGTTTCTGTCACAATATCTGTTGTGAATTAACTCTGAATGTACTTTTTTGCCTCTGAATTCTGTTGAGATAGCATTCACTTTCAAAGGTCATTGTTGTTTCCCTGATACACAGTTCCACTGGATTTGGAACAAAGATTGCACAAAAATTCAAACTCTCCACCTAGATAAGGAAAGAAAGTTGTCTTTTTCGTAGGTCTGGATCACTTTAACCTAAGGGGACTATTGGAAGAAGAATGTGTGTTTTTTTGTGCGTGTTTGTGTGTTTTTAACCTAGACCATGCTGTTCTTACTGCTTTTGGTCCATTTTTTTCGTCTTACAAAGTAGATGATACTGCCTTAAATTATACCTTTGAATAAAGTATTGATACCCCCTTTGATGTACATTGTTTTGGTAGTGTTTTTTACCCCATAGATAGACAAACAATTAAAAACAATTCCCTCCTTTTTTTTTTTTTTTTTTAATACGAATATTGTGTATTTGAATCTGAGTAGGATGGGATGAGAAGACCTATGTGTAGCTGCATGGTTTTGTTATGGACACAGTATTTTTGAAAAACGTAGTTTTGATCACTTGAAAACTGTTAATTCCATTGAAGCCTGTTGAGTGCATTCAGGTGAAAAATGCTTTTGGATCCAGATGAAGAAAATTATTGGGAATGGCGGTAGGAATCCCTGCTGTAGCAAGCTTCGTAAGAACTTTTTAGGAAGGAAGACAGCTGGGGTTCAGTTCCTTCCTAACTGAAATAACAGAGGATGTATATTACTATGGCCTATTAAAAAAAATAAAATCTAATTCAAGTAGCCAAGTAACACAGGCTTGTTGCAGGAATCTCAAACAAAAGCCAAACCCACCGCGTTAGAGAAAAAACTGTCCAAAGTGTAAATTCAAAATACTCAAATTTACTGAAGGTAATGGATTACTAATGATTTTACAGTCACAGATTTAAATATCCACTATTTAGTTTATACCCCAAACTAGTTAATTAAAAACAGAAAATCATCAGGAATTTGAAGAATGGAAAAGTTCATCTTCCTTTTTATGGAAGACAAAAAAAAAAAGGGGGGGGAAATTCTGTATTGATACTTTTTTTTTTCATTAGTAGGTCTAAAGAATCAAGGGACTGAAGATGATGGTGACCATAAACTATTAATTCAGTTTAGACAAGAATTTCATTTTTGCTTAATATACCAGATTTTTATGTATATGCAACCCAGTTTGACCTGGAGAAAAATCCTGATGGCTTTATGAATTCTTTTTTTAAAATATATTATGAAATAGTCAATGCTAAGTTAATCATATAAACAGTTGATTAAAAAGTGTAAGCTTTTGATATCTAAGCATACATTAAATCTTTTCATGCTGATTAGGGGTTACAAGATTATATTTAAGCAATGTTAATTAGCAAGTTGACTTTCCAGTAAAACATACTGGCTACAATTAAATATAGTCTTGAAATATTTCAGAAACTACTTATACTTGTTAAAAAAAAGTCTGAAGTAATAAAACAAAATTTGTTTAAATCACAATAGAAGTTGCCTTGTTACTTAAATCAATTCATCTGACAGACTGTTTTGCATTCAAGTGCTTGCACTTTTTTTTTTGAACCTGTTACCCAACCATTTAAATTTCTGTTAACCTTTACTGCAGCTAGAAACTAAAATGCACAGTGTTGTAACCACCAGATGTCTGTTTGCTCCAAACGAACACTTTAAAAAGCAGACCGGTTTTGGCAGAGTGCAGAACAACTTCTGGCTCTGTCCCCTATGGGTATTGTGTAGTGAATTTGAAACAAGTTCTCCTTCTGCCCATTTCTCAGTAGTGGAACAAGGTTAAAAGTGGATTCTTCCCGGAATCCCTCATTGCCTGCCCATTGTGTGGTCTGCAGCGTGACAAGTGTCCGCTGGGAAAACAGAACTGCATTCACTGTCCTGTGCGTTGAGGGGGTGCCCTGAGCTCCCGGCTGCGGAGGAGAAAGAGACCCACTATTAATTTGCCAATTCTAGTGATTTGATTTTCGTACAAAGACTTGATTTTCCTATACTGAATAGCATGTTTTGTGTGCTATAGAAACATTTTTTGCCCAGAAAACCTTAGTGAATCACCTTGATTCTTTTTACATTTGGGAATGTAAATGGGAATTTACAATGGGAATGCCCAGGAAGGCAAGCCTGGCAAACCTGCATTAGGAATTGTTTATGTATAGTTGAATATCTTATGAGGGTTGGAGGATAAACTAGATGACTTCCAAGGGGTATTTTGCAGATCTATTTTCTGTGGTTCTTAGGATATCTACTAAACTTCAACTTCTCTTTGCCAATTTGTAAGCAGCAATCACGTCACCTGTCAGTCTCTGCTAGACTGAAGCAGCCCTGGATCTAGGTTTTCCTCGTAGGCTATATTTTCTAGCCTTTGGTTCACCTCTGTTGGTTCAGATTGGTATAGGCCTTCATTTTCCAAGAGCTGCTTTTTCTCCATAGACAACTGGAAAAATAGATCTAGAGTGTCAGGATATGAAGCTACAAATGTTGACTGATGAAGATCTAAACAAAGGTGTTATTAAGATGCATCGGAAATGTGGAGATATTTGCTACTTTGACTCTTCCTTGAACTTTTCAGCTGTGAACGCAGGTTTGTACATGCAACAGCTGAATTTGAGAGAAGGGGAAATATGAGTAGTAATACAAGGTAGGTGAAATACAGTAAATGCAGGAATACAAGAATCTTTTCTTTTTCCAGGTCTTCTCTAGTTTCTGGCAGTTACAGAAAGCTAATTGGGCATCAGAGGTGAAAGCTCTTCCCCACTAATCCTGCAGATTCCTGGAAATGCCTCTTTGATGGTGTCTCCATGGGCATTGAAATTCAGCAGCTCACTATCTGATATAGGGAGAAATAGTTGCTAAGTGCCTGTTTGCACACAGATGGCCATAAAAGTTCAGGACTTAAAAATCCACAGGAACAGCAAAGTGCTCTGCAGGTGGACATGGTCACATTCCTCAGGCCAATCTATCAGCTACAGCACACAGATGACAACTGTTTGTACTTAAGGAGCTGGGCATTCCAGTCTGAATTTCTTAGTTAACTTGTGCACCTTGTCCTTTAGGGCATTGTTATCAGAGCATTCTTGTATCAATATAATTAGAATTACTCACACAGCCCAGTGTGTGCTGGGCTTTCCACATGAGTAAGACAGGATCCTTCCCCTGAAAAGTTTAGCAGACTGCACAGTCAAACGTAGCAAGTTAGAAAGCAAGTGAAGGTGCAGTGGTGTAAGTGCCAGTCTTAAGTCACCTGCGAGGTGTTTACAGATCAGAAGTCACTGCTTCTAAAAATATGTATAAGCAATGAAGTTTCAGTAGGCTGCATTACTTTAGTTTGCTTCTCAGCCTATACGAATTCAGTAGGTCTGCAGGCAGATGAGTATGCTGGAGATGAAAGCGCTCTCTCCATCCTAATGTGCTTAGTGACGTTGGATACTAAGGTGGCATCGGTCCTGCCTCTGTTTAGAAGTAAGGTGCTGTAACAAAGATGAGTTTCACTTCGCTGGTCGTTTTAGTTTACTCAAGAGCTGCCTGCAAGAGCTTTCACTCAGAGGTACATGCATACCAAAACAGTATTTGTTTCAGTACCTGATGTCAGGAGCTTGACTCTGTCTTTCAACACCAGTGAAGCATATGTTAGGTGTAAGTGCCTTGGAAATACAATGAGGTGTTGGGATTGTATTGAAGGATTTGGAATGCCTCCAAACTGCACCCATGCTGAAACAAAGACTTGCTGCAGCCTTCTGAGGCATCAAGCAGATGCCTTTCCCCAGCTTATACCAGTCCCACACACATACTGAAGTGCCTGCCTGTGCCAGGATAAATTTGTATATCTTAGGGCTGGTAGATATGCTGAGCAATGCATCTGTCTGTAGCCATGCTATTCTGTCAATGCATCTGTCTGTGGACAGCACGAACCGTGATAAATAGGGTGTCTAGATGTGCAACCTAACCCCTACTGTCTAAAGATCATAATGACTTGAATATCACAACAGCTATGATGCGTTTCTGTGGGGATAAAATTGTAAAATCTATGACGTTTTGCAATTCAATTTGCAATAAATTTCATGTTAAGTCTTTGTTGAAGTTTTCACTTGTCCCCTTCATTTGCCAGTTAAAATGTTCAGGCTTTTATCTCTGGCAAAAATGACTATGCAATTCCAAACCATAGTAAGTAAAGCAAACCCCTGTGGTGGCTGCGTGTTTGTAGTGGAGGTGCTGTCAGCAGTTTCAGGAGAGAAATATGGATATCTCTGACTTCGGCTCATGCTCCCTTGCATTTTGGCTCTCAGAGATGCTATCAGTAAAATTACACAGAAAAGGTCTGCCCCCCCCATCCCCCCCACCTGTTCATCAGCATTTCTGAAGTACACTCATTCTGGCAGGAATTCAGGTCTAGAATGAATGAATAGATTAACACCTTTTCTAGAGCCCTTTTATCAGGGCTATTATGTTTTCAAATAGGTCATATAGACAAAAAAAAAAAAAAAAGCAAGAAGTAACCAGAACTCTGTAGGAAAAGGTAAGTTACTGACTGCTGCTGGGGCTTGCTGCAAAAGTAAAATCATTTTGATAAGATGTTTCCTGTTTAAATAGACATTTGGACTATGTGTCCTTTGGCTTTAAGGAAGTCTCAAGCAAAATCCCTTCCCAGTTGCTTGGCTGTCTGGGTGGTTTTTATTACTTTGAAGTTGGGCTTTATCTGCTGGCTTCGTTCACAGACTAGCTGGCTGTTTATCACATCTGTGGATCAAAACTTCAAAGGTTTTGTCTGAAAAGTTGGGATTTATGAGGTCACGTGGAATCCCCCTTGGAGGGAGTTCAGCCCATGGTAGCAGTTCTGTGGGGAAAAGCTTTTGTCTGTAGGTGATACTGGGCAGGGGAGAGGCTCTGCGATGCACCAGAGGTATGTGTGTGTTGTGGGGTGGTGCTGATAACCAAGGGAGCGCTGGATTTTGAGCATTGGCCCATTTTCAGCATGCAACATATAGAGAATGTGGGAGACCAGAGTGCATTCCTAGACACAGACTCACCGTGTTGCTGCTTCCAGTAGAGCTGTGTGAAATATTAGAAGGAATTAGACCCGTGCTGGAATTGACAATCATGTTGGGCTCTGCTGCACTAGGCTTCACTGTGCTTTTACAGCCAGGCTTAGAAGCTGCATTGAATGGGAGAAAAGGAGGAAAATGATAATTATTTTTTTCATAAAGGTGGGGGGGCAGGGAGAAGCTGCCTGGTTTTCTGCTTACTTCAATAGCAAGCAGCAGCTGTCAAATCTGTAGCCAAGACTGCCTCGTCTCAGCCCCAAGCATCCCTTGAACAATATGCCAACAGAATGAGCTTCTCCAGTAAAAGCACATTTGAGTACTCTTGCCTCTGGAACATAGCATGATTTTCAGGCTGTGTTCAGGCATGCCAGGCTTTGCTGACTGTACAAAAATGGGAGGCTCAGTGCAGCAGCATATGTTTGCTGCATCGCTCGGTGTCTTGCAAACAGTTTTAGCTGGTTTGGCCACTAGAGATCATGCTTGGCTTCAGAGCAAGCAAAGTGATACAGCTACATGTGCTGCGAGCAGGAGAGAGTACTCATCTGTACTGATTTATACAATTCTCAGCTTCCTTTCAGGAGGTACAGATTCAGTTAAATGACTGAATGGTCTCTGTGTTAAAAGTGTGGGAAAGAAAGTTATTTTTCCTTGGATGGAGCACACTAGGAAGTTACCTCCTGCAAGAAGATGACCAAATATATTGAAGGTACTGTTAAGGTAGTATACCCCAGCTCACTGTGAAGGATTTGGGAAAGTATGTAGTAAACGTTAATTTGAAGTGTTTGGAGACGTGGCTAGCTGTCTTCATCAGACTCAGCCTTCCTTGATTTGTCCATCAGAATGTACCACTGCTGCAAAGAGCAGTTTTACACTCATGCATTTGGCAAAAGCTACTATCTTTCAGCAGTTACTAATGCAAACCCCCTTTGGATCAAAGCTCCACCCCTAGTGAAGAAGTAGAGCTTATTCAGGCTCTGTAGCCACACGCTGTCCTCCTGCAATGGCTCCTCCTCCCCTCCCACCCTTGGGTGGAACCAGAGAAGGGAAAACTTGACAATAGTTAGCAAGCAACAGAGCTTGCAAGAACTATTGCAGCAGCATGTCCAACTAGCCAGGTTAGCAGTTATTCTAGCCTTCCCAAGGGTGCCGCTGCTGCTGAGCGCAGGAGAGGATGGTCATAGCCATGGGAGCCAGGAAAAATCTGAAAAGGAATGAGCAGACGAGAGAGCTGGCATTCCTTGGGCAGCTTGAAAGAGAGGTGAGGTATCTGAATCAGCGCAAGATGAAATGAGCACTGGCTGCTGCCATGTTGGCAGAACAGAGCTGTTTGCAGGCAGTTGGACAAGTTTGTGGCTGAGCCGGTTTATCCTGTACTGAAGATGGGAAGTTACTTGTCTGCCCCTGCTTACTTCGCTCCCAAGGATCCCTTTCGGTAAGTTTTGCACAGGATTAGCCGTGGATCTTCAAGCTGTCATTTTGCTCCTGTAATGCTATCCTAAGCAGTTAGCGTGTGTGAGGTGTGAAGTCAGGTCTGGTGCTTGTGTGCAGGAAGCAGCTGGCCTCAAAGCGGGGACCTGTCTCGCTTTGAGGAGGAGATTCTTATTACCAGCCTCCCTGGTGAAGGCTCTCAGGTACAAGGGAATGGTACCTGTGTTGCAAGGCAGTGTCTGCGTGTCCTGGGGCGAGCAGACTCCCTTTCAGAGCGACACTATGCGCTGCTTTGCCCCGTGCCCCTGTGCTTTGCTCCACAGCCAGAGGAATGAGATTGCCATGGCTGCTGCTGCTTGCGTCTCTTCCAATGCTGCTTGTGCACAGTACAGGCTGAGGGAGTGCCACATGCTGCTGTAGAGTTAG
Source organism: Anser anser (assembly GCF_964211835.1). Classification (NCBI taxonomy): domain Eukaryota; kingdom Metazoa; phylum Chordata; class Aves; order Anseriformes; family Anatidae; genus Anser; species Anser anser. The sequence goes on along the minus strand of NC_139739.1, from coordinate 11,231,377 downwards.
AGAAGGTGATGTAATCTGCAACGAGGCAGTGCGTAATCTTGTTTAAGAAAGAAATCAAGTACTTTGCAGGTAACTAGGGGCTAGCAGCACGCTTCACTTATGTGGAAAGGATTCTTGTCCCGTGAGATTTTGGTTTGCATTAACAAACATTCTTGGCTCAGTCAAACAAGTAAGGCTTGAGAAAGGTGATAGCTAGAGAGTAAGGCTTTGATTGCATTGCATCTCCATGGTGCAAACTGTTAGTGGGGCTGAGCACAGCCAGGATTGTGACTGATGCTGATGTGCTGATAAGGTGAATGTATGGGGAAAGGCAAGGCTGGCAGTTTCATTGTCTCTGTGCTATCCCCTCTGCTTGTATTTGCTCATTATTGTTGATCCTGTTCCTACAAACACTGTTGTACTGATTTGGGGGTAGTGGGCCTTTTGTTAAAACAATCTATGATAGGAGTAAATACTGCTGTGCAACTGCGAAGCTTCATTAGGCAACCTTCTGAAAAAGCACCCACTTTCAGAAGGAAAGGGAGCAGCCTTTCATTATCTGTAATACATGCAGGGCATCATGCTAAGCCATAGATGCACCTTTACTAAGTGGTGTGGAGGTGGTTTTGCATAGTCAGAGTTGAAATACTGCATGGTCTAGTAGTCTGTGTTTTCTAGCATCTGTTCTTGCTTGGCAAACATCTCTTACGTAGCTAGTGCACACGCTTCTGCTAGGCCTGGGTGAGAAGCCTCTGGGTTAGCTGCAGGCTGGGATTATGCTTTATTCTGCAGTCTTCTGTCTGCATGACTGTCCTCTTCCCCTCTCTGCCTGTAGAATTGGAACCGCAGCTCTTTCAAGCCTGTCTAGCGTTAACTGATCTAGCCTGACAGTGTGTGGGGGGTGGATTTTATTAATGAGCCCTTCTCAAAGGGATCAGCTCTTCATTGCCAGGGAAGTCTTTGCTTCCATGAGGGTATTGGCTTTCATTTAGATGTAAAAGAGATGCCACATGGATTGAATCTCCATCTTGATGAAAACCAGGCTGGTTACCTGTTGTGACCTGATCTTCCTACTACCTGCGAAACCAAGCAGCCATCAAGCACCAATTTGTGAACTCTTTCTGTGTTACGGAGCATCATACAGAGCAGGGCTGAACACTGCGCTCCAGATGCTGCCTGGGGTTCCTGGAGGATGACTATGGAAGGCAGATTAATTTATTCTTGATTACCAAGGATGGGAAGTGAAGACTCATAGTGTATGGGACTGTATAATCAGAATAGAGCTCTGCAGATCTGAAAATGGTGGCTGGGTTGCAAGAGGAAACGCATTAAGTATAGCTGTTAGCAGTCCTCCAAGAGATTTGATTACCATGCTTCATTACTTTGTAATAAGAATACCAAATCATTTAGGAAAAGATTAGCCATTCCTAATCTAAAAGAAGAGGAGGAAATCTTCCTTTCTTTTGGTGGTGGTGACTGGCAAAGATTAGCTTGCTTAATACCTCTAGAAGTAATTGTATTCCTGTTTCAGCTGATGTGAACTCCAGCAATGGCAGTGCAGTGATGCCACATGCTCCACTGAGGAGGAAAAAGGAAGGAGTATTAACGCTTGTGTCTTCCGTGATAAAAATCTGACATCTCTCTTCAATGAGAGTCTTGTGGAACTAGCACGTGATGCGTTTATCATTTGGGCAAAGACACTGAAACAGTTGAAACAGTTCTTGTAACTATACCTGTGTGCTGTCAGTTCTCAACACCTGACAAATCTAAAGCCTTTTCTAAGTGACAGTGTTTAACGAAGTAGCCAGTTAGACCCATTACTGGCATCTAGCCTCTCTGGGGCTGGTTGCTTTGTTCCTGTTGCCTCACTGCCCAGGGTGGGGTTCTGAGCCTTGAGCTGCAAACTTGTCCTGCCCAGATTTGTTTAATTGCATAGCAAAGAACTGACTGCTTGTTGGCTCCACCCCTCACCTTCATTTCACTGAGGGTGTGTTGCAAATTAGATACCATTGCTTGTTTCCGGATGGAAGCAATGTAATCAAAGTGCTGTAAGGCTGGAATTGATGAAGAAGTAGGGGAAAGGCAATGGGAGGACAAGTGTACGTGATCCTTTGGAACCTGTCTAAAACAAACTGCAGTTGTATTGCTTTTGAGGAAACATTAGATTTTCTTACGGAGAAAAGGGAATTGAAGTTGGAGAGGGGTGAGGAAGGGAAGGTATTGTGCTTAAAAACAAATAAATAAAATAACCCACCTGCTTGGAGAGAACTTAGTCAGAAAGCCAGGTCTTGAAGTCCTGGTAGAGCAGTCCCCAGACTCCAGTATTGCTATCTGCATCCCAAGTGCAGGTCTGGTCACAGCTCCCTGTTTGAAGATGTAATCACTCACGGAGCAAGCACTGGTACAGGCATGCACGCAGAAGTTGGATAAGTTTGAGGGATCCGATTTGCCCATGCTGAGCCAGATGTTCCTGCCACAGGGTGATAGAAATCTTTGCTGTTAGTCTCCACTTGCTCTTTTCTCCCTCCCACTCACCTACTTGATCATTCAGCGTGGGGTATTTACTGCAAATGAAAGCCAAAGACTAGTGGTTGAAGGCAAAATGCATTGCAATGCCCTCCAGGTCTCTTGCATACCATGAGCAGGGTGTAACCCTGACAGTGCCCCAAGGCTGAGGCTATAATAATGCACGTACCTGGTATCATGATGTTCACTTACTGCTCCCCCTGCTCAGGCAAAATTGGCAGGGCCTGTTGCACGTGCTGGAGTTCTTTCCCGTCACAGGGAGGGGGAAGGACAGGACTGGGAGCTGCTCAGCTGGGAGAACAAACAGTCTAAAGTAGAAGGAGCAGCTTTCCTGAGGGTAGGGTATGGCATTAAATACTTCATGAGGTGTGTTTTCCCCTAACACCATAGGCTACTTACAAGCAGCTTCATCTTGTTTGGCAGTCTCTTGAGATGTTGGAGAACGTCTCTATATTGGAGCACAACCAGCTTCTCATATCACTATGCTTGTTACAAGCTGGTGGAGTTTACAAGGAATGTCTTTGGCACAAATAAGCTTTTAGAAAGCTTGTGAAAGGTGAGACCAGTAGCAGCCCTTTTAGAAATGAAGCACGTAAGAAGTGTTCCTCCACTGCCACTGGCTGACTTAAGTGCATTTGGTGCTGTGGAGAGAGGCATGCTGCCCGGAGGGCACAGTTCCACCTAAAAACTCCCTGCCACCACTGCAATGAGTTGCCCTCCAATGTAGTAACTGAGCCAATTGTTGGTGTAGGGGCAGAAGAAACTCCTATCTTTGGGAAAGCACTGTGCTGACAAAGACATTGATCTTGGAGGTGTTCCTTTGAACCAGTTAATGGTTACTAACCTGCCTTAAGTGCTGCACTCAGAAATGGCCAACACCAGACTAATTTTTCTTGTAAAGTCTGAGAACATGCTGCCCAGGGCTAATGGAATAATCTCCAATGATGCAACGGCTGAGGGAATGTAGTCCTGTCTGTGCCTTATCTCTCCGTTAAGTCACACCTCTGTGCTGCAGAATTTAAACTCCCTTGCCCAGTACGTCCTGCTGAGGCAGGATTATTTGGTGTTCAGGAAGCCTGAAGATCTGGGTTCTGCTTGTGATTTGCAGAAATGATATCTGCAACAGAATTGCTGCATCTCTTTCCTTGTTTGGGGGCTTGGTTTGTTTCCTTTTTGTAGATAAAGGATGAATAATCGCTTCTCGAAAAGGGAGCTGCTGTTGATGTCTGAGAGGCAGGTGCTCTGGTGCAAGAAGGTTTGATACTGTAGAAACACTGACTAGGCAGAAATGTAGCAGAGCCATCTTAGTGCTGGGCGAGCCTGCAACTGGAAACCTGCATACTCCCAGGAAGAGGGAGAAAGGAGTAAAATTTATATGGCGTAATTTGTAAACCAGCTGATGTGTTTTAAGAAGTGGATGGGATTTGTTTGAAACTTTGAAAGTTCATCTTTGCCCTTGAATTGGTTGGTACCACCCCTCCTTACAAACATTGGTGCTAATCTTCAGCTGAAAATGCATTGCCAAGTGGTCGGATTTAGCACGTCAGTGACCAGAACAGCCAGCAGTGAGCTGCTGCTGAATGTGTTTTCTCCATGTAGGAGAGAACATTTTCCATTGAATTTTGACTTGTTGCTAACAGGAACCTTGTTCTTTTGTTTCCTTCAAGGTGCTCTGAATGTCAGGATCCCCTCACGAACTGGTACTATGAGAAAGATGGGAAACTGTACTGCCACAAAGACTACTGGGGGAAGTTTGGGGAATCTTGCCATGGCTGCTCTCTGCTGATGACTGGTCCTGTGATGGTAAGGACTCTGACATACCTGTCTCCAACTCCTTGTCCTTGGTTGGGAGTTGTCCTAGCTATTCAAATATCAAACTGAAAGTAACAGTCTCCTTGCTACTCAGCTTTTGTGTCACAGGTAAACAAAGAGGTTTGTATGTGCATTGTCTAGATGAAGATTCATTTTGAAGAGGAGTAACTCTTAAAGGAGGGTGCTGTGAGGATGTGAAGCTTATCAACAAAGAGAGCAAGGTGCTGAAATGCACAGATACAAGAAATAGAAGGGTGATTAATGGGACACTTGTTCAGTTTCTGTAACACAGTGCTTTGGTGTCTCCATGGGGAGGTTTTCCACTGCCCTGCAGTGGAAACCTCTCAGCTTGGGATAAGCAACGGGTTGTGGCTTTGGGGAAGGTTGCCATCCAGGTGCCACCTGGGGTATAGCCAGAGTGGTTTTCTGGCCAATGGTATCCTTAAATGGTGTTAGTCCCATTTGGTTTGAAACACTGAACTCTGTCTGGACAATATGGGGCTCACCTAAATGTTCCACTCCTTGCCACAGCCTTGCAAATATTTAACCTTTAAAACTGTCAAGAATGAAACATGGCCATCATTTTCTAGGGCCTAAATAAAAGCAGTATGGTACTCAGTACCAAGACCATTTCTCATTGTCTGCCTGAATCTTTGCAAAGTGTCATCAATAAGGGAAGTTATTACAAGGAAAATAGAAAAACAGATCTCAATGAATACAAATACTCTTTAAAGGTATTTTGTTGTCTCAGCTTGCCTTATTTTTTTCTGTCAGCTGACTGGTAAGTATATAAATTCGTGCGTTGCCTGTCTGCCAAAAAAAAAAGCCCTTTCAGCTTTATTAATTCAGGCGTAGCATTAGTTGTCATGCCAAGAGCAACTGAACAGGAAGGTTTAATATCTTGTTTACTAGTCTGCAGCAAGCTATCAACTATTTTTGATAGTTGAGCAGCTGCCAAATATAACAGAGGTTCCTGGGACACAAGCTTTGCTTTGCGTGTTGACATGTTTGTTTCAGAGAAGTTTTTCAAACAAGGTGCCAAGGATGAGGTTCAGGAAAGGTAGGCTGGGCTAATTTAACTCTCCAGTATAAAGTTGCCACTTGGCTGTGAGATCTGAATGAACAAATTAATGAGAGGAAAGCAGGAGCTGCAGCTGCTGATGGCTTTTGGTTCTACTAAGCACTTCCCCTTTCTGTCTGTAGGTGGCTGGCGAATACAAGTATCACCCCGAGTGCTTTGCTTGCATGAGCTGCAAAGTGATCATTGAAGATGGGGACACTTATGCGCTCGTGCAGCATTCCACTCTCTACTGGTAAGATGGAGCTGAATGCTTTGCCACTGGGAAATTGCATTGTTACCTGCTGTATGTTTAAAGAACATTTAGCTGGCTCCATGTGGTTCAGCTTAATGCCATGCTAAGGAATGCTGGGAAGCTGCCTTTTGTGGGAGGGAGGAAGGAATGGAGTGAGCACAAAAACTATGGATTAGGGTCAATGACAGAACTTAGAAGTGTGAGGTTGGCAGGGAGGGGAAGGACACTGCCATAATGACTTTCTTCACTTCTTTTAGTGGAAAATGCCATAACCAGATTGTGCTGACACCGATGATAGAAAAACACTCCACTGAGTCTCTGCGTGAGCAGTTGCCTTATACATTGACGCTCATCTCCATGCCAGCAGCTACTGATGGCAAGAGAGGTTTCTCCGTATCTGTTGAGGGTGGCTGCTCCAGCTATGCCACTGGTGTCCAAGTGAAGGAGTGAGTATGACAAGGCTGTGTGCAAAGTTCATGCCTGTGCAGAGGGAGCGGGTAAATCTTCTGCAGCACTGCTGTTCTGCCAACTGCTTTAACTGATGCAGGGATCGGTCTTGGTGGAACAGGAACATTTGAGAATTGTAATGGACTTTCAAATTTTGCAACTAGACAAATGAAGATCCCTCCCCAAACCAGCTCAGACCTAAACGCTTACTCCAGTAGAGATTTGTATTTGTAATAGAGATTTTACTTCAAAATAGCAATTCAAAACGAAGCATCAGAGATCAAATATTTTTGATAATTCTGCCTAAAATGACTTTTTTTCTCCCCACTATAATTCCCATGTTTAGAGTTAACAGGATGCACATCAGCCCAGATGTCCGAAATGCCATCCACCCTGCAGACCGTATCCTGGAGATTAATGGAGCTCCTATTCGTACACTACAGGTTGAGGAGGTATGTAGAGTTCCGTACTGAAGCCTCCTTCTCATTCGTCTTTCTAGAGATTTTCTGTCTCTTGGCACTGTTCTCCCACCCTGCGTAGGGTGTAGGTGTACAACCATAGTACTCATGCTAGCAGTACGAACAGACATGAAGACAAACCCTGCTGCCCATCCCAGCTGAAGAGGGAAATATAACAAATGGAAATGCAGTTAGGATGCAGTTTTGAATTTATGGCATTCAGTCACAAAGGAAGATAAGGGAAGTATAGGTAGGGCTGTAGCATCTCGGAGGACAGAGGCTGCGAAGACCCTCCATGTATTACTAGTGAATTCTGCTGTTCTAATCACTTTAGAGGCAGCTAGTAATAGACAAAGGCTCAGTTGATCCCAGGGGTGAGTTTCCATTGAAAAAAAAAAAGTATTTGGTGTCTATATTTACAATTAAATGCTTTGTACAGTTATCAGGTGATGCTGCAAGTGTGTAATGAGACCACCATTACCTGCACTACAAAAAGGTTTTATTTTTTGTTGGTATTGAACAGAACAGTAGGAGCACAACAGCTTTTGCAAAGCTGTTTTCTACAGCATTGTTCAGGATAGAATCTTGAGTAGTTTTCAAACACTTCTCAGAAAAAATAAATATGTTTGGTCTCTTGTAGCTAACCAGAACAGAAGAGACTTTGGATAGCACGAGAAATTTCTGTGTTGTCACAATTTCTTGGCTTGTCTGGTAGACAACTGTGGTGTGTGCAACTAGACCACAACTATGGAGTGATCTCACTGAACAATTTCTGAGGGGTATTCTTCTCTGTCTCCTCTATCTGCTGTTATTCATGTTCCTCCTATCTGCTATCATCCTGTTCTTTGGTTTGGTTGCAGGTGGAGGACTTGATTCGCAAGACAAGCCAGACACTTCAGCTGCTGATAGAGCATGACCCTGTCTCACAGCGCTTAGACAGGCTTCGTTTGGACTCACGGCTTCCCACCCACATAAAGCCACCCATTTCCCCCCGCTCTATCTCTCCACTGGACATCAAGGAGAATCTGGAAGGAACGCTCCGCCGGCGATCCCTCAGGTAAAGACCTGAAAGCACAGCCTCTGACCTTGCTTGCCTTTGCCCTGTGCTACCTGGCTGGGCTGCTCTGTGATTGAAAATGACTGCAGAGATGTGATTAATCTGTGGTATGAGCCTTAGTATGAACCATTGGTGAAGCGGTTGAGGAGCTCTACTTTTACTCTAGGAAAGATACAGAGTTTTACAGTTAGAAAACAAAATGGCTGGGAAAGAATGTGTCCTCAAAGGGAACATGAGTCAGGCCTGGTATTTGGGAAAAATCTTGTCTTCCTAGGCTGGTGTGCTCAGTTGCTCATTCAGTCATTTACCAGTATTTTAATCTTTGTTTAGAAGTACTAAGAGCTGCATCTTCACAGCTTCTTCCTTCTCAGAAGCTCCACCTCTGACTCTGCATGAAATGTTGTTGGGCAACCCTGGCTTGGAGGCTGCTCTAGGTTTGCAAAGAGCTTCTGTGGTGCTGGGAGAGCATCTGGCTTTTGAGATACGAAGAACACTGAAGCACATCTAGAAACTGGTCTCTTAGGAGTTAATGATGGTATATGTTGACTCATAAAGCTTCCTAACAACTTCCCTGACCTTCTCATTTCTTTTGCTTTCTAGGCGAAGTAACAGCATTTCTAAGTCTCCTGGCCCCAGTTCTCCGAAGGAACCGCTCCTTCTGAGCCGTGACATCAGTCGCTCTGAATCCCTACGTTCCTCTTCTAGCTGCTCCCAGCAAATCTTTCGGCCCTGCGACCTGATTCATGGAGAAGTACTAGGAAAAGGATTTTTTGGACAAGCAATCAAGGTGAGGGAGCTCCCCAAGTATTCATCAGTTACTTTGATTAAGCAGTGTCTGCGTGTCTCAGAAACTTGCCACTGTCCCAGTAGCCTTTCTTTGCTCTGCTGATAGTGGTCAGTCTCAGAACTCACCTGGGTTGCTCAGTGAGATCCATTTCCCTGTTTCCTTCCCTGACCATGAGCATCTCTAGCTACAGATTTTTTTGACATTGTCCTATCTGAATGTCGACCTTGGCCATACATGATCATCTCCTGAGTTAGAGTGCCTGTGTCACAGCAATCACCTGGGTTGGGAGGGAGAAGGGGGAAGAAGTTATGCTTGCTTTTATAAAAATCTTTGTGGAGAAGAGATGCTGAATGAGGAGTTAAACACATTCTCACCCACCATTAGTGTGGCATACCCAAGGGTTTGCGAGGCTGATGTAGTGAACTCTGAACCCCCAGCAGAGCCTAAATGTGGTGGTAGCTGTCAGGTCTTGCATGACTCTCATAGTTAAAATCTCTATTAATAGCAGTTCTGCTCTCTTGCATTTAATCTCTCTGATCTTGATTAGGGGTGCTCAGGAGCTCTTCTCCTAGCGTCCCTGAAAGCATCAGGAGGCAGCTGTCTCTGCATTACCAAAGGTGCTGTGAGCTCCTCAGTACTCAGATTGCTATTCACCATGTTATGGGACTTTTCTCCTTATACTTTGTTCATCTCATGCTTCCACGGATGGTGGTGAGCCAGTACTACAAACCCAATGCTTTTGATCTATACTAATGAGCATATTTCTCTTCTCCTCTGCTCATAGACAAATAACAGGTCCAGGTAAGCAGAACCCTTCCTCTGTCGCATGCTTTTGTCATCTGCGTCCCCACAGTTAATGGCACAAAGGCATTTCTTTTCTGCTCAAATTACCTGATAGCCATCCTGGTGCATGCTCTGGAAATTAAAATTGCCCTCTTAGAGTTTCATGACGACACTTGTTTCAGTTCTGCTGGTATGTCAGCTTAAGAATTCCACTTAGCCTTGTCTTGTCTTTGTCTTTTCACTTCCCTTTATCTTTGGGTATTAGATATTCCTGGCTTTCATGTCCCTGGCTGAAATGTGTAGTGTTCCCTGGCTCGCTACTTACATATGGATGCTTGATTTTAGATGGGAACAGAAGAATATTGTACTCCTGCTTCTGTTGTGTTATTGTTATTCCATAAAATTGTATGCTACTTGTATCAGCCTTGCTATGTCCAATGGTTCCAAGCAACTCTTGTGCCACAGAGTTTGCAAGAGCTCACAAGCTTTCTAAGTCCTGTAACTGGTCTTGTGTTCTGGGTTACAGTTCTGGAGGTTTTCTGAAAGGCTTTTTATTTTAAAAGGTATGATTGCAAAAAAACGTGATAACTTCCTTGAGTTTCAGATTGAATGTTTTTGGTGTAACAAGTACTGTATCCGGTCAGAACAGTCTCCTTCTGTTCCTAGAGGAAAGGTGGTTGTTTAGTTACCTGGAGATCTTAGGGAGACTGAGCTGTCCAAGCAAAGCAACTGAAGGGGCAGAGGATTTCCAGTAAAACCTGCTCATCAGAATTTGGCCCCTTTCTATTTATTCCTGCACCTCATGCACATAAGGCAGAGCTGATTAAAAGAAACCTCTAGAACACAGCAAAATGTTAGAAACTAGTTAAATACAGGCAGCTCTTGAGGTATTTGAAATGCTTTCAGTGTCAAGAGCCAGGAAATGTGTTGCCGAATATTTATTGTGTGGATTTCTGGGTTTGCCACCACATTGGGATGTTCCTTGCAGGTAGCAATACACTGTTCCCAAGAAGCATGGTGAAACAACTGCTTCCCACCTTAACTGAATACGCTGTGCATCCTAGTTCTTGCACGACTAAATTTGATAAGCTCATTAGAAACAAGCGAGCTTCAGAGTCACCATTAACACCAAAGCATGTGGTAATGTAGTTTTGCATTGCTGGGTTTCATTTCTGATGCAAATGAACATTGGTTCCTTTCTGATACAAATGTAGCTGTTAGGACCTGTGTACAAAATGTGAGCATCATGCTGGGCAAGTGCTTTCCCTAAAGGAACTTGAGACACAAGTATGGAACTGATTCCTTCAGAGGTTTTGACAGCTCAACCTTATGCTGCCTAAAGTGGAGACTTCAGCTCTGGTTCTTGGAATGCTGCTGGTCTCTTGGTATGACCCTCTGTCAGCTTTAGGAGATTTCTGTTTCTCTTACAGAATCTCTGCTGAATTCTGTAAGGAGACATTTTATGCTGTTTTCTGCAGATCCCTGGGCTCTTGAGTTTTCTCCTCTGTATATCCTTCTCCAGATAGAAGGGGAATATTACCCTCTCTTTCAGAAGAGTTGCAAGAGCTTTGGAGCTATGTATTCTTGAACCTTGCCTGTAGTTGTGGTGTCTGTTTCCACCAGGTGACTCACAAAGCAACGGGAAAGGTGATGGTGATGAAGGAGCTGATTCGCTGTGATGAGGAAACACAGAAGACTTTTTTGACAGAGGTAGGAGCAAGATTTCCAAAAATTACCAAGCCAGTAGTATGGCAGTATCTCCCCCAGTGAGAAAGCGATCATGCCAGCAGACTGGCAGGAATTGAGGTGCTAAGGAGGGAGACGTTACACTGGGGAAAGCCTGACACCAGCTGAACATTTGCTGCAGTGAAGTGTGACTTGCTTAAACTGAGCAGTAGGCATGACTTCAGCTCCCAGTTCATTAATTTTTCAATGATAAAAAGTGGTCTGAGTCTGAAGCAAATAGAGCTGTGCAAATACATAAAGGATTTATCCCTTGAGCCTTGTGCACAAATACAAGTGATGAGGGCCAATATCCATAAGACGTTTAAGACTCCTCCTGTATTTAAACTAAACTTTTTTCTTGGTGGCTGCCTACCATGTTTTTCAAAGTCTGATTTAGCTTAAAAGCAGGCAGCTCCCTGAACAGCTGACACTGCTATTCTGATCCTGGCATGCACAATATGGAACAGATAGCTGCCCTGGAGAACTCTCATCTCTCTTAAAAGTTAACCAAACCCAAGGATGCTCTCCTTAAAGACTAAGATCAGATTAATCACACAGTGTGGAAATGAAGAGGCAACACGTAATTGACTGCTTTAAGATTAGGGTTTGAGTGTACTCTGTGGGGCCTGGAGGTGACTTCCAGGATGGGAGTGCTGTCCTCTGCTGGGGCAGGAGCAGTACAAATATCACTGCAGACAGAATTTGCCAGGACTTGTTCCATTCTGCACTTTGGGGTGGGATGTGTGCTTCCCAGGTGAAAGTGATGCGCAGCTTGGATCACCCCAACGTGCTGAAGTTCATCGGTGTACTGTACAAGGACAAGAAGCTAAATCTCCTCACTGAGTACATCGAGGGTGGCACCCTGAAGGACTTCCTCCGCAATGCGGTGAGTATGTGCTGAGGAGAAGCCTAGTAGACCTTCATTGTGGAACAAGGTTGACAGTGTGCTGTGGTTGTGCCAACCTTACAATGTTTGTTGGTAGTCTTTTGCTTTGGAGCTGTGTGGAAAAGCTTTTTCTTAGCTGTGGGTGGCTTGGAGCAGGAAGTGCCTTCTTCCTGGGGTTATATCATCTTTCTCTGACTGCTGTAAGGGTCCCTGTTGAGGAATTGCTGTCACCAGCTGGCTGGTAAGGTAGACCCTGACTGAGGACTTGTCTTTCAGGACCCGTTTCCCTGGCAGCAGAAGGTCAGCTTTGCCAAAGGAATTGCTTCTGGAATGGTGAGTCAGATAGTTCCTTCATCACTGAGCAAACCTCCAGGGTGAGGGTTAGCAGCTTCAGCAGTGTGGCGTATGAAGGGTTGTGGATCCTGCGTGACTACTATCAAATAGTTGTTAAGGCCTGTAAATGTAAAGGGACATACTTGCTTGGAAATCCCTAACAATGACTTCTCTCTCTCTATTCCAGGCTTACTTGCACTCCATGTGCATTATTCACAGAGACCTGAATTCACACAATTGCCTAATTAAGTTGGTGAGCTATACCTCTGTTCTCCACAGCATGCTGTTCCCTTCCTTGTCATCTTCCTACCCTGGTTTTCTTCACATGATGTTGAGTTCAGAGCCCTGTCTTGTCAGGTTGGGACTGATTTCAGAGAGGCTTTAGTGCCCTAAACAAGGGAACTTCGTCTTCATGTGGGATTTCCCAGATTGATCTTGCTTTTACCATTTCTTCATTCTGTTCTCTTCCCCCCGTTTCCTGTGGTAGCATCTATTAACAGTTGCATTATAAGAGTTAGTACATCTGAACTATGAAATGTACAGCTCTACAGCTGCTTCTGTTCTTGTAGCCTTGAAGCTCTTGCTGACTGTTTTATTACCGCTCAGGACTCAGACAAGTGTGCAGGTGTGTGCACATGTGTGCACTCTCTTTTGAACTGCTTTTAGGTCACAAGATTTTTTTGTATCTTCATTTGCTCAAGCCCTTGTTCACTTGACTGGAATATGAGATGAGTATGTAGGCTTCAAGTGATCCAGGATGAAAGGCTCAGTTAATTTCTGGCCAGGTAGAATAGGACGGTCTGAAAGGAAAGGTCCAAGTTTGCCCCAGCAAGTGTAGCAAAGTTAATGGGATTCATGCTAGTGACCACACAAGGAAAAAGTAATGAGAGGAAACGATAGGTTGGAATTGTGAATTTGGTGTCATATACCTGTCTAGACAGCTTGCTACACTCATCTGGATGCAGGAAACCTTGCTAGTAGCCCTTACAGTGTAGTTGACAGTGAACAGGAATTGCAGCCTGATTGCTCCTGAAAGAAGTTGAGGAGAATCAGTGGCTTAATCTAAATCCCTTGTGTAGGATAAGACGGTGGTGGTGGCTGACTTTGGTCTGTCTCGGCTAATTGTGGAGGAAAGAAAAAAGCCCACTCTGGAGAAACCATCTGCCAAGAAACGAACCCTGCGGAAGAGTGACAGGAAGAAGCGCTACACAGTGGTTGGCAACCCATACTGGATGGCCCCAGAAATGCTAAATGGTAAGATACTGATAGCAAGGTACAGGCAAGGAGCCAGCCTGTGTCAAGGTATAGGGGTGATAGGATTACTGAAAGCTCCCAGCCCCTAGTAACAATCAAACCTATTAGAGCCTATGGTTTTAGACCTGCTAATACACAAGCTTATTTATACACACAGGTACCCTAGCTGCACTTCTTTTGCAGTACCTGCCCTGATAAGCCCTTGTACCATCAGAGGTAACGTTTCTGGCAGATAGCAGGATTCTTCAGAAGGGCAGCAGACCTAAACTTGCTACAGTCCAGTATCAGGGAAGATAGAAGAGGCCTGAAACAAATCTGAACCCGAGAATAAGTTCTGTTAGAGCCACTTGCTTTGTAGCTGCCCCTTGAACTGGGAGTCATTAAACTCCACGATGAGGCTTATGTGTGTGGTTGCGTAGATCCAGGGAAAAGCCATCTGCTGCCAGCTTTGCTGAAATCTTGGGATTGAGGTGAGGGTGGGGGTTGCCCAAGTGCAGGGAACCGTGTTTGTTTGTTTTTTGGCATATAGCCCACAGTTGCATTAAGGATGAACTATGTCCCTTAAGGGAAAAAAATGTCCCTGCAGGAGTTGAGGTAAAGGTGAAATACAATGGATACCATGTCCTCCCAATGAGCAGGTCTGTCTGGCCAGGCTGAGCAGTTGGGCTGCCTACGTGATCAGTATTGCCTGACATAGTCCATTGGAGAAGGGAGGACTTGGCTCTTCTCCCCAATATTCAACAGTTCTTCACGTTACCTTCTTGGGTACTCTCCTGTTTTCCTCCTCTCAAGGCCTACAGGCCCTTCTGAGTCTGAGGCTGCTTCTCAGAGGCTGTCTCAGACCTGGCATTTGTCAGGAGAATAGCAAGAATGCAGTCTGACATCACCTCTACAAAAAAGGTTGTTTACCGGATATTGGCTTGGGAGGGGTGTGTCTGTACTCACAGAATGGCATGCTGGAGCCAGTCTGTGTTCCCAGATTCTAAGCGCTGCTGGTACGTAATTTATTACCTCTGCAGTCACTGCAGCAGGGATTCACTGCTGGGGAAGCTGAACACTGACTTACTGCTGTGTAGAGAGGCACTGAAACAGCAGTCAATGGAAATGGCCTTTCTATAGTCATCCTTAGCATTTGCTTTGACCTCTGATATGTGAGGCTTCCCTGCGTTGTCCTTTTCTTCTCCAGCAGAAGAAAGAAGCAGAGTTTAAAATAAGTGGAGGTGATGTATACCAGCTGCATCTTCCTATACATGTCTTGGGGCAACTGACCCTGCTCAGATTTAAACCTTGCTTTGTATCCTGTTTGTAGGGCCCTCCAGGGAATAGGCTTAGTTAAGCTTTGGAGGCCAAGCCCAAGACAGATGCTGGCAGCTCCTGGAATAGATGGGTGGGGAATTGTCTGTCACAATGCTGAATGCCTTATGTTTCCTGCAGGACAGAGCTATGATGAGACAGTGGACATCTTTTCATTTGGGATTGTTCTTTGTGAGGTAAGTCCAGGACATTACGTGGCATCTTCAGTGGACTTTTCCATTGCTATCTCCTTCCACACGTTGTATCAGACAGTTCCCTGTGGCTGAGTATGCAGCCTGTGACAGCGCAGTGAATTAGGCAGGGGGTACAAAGCTTACCCTGCATCCATTCTCTGTCAGGTTCTGATTGAGCCCTGGTATCCATTTTGCTGGAAGAGATGTTCCCCAAAACTGTGATTTATTTATTCATATTGCCTCAATAAAAGAACAGTCAGCTGTATAATCTCAGTAAATTCAGGGCCTCCACTGTGGATGGCATATGTTTTCAAAGAAGAGGAAACTGAAACTTTTTTGCAGGTGAATTAATGAAGCATGCACCCTGAAGTCTGCTGGCTTAGCATATCTCAAGTCAGTGCACGTTCTTACTATTATATTGGGCTTTTCTGTCTGCAGAGCAGAGAGCACCACTTAAGCTGCAAGGTATTTTCAGTTTTAAAAGACAGTGGAAGTACAGATGAAAGCTGAGGTGTTATGTGTACTGGGAACACAGCACTTACAGGAACACCAGGAGAGACCAGCACAGTTTCATCTTCAGTGTTTGGATGAAGGGGACAGAAGATAACTGCATAAATCTTTGTGGCCTCATCTGGAGCTCTGTCTGTACTGGGCCCTCATTTTGGAGAATGTTGTGGTTATGACCGATAGTTTTAGGAACGTGAAAAATCTGTTTGTGGAACTAAAACAATTGTTTTATCTAGAGAAAAAAAAAGAAAAGACAAAGGGGGTGGTAGCATACGAACATTTCACTTGTTACCAAAATGAAGATGCTAAAATGCTTTAAAAAAAAAAAAAAAAGATAAGGAAGTAACCCTGCCAAAATACATAATGGGCGTCCACTAACTAGTTACAGGATGTGGTTGTACTGCTGAGTTTATTGGCAGAGAAAAGCGTAAGTAGTTACAAATAACACCCTTTCTGTGATACCTGATGAGGCTTTATACCTAATACTCTTCCCATATGAGAGTTTGTATTGACACTGGCCTCCTTTGGACCCAGATCACCCTACAGCTCTCTGCAATGGGTATGTTCCCTCTTAGTGTACTTTGAGTCCCCTAGCACTGGAGGTGGTGAGTGTACCTCAGTGGGGTATGTGGCAAGAACTGGGACTTTGAGTGCTGGGGCAGGGCTTCTCTTTGTTCCACCCATCCCTTTCCTCTACTGGCACTTGTCTGCAACCTCCTAGGCATTGGTTACGGTTGTTCTTTCTACTCCCTACCCTCTGGGTGTGGGTGGGTTGAACTTGCCAGTAACTGAGCAGCTCAGAATCTGTTGTGCTGTTGCATTTACAGCACTTCCTAGATCAAGTTCCATATGACAAAGGAGCTTTGCTGGTGGTGATATAAGATTGTGTGGGAGAGGAGAGATGGGATGGGGATGCAGGTTGTATTTGTTACCTGTGACCAGGAGGGGCTGCATCATCCCCCAGCACCATACATCAGAGTGAAACACTGAGCTCTTTGGGAGGTGCACGTTGTCCTATCCAGCAGAAAAATCCTGGGGAGAAACAAGAGGTGTCTGGGCTTTCCTCTACAACAGTGATCATGTGCGAGAGGAGGAACAGCATTTCTGCTCTTTCTCTTCCAACCTAAAACTTTGAAGGAGCCCCTGCCTAATGTTGGAGTTCCCTGCTTGTTAACGCTCTGGGACTGTTACTGTTCTTAAGCATACCTCTCATTTCTCCCTAGATCATAGGCCAGGTTTATGCTGACCCGGACTGTCTCCCACGCACACTGGATTTTGGCCTTAATGTTAAGCTGTTCTGGGAAAAGTTTGTTCCTGCTGACTGTCCTCCAGCCTTTTTCCCTCTGGCTGCCATTTGCTGCAGACTGGAACCAGAGAGCAGGTAGGTTTGGTGTTGGGAGCACCCCTCTTAGTAAGCCTGGAGGATGTGTTCCACCCTTGGTGGAAGGATTGCTCTGCACAGCAGAGGAGGGGGGAATCATATTTGGGCAACTGGCCCAGCTATTCCACATGCTGTTCTGCTTCATCTTCCCCACTCACATTTCCTCACTGCTGCTTCTAGGCCCCCTTTTTCCAAGCTGGAAGATTCTTTCGAAGCTCTCTCTCTCTACCTGGGAGAACTTGCCATCCCCCTCCCGTCTGAGCTGGAAGAGCTGGACCACAACGTGAGTGTGCAGTATGGACTGAACCGTGACAAGCTCCCTGAAAACGCAACCTAGTCAGCTTGTCCTGCTGCCTGCACCACTTCTGTTGGAGTCGAGTGACGGGGAGGGAGATGCACTTCAGCCACTTCCAGGGCATTAATGGGGCACCGTGCTGTGCATTTGCTGCATTGCCTCTCTCTCCCCACCCAATCCTCCTCCTCTTGGACACCCTGATTCATTGTGGATTTCTGGCATGTTTCAGAAGCAAAAAGGACTGTTTCCTGCCAACTGCACCTATGAAAGCTGCTCAACACTATTTTTCTGGCTTGAGAAATGTTTCTCTGGCCTTTTCAGGCTTCTTTACTGTGGTGCCTTAGAACTTGGCTGCAAGCTGTGAAGCCACCCCGGCCTGTCTGCCAGGGAGGGAATTGCTATAGGAAACTCTCCTGGATGAGGACCAGCACTTCTGGAACTTCTGGAACTCCTTCCACTGACTACCCTGCTCAGAAAGTTGGGGAAATTGGACATCTGGCAAAAGGCCCCACCAGGACTGTGTGTGTGTGTGTGTGTGTATATTTGTGCATGTGTTTTCCACAACAGCCTGTTGAAATTTTGGCCTCCAGTGTCCAGGGAGTGAAAAAGCCTAGGAACTGGGCAACTCTCATGGGGAAACATGTATGCATTTTTGTTTTGGTTTTGTTTTGTTTTTGTGGGTTTTTTCTTCCTCTCTCTCTGAATACCTCCAAAAGCCTGAAACACTAAGACTGAGCTCTGCTTGCCCCTCCTGATATTGACCCAGGCAGGCAGCAGATGAGCCACTTGAACATCTTCAGACCCTGAGCCTGCACAGCAAGTCTTGCCTGCCCAAGGACCTTAACCTATGTGAGATTATTTGAACCTGAATGTGTAGAACTGCACTAGGCACTGGCTGAGGTCATCCATGGAGAGATGAAGCTGCTGGAGTGCTCAGCCTGTGGACATGAGGTCACAGAAAGGGTGGCAGAAGGTGCTCTTCAAGAAGCTGAAGGTCTGAAGTGGCTCAGACTTTGTGCATGAGACATGCCCAAGGCTACTTCAAGGATGGACTTACTGGTAAACAGAAAAGTGATGGAGACTGTCCCATCCAGTCAGGAGTGGCAGCTGGAGAACTAATAATTCAGTTGCCATTACCTCATCTTTCCCTGCAGGCTGTGCAAGTTGCTCCCTTTGAAGGTCTTGCAGCTGCTGCTGTAGCCCCTGAGCTGACTGTCCAAGCAGAAACTTTCTTCAAGGTCATTCCCTGCTTTGGGGGAGAAAAAAGGGCTTGGAGTCACTGGGAGGGGGGTGGGGGTTGTTTTCTTCCAGCACTTCTTCAGCTGAAGGAGAAGGAAGCAAGCTACTGTCTCAGTAGCTCATGTGGTTGTCAGAACCGAACAAAAAGCTGGCTCAAGTCCTGCTCTTAAGTTCTACGAACCTCTTGGTTTAACTGGATTTTTAGTGTGCTTTCTCCTTGTGTCCCCCCATCCCTCTCAGTGCTGAATGGTGGGAAATGGGTGTTCAGTTACTTTGATTTCCACCATTTACCCATGAGTTAAAAGTGTCGTGTAAAATGACATGGGACCAGTCATCACCTGACAAAATGTGCGGGGGGGGGGGGCGGGGGGGGTTAGTCTGTGTAGTGGTGTTTTAGAAACACTGGGAATGGCTTGTGCTATGAGTCAGCGAAGGAGCCTCTCTAAACTGGGTCCAGTGGATTCAGGATTGTTAATAGGATTCCCCACCTCCCCCCTTAGGCTGGTTTGTGAGGGGACCCCCCGAAGGGGGGGGGTCCTGGGTCATGTGTGGGTGAGGTTTATGAACTGTGATTTGCACAGCTCCATGATCTAACTAAATTAAAAAACAGTAAACGTATGCTGTGGAAACAGGATTGTGTCGTCTGTGTGGTGCATAAAATAGCAATCTGTAACTTGTTTCTGTTTTTTTGTCACAAAATCTAAGAACTCCCTTTATTGAGCCAGAGGGCTCTACCACACACAGGACGACTGAGATACAGCGTAAGTGTTCTGTAGTACTAGTCATATAGTACTAGATGGAAAGGGAAGAAGGTGACTTCTTGTTGTTGTTGTTCAAGAGTTGACACAGGGCAGCAGAACATGGAGCCTCTCCCTGTTTTCCTTTTCTGAATCAGGGATAAAAACACAGCCCATTCTTGGAAACATCACAGTCTGAAATATGTAGTTCAAGAGGCAGCTGTTGATGCCAGGACAGAAGGAAAATGCTAGCTACGTCAGTGACTCCTATAACCTGCTGTGATCTGTCTCCATCATACTTTCCAGTGCAAGGCCCCAAGGGATGGAGCTGCTGCTGAGTGGCACCAAAGCACAACTGACCTGCGTCACTGCAGGAAGGGGCTGTAACTGAGAGCAGTCTTCCCACGGGCCAGCCTGCCTAGTCAGCACAGCTCGCATGCCCCCGTCTGCTTTTCAGGAACAGTCCCAGTAATAGGCTAACTGCTGGCAGCAAGGAGGTAAGTTCTGTACCCCTCTTCAGTGCTGGTGAGTGGAGGTACTGCTTGTAGGGATTTACCTTTGGGCTTGGCAAACTGAAGTAGCATCTTCCCTTCTCAGTTTGAAGTCTGCAGTAAGCAAAAGGAGGCTGCTCTGGCAGGCAGGAATGTAGAGATTGAGCCACAGTCCACACATGTCTACAGAGCATTTTTCTTTTAAGCTTTAATACAAGGTAGCACAATCTGCACCTTCTCATACTGAGGTATTTAAAACATTTACAAAGAAATGGTATTCAAAGGCATTTAAAAATAAAATGTTTCCCTTTCCTGAATCAAACATTAACACTAAAACCCCTGCTGCCAAGTGCTATTCCCTGTTAGGCCCTCAGCTGTAAAGCAGATGGCTAGAAAACTTACTTGAATGGCTTGATTCCCCTGAGGTGGGGATAGATGTTTCCCTGAACTGGCCTTGCCTCGGTGCCATCGGGGAGATGCTGCAGCAGCCATCCTTTCCAAAGTCCCTGGAATGCTGATAAAAGTTGTTACAAAACCTCTCTTATAAGGAAGGCCAGGCTCTGTAAGCAAGCAGGCTTGCTGCACAAGCTGTGTGTGAAGAGGGCTGGGCCAGAAGCCATGCTGTAACTTCAGGATCTTGCAAGAGCAGCTGCCCTTACAGCCAGAAGAGCAGGAGCTGCTGCCTTGTGCTCAGCGTGACCTCTACAGCTGGCTTGGCCACTCTGTCCAGAGCTAGCCCTGCAGAAAGTCAAGGGAACTTAGATGTCTATCCTCAGTGCTCAACCTGCTGTAGGTAACAGAAGGGTGCAGGTTTTTTTCTCTTTACTCCAGAACTGTCTGCTGCTGGCCTTTTGGTCTCCTGGTCTGTGTAAGTGAGAAGGAAGCAGACCACTTGGACACCTACAAGTGTGGCTGTGCGTGTAGCACCGCAGGAAAATGGAGAAGTGGCCTCAGCCCTGGAAGACCTGGATTTGTTGAGAGCTTGAGAAGAGCTTTTCCAAATTTGACACTAGGGCTAAACATACTGTTCCTGGTCAGAGCCACCCCTCAAATAAACTTATTTGGGGAAAACAAAGAAAAAAAACAATCCCTGTTCTAGTAGCAGGATTCTGGATAGTGGCTCCAGCTCTCAGCCACTAAAGCAAAAAGGGAGGAACTATAATCAGAGTGTAATTATCTAGCTAAGTCTGACATGAAGCTCCCCTCAGTCCCTGCAGTACTGCTCCCTCCTGGGCTTCCAGGCTGAAACGTAAGTAACAGTGCACACCGTTAAATAGGAAAGGAACAGAAAAAGGAAGCCAAGACCACACTCTGGGCTATGGGATCTGTGGCTAGGTGCGAGCCTGGCCCATCATCCCCTCCAGCTCCTTGGCACTCTGTGGAAAGAGGTGGGAGGAAGCAGCAGGGTCCACCCCACCAGTCCCCAGCTGGTCATGCACTGAATGGTGCCCCTCAAACAGATTGTGATGAATAGCCCATTGCTCTGTCCCTCTGCATCACCTTCATCTGGCTTTCATCAAAAATAAAACAAAATAGAAATGAACACACGCACCCCCCACACTCACAGTGGGAAGCTGGAAGCTTCGCTCAGCCTGCACCTCTCCCGCCCCGGCTGCTCAGGCACCGGGGGTACCTGCCTGCCCCATGAGTGGGCCACTACCATCGTGTGTTTCCTCCACAGGTGTCTGGTTAGTGTGCACCACAATTGTGTTCTCATCTACAAGCTCACAGGCAGGATTGGTGAACGCTGAGAGTGGCAGTGTGATGCGCTGCATTTCACGCTCATAAACTTTCTGCTCGTGCTTTTCCTTCAGGTCTTTTCCCCTAGATAAGAAAAAAAAAAGAAACACATAGGTATGTGTATGGGGTGAGTGCCACTGCCTAGAGGCAGAGTTCCAGTGAAGGCAATATACTAGAAAGGAAGATTTAGCTCTTTCTTTAACAAAAAGATGTTCCAGCTACATATAGTGGTCCCTGAAACATTCCCTATTGTAAATAGAGGCCCCTGTGTGAGAACCTTTACAAAAAAAGCAGCCAAGTAAAGTGTCCCTCTCTCTAACTGGCTTGTTCACTGACAGTGCTTCAACTAAATGATGACTGTAAAGCCAAATTTCTCCTTCAAGCCACGGAGCTGACATGTTACTTAATACCTTGCAGTCCCACAGTACTGCCTGGTGCAGGCCCAGGGAAGCAGTGAGACAGCGCAGAGCCCACTGCTGTGCAGAAGAGCTTCTGTAGCCTGCTTCATCCAACAGAAACAACCATAAGAGGTGGTGACAGAATCTGCCTTTTGTTGCAGCAAACAAACCTGTGTAGTAAATTACACCGTTACTGAAAGTATTAAAGTCTACTTTAGCGCTGGCTCTGCTGCAGCTAACAGCTTAGTACCACAAGTGGCTTCTCAAGCTGACTTCACTTTACAGCCTGTAGCTAAAGGAGATGACACCTCTGTAATTTGTGCCAAGGAAGAACTGCCTCGCTTTAAAAATGGATGGCATTAATAGCACGTTGTCTCCAGAAAAACCGTGTATACCAAAAGCTGCTAAACACATTAGAGGTTTCTCACCACACCCACCCAAACCTGCCAGCTTGCACATGCAGTTTGGAGAGCAAGACACCAGGGAAGAGAGGAAACATCCTGCACTGCAACCCTGCAGTGGGCTCTATGGGTTTGAAGAAGCAAAGCTACATTTGGAAAAAGCTCGGCCTCTGTCTTTGGCTCCTTCCCGCCGAAGCCAGGAGTGAGGTGCGACAGGCACCACTCAGCGCCTCCTGGGGCTGGTGATCCCAAACAGGCAGAGCTGCTGAGGGCTTCCAGTCAGCACATAAGCATTTTGGCAGCTTTTCAAAGCTGCCTACAAGCGTGTAGCAGTGGCTGCTGTTCCTGCCAGCACATGAAACAGCATTCTCTGAAGTGACACCTCAAATCAGATTCTTCGACAAACAGCGCTCTGTGTTTTGCCCCTTATGTAACACTCCTCCCTCTGTTTTTTTTTTTTCTGCCGGCGTTTATTATAAACACTTACATAAGGACGTGTCCCAGCCTGGGAGAGGGCTCCTTCTGCTTGGTTGTGTCAGACTGCTGTCAAACAGCCAAACTACAGAACAAACCCTTCCAGAGGAGACAGCCCGGGCCTTCACTTGCTGCAAACCATATTCACTGGTATTTGTTAATCCTGCCCTATGCCTTACAAATAACTAAGCTGCTTGCTGTTACCACAAACCCTTCTGATGCTCAAACACTGCTGAGCTACAGAAAGGTTTCTTTCCAACACACTGAAGTGGCTGAACAAGTCATAACTTACACGTGAATCAAAACTGACCTTAAAGCAGACAGGAGCTTTGGTAAAAGGAACTTGTTCAAAACGAGCGCTACTTGATATGCAGCTTCATAGAATACAATGCAAGTACGCAAAGAATTTGCCAATTTTTTTTTTTCTAAAGATACCTACACTAGAAAAAGCAGGGGAACAGGTGGCCTGCTAAAAGGATGGCTTCTTATTCTGACCACAAAAGAAATTTCCTGTGAGGACACCTGGAATCTGCTCTCTCCAGCTCTTACCTGAAAGTCAGCTCCCCTGGGAGCACCTGAGAAAGCCACATCAAAGCACACACACATGCCTGCACATACAAGCCCCAAAAACAAAACAAAAACAAAACAATTTTTAAATAGTTCTTGTGACAAGAGAAACTCTTGTATGAAAAG
This sequence comes from Anser anser, assembly GCF_964211835.1. NCBI lineage: Eukaryota > Metazoa > Chordata > Aves > Anseriformes > Anatidae > Anser > Anser anser. Next base: position 11,208,174 of record NC_139739.1, on the reverse strand, counting down.
ACAGCATCCTAGCTGTCTTTTCACTAGGATCTGGTTGGGTCTGCAGATGCTCAGACTTTCCTTATCTATCTATATAGGTTGCTTCATGCAACCAGTTTTTGAACAAAGGGGAGTAGCCACTGACCTCTTATAGATATATCCCAGGACAATGCCAGCTCCAATGGCAATGATTATCACCATCATGATCAGCCCCAGCACATACCCTGCGGAGAGAAAAGAAAGGCAAAATTGGAGGCATTAGATCCAGTTACAGCGTTGCTTTCAGAGCCTTGAAAAAAAGTCCATCCTGCCAGAATTACAGGAATGGATCCAGCACACAATCCAGTGTTTGTACCTAGTGTCCCTAAGTCCTTCTTTTCTCTGGAGTTCATCTGCACTCTCTGACTTATCCCAATGACTGGCTGCACAGCGGCTGCCTCGCTCCGGGAGGGCAAGGTATCAGCTGGTTCAAACACCTGGTTGACCTCCTGAGAAATATTAACTTCTGCTGTAGGGACTGGGACTGTGGTAACAGTAGCATCTGTTGGCAAGAAAGAGAAACATACAAAATAATGAGCATTGATGAGTACTTCAGCATAACATGTACCTTGTGAGTGGGACAGATCTAGACTGCTATCACCGGACTGCCTTCGAAGTAGACTGACAAACACTTCTTCCCTCTTAAGTAGTTGCCAGAAATCCTACCAAGAGAAATGTACTCCTCCCCCTGCTTTCCTCTGACATGAATCTATTTAGCTAGGAGTGTAAGGCACCACCACAGACAAGACAGAAGTCAGACAGCAGAATGAAACCCAGGTTCAGGGCATGAGTCCAGGGGATGCACAATGACTTCATTTAGTCTGTAGATCGATATACAGGCTGCAGCTTCAATCATGCTGAACAGACATGAACAAGATGATGAGGATCTCCATCCCAAATCTCCCAGGAGTCTTTATCTTTCTTCTGCCTCCATCTTTCTGACACAGAAAGGTTTGATGGACAGAGACTCCAGCTGGTGGAAGAACAACCTGGGGACATTCTTATGCAGCCCCTCTTTGAAGCCGTATAGCAAACTCCTTTAGCATTAGAGACAGGCTAAGTCAGAGCAACACTTCAGGCAGCACAGTCACTGACTGGCCTAAGTACAGCAAGTCCTTCCTCAGCCAGAGACCAAAGAAAGGTGCATAAAGATGGATGTCTTCAAGACATCTTCTTCTTTCATGCCACAGCTAAAATGGAAGCTGCAGAACAGTAAAAGCTATGGCAGTGGAATGTAAACATCTACTACTTGTCCTAAACAAACAAACAAAAATAATACTAATGCTTTTTGGAAATACCATGCACGGTATGCATCCACACCTGAAAACTCCTTCCATCTCTCAGTAGGCCCTTGGATCTCACCCCACAGCTGGCAATAACTCCATGTGGATTTTCTATCTGCAGCCATTTTGAGTCCTCAGTGGAATGTGAAATGGAAGTACAGAAGGGGAGTTAGAAATCAGAGTCCCCTGCACTGCACAGTTATTGTACTTACAGTCAGCCAGAGAAGCTGAACTAAGGCAAACTGCAGGACATGACTACAATAAAAAGGTACCCACTCTGAGACATAAAAACAGCCAAACCATTAAACATGCAAATCATGTATTGGCTGAAAGGTCAGTTAACTCCCCAGATCCCAAAGCTGCAGGGCTGTTTTGAGTAAAGATCTTGGCAGTAGAACATTTGTTTTGCTTTATCTTTAGGGAAAAGCAGGCAAAAGACAAGCACAGTGAAGAAAAGTGGATGAAGTACGTGTGGGGGAAAACTGTTTACATGCAAGGCTAGCGATCCCGAGGGACAGTGAAGCGTGTAAATCTCGAGGGGCTCTCAGAGATAAACAGTTCAAAAAACAAGTGGCTACTTTGGCCTCAGTCAATAAAAATATCTTCTCTCCCTGAAGCAGGCTCTCAACTACAGTTCTTCTCTCAGCAGGTTATTTCACACCCTGACATGTCTGACCATCCAAGATGAATCTAATGCTTGGGGTTTTCTGTTTGTTTTTTTTTTAACTTGTTTTACCAAGTTCTATTCCCCCTACCTATGCCCAGACTCACCCTGGCACTCATTTAGCAGCTGCATACTTGTTTAGACAGCTGTAACATGCCCCACGGTAATGTTCTACCCACTTCTCTGTAGTTCCTAGATGTCCAGACCTCAGCCTTTTGCAACATGACCCAACAACCCTATAGCGACTAGCAAAATGGGTGTGGGGGGGCAAGGCTTTGCACAGGCTTTTTCTGGTGCCAACACAAAAGCTCTAGGGGTGGAGCAAGGTGCAGCTGGGAGGCAGATGTGCAGACAAGGGCCGGAGGGGAGCCCCGGGTACACTGGGTTCCCGGAGAAGAGCAGTGGAGGCTGGCGGAGCTGGGGCTGTCTGTGTGCAGGGGGGACCCCACCCTGATGACAAAACCCAACCCCAGCGGTGGGATGGGAAAAACAAAGCCCAGGGGAGGGCAGCAAAGAGGGGAAGGGGGGGGGGGGGCGGGGAAGGCGCTCCTACCTGGGCACGGGGCGATGTCGCACGGTCTCCTCTCGGGGACCCCATCGGCACCTCGGACGTAGCACCAGGGCGCGGCGGCACCGTCGGGGTTTCTGCAGCTGTTGTGATCCTCGGCGGCTGCGGGAGGCACGGGGCCGTCAGCACGGGGACCTCGGCGGCCCGATCCCCACCCCCCCCCCCCAAAAAAAAAAAAAACAAAAAAAAACCACAGATCCCTCGCACCCACCTGCCGGGAGCTCGGCGCCGGGCCCGCTCCGCACCGCCAGCCCCCAGTTGAGGCACGGGGCTCCTCCGGAGGCCACGCTCCGGCTCCCGCGGTAGGACGCGCCGTCGCCGCGGAGGCACTCTGCGGGGAGAGCAGGCCGGGCATGCGGGGAGAGCCGGGCAGCCCTCGCTGCCCCCCTCGTCCCCTAAATCCCCCCGGGGCCGGCCTTCACCCCCCCCCCAGCCTCCAACAAAGCCTCCGCTCACCCTCCGCTCCCCGGGCGGAGGCCAGCAGCAGCGAGCCCAGCAGCACCGCGCCGAGCCGCGGGGCCCCGCGCAGCATCCTCGGCGCGGAGAGCGAGGAGCAGCCCCGGCTGTGCTCGGCGAGACCTGCCCCGGCTCTCCCCTCCCCGGTAAACAACCGCCGGGCTCCGCTCCCCCCCCTCCTCTTCCCTTCTCCCCTCCCGCCTCGCAGCCGCCGCCGGGTCCTAACGCTGCCGCCACCGGGCGGCTGCCGGCTCCCAGCCCCGGTGGGGAGCCCCCGGAGGGGAAGGGGAGGCCGCCAAGGGACGGGCCGGGAGCCGGGCACCCGGACAGCCCCGTCCGCAGAGCTCCGGGACCGCGGGGAAACGGCCCCCGAGCCCCGCAGCCGTGAGAAGGGCTGGGGCTGCGTGGGGAGAGCCGCAGCAGGGCCCGAGCTTGGCCTCGGGGAGTAAAATAGCCATTGCCCCTGGAGAAGGAGCTCCGAGGAGTACATTCTCCTCCCGACTCTCCGGTCGGGTTCGCCTGGTTCTCCAGTCGGGTGCATGGGGAGCACACGCTCACCTATTGCTGTTCGTTGACTCCACGTGCTCAGAGAGCTGCCTGCTTACAGAAAAACAAGGTAAACAGCCCCCAAATGCTTTACGTTAATTATAGTGCAGGCATCCAGCCACATGTTAATGCCTTTCTGCAGACATTTAAAAGGAGTTACAATAAGTACCCATTTTCCAAACAGGCAGAGGTATTCAGATACTGCGATGCCAGCGAGCGTACAAAAGCACATGGAGTCACCAGCAAGGTTTCTGTCTGACAAAGTGAAAAACAAGCAGCTGAATCCTCAGACCTGCTCGACAGAGCTCACACGGATGGCCTGGGCCAACTGATGGGGCTGCAGCCAAGGCCCAGGCCTGCAGCACAAGGTGCTATTTCTGGCTTTCCCACAGCGTTCCTTCCGACCTTGGTCAGTCTGCCTGCTTCACTTCTTTGCTCTTTCCCTTCCTTTCTGTTAAATACGGGGTAATCAAACCTTCCTCCTCTGAAAAGGATATGGAAGTTCCCTTCTTTTAAGGTGCTTTGAAATCCCATGGAAACTATTGAACGCACAGAAAGTATTTCTATGACAGGAAGCTGCGTGTTGTACTCAGTGTTTGATGAATCACTTTGCAGGGCAGTGCTGGCCGGAGCAGCAGTCCTTCCCTCCGCTCCCAGATGTTTCCATCCTGGCAGTGCTCTCTGTCAGGCTGCTACAGGTGTGACAAGCAGGCTCAAAGAACTGATCCAACCCAGCTCTCACCCTTTTCTTACCAGGTCGCACACGCTTTAACCCTGTACAGACAGATTGCCTGGTGGATCCAGTCCACAATGCAACCGCCAAAAAGCAGATGTACCAGCATGACAGAGGGGGAATGACAGAAACAGGTCAATTAAGCCGCGTTACCACTGAACGTGAAACTGTAACCTTAGCACTTGCGTGTGATTCACGCTTTAACAATACAATTTAATACTACATTAAGTTTAGTTTAATAACATCAAATTAAAAATTAAAACAAAAAACTCCAGCCAGACTTGCTAGGTTGGAAAAATCCTGTGTGTCAGTACTGACCGACATCACCAGCTAAAATGTCTGCTTTATGTCGTTATGCTCATTGTGTGCACAGACACTCAGTTACTGCATTCATTATGCTCTCCGCTTACCCTCCATGAAGGCAATGTTAACTGAAGAGAGATTTTTGACTAAGGGCTACTGAATCAGACCTTCTGTTTGTAATAGCTATTCATAAGAGATTTTATGGGACAAAATCCATTCAGCCAGAAACTGCAGGGCCACACATGCATCCAGAGGCACAGTCTGTCCAAAACAGTTTGCAGAGGGCTGCCAACCTGTACAATTAATTTCTTTTAGCTCATTTCATGAGACTAAAGCTTCCATGCCATCTTGCACAGAAGGCATCTCTCCTTGTACATCCTGACCCAAGAACTGCAGGCCAGGCAGTAATCTCTGTGGAAACAAACCTCAAACCTTCCCAGTTCTCAGACCTTCCTCAGTTCTCTCTCCTATTATGTAACAAGATAAATTTGCACTTCTCATTACACGCAGCCAAGTTCCAGCAAACAATTTGAGCTTTTAGTCCATAGAAGGACAATGGGGAATCTGGGAGAAATGCAAAAACCATCATATTAACGGTAAAGATCAAAGTCTTTTCCACAACTGACTTCTAAGCATCATTTTTTCTTTCATCACTAGCTTTCCCCAGGATGAGGGATGATTTATGCCTGGCAGTTTCATGGAGTTAAGTTTAATAGGCTGCCAGTAGCAGCTGTCAAGGGCAGAGTCGATTGTTCTTTCTGCTCTTTGGGCATGGCTTTGCTCTTCTTGCTATGCTCTTCAGAGATTAAACCTGACATTACTTCCTAGGACTTGATTTTAAAGGAACTACCCAAACTTTAACTAAGCAAATAGCCCTATAACTATACCCTCACATAGTTTAAATGTAAAAGTCAGTATGTACATACACAAACGTGCACCAAAACGCATACACACACTGACAAACACTTCACAGAATACATAAGCCATCTTTAGAAATGAGGAAGGTTAAGCATCCTCCCTAAGCTCAGTGTGAACCAGTTTCAGCTGTGAGCTGGTACCTTTCTGCTGTTCACCTTATGCAAGTTCCAGAATGAAAATGTCTGCTTTCTCTCTCCTGCCTCTCGGTTGGGCTTTTTTTTTTTTTTCTTTTTCTCTACCTGTAGACAAATTCAATGTGTGTAGAGAACTTTCTTTAAGAAGAAAACTACAAGGGAGCTAACATGTAGCAAAGCACGTTACACAAAGGGAGGCAACTAAAAATATACAGTTCTGGAAGGACTCTACAAGAAGTCATCAAACCCACCCTTTTTCTCTGGCCACAGCCAAGTACGTTCAGATCTTCCCAGCCAAAAGTTCATCTAATTTCCTACCGAAAGAACTAACATGCTTTATTACTTAATCTTACTAAAAAAGATACTGGGGGGAGTAAGCAAAATCACCTTCATAATCTAAGTATTCTTTCCTAGACAAATTAACATGGATTGCTTGATATGGAGAAAACTGACCATGTTCCTATCACTTCTCATTTCTTTATAGGCAAATCAAAGTAATTCTTCAAATGTTTCCCTCAAAACTAGTTTTTCGAAAGCTCTCTTCATTCTGGTTTACCATTTCTCCAATTTTTCTGCTTACTTCATAAACTGTGATGCCAAAGATAGTAAACTGAGGCCTCATCCATCATGAACAGAGTATTTGAGCAATTTGTGTTTAAAGCTTGAAACACTAAGTATTAAATGCTACCAAACACTATTAAGTACTTACAACTCCAACAAAAGGGGTTTTACTCCTTTGTTGCCTCTGTCTGGATCATAACAACTGTGGTTCTCAATTGTGAAAAGCCTTCCATAAGCAATGATGTAGGAGTCAGAAATAAACACGTTTTATTCCTACCCTAGAAATAATCTGCATAGAAGAAAAACATCAGGGTTGGAACAAGCAGATCAGAGGTTGAATCTATGAAATTGTGAGCTAAGTATAACTACGACTCAAGACAGAGACAGTCACTACAAAGGAGTCAGTGTGGAGCGATAGAGAGAAATATCTGATTGCACTGTTGCATCCCCCTGCTGACATGTTCAAGGAGAGGCTTCCCCTCCCCCTTCAATTTGACAGCATGAGCTATTGCTAAGTAAATGCCAGCCACAGCCTCCAAGGACTAACAAGGAAGTCTGCAGAAGCAAAACAACCATATGTGATATTTGAACTGGTTCAGACTGGTTCAGAGTTTGCTCTACTTACTCAAAGTGCCTTCTCAGATGAGCTTTCTGTGTGGGCTGTAATAAAAGGACAGGGGCCTCAGGAGGGCAATCTGGGTCCTATTGTTTACTGGGGGAGAAGCAGTGCAGCTACACTTTCCTAGCACTGAGATTAGCACTAAATACTCTCAGCAATCCCTGACTTCGGAAATTTCACACACCGAGTTCTCTCTAGCAGCAACACCCCTTTGTCCATTTTGTAACAAACTACATACTGCCTTACCACAGTTCCCTGAGTGGTTTTGACAGGCCCAACTGCCCACAGACATCTGTGTTCACAGTGGTCCATTGCAACTGTTGTAAAGGACTCAGATTGGATCACGGCCCGTAACTCTTTCCCCTTTCTGGAGCATTCTGAAATCAGCATATAGATCACAGATGCTGTTTTTACCTGCTTTCCAGTGGGTGTGTGTCCTAGCAAGATACCATAAAACTGTAGCAAAACTGCTAGGAATAAAGTAGAGCTGAAGAGGTTTCCGGCTCCATTTGCACTATTTTTTTTTTTTCCCTGTACAAACACAGGTTGCTGTTGACAAAAAACAGAACATGTATGTTTAAGGGTGGAGGAAGGGAATCAGAGAACACATAGGTTTATGAGCGAAGAAAAAGGGCCTTGCTCTAAATTCTTCTACTGATTTGTTGTTTGACCTTAGGCAAGCTTCTGCCTCAGTTTGTCATATTAATACTACTTAAATCACAGAAGGGAGAAAGGATTACATGTCTGCAAAGTGCTTTGAAAGCTTCAAATATGTAATATATACCTTATCAAATGGTATTCAAGGGTAAGGAGTCATGAAGAGGGATATGCATAGAAGGTCTAAGATGTTTCCAAGTTGTCTATGTGTATAGTGCTGACTTAGATGAAGAGCCAAATAAATATTAATGCAAGAAGAAAAATATGAGAATGTGTTTTGTGTTTTTTTTTTTGTCTTTGTTTTTTTTTTTTTAGGTATAGAAGTATCTTTGTAGCTTTCCCATTTCTTCATTCAGTGTGGTGCACAGCAGTAACTAGCAAAGCTAAGTAGTCAGCTAAACCAACATCCTTACTTAGAAAATGCTGATGTAAATCTACAGATGAGATGCATGAAAAAGGCAGCACCGATATATTTGGAGATTTGAATCAGAGGGAATAAAGATTTCTGTTTGGGTAACAGACAATTAAACTTCCAGTGAATTAGACAGAACTATTTAAGTGTCCTTCTACCAATCCTTTACTCACCATGGGAACTGATTTCACAAGCAAACAGAAGTGATAGCCCAAAACAATGCTGCTTAAACTTCAGTAATCATGGAATATTGTTAAAGAGTTAGCTTCCACTGTGGAAAGAATGAGGTTATAGAGTTGCACTTAAATATGCAAGACTTCCAGTTTCTTTGGAAAGTGCACCACCTCTAAAAAGCAAAAACACTCATTATAAGCAAGTAACTCCCATATCCCATGCCAACATAAAGTCAATGAGATTATTAGCTTGTACACATTGGAGAAAAAAATACATACATAGAGAGAGATTTTCTTATCTTCCTAGGGTTTTAGGACTCACTTCCAAGCTGTCTTTGTAATTCAACATGGGAGCAAAGACCAAACCTTTCAGCAGAGCTACTAGTGTTTCCTCATAAAAGCGCAGGATTCACAGACATTTAAAATGCAGAGCTCTCACCTCCGGATTTTACTTCCTTAGCTGACCTGAAAGCAGATAAAACCATTGGCACACAGATACTGTGAAAGACCTCTCTCTCCACAGGTGTTTGCCTGAAGGCTGTGGGAGGAGTTGTGTTTATTTTGGGAAGTTGCCCTTTCTTTCCTGTGTAGAAAGGCAAACCTCTTTATTTTCACTGTGGGTTGCACACATACCATAGGCATGCAGGGATAGCCTCTTTCATGACTTTTATAAATGCACATGGACTTATAAAAAGTCTATTTGCAAAAGCAAAGACCCTGTTCCTTAAATATAATTATAGAATAGGGCAAACCTTTGTTGTTGTTTTGGTCTTGAGTTTGCCATTCTCTTAGAAAGTTAGGGCTCAAACTGTTAAAACCATAAGGAGGCAAAAAGAGCTGGAAGGAACAAAGGATTAGTAGTTTCACCTCATATTTCACTTAATTCTTTAAAATACAATGGTGTTGAGTTGGAATGCTGTACATTTGACTGATGACCCAACACCTGAGGTAGGCAGGCCAGAAGCATTGCAAAAATATATTTACACATTCTATCTCATTTTTATTTTCACTGTCTTCCACATATTCAATAAGGACAATACCAAATTTCACATAGATACTTGCTACTCCATCACTTACACTAAAAGGATGTAAGAAATCTCATCGCACAGCCCCAGAGGAAGGATTTGCTGATCAAAAGAAGACCATCCTGATACACAATGTTGCAGCCTGCCCATGGGTTCTCATACAGTGCTGTGGAGATGAGCAAAGGCAGAAACTACCTCTGAAAAGAGGAAGATTTGGAGGTATGAGAAATACAGGCTGTCTCTGGGCACTCATGGTCTCTGTTCTCCGTCTCCAGGAAAAGAATGCATGCAGCCTGCAGAGTTTAATTCTCTTTTGGTTTATTACTATTTAAAAATCAGTTTTTGCACCCCCTTCTACAGAGGCTTCACCTTCCAACAGAACATACAAAAAATACACACAATAGAAAAAAAAAAAGATAGGTAGGTAAGTTGCTTTATACAAACAGGTCCCTAAGAACCCAAAAAGGCTAAAACAGGCTCGGTTTCAATAGAAGCAGGCCCGTAAATAGGCAAGAGACTTCATTCAAGTAGGGAAAGAGTCATCCATCCTCACCTAAGATCCCTTCTTGCTCACACTGAAGACAATGGGAGTATTCCCAACAACTTCAGTAGAAGCAGGATTGGGATTCATCAGAGTCAACGTCAAACTTTTCTGCTCCTTCCCTTCCAAGGCACTGTCTCTTCCATATAGCGTGCAGCCAGGAAAAAATGCCAGTCTTCCTGGCTCATCCCACACTCATATTTCAGTTGTTAATTCTACAGGACATCTGAGAACAGCCTTTTATTTTCTCTTACAATGTGTATTAGCACTAATTGCAGCAAACTTTCAGGTTACAAAAGTACTGAAGAGAAATTCTGAGTCCAAGAGTTCTGATTTTTTAAGAGCCAGCAGTCCGTCTGACAACTTTGCAAAGGGCACGTAAAAACTGCCTGGAGAAGGCACCAGTTTGTAGACACAGGAGCCAAAAAGCTATCAGCAAGAATGAGACCAATTTATTACAAAAGCACTTACCCAAGCTCACTATGTGACTGCAGGAAGCTCAAGAGCATTTATAGCTGCCGGTGGCTGTATGAAGTGACCCCGTGGTCCACATGGAACCCAGGAGTTCGGAGGGAGTCACTGGATCAGAGAGACACCAGTTGCCTCCTTCCTTCAGCACTTCTCAGCTCAGAACACTTCCAGGTCTCCAAAACCGCAGTACAAGCAGAGAAGCCACCCAGGAACAGCTTCATTCACATAAACCCTGAGAGCAGATCAATAATGCCAGGCAGTCTTTAAATTAATTTAAATATTTTGCCTTTCAGGAAGAATGTAACCAAATGTTTAACTTTTCATCATGCCTGGAGTCAGCAGGGCCAAATGTTTGTAGCAGAGTTCAGCAGCACAATTGTGCAGCACAATTTGGCACATCAATCAAATCTTGAATCATTCCTACTCGTGGATTATCATCTAATTTTATACATGAGAACCAAACACAGGAAGAGGCTAGAGATGACACAAGGTGTTAATTCTTTACAAGCAGGCAGTCATTACCCGCCACCACAGAGCAAACAACTGTGGTTTTCCACTAGCATGCTTTAACTGTTCCAGCCATCTCCACAACCCCTTGCAGCCAGGGTTCTTGCTCCTGTTCTGCACCACTTTGCAGCTATGTCACATAACTATTTTTAATTTATTTTTTCTCTTTAGCCAAATAGTTCTCTGGTTTGTTTTACAGGTTACAGCTATTTGCAGAGCTGTATGTATTTGAGTAAGTAAACACTCTGGGCAAAGGAATGCGTGGAGGGTGAAGGTGTCAAGGGAGCAGGCACAAAGACATTATGCCAATGCTGCTGCTGATTCTGCAACAGTAAAGGGTGGCCTCAGGCTTCATCCCAGCCAGGGTCCCAGGCTGAGAGCTCCAAAACACACTGCCTTCTTAAAGGCACACGGAGCAGCAGGTTGGGCTGAAGGCCAAATCTGTTCCCAAAGGCTCATTCACAACAGCCAAGGGATCTTGTTTTGAAAAGCATGTTCGGGACAAAAAGCGGGACTCTCTCAGGAGACACGGGACTCTTCCACAATCTACTTTCCTTTTTCAAATTTTCTTATTTTTTCCCCGCTTTGCTTATTTGTTTTGTTCCTTGGGTTGGAATTGACAGCATAAACTCAGTGATTCAATGTGAGCTAATGTTCTATTCAATTAAAACTCAGGTACTGTGCCCAGGCAAAAGGTGAACAGTACAAAGCTGGCTTAATTTGTGTTAAGATATTCATAATGCTGAAAAAGACAACACATTCCATGGTTTTGTTTGGCACTTGCTCTCAGAGTTTCTGCCATACTGAACAATCAAAAATATTGGATTATTTTTGTTGGTGATACAGAAAAGCCTTTCCTGTTTCACTATTTTAAATTTCAGTAGCTGTTTTTTTTTTTTCTTTTTCCTTTTTTTTTTTTTTTTTTTTTTTTTTTTTTACTTTGTCCATTCATCTCTCATGAAACCCAGAGAGAGCTCTTGCTCTCCATTCATTCTTCCAACACTGAAGTCTGGAGTTCCTTTCAAATTTACTTTGGCATCTACTTCCTCAAGCAAGCACCTTAAAAAAAAATTAAAGCTGAAAGTGGTATCCCACTCCAGACTCAAGACATAAATTCAGATACTGATTTCTAGGAACAAAGATTTAGTGAAAAAACAAGACACTAAAGTTACAACAGAGCCTACAAAATCTAGGTTAGCTTTCATACTATCAATTCAATTAGTTGAGTTAGATAGACATTCAGTTACACAGCTCTTCTATTCAAGTCATTCCTTACTGCTGATAGCAGTTGAGGGAGGAACAACAATTTCAGGGAATACATGGGAAATCACAAATATTCCCTAAGTCACTGGCACTCAAATAGGTCTAAAATTGTGACTGGGCATTTGCAATTATTGAAAAGATTGCAATGAAGACCAACTCCACACAATCTTATGGTTCTAGGCTTTAAAAAACAAACAAAACAGCCTCCCCCCTCCCCCCCAACCACATAATACTTTGCCCTATTATAGTTAAGGCACTGGATTGAGAGAAGGAAATTCTGTGTTCAATTTCTGGTTCTGCTATCAATTTCCCACAACATCATGGGCAAACCACTTAAGACTGAAAGCTCACACACCATCACATTACCATGCATCAAACAAGCCACACTTGTAAGTCTGCACACATCTAGCAGGTGGCAAATGCAAGGTAATGTCACTTAATGTAACTCAGTATGGAATAAACTCATATTAAAATGCTTTACCTTGCATTTCTTGGGGACATAAATTACTTTAGGCAAAAGGAAAAGCCTAACGATAAGTCTAAGCTCCTATGTTTGACACATTTAAGCATGCATACAATCATTTTTCAGTCCTTCACCTGTGTTTCATTCATTCACCTATAAAATTCTGGCATCTATTCCTTTCTTGTCTATCATTAATGCTTAAAATATAAACGTTTGAAGATATTTTAATCATACCTAATACACAAGGGCCTGAGCCACAGTTGAGGGGTTTAAGCACTCCTGTAATACAAAGAAATACTCCTACTCTGATTATCAAAATTTGCATGAACTGAAGTTCCTTTCTTTGCAGGGAAGTGCACTGACTCAAACAGTGGATTGCAGTCCTAGCAAAGAAGAAAAAAAAAAAAGTTATCATCTATACACTGACATGCCAATTAAAAACATAATAGAAACAAGTTAAGTGAGGTTGCAGCTTGGGGCATGTTAAGTATTTCCCTTTGAACTTTGAACTGGTGAGGCTGTTTTCTGTTTGGATCTGTCCTCTGATCTGTGAGCAGCAGACGCTTGCCAAAGTATAGAAGGTAAAAAAAATTGCATATAGATTAAATTCCTATCCAGAACTGAGTAATATCCCTCCAAAGCAGCAAAGAGCTCTGAATACCCACCTCTGCTGAAGATCTGCCCAACTCGCTAGTCTGCACCAATCTCTGTGTCGGTGCAAATCTCTCCCATTTACACTAGGATGACCTAGAACTGTAATTTCAGGATTGTTAACTTACTGCCTAATTGTTTTCCTGTTCACTAGACTGAGAATTATGTAGCTTCCATTCAATTTATTCATGACAACTTAGTAAGCATTTTCTCTGACAAGCAAAATGCACACTTAGTGTTTTAGAAGGCTTCCTTTTTTGTTCAAGGCTTTTCATTTGTTTCATCAGGTCAAAATCTGTACTGTTCAAAATTGCATTCCAATACACATGGCCAAAATTCAACCCACTAGTAACGCTGAAGTAAGGGGAGCTAAAACTAGGATGAAAATGACCTTTATTCTGGTCTCGAATTTTATGACTACTGCATGTTCTTCAAGTGCATATAGGAACAATGGGGACACCAACTTCTTGCATCTTTCAGAATACAGACTCAATTCAACAGAAACCTTGCTGATGGCTTGCTGCTCGCTGCTTAAATACCAGCTACCTGTAAATCAGTGTGCCTGCAGTTGCATTTGCTAATCCCAATGAATTGTTATGCTGAGTGGGAAGCCTGCTCTATCTTGACTTGCTTGGCAGCTTACAGGGTTGCCTTGCTGTGGTCTAGATTTGTAAGTTATTTTAAACTGTTTTGTTACCTTACTGAAATGTCCTATTTCTGCTTGCCAAATAAGCTTATCAGTATAGCAACAGCAATAGAAACTTTGGTTTGGGGGTGGGGTGGGTGAGTGTTTTTTCTTCTTGTTGTTGTTGTTTATTTTGTGTTTTTTTCTTTCACTTTTAAATAAGATTCATGCCTATTCCCAGGATTCTGGGGGAAGATGAATGGAGAAGAATATGTCTTTCAGTCTCCCAACCTAAACTAATAGCAAAATGTCAAGTCCATTGCTACATGCTCTCAATTTAGAAAGTGCTAGTACTGTGAAGAGAAAACCATTGATTATTCATCCTCCGCTTAAAATACTCAAGAGTAGGCATTAAAATGTAGCTTCTTACATGAGAGAAGCTGGTGGTTCTAATTTAGTAGAGCTTAGAATGACATTCCAAAACCTATATACTTACAAAACATTCTACATTTTCAACACAAAATTAACAGCGGAATGTATCCCACAACATCTTCAGTTATAGATTAGCTGCAGGGTTTGGATTAGGAGCGCCTGTACAACACAAAGTGCCATAGCAGCAGTTTGTGGCTACATTCACATTTAATGCAGACATACCTCTTATAGAGGATGTAGGTCCTGGTCTGCAGTGGTCTGTCCTGTCACTGCATTAATGATGGGGACTGAATGCTATCGTTTCACAGAATACGAGAATGGCGTGGGACTTGGGCTCTTCAGGGTGGCCTTTCTGCAAATACTCAGTACCTACATAGCAGTTTGGTTTACCAAATCACTTCTTTAACCTTTTTTAATTAACCCTCACAACTATTTGGTGATGTAGAGAAAACTCTTCGCAGATAGGAAATCAAGGAATAAATTAAATGAGCTGCCCTACACGACTTTGAACATCAATAGCAGAACCATAATTATAACTCAGAGTATTCCTAACTCCTAACCCTGTGTAGAGCTAATCAAACAACATTTATACCTGGATTTGGTACATAAAGACCTTGAAAAGCTACATGGGAGGAGAGGGAAGGCCAAGAAAGGACACTATTTCTGCACAAGTGTTTTTTTTTCCAGATTAAATGGAACCTCGAACAGCCTAGAAGCGCTGCTTCTTTGCCTTTTGTTATCAATTGTTTTTTCAGAGATCTGCTGTTCACAATTCCCATCTATTATAGTACAAACCCTTCTCAGAAAAGAAATGAGTAAGACTGGCTTTTGCAAACCTGACTAAAGGCAGATCAGGAGAGCATGACTGTAGCCAAAAAGCCCAGGTCACTGAGAGTACAGTACAATGGAGAGAGGGATTAATATCGTATTTACTGGTTCTCATTTGCACACCTTTTGGACAGGTGGCTAAATTGCTCAAAAACCAGACAAAACGAGGGGATGCAAAGTAACATACTAACTTCTTTAATAGAGTCCAATCCAATTAAACCAAAATCACTCTGTGAACCCCTGGGTTTATTCACACTAAACAAGTCAGTGGTACATAGTGTTAACCCGATAGCTGATCGTGTTTATACCCTAGGTCCCCACAAGAAAAATGAGCACCAGTCAACCAGACTGCAATTGTATTTTTTCCTTTTTTTTTTTCCCCATAAAACTATTTCTTTCATAGACTTAAAACAATCAACTAGCCAAGTTATTAATTATGGTACATCTAAAAAAAATTAATACTAACCCTAATGTGACTGCTGCTTTAAGAGTGCTCTGTGTATCGCCTTAGACTGGCTTTTCAGTAGCAATTCACTACAACAGGTCCTAAAATAATAATAATAGAGAATTAAAAACCTGACAGCAAGTTCAATGGTTAAAAATAACAAAACCTGTTCTGAATGGTGATTTTTCTCAGCAGTTCAGTTCTGCTGAAGCACTCACAGCCTCACAAATGGCAGAAGGGGTTCAAATTCTCTCACCTTCTTCACATTTTTTTGTTTTTAAAAGGACAACTGCATTGTAACCATGGGGCATTTTTCTTAATGTTATATTCAGTCAGTAAGGGGTCTGTTTTTAAAATTTACTGTGTTTTTCTGGGGTGGGTTAGGGAAGACGGGGAATAGAGAGGGAACAGAATATAGCTCCATGTAGCTGTAGCTCCCCATGTGCCTTGGTCACTAGGACTGTCTCTAATTCTCAGATCAGTGCTGGCAACTTCTTTTTTATTCTAGAAAATCATGACAAAACACCCGCTGCAGCCTCTAAAGCTCCATTTGGTGTTTTAAATCATGTCTCCTATCCAAGGTCACCGTCTTCTGTAATTTATCAGCTAAGAAGCATTTTTACCCTCTCCCCAGAGAAGGTTTAAAAGGTGGGGTAGAGCATGAGACAAAGAGGGAAGCTAAAATGAATAAAAAATTCTCAGCTATAGAACCAAATTTCATTATTTCCTCTTTCATTCACAGCATCTTATCATTATAGCCAGACTGCTGCTTTGCTTTAAGGTCAAACTGATCTCATTTTCCCTCTGGCCCCATTGGTTGCTGGTCGACCTCTGGATCCACTAGGGATGACGCAAATGCTGACTGGACGATCTGAAACCCAAATGACTCCAGAAGAGACATGTTCTGTTGGGGTGAAAAGGGGGATCCTAGAGCAGGACCAAGGTCCCCCAGTGGGCCACCAAGGGCCCTGACGTGAACTTTCTGTATGTGTTTGTTCAGATAAGACTTTGATCTGAAAAAGCTGCCACATTCAGGGCATGGGTACTTCTTCTCTCCCTCCGTCTCCATTTTGTTTTTGCTGACTGCCATGTCACACGAGAAGGACCCATTGGTGCTCTGTTTCTCGGGAGTCTTGAGGTCACTGGTGTCAGAGAGGTCTCCGTATGAATCAGAACTCTCAATCGGGTCCGAATGTGAACATTTCTGTCCTTCTATGGGAAAAAGAATAGAGAGAAGTTTTCAGAACCTTATCTCCCAAAACACATGCATTCAGACAGATGATACTGTTTACCACCTGATTCAATAATGCCTGTCATGTTAGAATGATACACACTTAGCACTGCAACCCCACATATTCTGAAGCCCTTGAGCACGTCCTCTTTACAAATTACAGAGCTGCTATCAGAGCAAGATCCAGGTTTTTAACATGGATTTGTAGTGATAGTTAATGCATCCATAACGTGTCTCTGGTTTTTGAATCCCAGAAGGTGTCTCACAAAGTTTATACCTCAGGCACTACAAATACATGGACCCGATTATGAGTTTTAACTGTAGAAGTCACTCCCCACACTTCTGAAATACAGTTCATACTTTGAGGGAGAGCCTAGAAACCTAATAAAGTACAATAAGGTACAGGAAGATGTGAAAAAAACTGGACATATTTTACTCATTCACTCAGCACAGCAGTAGAGAGCTACTGCAGCTTCAGAGGTGCAATTCCATTTAATCCTGGGGAACTCTTTTTTAAATGCTAAGTGCAACACTGTTAGAAGTGATCTTCATAATCTAAAATTATTTCATGTTTAAACACTGCAGTGTGAAACAGGAGTTTGAGACACTATTTTAAGCCATTTGGATACATATCTTGGCGAAGCCATTGGTATTTTTGGAGCATTCCCCATTCTCCTCTGGCACTACGCCAAGAAAGTTTGTCCACACTTTTTGCTCAGTGTATATGAATGAGCGTGGGAAACCCAGACATACTGCCTAAACAAGCCTCTGAATACAAATAAGCTGTATCTACTATTAACTCTAAAAGACCAAAGAACCACTTGGCACAACCCAAAAGACAGATTTGCTCTGGACTCGGCATTATGAACCAAACAGGATATGCATGAAATCAACACAGCACTGAGCTGGAGTAAATCTCTTGTTAAATCAGCACACCACCCAGAAGCAAAGGGCTTCTGTAGTAACTCTATAAGGACTTCCAACAGGAAAAAAAAATGAGCTTTTCACTGACACAGACTTTCTTTAACCCATAATACTGCCTGTTCCTAGGTCAAGATGAACGAGCACGGCTTTTCCCATCTATAAAATTTAAGAAGCTGCCAAAAATTCAAGTCCTCTCATCTGCCTATGTCATTCCCCCAGACTTGTTAAATCAGCCATCCAAGGGCAAACATTACACACACTGATTTCGCTGCTTCTCCCTCAGCTTATTTCCAGTATTTTCCTTGTCCTTCCTCCCTTCCCTTTCTCATGCCCAGCCCAACAACCCACAACACAAAGTTCTGCACAGAGCAGCAAGGTGCAGAGGAGGGAGTCTCTTGCCTTTGATGCCATAGGTCCTGACGCAGTGGAACGCTGCTCCCCCATTCGGGATGGATTCCTGGTGCCTGGAGACCTGGGGAAGGGGAACACCGTGGTGGGTTTTAACATGGACCTTTAAGTAGGAGGCAGAGGAGAAACCTAAACAAGATAAAAGGAGATGAGATCCTGCCACCAGCAAAGACACACATCTGCCTTCCCTGTTCTTTATATCTTTCTCTTGTTCATATTCCCTATTACAAGTTTGCCATTAAATAATAATTTTTGAAAAAATCTTTCCCCCATTCAGCTCATCCCGAGTTTTAAAAAAAATATTGAAACTCGTATTTTGTCTGCAGTTAGCAAAAAAGTATTTCAAAATCAAATTTCAGTACTTCTATTAGCTCTGATCTGTAAGCCCAAACTATGGAAATTAAAAACATATATTTCAAACTCAGATTTCTAAACAGTTCCTGTTTTTTTTTTTTTTTTTTTACATTTGTACATGTGCATATTTATTTATTAACTCTCACAAATAAGGACTTTTCATTTAATGTAATATATTATCTCACAAATATTTTGGAACATTTTTTAAATAAGATTTTAATAAGCTTTGCAGTTAATACTAGAAATATTTGGACTATATATAAGGCACATGGAAGACAGTTTTAAAGACTTTCAACAACCGTTTTTTAAAATTAAATTTTGACAGAATATTATCACACTTTCATGCTGGAAACATTTTGCTTTAAGAACAGAGAGCACAACACATGTTTCACAGTCACAGATACAGTTCCTGTTCTGGATAGAGAAAACCTGAGACTTGTTAAACCAATACAGCATTTGCAGCACAAGCCCTTGAAACAGAACTTTCAGGTCAATGCTTCACTTTAAAAATGAAGAGATATGCTGTAATCTGTTCATCTATACTGTAATCCTACTTTCATGGTGATATAATTGCATTTACATTCAGTGAGATAAAGTAATATATTAGGAAGGACACAAAACCAATGCTGGCACACTTCTTGGGTGGATTTTCTGACAGCAGCTGTTAGTTTCAGGTGCCGAATTTAATAATGAATGTGGCTTTACGCTAGAATTCCTTGTGGCTCCCCAACAGAATAATCCTCTGCACAGACTTAGCTCAGAAGCCAGGACCAAAGACTATCCAGGGGTTATTAATAATTATATATACAGGACCTGCAGAGCAAGACCAAACTCCGCAGCAACTTGCTCGTGGGGACAAAGGGTAGGCTGCTGAGAATGAACAAGAGATGGTTGCTGTGGATCCCTGAACTGAAGATAGAAGTACAGAGAAGTAGATAGATACAGCAAGAAAAGCACAAGTGAAGAAACCAAGAACATACTACGCTCAAAATACAAGGGAGAACTATTGAGGCCAAGTCATCCAGGGAACTAACATAAGGCTATTCCCCTCTGAAATAAGACAAGACCTACCCTCACACACAAAATGCTGTACTGAATGTCACTGGGCTGCAGGAGAATATATTTTTCCAACTACCAAAATCCACTGTAGGTATGGAAAGAATTTTTCCAGTAGAGAAAAGATGGAACAACAATGCTTCCAATTGCAAGGTACTTACTTCCCTTACTTCCTACATGTGTCTGAAACCCAAATGCATGCTGAGATAAGCCTCTTTCTAACGCGTTTTAGCAACACATTAGAATCGTACCACCAACGATCAAAAAAAGGACTGCATAAAGTTATTCAGTGTTTTTCTGTACAACTGACACAGGAAAATCTAGAGTTGTAATCTCTGCTATACAATATTTTTTCTGAACTCTGCAATTCTATTTGTAGAATACATTGTTTTGTATAATGAAAGCTGCCTGCAAAGTGTGTTAGCCTCCCTTCACACACTTGGCAGATGAACACTTGAGTCATCAACTTCCATCAAGCAGTACGAATGCCAACTGCTTCATAGGAAACTGTTTGAAGTGAGATTTTTTTGATTTTATCCTTTTTTTTTTTTTCCTAAAGCACTCAGCACTGGCTTTTTTTTTCGGTAGGCCTTAATTATGAATAGCTGTCCTAGGTAGACGGGGGGGAGCGGGGGGAAATTCACAGTCAATAATCCTTTGCTTTTTAAAATCTCTTTAAAAACAAAATCGGGCTAATGCAGAGGATAAAGCAGCAGTATTTTTCAACGTAATGTATTCATTGTCTTACCCATATTTATCTCACAGCTCTGCAGAGCAGATTATTTCTTCATTCCAGAGAAAACAACATTAAAAACATGCATACAAAGGAAATGATCTGCTTTTGATAGATGGGATCTCTCCCTTGATGTCTCAGTTAACATCCACAAGGAGACAGACTACAGAAATAGCTGCAGAATACTCATTTTTCAAAAATTCTGATTTGGATTTAGCCAGAACATCTGGAGAATGCTTCCGCTTTTAATCAACTCTGTACCCACCATGAAAAAGACAAGAACTTATTTTACTGCAAAAAATTTCATGCTACTTGTGACTGGAATATACACTCATCTCCTAACTCATTTGATTTCTGTGAAACAAACAATGTACATTTTTGGTTTCATGTTCAATACACCAGCACATCAGCAAGAGAAAGAATAAATCAAAAATCCCATTGCACGAGCACTGTAGCCATGGCACGATCACAGCTGGGAGGATAGCACATAGCTTCTGGCTGCACCAATGCCTATGAAACAGAGGTTTTTAACTCATACATTTTCCACTGTGTTTCATGTCTCCAGCCTCTGCAATCTAAAAGATCTCTCTTCCAAACAATGAACACTCACTTGATTCTAGAACATTTTGGATTAAAAATCCCAGTATCACAGATCATAAATCTGTAATCAAAATTCACGGCACGTAACGAGTTCATAATACCATTATTTTGACAATGCCAGTCTGTAACTTCCCTTTCCTATGAATTTTAAAAGAAGGTAAATATTTAACAACTACTCAACAGTTCAGTTATGGCTTGTAAGTGCTGATTTATACTGAAATTCACAGCAACATGTAAGAAATACACGAACTGTAAGAATAAAGTAGCTGGTTACAGTTTGCTATACAACAGGTTCCCTAGCCTTCCACACCAAAGTGCCTATTTTATTTAAATTTCCACTGTATATTTAAACTTGTAAGATATGAAAAATTTTTTCAATCATTTCATTGTTTGAACGCCAGATTTGTCTTTGTCATGCTGACTAAATTTCGAAAGAGCTGCAGCGACATCCAGTGGTAGTTAAGTTGAAACTCAAGCTTATGAGCCCTGGAAAGGTGACAATTTCGCACACCCCATGTGAGTTTTTCTTTAGCACCATGTTCAGATGAAAGAGAGCAGGATAGCACCTGGATCTTGGCTACTGTCCTCCATGTTGTTACCACAGAAAGGACTGGGATAAGCCTAAGGGGTGTTTCAGAAGATAGGCCTTTAGCTGAAGAGGAGGCCAAGCTTCATTTCAAACCATCTGCCCGGAGCTTCAGAATCTGAAGATTTTCAACCCAGATGACATTTGCACTCAAACTGATAGTATCATTTTCAGGACCTAACATATGGTTCAAATACTGGAAACACCTCTCTCACAATTTAATGTCTCTCATTACTCATCACGTCCTAGTCATCTAAAAGCTCCTGAAATCCTCACATCATTAAGTACAGAACAGTTTTATTCTCTCAAAAGATACCACCTCTCTTAAATTATATAAGTGAACACACATTAACAAAAAGCAACTCATCAGAAAAAACGAGATCACAAAACACAGCAGCAACCTGATCCCACACTTACTAGGTACGTGCACGGGTGTGAGCCAGCAATATACTTTGAAGTTGATTATTAATCATTCAAAATAAAACAAAACAGACATGGGTAAGTCAAAATGACTTTTTTTTCCTTTCTGAAATTTGCCCAGCTTGCCTTACATCCCACATAACCTGTATCTACAACTCTCTTTCCAGTTGGACGGTACCACAAACAGATGGAAAAGCTTCAAAGCTGTATTTACACAAATAGAAGTAAAGCACACTTCTAGTGCTCTTTACCAGATGTGTTCTGGAAATGTACATTAATACAAACCAATTTCTCGGGTGAAGAAAGAGAAGCAGCTTCATTCTACTACTGCACCAGGAGGTTAAGCAAGACCGATAATATAATGTAGAACTTTTATGTACAGTATGTGATTTTCAACTTCATGTTTATTTCAGAGATTC
Source organism: Anser anser (assembly GCF_964211835.1). NCBI lineage: Eukaryota > Metazoa > Chordata > Aves > Anseriformes > Anatidae > Anser > Anser anser. Next base: position 11,186,147 of record NC_139739.1, on the reverse strand, counting down.
TTCTTCCAGACTGAATGCAGGCACTCAGTTCCAACCAGGTATAGGAAAATATGTGCATGATGAACAGTGGCAAAGCAACACATCATGGTTATTTTATAGGCATCTGGCTATTTAGCAAATAAAATTCTCAAAATTGTATAATTTCCTTTAAATTTAAACCGAGTATTTTCAGGAACTATCAGCCATGTATAATGGCCAGTCCTATAGCTCCATCAGTTTCAAGGTTAAGCATTCAATAAGGAAAACAAAGAATATATACACTTATATGGTATAACCTCCTCCTGTTGCAGAGAGTCACGAAGCCTTACAGCTTTCCTCCAGCACTTTCCCATTCCACTGAAATAAAAAAAAAAAAAGTAGTTTCCTCATTACCTCGATTACAGATAGTGCAGAAATTGCTTGGTCCTTCACTATGTTTCTTCAAATGATCTGCCATATATGCTGCCCGCAAGTACTTCCCGCACACCTGGCATGGAACTTTGTCTTCATGACATGCTAGGTGTGAGCGCAGTCGGTCACGAGTGGCAAAGGAAGCATTACAAGTCTGCAGGTACAACGAGAACCATGTGACTCATCAGCTCTGCTCAAAGCACTGATATTTGTCAAATCTGTTATGTATTGTTTAGAGTAAATACCTTAGACCCTGTGTATGCAAATGACACGATGCACAAGCCATTTCCCCACAAAAACAATTCAGATCACCAACATACTGCAGAAGATGTGATGTTACTACTTAAAAGAATTAAGGAAGCAAGAAAATAGCTCTAACATACTACAGGTCAAACTTAAATCAAGATAGAATTCTAAGGCCCCTCATTGAGGATGAAGATACTAACACTTTGAGGGATATTCAGTAAAAGAAATAGCACAAACCAATTCATTCCAGTTACAGTGAATTCTGCCATTTCACTGAGCCATTACAATCACTTTAAACCACTCAAAGTGTCCTCTCTATCACCTTCCTAAATTTTACTCTTTGATCTGAGCAATCTGACTCCAGTACAGAGGACCAAACCCTTTGGGCTAAGAAGGCATATAAGGAAGCATCAGAGAATTGGCTGGGATGAGAGGACAAAAGACAATAAAAGCCATTCTGGTATCCACAGTAGCAGTACAGATAAAGTGTGGGAGTGAAGCCTCAGAAGTGAGCAGGTATCAAAATAACTGAATGACACTGAGATCTGTGACAACTTACCCCTGATCAAGTTATCATATTCCACTTACTACCATGAAACAAGCTTGATCTGGTGTACTACTTGCCCACTTCCCAGAGGCAATCTATATGACAGCTGAGGGAAGGCTCTCTCCCAATTTTATAATCACAGCAGTCGGCAGGCACGCAGGCTGTGTACATGGCCTGTTGTCCGTAGGTTCGTGCCCAATGTGCCATGCCAATAAGCACACAGAGGGTCCACACAAATAATCCAATCCAAAACTCCAATAACCCACACAAAGGTCTTTTAATTAAAGAATTAATTATATAACTGCAGAGTCAGATGCTTGGCGATCTTTCGCAAAGCGAGCACACCTCTGACTCGAATCACCATCATTTATACAGAGCAAACTTGTGAAAACTCTCTCTTTGGCTACTTTTGATTGGCCATTACAGCTCACCTAACTTATCTCTACTGAGTTTGCGCATTACAGAGGAACAGTGGAGGGGAACACCAAATCCCACATTAGCATACATTAGCTTTTGATGGGTGTGATCTTTAATATGTTAATGACCCTTAGTGAGCAGAAGGTTACTATAGGTCAGTCTGGAGCTGGTTTTCTCCTTCTTGTTTTTTTATCTTTTATCCCTTATCTTCCTTGCTTCTGCTAGCTCAAGGCTACCTGTCTCTTACTTTCAGCTAAAAGGCTACACAAGCTACAGGCCTCCCTATTTTCTTCAAGGTTTTCTTATTTTTTCCCAGCTTTTGATCTGGTGTACTACTTGCCCACTTCCCAAAGGCAATCCATGTGACAGATGAGGGAAGGCTCCCTCCCAGTTTTAAAATCATAGCAGTCAACAGGCACACAGGCTATGTATACGGCCCACTACAATGGCCTGCCAGTTCTGAAAGGCTGGCTGTACCTCTAATATGAATTAAAATAATAAACTACCAGTAATACACTGTGCAAGTTATTATACTCCAAAACCATTGCTCACAAATGGAAGAGCAAAAACAAAAGCAAGCATATGTTAGAATGACCGGACCAAGAGGGCAACAGTGACATTCCAGAGTGTACAGTGTTTGGTTTATACCACACCTTTATATAAAATAATGCAGTTTTAAAATGTATAACCAGAGTCCCTTATGAGATAACATGAGAATATTAAGTGATATGGGAACTGGATACAATCTGTCTTTTCAAGTATCAGTGTGTAAATAGACAAATCTTCACCAGAGACAGACTTGTAAAAGTAACAACCCAACTAAAATTACAAAGTAATAACTTCAGATAAATGGAATCGACAAATACAAAAGAGGGTAACCCATGTAATTTTATGAAATTTAGTTAATCAAGAGCTTAATCCAAAAAACATTGAAGGTAGCTGAAAAGTATCTACCAATTTCAACAGGCTTTAGACTGATTTGATCCTTCGAGATGCTTAAGTATGGTAAACTCCCATGGAGCTGAGGCTACCCTGCATCAAGCACAAGACTTAGCACCTCACAGGATCAGGACTTAATGTACTTAAAAAGGCAACAGTAAAATTATCTGGTTTTCCATGATACACAGAGATTTGACTCAGCTCACCAGACAAGGAATCATAAATCACAAGCAGTGAAGATCAAGAGGCAAATTCTTGAACGTGAAAGATTTCTCTTCATTTGAAATCTCAGGACACAGCGCTGAGCAAAACAGGTGCAGCTTTCACTTACTTAAATGTTATTAGAGGTAAACCCTCAGTTAAGTCAGGATTCTAGCACTGACACTAATCAATCTGCTGGATATCAACTGAAGGTATATAACTAGACAACCAAGGATGACAGCCAAAAGATCCATCATCAGTTACCCTAGTAATATTGAGCCACAGTAAGCGTCCATACAACTGCATTGGGAGTGCATTAGTTTATAAAGCAGACCAGAGACAAACCACACAAATACAGGGATGCCAGAAGTAAAACCGTATCTGTCCCATATTGAACTGATCAAGTTGAAAGCTTAGGAAAAGGCAATATAATCATTTCTGTGTTGCTGCTGAGTTTTGCAAAGTTCACCTTTGGATAATCTATATAGCAAATATATCTGTGAAGAATCTTAAAAAAAATCAGTCCAGTGGAGAAAGCAAGAATCAGTTTAGCTAAATCATAACAATGGGAGACAGGACTATGCTTAAAGAAAACCCCAAAGTTAATATCCGAATAGTTAATATTTATAAAAGGTATAGAGCAAAAACAACAAAAAAGTAAAAAGTTTTATTTTATAGAAGATGTGAAGTGCTAAGTGAGTACTAAGTATTTATCATTAATTGTTAATCATAGAAGAAAAATCCAGTGCTTTCCTATCAAACATTGCACAGGTACATAAATAGATCAAAAAGAATATATATAAAGTTTAAAAAACATGGTTGAAGAAATACCTCTTGAAGTTTCAACTTTTCTATGGCTGTGGATGTCTCTGAGCTTATTCCATGGTGGCTGCCATTTTCCTGCTAATAGGCAGGAAGTAAGAGAAATTAGGACAGGAAGAAACTCATTCTACATTGAAATCAATGGGAAAAGCACTGGACTCGGGATGCCAAATTTAGGTTTATTTAAATAAATAGATCTTTTTCTTTGTCAAAGGTTATGCTTTAATTTAACCTACTTTGTTCTATTTTATTTATTTAAATTGCCAGAGGAACAACCTGCCTCTTCTCTCAGAGAAGGAGCAAACTTCTGTTTTCTCCCCTTTTTCTTTCCCATTCACAGACTTTCAGATCAGTTTCCTCCCAAACTGCAGCCTAGCTTTTATACCATTCACCCTCAAAAGCCAACAATCCAGCCTCACCCCTTCCCATGATGAGCCAACAAACTGACCTATCCCATCATGGCCAGAAAACTAACTTACCCCTTCTCCTTCACCCAGAACTCAACTGTCAGATTTAAAAATAATAATAATATGTATCAACAGTGCAACAATCCAGGGGAAATGTAGCCAGAGTGCTATTATCTGAACACCAAAGCAATGTCTTGGATCTGATTTTTCAGATGCCTTGGGTCTGTGGAGGCATTCACCATTCTGAATCTATTTTAACAGTAATGAAAAAGCTGGAATCAGGTCTGTGTCTGGCATCACGTGCTGCAGGTGCTGGAGGCTGGGAGAGTTTTTCAAAGACCTGTGAAGCCCAACCATTACATTAAGGAGATGAGCACAGGATTACATGCCAAGCTACACTACTGCAGTAACATTCAGCTTACTACTGTCCTGCTTCTCACGGTTTCATTTTATTGTTCTGAAGTTGGGTTGACACCCTCCCTCTTTTGTTTTGGCAGTTGAAAATGTACATTGATGCCACATTGTCACCCCTACAAAACATTAGATATTCACCGGTATGCCAAGAAACATGAGGACTCAGGTAAACAGCCTGGATTTTGTTTAGATCACAGCAGCAGAGTACTTTCAAGAATTCCACTAGAACAGAGGATTCTGGAAGGTTTTTCTGTTTACCTAAAGAATCTCTTTTGCAGTATATATAAATAAACATATAAAATATAAACAAAGTGTGACAATAACAAGAATTTTCAACAGGAACTCAACAGATTCAAAAAAGATGCTCAATGTTGCTTGGCCTACTCTCATGGGGGATAGTTTGCCGAAAGAAATCGATGACAAACTGAACGAAAAGTGGCAAAGCAACATGTCAACATTAAGCTATTTTCCTTCCTAGCAGCCAGATTCTGTGTCTAGATACACGTCATGGAACAGAAGTGTTATTGGTTATGAGATAATCGGAAGGAGAACTTTATCAATTTATGTATCAGCTTTCAGATTTGAAACAAATTTTCAGTGATACCATCCCTTCCGTGGTTGTAACATGTGTATCAGATTTGTGCATACTCAAGAAGACTTTCTTAATCTGACAGGATATCGTGAAGTATTTTTTGCAAAGACACATGACAGCTCTTTAAAAAAAAATCTACCCATTGTTTAAGATTAATGACAAATTAACTTTGCAAGGTTAAGCAGTCAAAAATAAGCAACAAACCAAGCCTGAAATGACAACCTCAACCCTGCCCTCATGCTTGTACCCTATAGCCTATCTTTTAACTGAAATGAACAGTGCATGTAACATTACTGTACTTTAAAAAACACACAATGAGAAAGACTGCTCTTAGCAAATGCTATCACAAAATACATGTGTGCAAGGAAACAGAGTTGAGTTGGCCGTACAATCTTAGCTTCTGTATTTCTTGACTTTCTAGCTCTTAGTGTACCCTCTGATTCACATTTGCAGAGGTTATATTTAACACTTAATTCAATCAGAAAACTGTAAAAAAAAATTATCAGGTATTAGCTGGCAAAGGACAATTCATACACATCAGTGTTGTTCATAAATTTCATGCATTTAGTAACCTTGATATGAACTGGCAAAAGACTGATGACTTCCCGGTTATGTGGGGACCTAAATATTAATTTTTGTATCTGCACACAAATAAATGCTCTATGGATAATTTTTTTCAGTTATCTTCTGTGTTATTTATCCACACAGACGCCTTGCTATCTCCAAATTGTGTGGTCTTTATTGAGAGCAGAATTTCCCAATTTATATGAATCTACAGCCCTAAATCATCTTAAGAAGTTTAAATGAGTCTTAGGTTTTTGATAGGGCAAGATGTAAAATCAACACGAAGGCTCTGTGGACTGATTTTTAAAGGTGTTGAGCTCCCACAGATCTTGCTGAAGTCAACAGAAACCTTTAGATAGCTCTCTCTATATGAAAATCTGTTCACTGGATTAATAAAATTGCAAAAACATTTCAAAACTTTCACAATTTGGAGGAAACATAGCAAAGATGTGTCAAGAGATGGAAAAATAAAGCCGATGAGAAGGCAGCAGTCACGTAGGATTGACTTGGTTTATGTGGTCAACATTTTTAAAGAAAAAAAATCCTCTAACCTTCACTGTCTTCAAAGAAAATGAAGTTATCTTGCTCAAACCTTCTTAAAATAAATAGATAGCTAAGCCTTTCCTCAGAGAACAAGCATGGAGACTGTTCGCTCAGCATATGCTTTTAGATGTTTGCCCAACAAATATGTGAATACAGTGGGTGATAATGGAAGCAGATTCTCAACTTAACACTTCCAGGCACCTTTTAAATCTCTATACAAATTAATTACAAAATATCTTTAGTGATTTGTTCTTTCAAACCCCAACAAATAGTTTATTGACTGTAAAAAAACAAAAACAACAACAACAAAAAACTACATACAGCATTATGATATTACATCACAAACGGTATTGTGCTAATGTTATCTATACTCTCACTGGGATAAAAAAAAAAAGCTTCCAATTTTGCTCAGTGCAATGTTCTGAAGGCTATGTGATAAAAAGAGCATCTTGGAAATTTATGTTAATTCACCAATTTTATTTGAAATTATTCTTAAAAAAAAAGTCATCATTGGAGCCTCCTGCTGGTAACCACCGTGAATGTGGAAGAGGGTGTGGAAAAAATGGGGCATCGCCTTTGTCGTCGGCTCTAAGCCCAGGGACACTGTGACTGGGTAAGAGATCCAGGGGGAGACTGGGACAGAGCAGCAGGGAGAACATCTGGGGATGGGGAGGGAGGCAGGAGGACCAAAGCAGCAGATGACACAAGGGGCTGGGGGACAGGAGGACTGTAAAGCTACCGCTGTTGAATACCATTATTTACAAATATTTGTCCCAACCTCACACACGTAGTCCCACAAATTTTTATTGATACTTCATAATTCTCTGCATATTCATAAATCTAGTGCCTTAAAACAAAAAGATTACCCATACGTCAGTCTAAACCCCTCCAGCTCCTACCTGACACTTGTGAGGTCTCTCTGAGGTATGCACCTGTTTGATGTGTCCATTCAAGTGGTCTGGCCTTAAAAGAAAATACACATATGCACACTTAAAACAAATACTAAAAATAAACTTACAATTTTAACCAAAAAAGAGACAATCTTGTGGTGGATCTATTCCAAATATAGCGACATTTAACTTTGCAAGAACCAGATCACCAACAAGTGGGACTCTACCTTGGTAAGTACTCTCTCCAACTTGCTAGAAGGGCAGCATTTTCTCAAGAAGAAATTATGACTGAACGACCAAAGAAAACAGAAGTGCAAGCTACAATTTTCAAACCTGCATGTCTTCTTCCAAAATCCTATTCAGATCTTGACAATCAGGGAAATTTGATTTACAGTTGCTGAATATTTGAAAGTCGATCCCTTTTGATTTATGTCCCAAACATGGATGTAAGAAGCCAACTTTAAGCACCTTTGTGCAAAAAGACTGACTCTAACTCTGTTGCTGTGACACGTTATCCACCAGCAAGACAAAAAAATGCTGTCCTAACTCACAACTTGGTGGGGAGACTGCATTAATACAAATAAATGCTCTGGAGGTCCCAACTAGAAGGTGCAATGGAAGAGCAAATTATTACTGAAAAAAAGTCAGACCGTTCTTCACAATCAGTAAAGCCTAGTTTGAAGAGAAGACTGAATAGCTGCAGATTTTCCTGGTGGGAGTTTCTCCTAGGGGGAAGAAAGCTTTTCATTGTATGAGGCCCAAACTGCTTGGAAACAAGTTCTCCACCCTCTCCTCCCCCAGCTTTCCAGCTGCGCCAATGAGAGGACGCGGGATGGAATTCACGCACGGCAGACAGAAAATTGACTGAACTTTGCAGGCAGGCTGTTAAACCTGATGCTCCAGCACGGGGGCTGGAGCTGTGCAACCGGAAAGCCTGGCTGGGGTCCTTCCAGGTGCTTCAAGCCTGGTAACCTCACGTGCTGTGCTACTGAATGAAGGAAAGGATACCAAAATCGGACATTGCGCTTCCAGCTTTCCTTTGGCTGCTCCTATAACTAAATACTTCTATATAGGAAAGATTCTCTGCCTTTCCTACTTGGATTTTACAAAGATGTATCGACACTTTTGTTCATTTTTGTAACGCTAATCCTGCTTTTTCATATTAAATTACTGGGATAATTAAGAGTTTGACACTTATCTTTCACCTCCCATTGTTGACAAAAATCTTTCATACAGCAACAGAAAATTTTAAACGTGACTAAAAGCAATAAAAATTGGCAGATGATCTCAGGTAGTACTATAGTAAAAAGCATACTTTCACTTTTAGCTAACAGATGAAATTTCCTGTTTTATAACTTTCCTCCACTAAATTTGCAGTCCCGAAGACAGTGCATCCCCTAATTATTGCTGATTTTTTATTCATTTTTTAAAGAAAAATCTGCATTTTCTTTATTTCAGTAACAAAAAGTTCCCCTACCCACAAGAGAGCTAGCAGGAGCACAATTCCTACATTTATACAGCTGGGACAATTCTAGCCCTAGAAGCCTTTTGATTCATTTTCCTGCCTCAATTCCTCCTCTCTTTTTGGAGCAAACCAACTGCTGTAGAAAATCGGCGGCTGCTACAAAGGGAACGCGGAGTGTAGGCATCCCCCCTCCCCCCACTACTTCTAGCCTGAAAGCGAGCAGCAAACTTACAAAAAAAAAAAGTTGCAAATGCATTAACTTAGACTGTAAGATACCACTAACATGACTACGTGTACCAAACTACTTATATTAAATTAACTCCCACAAACAGCGACAACAAAAAATCAGCAACATTAAATGCACAGATCTTACGTATGTTGCAGGGCAGAAACAGGATCCCCTTCAGAAGGATGTAAACCCAAAGGACACAAAGATCATGTATTAAAAGATACTTGATGCTGCAGCCTTTGAAATCTCACCTCTTCCTTCACATTTGGGTGATAAAAAACATTACGAACTAAGAGAAATGAAGGGAAGTTAAGAAAAAGAAAATTTAAAATGGATACGAGAAAAATAATAAACTTGAGATGTATTAATATTTTGCACTTCAACAGCACCTTCAAACCACTTACAAATCAGTAGTCTCTAGCCACTTATGTGAGGTAGGTAATTATTTCAATACCCATTTCACAGAAGAGTCGTTTGAGGGAGAGACTAACTGATTTGCCCAAGGACACGCATACTCCAAGTCTGGGACAAAGCTGGGAATGTTACCCAGAAGCCAACTGACTCCCAGTTCTACGTCTTAATTACTTTTAAATCCTCTCAAGTGACTGTAGAACAGCCTCCCAGCGGAAATGATGAAAGTCTCATTTCTCAAGGCATTTTAAACTGGAACAGTCAAACTACCCTATGCACAAATTGTTCTTGTTTCCCAGGGGACGGGAAAGGCAACTTCCTAGGTCTCTGTGTGTGTGTCTATGACCCTTATAAGTACTCTCTTACCTGGAAAAGCCTTTTCCACAGCTCTGGCAGATGTAGGGCTTTCCCACTGAGCCATCGTGAGATCGCACATGATAGGACATCCTGTCTTTCCGCTTGAACCGTAACCCACACACTGGACAAGAGTAAGGCTTCTCACCAGAGTGTGACAGCTTGTGCCGATTCAGGTGGTACACGTCCCGAAAAATCTTGCCACAGATCTCACAGGCCACCTGTTTCCTCGTCCTGCTTCTCTTTCGGGGGGCATCAGGGTCATCCTGACCAGGGACACCATTTTCACCCAGTCTCGGGGGTGGGATGTCTATGTAGCCCAGCTGTAAGCTCGTCACCCCGTGCTGAGCCTCGTGCTGACGAAGACGGTTAGCATCCGTAAACACTTTCCCGCAGAGGCCACAAGGCAGGATGCCAGCCTCTCGCAGCCCCCCAGGGGCACCAAACATCATGGAGTCCAAGAGGTTGGCTTTACGGGGACGCCCTCTGCCCCTCTTGGTACTCAAAGTGGGGGCACTAGCAGCAACGTTCTGAAAGGGTGAGGCCAGCAGTGGTGGGGAAAGGGGGCCTGCCACCATGGGCAGGCGGTCCACACCCTGCAGAACGGGCAGGGAGGACTGAGCAGCGGTGAGCGCAGCCCGCGTGGCCTCATCTTCGGGCATGCCAGCGATGCCATTGCCATTGGGGGCCAAGGTGGCACCATTGGTCATATCAAGAGGGAAACCGAGGTCAGCAGCCCCCGGGCGGAACAGCATAATGTCGGGGCGCGCGGGGGGCACGAGGATCTGCACATTGGACTGCTTGATGACCTCCTGGCAGATGTCAATCACCGAGCGCATCAGCAGGAACTTGGCAGCCGTCATGAGCTCCGGGAAGCTCTCCAGCCGCACCACGATGCGCGACGTGTAGGCGAAGTCCAGGATGTCTCCGAACACCTTGGAGCTGATGGTGTGCATCTCCAGCTCCCGCCCGCCCCCGGGGGCACCGCCGGCCACCGCCGTGGCACCGCCGGCCGCCGCCGCCTCCGTCGTGCCCCCTTCTCCGCCGCCGCCGGCCGCTCCGTCGCCCAGCTGCGCGCTGAACACCGACTCGAAGTACTCGCTGCAGGCGGCCAGCACCGCCCGGTGCGCCGGAAAGCTCTCGTCGCCCACGCGGAGGAGCACGTCGCAGAAGCGGCCGCCGTTCTTGCGCTGCTGGTTGAGGCTGTGCAGCATGTCGGCGCTGTGCCGGCTCACCTGGTACGTGTAGCAGCCCGACGAGGGGCCGCAAGCGGCGGCCTCGCTCACCCGCTCCATGGGGCTTGCGCCGCCCCGCTGGCGCCCGCAGGGGGCGCGCACTCTCAGGGCCGCCGGGCGGCGCGCTGCTCCTCCTCCTCCTCCTCCTCCTCCTCCTCCTCCTGCTCCTCCCCGCCCCTGGCCGGGCCGGCGGCGGCGGTGCGCGCTGCGCTCCCTGCCCAGTGCGAGGGGATGGCGGGCGGAGGGAGAAGGGGGGGGGGGGGGGGAAGAAAGGAGAGGGGGGGCGAGACAAAAGGCTCGGGCTGCGGAGGGGCGCGGGGCCGCCGCCGAGCCCTGCGAGCTCCGCCCGGGCCCGGCCGCCACGAGGCGCTGCGGCCGTCGCGGGAAGGGGCGTGCGCGGCGCGGCTGCAGCGAGCCGGGAGGGACGGGGCTCCGGCGGCTGCGGCTCCGGGCTGCCGGCTCCCGTCCGTCCCTGTGTGTTTGGAGCGGAGGAAAGATGGCAGCGGCTGCACTTCCTCTTGCACTTTCACCCCTGGGGGGAGGAGAAGGAGGGGGCGATACCACCCCCCCTACAAAAATCCAGCGGGGGCCCCCCGGCTGCTGCTCCCCCGCCGAGCGCCGCCGCCGCCGGCTCCGGCCCGGGCCCCGCCCGCCTCGCCGCACCCTCACCGCCGGCGCCGCAAACTTTCCGCTCTTCTTTTCCTCGAGAAGCCCCCCACCCTATTCATAGAGACCCCCCCCCCCGCCCCTCCAGCCGCTCGGGCTCCCCCCTGCCCCCCCGCTTCCTGCCCCCCTCCCTCCCCGCATCCGCCAATGCTCGAGCAGCCCGAGCCAGCAGGCCGGCCCCCACCCCGCCCGCCCGCGGGGGCTGGGGGCTGCAGCCCCCCCGTTCCCCCAGCACCGCTCCTCCAATGCCGAGCCGGCAGCCGGGGGCCCCCCCCTCGGCACACGGGGGTGGGGGGGCTGCGCTCGCCCCCTCCCCCAAATATCCGGGCTGCAGCTCGCCCCCCCGGGCCCCCCTCCCGCCGGGGAGAGGAGGGGCTGGAGAGAAGGGGGGGGGGGTTGCAGGCAGCCTCCCCCCCTCCCCAGGAGCAGAGCGGCCAATGCAAACCCTCCCGGAGCTGCAGAGGCGCCGAGCGGCCCCCACCTCCTCTCCCCGCCCGAGGAGAGCCGATCCCCGAGGGGCCGGGGGCTGCGGCCTCCCCCCGCCCTTTCATTGCATTCTTCCCCCCCCCCACCCCCAGCAACTCTCAGCGTGGCCAAAAAAGCGAGGCGTTGCGTGTTTTTGGGGGTACCCCCTTCCCTTCACCCCCTTCTCCCCCGGTGCAGAGATTCCCCCCGCCAGGAGCGGCTGGGAGAAGCGGTACCCGCGGGCAGGGGGCTGCGGGAGGCGCAGCCTCGAGCGCTGCCTCCATGTTGGGGGAACGGCCTCCCCGCGGGGCCTCCGCTGCCCCGCCGTGCCCACGGCCGCGCTGCCAGGCTGCCGCTGGCCCCGGGGAAGCCGCCCCGAAAGGCACGGCTGCGGGCCGCTGCCGGAGGCTGCCTGCACCGGCCCGGCGCTGAACCTCCCCTGGGTGCTCACGGGCTCGGTACGAAGAGCTGCTCTTTAAGCAGCAGCATTATCGTCAGTCACGTTCAGCTGAAATTTGCTTTCCGTCTCAGAAAAATCGTTGCTTACTTTTGAAGAAATGTTTCCCCCCAAACACGCGCTCTTGCAAAACTAGGTTCTTTGCTTTGTTAAAGACAATGCGTTTTGAAAGCGTTCAAGGGCAGTTTTTTGCATTTGGAACATCAAGGCTAATTAAGAATCCTTGGATGACCCATTCACAATCCAGTATTGTCACTTAAACTATTCAGTGGAAAATACTGAACTCAGCACATGCAAGGGCATCTCAAACTGTGGAGCGTTCCAAGAGCTCGAACCCAGCACTTGAATTAAACAGTGGTGGAACCGAAAAAGCATTCTGGGTACTGATGTGCAAATGAGCGCACCAAGCTTCCAACTTCCAAAATGCGATATTACATTAACACTTAAGGCCACGCGCTGCCCTCAGCCTGTATGCTGGGTTTCTCTTGCTTCTGCTGGAAGCTGACTACACCGCAGGCAGAATACTGCCGGTAGCTTTTTATTACTGCATTACGTATGCACGCGCCCTGATATGAACGTGTATTTTGGGAAATCTGAGGTTGTTCGAGTGGTAGCGATGTTGATGAACACGCACTCTATTACATGTATAATGCAGTGCTCCCATCCTGTTAGTCTGTTAGTGTGCCATAAACCAAGAGTTGTACTTGCTGTGGTGAAGAAAAGGATTATATTTAAACACACTAGCCAGGCTGCATGTGCGCACACTTGCAGCAGTTAAAGAATCTGGAATTTGCTTATCTTTCCTAGTGGCTTCAGTCAGTTGTGTGCCTTTCCCCCCAGCGGTTCATACTGGCTTATTAATTTGCTTTCTTTTAGTCCCCAGTCTCCTGACATGGTTCCTGCTTCCTATTTCAGTTCCCTCCTTGCCTGTTCTTTGTCTCCTCTCTAGGCAGGGGGAGGGGGTCCTGCCGCTCACGCTGCACTTTCCTCAGAACTTTCTCCAGTTGCCAGGGAATGTTCTGGTTTCAGCTCCCAGCCCTCCTGTTTAAAAAGCACCGTCCGACACGCCCTGCCTGTTGCTTTAGGTAAATGCTACGTACTTCCCCCCCAAGCACGCATGTTTCTCGGCAAGCGCCCCATTCCTGCTCCCCTTCGGAATGCCGGATTAGCACGCCGGGAGCTCGTCCCCTGAGCACGCTGCTGGGCTCTCGGTAAAGATGACCCGCAGCACTTAGCGCTCCCAGGGAGATCACAAGGTGACCAGCACAGCCTTTACCTTAGCTCCTTGTCCCCTCAAACAGTAAGGCTGGATCTCTCACTTCAGTTCTGCTCCTATGGCACCACTCTCCGCCACCTCCACGGCTTCGCCAATGCATTTAGAGGCCCACTTGAGCCAACTTTGTCTGGTCCCCAGCTTATCCTGTCCCAGGACACGAGCCTGTCGATGCAGTCATTCAATTAGTGCTTGTTACAACGTAGCCAGATTCCCTCTGTTTACGAATAAGCATACAATTCGTGCAGAACTATGACAAAATTTGGATCACCTGTACAAAGAGATTTGGAGGATGAAATTCCCTAAATGTAATGTGATGACTAAGTGTCATTTCCCCATACTTAGCTATGCAAGTGTACAGGTGTGACTACCCTTGGATTCATTCATCATCTGAACTAATAGTTAATGTCTCAAAGACCAAGTTCCAGATGGAAGACTTTTAAATGAATAAAAAAATTTACATTTTCGGTGTAAAGATTTCCCTCCCCTTTTTGGATGATTCCTGATCTATTTGCTCTCACATCTTCTGCACTTGGACCTGTTGAACTTCTGAATTCCTCTCTCTTTTAAATAAAGGCATTTTCCTCAGCTACTTTATTCAGCTTCTCACTATTTCCTGCCTCACTTCGGCTCATGGGAATTCCTGAGCTGTCCCTAAATGTTTTGCAGCTGTTTGGTCCCTGCTGAAGCACTTTGATTGGTATCTCAATAGTAGTAAAAATTATCTTTTGCTCTGAACATGTGTGTGCCATTTGGGATTGTACAGTGTACATTGCTCACTTCACAGCAGATCAATTGCTACTGGCCTTACTCAGAAGCTCAGACCTTAAAGTAATTTGGAACTGCAAATATAGGGAGCTACAGAAAGACTGTATTACAGTTGAATCTATTCAAATCTACTTGGGTATATGTTAATTAGACTTGAGACATACTTATTTCTTGAACATGCTCAGATCATGAGTCTGTAGATCTAGCTACTGATTTTTTTTTCTCCAAATAGTCTGTATTAGGATATTCTGTAAGGTTAGTCACCATTTCACGTCATTTGCAATATTAGCAGAGAACAGAAATCTGTAACATTAAGCTTTTCATGGCATACTTGCAAATTTCAGTGAGTAGCTGTCATTTTTTCTGAGCTTTCACTGGAATTTTAATTAACTGAGACCGATCTGACAAGCAATTAATTCAGCATTCATTACTTGTTAGGTTGGTTGTTACTTAAATTTAGTTTTTGAAACTCACTCCATTTTTTATTGGGAATCATCCCATGAGAATGCTAACCCTAGCAGCAAGGATTCGAGACTTGGAGGCAGCACAGTTTCCTCTGCAATCCAGACACAGGTTAGTGATTTGTCAGCTCTCTCCTTTAAAAGCAAACAACTCTCTTGCTTAAAAATACCTAGTATTCTCACAAAAACTACAGCAACGTCTAGTAGGGAGGTATATGATGCTATGAAAAGTATGCAGTGAGAGATATTAAAAGAAGGGGAAATCACACCCTTTGCCTTTCTTCTTTTTGCTCTATCTCCTCACTGCACTCGTGTTGTTTAGCCCATCTGTTGCCTGGAGGTCCATGACAAAGTCTGGGGAGTTGACGCTAAACTACAGAACTTTTTGTTGTTAAACTGATTTAAAGCAGGCTTTGAAGCCAACCTTTGCTACTTAATCTCCCTTTTGTTCCCCTCGTTTTTTCACTCTGCCCATCTTAACTTACTCTAGACTGTCTGGAACCAAAGCAACCTGAGCCATTCAAAACAAGATTGCTACGCTAAGGATCTGGTCAAAATGGGAATACAATCTCGGCTTCCTGCTCCATCGAATCGACTCCCCATGAATTAGGCATCCATATCTAGCTAAGGAAACATGGTAGACAACTTTCTCATGTAAAACATACAGTACAATGCGATCCTAAATAAGCAATGCAAGTAGTGAATGTTTGGTATTTACGGACTAACAGCTAAGCTACTGTGCTGTTCTGAGGAGGACTTCTTCAGAAATACCAAGTACGCTGGCATTAAAAAGTTAATCCAGGACATCAACTAAGAACTGATACATCTGTATTTCTTACTATACTCAAAATATAAATAATTTTGTCTATTGAATTTCAAGATTCAATTAAAATGTAAATTGTGTCAACTTCCAAAGACCCTTCCCCTCAGGCAGGCAATGTTATAGTTCCATTCAAGACTTCCTCCCTCCCCCCCTCCCCCGCCCCCCCTCCCCCCCGCGCCCTCAGATCTCAAAATCTTACCTTCTGACAGAGGGTTCTCAGAGTCTCATTCCTCCAGTTCATTATCACCAGCTTGTAAAGGTTCATCTCCTCTTCAGCACCACCAGATCTTCTCTGAAGTACAATAATAGTGTTAATTAGTGGCCAATTCTCAAACCAAAGTACAATTCATTAAAAACAAACAAACGAAAAAGGAGAGAAAGAAAAAGAAAAAAAAAAAAACACCAACACCATAATTGAGTGAAATTGCAAAATGGAAGGAAAAAAAAAAAAAGCCTTAAAATTAATAGATATGCCTTACCTGCCAGTCACCCTTTCTCATGAAGGAACCCTGGCAGGTTGGTTACAGTCCTTTACCCATAATTCTTAAAATCATAAGTCCTTAGGTCAAGGTTATCATTTGATGCAGATTATTTTTCACCGGACTGGTGATAATTTCTGAAAGGATATGAAATTTCAAGAGCATTGTTTCACCTGCAATCACGATTAAATTTCCTCCCTGCCACCTCCCTCCCACTTTTAAAATCCTCCAGAAAATGCGTATTATCCCCAGCACTAAGCTAGAAATGCAGTCCCTCACAAGTCCAAACACACATGTAGCATTAGCGCAGCTGTTACCCAGTATATTCTACAGCTTCTGTCACAAGGTGAATTACCAAAACCAGAGTGGCTCTTAAGCCAAAAGGAGTTTCTTGCTGTGAATAGACATTCTATCTCCAAGTATTTTGACTCTGAAGTTATTTTTCAAAATAGAAATAAGAAAAAAGAAAAAAAACACACCCTAAAATACCTGATTTTAAAGTAATCTTTATCACTCAAAATAAAATCTGTGATTTTAATGAAGCATACGCTACATGGAAGTTATAAACATCAATTTAATACTCTGTTTTTTATCATGTATTTTGCAATAAAAGACCTGCAAGCCACATTAAGATAACACTTTTGTTTTGTATCTTACATAAGTCAAACTCTTAACCAAGCTAAGATAATAGCTGCTCCAGAAAGAACGTCAGAATTTGGCCCATACCGAAGAAGCTTATTTAAAATTGGTAGTTTGACAGAAAACACACTAAAGAGATTTACTACTTAGCTCTCCTATTTAAGTGATCTACAGTTACCATACTTGCAGGGTAGCGCTATGGAAACATTAAAGTTTCAATCATTTTGTGGCAAGTGCACATTCCTGTTGTGCAAAAAAATAAAACTTAAACAGAAGTAGAGGAAATGACTTTTCAAAATTCTTGAGTCAGCAGGACTTTGTGTATTGAATAAGGATCTCTGAAACCTGTTTTTACTACAGTGCTCCATCTTTCAGATCTTGCTAACCAGGTATGTGCCATTTTGGTCACATTCCTGTCATTGTAGCTTGATGAAACACAAATTCCTAGTTTTTCTCAATTGCTGATTCCATATAGTGTCATGTTTCTTGAGACAGCCTTTATTTCAGATGTAGTTTTCCTGAAATTTCTAAACACCCTGTAGTATCTTGCTTTCTTTACTTTATTAAAAGTGAGAGAGAGAACTGCTTATGCTATACACTTCTAGTTTATCTGTTAGTAATCCATGTAACTACTTGATCATTGCTTTTTTTCACTGCAAATTTGAACCTTTATCCTGTGTTGCCTAACACAGCAGGCAGGTGAACACCTAAGCGTTTGATTTCACAGCTGTAGTACAATGTACAACCTTTGGAAATAGATACCCTCTTTCACTTCATCTAGATTTCCTAAATGGAATTCTGTCAATTAAAAAGAAAAAATGGTAATTTACACACACCTTCTTCCGTCAGTGCCCACTGTAAATCTCAATTAACCTTACAAGTAGATCTCAGTCTCTTGTAGCTCCTTTCATTTCCTCTTACGTTCCTTTGGGAGCTTTGTCCTCTTCTGACATTATATCCCATTTCCTACAAATATTTTCCTTGATTTTTTTTCCTTCTCTGACTGAGTTTTGTTTTATTTTATTTTTATTTGTAATATACTTTTGTAATTTGAACTCCATTTTTGGACTGTGGTCTTCAGAGGACACGTTTCAGTCACTTTTCCAGTTGTCACATCTAACTCCCCATGTCTATAACCACCCTGTTCTCCAGAGTGCCACAGAATATAAAATACCCTATAACAAAAAATTCACACCAGCCATCAGAGTAAATAAAATAATTCTTCACAAGCAGTATCCAATCTCAACTGGATAAGCCTTTCTGAAGTTTTATAGAGGGTTCTGTTATAAACTAATATGAACTACTTCAGATATTCAAACCAATTAGAAGGTGTTCATTTAGCTGGAAAAATAATAAGGCAAATTATCTCTATTAATTAAACTTGTACTCCCTTCTGGTCATTAAGGAGAACAGTCAACACTAAAAGAAGTTTCTAAGTGCTTTAGATCCTTAGAGGACCTTTGCTTGAGTAACTATCTGGAAAAAAAAGGATTTAAGACTGTATACTAAGCAGTATTATCTTAAGGACGCTATTTACTGACATCTCTATTCATTCATCAAACACTTGGAAAAATAATTTAGTTAGACACAGTATATGGGATTTAGAGTTAGTTTGTAAAAACAGCTATTACTGTTGCTAGCATCAAGTTCTGAAGTCAGCCAACACATACTGCAAAAATAGAGGTGGCCTGACTAAGCACTCAGAATTTGCATTTTTCTCACTGTTTTTCCTGTTACTAGACGGGACTGCAATCTTGTGAAGTGATTTTATGGCTCAACTCAGCTGAAGCTTAAACAAGTCTAATTCCATCTGAGGTAAGAAGGAGAAAACCTACACCAGGACCAAACCTACTATGTCAGATGTTGAAAACTGATATTGTTCACAAGGAATAATTAGAATACCATGAACAAATATACATTGGTAGGCGCATTTATATTTACCCTAACTTAGCTAAGCTAACATTACCAGGAAGAGTAATCTCATTTTATTTGAGATTCTATTTTACTAAGCTCTATATAAGCATATATTAATGAAAGTTCCTGCCATAACGGAGCTCGTGACATGAAAGATGTCTTTTTGGATTCAGAGGAGACAAGCAGGGGATGTGAGGAGGAAAAACAAAGTAGCAAACAGCTGCATAGTTTCCACTGAACTAGTTATCTCCTTTTTTCTTTTTTACTTTATGTTAGAGATGACTTGATGATCTCTAACAATTCTATAACCAAAACTGAGGTAAGGTTTAAATTTACAGTGCTCAGAATCCAGGCTGAAGATGTAGCAGGTGGTTCTGCAAGAGTGTCATTATAAATACTTCAATAGTAAGGGCCTAGAAGAGTATTTTAATTTATTTATTTGTTAAAACATGTACAGTTTTACATTTAGATGCATCGAATAAAAGCAGGTTTTGTCATAAATTGCTTTAGAAGAGCCTTCCTGGAAAGGTTACTGAATATGGAGAAAAAAAAAATGTTTCCGTAAATTATTCCAATGCAGACAAAATATGACAGGGAAAAAAATCAGACACTTTAAATTCCTTCAAACCTTATTAAAATGTATTTCCTCGTATTGTACAATCAATCACCCTTTATTCCAAATCCAACTGGTTGCCTTCCTGTGGTACTGTCCAAAGCTGAAGATGTATGGCTCTAGCGTTTGAAGGGGCCATTAAAAACAAACTACCAAACTGTTCTGTATTTAATTAGCCCGGCCAGGGCTCTACCGAAGGGAGCCGTCACAGAACTCGGGTACCGCAGCCCCGGCTTCACACGGCTCCAGCCGCCGGCTCTGCCGCTCCCGGGGCCGCCTCAGCGGTGCCGCCAGGGGGCGCCGCATCGCCTCCAGCCGCCTCAGTGCCGCCGGCACGCGCTGCCGGCTCTTTCCCGCCCACCGTCCTCTCGCGAGAGTTGCCCTCCGTCAGGGCGAGAAGTCGCGGTGCGCCTGCGCGCTGCCGCCGGGGGCTTGAGGAGCGGCGCCGGTGTGGTGACTCCCGGGCCGCACCGGGACCCGCCGCCGCCGCCATGAGCGGCACGTTGGCCAAAATCGCCGAGATCGAGGCGGAGGTAACGCCCCGGCCCTCTGCCCGCTCGGCGCCGGGGGCAGGGCACGCCAAAGGCCGGAGCGGGGCCGTTCCGTGAGGGGGCGGCGGGGCCGTGAGGCGCGGGGAGGCCGCTCCCGCACGGCGGGGCCGGTGCCGGCGCTGAGGGCTCGGTTGCTCTTGCAGATGGCCCGGACGCAGAAGAACAAGGCCACGGCGCACCACCTGGGGCTGCTGAAGGCCCGCCTGGCCAAGCTGCGCCGGGAGCTCATCACCCCCAAGGGAGGCGGCGGCGGCGGCCCCGGGGAAGGTGCGTCCTTGGGCGGCCGCTGCCGGGAAGCAGTCGGAGGGCTCCGGGCCGCCTCTGTCTCTGTCCGCGGAATTAATCGCAGCAGCCGCCTGCTCTCTGTCGCGTCCTGCCCGGTGCAGGAGGGGCACTCGTGGCTCTGGCTGGCGCTTTGGGGTGAATCCCTCGTTGAAGAGTAAACGAGGGAGCTTCTGCGTTTTGGCTGGTGTAGGCGTGTATTTGGAGAAGTGTTAGGGGTCTTGCATGAAGAAGCATCTTGCAATAGTTACCTGTTTCTTTATATAAAGGTGCGAGTGGTGTAAGTTGCAGTGCTTAAAGTGAATGCTCCATCAGCACTCAAGTCACGTATAGGGTACTGGGAATCCCTGTTGCTCATGCTTTATTAGGTGTATGTGTTGTGGAGTGTCATGCAGATGAGGTGCTAAAAGCAATGCAGATCATGAAGTCTTTAGTCCCTGCTCATATTCCCTTATCAGGGAAGCTTACCAGTCTCACTGAGACAATATTAAAACTAATTGAAGGATCGCTCGCTATCTAGAAGGTTAGAAGATAGAAAATGTCCATCTTTAAATACGTTTTTTTTTTTTTTTTAATTTTACTTCTTTATTTGCAGGTTTTGATGTTGCAAAGACGGGTGATGCCCGGATTGGGTTTGTGGGTTTTCCATCAGTGGGAAAATCTACTCTTCTAAGTAATCTTGCTGGTGTGTACTCGGAAGTGGCAGCATATGAATTCACCACACTAACTACTGTGCCTGGAGTCATTAGATACAAAGGAGCAAAGATACAGGTGAGAACTTTTTACGTCTGTGAAGGTAAGATTGTGTATGTAGGTGTAAATGGTATTTTGGCTGAACAGTCTAGTTTGACATTAGCAGGTTAGAAGTGCTGGAGAATGTGTTGGAAATGTTTCCATGAGGTACTAATTTTGTCCCGTTTTTCACTTTTCTCTGGAGAAAAGTTCCTGTGGTAGTTCTCATACTCTGAGATGATCTGTTCCAGTCTACAAATAGGGCACCAGGGATAATACAATACGTAGGAATCCAAGCGGAAACATCTTTGCTTTATTCTGTTCAGATTTGCAGTAGACTTAGCAGCTTAAGAAGAAAGGTAGAAGTACAATTTGTTTTCTCTGTCAAGAGAAATTTTTCTGAGTTAATTTTCTTTCTCTGAACAAATAGCTACTTGATCTGCCAGGAATTATTGAAGGTGCCAAGGATGGTAAAGGCAGAGGACGGCAAGTCATTGCAGGTGAGTATATTAGAGCTTGGAGACAGCACCCTACTACTGGTTCAGTTGGTATGGCTTACGAGAATGAAGGGATGAATCACTGTCTCTGATATCTTTATAAAGCTGTAATTTATGCTAGAATTGAGCTGCCTGATGTGAAGCAATAGCCATTGTCATTTTGCTCTGTTTTCAGTTATGACTATGCATTTGTGCTGTGTTGACACTGCGGTGAATGACTGCTACCGACTTTAAAAGCAGATGTGATCCCTTATTACACCAGGCTTCTCTCTTGACTTCTTTACATAGCTTTTTGGCATCATTCTGAGTCTGAACACAGGTAGAAAGGAAGATTTTTCTGTGATTCTAGCACCGTGCAAGGATCTATATTTCTGTCAGTGCTGTTGGGCCAGCATTACAAACTTTAGTCTTAGACTGAACTTTAAATATCAGAAATTAACTGGCTGAATTAATGGGTTTGATATTGTCATCAGTCCACCGAGCCATCTTTTGTGCTGTTTTGTCTCTGTGTGAGCATACTTTTTTGAGGGTTAGCTTTTTCTGATTTTTAGTTGCTCGAACCTGTAATCTCATTCTGATTGTTCTGGATGTGCTGAAACCCCTTGGTCACAAGAAAATCATTGAGAATGAACTGGAGGGATTTGGAATACGTCTGAATAGTAAGCCACCCAATATCGGCTTTAAAAAAAAGGATAAAGGAGGCATTAACCTTACAGCCACAGTAAGTTGGAAGTTTTTTTTAACCAAACCAAACAAATGGGTGAAGGCGGTCTGCTGGCCTTCCAGCATGGATTACACCTCATTTTCCTTTAACACTGAATCTTTAAAAACACAGAAATATCCATAGATATTAAAACTATAGTAGATATCTCTATCTACTAGTAGATATGCGTGTTTCTGTTGAAAATGGTCCCAAACTGACAGGAAACATTACTTCGGAAATGTCTGATCGCAGCCATCAGTGGCATTAATAAAGCTGTTAGGACTTGACTGTGATTTTGCCATAGTTAGCCTTGGGACAGGGGAAAAAAAAACATTTAAGTCCAATAATATATAATGCAGTTATTATTTCTAGTAACCTTTATGCTTATTGACAGCATTGTTAATTGTAATACTCGATCTGACGATTAACTTCTCCATTCCTTAATGTTGTGTATGTTCAGTGTCCTCAGAGCGAGCTGGATACTGAAACAGTGAAGAGCATCTTAGCAGAGTATAAAATCCACAACGCTGATGTCACGCTGCGCAGCGATGCCACTGCTGATGACCTAATTGATGTTGTTGAAGGAAACAGGTACTGTTGAGACCCTGGGTTTGTCACACTTGCAATTTATATTCCAAAGAGAAGAATTGCCTTCCAGGTTTGCTTTCCACAGCTGAGCTAGTAATGTGATAGCAACAGATACTGTTTGGCACCTTAGTGTCCTGTTCAAAAATGATGCTTTTTCTTTCAGTGATGACAGCAGTGTGCTGCTGCTAGGCTGCTGTGACACTATTTCCTTCTCTTTGCAGGGTTTACATCCCGTGCATTTATGTCCTAAATAAAATTGACCAAATCTCCATTGAGGAACTAGATATCATTTACAAAGTACCCCACTGTGTACCTATATCTGCTCATCATCGCTGGAACTTTGATGATCTGCTGGAGAAAATTTGGGACTATTTGAAGCTAGTACGAATGTGAGTCCCAGTTGCTGTATTCTGTGCAGTTAAGTGTAATGCTGAGACTGAAGAATTACTTAAGAATGGGTGAATGACAACTTTTGATTAATGATTTTCTACTTGGTATATGGGCTACTGACACTGTCACTTTTTTTCCTAATACGTGTTGAGCTTCTCACAAAAAAAAAAAAACCACAAGCCACAACCACGAGACTTGGTACTCTTTCCCATCAACTATTTCTGTTTTGTCATCTTTTAAGCAGCAACAGAAAGTTCACTAGTAATAGACCTTTGCAGTTAACAAGGGAGAACCTGTTGCAGCCCTTGGCTACCCAGATGCATTTTCAGCTCATGAACGCCCATTTACAGGGTATCCATCATCCCCACTGAAATAGTGGAACTCAGCACAAGCACCTTGGGCAAAGGTGCAAATAACCTATGAAACTTCATGATTTGAAAGAGAAGAGGAGGTTTTGGCATTGACTAAGGGCTCCATCTGTCTTACAGTTACACCAAACCTAAAGGGCAGCTCCCAGACTACACCTCTCCTGTTGTCCTACCTTACTGCAAAACAACGGTGGAGGATTTTTGCATGAAGATCCACAAAAATCTCATTAAAGACTTTAAATAGTAAGTACTATTGTAGAAGAGTAATTTCTGGAGAACAAAGTAATCTGCCTGATGCTGTATTCTTCCATCCTTTAGGAAGGTAGAAGTGAACACAGGATTTAGTTTCTGTTGAAGGCAATAGATCTTCCTACAATTAAACCAACTACAGAAGTTATATTTGATGTTTCTATGCTCTTTCCTGGGCAAGTTTCTTCTATAGCAAAAATTATTTTATCTGGATTTGAAAGCAACACTAGGTGCAATATTATAGGCCACTATCCTATATGCAAGAGTATTTTGGATGACTTCATACTTTGTTTTGATCTGCTTGAACTCTTGTTCACACAGACCACTCATCCAGGTACTTAGAGGAGAATAAAAATAGCTCTTAAACATTGCTTTCTGTATTAGCTTTGTGACAGAAATAGCTGTTGTTCTCCTGTCTGCATATTATACTTCTGCGCCGCCTTAATTTGATTTTTCTTATCCCTCTTTCAGTGCACTGGTCTGGGGTTCATCTGTTAAACACAACCCTCAGAAAGTTGGCAAAGACCACACTCTTGAAGATGAGGATGTCATTCAGATTGTGAAGAAATAAAGTTGCTCTTGTAACTTACCCCCTGCCTGCTGTTTTCATTAATAATGCAAGCAGCAAACAGGCCACTTCTGTCAAACCTACAGAAAAGGATATGGTTTTTTATGGTAGTAAGTTATTGCATGGAAAAAGTGATGTTTCTGGCCAGCTTGTATTACAGTGGCCCATGCTAGCAGAACTTAAGAGATGAGAAGCTGATCTCAAGCCATTTTCACAAGGGCAAAATGTTACAAGGAAGCTTTGATGCTGGTGATGAGTTTTCTGCTGCATATACATCTCCCTAATTGGAAAAAGTTCAGCAGGAATTTTGTTCGAAATTAGAACATAAAATGAAAAACAGGCTGGTGAACTGTATCCTGCAACACAGGGCTGGAGGATGAAGTTCTAGCTCTGGTTGCTAGAATCTCAGCTGTTCCTGTTTGAATACTTCAAGGCTATTAATAGTCCTGCATTTATGGAAAAGATGCTGGGTTCTGATCATGAGCAGTCACTTCTTCAGTTGTTTATTTTCACTAGTATAAACTTGAGGGCTGTATTCTACTGTGTTAGGGACTGGAAGCTTTTAAGTTTTCTTAAAAGAATTTCCTGCTTATTTGACTTCTCTAAATGTAGTTGTATAATAAGTTGCTCTTAAAGCAGGGGCTCTATTGTTTTGTGTTTTTAGGAGAAATGAATAAAGGTGGAGCTCTGGCACAGAAAACTTACCATATGTTACCTGCTAGCTTATGTTCTCCTACAGAAATAAGGGGCATTTTAAGTGTCAGAGGAATACATGCTGATCTCACTGCATGTTTAAGAAGAAATAAGTGCAGCAGTTTTAGATATCTCTTCAAGGATCAAGTCCTTGCAAAAGTGGTTGCTATTCAGTCTTGATTCTACTTTTCTTCCTAGTTTTTGCAAAGCCAGTAAGTAGTCCTACGCAAGCTGAATAATAGTTACATGAGTGGAAGAGAGTGCAGTGGAAGCTCATTGACTCATTCTAGAATAACTGCTTAGGTAGTGGGGCACACAGCTCAGCATTTGCTCTGAGTTCTGGTACCTGAGAGTTTCATTCCTTACTCTTGACCCTGGCTGTTCAAGATCAGCCTTTCAACTCCTGTTACAGCAGCCCCCCTCCAGCTGACAATGCATGTGCCTTTGGTGAGGTAAGGTACCTATCCACACACCTGTAGCCCAAACTAGTGAAGCTGAGGCTTTTTTGTGGAGATTCAGCTCAGGCTGAGGTTCTAGCTTACATACCTGAACAATGCTCAGCATTAGTCAATATAGTGGAAGTATAATTTCAATAGCAGATGATACAGACAGCTGGTAGAATCGACTTTATTTACAGAATGTTACTGGGAAAGTGTCAAGTTAAAAAAGTATGAAAACAATCTTACAAGGACAAGCTGGTGATTGCATGTTTTACAGATTGTTTTATGAACAACCACTAGAAAGTATGGGTGACCCCCAACAGATTCCACATTAGAGACTGCAGCTTGCTATTTCTGTACAACATGGTCTCTGCTGGACTGAACCAAACCCACCACAGCATGCTGGCAATTGTTATAATACAGTCAAGTGATTTTTTTTCCTGCTGCTGGTTTTGCATTCAGTGAGACTTAAGAAAGAGCAAGTCTGTGACAACTCTGGTTTTGCTTTCACCTTTTTTAAAAGAGCACAATGGCCTAAGTTCGATAGAAGACATGACAGCAGTACTAGACTTAACACAAGTGAGAAAGTGAAGTGAGGAACCATGCAGTAGAAGGATGGAAGAGAACGTTTAACTGTTCAGGAAAGTGAAACAGGCTTAAAAGGAACACAGTATTTTAAAACCAAATATACACAGTAAGATCACAAAACTACCCCTTCCTCCCCCTTTCAAGCCACAGAACAAGACTCCAAAGGCAAGTTTCACAGTAATTGCATCAGTAGATGCACACTAGACTTGGGACAGTTCTTGGAACTCCCCTCTACACCTAGAAGGGAAGGCAGTATAGAACATACCACAGCTATGACTGAGGAGTTGAAGGGTGAGGATTCAAAGGCTCCATTTTGATGACCTTTAGTAACTTGTCTGAAAGATTAAAACAAGGAAAATACTGCAGCTAAACAAGGACCAGCACCAGCCCTCTTGAAAGACCTACGCCCAGTAGGCACCTACAGTCTCTTTGCTTATGGCAGACACAAAGAGCTGGCTTTATCAGTACTGTACCAGGTCCCTTCCTCAAGGCCATTTGAAGACTAAACAATTCTCTCATGTGATGGCAAGAGTCATATGCGCAAGGAATCAGACCTCTGTTACGCAGACAGCAAGATGTGGGCTTTTTACTTGGACACTAGCTACACTGAGTGCACAGTACGTGACAAAAGGATGTGTTTGAGGGAGACCTAGAGGAGATGAGCAGCAAGAAAAGGCAAAGCAACTTTATCCTGTTCACTCACGCTTAGGATATGCAACTTTAATCTTAAAGAAAGTCCCACATGTACAATGGAGAAAGATCCAAACCATAGGCACAACTAAAGCTCAACTGTTATCAGCTACTCTTATGTACAGCTGTATAGATTCAAAAAAGCTATTCTATGTGTATATATACAAAAGATTGTTTTATACATAAGTCTGTACACAAGGGTCTATACATTTAGTTTTCTGCAGGAGGAACCCATAGCTGCTACCTCTACACTAGAGAATATCAGCACTTCATTCACATATCATACAAAAACAAAAAATAGACACTTCCAGAATTAAACTGGCTTTGTCTTGCATCTAAATATCTTCAGGCTTCACTATTCAAGCCACAATGGATCCTTTAGTCTTGATGCAGACATGAGACCAGGACAGGTGCCATGTGCTTTAGTCTCTCAAAAAGAAATTTTGCACAGAGTGCTAAAAATAAAAGCCCCAAAAAACAAAGAGGTGAAGTCCTGACTATGGACATTTTTAATCCAGTCTAAAGAATCACAAGTGTCCCACCCAGTGGTCACTGTTCACTGCCGATATTCCAGTTCATCTACACTGATGACTTTGGATGGCATAGAAGGGAGAGGCTGCTGCAAGACATCCGAACCAAACCATTTTGCAAGGCCAATAGGAGAGCCACTTCTCTGGCTGGGGCGATGGTCAAGCTGTGTGTGCCCATGAGATAATCCAGTCCGAGACGGCATGTTCTGAGGGGTTGTTTGCACACCAGCAGGTGATCCCTGTGCTCCAGTACCTGTGGAACATAAAGCTATTTGAGGTGGAGTAATGAGTTCACCCAATGCTGAGATTTGCCCTAGAGCAAAACTATCTGCTAATGCATATTAGCATTCAGCACATAAGCTGACTTTTACTCATTCTATTAGACCTGGGAAATCCAGACCCCAAGTCTTTATTCTCACATCAGTACTCCCATAAACTGCCTGACACTGCCAGTTCTGGGCACAGTATCATGTAGGTTAACTGGAAAACCAGTATCAAAGAACATCTTACTTGAGGTAGGTGGGTGATCTTTCTCACCCAGCAAGGAAGAAAAGGCTGCACACGTGCTGCAAAACGCAGATCCGTCAATAGCAACACATCTTGAAACTGAATGCTTCACTTGGACTTCCTTCTGGCATGAGAACCTGCAGTGGCCAAAACTACTCTGGCAATTTAGATATTCATAATCACTATTCTTGTGTAGGTATCAAAGTAGCCTCCTATTAGTCCAGCATACTGAGACAGGCCAACAAGTATACTAACTGGAACAGGCTTTTCAGCATTTTAAAAGTCACTCCTGTTTTATGTTTTAGCTTACCTGATCTTTGTAGTTGCTGTTGCATCATTGCTAGCTGCAAAGGTGTCCCAGAGCGTGGATTTAAGATGTGATGGCTGGCTGTTGGTAATGGATAAAAAGGTTGGCCAAGGATTGGAGCAGATATTCCCTGCAAGTGAGACAGATCCACTCCAGGAGGAAGCATACCTATTGAACAACAATGAGGAAACTTCTTACTTAAGAGGCATAAGGACCCTGAAGTGAAACATTTATGTATTTCGATAGGCTGGAGTTTATTACTTGTTTAAGAGTTTAAGTAATATTTACTTATTACTGGCCATGTTTATTTGTGCTGTCCCTAACACAACTTGAGTCCAGTCAGGAATACATATTAAAAGAAAAAGGTATGAATTACCTGCTTGCAGTATAGGAAGATGTTGCGGATGAACCCCCTGCGCCAGCATTCTCTGGACCAATCCTGGATGCAGTTGATGAGCAGGTCGCACAATTGGAACATGGGGAACAAGGGGTACTTGATGAACAGGACGGAGGAAAGGGCCTCCCGGTACTGGGGAGGCCATTGTAGGAGTCTTTCTGCCAGTTGATTTAGGCCTGTAGTCTTGCTCTTTGGTGCAACGATTTGCTTGAGTAAGAGGTGTGGAACATGCAGAGCGTTGCAGTGCAGGTAGTTTGGTACCTAAGGTGGGCAAAGTTTCTTGATCTGCATTCTCCACAGAACTAGACAGTAGGTTATCTGTAGCTAGAATTGAATACAGCTATTATAGTCCGCAGCTAGAGATTGGATCTAATGAAAACTAAAGCTAATACCTGCATTTGATTGCTAGATTCCAGGACTGACTGAACTTATATATACATTTCCATTTTCAACAGGAAACTTCTGTCTCCTGGAATGTTTTGGCCAAATTATGTCAAAACAATAGAGAAGGAAAAATACACAGAAATCCCTTGATTGTAAGCTTAAGTTATGACAGAATTAGCAACAATTCCACCTTTAATTCTTATCTCCCTCATACTTTGAGATTTTTGAACCAGCAGCATGGATGAGGCAGTCTCAAAGCAGACAGGAGGTACAAGGGATCCTCCCCAAATGAGACTATAACTTGGAGGTGGAGTTGTGCCAGGCATCCAGCCCTAAGTGGTTTTTCAGCGTAAACATGTGTCTGGGGATTAGCAGCAGCCTTCTACATCTGACATTTGCTTAGTAATATTTTGTACACTGAAGCGCCTCAAGAACCTACTTCCAGACTATCTAGACCACTTAGGCCTAAAATATCTTCGAACTATCTGCTTCAAGTTGAGGTAGCAGTAATAGCTGGAATGCTAAAAGAAAAAAGTTAATGTCCTAATAAGAACTGCGAACTACCTCTCTGTTGCTGGTAGTACTGAAGTACAATGTCATGGCAATTGGGAACCTTAGTCTCACTGGGTCAGGCAATTGGTATTGAGCATTTCCTTTTTATAGCCACTTACATCAGTTAGGGTGACAAAATGCTTCCTTAATCTGCTACATTTAGAAGAGGTTAATTGGTCTCAGCTCTGATTGTTCAGTTAAGATGTCTCAAGAGGGCTATGAGTTGCTTGTATTCAATTACTGGTATAGAGAGAGATGGAAGTATTATTGTTAATGCTTGTTCATCAAGACCAGTTGCAAACAAACAGTTTTGGTCCAGGCCTCTTAGTGTCACTACTGCTCACAAGTGAGGAAAAAATGGATCTAAACCCAACACTGCTGGAAGATTGCCCTGTGGAGCACATCTCCTTCATAGCTCTAACCCTTTTTATAGGCCCATTTCTACACCCATTTCCACTCCACAAATCAAAAGCATCTTAAATTAGTGCAGGCATGTGTTGAAGCTCTTGAATTCTATTCCAAATCTCATGCATGTTATTTTAAAGCCATTACAATACCTTCATTTGGCCTCTGATTTTCATCTTTACCATCACTGACTTTCAATTTCCCAGAAACTGGCTCCTCTTTGCTCTTCTCCTTGCTCTCATACATCTTGCGAATCACTGAGGTAGGTGTAAAGGAAGGAGACAACTGCAGAAAGAGTAAGAAGTCGTGTCTTATTCCGTGCTGATTACTGAAGCCCCGCTTTTAGTCATGGGACTCCAGTTCTAGCATATCTTTTCCACTTAAAGCTCTTTTGAATTGGCTACTTCATGCACCCTTAACTTCACCTCATTTCATAGCTTTATTTTTATCATTTAATCAACTCTCCAACTAATTTTTGCTGAAGTCTAATGCCTTATTTGTATTAACTCAGGGATGACAGATCTATAGAAAACTACCACCTTATTTGCATTTTTCCCCCCACCAACACTACATAATTTTAATGGAAGCTACTCATTTGTTATACAAACTAAGCACTTGCATCCGACGGCCTAAGTTGGCCCTAAGTTATAAGCACTTGATGAAATAATTGGAAAACAGATCAAAGCAACATACCACCACATACCACTAAAGACATTGAGGCAACATTTTGGTTGAGGCTTTTTTTTGAAAGCTATCCTGAAGCTCTTAGGTAATATTTCAACCTACAGACATTTAGGTGAGTCATTTCATACCTGTACTGAAGACCAGCGTTCTCTACAGTACCCACCCCAGCTCTCAGCTCATCTTTTGAAAGCTTTGGTACCAAAGTATAAGTAATTTTCCCAGTTACCTTCCTTTGGTTTCAGAAGACTGGATTAAGGTAACAGTGAGGCTTCTTCAGTTCTAGATAACATACTAGTCAGAAAAGGCTATTTTCCCAAAAGTGAAGACATTCAGTTAAGTATCAAGTGCCATTCTTGTATCACGTGGCCATTAAGATAATAAGAATATTAACCTTTCCTTATATCCTTCTAAGGATTATGGTTGCTACAGTTAGTTACTGCAGACACCTTTACAGCTTTTCCTACAATCATTACACATTATGTACTGACCATGCTAGTAATGGATGCTGTAGGGGCTGGAGAAGACGCATTCCCTCTATGTCCTGGTGCTGGTGATTTAGTCATGCGCGGCTGTCTGTTAAAGAAAGGATAGGAAGTTTAGAGGTAATTCTGCTCTTGCCACAGAATGAACGGCAGGATTGCTAAGAACTAATACAAGCTTAAATGAGACACTAGTATGAGTATCTTACGAAAGAAAATACTTGAGATCAGTTCAAATACTCGAGATCAGTTGACAAGGTGCCCCTTACATGTTGGGGATACCCACCTGTTTCTGTAGCCATCTCTGCTTTTGTCCATTTGTGGTTTACCAAAGCCATGCTGATAGAAGTTTGCTGCCTGTATGGCTAAGTCATGTGGTAATGCTAGTCCCTCTAAAGCAGCTTGCTGTATTTCCAAGGGACTCATCTGAAATGGAGATGTATTGAGAAAAGCTTTTAAGATTCTAAAGGCTTACCAGTATGTCTTCACAAAACAACTGCCCACCAACAGCCCTGTTTTATTGACAGAGGATAGATGCTTCAAAAGGTCTTAAGGTACTCTAAGATGGGTCTAATGGCAACGAGGTTTTGAGATGGTACTAAGACTCTGCACCCACATGCTCAGAGTTCACTAGAACAAACAAATGTAACAGATTAATATCTGCATATTGCAGAAACAAGATTATTCTAGACTTCAAAATGCAAGAAAAACAGATGAATACACATTAAGCAGAAAGCATTTAAATCTAACCTGGGCAGCAACCGGGCTCATGGGTTTCCTTACACCTGGAAATGGATCACCAAGCAATTGCTGAGAACCTTGTCCAAAACCTAACGAAAAATGTTCAGTTACGTTCAAAAGGACTAACAGATTCTCTCCCCTTCTCCCTCACACGCCCAGTATTGATATATACCCAAGTTAACCATTTTTACATTAAGGACTCCTTGTGAAAATTCTCAGCCTACCACTTAAGAATCTGCAGAGCTATGTCTCCTCCCTGTCACTAGGAAGAGCAGAGAAGTTAGTAGTAGCCTTTTGTGATAAAAGTGTCCAAGTTGTCTCTTCTTGTGGATTAACCCCAGCAGGCAGCTAAACACCAGCTACTTGTGCACTCTCCCCACCTTCCCAGTCCCCCACAGGGCAGAGAAGAATGAAAGAATAAAGGCATGAAAACTTGTGAGTCAAGAGAAAAATTGTTTAGTAAGTAAAAGTAGAACAGAAAGAACAAAAACAAAAGGTAGTCAGTCATCTACCTCCTAGAAGTAGACCAATGCCCAGCCACTTCCCAAGCAAAAGACAGCTATCCTTCCTAAATTCACTCTCCCCCTTTTTATTGCTGAGTATTACTTTATATGCCACAAAGCATCTCTGGTTAGTTTGTGTCATCTGCATGGTTGCCTCCCCACCCATACTCTTTCACACACACCTCCCATCTAATCACTGGGGGTGCAGAGTGAGAACAGAGGAGGACTTGACACCTAAGACTGTTCAGCAATAGCTAAAATAGTGCATTATCAGCACTGGTTTGGTCACCTACCTAGAGCACAGCACCATACTAGCTGCTACAAAAAAATTAACTCTCAGACTGACCTGCTACATCCTTGAAATTGGTTTCTTATACAGTAATAACACATTACTTCACACCAGAATTTACTAAGGTCTAGCTGAGAGACTTCTAAGTTTTTGGAGATAAATTCAACGTAAGAGACAAATGAGTGTATGTGCAATATAACATCTTACTTAATAGGCAGACACCGACCTAGTTGCTCAACAACTGCCAGTAAGTTTGTTCTGTGAAGTAGTACTTAAAGCTAACTCAGGTCTTTAAAAAAATAGAATTTTTTTTTTTGCAATAAGTCTCACCAATGGGTGAAGATATTCTGTGACGCAGGTAATCTGCCGAAGCAGCTCGAGTTGGAAACACAGGTGGAATAGGAGGAGAAGGTGCTCTTTGTCCCAGTAAAGAGGCTCCAGGTTCCAATCCACTTATCAGGCCACTTAAGACATTTGATGAAGCTGGTCTGGTAATAGGTGGGCCAAGAAGTTCCTAAGAATATGTAATGAAAGAGTGTTCAGAATATGACCAATTTACACAAGAGTTCATTTTACTAGGCTATACGCTTTGCTATTTATAGCAAGTTAGAAACAGACAAGGTTGACCTACACAACTAGACAAGTTCTGGATTCCCCTTAGAATTAGGCATTAGCCAAGTTATTCATTTTCTAGTTGTAATTGTGCGAAATAGCATCACAAGACGAAAATTCAGTCGCAGTTTAGCTCTGTGAACAGGCCACTCCTCTAACAGGGAGAGAAGTCTGACTACTGATCTTGTAATTGCCTTCAATATCTCAAACTACCTTTTTATTGGGGAAAACTACTTAAAAGCATATCAATGAGAAATACCTGTAGAATATTTTTTGACAGAGGCTGGCCTGGCATCTCTGGAGGTGACATTAAGTGGCTGTCAAGGCTCTGCTAAGGAAATGAAAACATTATAAGCTATAGATATGACAAGCATCATACAAATAAAGAGACAGGTCACACATTTCATCTGCCAAATAAAATGCCAGCAAAGTTAAGGGCTGAGCCAGCTCACTGATCTTCCCTAATCAAGGCAATGCTTAGTGCTAGACTGCATGCAAGTAGTTCAATGTGCGTTGTTTAAGTCTGGCTTGTGAGATATCTGCATTCTTCGCTATCTTTCAGTAAAGGGGGATGAAGCTAACAATTCCTTGGATAGAGTTCAACAGAAAAAAATGCTTTAGACTTTTTAGACTTAGATGTTAGAAAAAAGTATTTTATAGTGCCAGAAGCAGCTATTGGTAGCTTCTGGGTCAAGCATATTGTTTAGGCAGCTTGTGGCAAGATGAATTTCATGCTGCAATCTCAGTCTAAAGCTCAGCATCATCTGTTTAATACTAATCTTCCAACTAACAATTTCGGTATTCTGTTTAATTTTTATTCTTAAACATTTTAAAACCCAGTTTAGAGTATTAGTTTGTACACTGACATACGTCTTAAAGCAAAAGCCACTAAAGCAAGACATCGGAGCTTCAGGTAAGTGTAAATTATACCTATACTAAATTATTTTAACAGACACTTTTTAATACCAGCGTAGAGGCAACCAGCACTAGCAAGTCTTCTATGAAGACTTCTATAGAGAATAGACTGATTCCTATTATATGTAGACAGTACCTCTTCTACAGAGATTTGTTTTTATTAAAAAAGACTCAGGCAGAATGAGTTCAAGCATAGGAGTCCTGTCTTGGACACTAATCAAAGAGTCCTCTATAGCAGAGAATCTTTTCATCATACAGAATCTTTTATGTGGGGGCAAGCATTTATAGTCTATAAGCAACTACATATTTGCATTGGTCCACATTCAAGAATCCAATTATTAGACTTCTCACATAGGATTAAGAGTTCTGGGGCTTTCAGAAACTTAACATGGAATATTAACACAGAATAAACCCCGTGAACCCTGAAATGAAGAAAATTTCCTTTGGCTGCGGAAAATGACCAAAGCACTTCTGTTATCATTGCTTTCTTCCCCCTCCAACATTCTAAATCAAAGTTACTATTTAAAACCATGCCACTGGATCCAATCAAGCCAACACATTATCAGAAGCATCATGTAAGGGGTTTTCAGTTTGTATCCTGTGTCTAAGCGCAGATCCATTTACAGTTGAGCAGAACCAGCTGTTACTTACATTGACTTTGGGCTGTGAAGGTAGAGTCCCACTTGCCTTCATGCTACTGACTAGTTTGTTAAAGGCAGTCATATCACCATCTTTCTTGATCTGTCTGGAGCCTGCTATGTTCAATGGTTCCTCCACTTGCTCTGCCATAAACGGAGTAGCAATTTTTCCTTCCTGATCAACTTTCAGGCCTTTAAGCCCAGCTTCAACTTCTTCCACTGAAAGTACTACTCCTGAATGTGCTGAGAAATACAGAAGAAATACTGTTAAACCACAGCTCTGTTTAAAAAACAGTTTTAGTTCTTGCACAGGCATCGAGTACAAGCTGTTTGAAAACAAGGGAATAGCCGAAGCCTTGTTTTCTGATATTCATATCAGCTGTCAAACTATGTCTTACCACTGTTTAGACAGGCATCCTCATACTTATATTAGAAGTATCGTCATGCACATATCAGGGCATGCAAGACCCCAAGAATCTATTTACATTTCAACTGATTAAGTTTTCATTACCTTTCATTTATCCTGTGAGATATATACAGTTACTACATTTGACAGCGTATTAGGATTTCATCTCCTTTTAACAGAGAATATTCATCTGAAAGCGCCCTAATTAAGTACAACTTTCTGAATTAATCTTATAGTTCAGGAAACCAGATGGTCTTACAGCCACAATGTAAGTAATGTCAAGCTGCCTGAAGCCATCACAGGTACAGAGAATACATACCTGGAAAAATCTTGATGCTTTGGAAAAATCAGTTGCACACATACTTTGGTGTGCATAAAGTTTGAAGTACACTTTTTCCCCAAAGTTAGAGCCGTTATAGAAAGACAGCATAATTGGTACAAGTATTAATAAGCAGTACTTATCCTGTCTATGTATGCATACATACAAATTGATATCAATGCCTGACATCAAGGTTAGACAAGTGTTATGGACCAGTTTGTTTGGCACAAGGTATGACACCTTAAGAGAAAAGAGACAGAAGCATGCTATGGGTTGCTGTAGCAGATGCTGATCCAAAGAAACAAGACTTACTGGAAATTTGGTCAAGATGGTGAGAAAAAAGAAACAATGATTCAGACATGCAGTATGGAACATGAGAAGTATGTTGGTGGAGAGGAATTGGCCTAGAAACTCCATAATACTTGAAGAACATTTTATGGGAGTATTTAATGCACAACAGGTACTTTTAGAGAGTGAATAGAAGCTTCCCCATAGTTCTGTTCTTTCATCCTTGTTTTGTGAGGATCAAAATTTAGGAAGTTTTTAGTAGGAAAGTCAGACCAAGCAGAACATAGAAAAGATTTGTAGCTTGATTTAAGTCAAATTAAGGAAAACTTTTCCATGTATTAAAACAATTCCTATTCCCAAAACGGATGCTTAGGAATATTTGCAGTTCTTGAATGATTTCATACCCTGTCTCTTCACACAAATCATGGAATAGCATTACATTTTGTGCAGTCCATTTCACATGGCAATACATGCTGCTTGCCAAAAAAGAAACTAACATGGAATTAGACCTTGAGATTTCAAAAAGAACATGCGTTTTTTTTTTTTTACCATCCATGCATGCTACAGTCTCAAACATGCAAGTCCCTGACTTGGAGGTGCCCTTCAATAAAGTTTAAAGTCAACCCTGAACTCACTTTAGAACAGCAAATGCCAGCAGAAGTGAATTCTAACAGAAGAAGTTCCCTGTAATTCCACGATTCTATTCAAGTTAACATAATGGAGACAAATCTGTTCCTGTGTTTTAGCTCTATGTTTATTTACTAGAACACTGAATCAGTGATCTGCTTGCTGTTCAAGTACTAGCAAAAGTCTTGAGAAGCTTAATTTTACAGTGCACACTTAAAAATACTGATACCCTCAAGTGATTGTTCATCTTTTTAGATCCTGATACTTAATGGATTTGATCCATTATGGATGCTTGCAAAACTGACTTAAAATGCAAGTTTTTGATTAACCAAAGTTTAGATACCCCAGTTTCAGAACTGATATTACCAGTCTCCAATAGGAAATAAAATACATGAAGGCCAGAGACAAAGCTGGAAGCTCAGCTCAAGACTTGTATAACTTACGATCATAACTGGCCAGTAACATGGTTTGATAGAGTCCTGATGTCATCCTGTGAGTAGGATGAAAAGAATTAGCGATGATAGTGACTTAACTGAGACTTTCTGAGTATTTGGTGATCTGTGGTGTCAGTAAATGTATACTGCTTCCTACTTCTGGACTCAGCAGTAGATGCTTCCAGAATACCAAGCCTCTTGGTTTGAGATACTGCACAACAAGAACTCCAGAATATCTGAAGAGGCACTTACTGCTCTCTCTAAGCTTTTCCTTGTTGGCTGAAAGACTTGAAAGAAGAGGTTTTAAGTCCACTTTGGCTTTCTGTAGCATTTCTAGGATGTCCACTTTGTTTTCAGAGTGGTCTTCCAATGGAATGGGAGCAAAGTAGTTTCCAGAGTTCTGGCCAGGGGAGAGAATGGCTTGCTCTAGACCTGAAACAGCAAAACCAGGAGCACTGCCACATCAGTTTACCAACCCAATGTCTCAAGATGAACATACACTGGTAACCAAGTTCAATATGTCAATGAGATGTTATGCCTTACATCCCCTGCCCGAGATCAGCTGGAGAGTCATCATGAACATGACAAGAATATTTACAAAAAAGAACTTATAGCTGCTTACTCTAAGAGCTTCCAAAAGAAAATCACATGCTTGAACTGTGGGAGAATTCACTATGCTAAAGCTCTATCTGCCATGTTCTTATTAAAGAAATAGGAAGGAAGATGGAAGAAGAATATCTGACCTTGCATTGTCCTATAGTCTTACCTGCCAGCCTCTCCAGTTCCTCATGTGGTGTAGATCTCAAGCTACTTGACCGACTTCCAGAACGACTAGGATTAGAAAACCACCTGCTGAACCTGCTTGCAGACACTGAACCTTCCCCCAGCACATCTTCTATCATCTAGATTAGGGGAAAAAATAACAAAAGCAAGATCAGAAAGATCTTTGAGAAGCTTTACTGTGAAACCAAGATATAACTGCTATAGACAACTATATTGTGCTCTTGGGGTTTATAAGCTTTGAACTGCTTTTTCCTTCCCAAATATAGTAGTAACATTTGTGTAACTAGTGTTGGCAAAACCCATTGTACATCTTCTGTAGTTTTAATCTGAAAAAGTCTTTGGTATAACTGAAACAGCAGAGCATCTAAGTAGAACTATGACATTTTAAAGTGGTTGTGTGAGAAAAGCAGGGAGCATTTGCCACAAGAAATAGAGCAAATTATAACAGCCTAGTAATTCTGAAAGTCGAATGACTAGATAGGGACTAAGACCAGTCCTTATCACTATACACAAGTCATAGTCTTAATTAGCTGAGCTTTCTGCAACCATGATTCAATTCAGTTCCAGCATGGTCAGAGGACAGTGCCTTGAATGCAGTGCAGACTTCTCCCCTGCTTGGGAGTATCCCCCAAGGGGTGAGGTATAAGGCCAGCAGCTAAGAGCTACCTGCTTGCACTTCACATGCTGAACCACTCTGACTAAACGTGTTGCATTCTTCAAGCCAATGGAGCCTGCACCATCAGCTTAGTGGCAGCCAGAACCTTCTCCCTTCAGGCTGACCCAAGTTCACTGACCAGCGCTCAATTGAGCTGGTCTATCAGAAGTCACTACCACACATAATGGACTGTTTGCTTCTTCACTAGTCACTACAAGTGCTTCAAGAGCAGTGCATTCTACAATTTAAGTTAAAGTAGAACTTGGCCTCCCTTGCAAGAGACTCCAGTTAAAAGTTTGCTCATGGGCACAAGTGCACTTTCACCATACAGCATGTTTACTTTAAGCTATATACAGGAATAACAGTTTTTCTCTTCCAGACTATCTGCTTTCTCTAATAAATAGTGTTGAGCACCACTTGTTTAACAGCAAAAAAAGGCAAGGTAGTATTGACCCATTTCATTTTGATGAAAAAAATCTGTCTAAGATGCTGATTTTGGGTCTTTATTTCTCCTTTCTTTTGGTTACCCCTAATCAGCTTGTTTGCCTCACACACTTCCTTTGGAGATGGAGCTTGTCTCAGAGATAATGTTTGGAAGTAACACCCTCATGATTCAGAACTAAGTTTTTGGAAGTTGATTTTAGACTTCCACACTGCATTAAGCAACTTTCAAAGCAAGAAGTTTTTGCTACCACTGAATACAACAGAAGTCAGAACTGTTTCTCACAAGTACATCCAGTTAAAAAAACACTCACCGAAGCCAGGCCAGGAACACTTTTATCCAAGTTAAAGAACTCATTGAAGTCAAACTCTCCTGGAGCTGGTTCTTGTAAGACAGCTTCCCTAGGAACTTCTTGATCTGCTGGAGTTTCATTGGCAATGACAGTTTGCACTTCATCTTCTTCTGCCACTCCACCATTGCATTCAATCCCTTAAAGAGAAAAATCGAACAATTGCTGAGTCACTGAACTATTTCCTGTAGGAAGAGTGCCTAACAGGCAATACATTTGCCTAGGAATTACAAACATAGGACTAAAGTAGTTTAGCCACCTATGGGATACTTCCTCAGCAGTTATATATCAGTTGGGTCACCTAATCTTGAGAAATAAGGCATAGAGAGCAATGAGGTTTCTTCCTGATAAGAATGAGCAATATGCTGATCTTTGCCCTGGTAACCAATGACAGGATGCATGGAATAGCACAAAGAATCACAAAGCTGAGTTTCAGACTGGACATTACAGAAAAACTTCTTCACCATGAGGGTGGCCAAACACTGAAACAGGCTTCCTACAGAGGTGGTTGATGCCCTGTACCTGCTAGTGTTCATGGCATTTGGATAACACTCTTGTTAATGTGCTTAACTTTCGGTTAGCCCTGAAGTTGTGAGGCAGTTGGACTAGACTGTTTTTGAAGGTCCCTTCCAGCTGAAGAATTCTGTAAAACACTGGCTGCAGTCTACTACAACAGTAACTACAATCCACTAGATCTCAGGTACAGAGCTTCTAGTCTGTAACTAGGACTGCCTACTTCAAAACATGAAAGTGAGGATTACA
The DNA here is from genome assembly GCF_964211835.1 of Anser anser. Classification (NCBI taxonomy): domain Eukaryota; kingdom Metazoa; phylum Chordata; class Aves; order Anseriformes; family Anatidae; genus Anser; species Anser anser. The sequence continues at coordinate 11,146,576 of NC_139739.1, read as the reverse complement.
ACTGAACCAGTAATTAACCATCCTGATCAACTAAGGAAAGTACATAGAACAGATCAGATGTTATGTCACACCAAGCAGGCAAGCAGATATAGCTGTCACAGCAAGTTAATAGCTGCAGCTGTTTTTCTTGACAAATCCTTGGCAGCTCCTACTTTCTTCCTAGAAACCCCAGAAACCAGTCTCCCTGGAAGCTGGTACTTGACATGAGCTTCCTTAATATTGTGAAGATATGACAAATATTACTCCTAATCCACCAGCAGGAGCAGAGTGCATATAAAGGCTTACCAAGCTCACACAGGTGCTGCAAGAGCTGTAACATGACTACAAACCTAGTGTGAAACTGTGTATTCACTTAAGTAAAATGTAGTACAGTTTAAATCCAAATAGTTTATTTTGCCCACCTGTGAATTTCTAGCATTAAGAAATGATCTCTCTAGCCTCAGTCAAGCTTTACTACAGCAATAACAGTAGACTTGTGAAGTCCAATGACCACCAAGAACTTCAGATAGTCTCCAAATTCAGCTTGAAGTTATCTAACTGGCAGCAGTACAGCTGTATGTCCAGCCCAGCATTCCTAATGCAAGTATTGCCACAAGAAAAAAAATATTAGAAGTATCTCAAAGAGTTGACTTAGTTTAAACCAAGTCTTTAGCAGCCAACTAATACCGAAGTGAACAAAGCCTTATTAGTAGTTTATGAACTCCTGATATCACTCAATACCCATACAATTTTTTCCCCCCAGCTTCTCAACTCTGCCTTTCAGATTGCAGATACCTTTAAGTGATACAATATTATTTCCTAACAAAAAGATCACTCACAAGTCTTGTCTTTTGCTTCAGGATGATCAAAAGCTACGCAAGTTTAAGACAGAGGTTGGTAAACTGCATTATTCTTGACACTTGCCTTGGATGTATAACAGAATCACCCCTATATCCAGAAATACTACCAGACAAGCAAAGCTTCTGTTAAGCTTGCCATTACCTTCTTTTAGCGAGGCTGTGCGTCGTCTTGTACGTTTTCTCCCTTTGTGATCTTCCTCCAAAATTTTATCGTCAAAGCCTGTGAGCTCAATGGTTTCAGACTGACTTGTAGGACCAGCAGAGAACCACTCAGGTTCCTCTTCAGTATAAGAGTCATTCCGTCTCCGCTCCCCAAAGACACGTTTGCTGTCACCAAATTCCCTCTAAAGTGGAATATTAAAAATATTAACCATTAAATGCAGTTTCATAACATTCTTCCCTGACCTCCAAAGCAAGCACCGCCTTACATGCTTTAAGATGAGCATTCAACATGCTCAGTAAGCATTTCAATTTTAATGCTTCAGTGTTATAAAGCAGAAATTTAACTAAAGGTTTTGTGTTTGTTTTCAGAAAAAGAATGGCTTAAATCATGAAAAGCTTCCATGTGCTGAAGCTAAGGACAGTGCTTGCTGACAACAGCTAGGTCAAGAACCATGAATTATTAGACTACATAATATCTAATAAATCTAGCACATCAGGTTTGCAGGATACACAGAATTGGATGTACCTCAGTTAATCTGTCAGAAGGATTGAAAACAGTTTTTGAAGCTCTGAGTGCTCATCCTTTGGACCATAATAGTGCTTCTAAGAAGAAATAGCCTATTTGTGTGGAACACTTAACTGTAATGCAGTTAATCTGGCTCTGTTTTTAGTGCGGAGTGTCCAAAAACTGATTTAATATGTAATCAGGAAAAGAGAAAAACAAACCCTGAAGCGTTTATCTTTGTAGTCCCTCTCACGATCTCTGTCTCTTGCATCTCTAGAATCACGTATGTCTTTTTCACCACCCCGGTGGTCTTTATCAAAGTTGCGAGAAGAGATAATTCTTCCACTGCCAATCCTCCGGCCACCAATAACACGGACACCATCATTTTCTTTTTCTAATGGGCTGCCTGATCGACGTGAGCTAACAGCTGCAGTTACATGACAGCCACCTCCAAAGCTTCGCCTTTGTGGACTTAAGACTACATCCAAGTCATCTTCTTTCACTCGCTCTCTTGGATCTACAAATCAAAGACCACACAAAGACCATCTACTAGGTAAACACAAGCTAGTTATCAGTAGAATAGCCTTCCATCCCACAATCTGGCTGCTAACCCAGAACTTTTTGAAAAAAATACATGTGATTTATTTCTGTGAGGCTAATTGAGCCAGACACCACAGAAAAAGTGAACATTAGTTGTATACTAAGGAATCATTGCTCTGTCATGTAGGAAGTACATGCTTGTTCCCACCTAGACCTCCTAAGTACTTAATATTGAAGCACAGGGAAGTAACAGGGAAGTAACCCCCTGCAATTGCACAACTATGTGTGTAGTTACTACTATATAGCAAGAATAGTATGATGTAACAACTGGCTGCTATGTTTCTTATCTTAGACAGGTTACCAGAATACTGGGAACAAGGTTATACTGAGAACAACCAAGATTTCCTTGATACTTATTTTATGTAATTAATTTTCAGACTGTTCTGCCTCATTTATGTCATCCCCAGTGAAAGGTTTTGTCAAGAGCTTACATTCGATTTGGAGTCCCGTGCTGTAAGAATGCACTTACCTACTATCCTACGCATAAGAGAAGTCCGATCTGAATCCAAATCTTTTTTAAAGCTTTCCACTGGTGAAGTTCTTCCTGAAGTTGGATATAAAGATGCATGCCACTTCTCTGGATCCCAGACACCATCACTATGAAAATAAAGTTGCAAGATTGTCTACTACTTGTAATGTAATAATTCTTATTACTATTGCTGCTGAAAACCAGAATTTACTCACTAGCAATCGGTACAAATGAGATGCATCTCTCATATCCAGCTTCTAAATCTTTGACTTACTACACTTTATGACCTCATATATGGTATTCTGGATCATTTTTGTAAGCATAAGGAAGTATATGGTATATGTCGGATCATAGAAGGGACAACATATGTTGTCCCACTAGTTATCAGTGAAGTTTGCCTGGTACACCGATAAAAATAACTCAAGTAGATCAAGTGTCTCTGTTCTTAGGCATTCTGAAGGTTCTCCTACTTGTACAATAAAACTTGATATTATAGATCCTGCTGTTTATCAAACTTATAATCTCAAGCCTAGAACATTCATTTTCATTTTTAGATGGGGCAAATGGTCAACATGGAAGAGTAATCCATCAAGCAAATCAGCTTGTTGAAACAAGCCTGTTAGTGCTACATATCCATCTATATTCTCAGTAGCATTTTTATTAAAACTGAAGACAGCACTAAAACCATGCTGAAGCATGGATTTTGCAGGCTTGCAAGATTTGTATTGTGTGAAGTTACTTTCTGCTGGATCTTGTTACAATTTTTTCAAAGCACAACATCCCCTGAAGTATTCAGTTTTTTCTGCTAGATCAGTACTTGTGAAAATACATTAGTATACTTGCATCAAAATCAGTAACTTCTCAGCTAAGAACTTCTTGCTATTTAAGCTTCTGTTTTAGAATAGATGCCTATAGTTTTTTATATAATCAAGAAAATACCTGTCATATTTTTCAGAAAGACAAGAAGGTCTTTGCTTAGAGTAGGGACGCTCTTTAATATCCAGCAGTTCCTCCTAGAAGAAGGAAGAAGTTAGCTCCAATTCTCACCCAGACAAGATTCAAGTAACCCAAAATATGTGTTCCAGACTGCCCTTTCAATCTAGTTTGACAACCCAAGATTCTCAACATGTTTTTATTTCCTGTTAAATACTACAGTGGAAAGTTGACAATAGACAGTTTATTATTCAGTTCTTTTACCAGTGGCCACTGAGCAAACCATTTCAGGGGATTTAGTAATCCATTAATCAGAACTATAGATCCTGCCTCCCATTACTTCTACCTACAACACTGGAGACAATGTAATGGCTGTTTGGGAATCAAGAATGAGACTAAGCTATAACACTAATACTTTATAGAACAAGTATTGACTCAGATATCAACACAGAAGAAATATCTGAGTGATTCAAATGTCAAAGGAATATTTTACTGGTGAAACATTCAAAGAGTTAACCCAAGTATTTAGATTTTTTTGTGAAAGCATTTATACAAGTCAGTATAAGACTTCCAGAAACAGATCTTAAGCTTAGTTATAAGTAGTTTAGCACCAAAAGAACGTGTCTGAAAGACTCTAAAAGTTAGTTTTTGAAGAAAATCTGAAAACCGAAAAGCAGTCTTAAGCGACAAGTCAGTAGAACAGTACTGCTAGGCACTGCCACTACAAGTGATTCACATTTTCCTCCCATGTCTACTCCATATTACATGAAGAATCAAGTCTGCTTTTAATCTAAGGAACATGAACTCTTAATATTCACACTTATTTGAAGCACTTAGCCTTACTAGGTCAAGTTCAATCCTCATTAACACTTGACAGGCTGCTCACATCATACATGTTTACTTCCCCATTTCCCTCTAATTCAGCTTACAAGACAAACTTAATTGATATTGGAGCTAGTAAGTTTTCAAGACAGTTTTCAAGACAGCACTGAACATAGCAATCTTCGTTCCATCTAAGATTCAGGTAGTAAAAAACGCATTACACAACAGCAGTTGCTGAAGTAGATCTGGAAATTCCAGCCAAGCTTGCCATTTCTGACCATCACCCAATTCCAAAATATCACATACAGCCACTCTACCCAACACCAAATTGGTGCTGAATGATTATTTCAGCTTTCCACTTTCTACCAGCTTCCAAATCTAGTCCTTAGTTTACTATTGCACACTCCTACTAATTATTTAACGTAGGCTAGCAATTTACTATCTAGCTGCAGTTTGCCACATTTAAAAAGCATTGTAACAGTGTGATCATCAATTCTTTGACTTATAAACTTGGTTGCAGTAAAGATGCACATTTCTAATTAAATTTACTGATCTTCCTTACATTACCTTTCTTCAATCTGCCTCACTCCTGGCTATACTGAACTGATTCAGAGCTGTACAAAAATTGGTGGGAAGCAGGAAGGATAAAGAGATCCTAACAGCAGATAACACATCAGCCAAACAGAAGAAGGGAATCTCTCTACCATTCTCCTGAGAATATAGTATTTGAACAAGAGCTTTCACATCATTATCTCTGCAACTAAAATCAGTTCACTATCTACGTGAATTTGATACTTGAAATATTCCAGGTGCAGCTTGGTAGTTGAACACCTTAACATGCACATGTATTTCCTCCCTGCCTCCAGCATCACCCACTACTAGTCTTCAGCAAAAAAAAATCTGTTTTTCTTCACAAGATCAGACAGCCAGGACAGCAAATGTTTAAAGAAAAAGACTGTCCTTCCTGCCCACAGTCTCCCAAAATAAACCTTGATGTACAAGGAACATCAACCTTGTAACATTATCACATAAGTATTAACAGCACTGTCTGTTACCAGACTTGGAAATTTACTATTTTGTTGGCCATGAGAGGGAGTCCAAAGACTTCCAATCAGAATTTATTGCAACTTTCTTATTGAAGTGAAGAGTGTTTGAATTGTTTCTTGGCTTTCATTTATGAGCTGTGCACCCTTGGAGCAACAGCTTCCAAAGAGCTAGAAGAAACAGAGCTTGGAATACATAACATTTTCTCATAAGAGTAAATTAATGTCACTGCCACAGCATGGTTTATTTTGTTTCTTCTGTTCTGCTTTTTTCTTTTTTTTTTTTAATTCTCACAGTACTACTTTTAAGAAGGTGGAAGAAAGGGGTTTTTAGCTGTTAAACGGTTTTATTCAAGCAGTTTACAAGGATTCGGTGTGATCCAGTTGTTCTACCAGTAGTAAGTTAATATAAATTGTTAAAGGAACTCAGTCCCCACTCCAAACCAGCAGTACATGTCCTGAAGCAGTGTTCCTCCCACCCTTAAATGGTATGAAATTGGAACATGTGAAAGTGGCTTATGATGTTGATTACATGATCAGGTGTATTTAAGTTGTTATGCTTAGGAAAGTATCTTAATATGACTCATATTTTAATATGATTGGTTTCTAGTGTTTCTTCATTTGCAACTCCTTGGAAACCAATAGCTAAAGGAGACTTTTATTAGAGCCTTCTGACACTAATTCTCCAGCTTTTATCCTTATCAGAACTACAGGCACTAAATTAACAGTTACTAAATCTGCAACTGCATCAGTTCCTTTGTGCGATTACCACCAGCACTAACTGAATACAGACCAAAAAGCAGTCAGAATTTGAAGCTGCACTCCTCTTGGGAAGAGTTGAGCAATACTAAGTAAAGACAGATACTGATTTTTCCAACAGCGAAAGTTTAAAGACACCACCTCTCCTCCATTTCAGGGTTAGCTGAAAGTTCAGAACCATACTACACATTGCATCTTAGAAAGCTAAGATGCACACCTTTTCTAAGAAAAGGGAGAGAATTAGAGGGGCATGCTATTCCCACGTAAGTTTTGCCTGTTCCAAAGTACTTGGCTTATTGTTGATGTCTAGTCAAAATAAGCTAGCCCTGCTATCTCAGCAGAACAGAGTCACAATGATATTTTTTTCTTAAAAAAACCGACCTACTAGGACACCAACAGTTCAGAATTCCTCAAGCAAGATAACACAATCAGCAACAGCACACTGTTTCATTCTGTTCCACACTTCAAGCCATTTGTTGTAATGTGTCTTAATAGATTTCTACACAAAGCAATAACCACCTGTTCCCACAGCTTGCAGCAACAGGGAAGTCCACCACCATTAAAAAGTTTTCTAAAACCATGCTTCAGCAAACAAAATTTGAATCTTAAATACCACAGAATATCAAACTTCCTCAGGGCTGAAATCATCTTTATTTGCAAGTTACTTACTTAAGTATATGCATGAGGAGAAAAACAATAATTATCACAGCTGAACTACAGCACCTGTGTTAAAGTTTTTAACATTAAGGGCATTAAGGACTGGTTGGATTCATAGGTGCTTAGGCTTCCAACACTCAAATATGTACAACTTTAAGACTATGAAAAGCATCTCAGACACATGCTAAAGCTGCTGATAAGATCTGGTGTGCTATATGTTCCAAGAAGTGGCATCTACTTTAAGGAAACATTTTGGTCAGCTTCTTAAAGGAACACTGCTGAAAGTAGAACTAAGACTATGAAATGCAAGTGCTCAGGAAAGCTTGTAGAACAACATACTTCAGCTGCTATCACAACCTCCCAAGCACATGCTCTGAGGTGCTTGGCTATTAAAATAAGGTGGTGGGAAGCAAAAGCACATCAAGGACAGGGTTGTACAGCTACATCACATTTAACAGGTTGCTCATTTTATATTATCTGGCAAATCCTAATCTGTGCAAAGGCTTCTTAGAGTTCACCTTACTGCTCCCACCTCACAGAAACCTCTACTCCCCCTTTACTTCTGAGGCCAACAGCTCCGTGTACATCTCTTAGAAGAAAAAGAGAAACAGCTTACTTTTGTGTAACGATGAGGGTATTTTGTCACAGTTCTGTTCAACTCCAGGAAAGCATCACCATTTTCAGCTTCCGTTGTGCCTCCTTTTTTATCCATGGCTACTTCCAAGCCTTTGACCATGGACCTAATTAAACCAAACAAACCATCAGGCTGAGACACACGCTTCTAGCGGGCACGCTTTTCTTCCAGTTCACGATTATTTTAAGCACTTAGACGCACCGAATAAACACACCACCCCCCCATCTGTAGCTGCACCCCCTACAACGTTTACCGTGCTCCCAGAGCCCAGCCCAGCCCTGCCCCACGGCCCAGCGGCGTTAACGCCACGAAGATCCCGGGGAAGAGGCACAGAAGCACCCGGGACACCCGAGCAGCGGCCCCCCAGCGGGGGCAGCGCGGCCCAGGCCCTGTCCCGGGACAGCGGCGCGGGCAGGTGACTCAGCGGATCCTCACCTGCCGCGTCCCGGGGCCGTCCCCCCGCTCCTCACCGCGCCGGGCCTCCCGACGGCAGCTCCCCTCCGCTCCAGGCCTCAGCGCCGCCCGCGGCGTTTCCTGCTCCCGGCCACCGGCTCCGCTCCCCCCCCTCACGCAGCCCGGCGGCGCCGTGCTCGCTCCCCACCCCCCTTCCTTCCTCCTCCTCCTCCTCCACCACCACCACCTCAGGCGCCCCGGGCCGGCGCCGTCCTCCCGCCCGCCTCCGCTCCCCTCACGCGGCCGCGGCCCCGGCCCCTCGCGCGCCCTCTCAGCTCCTCGCCCGCCTCTGGCTCCCCTCAGCCGCCGTAACCGGGGCCTTCCGCCGCCCGCCCCGCACCCATTTAACGACCCGCGCGCAGGCGCGGAGCCGAGGGCTGGCGGCGGGGCTCCCCCGCGCGGCGCCTGACTGGAAAAAGGCGCTGAAGGGAGCGGGGCCGCGCCGCCACGCCGCTCGATGCGGTGCCTCACGGCGAGCCCCGCCGAGCAGCCGTCGCTTTGCCGCTGCGGTACGTGAGGGAGCCCGCGGGGAGCGCCGAGGGCCTGCAGGCGCTGAGGGAGGGCAGCCCGGAGGGGGGGCGGGCAGCGGTAGGGGTGCGGGGCGGCGGCGTGAGGGGAGGGCGGGAAGCGGGGACCGGGTCCTGTCAGTCAGTCAGGGCTCCGGGCCCCGTCAGCACCGGCCCCCCGTCAGTCAGCGCCCCGGGCCCCTGTCGGCCCCAGCCCCGGTGCCAGCCCGGCCGCCGAGAGGAGCGGCGGCGCCTCGCTGAGGGGCGCAGACCCGCGGAGCCGGGTGAATAAAAGCGGGGCTGCGGTGAATAAAAACGGCGTGGTTTTTTTTTTTTTATTTTTCCTTTTGATCTCCGGTCGAAAATCGGCGTTACAAAGCGGAGTGAAATAAACAAACGTTCCTCGGTTTTGCCTTACGAGGCGGGGCGCTGCGTTCCGCGCAGGACTCGTAGCAGGGGGCTCACCCAGCGCCCTGCTGGGGCGGCGGGGCGGCGCTGCACGGCCGCGGGGGGAGCTGCCTCCACGTTCCCCCGCTGCCTCCACGGGCGCTGCCCCGGCGGGCCGGCACGCCGCTTCGGGCGGGGAAGCGTGTGCAAGGCACCGGCTGTTGCCCGCGGTGACCGCCGCAGCCGCTGCTCCTCCCGGCGGCGGCGGGTCCGGGGCGGGCACCGCTCCTCCGCCGCTGGGGGGCGCTGCCGAGGGCGGCGCTCCGGCCCCTCTCGGTGGCGGGGGGCGGGGCTTAGCCCTGAGGCCCCGCCCCGCGCCCCTTCGGCGGGCTCCCGCCCGGGGCTCTGAGGGGGGCTCTGGGGCGGCTCCTCGTGAGGGGAGAGTCCCCGGCCCGCAGGGTACTGAGGGAGGCTGGTCTAGTCCCCTGTTTTTCTGGCGTTCCTCCACAAGCACACCGAGCCATTAGGTTCTGGCTCGCTGCCTCTAAGGGGTTTCGTCCGGGAGAGCTCAGGTCGGCTGCAGTGAGGTGTTTTTTTTTTTCTTTTTTCTGTCACAACTTCAGCCTTGCTTGCAGCAATTTACATGGTGGATCTCATGTTTACAAGTAGGCGGCTGGTTATAAGTTCAGGTGGTTTCACAGTCCTACTTCCTCTGAGGCTTTTGGCAGGTGTAGGGCGCTGTGTATACAGAAGGATTTGCTGCAGGTGGCAGGAATTTGCTATTTTCTTAATTTTTATCTTTTTGAAGGCAGTGGAGGCCAGTAGTTTAAAAACAAAGTGAGAAATCAGTTTGGGCAGGTACTGATTTTCTACACCTAGACTGTTGATTTAGTTCTAAATTGGGGAACATAACTTCCAGTCATCTCCATTTTCTACCATCTTTCCAGCACAGCTTTAGCTAGGCACAGTTGCTGGTTTAAGATCCAAACAGTTGTGCCTGTCTGTTACCAACGGACTGTGTCAGCATGGTATTGTTCAGGTCAGCAAGGCTGTGCAGATGGATGCTTTTCATATTAAACACCTAGAAATGCACAGTGCACAATTTGTATGGAGGTTGGGTGAGACAAATTCCTGTCCTTCTTCAGAGAGTGCATTTAGCATAAATGCATTTGATAAATTCATGACAAATAACAGGAACAATTTATTTTTTTTTATCCAAAGCTAATAAACAACATTCCAGGGCAGCAAGTGCATTTATTTACTGCAGACTTGGAACTGTAGCAAAATGGAGAAATCCCAAAGCAGGTGAGTAATAATAGGATGCTGTCTTGTTAAAGACCTTGGCTACTTTTTTTTGTTATGACATCTTATACATTCCATGGGATAGCAGAAAGTCTCCGTGGAATGTTATTAACCAGAATGTGTTCCTCTTCTAGATAAATAATAATAATAATTAAACAAACAACAACAAAAGGCAAACAAAAGGATGACTTTGTGGGGGTTTACGTTATTGTAGCACTATAGTATAAAAAAAAAAATCTTTCTTGATCCTTAGACTTTAATGCAAAGCTTCTACATGTTTTATCAAAGCTTGAATACTTGCCTTTGGAACAGTTTGGAATGTTTTAGAGGTAATTGGACCTAATAGACATGTACAAAACCTTAGGCTGAAAACTACTTAACATAATTTTACAAGACCCTTAAACCCTTCTCTTCAAGGTGCATACAGTTGCCTTTACTGCATATCTTTATGTGCACAGAATTCTTTTGTCTTCCAGATGGGGCCTACCTCTTTCAGAAAATATTCAGACAATATTTTATAGGAGCAGAAGGATTTCTGTCTCTTGCAAAATATAGGTCACTTTCTTTTGTTGGTTTTGTTTTATCTCCTTGCAGCTGGGTGGAACAAGGCAAAAATACTGTTTCCTCCTAGGAGGTTTTAACTAATAAACTGTAGGAAACTGCGTTGTTTGTTTGTTTTCAGTGATTTATTCTTCATGCTGTGAATGCTCGTTCTGTTGAACTCCTGAAACTTATTAGCATGGATTGTTCCAATAACTTTGTGGAAACAAGATTGTTTTTTTCTAACTGTAGCCATGTTTTTTCTAGCTCAGTTCAGGCAGTTACTAGGGTGAGATTTGAGACTGTTCTATTCTGTTGCCTGTTATGGAGTTCAAGAATGTGTTTGTGGTTCTAATGTGCAAATTTTCAGGGTGGTGGCAGTATTTGTTTTGGGAAAGAAGCTTCAATACAACTGGTCCAGCAAGTTTTATCTGGTTAGATTTTTTTATTATTCTTGTTTTCAGGAATTTATGAAGACAAAATACTTAGAATTCATAAAAACATACGGTATTTTTCAGATCAGAAGTACATGTGAAAGTAAACTATATGATGGGTAAATATGCTTAATTTTGCTTTTTTAAGGATGGATTTGCGAAAATGGGAAGGTTTTTTTTTTATGAATAAAAAAAAAGTTCATTGAGTTACATTTAGATCAAAAGTTACATTTAGTTCAAATATAAGCAAGGCTAGGAAAGAGCTCCTAGGAAAAGTGCAGTACGTATAAGTCAATTTCCAGTTAAAATAATCATTGAGAAATTCTCACCTCAGTTCCCTGGTCCTCGAGATGGTTTTTTAGCTGTAGACGGAAAAGCTTCATATGCTCAAGAATAAAAAGGCAGAAAAACACATTCAAAACTTTCAGCAAAGGCCTTAATTTTTATTGTATACACACACGGGAGAGGAAGCACAAATGTGTTTTAGTACCTTTTCATTTCAATTTTAGAGGAGAAGGGAATTGTCTGTATCTCGATTACACTGAGTTGTCTTACTGCTCGTCCTGGGGAAATGGTCTTAACATTCCAGAGATGAAGATAATGAAAAATGCCTGACAAAGAGACAATAAATATGTTTTAACATTGTGTAGCTGTTAACTTCTATATGTGATTGTACAAATTTTTATAAATTAATTTATTGAAATAATTCAGTTAATATAGCTTTACACAAAATATTTCTTCTTTTTCTTTAAGATTAAAATGCCTTGAGGTACATGAAATCCAACCGCTACCTAGGCCTGACATACATTCAGATGGGCAATCCGTTGCTTCCCAGCCTGACGGACAGTTTCAGGACAGAGGTCATGACTGTCTGCATCAAGCTGGGTATACCTGGAATCGAGGAAGAAGGTTAAAAGAATTCCAGATCAGGTGATAAGTACATTACATATCTTTTACTGAATGGAGCAGGGGTGGGAGTCACCCCTGAAGAAGTTTGGGTTTAGTAGTACAAGTGAAGGCTAAGGCAAAGGTTTTATTCACAGGTCTGTCAGGCAGTTCTGAAGATGTCTTGTGGTAAAGTGAAGACATGTATTAGCTCAAATTTCCTACATTTTTGATTTTCTAATGTAAACAATGACTGTTTAACACTGTGCGTTACTAGAGGACTGCCAGGTATAATAATGTAGTCTTGCTCTCCTCTTGTGTTTCTTTATATTCCTTTGTTGAAGGAATCTTGACAAAGATGGGATGGTAATTGTTTGGAGATCAAAAGCCTAGTACTTTGTTGAACAAATGGAGCTGATGTAGCAGCTCAGGCTTGCTGAAAGAGGGAGGCCCTCTTCATGGCTGTGTGCTTTAATCGCTGTGTCAGCTTTCGTGCTTATGGGGGCTATCTGTGAAGCAATTAACTCTTAAATCCATTTGAAAAAAAAAAGTGATAGTATCACAGTCGTAGATGAGTGAGTGGAACAGGCATCTGGAGAAGCAGAACTGCTGTGGGGGAGGTGGAAAGAAGGAACATCTCCCTCTTTCAGGGGTAAACATTAGATTGGCTCACTGTTCTGGAAATATGTCTGACACAGCTGGTTGACCAGAGAAATAGTAGTGTTACTCTTCTAATAATGAAAAAGGCACCCCAGTTAATCAGCAGACTGCTATTCAGTATCACTGAGTGTAACTGGGCTGCTTGAAAATACCTTGTCAGCCTAGGTTTCCTAGGCAAGTGTGTCACTGACCTCATTATGTTTGTTGAGTAGACCTGTTAAAGGTACTAATTTCAGGGTGTAGATATTTCGTATATGCATTTGATCTCTGTAGAGTCAGACCCTTAGTGTTATTACTGAAACTAGCCTAAAAGTTCGTATTTTTACTGCTGCCTGGAAGTTAACAGTGGTAGAGTCCAAGGATGCTAAACTTTTCTTATATTCCAGATACCTAGCAAGGAAGTTCTTCTATCTGTGGGCAAAAAAGACATTTGGACAAGTTCTTCCTTCCAAAGCAAGGTAGATGAAGTTCCAGAAATTTAGATGTTTGTTGGTTTTGTGTTTTTTTTGTTTTTGTATTGTTTTGTTTTGTGTTTTTTTTAGTATGGTTTAGTACTGTAACGTTGGGCTAAGAGACGACTGGCTGTCAAGAAAATCTTTGGGTGTCTTTTGAGATCATTTGAATACTTCTCTTGCTCCTGTTTTTTGTTTGTTGTTTTAATAGTTGTGGTTAAAGTTCACTAACCATATTCAGAGGACCTGTAGTTGTCTTGATGAAGTTGAACTGCAGGTGCACACAAATGATAGGGTATGAATGTAACACATGCTTTAAATGTAATGATTTTTCAAATTTATAAATACTCTGGAACACAAATAGATCTTGATCTTCAGTTCATTTCACTGTTTGCAGTGTTGTTCTTAATGTGTGTATCTATATATGTTTTGCTGCACTTTGCATCTGACTTCAAAATACCTGTAGCAGATGATTCATTTTTGTTGTTAGTGTTCAGCTACTAAAAATCGACACTTTTATACTCTTTTCTGCTTTAGTTTTAATTTGCATGTTCATTCTTGTTTTACCACGCCCCTGGGAACTGAGGCAGTTACCAGTGGAAAGACATGCATTTGTTTCAGTCAGAGTAAGATCAGGCCCTTTGTTGCCCAGTTTCACTGTACTCTGCTAAAAATATTCTGACTGTGCCTGCCTTAGTTGGTAAAGGGAAGCTGTCCTGTGAACCTTGCTGTTCTTGCTATCCCATATACTGAATTTGCATTACTTGCTTTGGCTGTGTAAATTCAGGACAATGTTTTTTTTTGTTGCTGTTGTTTTTTAGAATGAGTGGAAATATATTCTCTAAAGTTGAGAAAGAAATATAAGCAATAATTAAATGCCTTTTTAGAATCAGGAGTTGCCAGTTCTCCATAGCTTTGATTTACATGTTAGTTATATGTTAGTGCACCGAGTAAAAAATAAATGTATAGCTTATTCCTTTCTTTTCTTCTTTTTCTTTATTTTTTTTTCCTGCTTGAGTGCTTGGAATGACTTAGCAACTTGGGGTAGGTAGCTATGAATTGCAACTTGTGAAAGGATTTGTATGTTTCACTGACAAACATTGAGGTATTCTGGACCTAATCCTGTTCATATTATAGGCGAGACCAGTTTAATGAAGTTAGTCTGGGCTTCTTGTATGCTTTTTGTTTGTTAGCTTGTGTGTTTTGTGGGTCCTTCCATTTTCCTTCTCTCCATCCAAAATACAAACAGTTGAGAAAATTTTGGAAAGCATTCATACTCCAGCTGATGAAACTTCCACGTTTGTAAAATGTTGGTCAGGTCGTTTTGACCAAATAGAAGAATGTTTCAGAGAATATTTAAAAATAAAGAAGTGAATTGCTTGAATAATAGATGAGGACCCTTGTTTTTAGTTAAAAGAGAATTTTATCCTATGAGATAAGCGATCAAAATCCTAATTCCATCATATTGATTCTCTTCTACCTGAATTTTTAGTTGTTTGCAGTTCACTTGAAATGTAGCATCACTTCTTACCTGGTCAGGTGTGATAATTAAATTTGGGTGTAGAAGTAGAGGCTGTTCTTCTGGGGTTCAAAGGATTTGGAGGCCATATGTGACTTGTAAATCCATTTTGTGCGTTAGCATCCATGCAGAAGGAGAAGGTAAACGAATAGATAAACAGCTTCATTTTTGGCATGGATAATGTGCAACTTCCTGAAGTAGTTTTTAAGCTTATTTAAGTGTTCTCTGGAAAGATCTTACATTTGGGATGACTTGAGATCAGTATGCTGCTTCTAAGAACACGATGGAAATATCAAAGCATTATAAAATCTGCAAGCAGCTTTTGTATTTATTTTGATATGTAAAATATTTTATGTTAAAATAACTAAGACCAAAATTGGCAAGGAAAATATTTGCATCATTTAGTATTTAGAGCCAATGAACTGATTGCTTCTCGTCATACTTAAAGAGTCTTGGAATAGGGTGTCACACTAGGGTAGCATGCAATTAGATGCTCTTAGGCTTATCAGACAAAATGAAAATCTGCATTGAATGTATTGGTGGTCAACCTGGAAACATGTTTGAAGTTTCCCATGCCCAAATCTTTCACCTGCCTAGATGCTTTTATGACCAGAAGATTCTTCAAAAAACGTTCAGAGTGTGGAAGGAGCGGTGGCCTGTTTGCAGAGAAAGGAAGTTGATACTCAGAGCTGACAGCCATTACAGGTTTGTGAAATTGCTTTCTGTTACTGTGTGTATATAGCTATATGAGAAATTTTCCTTAGGTTCTGAAGAAGTTTTTAATGCCAATGAACGATTAATATAGTAAAATGATACATCTAGGTCAAGAGCAATGTCTTCACTGTTTTTTTAATATTCTCCCCCCCCCTTTTTTTTGTTTCTTAGGATGCAGTAAAAATTTCTTATCCAGCATATCTTCAGAGTGCAGCTGAACTTAAAAGAATCCTACTTCTAGGCATTGGTAGCTGTTACATCAGATGCTTTTTTAAATTATTTTTCAGGCACTTACTCCACAATTTGATATTCAAGGCTTGGAGAGCTTACGTGTGCCAGCAACAGGGAAAGAGGAACAAATATTGTGTTGCAGAGTCTCATGGTAAGTGTAGAAGGGAGGTAATTACCTTTACTGGGGACATGCTGAGATAGGAGTTTCCAAGGGAAATGTTTGCACAGAATCTCTGTCTCTTCCATATTTCTGTGTGTTTAACTCCCCTACCCTATGAAAGTGCAATGTTTTTAGGTACAGATGGTTGACTGTCTAGAACTGGCAGGGGGGTTCTTCTTGATGTGCCACTGTGTAGCTATGTAGCTAGTTAGGGGCGTCAGCGAATAAGCTTAAGGGCCTCTCCATCTGGTCTCAATTGCATTTTTGTGTTTGTTTTTAACTTTATCACAATATGTGTTCGAACAGATAGCTTTGAATAGAATGTGTTACTGGAATTCTTCATCAACTGTGCCTATAGAAATTAGAGCCTGATTCCTCATGGTATAAACTTAGCCACACGTATTCTACCTGTATTCACTATTCCTTCCAGCTTCTGCCATGCAGTTGAAAAGAAACCCAAGCTTTTGAAGTGCTCCTAGTCTTATACAGCTCCTTTCTCTGCATTGGATTTGTCCTGCTGGTGAAGTTGCCTATATTGATAGCAACTTCCTTCAGTTTCAGGGAATATCAATTTCCATGAAAGGGAAGATGACTCCCTTTTAAAGATGATACCATGATTTTGTTCTGTGTTGATTTACAAAATAACTGGTCTCTTTGGATATGAATGTTGCCTTGGAATATTATGTATTCTGGCATCTTTGGAAAGAAACTGATGGACTTTCTAGACTAAAGTAATTACAGGAGCATCTGTGTGCTACTTAGTCAAAATAATAGAAAAGTGACCTGTTTTAAGGTGGGTCAAAATTTGATTTACCAGATCACAAAGAAATTTTCCAAATAAAAAAAGTATTTTTTGAGGTATAAATGTGAAGTAGCATAAAATCAGTGACATTTTTGATGATTTCTTTCTAATAACTTTGCTTCACTGATATCCGTTCTGACAAGCCAGACTTGTATGAGGCAGGGCAGCACACTGGATGAAGTGGTAAGCTGGAATTCATGACACTTCTGATTTAGCTGTGTGACTGGCTTGCTAAACAAACTTGGCTTGTTTCTGGTTGAGTTCTCTGTGATGTGAGAATAACGTGAAAAGTTACAGATGAACTTTTTTTTGAACTAACCGAAGAAAATCCTGCAATTCTCATTTAGGAAGATTGTTATGCTGAATGTTGTTATCCAATTATACATCCTGTCAGAACTGAAGACAAAGCAATGCCGTACTCTGATAATTCACACTGTTCTGAACAAGTGGCATGATCCTATCTTTGTTTCAGAGATTCTTGTTCATTTGACTCCCTTTGCCGAAGGTGGATGGTTGCAGCTGACTCTGGTGGCTGTCATTTCAGGGTTTCCCACGAGGTGTCACTGCAGGCTGGGGGCCTGGAGATCGACAGCAGATGGTGTTTACAGGGTGCTTAAAAATGCCAAATTCTTGCTTGAACTTAAGATGCTGTAATTTTTTGTTTTGCACAGCAAAGAAGCAAAAACTGCTCAGGACCTGGCAGCATTGGCTGATTTATGTTGATGTTCGAAGGACAAAACAAAGTATGCAGACTATGGCACTGGCATTCAGGGAAAGAAGCTGTTTGCGGTAAGAATGGAATGGAAACAGGCAGGGAGGCACTGACCACAAGGCTGTGTTTTTTAACCCGTGTTCTGTGATCTTTTCCTGTAGTGGCTTTGTTTCATGTTTGATTTTTACTTGAATTCTTCTAGTATGCCTATAGACTGTGAATTTAAAAGGTGGTTATTCATACCTTTTCCAGTGAGAGGAAGGTGTTTTCTTGCACAAAACTATGGAACCTGCTTTTGAATGTCTGTAACATTGCTTTGGCAGCATATCATGGGCAGTGTGGAGAAGACGATGCTATCAGAACCATGCTGGACGTAAAATGAATGTTTTGGCTCTGCAGCATTGGGCCCAGAGCCTACAGTTTCGAGTAAGTCCTAAGAACTCCTGCTGCTACCATTTCTAATGTTTAAATTGCACACAGATGTGACTAATACATTGCAGATCAATTAAAAAAAAAAGTTGGATTTCTCATGGGAAAAGCGTGAAAGCATCAAACAAAACACACACACACACACACAAACACACACACCAAAAAAAAAGGAAAAATGTTTGCTGTGGAAATTCTTTGTGTCTCTACCTTTTCTGCGCTGATGCTGCTTTGGGTATTTTAATGGACTGGAGTGAGAGGGCAGGCTATAAATGTAGAAGGAATGTCAGGGTATAAAATCAGCCTCCTAAAGGATGGAGGTCAGGGTCCATGGTTTACTTGGGAAACCTCATTGCTCATGGCTTCCACTCTTGTACTTATGGAGAATTCTTTGTTCTACTTCCCTAATGTTGTCTGTCCCCCTCTCGCCCCTTGCTGGCCTCCCTCAATTGTCCTTTCAGGCTTGGTTGCAGTGGCGAGAGCTGTATTTATTCATCCAGAACGACAAGCAGAAGGAGACTAAGGCAGTAACTCACCATCTGCACATGGAATTGAAGAAAAGCATGGAAGCATGGCTGGGATACTTAGAACTCCACAGAGCAAAGAAATGTCAGAATGGTGAGTGACAATTGTGAGTTAGGGCAGAATAGGGCTCAGCCCCCTCGCTTAGGGCACAGCGATGTTTATTCTAGGAGACACTGTGGTGCTTCTTGTTGCTGCTGTCCCAACAGATGGTAAGATGCAACTTGGGCTGTACATTGCCACAGGCCTGGCTAGCTGAGGTTCTGTACTGAAGTGCGAGGAAGATCACCTGCTTTCCATGTGATTTAAAAGAAAATGCTTTACTGTTCCCTTGAAGAAAACTTGCACATTGCAGATTATATTCTAAGATGTGTGAGAAGGATGCATTTGGGGCTATTATCAGTCAATCTGTGTGAAGATTTTCTTGGTAATTAGACAAATCGCAGCTCTTACAGAATGGTAAAGATTATTACACCAGTTCTTTTGTTTTTCCCTTGAAGTCACTGGGACAAGTTCAGACATTTGTGTGAATGCCTTTTGGTTGGTGGTAGTGGAAAGACTTCAGCTTGGCTATTAGAAAACTAGTAACAGCAGAATACTGAAATGTGAGCTTGTGTCTATTGAACAAGTGGCACAGTGGCACTTGTTAAATCAAGGGAAACTCATTTCCCTTCTTGAATCAGTACAATATGTTTCTGCTTTAAAATTGCCTTTGTGATCAAAAATAAATGTAGTCCATAGCTGAGTGTTAACTGAATTCTTACCACCATTTTCCAGTGCTAGGAGCTTCTGTTGCTTCAGAACGTGAAATAAATGAGTCCAGGACAGGATAATTCATGAGTAATTTGTGTGTTTGTTTTCTAGAGCTAGCTCAAGAGCATCACCAAGGCAGGATAGTCCGTCAGTGTTTCTCAAATTGGCGGCAGTCATGGGAGTGCAGGAGAAGAGCACATGCTCACCAAAAGGAGATCGAAAAACTATCAGCGAGGATTGCTTTATGGAGAGCTTTTGCACGCTGGAAGCATTGTATCCATTTTCTATTGAGTTGCTAGCATTACTAAGGTTAAGAGCATTACTGCAGTGGGAGGATCTGGTTAATAAGCAGGAATATCATGTAGTAGCATGGGTAACAAATGTATCATTAGAAGGATGCATGTAAGGCTGTATTAACAATTAATAAAACTTGCAATCACAGTATGTTAGCCTTTTGATAGCTAAGAGCCTGCAGGAAAAAAATCTGCCTGCATATGATAAAAAAATCTGTCATACTGTCAGCATAAGTTACAATGAGATTGATTTTTATACTGTTCTTGTGTCAGAATTTTTCTTGAGCTGTCTTGTTGGCTACTACAGAACAGTGAATCAGAAATGTATTGCGTTAAGCCTGCAAAATCTAAAACCTGACTGTAATCAAAATATCTCCCTACAAATAACAGTGCAGGAAATTCAAATGTTGAAGTACATTTAGATGAAGATGTAGTTCCCTTCTGTGGGAGGAGGTTGTGTATTTATCAGGATGGGTGTTTGTGTAAAAGATGCTTTAACTCAGTAACAGATGTTGTGCTGTGTGTGGAAGAGAACCAGCAGTGGGAGCTGGCTGAAAAACATCACAGGCACCATCTACTGGTAAGAGCACCATTACGTCGGGTGGAAGAGGTGGTGGAGAGAATTAAAATACTTGTGACTGTCATTGTGCCATGAACACTAACAATGGTGCAAGGGGATGTTTTCTGCCATGGTGAGTTTCCAAATCAGGTTTCCAAGTTCCAGATGTTACAGAATGCCAGTCGAATCCAGATGGGGAAGTTAGTTGTCTCACAGTAAAACCCTGGGAACGTGGAGGGGAATTTTAGTTTAGCTAGAGAAACAATGATTTGTGAGAGGAGATCGATGCATGGTTTTGTTGATGACAAGACTGTAAATTTTAGATATTGCAAGGAGTAGCATCAAATGTAGGTTGTCTGTAATATGCAGCCAGTTCTAAACCGATGAGTGCTTGCTGACTTGGATTTTGTGAAAGTTGTGTGCATTTATTTCTGTTACAGAAACTTGGGTTTAAGGGTCTTCAGCAGAATGTCACGAACACTCGTCTTCAGCAAATGAGAAAAAATCTATCATACCGTCAGTATCAGATTACAGTGAGTTTGACTTTGTACAGTTCTTGTGTCAGAGTTTTTCTTGAGCTGTCCTATTGGTGTCTACTTCCAGCTACAAAATATTTCTTATTAAATCAGTGGCTTTATTCTAAATGCTAATAACCACAGAAAATCTCTTGTCTGAGTCAACTGTCAATCTTAGGTATGTTATTTTAGTTTTCTGATTTTAATGTTTATCATGACTTTTTATTTTGCCAGAACAAATTATAGCAGGTGATAGAAGAAGTTTGTGTTATGAAACAGTGCAGCATGCTGCAACAATGGTTGCCTGCTGCATGCAGTTTTCTTAGGACACTTAATCTCTCTTTGCATTCTTTTCCTTCCTTTTATAGTTATGTTTTTAATATCTTTGTTGTTCCGTTTCAGGTGCTGCAGAAGTTCTGGAACCTTTGGAAGTCCCGTTTGGAAGAGAAGGAGGAAGAACAACAGCAGGCCTTAACATCCTTGGCTCATGCACGTTACAGGTATGCAGAGAAATATTCATATAAATTTATACAAATGTGGGATTTGTGAGCCTTTGGTTCAGTTTTCAAATCTGCTAATGCCTTTAGGAGCATGATCGTCTTGATGCAAATTGCTCTCATGTTTTCTGTGAATAATAGACAGTTGATAGCTCCTGCTTCTCTCTGAAGTGTGAGGGGGAGATGGATTAAGCCTAGCTATGAGACTCTTAATACTGGATACAAAAAATGGAAGTTGTCTTGGTAAGAGCAGTAGGTAGACAGAGCTCAAAGTTCTTGCTGCTACTTTACTTTGGGAGATTTTCTGATTTTTTGATTTGATTTTGATTTTGATTTTTGGATGAAGCTTAGCAGGGGAGAGCGAGACCTTTACCAGACGGGTCTGTGCTACTCAGTGCAGCATGCTGTCTTGTACAGTGCACAGATCGTGAAGCTAGAGCTGAAACTGAAAACATTTCAACCACAGTATTGTGGTGTTGCTCTCAAACAAATGAAGCCTATCCCCAAGTGAGCACGTTAGTGCAATAAACCACATAGATTTGCTTGGTTTAAATGAAGTGCAGAGTAACAAGGAAATGAAGGGAAGCCTTGCTGTGCCATGCATGCTTATAGGTGATGTACTTAGCTGTTTAGCACACCTCACATTCAAAAAGACATTTGATTTTTCTACAGTTCAGAGAACTACCTTGTGGCCTGATCAGAATCTTCCACACAATCAAATCTCTATCTCATTTCTTCTAATCCTCCCAGCAGGGTTGGTTGAAAGTTGTAAAACTTCCTTGATTAGGAGAGACTAATATTACAAGAGAAAGTGGTATACTTGGTTCTGAGTTAGAGTTGATTCATGTTTAATTTTCAGGGCATCGTTATTGCACAAATCTCTCAAGCTGTGGCTATTCTCATGTCAAGTGGAGAAAGTTCAGGCAGGTGTGGGGTCTCCCTAGTGTTTCAGTAGATTTTATTGTCTGTGGACTGCATAGGTGATAGTGGTTTTGCTGAGCATTGGTTATTGAACACAGTCTGCTACCATCTTTCTCTGAATCCTCTACTGACAGCTTGCGTTTATCATGCTCTGCAGGGCAGATGATGCTAATGCCATCTGAGCATCCGAGTCTAGAGGAACAATTGTAATTTGATTGTGCTGGCTTTTATGTTAGACTGCTTCAAAGTAGCCTCTTCAGGTGCAAGATTCAGAGTGAAGCTTGGCGTCTAACTTGGAGTGGATAACAGTGTTGCACATCATTTGGCTTGGTTTTGGGGAGGAAAGGTTAAAAGGACTGAAATTACAAATAGTTCTGCAATTTAGTCAGTTAAATAAAATAGAAAAATGATGTTCTGCTGGTCTGTTGTTGGTGAAGGGTAGCTTTTACATTTTTTGTGCATTTTTATATTTTTGTGCATTTTTTTATTTTTATTTTCTTTAGCAACTACTTGGATGGTTTCTTCTAATTCTTCCTTGCTGTAATAACTGATCACTAGGCATTGTCTCTTTACCCAATGCAGTTTTGGTTTTGATTTCAGGACCTCTCTTACAGTTCATGAACATAGCAATGTTCATAGTCCCTATGAATAGCACTGGATTACAAGAGCCACTGAATATCCAAACTAAATGATTACAAGCTACTTGTATCATCTGTTATTGCATTAATGAGGCACAGGTTATTTTGTCTTTCCTTGAGAGAAGTCATCAATGTATTTTCAATGTTAGAATCAAATCCATAAAGACAAATGTCTGTAATCTATTCTGAACTAACTAGGGTTATTTATTTCAGATAGTGTTGTTCTAAATCTCTTAGGAAACAGAGACTGTGGAAATCTTCTGAAAAGGAATCAGGCTGGTTGCACCTCTTTAGAGACAATAAGTCAAAACTAATAGACATTTGGGGAATAAAATCTTGACAGCCTTTCAGGCATGGAAGTAGTTTAAGAGCTGTGAACAACACTGGAGAGAGATGAAAAAAATGTTACTGTTCTTCCACACAGACTTATGATTGTTCTTATGAAATCCATTTGTTACGGATGATGTTTTGGGCTGCTTCAATGAGTCTTTAATAACTATAGGTTTTATAAGATTCACTTAGATTGCCTGATGAAAATAGAAATGCTCCTTGTAGAGAGTTCTTCAGGAGTCTTAGCTGCTTGTTCTTAATTTGTGGAAAACTGATTGCTTGGTGTCTTGACTTCAGGATCACTTTGGTTTTGTTCAGAGGTCACTGAGGAAATATTACTCTGGTTACCTACCTTGCAGTCAGTTGCAGTATGTGCAGTTAGATTCAATATGAAACAAACAAGATATACCTGTAAGCTTTAATTTTGGCTCCAAGACCAGTGTGATACTCATAGGAATAGAACCCAAACTCACAATGATGATATTGTTTCACAAGTGTTGTCTTGCGCCAAAATAAATCAGTTACAATTGCTAGAGTTACTCCAGTTTAAGTTAGCAAGATTGCCAGTAATTTCACACTGCAGTTTCAAAGTTGCTTGATGATTCTGCTTTCTGTTGAAGTAAATGGATGCAATGGGTTCTCATCACCTCTTTAAAATTCAGCCATTAGCCTTTGTCTCAGGGTATGATATATCTTACTGATTACTTTTATGGAGCCTCAGAAATGCCCAGCAATTCTAAGATTGTGCATTTGTTCGTTGTGGAAATCGGAGGGGGGTGGAAATACTGATGGAGAGAAAAAAATGTTCGTCTTTTCTGGGACTCCTTAAGGACCTTACCTTGGTTTGTATTCTTAGCCTTGGATTCAGTCCTAACCCTTCAGTTAGGGTCACAACTTCTCATGCTATTAAACCCTATCTCCCATTTTCTATATTAGAAAACTAACAATTTTTATTTTCTTCTCTTGGAAGGGTTATGTTTGGAAACATTCTTAGAATGAATCTCCTCCTGGGACACTTTCCTGCATAAACTGGGAGGGAAAAAATGTTTTTTTAACATTGAATCTTCTTTCCTAGTAGACTTGGGAGCTTACAGCTTTCATTTGCAGAGGACAGTCACACCCTCTGTTTTAGATTGCGGTGTTTCTGTCGGAAGCCTGGTTTCACAATTGAAAAACAAGCTGCAGGAAGCTTGGTTTTCATTGGATATTGGCTTGCTTTTTGGGAGAGTCACAAGTAGGTTTGGAGAGCATTTCTGCAAGCAAGTGGGAATTTTTCCACCCTGTGTTAGAGTGCAGAAGTGGTGCGTTAGCTTATCTTCTGCAGACAAGGAGAGAGAGAAGGCTGAAAGTCCCAGGAGGATAAGCTCAGTGAAAATGCGTTGTAGCATGAAATTACTGCAGTGTAATTTATGCCTCTCTCACCAGGGAGAGGATGAATAAATACATGGTTCAAAGGTTTCATCGACTCTGTAGCTGTACCTTGATTCCATAAGCCAGAAATATTTTTGAGTGCAATCTTTTCTCTTTAGAAGAGTATAAATGAAGTCTTGTTTCCTGAACATGCAATTGTAAGGAGCGTGTTCTTTGTTCAGAGGTCTGGGGCTGTTTTCCAACCAGATCTAAGTAGAACTTTCATGACAGTTTGCCAGCACTCAACTTCCCTGTTGATCTCTGATGCACTTATGTGCTGTTTCATAAGTCAGTGCCCCAGCTGCTGCATCTCGTGATCAGGAGATACCCCAGAAGAGCCATCAATTGAGATTTGTGACCGTCTGTAGATCAAAGATGCTCTTGTTGGCAGCTACCTGTACCCTCCAGAAAGACTCACTTAACTCATGTTGTTTACCATAAATTTGAAATGAGCTGTAATAGCTACCTACTAAAAATTAGCTGCTAAGAGTCCAAAACGTGTTTTGAGCTAACTAGAGAAGGGCTGGGACTTGCTGATAATCTAATTAATATACCCATATGACTGAGTTTTAGAAATAACAGATGTAGTTTTGAGTGGGTGTTAGTTCTACTAGACTAACTCAAACTTCTGGACTACGACACTTCTACCATGTGTGTTCTGTGTGAGAGTGTATAGTTCTTAATCACAAATACGTATTTGTTGCAACTTTGGGATGCTATTTGATAATAAGTCTTGTGCATCCCTGGGAGGGTGGCAGGCTAGAAAGGAAGGATTATCTCCATCTAGAAAGAAAAAAGCTTTGATATTGATGGCAACTAACTTTGCCTTGTTTATAAAAAGGTTTTGGTAGAATTCATTCAGTGTTGACACCAGACCACTCTGCTTTTTGTTATTTGTTGTCATAATATTTTTCAAGTCCTATTACAATGTTTGTTTTTCTTTGTTAAAAAAAAAAAGAAGAAAAGAAAAAAAAAAAGAGTAGTATCGTCAAAAGATTTCCAAGGGAGGAGGGAGCAGAATATATTTATAATGGAGAAGAAGTAAAAGGTTATATATTTTTGTGTAAGTAAAATAAATTAATTGATCAGTAGTTGGAATGATCTTTTGAATGATCTGAATGAAAGCAGGAAGTTGTAATAACTTCAGTAAATGCATTAGTCTTGTCCCATGTGTTTTGCATAGGATTTCAGGAGACAATTTTTTTTTTTTAACCCAGAGACTTGTAGAGACACAGAGCTGCCTGATTTCTAGCTAGCATGAATTAGAAAATGAAGTAACTATTTAAGTTGTAGATGGATTGGTCTTTTGAAATTCATAAAATAAGTTGTCTGAAGGAATTATCTTCTGTGCTGATATTCTCCCTCTTTACTTGCAGGAAGATGTTGATGAGACGGGTATTTGACATGTGGTTGTTGAAGGCGTGCAAGCAGCAAGAATACAGAATGGAAGAGAAGAAGGTAAAAGTAATTCTTTTACCTGGTCTTGCTCAGGAAATAGAGGGGATGATTTCTGTTTGTGAACATCAGTTAATGTGAGATGGGCTTTGATGTTGTAAATACCTTTTTCTCTGGTGGTGGTGGTGGAGAATCCAATCAGGGGACGCATTGCAACCAATATTTGCTAATAACCATTTTAAGTTAAGCTGCTTATTAATAAATAGAATCAAACTGTTATTGTCAGCAGATAACTACTCATGCTGTTCGTTCTCTTATTCCTTCACATAGTGTGTGTATATGCTCTCATTCTGTTTCATAGTTACCTGGTTGAAACAATAAAGAGGAGTCACCTCAGCTAGTTCACCACCCTAGCTATAAATACAGGGTTGTGCAAACACAGTTGTGGCTTCTAGGTAGGTGTCCAGGAAGTCCCTCAAGGGGTCTTTCATTTCCTAAGGTGTATAAATAATCCTGTAGTTTTTAATATATCAGCCACTGCCTTATTTTATGTGGCGAGTTGCACAACTTGTAGTCAATGGTAGTGTGTGCTGGTGGCCTTGTGGAGATAGGGCTGGCTCTTGGTGTTCTGAGTTTATCTGGTCATACATATTCAACAGGCCTTGTTTCCGGAGCTTATCAGTTCTTAGGAGTCTTTCACAAGCTGCTTATCAGCTTCTGTGTTTCCTCTTTGGTCTTCTGTTTTCTGGTAACAGTTTCTCCATTCACATACATAGAAACATGTAGAACACTGTTCACACAGCAAAGGGACTTTGTGTCCATTGTTGTTCAAAATAAAAAAGATGAAAACATATGGGGGACGGTTCTATGCCTGTCAACTTTGAAGAATTGTCTTCTGTTGTTTGCAGCTGGCCTGTGTCACAAATTCATTGCCACCTTCTCTCCGTTATAGGCTGTATTTCATTTTGAAAGGCAACTGCTGGTTTGCTTCTGGTGCCTCTGGTGTAGAAGAACAGCTGCACGTCTGGAAGAGCAAAAGGGGTTGGCTCGTGCAGGAGATCACTACAGTGACTTGCTGCTGCTAAAGGCTTTCTGTCTGTGGAAACAAAAAACTCAGGAGAGAAAAATGGAGTAAGAAGTTTTTTAAAAGGGAGAATTATTTGGATTAGCCTTGTGGTGGCCCATTTCTGACAGCAGCATTTAATTCTTAGTCACTGACTTCTTATTTGTGCTTTAGATTCTACTGGTTTGTCTTTTACTTAGTAGACTGACAATAGCGAGCATGGACATGTCTGTGCTAGAGGTGTCTAGTAACATGGATTGTATTGGAGGAGAAATAATTCAATTCTTTTTCCCATAGGAGGCTCAAGGAGAGCCAAGCCCTAAGATTTCACTATTCAAAGTGTCTGCAGCAGTCTTGGAACAAGTGGAGAAAGGTGAGAGAGTTAATGTATGGGTAAATGCTTGAAATCGGATTGTTTGTACCCCTTAAAGGAAATGGTTGATTTTAAACACTAGTCATTCCTAAGTTTTCATCTCTTGCCAGGTGGATAAAATCAGTTCAGTGTGGCTGGAACAGGAATCGTGTAGGGAATAAAGGGAGTTCCTCTTGTTCGCTTGTCTAGGGATAGTGAGAATGGAACTAGAGCTTTGGAGATTTATCTGAGAATGTAACCAGCATCAGTGTGATGAAATTGTTCCTAGTCAATACTAAGTATGTCCTTTGCAAAGCTTTATTTAAGTTAGAAATTTGCAGTAAGTCTGTGGTATGTGGCTTGTAGTTATGCACAGGTCATAGCAGGCAATATCAGATGGCATTTCACTTTTATGCCGTCTCTTGCCACGGCATGGTGTAGCAAATGCATCTGCAAGAGGGTTCCTGAAAAAGGATTGGAAAAAAGGCCTCAACTAGCCCTTTTGAGAGCAATAGCAGAGTGCAGCACTAGTTTGAGAACCTTTCATAGCAAGAAAAAGAATTGCTGTTTCACCAGAGATTAGGAATGGTCCTTTTCCCTCTGCTCTTTGCCATTGCTAGATTTCCCTCCATCACATATCTATCTAATCTTTGCCTTTTTTTTTTTTCTCCGTGTAGTATGTGGGACATCGGTGTGAGAAATGGACAAAGCTGGTGCAAGCAGACATGCACTATCGGCACACACTACTGAGCAAGACATTGGCAGCCTGGAAGGTAAGAGAGAATGCCCTTTTCTTTGTGGAACTTGTCTGTGTGTGCTGAAATGTTTCAGTGAGAAATAACAAGCTGCTATGTTGTTTCACGCCAGGTGCTTATGCACCAAATGTGCAAAGTAGAATGGAAGCTATTGTAGCTGGGTAGTGTGAGCTCTAGCATTGTTCTTTGGAGCAAAAGAAGCAATGGCATCTTGTGGTCTTGGTGAATGATAAATAATAGCATTAACGGGTATATAATGACTACACATCTCAGAAAAACTGCATTTGATTCCTGTGGCTGGAGCTTTTTTTTTTTTTTTCCTTAACTCTAAAGCTGCTGTTAAGAGTTTCCAGATATCTTCTCTCCTCAAAGGTCCTGGCAGTTTAGGAAATCTCACGTCTCGTTGCTTTTCTTACAGAGTTATCAACATAACATTCAATGCATTCTATACCAAGTAGCTGAAAAGGAGAAACTGCACGCTAGACTACTGCTGCGGTAAGGCCGTACTTCCTTAAGCAGCATGACAGAGAAGTGACTACATTGCAATCAAATTACTCTGTTTCTTTTGCTGCCACCTGTGTAAAATTTTGAGCATTTGGTGGTGGGAATTGTCTACTCTGCATTGCTATTTCTGTGCTGGTCAACTAACTAAAAGAATTCAACCTCTTACTGGATCACCATCTGTTTTGCTTTAACTTTTTTTTTTTTTTTTAAACTATCTCATTGACTTTACCTATTGCACATGCTGGACTTATCTGTGTTTAGCCCCATGAGAGACTCAAGACAGCAAACTATACCATTCCCTGCAGTGCATAGTCTGACTGCTGTAATATTAAAGCAGCCTGGAATATGTAGAGGCTTTCTTCCATTATAGTAAGGAGAATGATTAAGGTTAAGTCACTATATATTGGTTGTAGTTGCTTTAATTTTAACTACCTCCTTTTGTTGGTTTTTTTTGGTTTGTTTGTTTTTTGAGCTATACAGCTTGAGCCACTTGCAGAGTCTGACTTACCTTAAGATGCTTGATTTAAGGTTGTATTCTGCTTTTGCACTGCCTTCTGTTTTCTCTCAGCAGAAACCAGAACTGATTTGCAAGGCTGAGTTTATAGAGGCAGCTGGTTTTGGTTCCCCTGTGAGTGGGAAGGTACCAGCCAAACAAGTGAGAATAATTCTTAATGTCTTCTGTTTTGTTTTGTTTTCATTTTGCCTACAGACAGCTTCTGTATAAATGGAGAGAAAATGCCCTTGCCCTTATCTGTGAAGCTAAGGCAACTACACGAGCAGATGCACACTACAGGAGAGTAATCCTGTCAAAGGTATGTTCTGTATAGCAGATACCAAGGTCTGTATGAATGCTAGCTTAGGCAGGAGCCAGGTAATGCAATTAGAAGGACCAAAAACTTAATTTAAGAGCAACAATCAAGAGAAGTCTTGAAAGTTGGGAGATCCAAACTCCCAGTCCCAGGTTATTACTACAGGCATCTCTGAAACAGTTGTCTCTGAGTGAGCGCATGGTTTTTCTTCTTACTTTCCTTCTCCGTATTTCCTTGGAAGGGAAAAACAGTCTGATACAGCATAGTAGTATTATCTGTGGGTGGGACAGAACAGATTGCCTGAAAAATGCCGGGGAAACCCTCTAAAATACTGCTCGATTTCATTTTTTTTTTTTTTTTTAGGAAATTTGCACCATTTTTCTGAGCCTAATGTGGAAAATGATTGTGGTGTCAAGAATGTGGTACTTCTAAAGGATGTTGTAATGTCAGTCTTTTATCCTGTCTCTTGTTTGCATTGTACCTTTAGGTGTTTCTACAGTGGAGGTACGCTGCCTTACTACAAATGCATTACCGTCAGCAGAAGGTGACAGCTGTGATGGAGGCCAGAAAACATTTGGATATGGGTGAGCTGATGGGAATATTAAACTGTCAAAAGACTTAGCTGTCCGCATAAGGACCTTAGAAGGATGTGGCTTAGCAGGGCAGTCTTTTGTATCATCTGTGCAGATGAATGGATATTAAGACTACATGGACAAGCCCCATTGAACGGCGAATGACGTGGGACTCCAGCCTTCTATTGAAG
Source organism: Anser anser (assembly GCF_964211835.1). NCBI lineage: Eukaryota > Metazoa > Chordata > Aves > Anseriformes > Anatidae > Anser > Anser anser. Next base: position 11,116,891 of record NC_139739.1, on the reverse strand, counting down.
GCTTCTTCTGTGACTTTTGCCTCTCTTTTGTTTCCCTGTCTATATAATGGATGATAACACTTCTTTCCTCAATGGAATTGCCCACTACTAACATTGAGAAGCTGAGACATCGCTGATCTGAGGGTCATGAAAGTAATCTTATCAATTATTGCCTCGATCTTTCTCTAGTAATTAGTTTGGAAAGGCCCTCAAACTCTGCCAACATTTTCATGATTTCATGTAAACGTTGTGGCTGATGGCTCTGAAGCACAAAGATGGCAAATGACTTCTGAAAGATTATAAAGAATGTCAGTGATATCAGGGAAGACTTGCAAGTCAAGGCTCACTGTCTGATACCTGAAACGCTCCACTTAACCTTCTTCCTAGTGCTGAGTACAGTCAGTGTGAAGTATTGCCAAAACAATCTGGAAGAGTAGCTGATCACTAGATACTCTCTGAGATTAATAGTGTCTCTTTCATGGTAGTATGATAGTTAATTTCTCTTCTCCTGATAGTGCGTTTACAGACCCTGTTTCTTCACTGGAAGGAATTTACTAGGGAGTCTCTGATGCTGAGGGCTCAGCAGCACAGGGCAGTGCAGCATCACCAGCAGCACCTACTGCAGAAGTACCTGGAAAAATGGAAGAAATACCATCAGCGGTGCATTGGGAAAATGGTGAGAAGGATCAGCAACCTCCCCAGCCAGTCACCCAGGGTGGGAAGTTGCTGGTGTAGAGGAGCCAGACATTTCCTAGCGATAGGAATAGTAGTCTTGGCTGAGGAAGAGCGTGAGAGCATTGTGCATTGAGGAAGAAGGAACATGCTTGTGTCTTGCCTGAAGAAGTCTCAGTTAGAACTAACAGACTTAACAGATGACAAGTCAGGCTTGCCATGCGTGGGGTCATTTGCTGTTAATGAAGTCCTTGTGGGCTCACAGATATTTGCAGATGGGGTTACACCATAGAGCACTTGGATATTGAGAGTGGCTGGCCTCAACAGTACAAAGGGTGGTAAAGGCTGTTTAGTACCTGTTCTGCTCTAGTAGCATTTGGCTCACATAAATGGGGTTTGACTGTGAGCACCTCTCTATTTTGTTTGTCTTACAGCTGCTACAGAGAAAGGCAGATCAGCTAATGACTCATAGACTTTGCTCTACTTCCTTCTCCTGCTGGAAGACACGGGTAAGGAATTGTCCTCTGGGTTAAGTATATAGCTGCTTGCTGATGCTTACCCCTTCTTCTCCTTCATATTCCGTTTACATGAGGAGCAAACAAAACTATTTCAATGTTCTCTGGATTTTTGGTTCCACTAGTGCAAGAGATACCTTACATATACTGGGTAGATGGGGTAGGTTATTCTGCTAAGGCTCCACCAGCACTTCCTCTTTGGTTGATTTGGCTAGTGTTTCTGGTGTGGCATATGTAAACTCCTAACCTGATTGCTGTACAATATACGTATATATTTTTTTTCTAACAGCTGTTGCAGCAGCAATGGGAAAAGCAGAAGACAGTGCAAGCATTGTGGTACTGGTCTCTTTCGTTGCAGAGGAAGGTAAGTGTGTAGAAGGCTTGGGGGCAGGCAAATGTATTTGGGATCTGTGTGGTTGATACGCAGGTCTGACTGCAATCAGCAGAGTGCACGAGCTCATCTCTTTCCTTTCCTCTTTGGGGTCCTAAATACTGATTTGGGATGCTGGAAAACTGTCCCTATGTCCTGTTTTCCAAATAAAAAAAAAAATAAAAATTGCATGTTTTTTCCATGCTGACTCAGCTGACTCAAATCCCTGTTCCTTTGTCCTTGTGGTGTTTGTCCTGCTGTAGCTCTGCCTATTACTGTCTAATGGAACTGAGAGCGTTCTTGTCTGCAGGGGGAGTGCAGTCCCTAACCCAGAACTTGTTTTTGTAATAGTCCCAGGTATCTGCTCTCGGTGTTGTAGGTATTCAGTGCTTGGATGAGATTTGTCCGAGGGCAACAGGAGAGGAAAGATCGCATTGAAGAAGCCATGGGAGTTTATCGTACTGCCCTCATGAGAGAAGGTGTAACTTGGATCTTGAGGTACACTGCTGGCATGAAACAGTTGCGGGGACAGCTCCAAACCCAGCATCAGATGAAGGTGAAAGAGACAAGTGAACACTCAGATACATCCAGGGCACCAATCTCTGATTTGTATTTGAAGTGTGTCTGTGTGAGTGTGTATAGACCTTGGAGCCCTGTGTCTCAGCTCTTGTTTGGATCTGGCATATGCTTTTACCCATGGTTCAAAGCAAAACACCTTGTCCTTTTTTTTTTTTTCCCCCAACTGAACGTAGAGTGCTTGAGACTTGTGTTGGTAACTGGGAGCCTTTCTTAATGAAGCTATTTCAAAACTGGCCAAATCCTGCCATAGACGATGTAGCTGGATAAGACTTTTGCTTGTAACTAGGGTTTTTAAACTTGGGACTGTGTTAACGTAAAGCATTAGAAGCTGCATCTCATCCTGCCCTAGCTTTAGTATTGCTTAGACCTGCAAGAATGGGCTATAGTGTCACTTGTGCCTTTGAATGTCTGTCCAGCCCTGTGTGTGGAAAGGAAGATAGGGATGCATGTATTGATTATTTCTTGTTCCTGGTCAGCTTTTCCAGCTCTTTTCCAGGTTTACAAGACACTTCTTGTTCTGTTTATTTGCGTGCAGCCTGCCTTTTTGCAGAATTACCCAGTTAATTCTCTTTATCTGAATGTTAACACGGACCTGCTCATTTAGTGTGGAGAGCTGGTATGGCTCTCAGGTCGTCAGAAACTGCAGTTCCTTTCTGTGGTGGTGTTCACCCTAGGTAGTGTGGTGTTACTGTCTACCCTCAACCATCAAATGCTTTGCTATTCTTTGTGTTGACAGGCAGCCTGCAATCTTCACCAGACAGTCTATCGTTGTGCAATGCTCTGGAAACAGAAAGCTCTCTACAAGAAATTAAATAAGCCTTGTTCTTTTGTGTCACCTCTGAAAAAACAAGTGACATTTAAAATACCTAATGTTAGCCTTGAGACAAGAGGACGTTCTGCAGAGGAAAAGCCGTGGCCTTCAAAATGCAATGATCTACCATTTCACTTCGCTGGTGGTGACTCAATTCTCAGTGAGCCGTAAGTGTAAAATTTCAGTCTCTCCTGCATTACTCTGGTGTATATATGTGTAGTCCTTAGCATACGCTTTGTATCCATCTATCTATATACTTACATGTCTATATCCATATCTTGGAGCCCTGCGTCTCAGCTCCTGTTTGGATCTGACATATGCTTTTGTTTATGGTTCAAAGCAAAACACCCTGTCCTTTAGTTCAGCTGAGACTATATATTGGTAGATATAGACCTCAGGCTCATTTTTATATTTCCAAGTTTTCACAGTGATGATCGTTAGTTCCATGCAAATTCCCTTTCTCTGATGCTTTACCAAATGGCTGGCTTTGCTGAGTTATGCAAGAGCTGCCACATAATGTATACATTGGCCATCAAATAATGAAAGAATTTGTGACTTTCACTTCCATACTGGTGATGAGTAGAATCAGCTCAGCTATATACTTTCCTCTAGGAGTTTCTCAATATGCAACTCTGAATTTGTAGAATATTGGTCATTTGTCATGGGATCTGTTACACAGAGAAACATTTGAAAGATGTGGAGTGGTGGGATTTTGTACCATTATGAGAGCTTATCTTGCCCAAGTGACTTAGAGCTGTCAGTGAAACTCTTCTTTTTTCACTGAAGTAATGATGAAATGATAAAGATCAAGATTCTGGCAATGTAGAAACAAGGCTTTGTTCTTGACCTCTTCTTTTCCCTGGGAAAACTATTCCTTAAAAAGAAAAAAATTCTCCTTGATCATGGGGCAAATGCAAGGAAGAATCTTCCATGAATCTTGAGAGCCCAGGACAGCAGCCTTATGGGCTATAAGGTAGAAATTTCACATTTCTTTAAGTCAGCATATGCTGCCAAAAGTAGTTCAGCCCCTTCCACCCATCCTTGTGTACGCACAGTCATGCATACAGTGAACCAGCTGGCAATATTGATACAGGTTGAAATCTAATCTTTAAAAGTTATTGCATGCAAGAGCAAGGTTGCAGGGTGGGGTAGAATGACAGAATAAAAGTGCTTCTTTAGCTGCAGTGCCAGCTTATACCAATTTAAAATAATTATGAATCTATGTCATTACTGGTTCTGTTTGTTCTTTTCAGGAAGGCTGTGCGACAAGCAAGATTACCACCACAAACACCTGACTTCCTTCTGGAATCTCTAGAAAGAAAGGAACTGCTGGGAACTCCTTTTTTGAGGTAGAGAATCTGTTTTTATTAGTACTGCTGGTGGTTTAGGAAGCCAGCTAACACCCCACAAGACAGGACCTTATTTCAGTGTGCAAGGGAACAGCAAGATTCTTCCTTTTTTACTTTTTTTTCCCTCACCGACTGTGAAGTATAAAACTAGTAAGTTCAAATGTACAGGTGCCTTCCTTCTCCCCTAACAGATCAGGGACACCTTTTCAGCAAACAGATGGGAACAAATGTTCTTCTCAGACTGGGAACTTAATGCCAACAACTGAAATGGAAGAAAGCACCAGTAAATGGCTTTCTCAGGTGGGCAGTACCACTCATTCCAACTCATCTCTGACACACACTGCTCTCCCATCTGTACCATTGTGGACACGTGATGTGCACCGTGCTGTGCAGAAGCCAGAGCTACGGTCTCCTTCATTTTTTATGCCCCAAGAGAAGGCTGGATCAGAAATGGTGAGCATATTGCTGAAGGAAAAACTAGTGTGTTTACTGGGCTCCTGTCAGCCCACATGCTGCTTATTGCTGTTTCTTCCTATGACTCCACAGAACTGCTCATCCAGTTGTTATTTTTTTTCTTGTACTAGTTGTCGTCTTAGAAGTTGATTAAATGAACTGTCTCTGCATGCTCAAGAATTTTTTTTCCAAATGTCCAAAGCAACGTTTCACTTGCTGGCCAACCCGTATGCTTTGTACTGTAATTCATGCCTTTTTAATGGTCCTGTGTTCTTCACAGTAGGATGCTCCTCCTAGAAAATGACTTGAGAGTGCAGCTCCTTCTACAAGTTCAGAGCAGTTACAGTTTGTCAACCAGATTATAGGGATTTAAGAGTAACTCAGTTTAGGAGCACTGGCTATAGCTCAGAGTCTCAAAAACTGAAATTCACTTTACCTGCACGTAGGTGCTTGCATTTTAAACTCCTCTGTTTCATGCGGAAAGGGAGGTGTTATTCTATATGAAATTTCTTCCTGCTAGAAAGGAAAGAGCACATTTCTTGAAATATCACAGGAGCAGCAGTGCTTGTGAGAGAGGCTCAGCAACTACAGGTGATGTCTTGGTGTGAGCAGGGCTTAGTAGCTTGGGTCAGGTGCTCCTTTGAGGATCAAAATATCATTCTGATCTTGCAGAGAGGAGGTCAGCCTGTGCATGGTCACACAGGAGCCCATTCCCAAGGCTGTCAACAGAGAGAAGAGTTGGAGAAGTTGCGACCAAACTTAAAGTCACAGTTGCTGTCACCTGAAAACTTAGTTGGAAAACAGAGTCACCAAAATGCAGGTAGGTCCTCAGCTGTAAGATGCAGCAGTTACATGTACTCCTCCAATATATGCAAGAGTGCAAGTCAACTCCCCAAAACACAGGGGAGACAAGGAATTCTTGTATGCCAACATCAGTAGGTGAAGAATCAGTCGTTTATTTTGGATTGGCAATACAGTTGTGTGGACTCTGTTGAGGCAGGGGACTAAAGTCCTGTTTTGGTGATTGAAGGGTGGGAACTAGTAGGGGTCAGGTTTTTAACAACACTGTGTTCTAGTGCTGGGGCATTCATGTACATAAGGCAAGAATATGGAGCTGAACTTTCTTGGGGAGGGAAAAATTCACCCAGTACTGTAATTGCTGGGAAAACCTACAGGGGATGGATGATGTCTAAGCATCCCTCTATGCTGCATCTTTCAGGATGTGAAGGGCATGAACGTTTTTCATGAGGCCAGACTTATAGAGTAGATGTGAAACACTACATTGTAAACAGCATTTGCAGTTCTAATCCATTGACTAGATCATTTCTCATCTTTGGTGTGTTGAAACTGGAGTCTTGAAAGCCTGCAATGCTGTCAGGACTCCTTCTTTCTCACTGTACCTGATCTGTTGGGTGAACAGGTAGGTATCACATGGTGACAGAATGGGAAAATAACTCAAGAGGGTTCCGTATTTCCTGCCTACTAACCTGACTTTCCCTAATAAGAAGAAACAGAGTAAGTTTACTTTCCTTGCTTGTGCTGTTTATCTTCTGTTCAGCTGAATGGGAAGAAAGGAGGGAGCACAGTTCCAAAGAAGAAACGTTGTTCCAGAGAAAGCTGGAAGCAGAGCTCCGACACATCCAACAGCAAATGCAGTACTACTTCACCAGGAAGCAGGAACTCAAGTATGTTACAAAGTCCCTATAGCCAGCCTTTCTTCATGCTGTCCACACAATATTGCGTTCTTTGTGTGAATTCTTTGTACTTTGAAAACCGTTCTTTTTCACAGCAGAACTGTGAATTAAATGGAGAAGAATTCTGTCCTTTTAATAGTTCACTCGAGGTGAGAGAGAGGGTACGTGAAGAACTTGTGTAATCAGCAACTGGTTTAATTATACCTTTGGCAGCTACTGGAGAAACCTTGACAGGAGTGTCACTGGGCATAGTCTGAAGGCAATGCAAATGAATTTGGCAGAGCAGCTGAAATTTACCTTTCAACTCTTTTACCATGAGGGGTAAAGACTTAACTTTTTTTAACTGTCAGTTCCAATAATAATAATAATGTAGCTAGGGTTTGATAACAGATTACTTCTCCAGTAGAACAAATTTACAAAAATGTTTGAAAGAGAATGGGGCTTGAAAGGTTCTAACTGTCAAGAGTAGGATGTGAAGACAGGAGCTTTCATACAGATTTTTATACTTTTCAGCATCCTTTTCCCCCCTTTTTAGACTTGACTCACTGGTTTGAAACAAACAAAAAAAGTCTTATTGCAAGCATTAATTGCATGTCTAAATTGGCTTACACTGTTGGCTCCTAATTGTGATAAGAATCCTTCTAATCCCTTTTATCAGGTCCTGTCAACAGCAGGCACGGATTCTATGTAAGTGGCTAGAAATGAGCACACAACTAGAGGACCAAGACAGCGTACAAAAAGTTCGGGAAGAATTGGATCAGGTGGGTAAACAGTGAACAAATTCAAGTTACTTAAGTGATTATCACTATGCTATGTGCTTAGCCTAAAGTGTAGCGCTAGTTGTGGGGAATCAGCGGTAAGGTATTAGTAAAATCAAGAGAAGAGAAACTGGTAATCAGAAGTGAGCTGTTGAGTGGAACAAAGACTGCTGTGTAGATGCATCTTCCTACTTGTTCAGATACATAGCTGTAGCTCCAGTAGATGTAAGATTCACTTCAAGCTACATAAGCGGCTTAATTAATTTGTCTTAAAACTTTCTGTGGGCTCTCAGATAAGTGTAACGAAACTACACTGACTGCATCCGTACTGCTGTCAGTTCCTAAGTTCATACAGCTGTCTGTGTGTGTGTACTGCACTTAGACCTCTAAAGTGACTGTACTTAACTGGTTATGAGTGATGCAATCCTGTTATTTCGTGGTTTTTAATAACGATAACATAAAGGCTTCCTCAGTCAAAGAGACTAAACAGTATCTTGTACAAACACCTTATGCAGTCTTCTTTACATCCAGTTGGAGGTGAGGATCAACACTCTCACCAAAGCACAACAAGAAGAGAGACATCACGTGCAGAACCTGGTTGCCCGCCTGCATGACATTCGGATTGCTCTGGATATGTAATTGACGTGAACCAATCTTCCAACTGATGGGTAGGAATGTCTTCAGTTCTTGCCCCTTTCATAGCAGGGGGGTATGGAAGAGATGTGTACATTCTCTTAGTCCATGTATGGTATTTTTATTTTATAAATTAAATACTCTTGCTTGTTTTATTTTGACCATAGGTGCTTAAAAAAAAAAACACAAACAAATCAGGAGCTAAACATACCTCATGCTGCACTCACAATACCTAGTTTAGGTTACCCTGACATTTCAGAAAGATAAGCAACACAGATAAGACTCTTTATTTCAAAATGTTTGCAATTAAATGAGTTAATGTCATTAAGTCATACACTTTGACATACAAAAATACCGTGCTACTGATACAGTTGAAGAATTCAATGGATTCTCCATGCAGGAGAAATTCACAGCATTATCAGTACCCTCTATGAACTTTGCTTCCAGCTTCAGAGCAATTGCTGACCGCTGCACAAGTAATGTTTGTTAATCAGCTAGCTCTGCACAGTATTAAGACCTTCACAAAACCAGTTACTTGCATTGCTGAATCCTCTCCCACTTCTTAGACTTAGGTTACCAGATGTTTGCTTTAATACATCCTCCATTACTGAATAACAGTAACCTTCAGATCCTGCAGATGATGATGTGGAGTAGCAAGAAATTAAAGCTTAAAGTTGCTTTGGCTACATCGGGATGCCACAGGCCCCAGTGGAGAAGGGAGAAGAGATTATCTCTTCTCTCATCCACTGGAACTAAGTTGTTGTCTGCTATAAACATGTCTTTGAAGTTGAGGCTAGTCACAGTTCAATCCTCTGTGGCTGATATTTGCCTTAGTATTTCTTACTCTCGGTGGTTTAAAAGTGCACATTTCTAGAAACCTATATGTGGTAATGTACTGCTGCAGGAGTAAACTTGCTACTGCCAAGAAGTTTAACAAGATAGGTGGCGAACAGCCACTTCAAGCTTTCAAACTCCTCCCCATGTAAAGTGAGGAAACATTGACTCTCAGAGCCAAATGAATTTTCTCCTGCTTGTCACCTGAACAGCCACCATCATCTTAAGAGTCATGGCTGGACTACATTGCTACATACAGTTCATCATCCTTTCATTCCTGATGACAAGCTAAGCATACAGGACTTGGCAAACTGGACATTTGTACAATAAAATTATATTCTATTTTCTGCAGTGCATATAAAGAAGGTAAGTTTTTCTTAAAGAAGTCATCACAGCAGATCAAAGCCTATCATCTCCTTGAAGTAGCAGAAAAAACACCCAAGGCTCAAGCAAGGAAGTAGTATGAGAAATCTTTCAGAGATCAGAAAGGCAAGTTTCATAACCATGTCCACTCCCACAAGCGCTGGACAGCAATGTCAACTCAAAATGTTTGAGCGGCTGGACTTGAAACAGTTTATTTGCTAAAAATAATTGATACATTGCTTTAAAACACAGTTCTTCTTCTTTACTTTGGCACCAGTGTCAGGGCTTTTGGTGCCGTGCTCAAGAGATCCAAGGTGTTTTGTTAACTCTTCTTGACGTTAAGTTACAATGAGGCTCTGAGGTTTTGCTGTAGGATGAAACTCCAGCATAAAGCTTTCAGGCCCCAGAACATTCCTAGCAAATTTCGTCTGAGGGCAGAAGTCAGAGCAGGTGTGGCTTTTTATATTTTAGATAAGACAAAATAGGTGCCAGTGCATTATAGGATGGCCAAGTTGGCACCTGGGAGGCAACCTGGGATTGCTTCCAAGAGCTGTTGTTTTAATGTACTGTCAGTACATATGGCATTGCACTCCATATGATAAAAATTGGTCCTGAAGTATCTGAAACTGCCCTGTAAATAGAGGAACTATTCTTCAATAACTTAATGACAAAGCAACACTGAAGATACATAGCATCACATGAGAAACATCCTCTTTGTCTTCTAACCCTTAATTCAAGAGGTGAACTCTCTCTTAAATATAAACAAGATCTTTAAGGCCTGGAATAGCAAATTAAAAGCATGGATTAGGAATTGGACATATGGATCTGTCTGCTAATATTAAAAAAAATCCACGATGACCAGTTTCATTGTATGGAATGTAGACACAGTGGTTCCAGGTTTAAAATACAGTGCAAAGTCCATTTTTCAAGGGACGTTGTTAGGTAAAAGAATTAAAGTTGTCTAACATTACGAAATAAACTGGATGTATAACTTACTTTACTCATGCAGTCTGTGCATTTTGCTTAGTTTGGACTGTGAAGCCATAACAGTCCATTTAACTGGACTAGTTAATGGCTCTCCATGTATTTTATACAAGGACTTCAGAGAAGTGTTTTAGAATAAAGATGAGAATACATTTGTTACTCAAGGTCTGAAAAAGAAATACAGCAGATCTAAGGTATAAGGTCTGACTCAACTTCTTAATGTCCCTTTAAATAAACCTAATCTCTATTTCCACCCTTCCCCATTGCACCTGCATGGTCTAGGAAGGCTTAAAAGGGATTTTTAAGCTCTGTGAACATAGATATCCTGTGGCACATTGAGGGGGAGAACATTAAAGACTACAGGCACAGGGTAGGACAGAAACCTCCATAGTCAACATCTTTAAAGGCAGCTGTACCTGATACATACACGTTCATTCAATTCTCTTTCTGCATTCAGCAGCAATATGTAAATATAGGCCAAATACTCTCAAAGTTGAACATAGCAATGACATCTTCCATTTTCCTCACCCAGGTCCTGCTGAGTGATATACACTTGTTAAGTGAAACTCGCTGTGATGTGATAAAAGTCCCCTTGTATATAAAACCTTCCTGCTGCGTGAGTTTCTATAGAGAGCCCAGGGCTTCTCCAAAGCGGATTTTCTGTCCAGCTTTGAGGTGGAATTTGAAGTCCTTAGGTGCCTCAAAGATGAGTACAATAGTAGAGCCTAGATTAAATTCCCCTAAATGTTCTCCTTTCCTCATGGGTATTCCCTCCTTGTTGTTGTTGGATACGAAGCTGAAGTCATTGTAGGAACCTTTTGAGTAACAGGGACTGTTGGTATGCAGGTCCTGTACAGAGAAGGAAGAAACTGTTAATTGAGGATTTCAGTACTCTATGTTCATCAGCACAACTGCAGACTCTGGGTATCCAGGCATTTTCAGTGCAGGACCTTACAGTTCAAGAAGTGCAAGAGTAATATTTTTAAAAAGTCTATACTGCAGGTGATTCCCTGAGAATCAGTCTTAAAACATATCATCACCATGGAACATCAATGGCTGTGAAACATTTTAATTTCAGGCTCACAAGATTATTATTATTTTTCCATTCTGCTTTACGAACCTCAAACATCAAAACCAGAAAGCTGTCTACTACTGTCTTACTCACCTGATCAAAGTAGATGCGGATAGAGCCCACGTTTGTTGCTCCTACAGCCGTTAAAGAGAAAAAGCCATGTTTCCAGTCACCTGTAAGGACAACCCGTTCATTGTGGCAGAATAGTTCCTTGATCCAGCGAGCAACTCCAGGATTCACAGACATCAGAGAGCCTGCAATAGCAAGAAAACATTCAAACTCAATTGTTTGTCTTGTAGCAGTACTGTAATGCTATCTGAATGGTATTTTCAGTATAACTGTAGCTGATCCAGTAAGCAATTCTGTCACGTATTTGTGGGAAGAGAGAAATTCAGGCATAGCAATTAAAAAACAAGGCTATAGTGAAAATAAAAGGGTTGCAGAAAGATCAACACTGCTCCGGAACGCCTCGTATTACTTTATATTTCTCCTAGCAGAGTCACTGGGAAACCAAAGACCATTCTCTTCCTTCACTGTAGGGCTCGAATGCAATCTGGAGCACTACTGACAATTTTCCCTATTAGGGAAAAAAGGGTTTAAATTTTCATAACCAGAAATTGTTCTTTTCAGGCTGACCTGTTCCCTCTGCTCCCTGGCTTTCACTTATTCCCTTCTACAGCTTCCACTTTGACTTTTTCCAAACAGTGAAGGCCTGCCTTTAAAGTAAGGAACGAAAGCTGCACTTAAGAGTCCCTTTCAAAGTATCTGCCGCTGTTGAGGCTTATTGCAGCATCAGGCATACCTACTCCTCTGTTACCAAAAGGAAGTGCAGGGACTCACTATCTGATGTTATTCCTCTACCAAAGATCCAGCCAACTTCACCTCAGTTTCATCTATTAATTCACAAATGATGACTACTGTTAATTGTCATCTGATAAAGAGAGATCAGGGTCAGAACCTTAAGAATGAGTCTCTAATCTCAGCCCTAATAGACAGAATTGAAAGAAGCCTTCAAGTAACCACTTAAGATACATCTAACATGTCACATTAAAGGTTACAGGCTACTAAAAGGAAGCTAAATGACTTCTTACAGCTTAGGAATGTGTTTTCACTGGTTAACTATCCAGTGCCTGAGAGCAGGCCCTTCCAGTTCTCTTTGGTAAATGCATAAAAGTAGTTACTAAAACTGTAGAAGAAAGCCTATTAGCTAGCTAGAGCTGACCAGGAAATACTAATAACATCAATCAGATGAAAAATAAAAGTTATTACAGGAAGAACTTCAAAGCTCAGGAATAGAGATCATATTAAAGTCTACTGTTTGCCCTGACTTGCAGAACTATATTTCAGATGCAAACTGAACATTTTTTTTTCTGGGAACAAGTCAGGTCAGCCTCCACTGACCATTATTTGAAGGAATTAGGACAGCCTGAATAGAATATTACTTCTTTCACCATTCACATGTGACTTGTTCTGGTAAACTATATTACCTATTCATAAACACATATGACAAATCACTATGCTCCCATTATCCATCAGGTATAAGTGTTCCGCTAGCAGGTCTCATTCAGCAGTGGCTTACAGCATTGCTTCCATCCATTTGTTTTCTAGGAACAGAAACCAACCTGGAAAATGACGTCGGTGTGACACTCTCCAGTCAGTGGGCGAGTGGAAGCAGTGGTAGTCCCCTGGTGCAAGGTAGATTACACAATGATAGAGCTCATTCCCCTCCTTTGTGACTAGCTGTTGCTGAAAGGAGTTACCAGGTGAGGCTGCAAAGAAACCATGGAAAGAACGGGGTTAAAGATACTCTATGGCCATTATTTACCATAGCTGAGCACTCTACATTAGAAACTGTGCTAATAACAGAGGACTAAATGCAGTCTACATACTTCAGTAAGACTAGAAAAAGATACCCTTAAGCCCAGGAATCCATTATTTCAAAGTATTCTTTTCCCTTTATAAATAAGGGAAGCCTGTACCGTTTCAATCATTTTGGATATTCATTTGGTTTGGAGTTTACTTTTCCCTAAATACAGGGCATCAGAAACTGAAATCCAGTTAACACCAAACTTTTCTTAAAGCCACCCTTTTGAGAACAGAATTTGTGAAAAGGTGTAGGTTTATAAAACAAAGTTGCTTTTGTGCTCATGTTGAAAATAACTGTTTGCAGAACCTGGTCTTCCTAGTCCCCCCTCCAGTTTAGCAAATATGTTGCTCTCATCAAAACTCAAAGCCTTCAGCCTTGCTCAAGGTGCAGCAGAAGTGGTGACAACACAAGTCAACAGAGTATAGTGCTCGTGCACAAAACTAATTACAGAGCAGCTTGTACGATCTTCGCTAACCAGGTGCTCAGGCACATTTCAGTCTATCATGAGGAAAGCTGTAGCATTGTTACAGTGGCAGACCTTGGAATCAGTTGTAATTGTTAATATAACCACATAGAAATTAACTAAGCAATCTAACTGGATGAATCAGAACAAAACAGACAGTATAACGCTACCGATGCACGAACAGAACTGTAACAGTGATGTTTATCCCCAAATAGAACAAAAATGAGAACTGCTTTTGTTCAAGGAAATGTGAGAGGAAAAAAAAAAGTATTTTTTCTTGATCTCTGAGAACACTGTAATGGACAGAGCAGAACAGGTGCAACTGATCAAAACTTATCCTCACTAAAATGCAAGTCCTCTGTGCTGATGCGAGGTCCCAAGAAAGATTCCAGTGAATAAGTAACCCCTTTTACTTGCTCCACTTCACAGTTCTTTACTTGTCCAAAGTTAAGGATCTTTCCGTCAGAGGGACTAATCTACAGAAAAGAAGAAAAAAATGAAATGGATTAGGAATTCATGCATTCCTCATCCTTCCATGCATCAGAGCAGGCAGACATGTTTCTTTGGTGGAAGCAGGGAAGCTGGTAGCGTAGTGTTAAGCCTTCATTTCCCTTTACTCACCACACTGTGCAAACAGCAGACTGGCCGTGCTTGTGGTTTCAGCTTCCTGCGAAAGAATTCACTGAGGTTTCTATAGTGATGCAGATCTTCAACAGCTGCCTCCTTCATGTTTACTCCAAATGTCCAAATGTACAGGCTGTAAACAGGCTTCCGAAGCCATGTAGGCAGCTCCACCTGGTTCAGGCGACCCCATGCTCGTGAGAGCAGTCGAGTTGGTACCGATTTGTACAGAGCAACCTGAAGAAAGAATTAACACGATGTCCTTCAGTTCTTCCCATTGATGGTTTTCTTTCACTTCTTCACATAAAACGAAAAGGATCAAGCTGTTCTGCTAAACACTGCCTTAGCACACGTGAAGTAGCTTTTAAGTCAGCAAAAAATCAACATCGCACTTATATCCTCACTCCCTGTGCTGTGATGAGAGCAAATAAGGGATAAGATTAAATTTACTATAACCTTATATTGAAGCCAGAAGCTTCTGATTCAAATTACTGGAAACTGCCCAATGTGAGGCTTACAGAAAAATACATGTGCTAGTAGAATACTTATCAGAAGAGCATAACATTACCAATATTCCTCTGTGAACCACCAAGTGAAAACTGACTGAAAAATAATTTCTCAGTATTTGATAACACAATTCTCAGATACATCTACTAATGAAGGTATTTTCTACATCCCGGTATCTCTAATGATACTTGTATAATTGAAGAAACATACCCAACCCGTGTGTATGCACCTAACCTGGTATAAACTTTTGCCAGCCTTACTGATTCTTTTGCAACAATGGGAGTTGCTAATTGCAAGAATAAAGTTTATTCCTGCAAAAATATGTTTACCTTTGGACTTACATCAAAGCATATGTTTTAGTAATAAGAATAAACAAATGAAACAATGTTGGTAAGAGGTATACATAATACTGATGTAATTGGACAGATGACAGCCTTTTCCTGTTGGTAATTCCAGCAGGTAGCATTTCTGAGGTCTGTGGTACTTAGTATCAGCCCAAAACCTTGCACGATCATGTGGGAGGTAGCAGTGGAACTGAACCTTCTGAGACCAGTTTTGAATAAGTAGTAATCTGCTGAATCTAGTACAATCTTTCAAACAGTGCAACTCAGCTACATTTAACTTCCAAATTCTTTTATATATATATATATATATATATATATATATGTGTGTGTGTGTGTGTGTGTGTGTGTATAAAAGTGTTTGTCTTTTTTCCTTAGCAAGGCTCATCATTTATTCTCAGTGTTAATCTTATCCTTTATTGTTAGGTCTTGCAGAATATAGCCATAAACACAAACAAGCGCATGCTGGCTGAAAGATTGTCTATCCTAACAAACACAGTGAATTAAGATTTTACTCAGAAATCACCATCCTGCATTAAAATACAGTGATATTTCAGGAAGAAATGATCAACCTAATCTTAATTCAGATAAAAACTTCTAAATCAACAGTGCCTTTGGTTATATAATCTGAAGTACTGAAGAAAAAATGCTTTGCCATTTTATTTGACGTGCCTCATACAGTGTTAATTTCTAAAATCAGTTTTGCACAGTTTTCCACAAACACTGAGAATATACAGGTACAATTGTAATGTCACAAAAATTGTCAGTATTTCATAGTAAACCTCCTCTTGAAAAGCATCTGGTTTTCAAGTTGGCGGGATCAAACAGAACAGCTATTTAAAGGAAATAATCTTGAGAACTGTGATTCTGTTACAGTTTTCAATCAAAATGTTAATGTGGTTGTTGCATTCTGCAATCACATGATAGTTAAAGAGAATATCCACTTGCACAATTTCCTACACACTACTCAACAGTGTCAGAGCGGAGATTTGCATTAATCTATTATGTGGACAGCCTGGATTGAATGCTCAAAGAACTTGAGGAACAAACCCTCTCTTTACAAAAGAGGCAAGAGACCGTTTCAGTGTGGCCAGGAAAGGGAACTGGACAAGCGGTTTGGTCTGTCTTATCGTAGCCCTGACACTTTGAGGTGACTGAATAAACTAAAATTTTTCTGTCATTTTTTCAGGGTAAACCATGGCCATTACAGGACAAAAATTTTCCACTACCGAAAAATCACTTGTCTGTGAAGCAATTAGTCACAACAATTATAAACAGTAAAAACTAAAGCGAAACGTGAATTGCACCTCTCTGCTTTCATGCTAGTGATCATCAGCCTGTTCTATATTAAATATATTTCTACCCAGCTGCTGCCAGCTCCTTTCAGTATCATACAGCTAACATACATGAAGCAGAAGAGATCTGCTCACACTTACCCTGCTCACAGGCCTCCATCCCACTCTGGTCAAGGGCTTAAGAGCACCGAAAGGCAGAAGGTAATAGAGAATAGTCAGAGGCCAAGAACGGAGTTTCAGAGCAGGCCTAGACATACAGCTTAGCTGGCCCAACCTTCGCCTCAGGGCCAGCTGGGGAAATTGCAACCTGAAAGATTACATACACAACATAAGAGGGTCAGCCATCTCAGCCTCAGAACTGCCAGCTTCTGATAGCTGGGGATGATTTAATCCTGCTCATCCTTCAGTAAAGATCAATTCTGCAAGTCCTTACTCCTTTATTTTGGCAAGTTCTTCCCCTTCCCAAAATAGAAAACCGGCTTACCTCAAAAACAAACCCAACCAACAGTATCCTTCATCCAACTAACAACACAACATGATAGTTTACAATACAAATAACAGCATAGATTCTTCTTCCAAATGTCGGAAGATTACACAGAAAATGTTGCTTCTGACTGTTCTGGTTCTTGGATAGTCAAAGCGGACAGCAAACAGTACCCTGAAGGCCAGGACTCTTGTGATGCTGGGACATTAAATTCCAGAAGTTTATGGATGAGCAACATTAAGGAACGAGCAGATACTCTGATTAAAGAAGTCCTTGAAAATCTAAGAAATTGACGTCCCTTGGAGGGTTCGTTGTGTTGAAGGCATCTTGACTAGATTGTATCTTAGGTTGTATTTTGTAACACAAAAAATACTGGAGTCAAATTTACATGGACCTGTTGGCCATTAACTGACTTGAGGAAACAAGCACTTACTTGGGAAACAACAGGAGTGGCACTCCTCTGTTAATTAATACAATGCTTAAACAACTGATTCCAAAAGACGTCTTTCCAGGTCTTAAATCTTTTACTGGGTACCCTTGGTGCTGAACACAGAACATGTGGAACAAAGCTGATATTGCTAGTGCTGCAAGATTATCTAGTCTCTGTAGCCCAATCATTCCTTTGCCTCATTACAAAAAAAAAAAAAAAAAAAAATCATTGGTGCAGTTGGTTATGTGGATGTCCTGACTGAAAGCAAACTCATTTTGTACTAATGGCTGTAGGCAGTATTTGAACTTGTAACTCTCCAAGGGAAAAAAAAGCTGCTTCTCTTATTAGCAGAGGTAATTGTGTGTCTCAGTTCAGATCCTTGTAGGAGATCTGCATGAGAGGCTCTCCAGGACCCCACTGCCTACCTGAGGGCAAAATATTCAAGTCTTCCGAGAAACTAAAAGGGAAATTTTCTTGCCAACATGTTCTTTTCAAAATTTGGATCAGAATTAAAAAACACACAGCCAGGTACAACTGTCACCACTTTGGGATACAAGATGGTGCTTTTGGCTCAGGGATTCTCTCTGCAGCAAATACAACTTTTTTCTCCCAAAAAAATTAATACGTAAAAAACAAAGAATTACCTATGCATCGCAATGCAAGAAGGAAAAAAAACACCACCTAAGGAGATGAAGTGCTGTCTCAGCAGAGGTAAAGCCGGCTTTCTCAGCAGGAGGTGGGGCTGACTCAACATGGGAATAGGAAGGGGCACTTCATGTTCTTCCTCCCGTCCTCACCACCCGTGAGCCCGCGGTCTGCTCGAGGGCTGGCAGGGCCAGACCCCGGTTGCCAGCACCACGCCGAGGTACCGCTCCCCCTGCCGCTGTTCTCCCCCCCTTCACTGCAGTCGCTCGTGGACCAATCCCGGCAGAGCTGCATCCCGGCAGCTCGCTCCAGAGCCCTCAGGCTTCGCGCTGCCTTGGCCTGGTTTCAGAGCAGTCCCTTCGCTATTTTTTCTATTCTCCTAGTGATGGAGAATAGGCTAAAGCAAAGAAAAAGAACCCCTCCTCGTTCCCCTTGTCATATAACAGCATGCCCTTCTCTGCCACTTCAATGCATAAGGAGCTTTATAGTAATTAGGCCAAACAAAAGCTTTGCAGATGGCTGTCTCTCCATTGCCCAGAAACCCTCCCGTCCTCCCTCCCTCGTTTCTCCCTTCAGTCACCATTCTCGCAAAGTGGAAAACACTGAACAGTACCTGAAACGAGTTCTCCTATTTGGTGTACCACCGGCAGAGCCAGCCGGGCCTGGACTGTCCAGTTGTGAGTGCTGGTCCCCGGCACAGCTGCTGCTGCCACCGTTCCCTGAACGCAGCCTCCGGACATGAATTTTAACTTTGCGGAGGTTGTAGCACGAGGGCGGAGGGTTAGATAAAGCTTTATAGCATCTCACCATTTCCCTGTATGCAGATCTGGTCCCTGCAGGGTGTTTGACTGACACATCGCCAAGGTGATGGTTGGTTGCAAGGCTCAGTCTTTTTTTCCTCTACCTCTCCTTTCTTTGCTTGCTCCGGCACAGGAGGGAGGACACGACGTCACAGTTTCTAATTCCCCCGCTGGTCTCTCTCTGGATTCCCCCTCTGTTTCCCACTTGAATCTCTGCTACGAGGCTTGCAGCTATTGCAAACAAACAGGCATTGTGTCATATTTCAACATCCCACTACACAGATGACTCTGCACAAGACAAAAACAAGCTCTCCGTATAAGCAGTCCTTGCTTCTCCCTAGTCCTGGTCGCCATCGAAACTCAGTTCTCCAAAGAACTCCCTGCAGTCTCAGGCTGCTGAGCACTGATGCCCCAGTCAGACGAGCAGCCAGCCGGCCTCACGCAGCTAACCCCAGAGCCAGTCTGAATCTGAGGCTGGGAGGAGGAGAGGGGCGGAGAAGAGGAGGAGATAATTCCCAGCTTCGATTCTGCAGTGCAGCAGCTGCAGCTTAGGCAGTTCCAGACTACTGGGCACCAAAAATCCTTTCCTGCTCTTAATGTCCAGCTTGGGAAGCAAACAGAGAGGAAAGGAACATCTTTCCATTTCACAAACTCTTGCCAGACACCAACATCCATCTCCTGGAACCTCTTCCCATCTCAAAAGACTCACTTAGGGAACAGGTAAAGGACATTCTTCTAATAATACACATATACTTAGTGAATTAAATAAGCCAGCTCTAGGGCCAGTTTGTGAATGAGTTATAAAAGAGGCGTTAACATGTCTTTTATGTGTACTGTCACAGTTTTTACATCCGGTAGAACTAAAATGCAAAACGTGTGTAAAGGAAGTTCTTTTGTTGCTGTTGTTGTTTGTTTTGTTTGTTAAAGACAAAGGACTACAGTATTTCTATCTCAGCATTCTGAACAAGCAGAGAAGTTTCCCTCTTTGACCCTGCAGACTGCATCTCAAACCTATCTGTATCTCCTCTTGTCTGGATTTGGACTGTTAAAGCAGATTGAAACAGGACCCCGGTTTAGAAAGGGGAAGTGAGCTAGCTATGTCTCACCTCAAGATTAAACCAAATACCCAGAATAGTTTAGAGGCTAACTCTGTAGTGGCTATCCATTTCTCTCTTTTTTTTTTCTCCTGTTAAAGGCTGGGTTTAAAAAAGAAATATATAAACATTGTTATATCCTTCTTTCCAAAGTTTTCTAAACACAGTGAAAGCTGTATGCCGTATAGAGTAGATCAAAATGAACACTGATGCTCTAATATAAGGGAAAGGGATATATTTTATTAGGGATAAGGCAGGAGGAATGGGAGGGACAGCATGAAAATCTAGAAATAACTAGCTAAAGGCTTCCCACCCAGGCCTTGAAAGGAAAATATTCCAGCAAGAATCATGTATTATGATTGGCCTTCAACTCTGAATATTACAGATATTCCCAAGAAACACCTCTGAAATGCCTGTATGAAAGTATTTTTTTTAAAAAGAAAACAGTTACATCATATCCTAAATCACAGGAAATTCCAAAACCTGTGTTTATTTTGTTGTTCAAGCTGAATTTTAACAACTGCATTTATAAAAAACAACAACAACAACAGTTAATTGAAAGATGGCAAATTTAAGATCAGTTGAAAGTACTCAAAAACATACTCCTTCCTCCCCAAGCCCTGCATCAGCTTTTTTGTTTTCATTTTGAAAATACTATTCAATCTTTCTCTGGCTGGCACCAGAAAAACACCTACGCTCAAAAAAAAAAAAAAAAAGCCATATGTACAGTAAAATGATGCAAGCTGTTACCCAAAATCCCATCAAAATTCAAAGAAAGGCAACAAGGAGCACAGGGAATTATTTCTCTTGATTTGCCAGGAATGTTGGGAATAACAAAATAAATTTTGAACAGAAAAAAAGGAAAAATCAACAACGTTTTTTCAAAAGGCACTTCATCAGATCAGATGAAAATCATTTTCATACGGAGCATGAATCTTAGCAAAACCGTGAAGCAAGATACTTTGTTTGGCACTGGTGAGGCCAGGCAGGCGCAGGCAGATGGCCCCTTGTCTGAGCAGCTCGTGTGTCCTGGCTGCGCCCTGCTCCCCCATTCCACCTCCCCCTTAACTGCCTCTTTCACCTATGCACGGCTTTGCAGAAGGCCAACAGCACAAAAACCACCTTACCTACATTGTATACCTTTCTCTCAAGGATTAGGGAGGTAAATCCATGACCTCTTTCAGCAGAAGTTCAGTTTCATCCTCCCAAATGCTTTCAAGGAATTATATTCTAGATTGAGCAAGCCTGATTCTGTGATACCGTGGAACAAGTTACCTCTTCTGCTCCCTAAAAATGAACGGACATTGAAATGTTCTCCTGCCCAATGCAATGGGGACTAGCACCCTTCAGTTCAAATCAAAAAAATCCAAAACAGTGTGGTTGAAGAGATTCCTCTCCAGGACGGGGCAAATATTGGCATTATAAGTTTTTTTTCATCCACTTATTCAAAAAGCTCAGTTCAGATGAGTATGACAACTTACATTTCTCTTACGTTCTGTTCTACTGACCTCATTACATGCACCAAGATGCAAATCTGTGAGTCCTGCTTAACTGCTGACTTACATGGCAAGTTGCCATTCCTACTGTGGCTGCCTCAGCAGCAATTAATATTCCTCTGGTGTGAGGAGGCTGAAATGAAAAATCCACCCTGAGTTTACCTGTTTTCCATGGGGAAAGGCACAAGAACTGGTGGAGGAACTCGCAGAGTAGCTTCAAAACGGCTGGACTTCGTGAGATCCAGGCAATGCCACAAAACCTGTGTTACTAGCTTGGAAAAGAATCTTAGGATTGCTGGTTTCTAGGGGCCTGGACATCTGTGCCAAACTCTCTCACCTGCCTAAACTTATCCAGAATGCATCTTAAGTAAATAAAAGAAGCGGTGACCATGAGGTACAAATCCCTGGAGAATTATTATCTAATAGTGAACTGCTAATCTGCCAGCTATGCAACACCATTCTGCTCTGTCAGCTCAAATAAGCATCAAATCTAGTGACCCCGTTTAATTACTTGTCTTCTCATTACTGCCTCAAGCCTTACCCTCAAGTTTTTATAAACAGCAAGCAAAGGCAGTTGCAAGGAAGACTAATATACAACTGTACTTCAAACCTGCGGTCTCAGTTTTAAATCCTAAGCATGAATCATTAGGCTTGGAATGCACCCGTCGGAGGGCTCGAGCCCTCTGGTCACACTTTCTACATTTGGTAACAGAATTGCCATTTAAAAAATGCACTGGGGACATCCCACCAAGTTTGCTGCAAAGCCACTCCCAGCGCTGCATTCTGCCTAACTGCCAGCAAAAACAAGGTCTTGCTGTCAAGGGAGAGGTACGCAGTGACACAGCACGGTTTGTTAACGGTTCCACTCCTTCCTCAGCAGTCTAATTTCAGACACAGCTCCCAGCCGCTTCTCCGGAGTCAGCCCGGCGAGAGGAGTGCAAGGTGCTGCACACCCAGCCGGGAGCTGCTGAACTCGGTGCCTGTGACACAGCTGCCTGCTTTCCTGCTGCCAGGGGAGCCCAGGAGCAGGCTTCGAGCTCGCCACAGCCACGTGATTTTTGAGTAGTGCGCTCACTTCTTCCAGCTTGGCTGGGGATGAGTTGGCCAAGCGTGCCGTGCTCCGTGGAGGTGCTGGGTAACGAGATGCACCCTGCTCTGCTTTACCCATCTTTACCCATTTCTGAAATTCTCGGCTTTTAAAAATGCAGAAAGGCTTTCCAATATTTCTTAATTTATTAAGAAAAACCTTTTGATTGTTTTTACAAATTTTTTACACTGCAGTTTTAGTTACATCCTATAAATAGGAGGGGAAAAGAGCGGTATATTAAGCTATAAGGTAGGCTTGGTTTTTGCTGTTGTTATTCTGAACTTAAATCCATGCAAAAAAAAACTGTTAAATAGTCTCAAAGAGCTCTTCTCTGAAACAGGAAAAAAGCGGTATTTACTTTTGCAGCGAGATGAAAAACCACAGAAGCACAAAACCTGACACAGCCGGGCCCCCTGCCGCCCGTTTCCTCGGGGACATTTCGCACCCCGCGTCCCGAAGCCCCCCGGAGCCACCCCGGCCCCGGCCCCACCTGCCGCCGAGACTCTGCCCTTCGAGCCGGCTCCAGCCGGCCGCCTTTGTCCCTCCCCGCCTCCGGGCTTACTCACGAAGGACTCCAGACTCGGCAACGCCGCCCCCGAAACCTCCGTACCGCCGAGCGGCTGCCCTGCGCCCCCCGGAGCCCGCAGCCCTGCCCCGCGGCCGGCGGCGGCAGCAGCACCTCCGGGCCGAGCCGGCTCTCCTCCTCCCGGCCCCTCCGCCCTCCCGAGGCAGCTCCCGGACACGCGAACAAAGCCGGCCCCGGGCTAGCGGCTCTCCCGGCCGGCTCCCACCTACCTCCCGGCTCGGCACGGCTCAGCACGGCTCGGCTCGGCGCTCCCCGCCTTAAGGAAGCGGCACGGCCCCGCCTCGCCCCCAGCCAGTGGCGCGCCGAAGCGGCCGCCTTCCCGCAGCCCCGGGAGGAGGAGGAGCCAGGGCAGGAGAAACGAAGAGGAAGAGAAACCGGAGGGGCCCGGAACGCGGCCACAACGTCGTCTGACCTCCCCGGGACAAGGCACGGGTCCCGGCCCCGCACGCTTTCCTCCTTGGGGCCGCCCCTGAAGCCAACACGCGGTTTCAAGAAGGTGCACTGCAGCCTCAAAGCACTCCTGAAACACTCATGACTAGTCCCGTAATCCCAGCAGGATGCTCAGGAAGCCGTCTGAGACCAGGCAGGCACGGATTCAAAAATCCATCCCACCGGTCGCATAGAAAAACATAATTTTACTCAGCTAAGTTTTCCAGAGAGCAGAGAAGAAAAACACACATCACCACACCCTCCTCATTCTGATGTTGAAATATCGCCCCCCTTTCACATTTCTGACCATCTTCATCATGACCATGTGGCAGCTCTACAAGAAATACTTGGTAATCACATGTTTTCTCAAATACAATTTAAAACATCAGAACATGGGAAGAATGAAGAATAAGAAAACAATTCACCACCCATTGTGTTTCACTCTTCCAAAACAGAAGAAGTTGGATACAAAAAAGAAAAAGGCTTTTTTCCATTATTAGTTCTTTCCTGAACTGGATACACACCTCTCAACTTCACCCTGAATGTCTCCTCTGGGCCAAGAAAAGCGCTTTCTGTGTTGTACTGCCAAAACATCATCCTGTATCCCGTTACACAAATACCAGGAATTTCTAACATCAATAGGAAAAAGTGGGTTCTTACCTTCGAGAATCAAGATGTTAGATCTATACTCAAGCACTTCTCCACTGTATCAAGCCATTTTTAATGTGTGTATTATCTGTCATCTGACTTACCAGATGTCAATAAGGGAACCGAGCTGTAAAAGGTTCACGGTGTTTTTTCCTCGTGCTGTCAGAGACCCTTACACAAACCCAGTATTTTATGTCACTTTATCAGACCAGAACAAACTATGGAAACAAGGGACAGCTACAGGAAATTCATCTTTCCAGAAAGAAACTCTGGTCACTCTTTTCATCCTAACTCACTCTTTGGCCAAGGTTTTCCTGAATAATTCAGCCACCCTATAGCAACACTGCCTAGGGGAAAAGATGCAAGAGGCCTTAGTTAGCATATGTATGGCATGCTATGCATGGAGATCCCGGCCAGGAAATGTTCTGTCACAGCAAGGATTTGAAGCAATAAGCTTCAATCTATCTGATAAATAGATACCTGTCTCCCTCCAAGCCCTCTGCTTTACCTCATCTAATTAAATGAAAGCTGATCCTCACTGGTATTCACAGTAAGAGACACACTAAGGCGTTAATCAGCTCAAGCTATTAGCAACATAATGTCTCTAAGAAAATTATGGGAAGAAAAGGTCTGTGCTGAAGAAACAACCGTTCTATTTTTCCCTGTGGAAAAACTGAAGAGATGCTTGGTTTAAAACAAATTTATTTTTTATACTCTTTTATTAAGTTAGAAGAAACAAAACCGTATAAGAATATACTCTTTAATTCAATCAGAAACTATACACACTTCCGTAGTGATATCTGCTGTGTATGTGTGCAACAGGGAGACATTCCCTGCCTGCGTAACATGATGATGATTACCTATTTCACATCTGTCTTTTGCTCAGAAGCAAGGGAATCTGCCTTACACGCAGAGTGTCAGGTGGAAGGTGGTGTATTCTCCCATCAACGCAAGGTTGGTACGGGTGAACTGAATGTCCACAGCAGCAAGGGAACATGCAGCAATTTCTTGTTCTGTACCACTTTCAAAGCCCTGTCAATCACACTTGGTCTCTTTTTACCTATGCAAAGGCTCATGCCTCTGCTCTAAAAACAAGACAATGCCCCTCTTTTCCCCACTCCTAAGTGTGCTTCTGCGGATGCAATAATGGAAAAAGAAGAATAATGGAAAGTGATAGCTCAGCAAAAAAGACCCTTCCACTTTCCAATAAAGAAGAACAATGCAGCTCCTATTTTTCTTGAATCCTTCATTGTTTAGAATACTTCTTTCAATGTCTGAACAGTTTCTTTTTCCTCTTAACTGTCAAGCTTCCTTTCCCTCCCACAGAAGCAGGCAGCAAAACCTAAGCATATAACGAATGACCAGAAAAATTTGTTAGTGTCTCCCACTAGTATCTGCTGCATTTGGAGCCCTTACTGGTTTGAAACGTTTTGTGTGATTTCTTTGTAGCCTCTTCATCAAAAGCAATACTTGCAGCTTCACCAAATAACCACCAGTAATAACAAACCAGCACAGCAGCATAATGAAATAAAGCAAATTTAATAAAGGACATTTTAAAAAATATCATTCATACTTTTAGGTGTAAAATTGAATTTGTTTTCAAGTATCACAACTGAATTGACAGTGCCTTTTTAAAAAGTACTTCATGGACACTTAGCAATTTCTCCTTTAATCAAAACATAAAACCTGTTTGAGACACACTTCAGCAGGACAAGAATATACAGAAGACAGATTTACAGACAAATTCCTTGGGAACTATGAGCCTAAGCTGTTAGCATCTGGCCTGTCTGGATCATATCTGATTTGGGTCACTAGCGAAAATGAATTTAAGAACTCCAGCCTTGTCCCCTAAAGGCACGTGGCCAAAAGCACTCACAGACTTGCAGCGTGCTTAGGAATGCAAAGAAAGGGGATGCTAAAGGTCACACTGAAGCATCTCCTACACAATCCTACAGTCCTAGAATTTTTAACTCCTTGACTTCAAAAACAGCACTGACACACTCACCTCACTGTTTGGAATACCACATGTACTTTAAACTCTGCCTAACACTGTGTTAATACAATATCTCCTTAATAGTTTGATGGAGATACAGCAGTTACATCAAGTTATGAAATAGTTCTTACTTCAATGCTGCAGTGGCTATTTGACCTATGAATCAGATATGCACACTGCAATTCCACAAAAATTTCTAAACTCCTTGGAATCCAGAAAAAGGTAAAAAATTCCTCAGGATCAGCAAGTGTCATTATACATCTAGGTGTTACCTAAGGAAAAAAAGGTCTTGCTACATATTCACAAAGAAAACAGGTAGATTTTTAATTAAGTATTAATTCAGTCTCAGCTTTCTTGTAAAGTAAATATGGCACAAAGGCACATAGGAAGTTAGCAAAGTGCCAAAAGTAGCACAGATTGAGCAGTCAGTGAGAAGATTAAAAAACCCCACGAATACAGCACACGCTGTACCCTTAGCTAAAACTACTAGGACATACTCAGCACCAAATGTTTATTGAATCCTATTATGTGTAATTTCAGTCTTGTCGATTTTGATTTCTGCATTTAATTCTGTAAATTATAAAATGTGTGTAATTTGCTACCTTGCAATTCAAGGTGGGAAAAGTGAGACACTGCACTGCACAGAGCCAACAGCTCCTGCAGAGTTGCTGCAGATGCATGCCTGATGCTCTCTCAGGAGTGCAGGTGGGCAGTAGGTTGAAGACCAGTCTGCAACATGCCGTGGCAGTGAGAAAGGCCAACAGCATATAGCAGCAGAAGCCAAGGGAAGGTCATTCCCTTTTACTTTGTGTGTGTTAAACCACATCTGGAATACTGTATCCAGTTTTCTTAGAATTAAAAAAGATGCTGATAGACTTGAGCATGTCCAGTAAAGGCCACCAGGACGGTCAGAGGGTTGCAGCGCATGGCTTGTGAGGACAGGTTAAGGACTTTCTCAGCCTGGAGAAGGCTTAGGAGGGACCTAGCAGCAGCCTTCCAACATCTAAGAAAAGTTTACTGAGAAGACGGAACCGGCTCTTTACTAAGGGAGATGGAGAGACGAGAGCTATAAATTGACACAGGGAAGGTTCCAACTGGATATAAGGAAAATATTTTTTATTATGAGGATACTTAAGCATTGGAACAGGCTGCCCAAAGAGGCTGGGGAATCTCTGTCCCTGGAAATGTTCAAGACCCAAGTGGACAAAGCCATGAGTAATCTGCTCTGAATTCAGCATCAGCCCCACTTTTAGCAGGAGGTTAGACTACTTGACTTCCATTCTGAATGATTCAGTACTTACCAAGCTTTTTTTTTTTCCCCAAAATACATAATACAATCACCTGATTAACTACCTCCTGTAATTCTGATTCGAGGTGTTTAAAAAGCACTGGCCATACTAAAGGATGGAGGAGATGCCAGCAGTTCCCATTATTATATCGACTGTAGCACAAATGATATCTATTTAATAGACAGAAACTTTAATTCCATGAAATGCATCAACCACAGAGAACAAACTACATGTTTCCTTGTTGGAAAGAGAGAAAGAGCTTTGCATCAAACATAAGAAACAATTGTGACAAGTCTCTTACCTCCCACTCGCTTGCAAGCTTCACAGGCAGCTCTATGCCCTTCTTCTCTAGCTGTTCCAACTTGTAATCCTCGTATTTTCTGTATCCTGCATATCCCCCACCTGTAGCCACCAAAACATGGAAGGGGCGCAGGCGGAAGGCTTGTCCTACCGGAGCAGTATGAAACTTCTTCCTGTCTGTAACAAAGAAAAGCAGACTTTAAGGAAAGAGAACAATTACACTGTTTAAAAAGCAAACAAAGCTAACGTGCAGCAAGGGACATCAGCTCAGATGATGTAAATGTCATCAGATATCTATGACACAAAGTATAAACAGTCCTAAGCACTCCAGTTACTGCACCTTACCAAGTTACTGACACTCAGCTGATTAGCACTAACTGGTCATCAGTGTTTTTAACTTCTTCCCCTCTCTCCCTGCATCTCTCCAACATTCTTCCCAAAAAGTATATCAAATGAGCTGCCTGAAAGCGCCAGGAGCCAGGATTCAGTTCTCGTGACTTCGCTTCTGGATTTCTATGAAACTTCCCAACTATGAGATTTTCTGTGTTGTTACCATATAGAAAAATCAGTGACTGGGGAACAACATGTAGCACTGTAGAGCCTCTTGCTTCTCAGTCATTACAGCTTTCATTATAGATAGCCGCACGATTCAGGAATTCCCCAGCTGGAATAGGGAAGGAAATGACCA
Source organism: Anser anser (assembly GCF_964211835.1). Lineage (NCBI taxonomy): Eukaryota > Metazoa > Chordata > Aves > Anseriformes > Anatidae > Anser > Anser anser. The sequence continues at coordinate 11,088,762 of NC_139739.1, read as the reverse complement.
CCTGCTTTAGTGTAGGTTTGGTAAACAGGATAACAGGCACATTTCTGCTGTAATACATGGAAAAAGTGACATCTAGTATTACATCTATTCCGAGGTTATTACCGAGAACTATCAAGCTTCTCTTGCATAACCCAAGCCTTACGCCGCTGTGTGAGACATGTAGGCTGCACAGTCACTAAGCAACAGAGCCATCACAGGAGGGGGAAAGCATTTCCCTTCCCAAATCCTTACAGTCCTCCAGGCATAATGGACTAAGTAAGTTCTCCTGTCCTGAGCTAAGCAAATTCTCCTGTCAATATTAGTCTGAAGGTTCCCAGCAATAAGCACAAGTCGCTGCCAGACAGAGAAAATGCTGCCCAAAGGAATTCATTCTCAGGCACCAATTGGTGTCATTTCCACAACAATCCTTAACCTGGATGAGCAGGAAGCAAAAACAATGGACTATATCTTGTTCCATCCTTGTCAGGCTTAGGGCTTGACTCTGAAAGAACAAATTAACAACTAAAAAATAATAATAAATGATCAGTAACACCAGCTCTATTTCTAGGCATGCATAGACACAAAGCAAGGATCAGGTGCATTCATCTGTTTTTCAGCTATGATGCTGCAAGAACATGCCCAATAGAAGTAATTCTTTATCATATTTTGTTTTACAAAAATATTTTTGCTCACTTTTTTCAAACTATTTTAAATCACGTATGTAGGAATTATATGTCTGAAAATACATCATAATATGAAAACAGCTTTATTCTTACTGAAAAAAATATATATGCATATATTTGAAAAACAAAACAAGTAAGCAACTACAGTTAGTTAGATTCTAGAAAACACTCTGTCCTAAAGAAAATGCTCAATAAAGGACATGGATCAGGTAGAGCACCTAAGTAAAAGTCTTTCTTCATAGACATTTAAGTTTGCAAAGACTACAACCTTTCAACTTTGGTCTGCCTAGACAGCTGCAGCACCATTTCAACAGAAATATCTGTACAAAGACCAATGATGCTCTTTAGCCCTAAAGCCTTTAATTGCCTTCCCACCACATCTTGGGTTCTAAGTAGGCAAAGCTGCTCAGCAATTTCACCACAGCTAGCAAATAGCAAAACCCCTTGGCGGGAGCAGCTTTTTCTGGTTTGTATCTGGAGGCTGTTTCCACTTCAAGAGCCTCCACTGATAGACCTATGTGAACATTCCTCTTCCTCTGCGAGACACCACTTCGTGTTTCACAAGCCGCAGCAAACAATCTACTTTGCTGATGAAATATTTGAAGAGCTGTTTGTTCCCATCTCCACCATTAATAAAAAGTGCTTCCATGATTGCTATCCAAATCATCAGCATTGGCAGAGACGTTCAACATGCCATTGTTAAACTTATTTTTTTCCCCCCGACAAAATAAAATTCCCTACCTTTCACATATAAATGAAATTCACACAAGTTCACAAATTCCAAGACAAAAAGATTCGTTGCTGATTCTGACAACAATACCATATTCAAGCAGTTGGTGCTGTTTAGAGGTTTCAGCTGAACATCATGTTCTCTAACAGTACCAGCATCGCAGCAGCTATCTGGCAAGCAGCAAGAGAATGTGAGGAAAGCTCATGTCTTGGCAAATCAGCCAACAGAAACAAGTCCAGGACAGGAGGAAAAAGTTTAGGACTTAACATACCATTAACTTACCTTTCCATGCTTCAAACCATCCCTAAGTCTGAACTCCTTTCAGATAAGACTAACCTGTTTTAGATTTCTTTTTACCATTGAGTATATTCAGCAAACCAGAATAAAAAGAAAGTATAAGGTTCCTTCTATGGAATGAATAAAGACTCATTTCCTCAGAAACATTAAAAACCACAGAATGATAAAGCAAACTGCATAATCAGAGGCACGTTCTAGTCTACACTGTCAGATGCAATGATATAAATACTGTTTTGTTACAACTAAGAATTTCTTCTAGGAAAAGATACAACTCCTTCATTGAGGCTATTATAAGGGGTAGAAATAAAGAAGATTTATCTTCTCTTCCTAATGACATCATTTGCAAGGCACCTAGTTTTAAATCCAAATCAGAATCTGAAATATGTATGGATTAGAAAATGGTTTGCTAAAAAGTTAATTTCTTCCAAAAAAATAAAAATTAACTTCAAAAGACCCTTTCTTTCATGTGAGCAACAATTTTGCATTATGCATTTCAGCTTTTTTTTTTTTTTCCTGCAAGGTCTAACGTGGATTTCTAGACAACAAAAAGCTGTCATTTCTATTAAGCTGTGTAAGCACATTTTTCAATAATGAAGTAGCTATAAATGATAAAACGGACAAAGGGTTTGGACAGGCAAGTTAAAGAAGTGGCTATAGAAAACGGGATCAATACCTGAGCTGACAAGGAAACAAAACCTGAAGATTATATGCAATTGTTACGTTACCATGACAACACATAGGCTACAGTTTACAAATTGTTGGTAAAAAAAAAATCAGCATTTGCTCTTCACAGCCTTGTCCAGCTAGAGTAATTCCAAGCATAAGCATCTCATTTTAATCAGGCTTTAAACATTTAATGTAATCCTACTTCAATTTCCTGATTTATTAAAATTACAAGTACAGATATAAATGTAAAAGGATATTTAGGCCTTTTCTTTCTTCCATGCCCGTTAAACTGCTGGAGTCTGATTTCCACAGGCATCTCAAGGTGCATTACACCACAAAGAGGGTAACACAACTGAACAGCTTTCAGCAAATTCCCACCTGGTACGTGCTGGTACTTTCTTATTAACCATTACAGATTAAGCTTGATGCCTCCCTTCAAAGTTGGTCACTTCATGGTCTAACATTATTTCTCTGCATTTCATGTTGCTAACAGATGCTGTTTTAGCTGTCAAGCTCATTTCTTGACTATGTTGCAAAGATCCCTCAGCCAGCATCTACGCAGATGCCTTCGCATCCCCTTCTGACACCACCCCGCAAGAGATGGACACAGTGCCTGGCCTGGCACTCCGCTGTGCGGTCCTGCTAGAAACACTCAACAGCAACAAAACACTTGGAAATGTTGCAGGACATGGTAAGCAATTAAACTGATGTTAAAAAGTTTCTAAATGAGGGTGATTGATACAACGTAGGTATGTAAAGTACAGGAAATACTGGCTCCTACTAAATACTGATACTACTAAAGCTTTTTTTAAAAAAATATATACAAATGCTGTACTACCATGAATCTCTCTGTTAAATTGTACTGTGTCTCTTAAAAACACATTTTTCAGCTGTAGACTCCTCAGAAAACTAAGTAATCTGCAGAAGGTAATTAAGAAAAATAAACCTGTGGTCAATTGGTTTTAATTTGCTATGATCATCTTCACTAGGAAAATTTTAGATGTTCAGAAAAGTTTTAAAACTGCAGGTAATGAGGTTCCATCGTATATGCTCTTCCTCAGAGACCTCCTTCCTCTAGCAGGTTATCAGCATTGCTCTAAGCACTCAGATCACGGGCTGATTATATCTGGGTTACAAAATATTCTACTTCCCTCCAGGTGTTGAAACTAGCGAGTATAGGGAAGCATGAAAACACTCATTTTCCATACAGATGACATGATGAAGCCAAGAAATTGACACTAATGTTACATGATTAACCTCAAGTTTACTATATGTTAAGAGCTGTACAAAAATGCCTAAAAGGGAAGAATTGCTTCATTAGTGCTCCAATGTGAAAATAATACAATAAAGATGAATTTTTTGAAATTTGAATTTTATTTACACACAAAGAGGCATCTGACGAAGGATGCAGAGCTGCCTGACTATTGCAATGCTTGCACGTGTTAATTAAATAGCAAACTTGGCAAAAAACATTACCAAGGAAGACAACAGAAACAGATCCCAATATAAATTTATTTTTATACATTTCCCTTAGGAAAAAAGGGGGGGGGGAAGCTGCCATTCACTTTAACATCTTTGCTTCTCTTCTGCTAGCCCTGTTAGACAGGTTTCTTCGGAAGTGATAGTTGCAATGAAAAGGATGAGTGCTAAAGTATCAAAGAAGCTTAAAAAAGGCAAATACACTAAAAAAGGGGATACACTAAAAGAAACCGTTAGCGCAGCTGGTGTCACAATGACAAGGCAATTTCTCTATAAAAAACACACACAGGAATGACGCAGTATAAGAATGAACAAAGATAATGAGGGGAAAAAATAAAACAACAGAAAATACACAGTTACATGGCTATTAAGCTCCAACATCAGTATTCCTAATTTGGGGGCTGACATTCCTCCAAATTCCAGTTTTAGCCAAGCACTGCTCTGGATAATGACAGCATCTAAACCGCTGCCTAAATCTGCTTCTCTGCAAGGTTCTTCATATCTATAAAATCACTGTGGAACAGATGGCACTTCTTTAGAAGGGAGAAGCTTTCAACCACGGCTAAGGAATATTTGTCTAAAATATTCCTCTTTGTTAAAGCAAATGATTTCCGTATTTTTTTTTTTATTATATTGTTACAACATTTGCTACCCAAGTATTCCAAAATAGTTGAGAAACAATGAATAATCTCTCATAAAGAAATTTTATGGAATAGATAAACATCCTTCTTTTACTGCCTGTAAAACAAGCCACCAAAAGGTATAAAGCACCGTTTGCAAGCATGTGTCTATGGAAAGTTGGTGAATCAAGTAACTCTCTGACTCTGGACTTGCATCTGCTTAAAGCAGACTCCATCTGCTTTAACCTCAAGAACTTCATACTCATTATTATGTGAGCAGAATTTGCCTGATCCTGAGTAATCCCGTTTTTAACGCTGGGTTAGATAAAGGATGCACTTACCACTGAAAAATGTCCTAGAAGGTGGCTGCTTCCACAGGACTCGAGTTCTAATGCACAGGTTCTCATATATGAGGAAGTTACAGCTAGTCAGCAAACTGTAAAACAACACACAAGAAACAGTTGCTTAAGTACAGATGTTTTACAATGCAAACGTAAACAGAGTATTCAGAAGCTGAACAACACAGAGGGAAAAACTCTCAAGTATTATAAAATTGCTACCAAATCCTATTCCCTCCTTCAGGAGAACATCCTCATCTCCATGAGAAATCCAACTGCTTCTGCAGATACCTCATTGTTTAGTGCTGCATCTACTTGATTCTTCTTATTCCTATATTTCCATTTTTTCCTATCAGAACACTGACATATGTATTTTTAACTAAATTCTATCATAATGGTGATGTTCTTCTGAGTACTGTGTTTGCTGATCTTAGCAATAGCGCTTCTTGGGCAACTGGTTATGATGTCGTGTACCATATCTTGGGCTGTTTGGAGTTCTAATATATTTGATAGTGACTACAACCTGGGTCTTTAAAAGAGCAAGCTAATATTGTCTAATGTCGTCTTTTATGTACCGTCCTGGCCTACATGATCAACAATCTATTTGTTATTTAAAAAAAAGACTAAAATTGGTGGGAGCTACTCCTCTCTAGATCTGCTTCCAGTCTAATATAAACCAATATTATCCAACAGCATGCAAACAACTACTTTAAGCTCAATAAATGACTTGTGTTTTGCTGGAGAAAACAAGAATGTTTAAAACATTTGTCTATTTGCAGGGAAGGTACACAGCACAAGCATCAACATCATCTTCTGCAACAATAAGGCTAAGAAGTATTTAACTCCATCCAAAGGTAATACTTATAATGGATGAAGGTGAGTTCAGTCACGCTGATCAAACTACACTCTGCTTGTAAAAGTATTGGTGAAATTTTGGAATAATCCCAAGTGCTAAACGATCTCACTATATCTCCACTGGCCTGCTACACAGGTGCCATTTAGGAACTTACAAATGAACAGCAACTATTTTAAGAGACAATCGTAAATTGGGTTCATGCATCTCCTTCCTCACCATGATGGTGAGGAAAGGGAGAACACAGAAGAGTTATGGATTCTGAGAAGTAATTTAGATTATTAGACAAACTGGTATAGCTGGAAAAGTAAAGTGACTGCCAGGCACTCATTCCCGAGATGCAAATGTGACAACTGGGATGTCTTCATTTGGCACTCAGACCTTTCATCTGCTCTTGATCAGAAACATGCTGAGTAAAGAATTACTTCATTAGCTTAAAAGCTACTGCATCATTAGGATGATTCAGTTCCAGGAAGTGATTATAATTCTCCCAGATTTTTAAGAATGAATTTCAGATGGCTACTGAGTCACCTACAGACTTTCTCTCTTCAGTTATGAAAAGAGTTATAAATAGTATATTTGTTGTCCAGAAGTCACGTAAGGATAGTAGTGGGCACTTGCTAGCAATGTTTTAGTGTGCTCGTCAAGGATAACTAGCTATAATTTTCAATTTTCCCTATAACGCAATGTTAGTAGTATTTCACTGTATGCTGCAGCTTCTTAAAACCATTACTTTAACCCAAATACAACAGCACAGTCCTTCCCGAAACACAGATTCCTGTAACCAGGTGCCAAAGGTGCCACACGGTTGCATCATCACCCAGGACATTATTTCCTTACAAACCCAGAGGCGTCCCATGCTGCTGCAGAACCTGTATGTTTTACACAGCAACATGATGCAACTTGAACAGGAATAACAAAGTCACCTAATGTAGACTACACTAATTTGCTGTAATACAGGGCCTGCTCTACAGCATATTTTGACACATGGAAGAGAAGGAGTGGTTGCCTGTCAGCAAGCTAGGAGCCTGCGGGCTGCAAATAATGGATTCACAAAACTACACAAAGCTAATCCAGGTGGCACCAGACTTAAATTTACCAGAAAGCTTGTAGAACGCTAAAAAGCAGGGTATAAAAATATGAAAACCAGCTCCAGCCTGCAACACCGGTGTGTCCCGAGACGTGCTGACAGCTCGGGGCCGGGCACCGGGGGCTCAGGGCAGGGGCTCTCCCCGGGGCCGGTTTCGGTGCCCGGCAGGAGGCCAGGGCATGGAGGCAGGGGAGCGGAGGCTCTCGGGGGAAGGCCAGCCAAGGAGTCTGCAAGCCGAGAGCTCCGAAACGAGGACGCACGGGCGCGCAGCTCCGTTCTGCTCCTGCCAAGCCTGCCTCCTCCTCTTCCTCCTCCTCGGCAGCCCGGAGCCCCCTCGCACCGGCGGGGCAACGGTAGCGAACGGGCAGCCCCCTCCCGTTCACGCCCCCAGCGTCCCGGCTGCCAGCAGCTGCCGCTGCCGCTGCTTCAGCTTCACCTCCGGCCCCTCTGCGCCGCGCCGTGCCGTGCCCGTACCTGCTCCGCTGCAGCGCGGCCGCGCCGCGCCGTACCAAGGCCGCCGCCATCTTCTCGCGCCGCCGCCGCGTCCTCTGCGGCGTCCCGGGCGGGAGGGAGGGAGAGAGGGAGGGAAGGAGGCGGGAGGGGCGGGGCTGAGGGGAGAGCGGCGGCGTGAGGGGAGCGGGCCCTGCCCTGAGGGGGTGGCGGGGGCGGGTGTACGGCTGGTCCCTGAGGGGAAGGGGGCTTGGGGATAAGGCTGGTCCCTGAGGGGAACTGGGGGGGGCGACAAGGGTGTTCCCCAAGGGAAGGCATGGCTTGAGCATGGCGCTGTGCCAGGGGGAGCTGAGTGTGAGGCTGTGGGGGCTCAGCTGCCTCAGTGTCGCTGCTGGGGGGATAAGGGAGGGCTTGAGCCCGAACATGGGAGCACCGGAGGTGTCAGGACAGGGGGTTTAATCGGCGAGGGGAGGCAGCGCTGCTCCTGCAGGTGAGGAGATGTTGGGCAGGGTAGTGCAGGCTTGGGTGTTGCTTGCCTGTATCGTAACACCACAGAGGGGATTTTGTGAAGATTATCTGGGTTCCGCACCCTTAGATGCATCTCTAGATAGATGCATATGTGCAACATTACTGGGAAGTTGGTAATTATCTTTTTCTGACCGTGGTGGTAGGTGGGTAGTTTCACAGTGAATCAGTAGGAAAAGAATTCCAGAGTCTTGCTATTGTGTTTCCACATCCTCGGTGCTTTAGGGCATGGTCCTCTCAGCTGACCTGATTACATTTGTGATTAATGATTGTTTGTTTTCCTGACCAGGACTCTGTGAAGTCTACAAAATCTTCATGTCACTGCTTTTTCCTTTTTCATGTCACCACAAACAGCAGCATCTTTATAAACTGAACAATATATAAGTACATATATAAGCTGAAGCTTGCTCTTTGTGTATCTTGTACCTTAGACATATAGAGAAAAGCCTGTTATTTTAAAAGATGTATAGGTTAAACAGAGATCCAGATGCACCCTTCACGTGATACTAATAATATTAGCTGACTTAGTTGTTGGGATATACGTATATCCTGAGCTAACATAATGGTAGGATTGGCAGGAAGTACAACCGCAAAAAAGGTGGGATAGATCTTGTCAGATGTTTTGTTACAGGCATTGCAAAAGCCACTGGCTTTGATGTCTAACTGTACCCTGCAGGTGGGCCTGACAGACAAGTTTCCCCAGAGGTGATTCAGGAGTGATTCAGAGGTTGAGGTATAGTTAAATAAAACACACTTGTTTATAGTGTATTTTAATTGACATGGACTTAACTGATTAGTGATCTGGCCTGATCTAATCCTTCTTCCTGGCATTATAAGTAAATACGTGGACCTATAACTATTTTAGAATCACTTCTATTGTGTGATCTTTTCTATAGTGGTTTTTTTGTTATGTTTACATCTATTAATATATTATATCAAAAGATGATATAGACTGTACTCACTGAGGAATAAAACATACTTCTCAGAGGGTTGTGAGCTGAGCTAGACCTGTGCAAGTGTGCCATGTTGAAGGGTGGGACAATAAAAGAGTTCCTTTAGCAAGTGAGAGAACAGAGGTCTTTGGGCTTGAGAACATTTGTTCAGGGAGTGCAGGGAGGAGTGAGAAATGTGAACTTCTTCTGTGATCAGATTAAGGGGAAAGAACATCACAAATGCTGGAGATCTGGTGAGGGAACTTACGAAGCAGCAGAGGTGAGCAATGGAGTACATGAGCACAGAAGAAGCAGGTGGGGAATAAGGACTGTGAATCACTCAGGGAACAGTACTAAGGCAACAACAGAAATCTGGGTAAAGTATTGGCAAAAATACACAAAGCCGTGAAAGTACTAAGGAGGTCCACAAGATGAGGAAGGAAAACAAGACTAGGAAAAAGGCTTTCTTTCTCCAGAACTCTGGGAATGATTAATTCTCTCCTGAAAAGGAAAGATGAAAGCATATTAGCAATATATATATATATATATTTTTTCATCAGATCAATTCAGTATGCACCCTCCTGCTTAAACATATATACATATATTTCTCCTGCTATAGAACTAGTTGTGTTAATCATGGCTGCTTTAGGGTAATTAAGAGGTAATACTCTAGCCTAAGTGTTAGGAAACAGAAATAAAACATTTTGTGTGAAACTGTTGTGCTAGAACGGAAATGAAGAGAGTCAAGAAAATTGAGAAAATCACAGTTCTGTTCTGAATTCTTATGGGGGCATAGGCTTACTTTTTGTTTAACATTTCTCTGTAGATAAACCTTTATCAGATAAAAAAGAATAAAGTAAGAAGAACCCTTCAATATTCTGTAGAGAGGGAAGTTTGGTTGTTTGGACAATTCACTTAACTTTAGATACCCTTTTTGTAAGGTAGATGTAATTCTTGCTTATCTCCCGAAGGCATATTGGTGACTGTTGAAACAGGAAAAGCACAATTTACTTCAGAAGCAGAGGCTTGCATTTCATCCTATGTCTGTTCATAATAAAGCAGAAAATGCACTGATATTTTCCATCTGTGGTTACGGATAGGACACTGTCCCTTTATTCTTTTCATACAAGGATATCCCATCTCTGACAGGTTTGTGTGATTTTGTTGTTGTTATTTTTTTTTAAAAAATCATTTTATCCCTGTTGATGCCTAAAGCCTCTTTGTTATCTTCCAGAAGCACTGGTCACCACTGTGGAATTCCTGGTATGAGAAGGCAGAGCGTCGGGTAGAGAGTGGATCCTTGCAGCATTGCTGTAATCATGAAGGCAGTTCTCGTAATTGTCCTAATCATCTTCACTTTGCTGTCTTCAGGTAAGGTTGATGCAGAGAAGGAAAGAGAAAGGTGACCTCTGGATGAATTACTAGGAGACAAACTCTAAAATAAGCTTTGGTTTTGTTTTCTGCTGTGCAAAGAAGTTGCAGCTACAACTGTGCCTGTGATTTCCATTTGACTGTATTTTTACTGTTTGATTGTTGGCAGATGGTGACTCTGTTAGTCTCAGTTTGATACACTAGTTTCTTTGCAATGCAGTGAAGATTTGTTTCCTTTGAGTAGGTGACATCTGCATACTCGTTAGAGCTGTCAAAATCAATCAGTGTATTTTAAGCTTCTCCTCTCTTTAACTACCATGGGTTCTTTATGGAATCACTCTGAATTACTGTCAGACGTTATGCTTGAAGGAATAAAAACTTCAATGATCAATTTTATTTTTTCAATTCAATTTTATTTATTCCAAGCCTTTTTTATATATATTAACAGACTATTAGAAAACCAAATGCTTAAACATCTGGAAATGACAATGTTAGAGAAGTAGCAGTCTCTTCTATGCATTCAGTCCTGGTTTTAAGTATGTGGTATGGGATTCTGTCAAGTTACATAACTGCAGGCTGTTTTCATATGTAATAACTTTTTCCTACTTAAATGCATAGTGTCTTCTTGAGATGTATATGAATATATTTTAGAGTAGAAGGCATTTAATAGGAAGAATATAAAATAAGTCATAGCACATCTGAGATGGAAAAACTACAGAGCCTAAAGTAAAATAAGTTTTGTTGAAATGTCTGCACTCCCTTAAAATGTAGCTTCATCTTCAGTTTACACCAAGCAAGCACCCAGCTTCCCCTGGAAAAGGAGGTTTCACCTTCTCCTCCACTTCTAATTGCACCTTTCTAACCCCTTATTTCTGCTATCACTACCTTTTTGGTTGTTTGGTTACTTAGTTTTCACCTGAAAAAAGATCAGACAACTGAATAGTCCAGTTCTGCTACAAATTTACAGAGCATTCCTGTGCTGGTCATTTAACCTCTTTGACATCCAGAAATGAAGATAATTCTTACTAACTTCCTGCTTGGAAGAGGTAGGATTGTGACAATTTCGTTGTTAACATTTATTCAGTACTCTGTTCAGCATAGTACATGATTCTTCCTTCTCAATAACCAAATTTTCCTTAATTTCTAACTTTTGTGGTGGGTGTTAAGGAAGCTAAACCTGTCTTTTGAGGGAAGTCCAGCAAATTCATTGTCATTGCTGAGGAAACGTTTAGGTCCTACAGATATTGACTTTTTTTATCCTACAGGGAAGAAATTTCGATGGTGCACCCTCTCTGACCTAGAACAGAGAAAGTGTGCTGAACTGTCCAAAGCACTTACAGCTGTGCTGCCCGTTGCTACCATCAACTCGTTTGCTAGGATTTCTTGCATCAGAGCCCAGAATACGTACGACTGCATTGATAAAATCAGGGTAAGTTCACAGAGATTTTTAAAACTTGAGTCAGATCCTCTTTTGAAGAAGAAACTGGAAAACAGTTAATGGGAGAGTGAAATGCTACTGAAATGATGGTATCTCACATATGACAAAGTACAAGGTAGCTTGTGAGGTAAGAAATCAAATCCATGAGCTTTCTACTAGACATACTGTTTTACCTCAGCTAATGTCCTTGCGTTTTCCAGGAAATAAGTAGAAAGCTGCTTGAAAATAAATGGACAAACCCAAACTAGTAAATTAAAACCTACTCAGAGCATTCTTGCTTGCAGGTTTTGGTTCTACTCTGACTATAATTAATATTTTCTCTTCCTTTCCTTTCCTGCTGTTTTTAACTCCAATTATATCTTTCCTGTAGTAAAGGGCAAAAGGTTTTTTTCATATGAAAATCCTTAATTTGAATAAAATTAGACATCAGGCCATTTGTAGGTGTAAGCTCTATATTAATACTGAAATGACATTTCCATAATGCTATATGCTTTGAAAAAAAAATCACTGATGGAAAAGAAAGACAAGCATTTGCTGTAGAATAATTCCATTAGTGTATCTAAAATTTAATTGGGATAGAGAATTTCAGTTTCTCTTTTCATTCAATTTTAGTTGTTTCAATGGAGTCCATATCTGACCTGGAAAACAAAACGCAGAAAAGCTTTGTTCAGGGAATCATTTAGTTCATGTTTTCATTCAGTCCTGTGACCCTTGTTAATAGGCTTCAGTTCTATTTTCAGATGGTTATTACAGCCAGGAGAAATCTGAGAAGGTTTTGAGGTTCTGGGGGAACTGTAGGAGGAAAAAGGGATTGCCTTTTTCTTCAGTTGGCATCAGGATTGTGTTTCTTGTTTGCTTGCTTGCTTGCTTGCTTGTTTTTAGTTTATTTATTTATTTATTTATGAATGGAAAGATCAAAGACGAGTCAACAAAGGAAGTTACTGGAAAACAACAGGGTTTTTTTGAAGGTAACAGCCTTAATTGCCAACATTTCATTATGCTTAATAGCAGGGATTCAATTAAAAACAAAGCAAATGCTTGTATATGTCAATGTCTTCAAGAGCAGAGTTCCTGCCTGAAAAGCTGCTCTGTTTGTTTCCCTGTAAACACACTTGTTCTGGGGGCTTTGCTCTTGTTTTTAAGGTGAATAAAGCAGATGCTGCCACCTTGGATGCAGGAGATGTTTACTCTGCTGTAAAGCTATATGATTTGACAGTGGTGGCAAAGGAGATCTATGACCAAGGTAGGTTCACAAAGCAGAAAAATAAGCTGTACTTCTGATTTGGCTAATGAATTGCTGTGCAGTGAAAGGCAAAGCTTCTCAAGAATTATTGGAAAAAAAAAAGTCTATATGTTTTGTTTACTTATGGGAGTAAGAAGGTGACTAATGACATATACCTTAGATTAGTATATGTAAAACACATAATGATGAATGAAATATCTGGTGCTTCGTATCTAGTAGCCTTTCTGCCTGTGGTACCATTGTGTCAACAACAAACTGTCTGTATCTACCCCTGCTCACAGCACTGGTATTCTGGAATTCTACATCTCATAGGGAATAAGAAGGGTTTTATTCCATCCACGTTAGCTCTTACACCATTCTCTTTGTGTGACTGAATGTTTATTAGTGGTTCTTTAAGAGACCACTTTCTGTCATTAATTCATTCTCACCTCCTCACCATAAAGAGACAAGGTGGTGAGTCTTGTCATCTTGATTCCTCTTCATTCCTTGTACAGCTGAGCGTTCCGTGCATTGACAGATTTATAAGGTGAGGATAAATAAGTGAGAGCCAAAATCAAGCATACAGGAGAAAATACTTGAGGGACATGACTAAGAGAGAAGCCAAATTACAGATGGATGTAGGAAGAGACTAAGAAGGACACAGTATGAGAACTGAAATGAGTTTTATTTTGGCTGAAGAACCATGAAATCATAGTGGAAATGATATATTTCAGTCTGGTAAGCACATTCTGAGGAGAAGACAGGAGTTCTTTCTGTTACAATACCTAAAACTGTGTGATACAAACATTCAAAATTCCTGAGAAGCAACTTTGCACTTTCATTGGATCGTGGAGCTGGATGATCTTGTGAACCTTTTCAACCAGATTTTTACATTCTTGCTTTGCACATCACTGTTATTGCTGAGTTTGTCAAAGTGCCATCTAGCCAGTATGCAGCCAAGTTCCTGGTATGAGTTTCTGTATTTCATATGCTTAAGATTTTTTTTTTTCCTTTGCCATGTTTGGAGAGGTAACCGAACATCTGTGCACAGATGGAAGCAGAATTGGGATTTTAGTTATTCCTGTTACATATTTTGTCCTAACACAGGAAATTGTGTTTTTGCTGTGGCCGTTGCCAAGCGAGGAACTTTGGATATCCAGAGGCTACGAGGTGTGCGCAGCTGCCACAATGGAGCCAGATGGACATCAGGCTGGAATATTCCACTTGGCTTTCTACTTGCAAGAAATGATCTTTCCTGGGATGAGGCACAACCTCTGAGCCAAGGTGGGTGACAGGAGCCATAGCTTTGTCCCTGCCCTCAGCAAGAGTGACTGAAATGGAGGCAGATGTGGCATGAACTGAGCTATGTGGAAACTTCAGGGTTTTGTTGACGAGATAAACTCTTGGAGTGTTTGTGAAACTGGCTCTTAGCTTCCTTCAGAACTCTTTCTAGTAATCTCTCAGAATGGCAGAGAATGTTACCAAAACAGGAAATCTTTGTTCTGTTTACAACAGGGAACAACGCTTTGCAATACCTAGCTGGCACAAAGATGGTTTCAAACGAGCAAAATTTGATCACTGTTTCCAGCAAATGTTTAAAATTTGAAGTTTAGGCAATGAAGCCACATTTCCTGAAGAGAAATTTATTTTAAAGCAGCACAGTTTTAATTACATCCATGATATGTTTGGCCCCTTTTCTTCTGTGTTTTTTTTTTTCTTATTTGATTTTTTTCCCCCTACATCTGCAGTAATCAGCGAGTATTTCAATGCAAGTTGCATCCCTGGGGTTGGTGTTGCTGCTCCTCAACTGTGTGCTCTCTGCCAAGGTCAAAAATCCTTTGTCAGAGACAAGAACCACTTCTGTGAGACAAGCAGCAATGAACCCTTCTATGACTCTGAGGGAGCCTTCAGGTAAGCTTTCTGTCACTTACACTGAATTTACCTTTGGGGAAAAAGTACTGGTTAGGGGGGGGAAAAGCGAGGTGACATGTTAATAGGGTGGCATTTGTCTTCCTGCAGGTGCTTGAAGAATGGAGTAGCAGATGTTGCCTTTTTAGATCATCTAACAATTATGAGAGCTACAGGTAATCTTAAAAAATCAGATTCCTTTTAACCTCTGGCTGTGCTCTTTCCTGCATGGGGGTTTGGGGGATGTGCCTATATTTGTATTGTTTCTGGGAAAATTCAGTCCCTGCAAGCAGTTCAGTGGTATTTCGAGAGGGAAATGGAAAAGGAGACAAAGTGAGCAAGCAATGACTGCTCACAGAAGATTCGTAGAATGGGAGCAGACATAGAATAGGAACAGACATTTTTATGCAGGTGATTTCTTTAGCCTAAAGTCTCTGATGCAGCTGCTGGTTGATTTTACTGACTGCTAAGATTCCTTTTAACTTTTGGTGTATTGAGCTGCTAGAATGGACAGTTCCCATATACTCAAACTTAGTCAAGCTCTGTATCAACATTTTGGAAGGTGATTGGCTGTTGTAGTTGCAGAAGAATATTTTTAAACAAACATGTTTAGAGAGCTACAGTTTTAAGAGTATTTTGGAGTAACTCTAGCTGAGGTTGTTCTCTTTGGTTAGAGAAGAGCATGTCAAAGACATCTTTCCAGGTGTGCTTGGTACACTGCTGCTAGCGTAATATTTGAGCAAACTCCTCTGAAAAAACTTTTACCTTTCATCTCTGTGGCTGCTGAAAAGCCATGTCTCACTTCATAGATTCACGAATGTCCTGTTGTTTTAGAGTCAGAACACCAGGAATATGAACTCCTATGTCCTGATGGGACTACTGCTGAGCTGAGCGAATACAGCACCTGTAACTTGGGCAGGGGGCCTGGCCGTGGCATCATCACTCGCCGCAACTTCCAGAAGATCACCAACAAATTTCTTAGCATGATCCAAGTGAGTGGATATTATAAGCTATATATCTCTGTACTCAGGATTTTATTCCAGCTTTGTGTGGAGATCACCGCCCAGTTTGCCATCTTTCTCAAGAAATTTATAGTTAGCGTGAACAAAGCATTCAAAATTGGTTGTTCTGGGGAAGGATCCTGTACTGGCTTCTGGAGTGATGTCTTACTTCTCTCTAAAGTGCTCTTCTGTAGAAGGCTTTGAATAAATAAGTAAAAAAGGGGAAGATGCCTTAACAGACAAAATGGAAAATAGCTAATGATTTTCATACTGCTCTGGAACTTAGGTGAATTATGCAGCAGAGGGAGACACACAAGTTCAAGCAGGGTTCACCTTTATTTCTTTCTCTCTCTCTCACCTATTTGGACTTGAACTTGAAATGTGTACTATTTAAAGTATTTAAAATGCACTTAAAATGGTCCAACAGACAGTGAATAATTCAATCCAGTGGGCTGATTTGTGCAGTCATGCAAACTCTAGCAGATAGTTGGAGTACAAAATCTTGTTTGTTTAGCGATCTTCATATATCTTTTTTCAGTGGACTTATTAACACATATCTTAGCTGTGTTCCCCATATGTAACAGTAGCTGTGCAGCAATGTTCCCAGTATACTTCTCAGTGCATTCTTCTCTTCCAGTACCATCAATCTGAACAAATCTGCTTTGCATATAGTACTTTCTGACCATAAAACACAAGGTATATTGCACCCCATTACTGCACATATCTATCAGAAAGATTTTCCACTCAGCCACACTGCCTTAGTTGTCCTTCTAGGGAAGAAGACATTGAGCACAGCCCAATAAATTTGAATAAGTAATATGGGAAAGACAAAATTCTTGAAAAGAAGTGAGTTGCAGGCCATATAATGCTTTTAAGGACTGTAGCTGTCTACCCGCTGTGGTAACCTGTGGGCTTTGTCCCAGCGTGATGGATATTAGAACCCTGAGTGCTATGTTACAAACCATTGGTATGAAGGGACAGGAGGATGAGGCTGCCTGTCACTGAAAGGATGAATTTATTTTCTGCAATTAAGTGTTGTTCTTGTCCTAGCGCCTCTTTGGTCAAAAAGGAAAAGAAAGAGCCAGATTTGAACTCTTCAATTCATCAGCGTTTGGGGGAAGGAACCTGCTCTTTCGGGATGACACTCAGCACCTACAACTTCTTGAGGAGCAGCTAGAGATTGCCTATGTCCTTGGCCTGGATTATGTAGCTCTCCTTAAGGGACTAGGCCATGAAGGTAAGAAACCTTCTGGAGGATTGTACCTAAAGAAAGGGAAGAAAAAGTTATCTTTCCATGTTATTCTTCCCTGCCAGGCACAAGTGAATAGACTAAAACATCTCCTCAATGAAGATCGGATTGGTGTATGGTTGACATGATCTCGTTGTGCTCCTTCCTTCTAATGCAGGGAGCTCTTTGGACAACAGTGTTGTGCGCTGGTGCTGCATCAGCAATGCTGAGCTTCGCAAATGTGAGGAGTGGGCACTGAGCATCAAATCTGACCCGTTAGTCTGTGTCCAGGCAACTTCTATGACCAACTGCATTGAAATGATCAAGGTAGGAGAGATCCTCTGGTCAGAGTATGTGATAAGGCCATACAGGGTACGTATGTCCTTGTTTAATCTGAACAAGAGGAAAGAATGCTTGTACACTAGAGGCACCAGTGGGAAGGAGAGGGAATTTATGCAGGGGAATTTCCAGCCAGTGGGGAAATGCAGCTGCTTGGTTACACAATTCATGCAAGTCCTGTTTGTGTTATTTTCTGTAATGCTGTTGGCAGAGTAGTGAGGCTGATGCAGTTACCCTGGATGCGACACATGTCTACATTGCAGGGAGATGTGGACTGGTGCCTGTAGCTGCAGAATGTTATGGTAAGTTCTTGTGTGACCTTAGCAAGAAGGGAGCAAATCAAAAAAGCACCATAAAAATATAGTTAAATTTCAACAATTTGTGATGGTTTATGATGAAAGCAGGAATCAATACACACGTCCAAGGACTTTACCCAGCTCTTCCACTAACTGGCTGTAGCATTTTGTCTGGTTTTATATCTCTTCTATAAAAGGGGCAGAGGTGCTGATGTGGTTCAAGAAGATTGCAAGGTTATAAAGCTTTTTGGTGGTGTGCTGTCATGTAATAGGAATGTCACCAGTCACAAGATCCTTAATGGTTGTCTCCCCTCTCTAGAGCAGAGGTGTGGCCCAGCTGCTGAGAGCACAGAGGAAATGAGGAAATTTCATCGGAAGCCCAAAGGTAATGCGAGAACTTTAGGAAGATGAAAGGTTTCAATTTTCCTGAGGCTCCCTGTAGGAATTATGTTGGAATGTATTTGCATGTTCATTTCAGAAATAAATTGTTTTGCACGTTCAGTGGGAGCTTTACATACAACGCAGGGCTAGCAGGGCAAGAGCTCTGTGGCTTAGCAAAGAATGCAGATGATCTACCATTAAGTGAAAGTAACATGACACAATGAGGGAGGGAGGATGGGGGTGAGGGGGTGTCTACGTGTCTGGAATACTTCATTGCCTTCATATAACTTGTTGCTGTCATTGTTTTACAGCACTGTCACCTGTTTATGCTGTAGCCCTAGCTAAGAAAAATGCCAAACAGATTAACATCCATAACCTTCGAGGAAGGCGATCATGCCACAGCCACGTGTATAGTCCTGGAGGATGGTTAC
Source organism: Anser anser (assembly GCF_964211835.1). NCBI lineage: Eukaryota > Metazoa > Chordata > Aves > Anseriformes > Anatidae > Anser > Anser anser. Next base: position 11,070,505 of record NC_139739.1, on the reverse strand, counting down.
TTCTGTCCAGATACACAGTGGGAGCTCTGGAGAATGTTACTGAGAGCTGTGACATTGGGTCTGGTAAGGGCTGCTCTGGTGTATCTGTTGAGTAGACCAGGGAAGTCTGAAACCCAGAATTTGGAAGTAAAAAGGAAATGGGTCCATGAGGACAGAGAAGAAGGACTTTGTTCTTGCATATCACTGAAGATAATCATCTTTGCTCTGAAGTGTTCTTGTACAGAGCTCTTTAGTAGTGGATTTCTCTTAGACTATGTGATATTCCTTAGTAAGTGATGCACCATAAACAATAGTTGTATCAATGTCTACATGCAAAAAGGGAGGATAATCAACAGACACCCCTAGAGCTCGGTGTGTCTGTCTGATGAAAGTCAGTCAGTTTCTTTGTCTCTTTTGATTAAATCATCTGGTTGACTAACTCAAGTCGGTTTGTCTGTGTTTTGGATGTAAAAAGTTATGGGTTAGGTTTATCTTAATGGTATTGAATGCTGTTGTAATAGAAACTCTTCTTCCCCTTGTGCTTTTAACACACTGCCTTGTGTCTTGATCCTGCTGTCTTGTGCTCAGCTTTGATTATCTGTGTGGGTGCTCCAAAACCTGCAGGATGATGGTCTCCTCTCTCTGTTCTTCAAGCTTCAGGAAAAATGTGCTGTTCTTCAAGTTGCTAATTAATGCTTCCAAGAGTTAAGTATGAATAGGGATGTTGCCACCTCCATTACGATCTAGTTAACAGCCTCTTACTCTGCAGCTTCTTTTGCTTTCTTGGGTTGCTTAGTTCTAATATTTTGCTACTTTACCCAAGAAAAAGTTAATTAGGGATTTGGCCAGCAAGTGATGATTGCACTCTCAGAAGGTGTTGAAGCAGTTCCTGTTATGTGTGTGATTCTTCATACTATTTAGGCCTCTTCTTACCCGTTATTAGATTGGAATCCAATTCCTTTTTTTTTTTTTTCTTTTTCTCCATGGAAGAAGAGGCGTTGGAATACCTTGCCCTAATCTCACCTAAGTTTTCTCTATTCAGTTTACCAGAATTACTTTTGGAAGGGCTGCATGCCAGGAGCAGATGGAAACCTGTGCAAAGTATGTGTTGGAGACAGTGAGGTGGAAGGAGCTCGAGTATCTAGCAGATGCACTGCAAGTCACAACGAACGTTACTATGGCAATATGGGAGCTCTCAGGTAACTCTCTTCTTCTGAATAAGAAAGGCAGAGCAATAGCCAGAAATGGCTTATTATTTTGCTGGTGGTTTTCTTAGGATTTTTTTATTTTTATTTTTTTTTATTAGCAAATGTCTGTATTAGTATGGCTAGCGTATATTTTGTTTTGGCTGCAGTTTCTATGGCTTGTGATTTTAAAACAGTCATGACACCATTTCCAGAGCAAGACACTGCTTCCAAAGATGTAAGTTATCTTGTAATGGCTGTCTCTGATAACTTTTTTTTTTTTTTTCTTTTCCCTGCACTAGGTGCTTAGTTGGCAATCCCAGTGGAAGAAGCTTTGGAGATGTAGCTTTTCTGGAGCATTCAAACCTACTCCGGAACATAGAGAGTGAGATGCGGATATTCTCATGTCATTTGAGAACGTTTGTTAGCGTTAGTTACTTCCCACACTGTGACTATGACTCCTGATCAGCTTTTACAGGTTTAATCTAGGTCCATGAAGTTGTGTTTGTGACTGGAAAACTGCAAGAACTTTCCTGCCTGTACATGTTGCAGTAAAGCTCAAAATTCAGATAGTGTTCTGTTTCAGAGAGGAAGGAGGAGGAATCATTGAGTGCAGAGATCAAGGTGTGTGTTGGGGGTGGGAGAGGAAATCATCTTTGGAGTCTGCACTAGTTTTTGGAAAACTCAAAGCTTTGAAAAGTAAGCAACTGTTCCCACCAGATCTTCATCCATAGGCATCTACAGTGCATGTACCCATTATCTGTAGTCATTCTCAAGAATGAAAATAGCAAATAGAGAGACACCATGGGCTATTTGTGCTGGGAGATGTTCTACAACTTCATTGTGACACAGTAACTTCCTCATGTTGTTTCACAGGCACTTATGGAATAAACAGTCCAGATAGCTTAGTAGGTAAAAATACAGCAAACTGTTTTGTCTTTCAGTTTCTAAAACAATATTGTTACTATAGTGTGAAATGGTTAATTTCTTCTGGGAAATACTGATCTTTGCAACAGTCAAGCTACTGGATTTTGTTGATCAAAGTGGTTTTGGTTACAGTAGCTGAAATCCTACCAATCTCTTAAATTACTCCTACTGGTCTAACAGCCAACGTGCTACCTTTTCATAGAGATGAGAATAAAGGGAATCCCCATTTTATTCAGTCTGATAAAATACACTGAAATTCAACTTTAAGCAGTCTCAGTAGCGGGAGAAGAGATCCTTCTAGGAGAGAAATCTCTCTAAAATCAAGTAGAGGAATAAGAACCTGGAAATGCACAGGAGTTCATGCAGCAATTAACAGTTTATTTTGGGAAGCAAAGACACGCAGGCCAAATTGCTTTGTTTTCAGGAAGTGATCTGATTGTTTGTATGCCTTGATTTTACTCTAGTTTTTATAAGATAGGTGCAGCTTCAGTTCACTAATCTGTTTCCTCAGTGAAAACACTGAGCTGCTCCTTATGCACTCTCAATAAATGAACGTGTAGGATGCTGCGTATTTGTGAACATATTCACTGAATTTCTTCCTCTAAATTTTTAAAACTGCATGAGAGTCACGCTGTCTCCTGCTTTTGTTTTTCAAAATGATTTTCTTTCACTTCATCTTCTTTTCAGATCTGGATAGCTCTGGTTGGGCTAAAGGTTATACGCCTATTGACTTTGAACTCTTGTGTCCGGATGGAACGCGTGCTGCAGTCACAGAATGGGCAGGCTGCAACCTTGGCCCTATTCCCCCCAGCACGGTCATGACTCGGCCAGTCACTGTCACTAAAATCTATGACTTCCTAATGAAATCCCAGGTAAGTCAGATAATGGGGAAAAGGTTAGTATGTTATCACTTTTTATGTGCAACTTCTGAAAACCTTTTCAAGATCAAGAGCTTTATATACTGTATAGTGTCTTCAGGTCTGATATGAAATAATTAAAAATTTTCATAGAAGGTTGAGAAAATAATTATTTGGATTCTCTAAAGGGCACCGGTTGCCATTCTGAAATAATCATACTTTTGCTGAGAAATAAGCCACTACAGAACTGCATCTTTTTGAAGTAATAATGAATAGTGCTAGGTGAAAGTACATTTTTTTTTCTCTGGATTCTGCTATAAAACTGATGGCCACTACCTTAACCTTGTTATTTATAATCCAATTTGCAGAACTTATTTCTTTTCTGTTTAGGAATTTTTGGGAACCAAGCTGGATTCTGAATTCCATCTTTTTCAGTCACAGAAGTATGGTGAAAGTGATCTGCTTTTCAAAGATACTACTCAGTACCTTGTTCGTGCAAGTCACATGAGCTATCAGGAAATTCTTGGAGTGCCTTTCTTTCAGCTGGCAGAATCAGTGTTTAATTGTACACCTGCAGGTAAAGTCTAGTTCTTCGTTCTGAGACAAAAATGCAAAGCAGGAGATCTTCTGTGCATAGATATCGCCCTTTTGTTTACTTTGAACAGAGAGGTACATTCCACATAAGCCTGTTAGTAAAAGGAGTACAGTGTTTGGAGCTCCTTTAGAGCCTCTTACAACCCCCATTCATAAGCGCTGAAACTGGAGCTCTGCAGGAGTGGAATAAACAGTACAGGTTAGAGCAAATACAAGGTTACTGCTGTAAGATTGCTTTACTCCCACTGATTTTTTTTTTTCCCTTCTACTCCAATGATCAGCTTTGGGATAAGGGAATATAATGTTCATTTGGGTATGACAAGCTTGGGGAAAAAGATAAGAATTCTTATATTTAACTCTTAAATTAACCTCAAAGCAAGCCAAATAATTTCAGTTTTAAAGAGTGCACTAAAAAGCACTCTAAAGAACTCAATATCAAAACCTTTATATGCTTACTGACAGCTTTTTCATTATTTTCTTGTATGAAGTGTACATTTAGCTGTCACTAAAACTGACCCTACCTGTAAGTCAGGGTCAAGCTGTTTTGGGATCTGAAAATCTGTACAGAAGTAAATAAAGATTATGCAGTGAATTAGACGTCTGCAAGTCTAGAAGTTGTTAAAGAACTGAAATTCAAAAAGGGAATTTGACATCTGTTCTGTTCCAGTGAATAGTAGCTGGAGAACTTGTAATTTTCACAGCTGACAGCATCTTTAAGTATGTGTTGTCTTACTGGTTTGTAGGCATTTTAGACTTTTGCAAACAGGACATCTGTACATCCTCATCAAATTGATGGCTAATAAGAAGACTTTGCAAGGCACCTACCACCACCAATGCTGAAAACAAGGAAATACAGAAGTCCAGCCTATCCAAAGCAATCAGTAAGGAAACTGTCACTTCTAGAAACATAAGCTGAATACCGTTTTGTTATCATCTTTATTTTTTTAAAAAAAGCATATTTTATCTTTATGATCATGTAATACTACTCATATGTCATCATGTCATCCTTTTCTTGTTTGGAGCATGGCATCATGTGGAACAGCACACACCAGTCTGCCTAACCCACAGCACAGAACTGGGATCAGCAATTCTGAGCAACTACTATAGAGGATTCAGCATTTTTGTGGGAAGAGAGGGTCAATGCAATGGACTAAAATACAAGCTGTCATGAAGGGCACAGGTTAGTGGGTAGCAGTTTGCATTGCTTTTCCTATTATATCTTTTAAAAACTGTTTTAATGAAAAAAAACAACTGATATTTTGGTAGTTGCAACATTAACCTATATTTGTGATTTTGTTTGCAGTCTGTGTTGAATATGCATATGTATCATGCATTATGTATACAATTATTATCAGAAGCAGTAGTCTTTTCTACTTTTAATTGGGAAGACTGTATTTGCTTTTTTAACCATGGGTTTATACTGGTAAATCAAAATATTTGTCTCTCAAATTAATGTATTCAGACATCTAAGAGCCAGCAGAACTGGATTCTTGCAGCCTTAAGGTGAAGGAAAACAATGGATGTACATCCTTCTCAGAAGCATCAACAAATACATTGTATTTTGACACTTAAGTGTCTAAACATGAACTATTAATTAAACCAAACATTGTTTTTACAAGCAGAAACTATCTGAACATATGAAGTCTTTTGACCACAGCGCACCATGTTTTTGTTTTGCCTGGATAAAAGATTTTGTGTGGATGGCTACTCTGGGGCAGGGCTCATTTTAGTTTGTAACAACAGCGTTATTAGCTTCTATTTTCATGCTGCCAAGTGATTTTAATTAAAATAAATAAAATGAAAAACAACACCAAGACCCATCAGAAACACAACTTTCACCCCAAACACTCCCATCCTTGTTACATAATGCAGTTGCATTAACCACAGCTACCAATAAATGGAATGGAAATAGTGAAGACAGGTCAGCTGCAGTAGAGAAGGTAAATGTATTTGCCTTACAAAGTTTAAAGCACAACAGCAGCAACAGAAAAACAATAAAACTCCTCAACACACCAAAACTAATCACCAGGAACCAAAACTACTCAGATGTAAAATTTACTGCTAAAACTACCTTCTTTTAAACAGTTAGTTTTGTGCCAATGTTGTCTTTCCCTTATTCGATTTACACTAGTTTCTCTCATTCCTCTTTTCACTTCCCTATGAAAAAATTAATTGCACTCTCAGCACCAGTAAGGGTTTTTGATTCTGTGCTAAGATGCACAGAATCTAGACTGTTTATTTACCTTATTTGTCACATCATTTGGCATTGATTGAGCCAATAGCAGAGAGTGGATGCAAATCCAAACTCATCTATCTACCTTTCAGGAAGAAAGTTGAGAAGAAGAGTGTAGGCAAGTCCCACTATGGTAGCAGAGCAAAATCTTCACCTACAGCGTTGCTGACAGCAAGCTGTAGCCTTGAAGTGGGGGAAGAGCAGGGGCCTAGTTTGTCTTGAGGTGCTTACTCCCTTTCTTTACTGGAGCTTACATGCCATCTGCAGGACTCAGGTAACGCTGCACTTTTAGAAAGACGAGAATAGGGTGAAGTGCAACAGCCAGTTTTTAGCTTTGTCAAGAACAGAATGCAGCTGAATGTGCAGCGAGTTGAAAACAGGGGTTATATGCAAGATTTTATGGGCTGTGAGAGGTGGGAGTTATTTTCTGTTATATATTACAGAGGCTTGAATAGTCCTGTTTGGTGTTCCTATGCTTCTGCTTTGGTTTAAAAGCAGTAGGTTGATGTCTTGCACAGACTTGCAGTGTGTGAACCACGGACCTCTTCCAGCTTTGAAGCCTAGTGGGTACTGTCTGTGCTGTCTGGATGGTACTACTCTACTGCCTTAAGAAATGGATCCTGTCTCAGCAATGTAAATAGTAGTTAGGAGTGTGCTTACAATGCCCCATGTCTGTCCTGGTAAAATATGGCTACAGCTGAACATTGCAGTGTTGAATTGCTGCTGCATGGCTCCCTAACAGCCCACCCCATTACTTAATGGTGTCAACCTCTTCCCACCATGTTTGTAAGACAGTAGTATCATGCATAGTTACTAATACAAGGCTGAAACTTCCTCAGAAAAATTTATTTCCATAAATTAAAAACACACAAAAGAAACAATAAAATTTTAGATTCACACAATATTGAACAGAAATAAAATGCCAAGAGCATGATGGAGGCTAATGGCACAGGTGTACAAATTCTCATTGAGCTATTTGTTGACATGATAGCATCATATAGACATTTAATCCACAGTTAGCATCCATATTCTAGAAGAGCACCTGAAACATTATATACCAAAGGCCCATCTCAAATGAAATACAATAAACGAAAACTGCTTGCAGAAAATCAGCAAGCATCAGAACTCAAATGTATGCAGCCACAAGGACAGTCAGGCAAACCTTGCAACACATATAAAGTAGCCTTAGCTGCTCCAATTGTAGCATGATGAAAGTAAGATTTTGTTTTAAGGAAAGTGATCCTTCTACCTCCCATAATCAGCAAATTTAGCAAAAAGCTGCCTGGCTCTGAAAAACATACTGCTACGTGATGGTACGTGGCAATTTGCAATTCTCATGCTGCTCTAGTCAGCATTCTGTGAGCAATATATACAATGTCTTTTCATGATGATACAAAAAAAAAATCCTCACTGGAGTGGGTTCTCTCTACGAAAAGGCAAGTGTACACATCTTTCAGCTAAGGAAGTATTTAAGACCCCAAAATATGCCTCCTCTATATTTTTTTTCCTTCAATTACCTGAGACAGAAGCAGCTCAGAGTGGCAAATACCTACCTTTGCACCATCCTCACTCCCAGTTACAAGCAGCAGCCACAAGGAACAAGACTGTTCCGTGAGTGTTGTAAATAAGGAAAGAAGTGGGAGGGGGAAAAAAGGAAAAGTGCACAAGAATGACTGACATCTGTGTCTGAAGGGTGTGTGGGGAGGAAGAAAAAGATGCTTTGTCTCAGTTAGTTTGCATCTGTCATACAAATACTAAACCAAAACAGAATAATGCTGTGTATCTGGGTTTCCACAAACTCTAAGGTGTGGGACAAGCTAGGAAACTGCTACATCATTTTCTAACTCCTTCAGTTTTTGTAAATAAAAGGGAATCTGGCATTTTCTTTCCTCTGCTCTCTCTCCTGTAACTGTTAAAAAGCTATCATGTTATTTCAAAGCAATCGGAAATAAGGCAGAGCAAGGAAGCAGACAAAAATACAACAAAACAACCCACACACTAAGGAAAAAACAACAAATTCCATGTTTTGAAGCACACTAGAGGTATGAACTGTGCTTGGACCCAAGTTTCCTCCCTCCTCACCCATATCCTTGTTTTTTTAGAAGCCCCAGTGAGGTTACAGCTCAATTGTGTCACAGCACTAGAAGACTGCCATATTAATAGAAGGTAAATTAACACTGTGCCACAATCCCATTCTACAGCATTAAAACCATAAAAAGTTATATATATGTATATACACACATACATATATATATACACACATATACATACACACACACACCCACACATCACTCTTGCTACAGCTTCCAGCCAGTCAATATTTGGGCAATAAACCAACATAGGGAAAGTTTCGAATATTTTTTGCAAAGGTGGTTGACCTTTATTTTTTTTAGGTATTTCTTTTTATAAAAATAAAGAGGATCAATTAAAATGTTCTACAGCAGCTCAAATAGGTTAACCAGACCTTGCTGCTGAAATAGTATGTTAATATGTTCAAAGTTTGCCTACCTTGTTATTTTATCCCCAAAACCCAAACAGCACTAAATCTGCACTTTTCTCTTTTCTTCAGTCTTCCTAATTAAACATAATTAGCCTCCAAAACAAGAATGTAAACTTCCAGGAATCCCAGCATGTAAGCTGAGAGCAAAACAAACCCAGAATACATTTCTCTCAAGACTCAGGCACAGAGAATGTAATATTCCTCTTTCATCTCTCTACTTTCAAAGCTCTGGAATTCAACAGATTGCGTGTTAATTTTGAGTTTCCTGTTAGGCCAGTAACAGAAATGGCAGAGCAGCAGAAGATAATGATGGTACTTCAGTCCTACATTTACTGGGACTTGATTAAAATAGCTACCCACTAGATATTTGCTCATTCTGAAGGTGAATAGGAATTTCATTATATGGGCAGGTAAACAAGAAAGTGCAAGTTTTAAGTGACAAATAAAAGAATAGACTAATTAAATTCGAGCATCCCAGCAATGACAGCTTTGCATGAATAACTTCTATAGGCACTAAAGGACAGAAATTACCTGTACTGCAGCTAGCATTCATTTTGAATCATGCTTCAAGTAGGTTTAACAGAAGTTATTCCAGAAGGGAGCTCTCTTCCTTTAAAAGCCATGGCTGAGAAATTGCCCAGTGCTGCATCAGATAATTACAAATGGCCTCACATAATGAAAAAAAATTTGACATGCTAGGAGGCTCTTTGTACAGCACCAGCTATTATGTACAACGGTGCTGTACAAAGGACATCTAATGTTGAGCTATATGGATTGTAAAACTAAAATGTTTTTAAAAAATCAAAACAGATTTTTTTTCCTGTTGGTGTTAAAATGAAGCTGATATTTTTACTGAAATTAAAATCCCTTAAAAATGAGAACCAAAGATTTTGCTGGTGTTTCCACTACGCAGCAGCTCAGCTTAAAAGCTCTACTTGCATATCCTGTGACTCAACATCCTCATGGGCTTTGCCTCTGGAGAAGAGGTATAAAGCATCAGCCAATTAGGTAAAAACTTACTCTGCTATTGGGGAAAAATTAGCACTGGGCACCTTCTTTTCTGAAAATATTATTCTTTAAAAAATCTCAGATCATGTTAAAAGGTGTCCTCATACTGCAAATAAACAAATATATACAAAGTGCAAGTTATTTAAATTCTAGTTATGTGGGGCTTCTGCTGCCTGAAGCCAGAAAGGGCACAGGAAGTCAGAAGGAACCTTCTAAGTAAACAGAAGGAAGAAATAATTGAAAGCAAGCCCAGACTGCTACTTTTAATTATTAAAAAGTTAGTGGTATATCAAGAACATGTGTGTTAAAACTTATCTTTACCAAACACCGTATCTCTTCTGTCAGGTTGTTCAAAATAGCCATTACAGTAGTAACAGCAGATTCAAATGTGCAAATGTTTTGGAGTACAGAGTCCTAGCATCACTGAAGATACACTACTTTGTCTTTTATACTCCTACTCTACCCTCAAAAGGTTGTTAAACATCATTAAACATTCGCCATAACTTCCAGAGGGTGGGGAAGGAAGGTAAGTCTTAACATGGCTGTGTTACACTCACACAGGGACCCTAAGAGAATCCCTCCAGTAGCATTAAAAAAATAAAAAATAGCACCTTAAAGAGGGACACAGCCAATAACTTATCATCAGGTATTAGAAGAGAGTGGTAGAGTAAGGTATGAAGAAGTCAGTAGATTTCTCCCCAAAGGACTAAAATACTAAAGTAGCTGATTTGGACCACATTCAGCTGAATGGCTCCCTTGGATGACAGAGGCCTGCTCCTGCTCAGCCTCCTTTGCAAAAAAGGCTTCAAGGTCCATTAGCTTTTGACTCAGAAGGGCATCTAACTCTGCACTTTGTACTGCAGCTTTTTTTGCTCGGGTGAAACTACCCACTGCTTTGATTTTGCCTCGTGCCTTCCTCTTCCGAGGAAGAGTGAAGTCCTGAAACTCTAGAATCCGCTTTCTCTTCTGCTGGCTGACAGAGATCAAGTGTCCATTTTTATCCTTGGGCTCTTCAAAGATTGTTTCCAAGCCCCTGGTAAAAGCAAAAGACAGAGCTCATGAACACTTCGGAAGCAGTTAACCACCTTACAAAGACAGGGAGACTGATTCATTCCGTAACCCAAGTAAACACACTTTTAACTTTTACATTTTTACAGCCCCTCCACATCCCTTCTAATCTATATTTATCTGCAGCTTACACTTCAGAAAACCGCACATTTATACTGCTTGCTATATAATTTGTTATTGTTGCATAGACATCTGGGTTGAATCTCTTTGTATTTCAGTTCAAAAACACAATCGTAGACCCTTGATTTTACAGAATAAATAGATTTGAACATTAAAAGACATACCAGTCTTGATAGTCATGCTATACTTAAGGAGTTATTCTTGTGATTCTAAAGAATAATTAGTTGCCTTTTAATTCTGAAAAAATAAGAACTGTACTTGGATGGAGACTGGAATGAAAGAATAGATGAAAAAATACACAAACTCATATAACTGCAAATTCTTAGTTCATATTCCCTTTCACTGCTTTCCATCCAAATAAAAAAAGATACTAATTTTTAATTAAGTTTCCTTATCTTTGTGAAATAGAGCAATTTTTCAAATGTAACTCCCCCTTAGATTATCAGACACGTTTAATCTCCTCACCAGCAACCGACATTCATCTTAGTGTTCTCATTAGGAAGCAGAACCAACCTGGCTGGAGGAGGGGACTTGTAGTTCTTGTTTGTGTAAATTTCTTCTAAACTAAATTCTTTTTTCTTAAGCCTGAAAAAGTAATGAACAAATCAAATCAAGAATTTAAAAAAGCATCTCTTTGCAACAAGCAGATTTACTAGAAACAAAACCTGTTTGCCTTCTATGCTTAAATGATACCTACGTTTCAACTTAAAATATAATTTTAGATTAACTGGGTACAGAGAGGAATGAAAAATGAGGTCCCAAAGTACCTCATTTCATACAGTGTTTTTAAAACATCCGGGTCAAGACTTGTCATTTCTGCAGAGATTGGTGCTCCTTCTAGCACACTATGATGTTTTGAAATAATGGTGCTCAAAACAAGAAAGGGAAATCCATTCACACCTCACTTTTTTGTGGAAGCTAAGAAAAGAAAGTTTAGCACATTAATGTTTCATCTCTTGAGACTGATTTTAAAACTTAGTGATAAACATTTAATTATCAACCTGATATGTGAAGAAATGCATTTCTTTGTCTAAGCTGGCACTTCTGTTTAAGACAGAAATGAACGAAATAATAGATGACCAATTGGAAAAGCTTTATAAATATTTGGCACTGTGACTACCCACATTTACAACGTACTAATGCTTTCCTAAGGTCATATACCATAGGAAAAGAAAGGACAGTGAAGAACTCCAACATAATTTGCATCAGCAGAACTTCCTGATAAGTCTTTGTCTCACGGTGCACTGTAGGAAGATTTATTTTCAATGCTTGTTTATCAGTATAAACTTCTTTAGAAAATCATTCCACCACAGGTTAGAGTTTCAAGTTTTGCCTAAAAACTAGACATTCGTTCATATCCAATAGCCCTTTATTCATCCTTTCTCACTTGAAAAAGGTTATGTTTAAAGACCTATACTTTTATGTTATACCAGAAGTAATCATCAGGTGTTACTCAGCTGGGAGTGTACAAAATAGCTGTGGTAAGAGAAGCATTTATTGAAATATTTACATTATTATGCAGGAAATGTAAACAACAGAAGCTAGCATAAGTCTATTTAAAACATACAACTTACCTTTTTGGTTTGGGTAGTCCCATTGGAGTAAGGTTAGGATCTGGCTTAGGAACAGTTTTCCTGATTCGGATCTGTGAGACTTTCTTTGGCCTCTTTTCTGGCTCAGTCTTGGGGTGGGGGTGGGGGGGGAAGGGAGAAAAAAAAAATTAAGATGAAGGAATTACCATGCTAGTTAACCAAATTCCCTTTTATGTTAAGTATACATTATCTATAGAATAAAAATTTTCTATTCCTCTCTGTTTGGCCACCTTCTTTCTGCTTGAAAACAAGAAAGCAGCACAGACTAGGAGTAGGGGCCTATTTTCTCCCCCTCGTTTAACATTTACTAGGTAACATTCAGCAGCAGCAACTTCAAGTCCTAGGGAACCAGAGTCTGAGATACTTACAAACCTAAAATGAACTCACTTTTTTCAGTTCTGTGTTATCTTGAGATCTAAAACAGGCCGGAATGGAAGTATTAGCTTCATCAAGGGCAGGGACCTGCAGTTCAGATGCTGGAAGCCTGGGGGTAGATTGCAATGCTTCTGGAAGTGAGCGAGACTTTGGTAATGGAAGAAGGAATGAAGGTTCCAGACTGTAACAGAGGGAGAAAGGAATATATGTAGATTAATACCTAATTTATGCTGCAACATCATCCCATGCTCTCATATGATGTTCTTAAATTACAATATGGGCACAAAAAGCAATGCAGTTCATAGAAATTACCTAAGTAAACACTTTCTCCGCTACATAAATACAGCCAAAAACTTTCTGCAGGTTGCAAGTATACCAAAACTAAATTGCGAGTATATTTGAACATCTAATTTTAAAACCACACTTCCTTTCCATATAGTTAAACAGTTTATAGCTCTATTTGGTCATTACAGATAGAAAATGATTAATTCTCCTTTTCTGTCACCAAATTTCTTTGGCACAGCTATTAATTTAGTACTTTTTGTTCACAGATAAATTTAAAAGATAGCTTTTATCTCTGCCATCCCAACACTGAAAAAGAGTAGAAGGAATTATCAGCACCTAACCTCCAGTTCCTCAAGCAGAAAGAACATATATCCAAGTAAGAAAAAAAGCTTCCGTAGTTTTACATGCATATTTCATAGTAAGTGACACAACATGTTTGAAAGTAACAGCATTGTTCTGTACAGTGATCTACATGGTGTTCGTGTGAATGCTCCTCTACGCTCCCCCATGACATGATCCAGTCAGTGTATTTCTCTAGAACTTTAATCAGAAAGCTATTCTTGAACTGCCAAAAACTGAAAGCCAAACTGACATAAATGATGTCTCTTTCTAAGAAAACTTATGATCGCACTACTCGGAATAAATATAAAAAGTCAAGACACTCACATTATCTCACCACCCACAGTCTGTAGTGCTTCCATACTCTGTACAGGTAAGTGCGGTAACATGGCATAGCTGGTTCAAAAGAATAAGAAAAAACCAACAACAAAAAAAAAAACAGAAGTTAGATCTACATTATAAAAAAAGATGAAGGAAAAATACCTTAATATAAACCGGATTGTGAGACACAAAAAAAAGCTAATATTGGGAATGGCAAGGGGAAGAAAGACTAAAACCATACAAGAGTAAGCCACATCTGCCATTTAGTCCACTAACAACAAAATTTCACTGACAGCTTGTTAGGGAAATAATCCTACTTTCACTTAAAAATGGTAGTGATAAGGAAATAAAAGCACAGAGAGGGAGACAAGTAATTACAACTTTTGGACTAATACCATGTAAATCTAAATTCCTCATTCAAAAACCCTAGCTTTTCAGATTAAACAAAAACCATAAAAGTTTTGTCCACTAAATCAAAAAGCCTATTGTGAAACAGCAGCAAGTGCAAAGAATGATTTCCTTAAGACCCAATCTCTGCCGTCTCTAACTCCCATAATTTTAGTGGAAAACTCTTAATTGACTGGAATAACAAAAAGCCTTTCTGTAAGGGTTGGTAATTACCATAATTCTATGAAATAAAAATCAGCACAGCAGCTCTGGATCTTTTAACATTAAGCTTTACTTTGTGTCCATACTGTTAACAGCAAGAAAAATGAGTCAGTTGGAACAGCTTTTATTACATCAAATAGCAAATCTTCCACTTGCTGCTCTCCCAAACTAGCAGCTCAATGTACTTCACTGTTACAGACAGACTGGAATGCTAAAAAATAGATCAAAATCAACCATGCTGGCAGCACGGATAAGATGGTATATAAGGAGGCTGGAAAGACCCATTTCTTGTATTTGTCATTTAATATCAGAACTGTAACATTTCATTTCTCTCAGTGTTCTTACTCACTATCCCAACAACACTGTAATCTGCGCCAACAATGCATCAGAGTGCTCTTTGCTACAGGCTGAGCTAACTGCCTTGTGCAATTCAAAAAAAATAATTTACAAGAAGAGAGGAAAACACACTTTAGAAATTTTGAATCCAAATAAGCATTAATTAAAAAAAGGATTTCAATTAAAGAATATTTTATTACTGGCAGTGGAAGTAACAGCACAAGATATTAGGCAGAACTATCATAGTTCCTTGTTTTCCTGGTTATTTAAAACTGACAGTGAATGAAACCATTTAAAGAAGACAAACTCTCTTCCAGAAGAAAATGGCCTGCAGAAAATTGGGAGCCACTTTTTAGTTTTTCTGATTTTTAACCATCTTAAAACAAGCAGAGATTTATCATACTGGGAGCTGAAAATACTTTTATACTGCACACCTATTTCTTGTATTCTTACATTTACATGCCAGACATTTCTTTCATAGGAGATTATATATATATTTTTTGAATACACACAAATTTAAGAGAGATATACCGAATTATCCTTTTGTCACTGTTCCTGTTAATATGTTAAGAAAAATAAGACTTATTAGTTGATGAGAACAGGCTATCAATCTCTAAAAAAATGGAATCTAAATTGGTGTTAAATATTTTAAAGGCTAGGCTTTATTCTTTCAATTGTTTTACATCCAAATCCTTCAATTTTGCTTTTTGTCTATTTATTTTAAGAATAGGATTTACTTACTGCACTTCAAACTTCTGGGAACATTCTTTTAAACTTACTGCCTTAAACGCAGTACAGTAACTTCACTTTAAAGAAAATCCGAGTGGGACAATGCAAAAATTAAGTCTACCTAGTACGTATCTGTACATATAGGGATATATTTGAAAGGTATTTAAGAAGAAAATACCAACTGAGTTTTAGGGTATTTTAACTTTGGGCATTTTTCACTTAAGGTGATAAGATTTGATTTGGCTTCTCTCCCTTTTGAATAAAGATCACTAATAGCAAAACATTTGTTTTTTAAAATTATCCTTTATGTCAAGGAATTAAGTCCTCTTACGTTTTAGTTACATGGATATGCTGTAGCACGCTGTAGACTTAATTATAGGAGAAAACATGAGCATAATTCAGCTCAAATCTCACAATGCAAGGATATCATGCCTCAACAATACAAAATAATAATTTTACCCCATACCCGGATGGAAGTTTTAAAAAGTAGGGGTTTTGTTTTGTTTTTAAAAAGTGCAACAAAGTCTTATTTTAAGCTGAGTGCTCAAACTGTAGTTTACTGCTATATTTACTTCCAGGGTACTAATTTATACACTACAAAACTCAGTCCAGTAGAATATGCTGCAAAGTTGTCTGTATGCTATTATTCAACTTCAATCTTTTAGTGCAGAAAACTCCCAGAATGGAGTAGCTCTTTCATATGCTCACTCAAACCTTTTCAGTAGACGCAAGAATTATACTAGCAATCAGTATACTTAAACTTTTAGATACGTTCTCCATTTACACAAAGCAAAAGACAGCATGAATTATATATAACTAAGATAAGCCAAATTCAACAGTTCTCTAGACACTGCAATTTTAAACAAGAGTTGACCGAATTGGTTTTTATGCAGCACTCATGAACCTGTAACTCTGTCTAGGAATCTTAAGACTGCGAGATCAGGGGCTAAACTGTCCTGTGGTGTCTCAGGTAGCAGAACCGATACATAAAAGGCAAAATGTTTGCTCAAGTGCAAGCAAAAAATCTCCTACCAGAACTAGGAACCTCTTCTCTTATTCTGTTTCTCAGCAAACAGATCTCAAATGCAGATAACAATGTTAAGCGAGATATGCAAATTAGACTTCAGTCCTCTTCCCACTCATATTGAGAAGGACAGAAATCACAACAATTTATCACCGACCTGAAATGGAGCTATGCTTGCTCGTGCCAACAATACATCTAGCACATACTATCAAAAGGCATAGCACACGTAAAGAGGTTTCAATTAGCATAGAACAGTTATGGAATACAATTAAAAATTTAACTGAATTCTCACCCCCATTAGGATTCTCCCTAACCTGATATTAAATACTTTACAGTCGTTCAAGTGACACTTGTGGCTCAGACCTCTGAAAAAAGCTCTCCTACCTCAGAAATCCAGTTGCTCTGCAGTCACTCTGAATAGAACTAATTTAGTAGCTCACCTTTCTGCATTATATATTCTCGTGTGTATATTTGGCATAAGAGAAGAAAATAGAGTTAGTCATTCTGCCCAAAGAGGATAGTATTAAAGAAGCGAAGGCAAGTATATTTAAATTCAGCTAACAGACTGTTCCATAGGGATGAATCTTCCACGCTGAGCCATTTTTGGAGCAAAATGTGTAGATTTGGAATGGGGGACACTGACCCTCCAACACAAGCTCCGATTACCCTCTCCCCCCAAAAAGGAGCAAGAACATACCCTATACATATTTATTCTCAGAAATAAGTTGATGGGTTTTACCTGTTCTCGATGCCCACACTTGGCTGCCACTTGCAGTGATTGGAATGAAGAGGAGTGATTTCGGAGGGACAGGCAGAAGGACCATGCTGACTCCATAAGGATAGGGCCCTGCCCAAGGAGTATGGCAAGGAAGAGACGAGGTCATCTGATACATTAGTTCGATACCTTGCCCCTTTCAAACCCTGTGTGAGTTGGGATATAAATAGTCTCTGGACAGTAGGAATACGACTGGTTAAGTTTCTTCTTCTCGTCCAAATCCTGTAACATCCTGGGGAAGAAAGTGCTAACACTGTGTGAAGGCCAAGCATGGAGCAACTTCCCGTTCTTTCAGCTACGGCATTTCTTCTGTGGTCGGGATGAAGGGCAACAGCCCCTGGGGTTGTTACAGAGCGAGGGGAAGGCAGCTCATTATCTAGACTGGAATCTTCCTTGAAAGCTGCTGCATCCAAACCGCTCTGAGACAGGAGAAAAGAGAATGTCCACTTCGAAGGCGGTGCCGGCATTTCTCCCAAAACTGGTCTGTGATGTCCTGAGTGCCGAGATGTAATCCCTGTTAGGTCTGTCACAGGACTGGAGTCCAATTTTATGTGAAAAGAAATTGGTAAAACCGGGGTATCCAAGAAAGAGGATGGAGAGTTGTTGCCCAAGTCTAAAAAAGATATTTTGGTAGATCCTACAGGATAAAGTGCCAAAGACTGAAAGCTGAACATCTTGGTACACCAACTGTCAGCCCAGCGTGAGTGTAAGTTCCTGTTAATGCAAGACAAAGCTTCCAATAGATTTTTAGATCTACGTTGGCTGTACCGCACAGCCACTGGAAGGATTTCAGAAGAACATGGCAGTGGTTCTATGTTATGGATGCTTTTGGCAGGTGCCAGTAGTTTGCTAGCCATTGCAGACAGCTTGCTCAACAATGCTGGTTCTTTGGTACATTTTCTACATTTCAAGCTGTTCAACAAATTGCACCTCTTGGCAGAGGGCCTTGGCATACGTACGAATCTCATGGCTATTTCCTTTTCCACTGTTGGTGGTTTAAAGTATAAAGATTTGAGGAGTGTGTTTTCCTGGTTAGGGGGCATTTCTGAGGGAGCATCCAAAAAAGTTGAACTTTTAATTTTTTTCATTTTTCTTACAGTTTCTACTTGATACGAAGTGGGAACTTTTTTGCACGTCCTTCTAGGCTGTCTTTTTAATGGAAGAGGTCCTCTTAATTTATTTGTAGTTCCAAAGGCACCAGGAATTCTATTATAGCTTAAATTAAGGTTCAGGTTTTCCATTTCTGAATCCTGAGTCTTCAAAAACTGTGAACTAATTTTATCAGGGGTAATCTTTGGCCTTTTGAGTTCTTGTAAAGTGCTATGTAGTTTATTTTCGTTGCTTTTAAAAGCAAAAATCTCCTCTGAAGGACCTTCAAACTTTGTATTTCTTGCCATCACCAACTCAGTTGAAGTACTGCATAAAAGTTCAGAACTATTCAATATGCTTGGTTGCAGTGTGACTTTTGATTTCACTCGGTATTCCGACTTCTTTTCTTGTTGTGCCTTGTCTGACAAATGTACTTCCATCTCCTCATACTTCTTCTTTCGTTTAAGTGCCTGACATTTCTCTACTTGATCAAGTTTCTCTGAACCTAAAGCCTTATTTTCCTTGCAAACTGAATAAACTGGTATAGTGTCTTGACATCCTGTAATTTTCTTTACATTATATTTGCTCTGTGCATTTAATTTGTAAGGCACACATACTTCATGGCAATCACAATTTGGTGATGATTCTTTGCAACTGTTTGATAGTATATTCATAGATGGATAAAATGGGGGTGTTGTATTATATTGGAACCCTGGTGAAATTTCTGTGTCAGGTGCATCTTCAGTTTGACAGTCTTGCACAGTTTCTGAACACAGACTGATACCTGCTAAGTGTGCAAGCTTTGTAGTATTTTTTCTTTCTTTTGAAAAATTTAGGTTAGATCTTGGGATTTCTTCGAAAACATTTTCACAATTCTCAGTACTGACAGGGACTATTTTGCTACCAGATTCTTTTGAACCTTCTAACAAAGCCCATCGGAAATCTCCATCAAGGAAAGAATGTATGGGCAACTTTTTTCTAGGAGCTATTTCTCTTTCAATCTTCTCTTCTACACATGCATTCTTAAACTTCTGTCCACAGTCACCACCTTCTGGTAGGGTCACATCCATGTCTTTCACAGCTAGAACACGTCGTGATTTGCTGTCAGAAAGGCTTTCTTCAAGAGTTTCTTTACCTTCTCTTCCACATCTGTTTTCTTGTTCTTTTAGTTCTGTTGTCTTCACCTGAATTAGATCACTGATGAAGCCCATGCATCCTGAAGACTCTGCATTTCTTATACCATTTAAAGAGTCAAAATCCACTACCTTCTCTTTTACAGTTCCTTGAAAATCTTCTTCCCTTACATATTTATGAACCAAGGGAGGCAGGTCATCGCCTTTTTTTAACAGTTTCTCTTCACTTTGACTAGAGACAACTGATATTTTAGTTTCTTCCACAGAAGTAGCCATAGATTGTAAACCTGTGTTTGGTGGTTTGTTTAAACTTTCTAGATGCTTGCTGCCTGGAACTGGGCCATTAAACTCACTTTGACGTGCAAGAATCTGATTTTCCATTGGACACAGGGTCTTTTCTGTTTTGGTAGCATGTCTTGTTTGAATATTCACATTGCTGAGTAACGGACAATCACAGATTGAAGTGCTATACTCAGAAGGGTTAGCTGTGAGTGATGACACTTCTTTCTTCTCATATGTGCCTAGTTCTTTCATCTTCGGGCCTAATGGAGAGTTGCAAAATCCAAAATTATGAACACATTTTTTTTTGTTCAAATATCTGACTAATAGCTGTTCACTAGTCTTACTTCTCCAATTGCATTCAGGAGCCTTTGGAGAGCTCACAGTTTTTATTTTATCAAATTCATCTGTCTGGAGAGCACACATGCTAATTTGTTCTTTTGCCTCATCTTTGCCACAAATCATTTCACTGACATCTGTTACTTTATAAAGATCAAATTGTTTCACATTTCCAACCTTCATATTCTTATTTGAAACCTCATCTCCTACCAAGGTAGCAGTAGGTTCCTCTGCAGTATAAGTTGAGCAAAACATGTTTTTTGCTGTGGAAATGTCATTTATCCCATGCAGAGCTACATCTCTGTTGCCCAAGTAATCTTCAGAAGGAAGAGATCCACATGCCAAAGGGAAGCGTTCTTCCAGAAAGACGATAGTCTTTTTACCATTACATCCAGGTGAAGCTTCTCCTTCCAAACTATCATTTTCTTCAATCTTCATCTCAACGTCAGCCTTAAAAGAACAACTGCTTGGGAGAGCATCGTCTATATGTGTACTCCCTGATAAAGTACAGGAAGTATTGGCAACTGTATGCTGGTCTTTTACGCTATGATTATTACAATGCCATGTGTCACTATGTTCATTTTCTAAACCAGTGTCCACACTTTCTATATTCCCTGCTAAAGACTTTTGGGAATTTTTTCTTGTCACATTAGGTGCGTCAAAAGTCTTGGGATTTATTGAAGACTCGAAACTGTCTCTATGAAGTACAAATTCAGCAACTTGTTCCTCTGTTGTCCCAGAAGCACCAACTGATTCTTTTCCAGATAGACTATCCTGAGCCTTGTCCCTGTTTGCAACTTCATAAGTAGTACAAGGAAGACACTCATTACAGTGAGGTTCTCTTGATTTTTGTGCAACAGGAGGTAGCGTTACATTTAGTGTATAAATCAAATTAGTTTCTTTGCCAGTGGACAAAGTGTCATTAATATTGGCTTCTGTAGTGTCAGCTAAACTGCCAGCTAACTCTTCTGACTTCGTATTACTCTCAGATTCCTTTTCAAACAATTGTACCTCAGGTGACCCTTTTTCTAGCTTGGTAGTATGGTCCAGACAGCTATCGCTTCTGGGAGGAGAAATTTTACTGTAGGCATTATAAATGCATACATCTGTCTGTCTAATTTCATGGGAAGTAATGCTGTTCATTTCCTTCAATAGTCTATTTTCTTTTGCACCATCCTTGCATAAGTCACTGATAGAGAATTGCCAGTGGCCCTTTTTCCACTTATCAACTTCTGATGGGACCACTTTTATTTTTTCTTTTGAGAAATCCTCAGAAGATGAAGGAATAGAACTAAAAACTGAAGAATGACCATGCTCAGAGTTAGCACCCTCTGGAGCTTCAGGCAAGCTACCAGCTTCAATGTTACCTCCCACAGCAATTTTCCTTTGGGTTTCAGCAGCTTCTTCGAATTCAAAGCTGTAATATTTACCTATATTATCATTTTCTTCCCTACAATCAGTTTGAGCACTAGATAATCCTTTGTTCCTTACCACTGAGAGATGCTCTAATGGCATGGATGCATACGTCCAATTTTCTACAAACCCAGTTCCATGATCATAATTAGTCTGACTTTCCATGTTTTCAGGAAGATACTTTTTTGGGGTTTCATTGATAATTTTATGCATTGCAGTACTATTGTTTTCTAGCAACATATTTCTAGAGTCCAGATAACAGATGCTTTTCAGAACTGAACATAAACCTTCAGAACTTTCTATGGAGAGCATTCTACCACTTTCTACTGATGATAATCTACCAACTTGATTCTGTTTAGGTAGAGGAACAGTACAGAAGTCATGAGCATTGTTTTCTTCATCCTGCTGATAAGTCTGGCAATTAGCAAGTGATGTACTAAATTCATTAACAGGACTTTGTCTGGGTAACTTATCTTTTCTAGTCTCCAAAATAGATACAACATTGCCACCTGTTCTCAATGACATGTCAGTATGGGCTTTCAACCCATTATATTCACTTATTTGTTGTGGTTCTGTGGTTGTTTCAATGTCCATGACTTTTAAAGGCTCTGAAAAATCTAACAAGCTGGTTTCTGAAACCCCAGCTCTGGCCATGACTGTGTTTACATCTGGACATTCATTGCTATCAGGTGGAAGACCTCGACTCACACTGTCATTCTGGTATTCTGCTTTACTAAATATCCTAGTCCCATCAGTCTTCATACCTTGTACGTCTTCAGTGGGCTTTGGCAGAGTTTCAGCTGTCACCTGAACATTTGCTTGGTTTTCTTCTGCATAAGAAAAATAACACAAATCAGCACCATACACTGTATGGAGAAGGCATTCAGCTTACTATGTTTCTCTTAGCATTATACACAATATTGTGTGTAGCCTTGGTTATCAAAACTTATTCAAAGTCAATTGAGAATTGATGCTAGCAATTCTAATACGAGCCTTAAAAAAAGCAAACAAACAACCCCACCATAAACTAATATAAAAAACTCAATCCTTTTCAATACACACATTCCACATGAGCAGGAGACATCCAAAGACCTGTATTTTTCAGATTCCTCTAATATCAAACTAGGCACATTGAGGTGTAAGTGTAGTAATAACAAAGATGTATATAGTCCAGCTATGAAGCATAAGGAAATGCAAAACATCTGCTATTAACAAAAAGAGCTTCTGCTTTGGGGTAAATAAGTACTCCAGTGAAGTAACTAAAACGTCTTTTACATAATGGGTCTTTAGGAAAGTGCATATGCTGTTCTGAAAAAGCAATGGATTAAGTTTTGATACTGTTCAAACTACACAGGATAATAGCTTCTACTATAGAACAAAGTAAATGAGCTCTCTTACAATCGCTCCTCAATTTTAAATCAACAAAAAGGCATCTGTGAGAGAAGCAGGGAGCAGATAGGGATGTAGAACTAAAAATGCACCTTTGTTCTTCAGAGATCCTGCTATTTCAGCGCAACAGCTTCTTGAAGACTTAGACTTATGCTGGTTTAGGTGAGGATCCTCCTGAAACAGGACAAAAGTGTTAGTGGAGTTGAATCAATTTGCTGAAACATTTTGCACATTTCAGGGACCGTACCTGCTTATCTAGGTAGGTTCTGTCAATAGGACAAACACCCTGAAGCCTCAGAGCACATTGAAACCTCAGCCCTTGCACAGGGGCAGACTTGCTTTGCAACTAGTTCACACAAGCACTTGCCATTCCTTTCTGGTCCTATCAACCAACAGCACCTCACCGTTACACAGTGATGCATCCAGAACAGATTTGTGTTTAGAAGCAGTAAAGTCCTCCCATGCAAGCAACTAAAATATAAGTGGCTTAAATGGAAATTGTCGCAAATGTGAGTGTCAGAAGAATAATCCAGTCTCCAAGTCTATCTCACATCCCCAAACCAGTCCTGCATGCCTCTGGTAAGGTGCACACTTTTTCTTTTATTTAGTAGAACTTGCCTTGTACCATTCCTTTTCTTGGCTCAAAAACACATAAACCCAGGAACATGCAACCTAGGCCTGCTTTGGAAAAAAAACAAAGAAGCAAATCATCAAAAACCTCACCACCAAGCTACCTGCACTTTGAAATATGTGAAAGGTCATCTAGGAAAACTGACTATGGAACATTTAATGATTTTTATTTTCATAACTCTTCAAATAAATCAAACGGTAATCAAAAAATAAGAGTTAAAACCAGAAAGTATTTTGGCATTATGCAACATCCAGTAATAATTGTAAACTGTGCACCTTATTTCCTGGCTGGTATACGTTCAGTCACAATACCTTTTTTCTCCTCCATGTTCTTTTTGTGTTTGTGAAAACTTTTTACAAGTTAAAGAAAACTGACCAAGAGTCACTAAAAATTTCAATTTTTAATAAAGAGTTTTGCGACTCTTGAATTTTTAATAGAGTATTTGGCACATTTTCCAGCAAGTCTTTGCCTATAAGTACTATTTTTATCATCAGTCTTTGCCAGAGGGGAGAAAAAAACAAACCATGACCATGAGAGATTCTTGTTTTGAGAACATTAACAGTGAACTCTTGCCTCATTACAAATGATAATTCTAAAAATGAAGAGGAATCTTTATTTTTAGATAGAAAATTTAAATGCTAGACTGCATCATGAAATCACTATGACCAGACTGAAATAACTATTAGTCAGTGATTAGTACCTTGACCAAGGATGGTACATGTGAAATACACTGTACCCACAGAACATGGGCACTGGGTAAGGATGCTTTAGTCACCAGTTTTGTTCTTCATTGTTACATACCTGCCTCCTAACACTCCATCAGGATTTAGCAAAGCCTGGTATTTTAAAATACTGTTGGTCTACTAAAATATACTCTCATTTTTCACGGGGCCTGTGATAACCTAAGTAATGACACACGTGACGGAAAACATAAATAATAGGAAACCAAAAAGTCCTCTGCCTTGTCATTATAACCTTAAAGGCAAAATATCACACCGGGATGACTTTTGCTGTTTGCTTACTTGTTTTGACCAATCCCCCGGTGTTAAAGCACAGCATTCAGCACAGTTCTCCTCTGTATCTTGCGCCCCTTTATCTTCTTGCTGGTATCCACCACCAGAGCAGTCTAGTTCCCTAAAGTTTTGTCTTTTGTTTTTTTCATCCTCTCCAAGGCCTCTGTCCGTCGGTAACTCTTCAGGACGGGATTCTGCTGGCCCATGAGAAATCGCTCTGACCATATCATCCGGCTCCTCCGTCTTCTGGCAAAAGTCTTCTACCTCAGAAGTCCCGTGATGCTCAGATGACAGGCTGCTGCTGCGTGCGGGCACAGGTGTCGATACGTCAGCCTTTGCATCTAATCCAACGGTAGGTTCCGATACAGCCATCAGCTCCGTGGAGATGCTGGCTGGCAGTCCCGCATAGAACTCCTCTGTTACACCGCTGGCGGCAGAATCAAGGCGACATTCCACCCCAGCTGATAGCATCGGGGCAGCGGGAGGTCCGTTGTCTGGAGCTTTTTACGGCTTACCCTGAACATGAAAGCAACATTAACTCAACACAGAAAGGAATAACCCTGAGACTAAGAGAAAGGGCTCATTGTTCAGGATTCAAATGTGTGTTTAACGATGATACGTCCAGCTATTTTTCTTAAAAGAGGAGCTGAGAAACGTTTGAGCATCCAGGCAAAGGCTTCACCAACAAAAGCAGCGCACACGGGCAGGTAGGGATTGCTGAGGGGTCTTTTCTCACACCTTGGGGCTGGCATCACCCCTCCTCTCCCTCCTCCTGCACTACAACCAACGCGCTCCGCAGCCGCCCGCGGCACCCGGGGCCGGCTCCTGCAGGCGCCTCGCTTGTTCCCTACCGGCCCCTGGGCAACCCCCGGAGCCTCGGGCAGCTCCGAGCCCCTCCAGGGCCCCGGCCCCGGCCCCGTGCAGGGGGCAGGCGGGGCGAGGCGAGCGGCCCCGGTCACAGCGACCCTGGCCAAGGCGGCCCGGACACCCCCAGCCCGTCCCGGCCGGGCCGCCCCCCCCCCCCGGGGACCACCCGCCGCCACCCCCCGCTCCCGTTACCTGCGGCGGCCCCGCTCCGCTCCTCCCGCCCCCCCCCTCTGACCTCACTTCCCCATCCGGGCCGCGCGGCCGGGCACGCAGCCGTTGCTACGGCCCCGCCTCCAGCCCGGCTCGGTAGCGGCCGGTACCTGACGCGCGCCGGGCCCCGGATGCGGAAGCGGCCCTGCGGTGCCCGGGGGGCTGGGGGCGGCGGCGCCCGGCGGGGGCTCGGCAGCGGCAGGTCAGCGCCCCGCCACCGGGGGGGCGGCTCGGTGGTCGTCTCCCCCGTCCCGTAGCGGCCGCCGGGCGGCGTTGGGACGGCCGCGCCTGCCGCCGGGCCGGCTGAGGAGCTGGGCCGCCGGCCTGCGCCCTCCCGTAGCGGGGCCCTGAGCGCTCCGGGACGGGCTGGCCGGCACCGGCCCTGCTCGCTGCACGCCCGGCCGGGGAGCGCAGTGCTGCGGCCCGGCGGCGCTTGTGTAGAGCTCCTCGGTCCTAGGGAGTTTGTTGGAGCGATCCGGGCGCACGGCTTGTTCCTGCCCTGCGTGTGTGCCTCGTAACGGGGCTGGCAGCGTGCAGCCCCCGCTCCGCTGTTCGGGAGGGCTGCTTCCAGGTTGCTCTGCGCGCCTCGGTTTGATATAAGAGCCTCTGCGCACCCTGTAAGAACACAGTTATAGCAAACATGCGTTAGAAGTAGAAAAACTTGTAATTATGCGTCTGTAGTTGTTATCGAAGAGGATCTCGTTACTGATAGTTTTCGGTTTAAGTACCCTTCTAAAAAAAGTACAATGTAGCAGTAAAGGTTCTCCGTCGAAATATGCTCTGCTTCCATTTCAAGTAGCAGGAAGAAAAAACGCGGTCGTTGATGCAATTGAAATGTTTAATACAAAGTGCCAAAACAGCAAATGTTTGCTTGGCCTCATCTGGGCGAACAGCTGCCCTCTGCTGGCCGGAGCTGCGCGGCACCGATGTGGAATGAGCCAGGTGTGGAATCCAGCGTCTGCGAAAGACGTGGAAAAAGACGCGAGGAAGTGGGGGAACTCCCTTGTGGCACAAGAGCGAGCAGTAGAGGGACGAAAACAAGATATAGTTGGCAGTGGGTGTAAGTCTGGGTGTTCCTTTACTGCATTTAACGCAAGGTTAGGAATTTATTCTTGAAATATAAAAGGTAGATCTTTAGAGAGCAGTGCTAGCTCTCTAACAGCAGTGCTGACAGAAGAGACATAATTTCTAAGCTTTTAGTTTGACGTTTATTAAACTGTGTAACATGTCAGCCTTTCAGGTGTGGTGTTCTTGACTATGTGGTGATAGAGCTCCCTTTGTTGACACAGAGTGTAAAGAATAATTTTGTAATAACAAGATGTTTGTCTATGTTTGTTTTCATTTCCATATTAGATATGCAAGATGTCTTCAACTGTTTTTACTCAAAGCAGCTGAGAAAAACTGGAATTCAAGATGAGAACCAACAAGGTGTACAAGCTCGTCATACACAAGAAGGGTTTTGGAGGCAGCGGTCAGTATCTTGTGGCTCTTAACAGTGAGACCAGTACTTTCTTACTTATTTGAAATCAATGAACCGATTTGCTGATATTGTTAACAAAACAGTGAAGATGGAATTTTGTTGTAGCAGTATCACGAGTCAGAGTGTGGAAGGCTTTTTTCTAATAGTTAAGGTAGAATAAAATTACATTTATTTGTCAGAACAGAATGAAATTGGAACTGTAAAATAAAATCACTTCATTCTATTTCTTTCCCTTTTGTTTTGTCACTTGTCTTTTAACGTATTTAAATGTTTTAACGTGCAGTGGCCAGACTGCAGTGGCTGCACAGGGGACATATCGTGTAGTGAATGTGGCGTATTAGGAATGTGTTAATCCTGGGCTAGTGAATTTATGTTGAGCAAGTGAGTGTGTATAAACGTGCAAGTATCTGTGTTTGCTGTATATTTATTTACTGTAGTTTTCTTTGTTCATTTATATCTTGAAGATGATGAACTGGTGGTGAATCCTAAAGTATTTCTTCAAATCAAGCTGGGAGATGTTGTGGAAATTGCACATCCCAATGATGAATACAGGTGAATTCTTTTTGCTGCTGTTTATTAGTGGAGTGTGGTTAGAACATTGAAAGGGGCACGTTCATGTTCAGCAGATTCTAGGCTTAGAGGATAAATTTCTTTTAGAAATTTAGAGGATAAAATTCTTTTAGACTTGGATAACTTTGCTTCAGGAGGCTGCCATGTCTGTTTGTTTTTTTCTTCTGAATAAAAATAAAGGGGTTAACAGTAGTGGGAGCTCTTCCTCCAAGTTTGTGCAATTTTTTGTGTTTGGTGTTTGCTGACCTTTCATAGGGCAAATAGCACCTGAATGTGGAGAGGTCATCTATGTCTTTATCTTATTTGTAGAGCTGCTGTTACCTAATGATTAGTCTTCCATTCTATAGTATCTCCTAGGCAAAGTTAAAGCTTCCTTGTTTGCTATAAAAACATAAACCTTCGTTATGAAGCTGTTTATACTGCAGCCTATATCTGAAGAGTAGGAGTATACCTGTATGAGATTCTGAGATCTTGCGTGACTTACTTCCCCATTTAGAGTATCATCTTTACCTAAAGAGTACCTTATGGTTATAATAGGTATGAAGAACATCACAGGGTGACAGGCAGAGAGGATGGTGTATTGAAGCTTTCCAGAAAACATTAATGTTTCTGTTTAGCATATCTCCTGCTCTGTGTTACTAAACAGTTTTGAAAGTGATTTAGCCAGAGTAGGCTGTTGGTGTCTCAACTCATCCACCTTTTTTCTTTCTTGCATGCTAGCCCCCTGCTCCTACAAGTGAAGTCACTGAAGGAAGATTTACAGAAAGGTAAAACTCTAGGCTCATGGTATGCGTAGTAAAATCACAAATGGTGGTGTGATTGGACTGTATCTGTGATTGAGTAATGCATGTACTTCAAATTTTTAAGAAGACCAGTGTTTTGTCTAGTTAGGGATGGAAGGGTTATAATTTTTATCAGAAAGCGAATAGCCAACTTTAAATTTGCTTTAGGTTGAGTTAATGTGAGGTAGAGTTTGGAGAAAAAAAAAAAGCCTTAAATTTTTGTTCTTGTATTCTCTGACTGGCTATGTGTCTTTTCTACTTGCAGGAATTAATTCAGACTAAACTTTTCACTTATCTCCCCTGCTTTGATTTTAATGAATCTTAAATTGGGCAGTAGTTGAAAGAAGTTGTCTTTTGCGAAGGCCCAAAGTGTATCACACCAACCTTAATATATTGTTTTTGTACTTGCAAATCACCTGGAACCTTTTCCATAAGTTCTTTTCTCTGTCTGTTCTCATTTTTGTGGCAGAAACTATAAGTGTGGATCAGACTGTTGCACAGGTGTTCCGGCTTCGGCCATACCAGGATGTCCATGTGAATGTTGTTGACCCAAAGGTATGTGGTTTTGAAACTTTTTTACATTTGTCCTGTCACTTAGCTCACACTGGGGCTCTATGAATTTCTATTTACAGTAGTGTTGTAAAAAAGGCTTTTTTTTTTTAATCAAAATTTATTTTGCCCATCTTTCCAAAGAAAATAAGGCTTGTGCAATTGCACTATTTGTGTGTTTGTTATGGGACTCTTTCTTCTCTCCCCACTATCCCCACACTCTTGAAGCCTGTGGACCTGCTTGATATAGATTTAGAAATTTTAACTATATTTACACTCCAGAAATTCAAGATAAGCAAGCAGAGAGAATGGAAACTGTAAGTGCCCCACTGAAAAGTGGGGCGTGGCATGGATTTGCATTATTTCACACTGGAGGACCTTGTAAGAGAGTCATCTCTTGTAGATGTCCAACTAGCTAAAGGGCTTCCGTCAGAGCTTACCTTCGGTACAAGACAAAAACTCGCAGGAAACTAGGTTTCCTTAATGGTTTGAACAATGGAACTCATTTGTTTCACTTGTGCTTTTAGTTTGCTCTGAGAGTTGTAGAACAGGTAGTCTTGGGGCTTTTTCGGGCCACGTCATGCACTGTCTTGCAGCTCACAGTAGTTCCAGCTACATGCATAACTCTGGTGGTTGTTCTGATGGGGTTTCCTTTTTGTCTTGTGTCTGTTAGGAGTGTTGACTTTCTCTAGAACAGCCCTCACTGTAGCATTGGGTTCTTAGCAGAACAGATTGAGGGGTGCTGTATTAGAAACAAACAATAAAATCTAATCCCTTTCTTTCGTTTCCCAGGAGGTGACCTTGGACTTGGTGGAGCTGACTTTTAAAGATCAGTATATTGGGCGTGGGGATATGTGGCGACTGAAGAAAAGTTTGGTAAGGCCTACGCTGTCCTCATGTGCAGGGTTGAGGAGGTTATGTACATTTTTCTTTTCTTGCTGAAAAAGAAAATAAGCTTTTTACAAAATAAAAAAAAACTTAGAACAGGACCAGTGCCAGCAACTCCTGAGGAACATAAGCTTTAAGTAGGACATTACAGTTGGAGAAATAAATGTAAATGTTAGAGAAAAAAATAAGTTCCATCATTTCCTACTCTGTTGCAGTAATGTTAATTACTGCCTTGGGTACTGAAATGCTGCTGAGAGTTTTTTCTCATGTTCTGAATTTTAGTGATTTACTACCTTTGGAAGGAATTAAATCCAGCTGTTTTTCAAGTAAAAGTATGCTAACATATCC
Source organism: Anser anser (assembly GCF_964211835.1). Classification (NCBI taxonomy): domain Eukaryota; kingdom Metazoa; phylum Chordata; class Aves; order Anseriformes; family Anatidae; genus Anser; species Anser anser. The sequence goes on along the minus strand of NC_139739.1, from coordinate 11,040,670 downwards.
TCCCTTGGATGATATTGCTTAATAATTAACTATCAGGTTTTTTTTTTTGTTTTTCTGCATCTCTGAAGAGCAGATTTTTTTTTGATTTTTCTAGGGACAGTGAATTAAGGAAATGAATCCAATCAAATTTAGCATCTGTTAAAAACTATTTTCCATACTGCCTTGAAGAGTTTCTGGTTTAAATGTTTTTTATGGCAGAAGTCTTGTGTTTGAGCATGTTTTCCATTCTTTTGCAAATCTGTCTGCTCACTCCGAGCCTATTGTTCTTTTAACACCTGTAACTATTCTTTCTTAGGTCAGCACGTGTGCATATGTCACTCAAAAGGTGGAATTTGCAGGTATCAGGTCAGTGCTATATATGATTTATTTCTGGATATAGGAAGATATATAGAGTAACAGAGAAATCTATGCATTAACTGGCAAGTATAAAGAGAAATGCTTTGTATTTTCAAGTATTTTTAACATTTCCATCAATCAATGAAAAGAATATATTGTTAGTGAAAATCTACAGCTGTTATTCATCTGAGTGCGTACTATTACTTATGACTTCAGATCAATGACGGGAATCTTCTGTGAAAAGTCATTTGCAGTTTATTGTTCTCTTAATCTTGTAGGCTTCTCTCTGCAGCATGGGTTTGGGAAAGGTTTCTGTCTGATTTGGGGTGGAAGAAACTAATAATAGGACAGCCAACCACACTTGCTGTTTCTGGTGGATGCCAAATAATTTTCCTTTCACCTCACTTCCCAAAAATTAGTAACAGCTGGGAAGAGGGTTGCTTCAGTTGCTGTTGAGATGACAAAGGGACAAGCAAGTGTGCAGATGCAGCAGCGAACAGCTGTTCGACATCTTTTGGATTAAAGATCAGTTTTTATCCAAATAAATTTCTATACTGCCTTCAAGTCATCCTTGAATGCATAATTTTGGTACATCCCTTATTTACTCAAATGTTGATCCTGTAGTCTTCACATTCACTCTAGTTAGTAAATGTTATGCACTCTTTTTCTTCCAGGGCACAAGCAGGTGAACTGTGGGTTAAGAGTGAGAAAGTCACTTGTGGATACATCAGTGAGGATACACGGGTAAGATTTCAGGGAGTAGGGGAAAGAAGGTTTTTTTGTTTGTTTGTTTGTTTGTTTTTTTTCCCCTTCATTTTCTTCCCAAGTTTCTTGTAATTCTATCTTGTGTGCGGATGTGTATGGATCATTTGAATGGCTGTGTTACAAGTTGAAAAATTGCAACATTCAGGAGGAGAATGAATGATTAGTAAATTTCAATGCGTTTTCACTGATGGCACTAGGAATTACTTGGGCTGTTGAAATGCCAACTCCTTGGAGGGGAAATTCCCGATGATGCAGTGGGCCCAGTCATATAAGTTACTTCGTAGTTAAATTGTGCATTTGGCACTTTCAGTGAATGTACCTTGTTTCAAAAAAGATCTTTAATTCCTTTGCAGGTGGTCTTCCGCTCCACTTCTGCCATGGTTTATATTTTTATCCAGATGAGCTGTGAAATGTGGGATTTTGATATCTATGGTATGTGGTTAACTGGCTTGCCTGATTGTGAATGGCAGCAGCTATCATTTCTGTCTCTATTATAAAACTGCTATTTTGATGCATTTCTGCCACTATTAGAAAACTAAATTGTCCTGCTGTTGGCTCAGACATTGCTCTGAAGTGTGCTATGGTGTCCTCTTAGATCGTTACTCACAGTGCCATGTCTTTCTCTCTCCCGGTATTCCATAGTTTTCCTGTCCTTAATGTACAGTCTGGGTTCATTTATCTCAGTGACTAATTCATGGGGGCCAACTGACTACAAAACCTGGAAAGATTTTCTGTGGATGTGAACGTGTTTGGTGATGAGGGCAGGGGCAAGCCTGTATGAATCCTGAAACCAGAAATGAATTGAAGTCCTGTGCAAAGAGGGCCTCAATGTTCTAAATTTCTCTTGACTGTGTCTTAGCCAGGATGGAAAAACACTGTTTTAGCCCAGGTGGAGCTAGCTAGAAGTATTTAAACTTTGGGAGTTGAGAATGAGCCACTTAACTATGTCGTTGTCCTTTTTTTTTCTGGCTTAAATTTTTAGCAAACCTCTTTCCCCTTCCTTTGACCATGTGCTTAAAGCATATGCAACTAGGCAACTATTCAAAGCTGAGCAGGGAGTCGGTTGCGAATGCCGTTCCTAAAAGATAGTACAGATGCTTACCCAGCATGTTGCGAATGTGTTGGAAAAATGGATTTAAAGGTCAGGTCCTTTTGACAATACAACAGTTTTGTTTACATCATCTGAAACAGTCCTGCTTTTTAATCTTTTTTTGCTCTCTTTGCATTAGTAATATTAGCATTCAGTGTGCTTTCAGTTACTTTGCTGTGATTCTAATAAAAATAACTTACCTAGAATCGTGGTGTTAAATATACCCCATAGTTGAAGTAATTGCTGTTTGCTTGATGCTTTGGGTGTGTTTACTTTGCAGGGGACCTGTACTTTGAGAAAGCTGTGAATGGTTTCCTTGCTGATCTCTTCACAAAATGGAAGGTAAATAGCTGCTTTGTTCATCCTGTTCTGAAAGAACAATTCAGAGCCATCTTAATGAACCCACTGGTCTGCCACTTTGAGGAAGACCCAGGCTATGTCAGGCAGTGCTAAGGTTTATGAGAGATGGCTCGTGGGCATCAAAAGAGTGGTTACTGCAGGTCTGCAGGTAAATCATACGTGCCACGTGGCTCCACTGCTGATATGTTGTATCTGCTGTGGTGTTATCATGCAATTGTTTTGGTTTTGTGGTGGGTCTGTGACTGGACTTAAGTCACTAAATGTGTAATACAGTTGTTTGTGGTTGTGCAGTGATGCACAAGTCTGTTTTACACAATCTTACTTGTTCCAGGATTCAGTTCTGGATGCTTTCATGGTATTGTGTAGTTTGGTTAGTGTTGCTATAGTTTAGCATGGGGGGGGGTTCCAGGCTGTAGTGTATAAGCCACTGATGGTGTGCAAACTTCTTGGAAGTAAAGGTCTCTTTAAAAAAAAAAAAAATAATAATAACAACAAAGCCTCTGTGTCTCTTACAATTGAACAACAAAGAGCCATACCCTGTCTCATGACCTGGCTCAGAGCAAGGTACAAGTGCTGTTAGCAGTCCTGCATTAGAGGAGAGGGCAGAATTGGTGACTGAAATCCTTTCAGCCACAGAGCTATGGAAAATGTCTTAGGCAGGAGGCTCCTGCAGACATAAATAAGAGAACTGTAGCAGTACTCAAGGCAGATACAAAATCTGCAACCTATCTGTAATCTGTGCAAAGGACACAGTTCATGATGGTCCCAAGCATCAACAAGAGCAACAGATTTGTCCCTTTTTCATTGTGCCCCTTTTTTCATTTCCTCCATTGGAGATTTACTAGGAGCCTTGCGTGACATATCTGTAAGACGTCTGTTTTGCTTTTGGTACTAATATATGTACCATTTTGGGTATGTGCCTGAGCATCCACGGGCTCACTCAGATCAAGGATTTTCAAGCTTTTCCTTTCAAGGGAATGGCCAGTATGCTCTTTTCAGCTCATTAATTCCATTGTGTGCATCAGCACTGTAACTGTTCAGTGAGATTTTAACATTTTATTTCTCTGGAATTGTTAGGGGCATCTCTCTGAGCAGTAGCAAATAAGAATATCAAATTGCTGCAAGTGAGTATGTTTATGTATTCAAACAAATTGAGTCGACTGCATTTTTTTACACACAAAAAATCTTGTATCCTGGCAACTGCAGAGAGGAGTTTCTTTAAAGAGTAATTAAGGGTGCTTCTATTAAATACAATATAGCCTAGTAGAACAGAATAGTCAGGACAGAGCATTATGTTACTTCACAGAGGCATATGGGCATATGCAGTACTTTTGCAGATGTATAAATACAGCAGTCCAATTTTTTTCTAGGTCCTAGGTGTGAGGGAAAGAGGATGTTCCTATATGTGTATTTAGATATATCCATGCGTGAGTACACATTTTTCTGCTGAGTGTGATGTGTAAGGTTTTCTTTTTTCATGTATTCTTTCTGTACAGGAGAAGAATTGCAGCCATGAAGTGACAGTTGTTCTATTTTCTAGAACATTTTACGAAGCAAAATCTATAGGTAAGTAAATTATATATTTTCATGTTACTATTTTTAACTTTTTCTCCTTCTCTCTTGAAAGGTTGTCACTGGCTGGCAGTAACTTTTTTTCTGCTATTATTTTATGCCCAAGTCCTACCAAGCACAATGGATACACAGCCATTCTCCTGACAGCACTGCCGTGAAAACTGTACGTGGAAGAATGTGGCAAATTTTCTTCCTCCTACTCATGCTGTCGTATTGTTTTAAAACCAATTTAAATACTGTGTAGGAGATCTAATATTTATCAGAGATATTCTCTTTTATAATGGAAAAAGCTCCTCATTAGAAAAGACACGAGCTGTTTCTATACACGATCATAGGATAAAATTATTACTGCCTCCATTTCAGATGAGTTTCCTGAAACACATCGTGCATCGATTCGGCAGGATCATGAGGGAAGATTTTATGAAGATTTTTACAAGTATGTCTTCCAGTTCTTCCATCTCTTGTCTCTCAGTGTATGGACAACCCTTGTGGAGAATATCATGTTATTAGCTGTAGGACCTTGCTAAGAATTAGGGGTGTGAAAAGCATCTGTCTGAAACTGGCAGCACATTGTTCCATTTGTAAGTGCACACTCATGTTTGCTAGGTTAGTCTTCCACTTGCATGTAAATATTGTATTGTTTGCATCTTACTGGAATTGCCAGTGAACCTAAAAGTTCTGTAGTGTTGGGAGTAGTTTTTGTGTAAGGCTTGGCTTTTTTTTTTCAGATCCTCACATTTCTGAGTAGTCGGAGAACAGATGGAAAGAGTGCCGTTGCTGAAAGCACAATTTTTTCCATGTCACAATAAATGCAGCTGTTGAAGCTGTCATTTAATTCTAAACTTGTTAAGGATTTTACCACTTTGCACAACAGTGACATTATTTAATATGTAATGTTCTAAATGTTTACCTGTTTATAATCAAGAGATTACTCTTCTGGTTAAGAATATGCCCAGCTTTATGTGTGCATCTACTCCTTAACGTCTGCTACAAATACACAGTAGTTCTAAAGTGCTGCCTCATTGCTTCTGTGTAGCTTTCTTTCATGATGCTTACTAAGTTGTGCCCTTTCTAGAGTTGTAGTTCAGAATGAGAGACGAGAAGAGTGGACCTCATTGCTTGTGACCATTAAAAAGCTTTTCATCCAGTATCCTGTGCTGGTACGACTAGAGCAAGCAGGTAAAAGAATACAATGCTTTTATCCTTTTGCTTTTTTTTTGTTTCATTTGTTTGAAATCTATCTGTAAGCTCTAGTTTCAGTTGGAGTCTGGTATTACATCACTTAACTGCTCTCCTGAGCAAGTTATTTTGCGTGGGTCTTTCTGTGAGATGAACCAATTCTGCCTGTAAATTGTTGATGTAATAGGGCTTACTTCCAATGCAGTTTTTTTTTTTTAAAGCTAATTTATACAAGGATGATGATTTTTTTTTTTTGTCTGAACACTTGTCCAGAGGGCTTTCCTCCAGGTTACAATTCTACATCAGCACAAGGGAACTACCTGGAGGCCATAAATCTTTCATTCAATGGTAAGTTATGAACAATGGATAACAATGTACAGAGGAGGGACCATTAAAGCAGCTTTCAGTAAAGGGGTGTTAAGTTCTCTTGTTAAGGAACACTTATATGTTCCGTAACACCAGGTAAAGGAGGGAAATGTTAAGTGGTGAAACTATCATTTTCTGCCTCAGAAGAAATTGTTTTGTATGCGTCTCCGGAAATGGCTCTCATAACTAAGAATTGGGTAGTTCAGGCTTCAGATACCATTTATAGAGCCTTGTTCAGATGAAACATTTTCTTCTAGCTCTGTATTTGTATGCAAACTTTTTATAACAGAAGTTGAATTATTTTTATTTTGTAAGCCTTTCAAAAGTGGGTTAGATCAAATGTGACTGGCGAATGAAGTTGATCCATCTTTTTAGCAGGAAGGTGGATTTGATGGGATTTCGAAAGATCTGCTTTTCTGTGATTCTTTACATCTGATATCTTTCTGTCCTGTTAATGGCTGTCTTGTTACTTCTATGAGACAAAGCACAATATGTTATTTAGTGATTATCAACGAACTTTACCTTTTTGGTTTATGATGTAGGTTTTCTCGGTTTTCAAGATTTTTTTGAGATGTTATATTAAAGAAAAAAAGAACAAACCGCTAAGCATACGAGAAAAATACTCATTTTGATGTATCCAGTTCTCATTTTCTCTTCTGCCCTAACTACTGTCTCCTTCCTGTAGCTTTATTGACATTTATTGATTGGACAATGCTACATTCAAATACTTTCACTTTTGCATGGGGTTTGTGGAAACTTGCTTAATTCTGGTATTAGTAGTCACCTCCTTTGCTCTGAAAACTACATCCAGCATCTTTTTCTTGTAAAGTATTCCCTGGCTCTTTCTTTTAGTGTTTGACAAGCATTATATAAACCGGAACTTTGATCGGACTGGCCAGATGTCCGTGGTTATCACACCTGGTGTAGGGGTGTTTGAAGTCGATCGCCTCCTTATGATTCTAACCAAACAGCGGATGATAGACAATGGTAAATAACTAGAGACTATTTGTAATTTTTATGAAGGCTAACAGTTGTATTTGGAAAAGCTCTAGTCTTTTCTTGCTCTGAAAAAGTATCTATTGTAACTTTTGTACTCTGGAAAAGAGGGGTTACAGCTGGAAGGCATGTGTCCACACTTTGTATTGAAATGGCTAGATTTTTTAGAGAAATCGGAGGTATTTATTTGTATTTATGATAGTGGAGCATTTCATCAGTCCATGCAGACCTTCCCCTTGAAGGATAATCCTGCACCTAGTTTAGAAGAAGCACTTCTTATATCCCCACTGGCACTGTTGGTCTGCAGCTATACCATGGGGTTGCTGGTTACCATTTCCATTTTCAGTATGATTATGTTTTTAAATCTGGTATGAATACAAAGCGGGGGCTCACCTCAAGTTGGCAGTCTTTGGATTAGCATATCAGTGCTGGTTGGTGGATAGCTGAACTCTACTGTTCTTTGTTTACAGGGATTGGTGTGGACTTGGTCTGCATGGGAGAACAACCACTGCATGCTGTACCACTCTTTAAGGTAACGCATCCTTCTGTTCCCTTCTCTGTTCCTAGAAGAAATGTTACTGAATTTGTGACTAGATAGACACAACTAGTTGCTTTGCCTTGGAATTCCTCTTACAGCTCCATAATCGCTGTGGACCTGGAGATTCCAGGCTGGGTGACGACTACAATATTCCACACTGGATAAACCATAGGTAGGTAAACGCTTAAGGTTTCTGAGAAGATACCAGCCTTTTCAAAACATTTCTGCTGTGCTTTCCTTTCTGTACATCTGTTGAATTCTTTCTTCTTCCATTGCTTATTTCCTCTGCTCTGCTGGCAAAGCAGAGACAGATATTACAGTAGTCTTGCATAACTAGGAGTATTCTTGTAGAACTCTGGGTGTCAGTGCAGTATGTCAGAGGTGGTAGGCAATTTGCAGAGGAAAAGGTCTTAATCTTAAGCTCTTTCCAGGTAAGCTGTAGCCTTAACTATGCTCAAAGTCAGTCAGGATGCTTAAAAAAAATACTGTCATTTCAGCTAAGTTGGTTATTAGTGAAAGTAAATGCATCTCAAATGAACAGTTACGGGTAAAGAGAATGTGAATAACATGGGTAAATGTTGGAACAGTTACAGGAAACACGCTTAATTTTACTTTGCTTTACTCCAAGGCACAGTAGGTTTTCTTTCTGCTTTCTGTTAAACACGGTGTCATAATACTCTCTCCTCTCTCCCTACTGACAGAGATCAGGGCTCAGAATAAAAACTAATTCTGCAGTCCTTGTTCTGCAGTAGAACTTTTCTCTGTGTTTTAGTACCTCATTTTATATGCATGCATTGACTGACTGTCCTGACCAATAACCATTCGAGTGTTGCTTATACCCAATCTTTTCAAGTAGCTGGAAGACATCTGGTCCTTGCCTAAGATGAAAGAGTTGTTTGAAGGCTTTGTAGCAGGGCAGGATTTAAAGATTGAGATGACAAGAAACAGATGTTAAAGAATAAATTACTTCAAATGGGAGGAGGTCCTTAGTTTTCAAGAAGTTGATGTGAGTCATTACTGTCATGTAAATTAGGGAAAGCGTCATGTGAACTGTGCAGTACTGTATAGACGGTGAAAGCTGATATCTTTCCGTAGAAAGAGGAAATGAAGTTGGGAATGCAGATATCAGTATATTAGGAGGAGGTCTAGACTGAGGTTGTGTGGGAATCATAGATTCTCTCTAGTTAATCATCTGCAGGTGTTCTTCAGATGTCATGTTATGCAAAGAGAGGTATCCCCTTTTCTTCATTTAATAGCTAGCTCAAATTCATAATCTGTTTGCTATGTAGTTAACCAGCCGTGTTCAATTCCTAGAAGACAGCTTAACCACTCTCTTTCCATTTCAGTTTCTACACATCCAAAAGCCAGCTCCTATGTAACAGCTTCACTCCGCGGATCAAGCTGGCAGGGAGAAAAGTAGGTGTTTTTATGATTACCTTTTCTTCATACTAGCTTGTCAGATCTTTTCTCAGCCAAGCATCAGAATCCTTCTAGCAACAACGGTCACTAAGTTTCTGTGTTTAAAAGGCAGTGCAAATAAATCTGTAAAGGATTGTTGCAGAGATTGTGAATGAGGGACTGGTTTCTAAGTATCTATCTTTTCTAGGATTAAACTATTTGAGAAATGTTATAGCCAACATAAAAATAGCTTAGTGCTTTAATGGCGAATTCTATGGAGAGGAGGAAAAGTGTTGGCGAAGATGTGTTTTACACTGTGGTTTGTGACTGAGTATCAGTATTTCATACTTAAAACGTGTTATGGCTGTCTCACAGGGTGAGCTGGATAAACTCTTAAGTTTGATGCTTTTATCATGCTGGGGGATATTTCCTTAGAATATGCTGACTGTTTCCCTTCTCCTTTTCTCTTTTCTCTCTCCTTTTCCTGGTAACTTCAAACTTCTTTTATTGGACCCTCCAGCCACTGACTGAGAAAGCAAAAAATAGCCGAGATTCCTGTGAGTAATCTTGTTCTGGAATGATCTGTCCCACTGACTCCCAGACTAACAAACAGCTGTAGTAAGACAATGGCACTAACAGCAAACCACTGTTAATAAAATGCTGGAAGGAACAATTGCAGAAAAACGTGAAAACCACATAGTCATTATCCAGGACGTTAATGTGCATGTATGAATTGCCTTCTCAACAGATAACTAATAAGGAGGGAGGCAGGAGTTTCTATCCTGACTGCTTGTCACTTGGGTAGAGAAATAGGTGAGCTAGCACTAGCATTCACGAGAATGGGACAGGAAGGGCATTTGCTGGTTTGGGATACTGTCAGTGTTATGCCCACAGATTACAGTGGGAGAAGCCTGCATTCTTCTAATACCACCTCATTTCAAGAATGTGTATGTCCTAGAAGGGAAGCTGTCCATTTCTGTAAAGTTGTTTTAAAATGTGCAATTCTCTCTGTGATCTGAGGCATCTGTCCATTCAAGGATTTCTTTATTGATCATTGATTTAATCTCATGGCTATACGGGGAAAGATATCAGAGCCTCAGCAACTCTGATTCAGAGGCACGGTCTTTGATACTTGAGCTGACGTCTGCTCCAGCTGTTCTGTTCATCAGATTGTTGTATGCAGTTTTTTTCAATAGATACTTTTTAGTGGTGAGAGTTGGATGCTTCTGCCTTGCAGATCTTGTGCATTCTTGAAAGAGGTTCCAGTGTTATATGATTTTTTTTCAGCATTAGGGGCTCCAAAAGATGCTGAGAATGCCCTGCCTATCCAGGTTGATTATGATGGCTATGATGCCCAGGTGTTCAGACTGCCAGGCCCATCCAGAGCCCAGCGCTGCACCACTTTCAGGTAAGAGGACTGTGAATGTACTAGTTCGAGAGCAGCAATGTTATGGTGCATTTCTTGATGCATAATGTGCTTTGAGAAAAATGAGGCGAATTAAGCTCCACAAGCTTACAATTGAACAAAAAGTTGTATCTGTAGCTAGTGCTTACTGCTGGTTGTTTGGTATTGTATTTCTAAAACAGCATGTGGGATCTATGAAAAGGTGTAAGTATGCATTTTTTGTTGCATTTTTAATTTTGCACGAAGAAGAATGAAGTTAGTCTCCCTGGCAAAGTTTCTAGTTGATTTTTCAGGCTAAGTAAGATAGTACTTGTTGTAGAAATAACATCAGTTTAATGCACTGCTTAGTAACTGGTGCTGAACAGAGTGGTGAGGAATCTTCCCTGAAGATGGTGCTTTTCTGGATGAAAGAAGAAATAGAGAATCTAAGTACTGGTTCTGAAATAATTCATGGCCTTCCCTCTGAGAAGAAAGGTTTATTATCCTCAGGTTCTGGCCAAATTAATTGAAAAATGTGTAAATTTTAGTGCTTTTTCAGGGATGTGGGATTGATGAACTTCTGAAGTATTTTTTGGCTTGCCTTCTCTCAATGGTATTGCCTAAATCTGAGGAATCTGTGCAAGTGGACTCTTTTTTATTAATATGAATAGCTTGTAGAAATCCACACTGGAGATGCCAGTACAATTTAGTAGTAGTTAGTAATTTCATGTAGCTTTCCTCTAGCTAAATTTTCCTAGCAGCATGGGCTCAGTTCTAGTATCTTCTAGACCACATTTATATTACTAGCTTGGTGTGATGTCTGTGGAACTGCATCAAGGGTCAAGCATACTCTTTTCACAGCTGTTGTGCTGGAAGCATTTTAGTGTTCTGTTCTTCTACTGCATAATGCACAAAAGTATTTAATAACCACATAGTCAAAAAATGGTGTTAGCTTCTTGTTAGTCCTCTTTTTGAGTTCAGCTATTGAGTCTTTTACATGACTTGGGTCTGTTCAAGCCCCTTGATAATAAAGGAATGAATTGATCTTTTATGATTTCATATCACTGCACATACTCATGTCTTTTCAGCAGGTCTGTGAGGGAGAGAGAGAGTCGTACCCGAAAGAGCTCTAGCTCCTATGATGTCTCATGCAGCCCTTCTCTCCAGAGCCGCACTTTACCTCCAGAGGAGGTGAGGAGCCAGGCTTCCGATGACAGCTCCCTGGGCAAGATCTCCAACATCCTGATGATCCCACGGCCTCATCTGCACCAGTATGAAGTCAGCAGCTCTTTGGGCTATACCAGCACCAGAGGTCAGCCTGAGGCAGATGGGACAATACCTTAGGTGGTGAGAGGGGAGAGAGAAGATGGAAGTTTGTGCTAGCCACTGCCAGGCCAGCACAGGGAAGATGGTGCTCATATTAGCATTCATACTACAGCTTTTCTGCAGCTCCAGCTATGGCTGGGTATGCATTCTCCCTTTATCCTTGTCCAATTCCATTGCATTTTTTAATTGGCTTGTTCTAAATAGAAGTGTCCTGATAGTGATTTGCTCTTTTCCCTTGCCTATTGCCTTCCTTAATATTTGACTATTCTCTTGTGTCTGTCTCCAAATGTGGACATATGCAAGTAACTTTTTATCATCCAGGTCACCTATAATTTGTGAAATGAGAATAGGCCTTAGTGAGCCTTGGGGGACCCTGCTTTTAACTTCTCTCCGTGGGGAGTTACTGTCGTTAGGAGTCACTTTCTGGATCCTTTCTTTTGACAAAGTACTGCTGAGCTATCTTGGTGTATTAGCAGTGGTGACAGGCTCCTTTTTTTCCCCTTGTAATTTAATTTTGTTCTCAGACAGTATGTGATATCTTCACAAGCCCAACTCATTTCTAGGTGAATTGTGTTCCTCTGCAGTTGCTGGATCTACTGTAGAATTCTATCCCTGCAGGCTCTTTGTGCCTCTTTTCATGTCTTGCTGTCTGACACTTAATATCGTATTTGGCCTGTTACAGGAATTGGACTTACTGGTATGGAACAGCTTTCCAACAGGGAGCTTCACATTACATTTATCTTTGATGTATTCTCCCCCTTGTCAATTAACAAATGCATAGATATTCTGGTATTTTCTGTTTCTCCTTTAGTTTGAAGGATAGTCTTATGACTCAGCTGAAGGTGTGCAACTGGATGGGGATGTAAGCGGAATAGGACTGATGGGTAGGGAAGGGTCAGGGTAATTGGAATTCTTCCTGTGTTCTGATTTAGCAGTATACAGTGTTAAACGAGACCCTTCCTTCTCTTTGGGATTTCTATTTGTTGAACAGAGTAAATGCTACTTAGTCATCTGGTGTATCCCTCTTTCAGCTATTTCTAAATAACTGCACTAATGTTCTACATAGAATAGTAATGACAAACTGCTAGCTTGCTGAGATCTTGTGTCCTATGTCCTCTGAAATTAATCCCATATTTCAGTGGTCAAATCTGAAGCTTACAACAAATGTATATGTTGCTCAGTTGTGCTTTCTGCTATGTCTTCGGGTACTCATCCCGAGGTTTCCATTTGTCACCTCAGACTTTTGTTTTGATTTTTCAGGAATTCTCAAAGCTCTAAGTAATTCTTCGTAGTTGACTTAGCAAGTGATTTCCTTATGGTTTCATTAGTATAAAGTGGCACAGTGTAGAGTAATGTTGTACTGGCGAGTGAAATTATTTTATTTCTCGTCTGGATTCTTTCTTGTGTTGTAACTTGCGGATTGGATTGAAATTGATTTCAGCTTATCTCCCTGCCTGTTCCTCAACTGTCCTTGTTCCCAATTACTCTGGGGAGTCTTCATATCCCTAAGCAATTCACTCTTTTGCTTGGCTTCTGCATGATCTCACACTGACTTCAAGTTGTGTTTTCTAGATGTCCTTGAGAACATGCTGGAGTCTCAGCAACGTGACTCCAGCGCCCCTGGGAGGTTCCACGTTGGCAGTGCAGAATCCATGCTGCACATTCGGCCTGGGGGATATACACCCCAGCGGGCGCTGATCAACCCATTTGCCCCGTCCCGCATGCCTATGAAACTTACATCTAACAGGAGGCGCTGGATGCACACTTTTCCTGTGGGTAAGTCTGTTTCATAGCATATTAGGTAACTAAGAATTTTTCCTTGTCCAGCAGCAGGAGGACCAGTGTGAACTCTTGCCTTGAAGTGCTATGTACTGTAACACTGGTTGAAATTTATAGACTTGATAAAGCAGAGATCCTCTTCTCTTGGAAGTACTATCATCTATTGGTGAACTTGCAGCATTCGATGCAGTGGAACAAGCGTAGATAGAGGCTGTTGATGTGAGTCCTTGTAAGTAGGCCCTGTAAAATGTTTAGAAGAATATTCTACTCTGCTGGCTTCAGGGAAGATGCCAGAGGTTCAAATTTGTGAAGATTTCCTAAACTTGCTTTCTTAATTTCCATTAGTTATTTACCTGTGGTGTTGACAAAAGGGGTACGAGTGAATGAAGACAAACAAGAAATCAGGACGGATGAGATGATTAATGATCAAACTGTAATTGTTTAGGTCCATCAGGAGAAGCTATCCAGATCCATCATCAAACTCGTCAGAATATGGCAGAAATGCAGGGCAACGGGCAGCAGGATTTGACACATTCCTCTGCTGAACTGCTTGAGCTGGCTTACCATGAGGCAACTGGCAGGTGAGGTCCTCAGGAGGGATCAGGATGTTTAGACTTTGCATGAACACCCCTTTTCATTAAAGTTATATGTGTGTTAGGAAGTTCTATATATGTAAGGCAGTTATAGGCTGTGATCTGCAAGTTGAATAATATATTGTGTCAGTGCCGCATATGCAGCATGTACTTTTATTTTGAGATGTAAAGCTGTTTTGGGGAGGCTGGAGGTCGTTCACCTCTAATTTGGGGTAAGCAGTGGCTTATCACAGCTTGCAATACATGAGCAATACAATGAATCATTCACGATCATTCAAAATTGCATTATAAGAGCCTATGTCTTTAATTCTTGACTTCTTATCCCAGTAATTGTGACCTTCATCCTAGAATAGAATGTTTTTTAGCACAGGACATAGCTTTGCCTCACAGCAACCGTTGAGCAGTTTGTCTTGTCCATTCAGTCCTATCTTCCCCATGCTGTTAAGAAACATGCAGCTATGATGAACATCAGGGGTGGATTGTAAGTGAAAGTACCTGTGTTCTTAAACTAATTTGCTCTTAAAAAAAAAAAACAAGCTTTTGCTGGTGTTGGGAGCTTATATTGACTGTTGGCTCTGAGAAGTGAGAAGGATCCCACTGTTGCTGGTTATAGCATGGGTGTGGGGAGGCTGGTTTTACAGTGAGAGTACTTAGATCCCTCACTTAATCTAGGCCATTTTTCAAGCTGCACAGTTCTCCAATCTCCAAATATTCTCTTACCTCTTTTTTATATGATTATTCTTTTATTGACAACATTTTGTCCTTGCTTTTCACTATACTTATTTAATATTGTTTACATTTTGGTACCTTAGGCAGCTTCAGAATTGCCTATATATATTTTTATCAATAACTTTGGTATTTCTCCCCCTTTTCTTTCTTGCATGCTTGTAGAAATTTTTGTTACCTGTTGTTTCAAGATGTCCAGGGTGAGTGAGGATCCTCTTGGTATCTTCTGCCTTTTTAAATTTTAGGGATTTTTTTTTTTTCCTCTGCTGTCTTCAAGCCATCCTTCAGGAAATTGCACAGTCTAATTATTTTTTTCATGCATTTTTCTTTTGTAGGAAAATTGTTGTCCTATCTTATACTTTGTGTTATCCTTTAGAATACTGTAATCCCTTTGTGTGTTGCGTAATTTTGATATTATATCATCCTCAAGTCTTTGTTCCATAGTTCTACAGTAAATAAGATGATTGCCTTCTCATTATTTCATAAGAACATCATAGTGTTAAAATTTCTGGTCTTAACACCAATGTCTTCTGCTGTCATGTTCTTGATAATTCTCTGAATCTTTTTGTGGTCACTGCTGATGACATACTCACCCAAAGCAATTTGCTCGCTCTGGAATGCTGGTTTTCTAGACCATGAAATCAGATTGAGTAAGTTAGTTTTGTTTTTCTCATGGGAGATGTATGAGTTCTCCACCATCCTGTGAATATAGTGCACTGGTTATTGCTAGAGGCAAAGAGCACAACAATATGGATAGATAGTAATAGGCACAAAAAGCAGGACTGAAAAAGCTGTAGCAATATTCCCTATCTCTGCAATTATCATTAGGAACATGGTTGCAAAGGCTCAGCTGAGATGGCAGGCTGATTACTTGTTATTTGTTATGTCAGTTCTTATTAAAAGTATGGAATGGCGTGAGTGTGGAAAAGTATTTGTGTTAAAATACAGGCTGCTTTGTTTTTCTCTAGACATACCAGTTCTCGGCATCCAGGTGACAGTGCTTCCTTCCTGGGCTTCAGTGGAACAGAAGAGTATTCAAACGGTCTGGCTGGCAGCAATGGTGCAGGTAACAAAACAGTGACTGAGCATGGTGTTGGGAGACAGAGCTCTTATTAACAGTGACATATGTAAAGCAGCAGGCCTGTCATGCATGGTAAATTCTAGGATGTAGTGTTTTCTAGCATTTCTTGTTGTCTAACAAAGCACTTTCTTCAGATTTTAAGCTCTTTGAACATGGCACTGTTTATACCAGATGTTATGGACACTGCCCAAAATATTTAATCACATTTTAAAGGGAAGACACATGTTTGTGCTTTCAGTTGAAGATTAATGTTCTTTCTTACTCTTACCAAGGCCTGGATCAGTAGAAATTCTTAATATTTCTTTTGAATCCTGTAAGTGGAACAATATGCCACACTAGCATTCTGTTATGATTTTGCAGCCTACCTTCTGATTTTATGGATGTGCTTTTTAGGTAGGACACATGGAAAAGAATTTTGATCTTTTGTAATTTAACATTCAAGACTTCTGTTCTTTTTTCAAAACCAATTTGAAGAATTTTTTATTTTTTTTTAAATTCACCCTTTAATTTATATTTGGATGAAAAACATGTTTTTCCCCTCCACTCACACTTTGCAGAGCCATAAAGTTTTTTTTTTTTAGCAGAGTTAGCTTTCGTGTGTGTCTTGTCTTGTTTTCACGTAGTTGTATTAAAAGTAATTTCTGTTTCATTGTTTCCTTCTGTGGGTTTTGTTTGAATACATTTCATTTCCATGCTTTACTTTTTCTGCCTTCCAGATGGCAGTTGCCAGAGCAAAGTCTAAACTGTATTTCAGCTGCTGGATATAATTTGCACAACATAGATGTAGAGCATATCCTGGCAATAAACATACTTGCATTTTATAGAAGTCTTTCACGTCTGTAGTTTGGATATAAATCATGTATATGGTGGAAGTTGTTCTGTGTCTGTCTTGGTGCAAGTTGTTATGAGCACCTTCCCTGACTAAACTCCCTCAGCCATCTGTAGCTGCCATAGTGTGACTCAGTGATCTGACTTATGTTTCTCCCTTATGGTTTGAGTCACATATGAAATGGAACAGGTTTTTTTATTTCCAAAAATATGATTTCTCAGTGAATCTCATTGGCTCTTCTCTGCTGCCCACAGCGTGTTTTGCTGCAACATGTGCTTCAGAGTGAAAAATTACTGCATCTATTTACACTGACATTCTGTGTGCTGTCTCTATTGTCCAGCAGATGGTAGATGGTAGTTCAGAGCAAATAAATCTTGTTGCGATTCCATAACTAGATGGCAGGTGGCATTAGTGGAGTTAGCGAAAGATGAACGGCAATTTGAGCCATTTCCTCTGCTGTTTTACTGGTGTCATCATGGAAGCAGATAACCATCCTTTCTGTTAGTAAATGCTATTTAGAATAACAGGTATGGTGTTGATATCAATTTCCTGGATAAATCTATAAAAGTCAGTTTTATAGAAATAGCTCCTTTAAATGTTTAGAGGCCTCCCAAAGTTTGTGTTTTGATAAAAAGCTTTTCACATCAGCTATTTTTCTTGTCTTCTCAGCTGCTCATTTCCTCTTTTGTGCCACAACAGCTGTTTATACAGCTACATGGTGAAGCAGCTCAGGGAACCAATCCAACTGAAGAGTAACTTGGGTTTTTCTTTGTTGGATGGCTTGCTTGACTGTAATTGTACAAATATTGATGCAAATACAGCAGAAAAATGTGTAATTCTGTGCTTTAAGAAGTTATTCTTCTCTAACTCATCTCTTGTTCATAAAACAAGGAAAACCAATCAAAATCATTATGGTTTTGGGTTCTGAATATATTTAAAAGTTCTTTAGCTTCTGTGACTGAGATTAGCAAGTTGCTTTTTTATGGCTTCTCCTTTTCAAGATGTTACACCATTTGGGGAAGGTTGTTTTTTGCTTGTTTTAACCACTGAACATTTCTGATGAGATGTTCAATTTCTGTCCAAGATGTCTTTTTTCTCATTAGTTGCCTTTGTGTTCTTTTTTGCTGTTCAGAACCCTGAGCTCTTTAAAGGCAGTGAAATATAATATTTTTAAAACTTATGCATGTTCTTTATTTTTGTTTGAAACGAAAGTAAAGTGCATAGCTGCTTAAAATAAAATACATATTTTTCTTTCTTGTAGGGATGAACCTCAAGCCTCAGAATAAGGATTCATTGGAAGATGCTGTCTCTAATTCTCCAGATCCAAGTAAGAAGGAGGAAGGTTTGGAAAAGAGTTTTCATAGGTGTAAAGATAAGGAGAGAAAGGATGTGGACGTTTATAGAAACATAAGGAGGTGGTAGGCAAGAAACTGAGGAACCTTCTTACCTTTTGGCAGGATTTTATTTTGCCCTGCAGTAATTGTCAGGATCTCTCTACATTGTATGTCTCACTGATTGCAGTTCTACATTTCTTAAGAATATATGAAACCAGTTGTCATAGTATATGTGAAATTCTTTTCTTACCAAACACTATTGGGCAAAAAGATAAACCTGCTGAACTCTTATCTGCCTGTCATTATGGAAAGCTTGATTGACACCAGCTAATTGAAGCAGAAGTAGTACAGTCAGTTCTGAATTTGGTACCATTTACTCAGAAATATGCACCTTCATCTAACACAGAAACAAGCGTGTGACACTTTACAGCAGTCCTGTATAATACTTTAGTGCAGTGCTCTTCCAATTAATGTTAACATCTTTATAGTAAAATAACTGGGTAAGACCTCTGTGAGAAGAAGTTAAGAATTAGCAGTTAGCCAAGTGCCTTGTTACAGATTGTCTGAGGCAAGTTAAAATATAGTGAAATAGTGAACTGAAGATTTGGTATAGTTTAGTTAGCCTTTGCTTTTAAATGTCTAATTTTCAAGTTTTCTGTTTTTTTTTTTTGTAATTTTGAATCAGCAACATAATTCTAGAAAAGTGTGGAAAAGGATTGTTTTTCAAGTTACTATTTTTCTGGTCTTCCGATTCCCTCTGTCTTCTGGTTTTATAACTGTAGAAATATTCCCTTTTCCATTGTTGTATTATTCCGGAAAGAGGCTGGTCTGTCACTCTCTCTCTGCTCATCCCCAGCTCCTTCTGCAATTGTCTAGGATGCAAAGCTGGTCTGATTTTCTTGTTCAGACTTGGAATGTTCATCTTTTTTATTAATAATGTGTAAATGCACCTGACTTGCTGTAATTTTGGCAGAGCAGTGGCTATGTTGGTTCTAGCTTTCAATCAACAGAAAATTAAATGCATTAACTTTGAGTGCTGTTTGCATGATGGGATTGAATTAGCATGTGCACTGCATTGTTTAACAAACTCTGTCTCTTTCTCTCCCTCCCTTTTTCCTGTCTTACTTTCCTTTTTCCTTCCCACTCCGCCTCCTTTTTGTCCCTGTTGTCTTTATGCCAACTCCGTACTTGTCCTTCATTCTTTCTAACATTCCACTTCACACGTTATTTTCATCTCCCTCTGCACCCTGTTTTTTCATGGGTGACCATATATGCCCCCATTGTCTTCCCCCAATGATGCAACGAGGCAGTTCTGACACTGTCTGCTCCCCCCGTAGTGCCAGGCTTCTGTTGTACAGTTGGAGTGGATTGGAAATCTCTCACTACTCCGGCATGTCTCCCTCTTACCACGGACTACTTCCCCGACCGTCAGAGTCTGCAGAATGATTACACCGAGGGTTGTTACGATCTCCTTCCAGAGGCTGACATTGACAGGTTTGGCCAGCGCTTTTTTTTAATGAAGTATCTTGCACTGAGTCAGAAGTGCTTAAGGTGCGGTTGATAGGAGAGAAATACTTTGAAGTTTATATGAGAGAAAGATGAGTTGCTAACATAACTGGCAGCAGAACACTTAGATTTTTCTCATTTCAGTGGTAACTTTGCACCTTTTCTGATGTTACCATATGACAGTATTATGTTCTATATCTTGTTAGAGATAGTTTATGTACAAAACTTTACTTCTCTTTTCATGCTCTGTTGTATTTTAATAAAAAAAAAATCAACCTGGAGCTATCATCTTTGTTAATCTGTTTTCTGTGAAGTATTTTGGAAACTGAATGAACAAATGCACATGTACTTATAGTACTTAAGGTGTTTATCTCCACTTTCAGGGATATTTAGTTTAAAGAATCTTGGAGGAAAATAGCGTTAGCGGGATAAATATAATTTCTTGGCTTCTGTTGGAGGTCTCTGGTAACTGTTTTTCAACTGGTATTTTTTTTTCTTCCCTGAAGCTGTTTTATCTTTTTAAACATCTTTCAAATTTTCCATGATTTTTAAGACATCATAAAGATTTGTGCATGTTGCTGGTTTGGGGAAACGAAACAAAATATTAGGGTGATTGAAGCACATAGGAAATAGTAAGATTAAAGACAAAACAGAAAAAAGAAATGTCCCTTTGTAGCAGGAGGGCAAATTTCAAGAGAGGAAGTAGTTGTAAGAGCATGGCATAGTGATGTCAAGTCTCTCCTCATGCTAGCTGTTGGTGTTTGAACTGTCTTTTAATCTCTCTCAGCTCCAGACTTCCCGCTGTGGGAGAGGATGGAGTGTTGCCTGCACACCCGCAGTCCTGAGCTGTGCTGAGCATTTACGAAATGCACTGAGATTCTCTGTAAAGTGCTGTAAAAGTGATCAGTGATGTATTTATTGGAAGTTTAACACCGGTTGTAAGCAAATCTTTTGGACTTTGTGTCTGTTACTGGTTTAAAAACTGCTTTCAAAGGCATTAATAACTATTGTCATACAGCTCATCATCACCTGTTTTAAACAGAGGAGTACCCACCCATTATTCTCTCCTCTTCCTGCAGGTTGGTTTTCACAGACAGAGGGCTTCACTTGCACAGGGCCCAGGGCAGGGATAAATTCTCAATTAGGAAACACAGAGCTAAGAATAGGTGTGTGGTCAGCTTCCTTATTCTAGTCTCCTTCTTAACCTTTGTGTTCAGGAGAGATGAGGAAGGAGTGCAGATGACAGCCCAACAGGTGTTTGAGGAGTTCATTTGTCAGCGTCTCATGCAAGGCTATCAAATTATTGTGCAATCCAAACCACAGAAACCAGCCACAACTGTGCCACCCCCACTCAGCAGCAGTCCCCTTTACAGTCGAGGTGAGTGACTTGGGATTAAGAAATAAGTCTGTCATCTTTCTGTCCTTCTGCCAATGTCAGTAACCTCCATGACTCAGGCATAGATGCTCATTGAAGCCTTTGGTGGCAGAGAGCCTGATCTGGGCTCAGCACAAACAACTGAGCTGCACCATGAAGGAACAGCTGCAGGGTTTTTGAAATGTAGTAAGAAATTGGCCTCATATTCATGATGGGGAACCCAAATTAAATATGTCTTGAGTGCAGTTTGGGTGAACACATCTTAAACACAATTCACGTGGTGACTGCAGGGCAGGCACTTCTCTGTTGGAAGACGGACCCAAACCTCCAAAATATGTGTATCTGAAAGTTAATATAGAAGCGTTTTCCGAACATTAAAATATCTGTGAAAGCAGTGTCAGGTAGGCAAGTAAAGCTTTATTGTCCATGAGTCAGCTAAACCTAGTTAAACAAACCTAGTTAAACTGCAGAGGACTGGGAGTGTGGGGTGAGATGGTCTCACATTCAGTTGAAGGAATCTGGTTTACTGTTTGACTTCAGACTTTTTCTGGGTATTTTCCAGACAAGTAAGAGTGATTCAGTGCTTATAGGGCAGAGAATACACACAGTTGGGATGTAGTTGTTGTTCATTGGTTTGGGAATGAGCAGAAAGGCTTCTTTTGTAGTGGTTAGTTCCAGGAATGAAGGACAGAGAGGAAGGAAGAGTGGACCTGAGCTCCCATTGTAGCCACCAGTTTCTCAACACTTTGTGTTGTCTGTTCTCTGCTTGGCCTGCCCAGAGAAGATCTGTATTGGTGGTGTATGAATTGTGAATGCCTTTCTTCAGTTGTAATATTAGCAAATCTTATTAACTGTAAGAACAGAAGGCTCGTTGTGGACATGTCCCTTAAAAATGTGGACTAAAAGATGGCTTTTCGTTTGAGTTCAGAAACCTGGTTCTGGAGTCTCTTTCTATAGGTACGGTTTGTTGACAAAGTTTTGACTAGTCCAGTAAGCTAAAAGGCTGTGTGTTTTGCTTCTTACAACTAGGTCTCGTATCAAGAAATCGGCCTGAGGAAGAAGACCAGTACTGGCTGAGCATGGGCCGTACTTTCCACAAAGTAACATTAAAAGACAAAATAATTACTGTGACTCGATACCTGCCAAAGTGAGTATCGCTTTGGTTGAGCAGTTTGTTAATGTTCAGATGAAGGTGCTTTTCCAGCTGCCTGGACTTGAAATAATGTAATGTAGAGACTTCTCCCTCTTTAGAAGAAAGAGCAACACTGTCATTGATAAGGCTGATGTAAAGGTTTGTGTTGTCTTTTTTAGGTATCCATATGAATCTGCTCAGATAAACTACACTTACAGCTTGTGCCCCTCACACTCTGACTCGGAATTTGTCTCTTGCTGGGTAGAATTTTCCCACGAGAGACTGGAAGAGTACAAGTGGAATTACTTGGATCAGTATATCTGCTCTGCTGGTTCGGAGGATTTCAGGTGAGGTTTCTTTTTCCATCCAGGCTGTTCTGTGTCCTAATTTCCTCTTTTCCATTTTGACCTAAAATTTTTTCAACGAGCTCAACCTACAAATGCTCAGTACTCCAGGGAGAGTAACTGGCCTGCTTTCACGTGTGCGCAGCTAACAGCTCTTACCTCTGTAGGAGTCTTACTCAGTGCTGCTTTTGCATTATCCAATCTTTGATGCAAACTCTGGATAGCAAAATTCAGCACAAACCTTTTTTTCTTTGATACAAATGCAAAGAAATATGGGGGCATTTTGTACCGTGCAGATGTTTTTCTTGGCTGCTTACTCATTTCTGGATCTGACTCAAAACTTCCATTTAGTTTTGAATCTGATGGACACTTGCTTTAATCCTAGGCCTAGCTTAACTGAAGCCCTACTTGTAAGCTGTATGGAGCAGGTCTTCTCATTAGTGGGACGTCTCCACTAGTGTCAATAGCTTTTTTGATATCTTCTCTGAGTGAGACCAGTGTTTGTGTCTGTTTCTTTTTGGTTCTCAACCAAAACGCTTGCTGTTCTAACATTATACCTCTGACATTCCTTTTTCTTTGCTTGTTTTTGGAGGAAAAGCCTTTGTAGCCTACCTTTTACAGAAAATAAAATATATTCCCATGATACAGTTATTCTGAAGATGGCCTTGTTTTCTCTTCTTGTTCACATTTTCTTTGATGTGTTGCAGTACTTCCCAGTGGTATTCATTTTGCTGACCACTCCATTGCATGTCTGCCTCTTCTCACATGGGGAACAGCAGAATGAGATGTTTACTATACTTGCTGAAATACACAGCTGATAGATAGATATTTCACTTACTGTAAAATCCTTCATTAGAAGGTGTACTGAACTATCGTGTCTTCCATGTTCCTTCCTTCAGCCTCATCGAATCACTGAAATTTTGGAGGACTCGCTTTCTCCTTCTGCCTGCCTGCATCAGCGCCACAAAGCGCATTATGGAAGGAGAAGTGCACTGTGATGTGTACGGAGACAAGCCCCGTTCTGATGAGGAAGAGTGGCAGCTCCTAGATGGATTCATTCGCTTTGTGGAAGGTTTGAACCGCATTCGTCGACGCCATCGATCTGATCGAATGATTCGAGTGAGTCAACTTTTAGTTGGGTGAGAAGCTGAAGGCACCTTTGTCTTCTTTGTCATCCTTCGAGGTTTTTCTGCACAATTTAATGAAGCATTAGCAGAGATACCTGAGACAACCCTAAGCAAGTTGGGGTAAATGTGCGTGTATAATGTGTGCACCTGGATATACAGCACAGTGCCATGCTGACTGATGTACTATTTCAAATCTGAAATAGTATGGCCATATTAGCACTTTGCTGCTACTGAACTAATTAAATTAATTACACTTGTCAGGAATGGGTATATCATGCTGCTGTGACTGGAACCAGAATTGGAACTCAGTGAGTTCCTTCTCACTCAGTGAGAAGCCAACCTCTTCTGCACAGCATACCTGTGCCTTACCCAGCTGGTCTGCCCTTAGCACAAACCTGGTGCCATCTTTTTGCAAGCATGCATCGCTTTGTGCAGTGGTTGTGGTTAGTCTGAACACATTGCAGATTGTGATGCAGATCATTGGTGAAAAGAGATGTGTGAGGGAGTGAAGCTGGTAACTTCTAGCTGAATTGGCTGTGTGCTGCAGACTCAGGAAAAGGATAGTGAAAAGAGAACCATATGGGTGAGTTCTTGATAAACAGTAGTTTTAAGAGGATCAGGTGAAACGGGTTAGTGTGTATCAAATTCATTTCAAAATCACACAGTGAATGGGATGATTTATTTCAGAGCAAAGCCATCTTATTACCAGAACAATATCTGCTTTATTTTGATAACAGCATCCATACAAAACACCAGACTGTTCTGTTTCTTGTGCACCTGCGGTTAGCTCCCTTTTTAAAGTTTTCCTAATAAACCTCTGCTGATGTGACGTGTTGTGTTCTTGCTTATTGGTTAAGCCTAGTTTGACTAAGTCTGTGATGTTATTTTTCCTTTGTTAGAAAGGGTCTGCCATGAAAGGCTTGCAGATTGCTGGTCCAATTCCCACCCACTCTCTGGAGCAGTCTGGGCCTCCCATTGGGAAGAAAGGAACCTCAGCCCTCTCTGCTCTGCTGGAGATGGAAGCCAGTCAGAAGTGAGTCTGTACAATAAGGCTGTGTGAAGAGCTCTAGAATATCCTTTCTACATATCTTCCACCTGATCTGACTAAGGCAGACTGGGGGAACTTTGTGTTGAAAAAGGGGGTGGGGGATCTTGCTTCTTCACTAACCTTGTGGTAGAGGTGGGGGCATACTGTGCTTTTCCAGCTACTTCATTCTGTTTCCATGATAGAACGATTACCAGAGACTGGAAAGGAACAAGGTGACTATAGAAGTTCATGACTAGTAATTTAGAAGGAGCTCCTTTGTATGTAGCATCTCAGTCCATCACATATGTCATCCATTTCTGATTTGCTGTTACAATCATATCCGTATAAGAGCTTAACTGGAATATATGTGCACAGCATCGGTACAGCAGGCTCAATATAAACATTTGGTAGTGAATGTAGCCTAAAGAAAATATCTTCTGTGCACTGATGACAGTTATTGAAATGCCTGTGAAACTTCTGAGGTTCTTTTTCAGTATGGATCTAGAACAGTCCAAAGAAACTCAGAGTACTAATATCAGATGTGCTGAAAACACAATTTAAAACATTGTTGCTAAGATTTTAATAAATTTAATGGTAAGAAAACTGAGTAAGTTCAAGGGTTTGTGTTTATGTGGAGTAAGCAGTACTTAAAAAACATCGGATTGGCTTCATGCTTCAGAGTGTAGTGAAGCAAATGGCTAAAAATACAGTAATACCCCTCTGCAACAGTTGCCTTCAGGCAGAAGCTGACGATGTGTGAACAAACTCTTTATTTCTGCCTTTGGTTTAGGACTCTGGGGGAGCAGCAAGCAGCAATGCTTTCTGGAAAAAGCTCAGGTCAGCCTTCGGATAGCGGGAGCATTGCTATCACACCAACCTATATGGACAGCCCTCGTAAGGTAAAGACTCTGGTCTTTATTTAGCAACTATTTTTACATAAGATTTTCTCAAATAATAGAGAGAATATGTCTATCTTTCACCATATTTTACTCTCAAATCCAGCAAGGACTGGTACCGTGCCTTTGTGTGTGAAGTCATAAAGAGAAGTTGGGGCACAACCATCCTTCAGTTCTTCATCACTGATGGAATCCCTGGGGTACTATCTCAGCATTTGCTTATGCTTTGCTAAATTAAATGGTATTTGTTAATTAGTCTATTTCTTTTTCTGGCAGCACACTTCATTTCAGTCAGGGTTTCATTTTAGATTAAGTAGTACAGTGCAGCCTGTATCTACATGGTGGCTTTCTTTGAGAGCAGAATTAAGCTCTAGACCATGACTGTTGAAGCTCCAGTGGAATTTTAACAGCAGAAACTCCAATCACTTGCTTCTGTTTAGAGGAAAGGATGTGTTCCTGGGCTATGAATTAGATGTCGTGCGTTCACTGGCTGGGCTCCAGGCTGGAGAAGACTGTCTTCCTGGAGCTTTCTTCAGTCGCTTAAAGAAAAGGCTGTGCTATTTCTCAGCCTTCCTGGCAACTGTCTTGAAAGGCAAAACTCCACCTCCCAAGTCCAACCAGAAATTATTGATAGTTTTTCTGTATTATGGTGTGGAGGTCTTTTCAGCAAGAGCAACAAGGAACTGAATGAAGATACTACACTTAAAAGTATGACCAATCTTTGGGTACAACAACTGACGTATTGCAAAGGAAAAGTTCTCAGATTCCCTGCTATCAACTGTCTAGACGCTTAACAATCTCAGTATTTTTCTCTAGCATCTAGTGTTTCAACCTCCAACCTTTTGTACCACCACCAGGGACAAGTGTTGCCATATTCTGGAGACTGGGATACTGGTAGTTGAAAAGATAGAGTAACTGCAGTCATCTTATAATAGGCACTATTTGTTGAATGAGTGTGTTTCCAAAACACAGGTGAGATCAGTAGCAGGTCATCTTTGACTTGGAAAAAGTAGGTGCAGAAATTGACTTTAGAGACGTGTTTGCAAACTTCCAGATCATAATTCAGGCTTTGAATTTTCCTCTTCTGCCATTTTGGAAAATCATCTTCATCAAACTTCCCTCTTTAAATACAGAAATTTTAAGTGTCTCTTTCTACCACTAAAACTGGTGAAAATTCCATATAGGACACAGGACAGAAGGAATGCTATCTGGAGTTGTTCAGCATTGCAGAGGAAAAAAAGTCAAAATTGTCTTTCTTAGCAGTGTCTGGAAGTACTGGCACATTAGCATGCTAGAAACAATGTAGCAGGTCTTGTGCTATTAGTAAATGCTATTGAAAAAAATGCTATTTCCTCTAATTTTAAAAGTAACTGTGTTCAGAAACTTCTCTGAAGGGGTAACTGTACAATCTGTAAGAGTGCATTATTAATTGAAAGCTTTCACACTCTTGTAGTAAACACTCCTGTAAGTATTTACACATAAGGACTTGGAGGGAAGCAGTTGTGGTCTCCGAACTGATGGCTCTCACTTGTTGGAAAGGTTCCAGTGAACAGGTAGCCTTGTCAGGCAACTTTTTGCTCACTTGGAAACATCAACAAGTGTGTGTCTTGTGCGCCCAGGGCACACAATCCTCTTAGGGCCCATCAGAATGGGTATGCCTATTTGCTGTCTGGAGACTTGCAGTCCAAACACTGACAAAGCGTCGCAGCTGTGTGCTCTGTCAGCAGCCAGGGGAGCAAGGGCTTTTCGGAGATGCTGTTCAGTGTTGGAGTTGTTCCAAAGCAAAACTGAGCCACTGGCTCCACCTTGTCTCTGTTTCAGAGTAGAACTGACCAGTCACTTCAGCCAGTTACTGGGCAATACATAGTGATTTAATTCAGTAAGTTGGCTTGATGCATAATCTGTTTGGGGAGTCTTGCCCTAATGGATACAGGTTGCCTGGCTCTATTTCCGCACTGTGTAAATTGCCAGCTGTGTAACCGTGGCATATGTACCAGGGTAAGCATCCTCTTAACTGCAAGCTAGACAAAATATTTTGCCTAGGGAACAGAATAAAAAATTCCAAATAGAGAATTAAAATGTCATCAATTTTCACTGTATTGTCTTGGATGATAAGAGAATCTTACCTTTGAATAGCAGCAGGGGATAAATTCATCCAGGGTTTGTAAGTAGGCAGGGAACATATAGCATAGGCAGTGCCTGTTTAATTTTGCATGAAGTATTAAACACAATGTTGGAAAGATCGTTGTGATGGATTTTTCTTCCCTTTCCGTTGCACCGTACGAGACCTGCATTTGACAGGAAGAGTATGCTTTCTGAAAAGAGTTTCTTTGCTTCTCCCTCTGTATCATTTGAATGACTGTCAGACTAGAAAAAAGCTGGCCTTCTTTGAATACATCATTACAAGTGGTTCTGCAATTTTCTGTATCACTGTTCAGCTTTGCATTTGGGATGAAAACCCACTTACTGTAGACCCCAAGTCTTTGTCATATAAAGTGTGGAGGGAAGGCCGTGGTTTTGAATTGGCTTCTGATCAGTGTGGTTTTCAAAACTTTAGAAAAGCATCTGTGCTAAGGAAGACCTTGGTACAGAGAGAGAAAGCAAGGTATGTGTGTAACTCCTGATTCTCTGCACTCTGGTGTACCTGACATTCTTGGTCTGTTTGGGATTTGCATTCTCCTCTTGCTTTCTCTCTGTGGTCATTTCATACTTGCACAACCTTGTATTTGCTTTTCTTCATCTCCTTGTTCCTGTTGCCATTAATGGGGCTACTTCCTCTGATGCCTTCAGGATGGGGCCTTCTTTATGGATTTTGTTCGCAGCCCACGCACAACATCAACCTTCTACTCACAGGTTAGTTTTGAATGGAGTCTTGTCATCTCTGGCTTTTCGACTGAGGCAATGGAGAGCATTAGTTGTCCTGAGCTTGTGACTTGGGGACCCTGTGCTAGTTTTCAGATCTGCTTGTTGAAAGGGAGATGCACAGCATTAAAAGAACACGGTGACTGGAGGTGGAGGATGTGACTTTCCTTCTACCACTCAGTGTTTTTGGTGTGCTTTGGATATTCATGTGCCCTGCATTACTGTCCTTTGCAGTACTGTCTTGTGAACTACTGAAGCTTCTCTTTTTTGTGTTTCAGTAAGTACTGTTTTTTCAACTTCCTTTGCTAAAGTAAGTGACAGCAGCTTACTTACCTCATTCTCGTCTAAATTTCTTGTGTGGTATTTGACTGACAGGTGGCTTTGAGGATATTCAAATCAAATTGTGTCCTTGGGTTCTTAAACAACTGAGGGCTGAAAATACAATTTTAATCTTGGTTTAAATAGCCATTGTGACAGAAGCTGTTTGTATGCTTAACACCAGTTAAAAGTTATCAATAATGCAGTGTAAACATAGAAAATACTGCTGGCTGAAGTGAGCTCTGAGGAGAGAGAGTGGCTTTAACTGGATGTAGGGACTGTAGGTTCCATGTAAGCATCTGCCCTTTTTGGCTGCCCAAAGAGCGAACGTGAGAGATCCTTGGGATGTGAGAAAAGGAATGAATAAAGGACTCTGGTCTGGCTGTCAGACCTATAAGTTAAACTACCAGCTTTGTGATTTTTAGCTGTGCATGTGCTGTGGATTCATCATGGCAGATCAGCCCTCATATTTACACTGACTTGAGCTGCTAAGTTACTCTGCTGTTCATATTCCTCTCCCCCACCTCTCTAGCTTTTATATAATATGCCTTTCCCAAGCCATACGTGTTAATGACAGATGGCAATTACAGACTGTACTTTGTGAATCTTTCATGTTCTTTCTGAAATGATTTTATGTTAATTTTTGAACTATTCAGTCTACCATGGAATAGTGCAAGCGTTCCTGCGGGAGGAAAATGTTCTTGTTGTCTCAGTGACACAGGTGTGGGTGGGTGCCAAGCAGCCTCCTGGTACTACCCTAAGAAAGGAAGGAAGATGAGCTGATTTTGTGCATTATGAAACTTGTATTCTGTGTGGTACATTTGCATATTTTTCTCAGAGCTGGAGTTGAAACTATTTTCTCTAACTGCTTACTACTTTCTCGTAGTGACTAAGTTTCCTGTTCTGTCCATTGCATGTTTGTAATGACACCTATTCATTCAAGTTGAAAATGTTAGGTTAGGACTGCCATTGCTAGTTTTGTTGCTGGGTTGGTGATCCTCGTTTTTACTGGGACCACTATGGAATACTGGCATCGTGAATTTTGTGTTTGTTAGTAGCTCTGTAGTGATAACAAAAGTAAGAATGCATTTATCCTTTCTGTATATGCTCGTGCTTGCTTTATAGTGGTGCTTGTTATTAACAGACTTAAGCTGAGGTGAAAATTGGGGGGAAAGGTAGAAAAGAAATGCGGAAAAGATTACATCATAAATTTCATAAATGTGTTGCTATGTTTACTTCTTGCAGGTCTCTATAGATCAATCAGTTCCTGTGACCTCAGATGGTAACACCTTGATAAACACAGGGCAGTCAGCCGACAGGGGCAACGCTCAGAACTTGGGAAGTTCCCAGAACGTAGCAGACCCAGGATATGTCACAGCTGGCACTGCAGAGGGCGGGTGAGAGGAGCACAGCAGTGCTAAACTGCAGTTCTGTTCAGTGTTCTGTTTCTGGTGTTGAGGAATGGACACTTAACTGGGAACCTGAGAACAAGATGTGCTGTGTCTGTCAGCACTAGAAGGCACTTGTCACAAGACCTTACTGCAGCATTTTCGCTTGCAGAAAGAGCAGTAGTAAAAATAAGCCTTGCAACCCAGTTTTCCAGAACTAAATGAACACAAGGCCTGATTTTACTACCCCCAGAAAGATCTTCATTGTTCCAGAAATGAAGAATGAAGAAATTCCATTTCTGAAATCTGTTAGCATAAGACCAGAATTGATAGCTGTCTTCTGCCTGTTTAGCAAAAGGGGGCCCTGCAGGCCTAATTGGATGTAGTAGGTTGATAAAATCCAGGAGGTTCCAACCTGGAGGCGAGACACCGGGGAGGAAGCAATATTAAAAATAAACTATATTAGCACCTGCTTCCTGCGGTTGTATATTAAAGTAAAAAAAAAAAAAAAAAAAAGGTAACTTCAGAATATTTGCTGTCATATGGCTTCATCCTGTGTGTGTGAATTGGGTCAGTATAGCAATGACCTTACAACCTCAGGGGGAGAAAATGGGTTTAATGCCTCTTTCTTGTCCCTATTAAGATGAAAAAGGAAATAAATGTGGCAAAGTCATTGTTTGGAAGAGAGTGTTTTTCTGAAGTGCACATATTTGAACAAATCTGGCAGCTGCCCTGGTTTTTGAACATGCTTTTGTTTACTTCCCAGCTCCCAGCAGTGTTCAGCAAGCTCTCTGACTTCCTCCTCCACCTTGATAGAGATTCTTGAAGCCATGAAACATCCCACGTAAGTTTTTAACCTAAATATGCTTAACATCTGTCTGGAAGTTTTGTAAGAGGATATGAGGCATGGAGTCACTTAAAGGAGAGCCCCTGTCAGCTATGGAAGCGTTACTTCAGCTTCCTTTTGTTACTCAGTTCCAGTCTCTCCAGAACGGAACTTTATAGGCATAGAGGTACTAGTAGTGCAGCAGAGACTTCGATTGTTAGAATCCTAGTCTGTCTTTGTGAGAGTAACACTGAAGTGCTGTCGATGTCAGCTCTTTGTCTTATCAGAAACTAATGATACGTTACTTTGAAGGCATCGTGCACTTCTTGTCCTGTATCTTTATCCTTTTTTTTTTTCTAACAGTGATTTTTGTCTTTGTAACTTAATAGAATTGTCAGTCAGGCTGTTAACATGTTTGACTTGCTGTGGTTCAGCACAGGGATACAACTGCTCTCTGAACAGAAGGGCCTATCTCCGTACTGTTTCATCAGTGCAGAAGTTGTACACTGGCTGGTGAATAATGTGGAAGGTGTGCAAACCCAAGCCATGGCGATTGACATAATGCAGGTAGGGGAACTCTCATGGGGTGTAGGGAGGGCTAAAAATACCCCACTCTGTGAAGGAAGTAGAACCGTAGAGGAAAGCATGGCAATAATTCCTGTTTCTCATTAAAATCCTCTTGTCGATAGGTATTGAAAAATGTGTTCAACAGAATGTGAGGTCATGAAGACAACACAGAAAATAACTTCTACCACCAAAATTTTTTATACCTCTTAGATGTTAGATGTTAGTTTTTGGTGGAAATTACAATAAATGTGCATTCCCTAGTGCTACTTGATTTATATCTTAGCAAATTCAATTTTTCTTGAATAGTTTGAAGTTTTTGGGTTCCCTATCACAAAACTGCAACATGTTCTTTGGTAGTAATATGGGAGTGGAAAATAATATATATGTGGTGACGGTTCTGCATAAATCTCCATTTAGCTACTAGTTACCACAAACTCTCCATTGTGTTAGAATGACAAGGCACTAGTGTGATTTTTAGTTTGTTAGGTTTTTCTTCTGTTAGTTTGGGTAATGAAATTCTTCATATATGAATCATATACAAACAGCATATAACCTCTCTCTTATGGATGCTGAAGTATACACACCGTATGTGCAAGATAAACTGCTCGTGTCCATGATTTTTTTTTCCTCTGTTGAACTGTGTTATGGCAGATGGTTGGAAGTGTTCTGAAGTTCATTCTTCTAATGAGATCCCGTATCAATTAACAAAGAACCTAGAATGTTTCTGACCTCTTACCTTCCTATAAATCCATCTATAAAACCAGAGCAGTGTAAAGGAGGAAGGCAGACAACTGTGGAAAGTTCAAATAAGATTTCTCCAGGAGATAAGGGCTCACTACATTTACTGATTTTCAAGAGATAACATTGATGGTATTCTCCTGAGGCACATATCTGGACAAAAAGATAACAAAAAAAATCCGTGATTTCCTTATATTCTCTAGTAGCCTTTTATGTAACTGAAAGAATGACTTCTCCTTTTCCGTTGTGTTGTTCTGTTCTTTTTTTTGTTGTTCAGAAAATGCTGGAAGAGCAGCTGATTGTCCATGCATCCGGAGAAGCTTTACGAACCTTTATTTATGGCTTTTATTTTTACAAGATTGTTGTGGACAAAGAACCTGACCGAGGTCAGAATTGTGTTACAAGATGTTCCTCGTTACTGCTTTGCATAATTGCTAGTTTTTCTTGATTCTTACGGGTGCTTCAGCAGAAATGCACTTTGGGAGCAACCCAAAACAGTGCTCTACAGAGTGTCAAAGACATTTAGACTTCAGGAATGTTATTTAAAAAGAAAAAAGTATATAGATATGACCTATTTTTTTCCTTCCCTATTTTTAGAAAGAGCAACTTCTCTTTCTCGATCTTGAGTACTTGTTTCTAACAGTCATCTGTCCTTCCCCTTGCTTTTTGTTCAGTGGGCATGCAGCAGCCTGCCATGTGGCACACAGCTGCTATGGATGACTTCTCCGCCTTCCAGAGGAAGTGGTTTGAGGTGGCGTTTGTGGCAGAAGAGCTCCTGCACTCGGAAATCCCAGCGTTTTTCCTGCCCTGGCTGCCCAGCCGCCCAGCCTCCTATGCAAGTAGGCACAGTTCCTTTAGCCGCAGTTTCGGAGGACGGAGCCAGGCAGCTGCACTATTAGGTAGATGCACAGCACAGGTGACAGCTGGGGAAGTTCAAGGGGATAGTTTGAAGGGGGAAGAGCAGCCAGCCAAGGGTATGATCTCACGTGGACCAGCAATAAAGCTACAAATTTCATGCTGGCCTTGCATGTGTCTTGTAAACTGTGCCTGTTTACCAGCAGGTAAACTTGTTCTTATGAATCTGAGGTGTGTTTCACTGGCTGAGCAGGACAACTTTTGCTTCTGAGTACTGGACTTTAAAAAAAAAAAAAAAAAATTACTCCTGAACCTCCCCACCATGTCATCTTCTCTGAATTCTGCAGGGTGACAGTAACCTGTCTCTTCGTAGATCCAGAGAGATTCTTCACAGCCTGTGATGAGCTTGGAGGGATAAGTTGTGAGAACAGCAGAGCAAGCAAACTGTACCTAAAATGACATGCTTAATTGCTTCTTGTTGGCAAGTTGCAGTGATATCCAGATGTGTTAGAGAAACTTGTTCTGATGCAGTGCTGGAGGCTTCTTGACTAGTCTGAATCATTTATAGACAGACTCCTTATATTAAAGCCTGGGAAGTTGAGCTACAAACAGTCCGTGCAGTGTGGAAGCAGTATGGCTTGCATATCAAAGATGCTGCTGCTGCTGGGCAAGTTGCCATTGTAATATCTGAAATTTTTTAATGTGTGAAGCATTACACTACCACAGCCCGTGAAACATACTTAGTGCATGTTTGACTCTGTTGCTTTGTAATCTTTTTGTTGCATTTCCAGGCCAGCCTGAGTCACTTGCTTTTGTTTCCCTTTCCCTGTTTAGAATTACCAAAAAAATCATTGCTATGGAACTGCAGCTTCAGATTTATTTAGATACATCTTTTTAAGGCCTATTGCTTTTAGGGATAAAAAGAAAATTCTGCTATTCTCCTGTTTTGTATATTTGACCTTCTGAAGAGAAGTGACATATTGCTTGTGCAGTATCTCTTAAATCTGAAGTTACAATAATCCTTGTGTATTTCTGAAAGCCTTGTTTGAAGAGGGGCAGCATCAGAATTGGGAAAGTGTTAAGGACAGGAATTCTGAACTAATGGTTAATTCCCTGAAGCCAACATTTGCAGGATATTTTTCCTTGTCACACGATAAATCTGTTGCCTTGGCCAGTATCCAATCTCATCAGCTCAACGATTGGCCAGAGCCTTAAACATAGGCTGGCAGGCGAAAGCATTGTGGAGGCTGGAGGGCTTGGGCCGGATCCTGTTCCTGCTTTAATCTTTTGCTTCTTAGGCCAAGAAAACCACTTCACTTTTCTATGTCTGTCCCTTCTTTGCGAGATGAGAGGTTTGAGACTCAGTAAGCTTGCACTTGGGGAAGTAGGCAAAGACTGAAAGGTGTTCTAGTGCCACTCACCCTTTCTTTACCAGTGTATTCCCATAGCATGTGTCATAGTACACACCTGCATAGCCCTCCTTTCATTTCACTTGTAATTATGTCCATACTGCTGTTTTAACTAATTTGCAGTCCTTGTATGAATGAAAGATGCCTCCAGGTTGCTCACACTGTTATTCCAGGAATAGTGTCTTGGAGGAAAACCCAGTGTGGAACTTTTTTCTTACAAAGGGAACTGGTTTAACTGATGTTTCTGTGCTGTCCCTCTTCGAAATAGTATTCCAAAAAACAACTTTACCAGCTCATCTGAGGCAACGAGCTTTACTAAACCCAGATGACCTCTGGTCCACGTGACTTCATTTGTTCCTCTCTTGGCTTTGATTTGGTTGTGGTTTTTATTTCTTCCCCTCCCCACCTTCCCTAAATGTCAGGCTGTGACATAAAATTGCATGCAAGCATTGGGAGCTCTGGAACAAGCTCCATGCATCTCTTAAAATCTGTATCCCTCCCAATTCCCCTGTTATTGCCCAGTGATTGTCCCCTTTCCCTTCTCAGTGGAAGTCTGACCTGTGATACACCTCATCTTGTCCCTTTTGATTTATAGCAATGCATGCACTAGCAATTGTAGTCATGTATGTAGCGTAGTCTGTGACTGGAGAATAACCTGCCTGCTCCTCTCCGATGTACTCAGTAAATCATTAGTTAAATACATGTCAGTTAGTTAGTACAAGTCAATTGGGAAGCAGGTGAGTTCTCTTAAAATCAGGTTGTTGGAAGTTGGGGTGTTTATTCTATCAAAATCAAATTGATTTTAATCTGAAGCTTTTAAATTAAGAGAGATGTGGATAATTCTCATCAGTTTGTAAGGTCTTTTTGATTAGTTCACCTGGCTGGACTGTCTTCCTGTTGCTTTGCTTGTGAATTACATCTGCAGGCAAGGTGGAGAAATAGACTCCAGCCCTAATGGGGAAGTTCCATTATCTGGAAAAAGGAACCGTCTAAGGGAGCAGGGAGCTCATTCTTCACAGTGTGCTAGTTCAGACACACTGGACTGTGGTGTTATCACTGACCTTTTAGCTGATGACTGCCATCTACCTGACTAAGCTGCTTTTGCTTTACAGCTTTTGGGATGTTGCTTTCCAACATCTCAAAATGGGTATCATACTTCATTACAGAACTGGCACTGTAATCTTCTATTTCACGCTGATAACCCACTGAAAAGGGGCAAGAGAAAGAGAATCACGAGATGCTGGTCTGTCTGACTGTATCAGACAGACTCAGAAATGATACATTTCCCAAAGACAAATGGGAACTTTAAAAAAAAAAAAACAAAAAACTGAGTGATGTTCTCCCATTTTACGTATTCTTTTGAGGATTTTTTTCTTCTAAGCTGCAGTAATGACAATATAAAGATTTGCTTTTAACCTTGAAAACTGTCTCCACACAAGTTGCAGTAGATCCATCTACCTTGAGGAAGAACTTCAACCATTTTTAATGCCATTAAGCAATTAAATGATACAGTCATTTAAAAGCAGACCATATAAAAGGGTGCACATCTGCCCCTATTTAAGCAAGAAATAGCAATATCCATCCCTCATGCATAGATTTAAAAAAAAAGGAAAAAAAAGATGTTTTTTCAATAGTAGTATTGCTGCCCTTTGTTTTCTGTCAGTTTTTAGCATTATAGAAATGTTAAATGATTCTCTTATATAAAGAAAAGTTGAAAGTGACAACAATGGTTCATAGCAGGA
The DNA here is from genome assembly GCF_964211835.1 of Anser anser. Taxonomy (NCBI): domain Eukaryota; kingdom Metazoa; phylum Chordata; class Aves; order Anseriformes; family Anatidae; genus Anser; species Anser anser. Next base: position 11,004,906 of record NC_139739.1, on the reverse strand, counting down.
CTAAAAGTCAGGAGATGTGCATTCTGTCCCTGACCTTGCAGTCCACTGTATGACACCAGACAGGTCACTTCCACTTCCTTTGCTTTTATTATTCTTTTTGCCTGATACCTGAGATTTTCTTGCACTGGGATGCTGAGGTGTAGGGCGCAAAGGGAGCTGGATCTTGGGCACTATCCCAGCACTTGCTGCAAAGCAACAGAAAGTATTGCAGTGACTCTAACACTGCTGCATGAGTCTTGGCTGACTTTTCTTGCTTTTAGAAAAACTGTTGGATATGCAGTTTTAGCAGCGCGGTAATATGGGATATTGATATGGGATTAAAGAAACAAGAAGTTGAATTTCTAATCTTCTTTACCTATGGAAAGTCCTTGAATGCTCCTGCCCTGTTTAACAGCACCCTGTTGTGATTTCTGGTGGGGACACACAGAAATACAGAAGCCAAATTGTAGGTATGAAGGAGATGGTGTTGCCTAGTCATATTTACTTACACCACTTGTTGCTTATTGATTAGCTACTTGACTTTTGGTTCTGTCTCTTTATTGCAGTTGAGATGTCTTTTGACTTCATGGGAATGTAATTCTGTGACACAGACCCCTGATTTGAGTAATCCTTCAATTTTTTCATCATCTTTGATCTAGAAGAGCAGCATTCTGGGACTATTCTGCTAGCCCAAAAGCATCTGGGGAGGAATGGGAGGACAAATTCATATCAAATAGCTTGTTTGTCTTGTTTCTTTTTTTATACCATCTCCCACCTTCTCTTGAATACATCTCTTAAATGTACCCCTATCCCTTGCCTGCGTAGCTGCCACGGTGCCTGAACAGCGGACAGTGACGCTCGATGTGGATGTGAATAACCGCACTGACCGTTTGGAGTGGTGCAGCTGTTATTACCATGGCAATTTCTCCTTGAACGCTGCCTTTGAAATCAAGTTACACTGGATGGCAGTGACTGCAGCTGTTCTTTTTGAGATGGTAAGAGTCCTTGTATCCTGGGTCACCACAGCAATGCCATTATGGCCTCCATATCCCTTATACCACTGGGGACATTGTTATGTGAAGCTGATGGGAAGTATTAGGGGAGAGAGAGATGGTGGGATGGATTTGCCATCATTTCTGTAGGTAATTTTACTGGTGGTCCTTGGCATTGCTGCATCTGGTCAGCATTTATCATGCTATCTGTAGTCCTTGTTTCTGTAGGATGGTGTTCTGCTTTCAGTGGGCTTGATTTGCACTGTGCAGAGGTCAATACAGGTGGGGGTGGTATTTATGTGCCACTTAGGCAAACCTAAGTTTTTGGAAAAGAATTTGTTTTGCACCACATTCCTCTCACCCCAAACCTAAACAATTTGAAATTCAGTGGAATTGCTTTTATGACAGGGCTTTTCCAGGCAATATGTTCTCCTGTTCAGCAATGCCTTTTAGCTTTTTTTTTTTTAGCTTCCTGAAAACATTTTGAATTGGAAATGCAAGCAGTTTTTGTCACCTCCTTGTTTCATTTTTAGTTGTTTTTGTTTTTCCTTTTTTATCTTCTGTAAAACTCAAACTATTTAATGCCAGGTTTTACCCTACCCAGCCAAATAGCACTGGGAGGTTGTTTCTGCTTTTATTTAAAATCTATTGCAGTGTTCCAGTAAAGCAGCAGTGCTTAGCCACTGATGATAAGTAGGCTGAATCAGTTCCTGAAAAATGTCCTATTTTAAAGCGCTTTCTGATTGATGTGGCACTTAAAAAAGGAAAGCCTGATGTCTTGTGCTTGTACTGCTTTGCTTACAAGGACGCTTGTGTGCCTGCCATGCAAAGCAAGCTGGGCCTGTGGAGAATTGAGCATGTCTGATCTATTCTTGGGGAATGAGTTGCTCCTATGCACATAAGTGCCCTTCTTCAGTTTGACATATGTTGTATGATTCACTGTTTGAATCTTTTTCTCAGGTTCAGGGCTGGCATCGTAAAGCCACATCCTGTGGTTTCTTGCTAGTCCCAGTCTTGGAAGGCCCATTTGCATTGCCCAGTTACTTGTATGGAGACCCACTTCGAGCTCAGTTGTTCATCCCACTCAATGTTAGCTGCTTGTTGAAGGAGGGTAGTGAGCATTTGTTTGATGGTAAGAAATATTTGTTTCTTTGGTTTACCCCTTGATATGCTTTCCTGCAAGTAGGTCTCTCCTGGCAGATATCTGACACGAAGAACCTCCTTTACCAGATATGCGTGAGCTGGAGGAAGGGCCTGTTGTTACATTTTAACAGCCATTCTCAGGAAGGTGGTACTCAGAGGAAGCTGTGGGGGCAGGCTAATCAGCATGTAACAGTGTATGAAGTTGGCAGCAAGAAGTTGGAAGGCACAGGGAAGGTTGCCTCCCCAGTGGTCATTGTTGCCATAGTGTTGCATACCCTTCCGTAGCCTGTATCAAGTAGATGTTCTGTTTGATACGATGTTATACTGTGAAAGTGCATTTTGCTGGTAGACAGTGGCTAGAGCTGCTCTGCGTTTGTACCCTGTATTTGTTTATTCTCCTCGGTGAGATTAGGCTTTCACAACCGCCATCCTCTTTACTGTTGCTATGGCTACATTCGTGGTAAGAGTGTTTGCACATGAGATTAAGAGCTAGAAACTGCAATCTCCTTTTCTGCAATGTGACCTCGCCCTTCTGCGTGATGCTGTTGTGGTAAGTCTCAGGTGGGAGCTCAAAGATCAGAGAGCGCTGTGAGAAGAAACAACCGGTAAAAGGATGTTTTAAAAAAAGTGAAGATCATTTTATTCATTTTCATTAACCCTTCCTTTAATTCTTTATTTTCATAACCCAATGTCCAGGTGTAAATGTAAAACAAAACAACAACAAAAAGCAGTGACAAATCCATGTGATGTGAGGTCACTGTAGCCTCACTGAAGCATTTTCAGTGCACTATGTGGTGATGCACAGCACCCCACTTGCCTTCTTTGCCCCCTCCCATGGAACTCCCATTAAGTTCCTTTCCTTCATCTCTAGAGATACAAAAGCTAATTTCAGGGATGAATCTGCTATTGATATATACAAGATATATCTCTAATAAGCAGGCATTCAAGGGACAGCTAGCAGAAAACAATCAAACTAAAAAATTGCTAGCAAATACAGAGTGCACAAAGGTGTTCTGAAGAAAACTGAGGTTTTGAAAAAGAAAGAAATAAAGTGGATTTGCTAGGTAACTGTTACCTTTTTGCTTTAGGCTTTGAACCAGAGACATACTGGGACCGCATGCACCTCCTCCAGGAAGCAATAGCATACAGGTATGTATGGAGCAGAATGACTGAAAGGTTCCTCTCTCCATGGATAAGATAGGATGAGGACCAGGAGTGATGCTGAACTGTCACTCCTGGGTCACCTGGGCTCTGTACAGTCTACCTCTATACAGTCTGCTTGCCAGTTATTGGATTAAAATATAACTAGAATGTCTGGAAGTGCCCCTGTTGGGTACAGGGGACAGGTATATAGAGTTTCAGCCTGTCACCAGCAGACCATGTCTAGTCTTATGGAGGACATTGGCTTTGAAAAGTGCCCCGTTCATCGAAGTTAGAAGCAGATAGACTGCAAATAGATTTCTCTGTGAGTAAGGACAGTTATTTCCTTCATGTGTATTTAACATAGTCTTGAACTAGATGATGCCCCATGACTGACAAAAGACTGGGATACGAGCTATACATAGAAGGTTGAGCACAGCGAAGAAGGAATTATGGCAAGCTTTCAACACTGTCTAGCCTTAACCCACTGTGCTTGAACTACCAGTTTGTTTCACAGTGTTGCTACCGGGGCCTCTTTCATGATAGAGAGACTGCATTTTGTAACGGTGTTTATTTTGGGAATATGGATTCATTAGCTTAGAAAGCAGGAGAGGAAGAAACATTCTCCAAATAGCAAAGAACTGTCAGGTGAGCTGCTCAAAGTTCTGTATGTAATGTTTTCCAGCGTGAACAAAATGATCTTACAGTTTGAGATATATCCAAGGAACATCTTTCTTGACTATTGCTCTTCCCTTATTTGTGTGCAGCTGCTTCATTTTGCCAGAGACTGCTCCATGCCCTCCCAAACTGAGCTACAGGCTCTTGTTTCTGACACCTGTAAGGACAGCGTGGAGTTACAAGTTTTCACATTGTACCTAGCAGAGGCAGAGAACTTTTGGAGAGGCTCAGCTCTCTTCCTTCCCCCTTGCCCTCAAGAGGGGGAATGGTGTAAAACTTTCTTTTGTGCCCCTGCCTTGGGCTGAAGGAATTATAGCTGGAGTGGCTCTCTTCATTTTATTTTTTTTTTATTTCCTTGGTGTTTGTTTCTTCAGATTCGGATTTGTGCAAGATAAATACTCGGCTTCTGCATTCAACTTTCCAGCTGAGAACAAGCCCCAGTATATTCATGTCACAGGTGAGCAATACTTGGCAGGCACTGGGGGCGAGGTGGAGGCCGTTATAAACAAAAGAACCATTTTACATGCACTTTGTGTTTTGTCAGTGACGTTTGTCCTCATTACGTCCCTAGTCAGAAGACAAGTAGCTGTATCAGCCAACACAAACCAGGAAACTGGCAAGATGGAATGAAAAGCACAAAGTGTTGCTGCTAATGAATGGCACTGGTTTGAAATCTTGCCTTATGGTGTCTCTGAAACTTTTTACTTCCAGGAGATGAAGAAATAATAAGTCAGAGTTTATTCCAAGTGCAGTATAAACAAATGTGCATCCAGCATCTAGCAGCTAGTAGGGAAAGGGAATGGGAGAAGTCAGTGCTGTGCTCTTGAGCTTAAGGTCAGCTGTAGATACCTCTCTACCTGTATGCACTGTGTGGGAAATGGATAAAGCATTTAGGATCTACTTGCTCATGTTATTTTTCTTCATAAATGTTGGTGATCTGTCAGCACTTTTAACTAAAATACATGCATAGCGTATTACGTTAAAATAACTAACTACATTCACAGGTGTTGCTGAGACACGAAGGCAATGATGAGAAAAGAGCATCTGGAAGATTACAGGAGAGAATGGAAATTGATGTAAGGTTAGAAAGATAGATTAGAGCCTACCCCTTTGCTTCGTTTACTTCTACCAAGAGAAAGGCAAGGCTAAGTGCTCTCTCCCAGTGCTGTAATTTGCGGGAAGAAATAGCATGTGAAAGGAAAAATGTATTCCATTTTATCTTGCTAAAAGGCAATGGCAGGGAACTCAATCCATTTTCCTTTTCAGGATGTAACATCAGCTACCAGTTATAGGGACTCAGGTCTGCCTAAGGCTAAAGTTCTGTCTGTTTCCTTCAGGGACGGTGTTTCTGCAGCTGCCATATTCAAAGCGGAAATTTTCTTGTGGGCAGCAGCGACGCCGGCGCAACTCCACTAGCTCCACCAACCAGAACATGTTTTGTGAAGAGCGCATTGGCTACAACTGGGCCTACAACACCATGCTGACAAAAACGTGGCGGTCCAGTGCCACTGGGGATGAGAAATTTGCTGATCGGTTGCTGAAAGACTTTACAGATTTTTGCTGGAACAAAGATAGCCGGCTTGTGTTATTCTGGACTGACTGCCTAGATAAGATGCACGCTAGTGCTCCGTGAAATAGGGTTGTATCTCTTAAGGAGACAGCTAGAAGCTTTACCTTGTGGCAAGGAAATAGAGGGGGAGAATGACTGGAGAAGAGCCTCTCTGTTGGATTTATTTTGAGGCTCCAAGGGGACCTGATCAATACTGCTGTTGATATTCAACAGAATTTGGTTAGGCCCTTGGAAAAAGAACCTGAGCTCTTGGCTTGCCAGTATGTATCACTTGACCTCAGGTTGGTATCAAGTAGCTCCTGTCCTTGATTGCCAAAACTTCGGTTAGAGCAGGGAGAGTGCAAATGGTTTGCAAGGGCAGTTAGATTCAGCACCGTGTGGTGGTAGCAGCTTGTCGTCATTGGAAATGACGGGTGCTCTTTGCATCTGCCATGCCCGACTGCAGCCTTTATCTTTCCCTTTTGAGGTATACCTGGTTGTGTGAATATGTATGATAAAATGTGAAGAGATGCCTGTTAAATTTCATACATGTAAATAAGTAAAAATACAGAAAACCAAGTGACCTGATGTTTTGTTGTAACTCCAGACAGCAGGACAGAACTGGGGAGTAAAGGAGAACATCACCAAAAGGAAACACTGCTTCTTAAGTCCTGCATGATAACAAAATGCTCAGAGTCCAGTGGTGGGACTTCGTCCTCTCCAGCACAGGGTGTAGAACGGTGTCACACAGCAGGAGCAAGGAGCCAGTTACCATCCTGCTAGGCTGGCATCTGAGCCAAAGGAGGATTCACAGGCAACTGAGGGAAGGAAAAGGGGGATTCTGATTTTAAGATGTCTGTATGCAGCGAAACGCAGATGCCTGCAGTCAAATACGCAGTCTGTCTTTACAGAGAAAGGTAGCATACGTCCCATGGAGCCAGATACTGAAATGTGGATTTGGGGTGGGTTTGGGGCCTGCGGCTGGCAGCACGGTGTGTGGGTGGTGGTTCATTCCTGCTGCACAGCGGTTGCTGCTGCTGGCAGTGCTCCTGGCTGTGCTCGCTGTAGCAGAGTCAGCAGAGGGCTGGCACATTCACACTGCTGTTCAGACTTGATTCAAGGAAAATCATGGCTGCTTCAGTTTTGGCTCATCTCATGGAATGACTCATCTGTTATTAGATGGGACCCACCTAGAAAAGATGGGTTTGAGTTGCATTCCTCTTTCAGTTCCTTCAAGTGTGTGAAAATTATCCGGGCATGTCTGATCCCCATTAACATCTTGAGGGAAAAAAAAAGGGGGGAAAAAAAAAAAAAAGAAACCCTCCTATAAAAATATCTTGCTGCCCTCTATTCTACCCCCACTTCACTAACTTCACTATGAGCACGTAGTTGTGCGGGCAGCTGTGGCTTTGTCAAAGCGAGTGCTGGGGGAGAGAGGGAAGGGGAGGGGGAGACCGTGCCTGGGGCCCTCGAGGTCAGCGGGGTCCTGGAGGCTCTCCCCGCCTGCGGGAGGCCGGCCCCAGGTGAGCCTCCCCCTGCCTGCGCGGGGAGGCTGACAGCAGGGGAGGCTCCTCCGGGCCCGGCCTGCAGATAGCGGGGCCTGGCGCCTTGCAGCGGGAGGCAGGGGCCGCCACTCGCTCCCCACCACCTCGGGAGGGCGCAGGGGTGTCCCTGCTCCTCGCCCTGCTCCTCAAGCTCGCAGGTATTTAACAACTTTTCCCCCCTGGCCCGGAGGATGGGGGCACGGGAGCATCGTGCCGGTCTCCTTTCCCCAAGGAAAACGGGGCGAAAACAGCCCCGATGGTCCGAGTTAGGCTGTGCTGTAATGCCTGGCCTTGTTTTGGAGAACACCCTGCTTTGTTTCCCCAGAATGGCTCCGGGCTTCAGCTGTAGCAGTCTCAGTGTTCCCTGTCGAAGCTTGGAGGGGGGTGCCCAATTTGAGGATGGGGATTAGAGCAGGGACCTGGGGGCAGTGGAGAGCTGTCAACACTCCCAGCACCCTGGGGTGCACCACAAGTAAGAGCTGAGCAGGAGCAGTGTAGAGTCTGGCTTCCTACAGCCCTCCTGCGCTGGCCTCCGAGAGGGTTTTGGTTTTTTATTTTTTTTATTTTTTAATGCATACCATAGGAGCTAAAAGTAAGAGATAATAGTTTTTATCTAACCACAATTTTCTGCATTGCATAGAAAAGGCTTCTAGCAGGACATCAGGATGAAGCGGTTCATGGCCATGTTAAGCAGAAACAAACACAAGGATCCCCCACCCACCAAGCTGCTGGAGCTAGCAGGGCAGCTTTGCCAGGACCTCCAGAGCTCATCCCCTAATCTGGAGAAGCTGGTTGGGGCCATGATGAGATGCAAACAAAAGAAGCATTTTCTCACTAACATCCACGTTGTCCGAGCTTGTGTGTTTGTTCACATCCGTAGCGGGCAGCATGACACAGCCTGCAAGCTCCTGGAGGTAGGGATGTGTTCTTCCTTGCTTCATTGAAACAAAAAGCAGTGCCAGAAAAATAGGGTTTAGAGTTGTTAGGTTTAGAACAGAGGTTCCCAATCTGCAGTGTGTGGAGCATTTCCAGCTGGTGTCCAGTAGTGGGAGGTGATGTGTGTGGATGGGTTGACCTGAAACCCAGGGTAAGGCCTCTGCTACAGGCAGTTACAATTAAACAGTCAAGGGGAAAAAGGTAACTGGGTTATCCTGCAGTTGGTTGTAGTTTGTGAAAGCAGGATTTTGTTCTGACTACTGTGATAGAGGCTTATAACATACCATTCCGATTTAGTGTTGCAGGGCAGAAGAGAAGGAGGAGCTGGTGCAACTTTGGCATGAGATTCACTACCATAGGGTTATGGAGAAACACCACAGAGATTTTCTGACACCACTGCAGAAATTTCGTTGCAGGAAGAGGTACCATGGCATGGGAGAAAGCAGTTCTTTCTTCTCTGCTGTAATATTTATGTGCAGGGGGTAGAGATTCAGAGGCTGCACATCTCAAAATGACTGCATCTGGGAGCTGGTTTTTTCTTGGGGTTTTGGCCTCATGGGGCAATGTAAGAATATTTCCCTTAAATATGAATGAATCTTTTGGGGTCTTTCCTGATCCTGTTTTCTCGTATGTACAGGAATCCTTATTTTCTTCTCTCTTGTGCACAGGAATCCTCCACCTATTTCCCTTTGTCCTGAGGGCTTGAAAAATCGAAACTATTCAGATGAAGTACGCCAGCAACTGTACAAATTTGCTGCAGAGGTGACAACAAATCCAAACAAGGAACAACGGGTAAGGATATGCTTCTTCCAGTCAAGTGTCCTTGTCACAGAAAAACAGCGTTCTGTGATCAGGGATCTATAGCTGGTTTCATTCTAGATCTGTTTTCAGAAGCCCAGTGGGGCTGGAATTCCCCATATTTGATCTTTCCCTAAAGGTTTCCTTCAAAAAAATAGTAATAATAAAAATTAAAAATAACAAATTAAGTTAATGCTAAGTAACTTTGCTTGCCTTGGACAAAAAGATTAGGGTAAATAAGTTCTTTGCTGGGCTTTTTAGCAGGTCTAATCTTGTAGTGACTGAACACAGGCAGGGAAATAACCATCACTCAGAAGGGCTATATTATAGTGATACGTAGTTCTGATTTGACTGGGTTGTAGCCTATATGCAATTCCATTTTGCTCACCAGAATATTTGTACTAATTTATCACATTAAACTCATAGAATTTGAGGACAGAAAAAAAAAGGCAGTGTTGATGTATGCAGTTATCTACCTTACCTGAACAGGGACAGATTTATAATGAAAGTGACCTGTGACATGTGAATTTATTCAGTAACCCTTATTTGTTACTATTTTGCAAGGTAAAAGCTTTAGACTTTAAAGTCTGCTCCTGTGGTGCTCAGTTATTCCAATACCCTTCTTACATGATGCAGGATGACCTGGTGAATTGTTCTGCAATGTGAAGATGGTTTATTTCATACCCTTTTCACAAAGCAGCAACAACTTCCAAATTTTCATTAAAAAAAATATAAATTTGAATTGGGAGCATAATGAGATTGACCTTCTGGGACTTAATAGCGCAGGTTATGATAATAATTTGTATGTTAATTTCCCAATACATTCTTCATTTATGTCATCTCATTATTTAACAAGTAGTTTAATACAGCAGAATTTATTTCTGTGAATGTGTTGCAGATGTTTATGCTGCTCAGGGTTTGTGAAAACTACTTAATGTGGTAAATGCATTAATGTTGATGCCATTAGTGTCGTGCAAGTGATGTGAAGCTGTCATTCTGTGGAAAGAGCATACTTTGCTGAGGTTTTTGCAGCATGTTGCGTGTTTAAATATAGCAATATAAAATAACAGTAAATGGTTTCCTTTAACAAACAGATTGTCTAGGAGAGCAGGGTGAAATCTGTTTTCCAGCAACTCTTTTGAGTTTATAAATCGGCCTCCTTAATGGCATCCACGTAGACTTATTGGAGACCTAGAGAACAAATGTCTCCGGTGTGTTTGAAAGCTCATTTGTCTGGCTGTCTTTGGAACTGAAGGGAAAGGCCTGACTATTTGGATGTGGTTTACTCTTTTTTTTCTTTTTGATTCCCCCCCCCCCCTTGGTTTGCAGGAGAGATTGGCTCAGGACATGAACCTGCAGCCAGCTCAGGTCTATAACTGGTTTGCAAATTATCGACGACGTCAAAAATCCCGTATCCATTGTGAGGAAAAGCTTAACTACTTGTGCCCTGAGGGGACCTTGACACACCATGCAAAGGAGCAGCAGGATAGAGGATCCTACACTCCACAAACTGCAGGTTTGTCTCTTCCTAATGGGCTTGGGATGCGGTCCAGAAAGCTGAAAAATTTTAAACTTCTTCAGGAAGAGAAGGATATTCCTTCTGCAGAAACAGCATCTATATGCTGAGGGATCAAGTGGCCACTGGAGAACTCTGCTTCAGTGGAGTGCCTCATCGCTTGGCTCGAGGCTGTCACTGTAGGAGGAGCAAGCTTTGACAAGGATTGCGCAAGGGCAGGTGAAAAGATACACTGTTCTCAGAAGGGGCACCAAATGAAAACAAATACATGTCAGGCAGTAGGTTTTAGCTCTCAGCCTCTGGGATCAGGATGTGAATTTGCAGATTGGTCTGGGACCAAAATGATTGCGCTTTGTGTATCAGTCACATCTTTCTTTCAGTGACTGACTAGCAATAATTCACAACTTGCTGTTTTGTCTTTGATCTCAATGATCACCACTGTTAGCAGCATTTACTACTGTCTGTTGAAGAGGATGAAAGAGATGCCGGTGTGTTCACGTAATGATGTTGACACCTGCTTTTTTCTACATGTAGCAGGGATCCAGTGCATCACAGCCACAGCACCTTGCCTTCTGCCTGCCTGGCCATTTTCACATTGCTTCTGTCTGTCTTGTAGCCTTCCCAATGCTGGATTGGATGCAGAGTGCCTTTCAAAGCCAACAAATACCGATGGCTTAAAGGAACACAATAATAGCTCATAAACTTTTCCCCAGAACATGAAGGGGATTATTACAATGCAGATAGGTCACTCTGAGCTCCAGTTCACTCCTGTAAAACCCAGTATTTCTGTACCCCTTCACAGAAGCTTGACCAAACTTCAGTCATGGGGAAAAAGAGGGCCTTGCTGCATTTCACAAATTTGACTGTTATTTAATTGCTTTTTGGAGTAACTGTTAGTGTTCCTTTGCCTGCCTGGCCTGTGTTTTTCAGGTGGATCTTATGTAGGCATCAACTCTGAGCAGACAGGGATAAACCTCATGCCCTGTGACCCAGGGTGGGAGCAGTCAGCTACAGACTTGGATAAGTCTCCAGAAGGAATGTATTTAAAGATGCTGGAATCCAGGTGATGTATGAAAAAGTCTTTACAATAACGGTTCAGAGATGAAGCATCCCTTAAACTTGGTCATGGAACTGACTTCCATTTCAGTTCTCAGGGGACATTATTTAGGGAGTCTTAATGGGAATGGTCCATGTCCAGTTTCAGGCAGGTGGAGCATCTTGTAGTTAATCTCCCACCTGCCAAGGGCAGGAATCAAAGGTTGAGCTGGGGTGTCTCCTCTCTTTGAAAAGCAATATGTCTGGCTAATTTGTTTCCTCCATCACTGCAGCTTTATTCAGAGCAGCGCACTGTGCGAAGCAAGGACAAGCAAGGCGTTGATGGCTCACGTCACTGAACAACCCGTAGCTTTTTTCAGTGAGGCTGTGCTGGAACCAGGAACCTGCTTTAACTCTGCCGTCCTGCAGCCCAGAGAAGCAGCAAGCAGTACTGATGCTGGCCCCCAGCTGGATAACTTTGTTGTGTGCTCTTGTGGGTCCCTTATCTTCCCAGGTGAACGTCTGGCCACGTGGCAGGCCCCTTCCAGCACCACAGGAGTCTCTGGCTCCATGTGGACCCCAAATATAGAAGGTTAGTAAAAATGAACCCAGATTATGGCCCGTAAGAGTTTTTCAAGCTTCTCTTCCCTTTGTTGGAAACATGCTTGTTCAATTACATGGCTCTCCCACATCATGACAAGTGGGAGCAGGGCTTATCTTCAGCTCCCATAATAGCATAGAAAACCTGTTGATTTAAGGTATTGAACCAGACATTCTTGCCTACTATCTTGCTAAGACTGTAACTCCTCCTTAAGATAGTGCTTTTCCAGCAAGGTGGAAAAGCACTTTCTTTTAGCTTTTCCATTGGAGGAGTCCATTCAGCTGCTGTCTGCTCATCTTGCCAGTTAGCAGGGTTCTGGGTTTTTAAACCCCTGACAATTCTTCAGAGGCAAGTGCTGATTGCCTGAGCAGATGCTGGAAGCATGGTGCTCATCTTCAGCAACGCTTTCTCACTTGCCTTTCTTCTTCCTGCTTTTTCTCTCTCCATTTCCTTCCTATCCTGTCTTGTTCAGCATTCCCACCATCTCTTTTCTTGTCCCTGTTCTTCAGAATAGCCTTGATAGGATACTTAACACCTGCTTTTGCTATAGGTCTACAGAATGGAAGGTGCTGTGACTGTTACTTGCACAACCTCTGGTGAATGCACAGCAAAGAGGGGGGGACTAGCTGGGTCAGAGGTTGAGGTCATGTTATCTGTAATTGTCTTTAATACGAACATTTATTTCAGCAGGTATCAGAGCTCCCTTGAGCAGAGTCCCTCAAGGTGGTTTTATTGAGGCCAGTTCAGGAAGAATCATTCGGCAGTCAGATTTAGAGGTTGAAAGCTTCACCCTTAGAGAAGGACAGCTAGGGACCCTGGAGACTATTCTTCCCCACAGGTAAAGGAGTGGAAAGCACAGGGCTTCTCAAAGGCAGGACTAACAATGATGTTGTGAATCTAGCCTTGTCCTGATTCCCCTATTGAAGAGGGCTGCAGAAAGTGTGGTAATGCATCTCGTTCCAGGGGCCTGACTCTACGCTTGTCCTCATCAGATTCTGAAGATATTTTTATCTCTGTGTTGGAAATGGGTGATGCTGCATAAATGTATTTGTGTTTTACAGGTAGTTAGTACAAAGGAGATTCAGGGCCAGCATCACGAACCCCTCTCTTTTAAGCAGGTTTGGCATCTAAGCCATTTGTCTGTTTTTCTTTTTGGCAGAAAATCATAACTTACACTGATCTCTGTGAGAGCTGACCCTGCAGGCTGGGTTGGTAGGGCCTGTACTTAATCCTAAAATAGTTTTTTGTAGCTTCATAACCTCATGACAAGATTATTCCGTAGTGCAAGCTTTCCAAATTGGAAGACAGAAAGACAGTCACTGTTCTGCCTTTTTGTTTTCCACCTGTACCGAATGTTTCAGACAGCAGGTTTTCTCTGGGACTTGAGATAAATTCACAGAATGCAAAACAACAAAAATCCGTGCCATCTTCCATGTGTTACACAACTTCCATAATGTTACATAAAAATAAACACTGCAAAACAGAGATTATAAAGTTCCTTTAATATGGTGATCTACAAGACAGATCAGGAGTAGTAGTACCATTTTGTAACCCTTTTGCTTGACCCGGTCCAGCATTTGTGCTAGTGTGACACTGTCAATAATGTGTCAAAGAGGTAGGCAGAAGAAGCAGTTTTATTCCAGCTTTACGTATGAGGAAGCAGAGGCAGGGAGAGGCTTTGTGGCTTGTCAAAGCGACAAGGGAAGGCAGTGATTCACTGGAGATAGAGATCAGTAGATTTTTTTTTTTTTTTGCCTCCCAGTTAGTTCCCTGCTATAAACATTTCTGCCTTTTACCTCTGTTTCCCAGTTGGCTTGGTGCCTACAGTTGTTCACATTCATGTCAGACTCCCTTCTTGGAATTGCTGGGGTGAACCCAGGTCTAGGTATTGTGAGCCCACCTCAGCCTGTGTTTTGGGATTTGCAGTTTTAAACTGTGGCTAAGGATTATGAAAGACGAGTGAGGAATTGCTGGCAATATTTTGGCTGGATGTAAAATTGCATGTTCTGACTCTAGAGTGAGCTCATGTTTATTTTTAAAGTATGTTCCACCACTAGAAGAAATCTATGGTGAATGTCTCCTTGTTGGGTATGTCAGTTGTGCCAGGAATCCATACACCCTTTATCATGTTCCTGGCAGGGGCAGGACTTGCTGCTTCATCGACACCTTCTGGTGAGGATACAGTTATTTGAACTCTGTTTGTAGACCCTACTTGGTTTAGTGGCCTGGTCCATCTCCCCTCAGAACCTTGAACTCCCCAAAATACCATTCACGCTATGGAACTTAAATCTTTTCAGGAGTGAGTGAGGCTTAGGCTGCAACCTCACCCGGACCTTTTTGCAGTTTCTCTCTAGAGAGCCAGCAGACCTTGGGCGGGAAGTCTTGGGTGAGATCACTGCGCAGTGATGGGCAATGACGGAGGATCACCTCTGTTACCAGGCAGTGCCCTCTAACAGACTTATTGGATTAGAGAGGAGTATTGTGTCACCTGAGTCATCTTTAGCAGTAATGTTGCAATGAGCATCACTCATCTAGGGACTTAAGAAGGAGCCTACAGCTTAATCGGTGAGGCAGATGAGTGGTGTTATCCTGGAAAGACAGGGCAGTGAAACTATCCCTGCTTTGGTGATAAAAGTAAAGCAGACAGAAGGAAATTATTTATCCAGGGTCACCCATCTGGAGTGGACTTCGACTATGACAGTCGCTGCCTCGCCAGTGCCTGTGTCGGTCTGCTTTGTAAGTGCCAGGGTAGAGCTGCAAGTCAGCTGAAGGAACCTTGATCTGCATGTCTCGTTTTAAAGGTGCTCACCTGGAAAGGACTTGCCCTGAAAGCTTATTAGACCAATTTCAGTTTATTTCTTTTATGGGCTTTTTCCAGTTGGTCCTACGCACTTGGGCTGTATCCAAACCTCTCACGCTCCGCCGCTCCGCAGGGCTGTGAGGTGGGAGTGTGAGGGGGAGCCAGGCTGGGAGCTGACTGTCTCCATCTGCTCCTGCTGCCTGACAGGAGAGTGTGATCCAGCTAGTGAACTGGAGGGCCCGGTGGGGCACCAAACAGATGCTTGCCTCTACAGATAGTGTTGTTTTATCCTCTTCATTCTTCTGGTTGGAACAGGTGGAATGTAGCCCGGCTAATGGTTCATGCAGAATATGGCTCTCCTGTGCCTCACATTTCAAGCAGAAAAGCACACTGAACTCTATAGAGCAAGACAGACTGCATTTATGAGCCAGCTTATTGATTTAGAAAATACCAGTGCTGAGACGTTTGTTGCAGCTTACCAATTCTTCCTGCATTTTGGAATGCCAGCTCAGTACAGTAGGAATCCTCCTGCCATGAGGCTCACACCCCAGATAACCCCACATGCATGACGCTGGCAGGCAGCAAGTTTCAAATGTGCATAAGGAGGCTACTTTTTTGCATGCTGCATAATTAAATCACAGAATTTGTTGCTAAGGGTGTTGTGCATGTCAAAGTGTAAGTGGGCAATGAAAAAGGATGAGAGGAATTTGTGGGGGTAGGGGCTGAGTCTGTTTGTCATTAGTAAATGTAACTGCATGAATGCAGCCTCCAGCAGAGGAATCCCAAGACTGATCGCTGAAACCTGGAGGGGATCCCAAGGAAGGGCAACTTGACAAGAAACAACCCTGTTCCTTGTACTTTTTTCCAAAGTTCTGTTAGCTGATTCCTTTGGTCTGGGCTTGTATGGCTATTCATACCCTGGGGTATTCCTGGCCGTGGTATGGGCAGTGTTGTTGGAGTACAGATACAGAGTTGGTGACAAAGGGCAACCCATCGTCGAGTACCCAGTGTCTCCTACTTGGCCCAGTGCCTGCAGACTCTTTTCAGACGTTGGCAGAGCCCCCGGAGAGGTGTGGATGGGGAAGCCATGTCCCCAGACTGTCGGCTGATGGCCTTGAAAAGCTGTAGTAGAATTATAGCTAATGTTGTGGCTATGTCTAAAGCCACCTTTGTATGTTTTGACTCTGAGGACCTCTGGTGTTAAAATATGTTCCAGGAGAGAGACATTTTGGTAGACATCTCTTTGTTTATGGAGAATGTTCTAGGGGCATAAGGCAAGTTGCAAATGGAGCTGTCAGTCCTGTATACTGCTGCTGGTCAGGCTAGTCCTCTCATTGCACAATCTGCTTTTTCAGTCTGTGACAATTTGAAGAAATGACACAGGTTTGTAGTCAACAGAACTCATTATCTTTTCAATGAATAGTCTTGTCAGCAGCCCCTCTCGTCCTGCTGCCAGACTGCAGTAAGTGGTAAGTAGGGCATAGATACAAATGCATTTGTAAATAATCATATTTTCTTCCAGTTCCCATCAGACTGTGGCTGGCAAGCCTCAGTGCCCACCTGTTTCTGCACCCCGCATGGAAGAAAGCCAAGCCATGGGACAAGGCCAGGTAAGAGAACGCACCTAATGTTCAGAGAAGAGAGCTCAGCCACACACACCTTCCTGCTGTAGCATACTCACAGGAGATGTGAAATCTCACATCATATATTGTATGAAACATACACGATCTAAGCATATCTTTAGAATCAGTAAGCTTGGCATTCTCTGAGTACCATCCAGCAGATGCTGGGATGCTAGGAGAAGAGGATTTTTTTTGGTTTTGTCACTTTAATTGCTTATCAGACCTTGATTTTACTAAACACGTCATTGCAATGATGGCCAAATCAACCTCTGTAGATCCAAAGTATCATTTAAATTTTGAGCAACGGAGGGTTCACCTAGCACTGTGAAAAACAGAAGATGGGAAGATGGTTTCTTGTGGGTCCTTCCCTTCTGAGAGGTTTTGCAGAATTAGACTCAGCTCTTTGAAACCTGTTAAAATCTTTAATGTAATTTAAATTTGAGTTTGTGTTACTACTGAGGAAAAGAGATTTTGTACACTACTCTCTGAGATGGCTGAGAGTAGTGTACAGAGCAGTGTTGTTATAGGAAATGATAGAAGAAGCAACTTCCCTTCCATGATCAGGATTCAAACTGTATGCCTTCTTTTGGTGCTTTTAAAGCAGCAGAGAATAGAAACTAGAAATGTTCTGCTTTCAAGGGAATGGGAGCACATCTATGAATTAACTGTTACTTAAAAATAGGACTCAAGAAAGCCCTATCTAAACTGTAGCTTAAGCTATTCGTTAAGTTTATTTTTTGGCTTCAAATCTATTGGTCTACCAACGAGTTAGCATCCATTTCTGTTTCTCTTGCGATGTCAGCTGCTGGAGAAAACCTTTTTGAAAGAGATTTTGAAAAGCAGGAGACCATATCTGCTGGCCTCATTATGGGAAGCGGCTGCAGCTCTCAGGGCAGTAACAGAACCTCTTTTGAGCCTTTGAAAGCATCAATATAAAGATCTGTATCTTGGAAAGTGGCCTTTTTACCAGCCATAATGGGAGCCAGATGAGTAGGAAAGCTTTGGGCATTAATAATGAATGAGCCTTTTCTAAGATTTCCAGAGTATGCAGTCTCTGTAGCTAGTGTTTTCCTCTTGCTATTTTGGATTTAGGCACTGATTTTGTAACTGCATAGAAACATGACACTAGGTGCAATATGGTATGGGGAACAAGATACCATGTGATGCCTGCAGATGTCAGAAGGCAACATCTTCAAATCTTTGTAATAGTTATTCAGTTCAGGAATTCAGAAGAGTAATTTTTTTTTGCAAATTTTAATGTGTGCTGTAGGAAAAGGAAGAGCTTGAATGGGTAAATGTTTTTACAACGTTCCACAGGCTTCCTGGGTGTGCTTCTTCTTACAGGATCACCTTTCCCTGGGCTTGTTGCAGGGATATGTGGATATTTGGTTCCCATGTCTGAACCACAGCTGTACAGTGCCTGTACCACACATGACTTTCAATTTGTTCTTTGTGGGTCATATATCCCATCAAAATTAAAAGGAGAGTAAAACAAAACAACAACAAAAACCAGTTAACCGATTTTGGAGATGTTCCTTTCCCTTCATGAATAGAACTCCCTTGTCCAGGTGATCATTCCCTTCTTAATTAGTTCATCCTGGTTTTGCCCTCCGTTGTTTACTTGCTTTTATAGAAGCTAGTGTTTTGGGCAGAAGGAAGGCAGTTGCTTTTCTCTGAATTATGAAGGGTCGAATTGCACACAGATTGTGCTTGCCATTTTTACACCCATGCCCTGTGCAGATGGATTACTCCACCTGAACTTAGAGGGGGATGAAGACTTTGTCACTTCACGCGCACAGCCTTCACTACTGACATTCCCTCCCTTCTCACAGTCTTGTGCCACCGTACATCTGCCCTAAAGAGCTCTTCCACACTGAGCAAATGTGTCATTAAAGGTCATATCTGGTGAAGCTTTCATTCTTCTGCTGTGTCTTTCAGGTGCTGGAGGATCCAGTGGATCCAGTTGGTGACCCATTAACCGATGATACATTCTGGGCAGCACGGCTGCTCTTTGAATTCTCAGCTGGGGGACAAATGTGACCTGCCTACAGCAATGCTCAATGTGGTCTGCACTTCTCCAGGAAACACCCTGTTCTTTCCTGTTTTTCTCTCACTATTTTTTTTTAATGAATGAGGAGTTTGACATGGAGTTGAGGAACAGAAAGAATGAGGTAGATGGATGAAGGCCTTTTCTAATAGTTATGAAGTTGGTTTTAGTTTTATGAAGAATTTTGCAAAGAATATAAGAAACCAAAGGTATATTGTGGATTGTAGGTTTTCACTAGAGCAGTCTGAAGCTGCTCTGTAAACGTTAAAATATCAGGTCACTGATTCTGTGGCAGTTGCATAGTTCTACCTATAGCACTGGTCAGGTGAGAGTCCTTCATTACACCATGAAGGTACGTGAAACTCTACTCAGAAGGAATAAAATCTTAGTTACATTGCCCAACAGTTGGATACTGGATATGAGATAAAGGTTATCTCAGGCATGGAAAATAAGGACTCGGCTAAGTGCTGGTAGAACACTGCTGTTCCTCATCTCTGCACTTGTGTTGTGCTGCTGGGCATCACTTTGAAATGTTCCATGCTCTGTAGTGCTGTGGGTGACACAGATTGGAGCATGGCAGAAATTACAGTGCTAGAGTTGCAGGACTGGAGGGGGGGCATACAAGTGCATTGGTAGCTAACGCTGCCTGCATCTGATTGCCAGCAAAAGGTGGATAAATGGAGAGGGTGGGAGCCTCTTGATCCGTTTCAGTGTCCTGATCGGGATGGGCTGAAACTGCACAGGCCATTGTGTCACCCTTCAGGTGGTCTGCGGCAGTGTGATGCGCAGCAGCAGCAGGTGAGCGCATCCTATTTGCCCTGCAACGCAGTGTGAGCTGTGCGAACTGTTTCCTGCACACTGTAGTTAGGCGTCTTTGAGCAGGGGCTAACGCTGTATTTGGCTGAAGGCTACTTACTCCAGGGGGTTAGGCAGTTCCAGCTGCAACCCACTTGGGGTATGTGCGCAACTCTGTGCTTTTTGCCCAGTGCTTTTCCGTGTTTAACCCAGCCTAGAGGCCTCCTGTCGCACTCACTGCCTTGTGCTGCTCACAGATCAGGAGCCCTGTTCCTTTTCTTCGCTTTCAGACTAAAAAGCAGAATTGTGTATGAGTAGCAAAGCGGGCTTTTGATGCAGGTTTAAAATTTCTGCTGTAAGTCATCGGGCAGCCTTTTGGGTACTTTCTGTAACTATTGCTGGTATTTTTTAAATAGCAAGGTATTTTGAAAGAGGTAATCTTTGTCAAATGTACTGCCCTGAGATGAACAAAGTAGATGCCTCCAGAACTGTTTGTAATAGTTATCAAATAAAGGTTATGAATGACTCTTTCTCAAGGGTTCATTTTCAAGGTAAGGGTATGAGGTGATTATTCACACACAGTATTTCTTAAACCCCCCAGCACTCGGGCTGTGACCCTGATACTTCTAGAGCTCGTTTCTCCGGATCTGGCATAAAATGCCCTTTTCTTGGTGGATGCTTTGTGCTCAGAACACTGGTGAGGGAAATGCTTATATATACGTTCACACTTTATCTCCTTAAACAATGGGGCTTTGCGCGAACCGGGGCTGGAACGCGGGGCGGAAAGGCGCCGTCACTGCGCTGGGCTACCTCAACCCGTGAGGGCTGTGCTATCCCAGCCCTCCCAGCCCCGCTGGGCTGCCTCCCTTTTAACGCTCTGTCCCTCGCCACCCCGCCCCTGCACTGCAGCTGGGCCTCCCGGCTCCGCCGCCGCCGCCGCCGCTCCCCGTCCGCTCGCGCCAAGCCGGGGCTCGCTGAGGAACCCTCAGCCCGCCGCGCTGCTCCCGCCGCCATGGCGGCCGCGGGCCGGCTTCCCGCTTCCTCTCCATTGGCCCCCCTGCCGTAGCAACAGCGACAAATTTATCTCCCCGCCTCCTGATTGGCTGCCGCCTCCCGCCGAGCCATAGCAACAGCGGAGCGGGCGCGTGGCGCCTCAGAGGGCGCGCGGCGACCGTTGGCGGCAGGGGCGGGGCGGGGGGGGAGGGGTCGGGCAGCGAGCGGGGCCGCCCCGGCTGAGGGGACGGCGGGGCCGGGGCTGGGGCTGGTCAGGGCAGGCCGGAGGTGCTGGCGCCATCCCAGCCACGCGGAGTAAAATCCGTCCCCTAGGGCTTGGCGCTGCGGTGGGCGAGAGCTGTGGCTTCTCTGCTTGCCTGTGGCAGAAAGAGTAAGGCGCGGCCGTGCGCCAAGCAGCGAGGCGGCTGGCGTGCTGAGGGAGCCCCCGTGAGCAGCCCTCACACGGCATCCTGACAGACTTTTGTGCGGGGTGCCGCATAAGGTACTTTGTTTCTCCCCGCTAATGACAGGGCATGTCACTGCCGTTATTATGACTGAGCTAGTCAATCGTATATTAGAATACATGCGGATGAAAGCCTGTGTTTTACGCTTCCCTGCTGTTGAAGATTGATATATTCAAGTACAGGAGCTCTTACAAATACAGCTCCTCTCACAAGGAGACGTATTTTCTGTTGCTTTCAGATACGTAGTGCTGTTTTCTGTCAGGAAGATGATGCAGATTAGATGAACATTTCTCCACTTGTACAGAAACTTTAGACACCTGTCACAGTTTAATAATTCGTTTTCTAAAGAAACAGCCCATGCAGGTATTTTGGGTTTGGAGATAACTGACCTTTGTTCTACTGCCTTAACGATACCACTGTCCTTAGGCCTTTTTAAGTTTTTAAATAGTTCAAGAACACAGGTGTTCTGACTGTTTAATTTTAAAGAGCTGTCACTCCAGCACCATTCCTAAGGAGTGCTAGAACAAGTATCCTCACCAAACTTAACTCTGAGCCAGGCTTTGCAGCTGAAGCAGAATAACAGCTTTTTCTCATACTTCATTTAATGAGTTTCATTTCCAGATTTGGCACAGTTGCTCTCTGGAGGACAATTGAATTTTCTAGGTCATTTCCCAGATGAAATAACTTATTATTTCTTTGTAAACTTATATTAGATGATTCAAAGTTTGATAAGTGAAATCCAGCAAATTAAAAGCATTTCTTTAAGAGATGTAAAGCCACGTGGATGAAGTACAGTGTATTCTAGCCCACCAGCATCTTTGCCACATACCACCTGGGTACAGAATCGACAAAGAACACTTGAGGAGTTAGTTGCATTTGGATGAGGATTTGCCAGCTGTACCTGCAGGTGATCTTACAGAATCTGACCAACCGGAGTTACAGGTAGCTGAGCAGAGTTCAGAGGTAGGCTGCTGCTTCCTCACCTGTCAGCAAGCACAGGCTGGATGTATAGCCATGTGGCAAAGGAATCTCTGCTGAGCACTGGTGCCACTTAGCATCTGGCCTCCTCTGCCTGTGGGGCTGGGTGGAGTTGGTCCTTTGAGGGACAGTGGGGTTCTTCACATTGTATTTACACCGTGCCATCATTTGAATTGTTCAGTTTGCGTATCACCTTGTTCTTATTTCCTAGTTGTGATCTGCATCCCCATCATGATCCGGATTGCCTATTCTGCCATATGTAGCGAGCTCTGGATGTGTTTATGTTGTTCTTCTGTGGAGCTGTAATTAGAAGTACTCTGAGCATGTGACTGACCTTCCCTGAACTGAATGTGCTGTACCTGCTGTTGTCATTCCTCCTCCTCCTCAACATGGCATGCCCTAGCAAAGAAAGGAGCTTGCCCTAGATAGAAATAACAAAGATATTTTTAATTTCAAAATTCATAAAAGGGCCCAAAGAACAGTGCTCGCATGTGCTAATTGGTCGCAGAAAGGGGATGGAGATCTGGGAGCATTTTCAGAAGTTCTGTTAATCAGCGGCCTCAGAGGTGAGGACACCATCCCAGTGGGCAGCTTTCCTCTTGGCACTTTGGCGAACGGGCCCAAAGCCTGGTGAGGTCAGACTGAGCTGATGCCTGTCAGCAGTTCTGAGCTACAAATGTGGTATAGAAGTTGCAGCACAGAGGACCTGCGTGGCAGCTGCCTGTGAATGACTTCTCTGAACTAATCCACTACAGCGCTAATGAGGATTAATGACATGAGCAGTAGATTTCCCCGCTCTCATCCCCCTTGACAGCCCCTGCCTGCTCTCATAGTTACTGAATGGGCTCATCCGAGGCCCACAAACGTCAGGAGAGCCAGCTTCAAGGCCAGTAATTTCAGGAAGTCTCTTCTGGACGCCTGGCTCAACTTGCTTAGGGCCTCGTTTTCAGAGGAAGTGAGCACTTACGCAGAGGCTCAAGTAGGGCACCCAGAGTAAGAGGCCACTTTTGCAAATGTTGGCAAAGGCATTATGTTTTATCTCTGCACTCCATTAGTCTTATCCCCAAAGTCTTTTGTGTTATGTTCTGCAGTGAAAGGTCATTGTTTCAGATCAATCATTTTCAGTAGGATTTAATCCATTTTTACGTCAAAATAATCCACTTTGGTAAAGTTTGAAGAAGAGTAAAATTCATTTGTTGAGAAAGATCTGGGGTTATTTTTGAAATGTGTTTGCTGATGCTGAATCTGAATTGTGTATGATGAGGTGTCTTGGGGGGGGTTCCAGAAGTGATGGGCATCTGAATTCTGATCTTATCTCTAGGTTGCAAATGATCAGCACCTCTGAAAAGCCCAGGGATTTAGCAGGATTTTTATTTATTTATTTATTTTTGACTTTCAGCATTTATTTAGTATAGGAGCCTTTTATCTTTCAAGTGTAGGGCCTTTTTTCAGTATGGTGCTGTGGTGAAGGCTTCTGATAAGCAGGCTTTTTCATGTTTCCCTGTTTATGCTTGTAAATTCTGCTTACTTCCCTTTACGTAAAGGACAAAAAGACATTCTTGTATCTGCATAGGACTGGCAAAAACTGTAGTCTGAAGCAGCTCATGAAGAGTTAAAGCTGCTTTCAGTTAGCTCCTGTGTTCTTGCCACTTACAGAAACCCCCACAACTGAGCATGCTTCAGCCTCCTGTGCATATCCCTGAATCATTCTGGCAAGTAAAAACACTGCCATAATCTTTTATTCAGACATAGTGCTCATTCTTCACTGGACTCTGAAATGAGCAAATGCTTGGAAATAGCACATTTTGCCAGAGAGTTCTGAGGATTTATCAACTCGTGTCTGCACAGGGTTTTGAACATGCAAAAGGCTGCTGAGTATGAATGCTGAGTGATATTAAAGACACTACCAAAAAATAGGTTTGGGTTAACCTCTCCCTTGAGGGCATGAGAGTTTCAGAGGTTTTGTACAAATTGCTGCTCTTTTGTTTTAGGGCTCTCCTGTTGGTGAATAGATGCACAATATACCACAATTCACAACGTGAACCCCATTGCTTCTGAGCAGCACTAAGGCGGCGTAATCTTTCTCTCTTCATTCTGGCTTTTACCTTTGAGTTACGAGGTAGGTTCTGTGAGAATGATTGAAGATTAATATGAAATTGAAATATGACAAGTAGTAGAATATTTTTACACACACCGTGACAGCCTAGAGGGTTCTGTTGCTTGTTAAACTGTGGTGTATGGTTTGGCCAGAAATATATCATTGAAATTATAGTCTCTTGTGGTTTGGGAAAGAATCATCACACTTCAGCTACACCCACTCGTATCTTTTGCTCTGATCTTGTCATTGGTTACACCACCTTCCCTCCCTGATGTGCACTTATCTCACTTCATTGCGGGGATGTGCTGCCAGGCTTCTAACAATAAAAAATATGGATAGTCCTGAGCCTGTGAAACAATCTGTCCTTACAGCACTATTTGAACATCGTGCCCCCATGTAAGTGCCAGTCCCACCATTTCCAAGATCAGATGCCCACAGATTCTCCATCTTTGCCTACCGTCCCCATCTCTACTGCTTTTACTGTGCTGGGGAAGCCGGTTAAACTCCCACTTCAGTGGAGTTGCCTCTGCTCTCTCAGTTTTTCAGTGTCTTGTCCCCAAGGCTGTATCATTTAGCAGTTCCCTAAATAAAACATTCCCATGCTGCAGAAGAGAGGGGAGATGACTTGCTGCAGGAACGAGGTGGATGTTAGTGGCAGGGACGTTACAGTACCACTGCTTTAGTTCCGTGTGTCTCGGGAAGAGTGCATTCAAAAGGCGTGTGCTTCCCCCCTGCTACTGAACAACCAAAGGGGGAGGCTTTGGGCAGCGGTGTAGGGCCTGGAAGGCTCTGGTACGCTGTCTGGTCGTTCCCCCATCACGTTTCCTTTTCATCAGTGTGCCCTGTAGCTCAGTCCCCTCAGCTAAGCATCAGCCCTGGGAGACTCCCTCCGAGACGGCTTTGCTGTCCCCGGTGCCCCTGCGCGGAGCCGCGCAGTGAACTGGAACGGCATTTCAGCAGGGAGCTATTTGCGGAACGTCGGTGCTGCCCAATAATCAGATATGCCTGTGGAGCGGAGCCACTGCCTTAGGTCATGGTGCAATTTGCAGTGCCATAAGTTTCTCCATCTACAAATTGTTGCAGGGTGTGGTCACCGTGCCAACAGCTCTAAATCCTGCCTCGTGGGAGCGGTATTCCTGAGCTCGGCTGGGATCGCGGGGCTCTGCAACACCATGCCTGATGCCTGGTATCTGAGCTTAGCAGGGGAGACAGAGCTGGGCAGTGTTCGGCACTACCTTCAGCACTCCAGTAAAAGGACTGCTGACATTTCCATTTCTATTTATTTTTTGTAACCCAGTTTACAAATACCGCAGCAGAAATAAAATAGCAGAATTAAAGCTCTTTGCCTGAGCTCTAATTTGTTTGCATTTGTACCTTTGTAGATCCTGGGAGCCACTGCTGCAGCTGAAGATCAGAACACTAGACGCTGTCCACACAGGAGAATATAGGTACTCTCCCCCAGACCTTGTATGTCTGAAATGCAATCTCGTCACTTTCTTTAGGTTAAGGTCAGGCTCTAGGGATGCTACGTACAAGGTTGCCTTATTTTAGCAGGTTTCCTTGCAAGTGTTGGATTTAGACATGTATCTGATTTTAGAGCAATGATGTTACAAATCACCTTGTGGATTCAATGTTAAGAGGTTTTGAGATGCATTAGACTCAGAAATAGCCGTTATACAGATGCTTCAATTCAAAAAAAGAATGTTTTTGTGCATGTGTGGATATATCCACATATGTTTGGTGGATTAATGCACATTCTTTGGTTCAGTGGGTGAATAACTGGTTTTAAAAATACTTGTGATCTGTTTCCCTTGGGAATCTGAAACTGCTGCACCAGACTCGATTTTGTAGACCCTACAAATTTTCAGAGCTGTTGGAACACTTTGTGGGCTGACTAATCTCTGCTGAGGAGTTACTCTGAACTGCAGAGTTTCCAAACTGGAGAACTGGACTGGGGATTTTGGATTGGCCCACCTCTTACTATTCTTGCATGTTTCATGTTAAAATCTGTATTTTAACTTTGAATCATACCTTTTCAAGAACGTGCTCCTGTTTTCTTTAGATAAAAGACCTTTATACTTTGGTAAATTCAATGTTTTGCGTTCAAATTAAAAGTGTTGCATCCATTGTGATAATGAATTGGGTTGATATGTGGGATCCATTCAGTTAAGGTTTTATATGTCTCTGCCTTCTCTTAGAAAAAGTAAGAATAAAATTAAGTTAGGAAAAAGGCACTATTCAGCTTGCAACTGTGTATGTACAACCGTGTACTTCATAGTACTGCAGGAGCTGTTTCCTTGTTCTAGCAATCGGCTTACAATCCCCTACATGTGCCTTTCATCTTCATACTTTACTACATATAGCTAACACTTGTTTTTATCAATATTTATTAATCTCCTTAAAAATTAGCAACAGGATTTCTGTGAAATATTCCTCCGGTCCCTTTTAAAACCCAACTGCAGCATTTATCTTAGATGACAGTGACACTCGACTGGCTCAAGCTGCCCAAAGCACGGGCAGAGTTGGGGCTGCCCCTGGCGCTACTCCGCTGCAGCAGCACCGACGCTAAGCGGAGAGCAGCAGTGGCGGTAGCGGGACCAGGCTCTGTCCCCTGCCCCTGCACCCGTGGGGCTGACAGCAGCGAGCCCAAACGTGCGTGGGTGCTGCAGCCCAGGGGCTCTGTGCGGCGGGGGCGGCCGGCAGGGCCAGTGCTGCAGCACGCCCGATGCAGCCCACGGCCCGAGCGGGGCGGGCACCGGCCAAACACACGCTAAAACCCCGCACCCGGCCCCGCGGCGCAGCAGCAGCAGCAGCAGCAGGAGGGCGGGACGCGCCCGCTCCCTGCAGGCAGCCCCCGCGCGCTCACGGCGCGCGCCGCCGCCTTCCCGCGGCTGGGCTGGGCTGGGCTGGGCTGGGCGCGCGCTCGCTCCTGCTCCTGCCCCCCCCACCGCGGCGCGCGCGCGCTGCGGGCGGCAGCCCCGCGCTGGCTCCGCAGTGCCCGCGCCCAGCGCCCACCTCCACCTTTGCAGCAGTAAAATGCAGCACTCGCAGCGCGCATGCGCCCTCCTCCCCGGCGCCCCTCCCTAGCCGGCGCCCCGGGGTAGCTATTTATAGCAAGTGACGTCACCTAGAAATAGAACGCGGGGGAGCCGGCGCCCCCCTCCCCTCCCCTGCAGTCCCCCCCGGCTCCGCCCCCTCGTTGCCTTCCCAGCGCGCAGGCGCAGGCGGCGGCAGCAGCGGCAGCGCGAGGCGCCGAGGCGGGCGGAGCGGGGCTGCTCACACGCCGCTGCCTGTGAGGGGACGCGGCGAGCGCGCGCGCGGCTGCCGCTCCGGGAGCGCGAGGCGCCGACCCGCCGCGGCTGAGGCGAAGCCCAACGGTCGCAGAGAGAGGGACAGAGAGAGCGGGCGGCTGGGCGTGAGGCGGCGGCTCCGCTTCGGTCCCCTCCGCGCTCTCGCCCCTGCTCGCCCCCAGGAGCGCGTTTCGAGGCGCGGCTCGCAGCCCCCCCCCCCCCCCCGTCTCTCTCTCTCCTTCTGAGGGGCGCAGAGTGCCCAGCCCGGCAGCCACCACGGAAGCGGCCATGGGGGACCGAGAGCAGCTGCTGCAGCGAGCCCGCCTGGCCGAGCAGGCGGAGCGCTACGACGATATGGCCTCGGCCATGAAGTCGGTGAGTGGGGCTGGGCCGGGCCGGCGGTGCGCGGGGAGGGTGCGGAAGGGAGGCCGGGCTGCCCCGAGGCGGGGTCGGGGCCCGGGCGGCACCTGGGGCCGCCTCTGCCATTTTCTTCCTCTCTCATTTCTTCCGCTCCCTCGCGGCCCCCCCTTGCGGTCCCAGCCCCGGGGGTGGGGCCGTGCCCCTGCCTTCTTCTGCAGTTCTCCCGCCGAGCCGCGGGAGCACAGGGCGAGCCCACGGGGGCGCTGCCCCACATGGGGACCCCCTTGCCGCCCCCCACCCCACACCCCCGGCTTGTGGGGACCAGGGCAGGGGTAGACGAGTCTGACCTTGGGGTGCGCCTCCCCTTCCAGGGCAGGCCGGGCCACGCCAGCGGTTGGGGGCGCTGGGCGGGGGTGCCTGGGAGAGCCGCGCCCGGCAAGGGGAGCCCCTTCCTTTTCTAGACGCTTCGGCGATAAAAGGCACGAAACACAGGCCTCGGCCGCAAACGTGAGCGCTCCGATTTGGAGATGGTATAGTGGCCGCATCCGGGTATAAAGGCTGTTCGGGGCACGGTTTCATACGCTTTAACGTTGCCTTCTTGCCTCTCCTTTGTAGGGTAACGTTCTCAGTGCATTCCTTACACAGTTGAATACTGACATGTGTTTAAACAGTAAGCTGCAGTTGCAACTCAGTTCCTTTCAAAACCAAGCAATGAACATTACTTGTACTGACCTGTCTGTACTAGTACCCAATAAAATCGAAGAATGAACAAACTTATTATGTCTAGTTCCTTCTTTTTTGAAAAAAAAAAAACCACCATAAAACATAAATCTGAATGTTACAGATAATGTTAATGCTGGTAAACGTTTTGTAGTATCTTTGCTGTATCTGTTTATAACAGGTTTAGTCTTGTTAATCTCTTTTTTGTGAACACTAGAAGGCCCCAGGAGGATTCAGATTTCCCTTGAGAGTAGTGCTGTTTAAAGACATGGGAGGGTTTTGGTTTGAAAGAGCAGCTTCAAATCAAGTTCACATTAAATGAATTGATTCTTGTGACAAAAATAGTCTTCTTCAGGGACTGGGATGTATGTCACATTCCTTAAATGAGGGCAGGAAAGAGACATTTATTTTGTTGCTCTTGTATTTTATTTTTTTTAATGTTCAAGTAACTTTCCCTTACAGTGGCGTAATAAATGTTAGGACCAATCTAGATCTGAAGCAGTAATAAACCTTGAGTATCTGAGTATTAAATGTACTAGACATTAAAATGAACGGTATTTAATGATACTGCTAGAATTTCTGATATGTGTAATGTTGTAACAGCTTCATTCATCTCAAGAACGTTTTCCATTGCTATTTCTAAAGGGTGCAACCAAAAAGTCATTAAAATCTGCTGCTGCTCTACAAGACACAATTTCTAGGTGTAGACAGTGGCTTTTCATTTTTCCAAGTATTGCTGAACTATAGTGTGTGTGTGGCTCTCTGAACACGTGAAGCAAAAAGAATGTGTTTGCCACGCTTCCAGAAACGCATAAATAAAAATAATTAGTGTGTAAGTCTAGCTGTCTTCTTAAACTGACTTAACTACTGTTCAATTTTCATTCATTTTGTGTTATAGTATTCTCTTCTGTGATGCTGCTTTTGCTCTCTAAGAAATTGTATAATGATGAGCTTCCGTAATTGGGAGCTTGCTAGTGCTTTGTAGGTGAGCTGAGCCTTAAGCATTTATGGTACATTACATTATAGACACTAAATGTAAAAAGCAAAGCTGCATTAGAAAGGCGAGTTCCTCCTATGAAGCTGTTCATGTAATGTGGTGTGCCCATAATGTAGCATCTATTGGTTGCTTGGCTTTCACAGGTGTTAACTAAGATGGTAGTTTCCAGAATGCTCTTTTAAGATTGAGCAGATTTTATAGGCGTGAGCTTAAGCACCTATGAAACAAATATTATGTGGGTTCTGTTCCCACACAGCTAATGTTTCCTTCAATTTTAATGACTGTAAATAAGTATTTGGAGAACTTTTTCTCTAAATAGAGGAATATTCAAATAATTTTGCAATCCAGTGATGTTAAGCTTCTTTCAACAGGAAATCAGTGTTCTAAGTTGGATATCTATTCTTAGTTCAATATATTTTGATTTGATTTAAAAAATCTCTGCATATAACACATTATTTTTTTTAAAGGCGCCGTATGAAAATAACGTGTTTCCAGTATAACAGAAATGAAAGTGGTTAGTTTCGGTTCCAGGTATTTATCACCACACTTCTACAGTCCACAATATAGCCAGCAGCCTTATAGTTGCTCCTAAAACATAAAGTGACAAAAGCTATTTTAACAAAAGCATATATGCCCCGTCTTTGAGACTGCCACTGAAGAAGTATGACAAAACTCTCATTTCAGCTGTTGCTATAAAGCTGGAGAAACACTTATTATTCAGTCCTATCAGTTCACTATTCTGTAGAAAAGGTAAATGATGTAGCAGTTGTAGCTTAAGTAAGGAAATCACTGCTCAATAATACGTTTTTCGTTGCTATTGAATTTTCTTTTCCTTAGAAGGGTTCCAGTACTTATAACGTGTAGAGAGTGAAGTGTTCGCTTAAATAGATGTTACAAAGTAATGGGTTTAATTAACTCTTTTTTTTCGGCCAGAATTGTTTTAATAGCAAATACATGCATGTGTAAATGTGCTGCTACGAAATGGCATTCGTCCAAGGGCAGTGGCAGTCCCATTGCATTAAATACTGCTGTAGGATTCCAACTATTTGAAGTAACCCTACACGGTAGGTAAAAATTTGTTTCCAAACATAATAGGAAAAAAACAAGCTTTTAGCATAGAGTATTAAAGGTTTTTGCTTGTAGGAACAAAGGCTTTAAGACACTGAGAATACTGCATTGAATCCTTATGGGTTTAGATTATTCCAGAAATGGAGTTGAAATTTTGATTGTAAATACTAAATAGTTGAACAGTTATGCTCTATTAACTCTTAATATTTCAGTCAGTATTAATTCCCATATGTAGTGCTTGGAAGGTTCATTAATCTATACTGCTTTTCTAGTATAGGTATAGGTATGTAGCAGGTGTAGACATTTATACTTCAATTGAAAATGGAGATGGATCTCAGGTGAAATAAGTAATTTTAAAATCAGTTGTGAAATCAATTTATTTCACCCTGAGAAGTATTGAGTCTATGTATAATCTAGAGCTTTTAAAGCCTAATCGCATGAGGTTCTAGTTTGCTTTGTAGGCATTATCTATGTATGTGAAGGGACTTAAGTTTGAGGTGTTCCAAATTTTTAATACCGTATCACCAGCTTGTTCATATTAGTGTCTGGTTTTGGGTTGATGAAATAAGTGCATAGGATGAGGGAGTGAGATGCCTTTAATATAAACAATATCCTCCCCTGCTTTGAGATGACTTCCTTACTGTGGAATACAGTAAATGTAGCTATAGAGCCTCCAATGCTTGGTATAAAACACTGAAGCTATGCGATGCAAGAAATTGTTCTGGTTTAAACTTAGGTGTGAGAGGTGTGCTTGTGTAAGAAAAGTATGGGGCAGCACCTAAGTTGTTACTACTTAGAAGTCATGCTACAAATAGGTTTTTCTATTAAGTGCTATTGTTTTTTCTAACAACCATTACAGAAAGCCTAGGTCTAAAAAGTAAAACTACATTGCTGGAGCCAAAGATCTTCTCTATTAAGGAAAGGTTATAGGTACAATGGAGGACAGGAAAAAAAATCCTTCACCATTCCAAGCTTTTCTTTACATTCCAACATGTAAAGGCAAAAATGTCTGGTTTTATTTAATTTCATAATGTATCTGAAATTGATAGAACAGTTGATAGATCCCTAAAGGTCAAATAATTTCCTTTGAGATTAGTTTCTTATAATATAACCACTATATGAGGAAGGCAGATATGTTTTTTAGATAGATGTAGAATATCAACATTTTCAACTAGGATAGCGAATAGTTTGCCATTTCTCTTTCAGAAATCACCTTTGGCATGAGATGGAAATGGCTCAGGACTAATGAAAGAAAAATGAGGGAGGTAAGGTGGAAATGACACTGACATCCTGAGGCATGTTGAAAGGTGGCACTGGAAAGGAATGAGTTTCACTCTGAGCATTGGCAACTTCTGCCCCAGGAAGAAGTTCACTCACTAGTGAGCAGCTACTCATCTGTTACGTCACGTTCCTGCACTCTATGTTAGGTGCTGCTCGCTTTGGAAATGGTTATCAGTTTTTAGATTAACACGATCTGCTCAGAAATGGTATGGTATTGATATCTGAACTGTACCTTACCTGAGAAATTAATTTGCTTTGTGCTTCAAGGCTTGTGGCAGTGCTCTGTGTAGTCTTTTGATTATGTTATGTTGCATCTGTTACAGCTGTGGCTGATGCTCACAAACGAGAAGTATTGTCTGCCTTAAAGCAAACCTAAAAGCTTCATTTTTGTATTACAGTATTTAATTCCTTTGATAAAGTGCGAAAACCTCACTTCAAAAACTTTTAAAGCAG
Source organism: Anser anser (assembly GCF_964211835.1). Taxonomy (NCBI): domain Eukaryota; kingdom Metazoa; phylum Chordata; class Aves; order Anseriformes; family Anatidae; genus Anser; species Anser anser. Next base: position 10,973,029 of record NC_139739.1, on the reverse strand, counting down.
ATTAAATAGGAATGTCCATTTTTATTTCTAACTGGAAGTGTGGAAAGTCTGAAGAAACAAAGGAAGACTGATCTGCTTTCAAACCTTTCTCAGTTAACTTTGAGTGGCGATCTTCAGTGTATTGACTTTTTTGAAGCTAATTGTATTTTGTGCTAGGTTTGAGTAGTTTCGTTGTGGAAGACTGATGCTTTGCCATCTGACTGTTGGCTTGCATTTGGGAAGGCAATATATTTGACAATGGGATGTGTAGTTGTTCAAAGTTTCTGCTCTGTTCTCCAAAACTTTAGTTAAGTCAGTGTCTTAATTTGTCACTAATTGTTTAGAAAACATTTTTGAAAGTCTTTGTTGGAAGACCAGAATCTTCTAGTGTTTTTTCTCCCTAGTTTTATGTATTCTAAAAAGACAGTACTCATTACCAAAAAAAAACACAATTGTTTAGACATAGGCTTGAATTGATATTTTTTGCTGATTCTCCAAGACCCGTGAGTAACTTTTGATACGTATTAAAGTTATTAAGCATCTCCTAAGCATGTTGAATCAGCTTCTGTTATTTTTTCCTTTTTTATTTAAGGAATGTTTTCAAGGTGAGTTTATGGCCATCTTGAATATTAAACCCTACAGTCTAGGGGTAATCTGAAATAGTCTCTTAAATTATTGAAAGTCTATTAAGAATCTTTTCTCTTAGATACTTTCATATTCTAAGTAGTTAGCATTTTTTTCTACATATGAACAACTGCTTTGTAGTTAGTTGTGAGGGATGGTTTATTTCTTGTTTGTAACTGTTCTACATGAATGTATCTTGAGTATTCCCTGCTATTTCTTAATCTTGCTATGTCAGTTTAAGTTTTGTTAGTCGAGTGCTTACAGAGAGTTTTAGCAACCTTTCTTAGCGCAAGCTAAACCTCAGCTGGCCAGTTGAAAGTTAACATGTATGCAGCTTCTGAAAGTTAAAATGACTGTAGACCTACTTCTAATACTGAAGGTTGAGTAAAAACCAACCAAGATTACCAAAGATTATGCTAGATTATGCTAGACTTCACAAGTTTCTCCCTCCGTTAATGTGCAATTTAAGAGTTTGAACATAAGAAATTTCTGCAAATACGCTGTTTATCAGCACCTGCATTGAACTTGAGTAGTGGTTAAGGAAGGGAAGCTGGGAGGGCTTTTAAGGTGTAGGTTATTTGCAAATGTTGCATCTCCTGTGCAAGTGGGCTTTATGAATCGGCATTTTCAGGGTGGGTGTTGTGATGCATTTTCTGCATTTGAAAATGAGTAACGCCTGCAGAGAGAGAATGGACTAGAAAAATCTGGAATACTCTTTCAAGGCTAGTGGTACTGCTGTAAGATTGTATCGTGTCTCTTGTGACAAATGAGATGAAATTTTGAAAATTGACAACTTACATCCCTGTAAGTAAATATGCCAGCTGAATGGAATAGTGAAAATTCAGATTTTAGTAATCCATTTTTTTCAGTGGCTCACAGGGTATTTGTTAGAAACTGTAAAATACTATTTTGGTGTCTTGACTACACAGAAGATAACTATTTTTAAAGGCTTAAAAGATCCCCTTAAGGAGGTATAAGAAATAAATAAGGGTTAGGGTGACTGTATATCTCACATAACTGAGTTAGTAGATAAACACTAGCATTTAGGAGGGTCCCTAATCTGAAGCAGAGGGAAAAGGATTGAGTATGAAGGTAGTAGCACCTAGCTGAGGGTAAGAAACAGGTGATAAATGGAGGATGAGGTGAAAAATTGTGATGATGATGCATCAGATAAAGAATTAGGGTAGCTGTGGTTGAAGTCTTTCAGATTTCATTTCCATCACATGGAGTCTGGGTTAAAAGGGCAAGAGGTGGCACACCTCTTACTATTGCACCACCAAGACTCAAGTTAGTTTTGTGCATCCATAGTTATTTTTGTCTCGTATAGTTTTTCATACTCAACACATGGGTAACATAGTATGTTATCTTTACACTAGTTGAAAAGTACTAGAAAAAATACTTGATATGTAAATGAAGACAGGTGGGAAAAAAAGTTTTATTGTTAAAGGGTGTTTGAAGTTTTAACAAAGCATCGATTCCTTTAAATTAGCAGTTGTCAGAGAACTTGCAGTTCTTTCAAGCGTAGACCTTTCAAGTGAAGTTCTCCAGTAGTGCAGGAAAGACCAAGTGATCAAAGACCAAGAATCAAGTGATAATCTATGGTGGTTTTTATTCCACTTCTGTAAAAGGAAATGCTGTTCTAATAGACTGTAGGGAATAAAAATCTCTTAGTTGAGTCTTGACATCTAGGAGGAGTTGATATCTTTACTGGAGAAGGTAATACAGGTGGATCATAGTGGAGATTGTGCCCATGGGAATGTTGAGTGGAAGCTATGAAGAAGCTTGTGACAACTACATTAGAGTTGATTCCTGTGCATTTTACCCTTCGTAGATGATCTGTCATTATATTAGGCCAGGCAGAGCAGTGTCTTGTGGGAATTCAGGTCCCTTGAGCAGTTGGGCAGAGGCATTTTGGAGACAACTAAATTTAAAAGTAAGCTCTCTTATGGAAACAGAAACATAGAGTGGTTTGGGTTCGAAGGGACCTTAAAGATCATCTAATTCTACCCCCCCCTGCAATGGGCAGGGACACCTTCCACTAGAAGGCGTATAATTAATATAAACTATTTCTTTAGACTAGGAAAGATGTGTTCACTGGAAGGTACACTGGTTACACCAAAGATCTCAAAATAGTGTAAATATTTGTGACAGTTGTTTGCAGTGTACAAGTATTTGCAGATGTTCTGATGTGTCGTGTAAATATGCACATTTTTTGACAGTAGTTAATGATTTTAGCAGTGTGAGCAGCGTCAAGCTTACTTTCACATGGAAGTACGTATCCTTAGAATTCTAGTGACTTCTTTCAATGCAGCTAATGCAGTGTTCTTAAAGTAATGGAGCTGTGTTCTTCAATCTAATTCCTCAGTTTAATTTCATGTTTCTAAACGTGCAAAAATTGAACAACTTGAAGTGACTGTTTGAAAGGCATTTTTCCCTAATCATCAGAGTGAAAAAGGCCTAAATGCAGTATTAAATTTCTTCCATGTCTATCCCAGAAATTTGTCAGCACCCATCGGTCTACAGAAATCCAGATAACTTTTGCATTACATTATATAATTGCTCACTAAGTGAAAGATAATATGAAACACTAATTCCATTTGTACTATGCAGAGCTTAATCATAATGACTTCAGCGCTTCCATCTCTGCTGTAGATTGAAAGCAACCAGCAGGGGAAAAGAAATGCAAGAACTGCATCAGTTTCCAGTGTCTGTGCTGTGTTCCAGATTCGTAAAACTGGTATTCTAGGTACATTTAAATTCATTGTTAAATATGTAGTCTGCATAATTATAGCAAAGACTTCCTGAGAACCGAGCCCTCCTGCAAATGCTTCTCTGTTACACCAGTCTGACTCACTCTCATTCAGTGAATATGCTTTGTAATGGGTTTTAAATACCAGTTCTATTACAGCAGAACTGTTGGGGGTATTCATTACGTCTTGACTGCAAAGCCAGTTTTAAATTTTCAAAGTTACAAACTGTCTCCTGTCTAGAAGGAATTTTGAATCTTGTACTACATGATGCAAGCTTCCATGCTCTTTAGACAAACCCTTTAAATTTGATCTTTCTCTGTATTTTCAGGTAACTGAGCTGAATGAGCCTCTCTCAAATGAGGACAGAAACCTGCTGTCTGTAGCCTACAAGAATGTAGTTGGAGCTAGACGATCTTCCTGGCGTGTGATCAGCAGCATAGAGCAGAAGACTATGGCGGATGGGAATGAGAAGAAGCTGGAGAAGGTCAAAGCCTATAGGGAGAAGATAGAAAAGGAGCTTGAGACGGTCTGCAATGATGTTTTGGCTCTCCTCGATAAGTACTTGATCAAGAACTGCAATGACTTCCAGTATGAGAGCAAGGTCTTTTATCTGAAAATGAAAGGAGATTATTACCGCTACTTGGCAGAAGTTGCTGCTGGAGAGAAGAAGAACAGTGTCGTGGAAGCCTCAGAAGCTGCCTATAAAGAGGCCTTTGAAATCAGCAAAGAGCACATGCAGCCCACTCACCCAATTAGGCTTGGGCTGGCACTCAATTTCTCGGTGTTCTACTATGAAATCCAGAATGCCCCTGAGCAAGCCTGCCTTTTAGCCAAACAAGCCTTTGATGATGCCATAGCAGAGCTGGACACACTAAATGAGGATTCCTACAAGGACTCCACTCTCATCATGCAGTTACTTCGAGATAACCTCACTCTGTGGACGAGTGACCAGCAAGATGAAGAAGCAGGAGAGGGCAATAATTAAAAAGCTTTCCTCTGATCTGTCTTTCATCCACTTCACAATCCCCGTCATCACCAATATTACCTTGCCACAGTCACACTAAATATCTAGTGCTAAGCATATCTGTATTGTACAGCTGTTCAGATCTGCTGTCCACTTTATCAAGAAGCAGTTTCAGATGAGTCTTCATGGGCATTGATGGATCGATTGGTTTATTGGCCCTATTTATCTTAGGTGCACTTAAACAGTGCAGAAAGATGCGTATTAATTGAGGCATTTTTAGTTTGCCTGTTGATTAGAACATAAGGGGAAGAATAATGGAAAGCGGTTGAGGATGATTAGATTCCAGTTAAATTTTTTGCCATTTGAAATGAGCTGACAGTTCTGTTAAGCAGTACATTTTGTGCATGCAAAGTCAATTAGCCACCTCAATTTTTTTTCCAGTCAATGAAAGCAGTTAAGCTGATGTGAAATGACAGCCCTGTTCATCAGTTTACAATAAACTGTTTGAAATGTGAGGTTTCAGTAGCAATTTTTTTTTGCCTCTAACTTATGTGCACAGTTTCTTTTAATGCAGTGCATCTACCTAAGAGTTTTGATACTTGTAACCTTTTGCAGTTGTTTTGAAGAATCATGAATTTATTTTTTTGTAAATTCTGGCTGTTTAGTTGTCTGTGTATTCTGACAACGCTGTGTCATTATTAGCCCATGTTAAGATGGATGACTGAGATGCCGGACTTCTAAATTAAATGTTTTGGAATTAAATGAATAAAATAAAATGCTGCTTCGGGGTTATTATCTCTACATGAGCTGTCCTGTCTTTTGTTCAGAGTAAAGATTGAATTACTTATCATATCATTGATGGGTCAAAACATGTTTAAGCAAAAGTGTAATGAGAAGTTGCCTCATATGCTAAAAACAAATGAACAAACAACGGTATGCTAAAATGAAAAAAACACAACACAGCAAACTAAAATGATACTGCTCACACCTGTGTTAGAAATGAAGTTTCCAAAGCTATGTTTTAGTTAATTTGCTTGGTAGAGCAGTTGTAATGCAATTCTACTGAGGAGCTAAAAAGTAGTAAGCCATAGTAATTGTTACACAGGTGCAGAGACTTGTATTATTTACTTCTGTGCACACTAAACCTTTTTTCTGAAATACTAACCAAATATCACTTTTACACATTTAAGTCCCAGTAACAATACAGTATTTATTTTTAAAGAATGCCTCTCTGTTGTAGCTCACTTAAATCTAGTCCTCAAACTTACTTTTTTTTTTTTTTTCCTCCCCCAACAGTTAGTGTATATTTATTGGTTTCATATGTACTTCTGAAGCAAGAAAAGTTAGCTGTTGAGTTACATGTGACTGTATCCAGGCTGCGCCTGAGCTAGCTGAAAGGTCAAGTAAGTTCTTATTTTTATCTAAATCAATTTTTCTTTGACTTGTACAATAAATAGTACTGGCCTAAATAACCACAATTTACACTTTTTAAAAGCAATGCACTGGTTATTTTTAAGGATCTGGGGGATTAGATTTTATTTTAGTCGTAGACTTGTCCATATGTTCTATTGTCTTCTAGGTGATTCCAGCTTTATTATGCCAGTAAAGCTTGTGAGGATCAGAAGACTAGTGCAACGTGAAAAAGATGAAACTACAGAACCTTGATGGGCTGTTGAATAAGGTTGAGATGCTTGACCTCCTCCTAAAGTAGCTTGAATTGTGTAGTTAGTATGAATTATTGCCGTGTGCCCGTAGCCTATTCTGGAAGTCCCTTTTTCTTACTTGCTCTGCTCAAACAGTGCATGAGTCCCTGTTCCTTCAATTGCTGGAGTCTTCTGGCCAGTAATAACCTTTTGGACTTCACAAGTCTCATATGGTGCTCTTACATATTCTCATTTCTTCCCTCTCAGATTTGCATACCTGCCCCTGTGGAACCAAGTTAAAGCTTGGCAATGAGGCTGCCTTTATACATCAAAACACTGGCTGTTTAATCGTTGTTGGCAATTGCTAGGTTTATTTTCTTTTTTCTTTTTTAAATAAGTATCAATATCTTTTTGTTAATTCAAAGGCTAAGGAGTCCTTCTAATTACAGTCCTGTGCAGCTCCTTTGTCAGAAAATGATGAGCATTATGCAGTCCGTGAGTCAGCAGGGCTCTGACTTCCAGGCTAGGCAGTTGAAGATTAGCTAGTGACACTGTGCGTGAGGTCCAAAATGGAAACTAAAGGCATTCTGTGAAATGGTACAGAACAGTTCCTGGGTGCTTTAGTCATTTCTGATAGGAAAGGTTATAAATTACAGTTATTAGGTAGTTGTGTTTCCCTGTATTGTCATTAATCTGGGTAAATCTTTACTGGTTATCATGAGGTATGAAATTCCATTTTGAAATGGCTTACTGGTTACTTTGCTGGAAGGGTGGGTTCCCTTCTCCCATGCGGTATAAGTTTCAGTAGATTAATCAGTTATAGCCATAAATATAAACAGATGAGATGACTGGAAGATGTTAGAAAGCTATGTGAAAAATTGAAGTTAAAATTCCTTCATTCTCTTAATGTATTGCTATATCCCTTAACACATTTTCGCTGGTTGACTGACCGTTCATGAACATAGAGGCCCTTAGAAAGCTGTTAGAGGTGATGGAAAACTAGGAACACCAATTGTGAGGTATTGCAAACTGGATTGAAAATGCTTGCTCTGTCAAAGGTTGCTGGTACTTGGAAACTATCTAGGTTTCGTACCAGATGTCAGGATCTAATAGCATAAGTAGATCTGGCTGGAAAGTAACAACTGCCTTCTAAGAATTTTGTATCTCGAGCCAGGATCTCTAGAGGAACTATCCAAAATACATAGGAATAGTGAGCGTTTCCTTATTGAATGTCCTGAGATAAAACTCACAAAATGATGTAGAGTTTGTCAGTGAACTGTCAAATGCAGGTAACTTACTACCAAGTGCTCCTAGCAAAGGAGAATTTGGTGAACAGAAGATTATCTTAAGTTTGTAGATTAACTTCCTCTGAAACATGAAGGTTAAAATTCCTAATGAGGAACAACTGGCAGGTTGTTTTTCCTGCAGATGGGTGGCATGTGTTTGTGCTGGACTGCATGCTGACTCATATGATTACTCAAGCTGCCATCTCAGTATATTTGGGAAAGATCTAAGTGATGATCAAGTTCTGTTGAGGGTGATGAACTTAAAGGCAGGTGAGTGAAAGTACTGGGTGTGTTCGGGTAAGTAAGGGTAACAGACACAAAAGTCATACTGGTTTCATTAAATATGTGATCTGCATATTAGCTTTATAGCAGTGGATGCTTCCCTAAGGGCAAGGTGAATTCTTCAGCTAAATCTTCAAATAATCTGTAATCTATTTAGGAAGTTCTTTAAACTTAAATGTCTTATTATTGAGTGCTCTGTGGCGTAAAAACCATTTCTGTCTTTGTTAAGAATTCATAAACCAAGTGTTGACAGTCATGGTTGCTCTGTATAAGTTAATGACCACGAGTTTTAGGAAGTCTTCTGAGTTAAAATTCTTTCACCTGCTTCTGCCACCAGCAGTATAGCAATATGTTAGTTTTTCAGTAGGAGAGCAGATACTTCTCCCATGTTCTGCAGTTGTCAGTTAATGATCCAGTGTCACAAAAGGCATTTTCTTGTCAGTGTTTTTTGCTGAGTCAGTGGGCCCATTTTCTATAGCGTAAGAACAAGAAATGCTCTGATGCAGTCCATATTGTTACCATTTCAGCAATTTTAATTTTCTGGGCCATGGAATTACTGTATGCTTTTCTGTAATCCTTATCATAGCAATGATCTGGATGAAAACAAGACAGATGACTAGGGTGTATTGATTATTGCAATATTCCTCAGTGAGCCGTGGGATTCAGATATTTTCCAATTGGTTATTTGTCTTAGGTGATCCCCAACTCATGCCTATTGAGTTTCAATCTCTAAAATCAAACCCTAGGCTGCACCCATCTCTGTAGACACCAGAGGTATTCACCAGAAGTGCTTAGCTGAAGTTCACAGCATTCCTTTCTGAAGCAGGAGTGGAAGGAGTAAAAACATCAGAACATGCCACCCTATCCCTGGGATCTGTATCTCTTTACACTGCCTTATTTCAGGTATAATAAGATGCTTACCTGCTTACCAGATGGCCGGTTCTGGATGGGAGTAATGCTTGCTTGATCTTTGCCATGCCTTTCACAGGCAAACTTCGCTGAAAGATTAAGTCACTCGGAGGGCCTTAATTTATGTAGTATGAGCAAGGTATATGGGTATCCTTGAATTTTTAGCAACCTGATAGCTGCTAATGGTAAAGCAGCATTTTATATGATTCTGTATGAGCTTGAAAGCTAAAGGATAATCAAACCTCAATAGAATGTTCTTTATAGGGACAGAAATTCAGTCTGTGTCCTAATCTGCTTCAATGCGTTCACATTTTACATAGTTGCATTTGCTGCAGAGTTCTCTATCACCACCTCCCACCCTCCTTTTTGAATCCCATACTAAAACAAAATGTGCCATTACAACAGGAAACTAAACTTCTTACGCTGTGTGTAATAAGGGCTTTACTATACAATAGCATTATAGCATTGCAGAAGACTGACTTTTTAAGCAAAAAGAAGCTTTAAGGAAAAAAGTGAGATTGAGATCATTATGGTTAACATGCATCAAAGAACCACAGTTACTCTGGTAAGTAATCATGTTTTTCTAGTAACTTCTTCGGAATAACTATGGTTTTGAAAGTGATTCTACCGTGTTGCTTTTCCATTGTATATAACTTCTGCTTATTGTTTGCCATCCTTAATACCATTACTTGTGACCCAAATGCCTAAGCTGGGAAGGACTGAATTTTAGAGCCAAATGTATTTCCAAAGCAGCATAGGAGTACTTACTGACCTACTCCATGTGCTGCTTTCAGCAGCTGCAATAGGCTGCTATACAATTACCTAGAAAAGACTTTATGGCAGTACACTTCAGGTGGAGGGAAATGAAATGACCAGTCGTGTTTTAAGTCATACATGAAAATGACTTGAGAATAATAGCAAAAGTCAGAAAGGTGAAAACTAATGTCAATATACATTATCAAATATTCTCTGTCATCATGGGGCTGGTCTGAAATTCTTCAGCAAACCTGTTTGAGTTTAAGGACAGAGAAAAAAGATAAAAGCTTAGACAAAAACTTAAAAAAAAGATAAAGAACAAGAACTTACGTGTTCTTGTTTTTTAATCCTATCCATGCTATATATTTGAACTAATTTAACAGCTGCTCAAGAGAAATTAACTGAAGTCCATGGCAGGAATGCTCTTCAGTAAAACAACTTGTTGGATACATTTTTAGGTTTATTGAAGAAGCTCATTGAAATTAGTGGCATCTGAATCAGTGTGTGAGGTTAATTTATATATATAATCGATACAGGGTGTTTAGAACTTGTTCTGAAGAAGCCCAAAGTACTTGAAGTTCAGTTTAGCTGAACTTAGGGCAGTTTAGCTTCTGAGTCTTAATAAATTATGAGATAAACAAGATGTATTCTAAACACTGAGGTCAGGCCAAGGTAGATTTTTTAGTTTGTGTCAGAAATCACATAATCTTTCAGAAATCAAGTAAGCCAGGCTTCTGGCTACCTTTACCTGCATGCCCCAAAGGCGAGCAAGTACTTAGTTGATAGAATTGCTTTCCCAGACTGGTCCTATATGAACTGGTCTTCCATATTGGTTATGGTTATTGTCATGTCTGTAAGAAAATGATCTATAGGTATAATTATTCAGACTCATTTTTATGCTTGTGTATAAGGAGTATGAAGATGACAGATAAAAGTGAAATATTCCTGGAAGTATTGCAGAAGGCAAGAGAGCTTTGAATTTAAGGAAGTGTATCTTCTACATGTGAAAGTGCAAGATTTAAGTACTGGAATATTATAAAATACCTTCAGAAAATCTATTTCAGACATAAATGTTTTTGAAAGCAGGTGAGATGAAAATGCTTAAGGTGAGACTATGATAAATTCAAGACGAGGTTTCCATGAAAGCATACATTGCTATGGAAAACATGTAGAAGTTCTTTTGTAATGTAGCTCTGTATCTTGTTTCAGTAATGAAGTGTCAAACACAAGTAACAAGAAATGTGTCCTGTTCAAGACTATAAGCTGATTTAGAATATGCAGCCTTCTAGATCATAAGTACTGTAATAGTCATCTTCCCCTAGCTAGATAAGTATAAATGAAATAAAAATACTATCTTGCTATTATTGTTTTTGAAGGAAAAAAAACAGAAGAACACAATACCATTTAAGAAAAATATTTCCATTAACAATTACGTAGCAACAGGATCAACAAAAACACAGAATGAGCTGTTCTTTTTTTCTCATCTTTGATCGTCTTTTGATAATTTTACCTTACACAGTTTGAGGGTTGAATTAACACACTTAGTAGACTTTGGCCTTAAATCTGTTATGCTACTTATAGGATAACCAATCTATTTTGGACCATTCATTTAGTATCCTAAAAAATAAAGTTTATAAAACATGTTATATTTTTGCTTTTAGCAAAGATTGTTCTAGAGCTGAAATGAACAGCCTTTCGTTTATCATTTTAGAATGAGTTTTTAGAATCTACATTTAAGATTCTAGAAACTATGTTCCATACCACATGCTAACTTAATACCCCATGGAAATTTATCTTTGCACATTCTTGAACACAAGCATATTTTAAAATGCATATGTAATGCAAATTCTGCCCGGTATCTACTCTGGGAGATTTGGCGGACAGAAAGTAAGTGAATGAGTTCCCAACAGAGAAATATACTGTATATTATTATAATATTGCACATTAAAAATATAATTGTATAAGCTATAATTATATATACATTTTTAAAAATGTCATTGATAAACTAAAGGATTGACAATGAAGTTTTACTACATAATTATTATAATAAAATACTCTAAAATCTGTTATTTATATACATCTATTAAATAATAGTAAGTGAAAGTAGAAAATAAAGTATATACATACACATGTATCTTATAGTTCCTTGAGACCTTGAACAGTCCTTAAATTGATGGACAATTTACAACAGATTTTGATGCAGAGAATCAAGATCTGAACTAATTCTTAATACTGTCAGTAGAATTAATGAAGATTAATTCATGTGTAAATGAGATCAAAATCAATTTATGCAGAAGTGCATTGCAACGTAAGCTCTGTCTTGCCATTATGCCATCATTTGGAGTGAAATTGGAATTGATTTCAGGACTTGAGTTATAAACTAAAAGCATATAGATGTATTTGTGGTTCCACCCTAGCATAACAAAGGCCAAGAAGAAGGCAATTTGTTAAATATTTGCTCTCTAAGGCTATTGAAAGGGATTGCCTTTAGTCATTAGTGTCAAACAGCTGCTGCAGTAGATCACTATGTGCTTGGGTGGAAGACAACACAGTAGTATTTTTCTAATATTTTGAAGTAAGGTTCTGTTAATCAGCAAATATTTTGTCACTGTAGAAATCAATAAGAATTTTTTTTTGAACATCTGACTCTTGCAGAGGGCAGAGACTAGCAGATGTCTGTAGTAACGCAGTAATCAACCAACTGGTGTCCCCTCTGAGTCAAACGGAGAGTATTCTCTTTCTGTAATTAAAAACTGATGCTTATCTCATGTTTACTTGGGTTTAAATCACTGAAAAAACAAAGCCCAGGTGCTGATTTTATATTTAAATACAATCCTAGCTACTTCAGTGAGATAACCAGGAAAACCTGAGAGTTAAGGGTGCAAGAACTTTGAAACTTGACCCTGAATAAATTAATATTTGGGGTGTGTTCCAGAGGTCTGTGTGCCATGCAGACAATCCAGGACAACTGGGGACCATCTGTAGCAGCTTCCTGCCTCTGTGGCAACCAGAGCTATCCTGGAGCAATGATCCCCATCGCTGTCCCTGCGGCCCAAATCCGGAGATGGGAGCAGAAGGCCAAAGCCCGTGTTTGGCATGAAATGGCACAGCTCACTCCAAATGTTTGCTGGCTGGCCACCATGATGGGTCAGTGTGTTTCTGCTGAAATTCCAGCATGTCCTTAAAGGGCAGGAATAGTTCTTCCTCACTTGTCACCTCAAAGCTTTTTAAGGGCTGCTATTTGCCTCTTCTGAAACAAGTCCTGTTAAGCTTCTTTGGGCTGTAAAACGTCATGGAAGCATTGGGGAGTTGAGATGTTTGCCGTCATTGGCATCAACAGAGTACGGTGTTCTTAATATATGAGAACGCTTTGGTGCTGTTGCTGATTCATTCCCCTGCTTTTCACAGCTGAGACTTGCTTTGGGATTGTCCCTGCACTTCTGTGTTAAAAATGTTCATTTTTGTACACTGTGAAGTATACAATGTTGCAATGAACATCATTAATTACAGGTGTTTAAAATTGTTTAATAGAAAAAGTAAATGGTATTCCAAGTTTGAAAATACCTCGTTTGCAAGTTCTTACAAGCCACTGGAGTGGAATTTCTAGTAAGTCATGGCAAGGCTGATTTGGAAAATATGGGGGAAGCATTTCACTTTGTCAGCAAATTATAAGATTTCTTGATATACTTTTAGTATTGCCACCTGCCACAGTAGAAGCTCTATTTTGACTTAATGTTTTATATTGCTAAGAAAAAAATGTGCAGGTTCCATAAACTGCTCATCTAAATTTCATCTTGAAGGTTTTCTTTCTTCTCTTCTGACAGCTGAGCATCATTTCACTAAAGAGGAACGTTCAAATCCTAGCAGTGGGAATAGTTCTTTCCGTTAAATATTTTCTCATCCTTCAAATCATCTATTAGGTGGTTTGCTTGTCCTGCATAGACTTTCATAGATTTCAGTATTTAATTAGAAAAACAAAACAAACTGAATATTCCACAAAACTAAATTAAAAAAATGATAATTTTAATCTCAACTTGTAAAAGATTTTTCCACCCAAATTGTTACATTATTATTGTAAATCTGACAAGGTAAAGGAAAATTGATTTAAGTGAGCTATAAAAGCAAGATAAACTTATTTCAAGTCAAATTCTCCTCATCCAAAGGGAGATAAAAAAAAAAAAGAGGAAATATGGTGGATTGATAAATTAATTTTTAATGACTTACTCGTTATATAGTTAAGTGACAGATTCTGAATTTCAGACTAATTTATTTATTCTTGCTCTTTTCTTTGGGCTTTGAAATGATAGATTAAGACCAGAATCTTTTCCTTGAGTAATTGTATCATTGATGTCTAGTTCACCAGCTCTGATGGTGAATGCAGTCAGTCCATACTAAGAGAACTTTCCTATGCTTGCAAATTTATGGTACATTTGTCCCAGAGTATTTCTTTGAGAAAAAGGTAACAGTTCACCTTGTGATTAGAATGAACAACTATTCTCAAGGAGCTTTTTTGATGAAGTTTTGTGTAGATAAACCCTAGTGTAGTGTAAGTAGAGCTAGAATCACATCTTCAATAATCTGTTATGTGCTATAAGCTTCTATTGCACTGTCTTGTCTTCAGAAGACATGTAGGAATTTTGGAGTTTACAGTAAACTGTCTATTGCCATCTTACTGGGGAAGCAAAACTCAAGATTTGAGGGATCTGACACAATCTTAGTGCTATGAAATGCCATTTTTAACAAGTCTAAGAGTGGATGAAATTTTTAGCTTAGTTTAGTATCCCAGTACTAGTTGTGTTTAAAACAATTGCTTAAAATATTCACAAAATATATAATACGTATATATGTGTTGTTAATTCTGCCATAAAATGTATACTGACTCCTGGGGTTAGGAATTAAGATCTGCTAATGGTGCCAGATCGCTGGGTACAGGTATTATGAATTATTCATCCTGTTATCCTGGTGTAATCACAATAATGTCTTGGTGCTAATTAGCAAGTGATGGGCTGACAGGAAGTCAAGAACACCCAGGAGATATTTTGTATAACAGTTATTCTAATTCTTGCTTGTAAATATCTTTTCTGCTCTTATAATTTATTCCTTATTTAATAGAAACAGGTATTACTTAGAGACCCTTTTAGTTATTTCAACATTTATTTTAAAAAAATAATAATTTTAGGATTAAAGTGGGTTGAGAGCTGAAGTTCTCAGATTAAGTTGAAGAATCACGTCTGCACATTTTCCTTGCTGTCACTAAATTACTTTGTAGTTTTCCCCTTTCTTCTATTACCTGTAAGCTTTATTGTGTGGTATTAACAGGAGCTGAATTTGTCTTATTTTTATTGAATGCAGAACACCCGAATGTGGAATTGTAAACCATAGCATTTGCTACATTAATGAAGGCATTAGAGATTTGTACATACTAATATTTTTGACTTTAGGGTACACAGTTTAAAATGGCTAGTAGATTTCTTTTGTTTAACTTGAGTGTAACATGTGACTCATGTTTTCCCTTTCCCACTGTTAAGTCAACTCTCAACATTTTTTTGTTTGACTCACTGTTAGTATGTATCCGTGTTCATTGAGGGGCTTTATCAGAACTCAAAGGGCATTACTAATTCACCTTTTACCACTGTTCCTTAAAAATACCTGTATTTTTGAAATAAGACTGCAGCTTGAACGCTGCTTCATTAATGCAGATAATTTCAGTCTCATAGCTAAGCCTGTTTAAAAAAAAAAAAAGAGAAAAAAAAGGAACACACACACACTCACACACGGTCCTATTTGTCTTCTTCTCTAGCAGTCTTTTTTTTCTTCATTTTGTGCTGTCCCTGACAAGATTTCCTTCCTCCCCCACTCTCCTTGAAGAAACACAGTTTGGTAACTACATGAAGATGTAACTGGTGGGTAGTACCGCTCGACTGTATGATAATGCCCAGCGTAGCCTGAATTTTGCTTGAGATGCACACAGTTAGCTGTTCTCTGAGTATCTTTTAGTTTAAGGTGGAGGAATATGAGAACTGAAGAATAACTTTGTGGAATTGATGCTGGCCTTGTTTTATGTGTTTTCTTGATGTTTGTGCTTCTGTTCATCAGTGGTGTGAGATGTTTTTCTCCCTTTCCTCTCCTCCTCCCCTTTTCCTGTTTCTCTCCCTCAGTCACCACATCCTTCCTAGTGCTGCTTATCACTGAGATTTTTCTTCTCTCTCTCTCAGTTCTCACCCTGCTGCCTGTGATTAAACACCTGGAACGTTTCCAGCCTGATGACTGCAGAGTTTTGCAATGAAACTCCTTTGGGATTTGCTGCAGTAAGGCTGCCTCTTGAAATGCATTGCTCTGAAGGAGTCAGACTTTCTGTATTCTAATGCTCGTCTTTGTATAGATTTTGAAAGTGCTCGGCATACTAAATGCATTGTTGCTATCTGAATAGCAGAGGCCTCATAGTAGGAAACTGTTTCATTATTACAGACTGTATAAAATCCTTCCCCCGGAAAGCTATCTTCCTTTTGGCTGAAATATGTGGACAACTGAACTGATTGACATTCTGCTACCATTGATTTTTGAGATTCTGCTTTTGGAGGGCTAGCCTGAAGCAAGAGTTGCATCTACTGCTACGCACAAGTTAGGTAGCTTTCTAAAGCCTGATATTTGAAATTTGGTTCTGAATAGTGTTACTGAGTTTCATCTTAGCTTCAGCTGTATTTAAAAAAAAAAAAAAAGTCACTTTTGGTGGAAAATGTCATAGCTACAACATTACATTGCTTAATTGCTATGTTACAATGACAGTTGCTTCATCTGATTCAACATTAACTCCTGAAATGAATGGTGGAGGACAATTATCTGTGGAAATTAAACTAAAGATTTTGTGTAAGAGAAAATATGTGAATATGCCTTGCTAGATAGAAAAATACTGCATGATTGACTTTGAAGTTTCTTCAATACCATTGTCCTAAGTTTTTAGACTGCAAACTGTCCTCAAAAGACTCTGTTTTGTTAATTTATCTTTCACACAAGGCTGTGTACCCTGATAAAACATTATGTATCAATAATGTCAGAGTTTCCTTGCCAAGAAGCCTTTTTCCCAGAGCTTTTGAGCCACTTAACATAAAGCTGCTGTTAGCATTGCCCACCAGCTGAGACTGTCTAGAAGGCAAAGACAATTGAATTCAGAAAGGACATTTGTATTCAGCAAATTGAAACACTTGAAAATATTGGAAGATCTAGAAAAATAAAAAGATGGAACCAATGCTCTTCCATTTTGGTGAACGAGCTTTCAATGTTAAGCATTTTCATTTGTAAGTTATTCAGGTTATTGTTGTCTTATACTCAAGTGCAAAACAAACAAACAAAACCAACAAAACAACAGCAAAAAGAAAGAAGGCAAATTAATTTTCTTTTGAAGCCCTGTACAGGCATGACTGTACCATCAAGGTATTAGCATTGCTGTGAATGAGCACCTGAGTCACTGAGAGAATGGAAATGTATCAGAAAAAGTACCTTGTATCAGAAAAAGTAGCTAGAATATTCTATGTAGTATGATTTCAGCTAGTTTCTCCCTGGAGACCTCTGGTAGTTTCTTACAGACTGTTAAAAGTCTCACCATCTAAATCAGCATTTAAGCCATGCATGCTGCACCTAAATTTCATGTGACCATGCACGCTCTCGTTCAGCAAGTCTAACCTAAATAAAGTAATATCAAAGCAGATAATGGATTTAAGATTTTTTCTTAAAACAATTAAATAGTTCAGATTCCTAATTTTTTTCTTATTCCTTCTGTATTTCTTTCAGCTTCCCGTCTTCCTTCTCTGTTCCTGTCCCTTGCCTTTCCTCTTCTCACAAGCTCATATTTTTACTGCCATTATCTTTTATCCCCCTTCTATTTCCTGAGTCCTTGTGTCCTCCCTGACCTCTCTTCCCACTTTAAATACTTTCTGCCTGGCCTCATGGAGCATCGCCATGGTGACTGCATGATGTCACTGCACTGGGAACTGTTGCCCAGGAAACTGCGTGATGTCATTGCACCAGAGACAGTTGCCATGGTTACTGAGGTAACTGGGAGAAAAGGGGTTGTTATCTCACGGATGGCAGGAAATGCTCCCATTAATGGCAATAAAGAAGATGCTTTTATTTATGTATTTCTGTTCCAGGGAGGGCTGCCTGTGATTCCAAGTCCCCGTTCCTTTCCTGATACAGTGTGCTCAGTTTGGGTTTTCATTTGGTCTGTGTGATTCTGCTCACCTATTTCTACCGTTGAATGTTACTGTGAACATCAAGACACAATAAAATGGGAAAAAACCTACCTTGTCCAGTGCTTCTGTGTAGTATGGGTTCCCACTTGTCATTGCTGTTTGCTTTTTCCTATTCGGTTTCTTTTGTTTCTGTGATGAACAGCCCAGCCCAGCTGTTATCCCGGCAGATGTCAGAGGTGCACTAGCAGTGAACGTTACATCTCTAAGCTTGCTTCATCTGCCCCAGGCTCTGTTTCTCTAAAGGGCAAGCTATAATTTGTTTTCCACTTCTTTCCTGCCTTTACCAACTTTTGTTTCATCATTGTTAAAATATACCTGCTTTTTGTTTTTGTTTTTAGTAATTGCAGGAGTTCCAGGAAATATCCAATGCAAAAGGTGAAGCAGAAGTTAAATAAAAAGTAGGAGCAGCCATTAGAGATGAAGAAAGGTATGCAAGAACAAGTTTGTTAGCCCTCATTGAGTGCACAGAACAATGTGTAAGCATGTGTGTGTGGCTGATGATGTTTCATGTAAGGATGTGGGAATGTAAGTAGTGGTAACCATGTGTCTTAAGTCTGTGCATGTGATGTGTAGATCAGTAGCTCTGGAAGAGTGTTGTGTATGTGTATAAACACACATATAATTGCTCTGTGGATAAGCTTTTACAAAAACAACTTCTCAAGGCTTACTGCAATTTGAATGAATTACATATCGAAGGTATATTATACAAAATCTGCATGGGTAAGAGTGATTGTCCCCACACAGTGGAGTCTGTGCTCTCAGAACCTGTGCAGATGCTCCGGAGTTCACTAGAAACTGTGCTTACAAGCTTGCCATTAGTTAGCCAGAAAATGGGTCATTCTCTGTTGCTCCTGTGTTTTAAGATCCTCAAGTTGAAAATTCTAATTTGGGTTAACTTCCAATTACTGCAGAGCTGAAAACAAGAGTTCTATCAAAGAAGATACAGAGTGCTGGTAGCAGGCCAGATATCAGGACTGAGAAATTTTGGAGTTCTGAAATCCTGACTGAAAGCCAGGGCTCCTGAAGTGTTGGGAGGAGGCTGGAATTGAGGTAGCAGCTAGGTTTTGGCAAAACTGGCTGACGAGTAGGGGAGAGAGAATATAATTTTATAACTTCATTGGGGGGGGGGGGGTACAGAAAGCAGAATTTCCAGGCTTAGTTATGGGGGAAAACAAGGGAGTGGCAAAGTGGCAACAGGGATTTTTTGATGTTTGGGGTGAAGTAGTAAAGACCTTTTATTAGAGTTTAATTTTGTATTCCTTTCCTCATACTTTGAAAGTACTATTTGTATAAATGTATATTTGCTCAGTGTACTGCAAAAAGTAATCTCAACCTCTCTGCCAAAGTAACTAAAAGGAAATCGTGTTTCACATCTGTATCTAGGTAGGGCTGCAGGAAACAAGTTATAAGAGATCAGATGGTAATGAGATAAAACAGATAATGGAGGTGGAAAGCAGCAGTCAGTCAGTGTAGAGAGGTTCATAACAGGCAGGTGAGAGACATGAATAATCACTAGCCAGTGTTTGACCTGTGTGTAAATTCTTAAATTATAACTTGATAAGTGTTTAGTTAATCAACATACAATGGTGGTGTTTGGAAATCAGGTCTCTTTGTCCATTTTGAGCTAAGGGACTTGCATCACTGTGAAATGTGGGTCAGTAATCATGCAACTTTCCTGGACTCTAATGGACTAGAACGGTTTTATGGTTGCTAGAATTAGGATACTGTTGAATCTGATATTGAAGCGATATTTAATTTCTGCCATTAATGGACACTGGTGTTACTTTTCCTGTTAAATGAGCTTCAGAATGGACCATGAACTTGAGTTGGTTTCATTTTAGCACTATACCAAACAACATGAGATTATTATATTTAAATACATTGTAAACATTTACATTGGGGTCGTATTTTCTGTTAAAATATAAGAAAAATTAAGAACTTTGAGTCTTTTTAACTGTCAGAGAGCTCATGAAAAGGTTGGTGGAGCTTATATCTCTCTAAATTTTGCCTGGAATCGGCAGTCAGATTCATGATTCATTATCCATCTGTCTGTCTCTCATCTTTCAACATGAGTTTTTTGTAAATATTTAAATAGTAATTGTATGCTGTGATATAGCAATACTAGAGACTACATACTGATAAAGAATTACAGATCTGTTTTCTACCACTGTCAGCCAGCTGGGATATCTGTATGTTAAAATCCTGTGTGTAGCAGGGGGAGGCACCATGCAGTGCTGCAGGAATGACAATCCCACGAGCAACATGATCTCAGCTTTTGCTGGCCAATGCTTCCATCTACTGGAGATCTGTGTTCTCACAATATTCACTCTGTGCTGTATTCTGAGATCCAGTCTTGATAGTTAAAATCCCCCAAATATTTATCATGTATAAATTACAGTATGTAATAAAAATAGTTCCTCTTGTGATATTAAGTAGCTAGCGCAAAATGCTTTTACATGCTCTTTACATTTGAAAGATGTGTAATTGTCTACCTATCTTGAATCAAAACTGTGTTTGTTTTTTTTTTTTCCTGAAATGCAGCATTTAAGACAGTAGTAATATAAATAAAGGTAGAAAATTTAAAACTACCTTGCTGGTTGGGTAGTTATGTGATTTGACATGAAATACAGTATTTTCAGGAGGAGACTTCAGAGCCTGCAGGATTGCCCCTTTACGCTTTATGAGCAAACAGGATTGGGGTCGATGTCCATTGAGAGATGAAGTATTTTAGTATCAAGACTGGAAAAGTAGACTCAGTATTACTTATGCTGCTACAGTACATCAGAGTTTGCCTGTGATTCATAAGGGTCACTGCAGGAGGCAATTGACACTGCTGTAATCAGTACTGATTTGCCTTTTAGGGGAATGAAAGACTTTTTCTTCTGGTGGCTGAAAAGAAACACCACAAATAGTGCATTTTGGTTTTCTTGTTAGCATCTCCCTGATTCTTTAAGAACCTTGAAGTGTCTGATAAGAAAATTTAGGAATAAACTAGTTTCTAGAGGAACTTACCTGTAACGCAGCTGATAATACTTCCCAGCCTGCCTTTCTCTGTGTGATTCTTCTCATTCCTCCCTGCAAATCCACTGGTTTGTTGAAAGACCAGCATGGAATTATTATCCCTTTGATATTTATTATTCATATCAGGCTTTGTACAAATAAGAACACTGTAAAATGTACAGAGAATAAATAGTTTTGGTTCTGTGTTACTGTTATTTATGACAGCGTTGTTAAAAGTAATAATATCAGAACACCTTTGGACTTGATACAGTACTGTTACAAATCACAGAATCACAGAATGGCTTGGGTTTGAAGGGACCTTAATGAGATCTAGTTCCAGCCCCCTGCCATGGGCACGATGCCTCCCACCACACCAGGTGTCCCAAAGGCCCGTCCAGCCTGGCCTTGGGCACCTCCAGGGATGGGGCAGCCACAGCTTCTCTGGGCAGCCTGTTGCAGAGCCTCACCACCCTAACAGTAAAGAATTTTCTCCTAATATCTAATCTAAATCTGCCCTTTTAGTTACCTCTCGTGCTATCATTACACTAAATATAACATTTTTATATGTAAATTATACACAAAATTTACAAGTTTGTATGCACTAGATAAATTTCATAGGATTGTATATAAACTATATCAGTGTGTATACAGCATAATCACATGATGATAACATACAAAGTTACAAATATAAATAAATGGTCATTAGCACAGTGCCTCTATAAAAAGGATGTAATGTCAGTGCACCTTGCCCCACCTACATGCAATCTATGCAGTTCTGTGCCCTTTGGGATCATTATTACAGTGAGATAATTATCTTCATTTGTTCACGTGAAATCTTGATGTGCTCCCCATGTTGGCCTTCAGTAATTAACTTTGTAGAATACATCAGCTTTTGAATTTAACATTACCTTTAAGCTTCTTGAAATACCTGTGCTTGATAAGGTGTTACATTGTTCACGTGTTTAACTTCATTATGCAGTAGCCAGGAGGCAGGGAGTTGGAAAGATGTGCCAAAGCACAGGAATAGCTTTTTAGGGATTAAAATATATGCTGTGTTCAATAACATTTTTTAAAATGACTAGAATGGTAGGAAGTATAGACTTTAGATTTGCATTGGTTGTTCTTCCACTGTTAAGGAAAAAATAGTTCAAGATGTATTCCACTCCATGTTTTATTTGTAAATTGATCCTATGTGGGGATGTTTCTGTGCTTTTGTAAAAGTAAACAGCTCCAGATTTCTAGGTAGCATATATTCTGACCTAAGTATTGAGAATGTGGGGGAAATGAGTCTGTAAATGGTAGGAACACTATAGCCTGTGTCCGAAGTGGATAATTCATGTGGACAAAGAACTACTGTTCACCTTAGCAGCCATCAGAAGCTGAGTAGAAATAACTGAGCTGAATATGCAATTAAAGAGATTATGTGGAGCCCAGAGGCAGAAACGTAAATGTTTTTAGTTTTCCTTTTGTTGTTAGTTCATTTGTAGGAGCAGCACTTTCAGAAGCTGCCATTCGTAGTCATTTAAAATAAGAAGCATTTTCTTGGAGGTGAAAAAGAAACCAAACTGAAGCAAAAAACCCCACTTGACAGTCCATCGTATACCCACAATATACAGGCACCTAGAGATGGAAGGAATTCTTTTCTCTGAGTAAACATGCGGGAGCACATTCCACTGCTGATGTACGTGCTTTCGTCCTAGGGGTGTTCTGACTATCAATATCTTTATGGCTTACATGCTATCTAGAGCTTTACCAGATTGTGACTTGTGCAGGCAAGTCTGTGCATTATGAACTGAGCTTTAATTAAAAAAAATTCTTTTTACTACCTTTGAACTCAGATGACTCACTGTCAGTGTCAATGGATATATGTGCTCTTGCTGCTTCAGTTTTCTTAGGAAGTTACTAAGAATTTAGTAGTCAAATTGCAACTTATAATGTTCTTTAGGAATTTACTCATAGCGGCCTCAGTTGCCTCATATGTGATGTGGCTGTAACTTTAGACAGTGACATATCTTGGAGAAACTGTATTAAGTTTGCAGTCCTAAGAGGTGAAGAAAACAAAGAGAGGTTGTGATGTATTGATGGACGTGATTCAAATAATAAATCAGTATCAGTTTTTGGTTTTTTTTTTTTTTGGAACCAGCTTCCTAGTGGGTAAAGAATATGAATACAGGCTTGTTGCACCACAGTTTTCTGTGACAAAATCACAAAAGCTCATAAGAAATTTTTCACTGGATAAATTAACAGGCAGAAGATGTTTCAAGGTACTTTTTCCCTGAAGAACTTATTTGTGCAATCATAAGCACAGTAAGATGCTCCTTAAATTGGAAGATAATATTGGTTATTTCAGAGGAAGAAAAGTGTGTATGTACAGGAAGAAGTAAGGGCTGTTATTGATCTGAGCCGTTGAGTCATATGGAAATCAATTTACTTTTCAGTTCCTGGAAACTGAGCATTGCAGCTGGTTATTTATTGTTGTGTTGTATGCTTTCTACCTGTGTCACTGATGGAACAGCGAGCGCTTCTGTTCTGAAGTAGAAAGATCCTACAAATTGGCTGCTCTGTTAAACAGGGAATGGTGATTTCTTTCAAATGGCTGAATGGTGCAATGACAGCAACATTCACTGGTGAAACTTTGTGACTGATGCATCATTTTGCAAGCTTTACGGAAGTTGCTGCCTTTCATCACTTTCATGATGCTCTGTTGTATGATGTCAGTGCTGGTTTTGAATATAACTCTATTAAATCTTGTCAAGTGGCAAGCAGATGTGAATTCATTTTCATGTTCTTGATGTCCAGTTATACTCGACTTAGCACAACAACAGTTGGGAAGTCCTGGTTACAGTGGTCAGTCCTGGTGTGCTCTGACTGAACAAGCAAGAGAAATGAAATAGGGTTATCTGTTTATACAAGCTTGTCTGTTTTAACAGTTTTGCTATTTTTTCCCCTATATCAGCTGTAGTGGTTGCATACATATCTTATTTACTCATTTCTCTTCTGTTCAATAAGGTTTGTAGAGAGATCTTTCACGCCAATTGTTCCATTGTATGTTTTGGTGCTACTTCCACCTTCTTTTCTTCTCCCTATCTATTAGATCTTGTTTCCATGTGTTTATTAATCCTTTCACTGTGTTTCTCGTGTTCAAAAGGAACAATAGAGAACTCTTTCTGTGTTTGGAATTATTTCTTCCTGAAGGTTTTGATTGCTTTGGGTAAACAAGCCAAATGGACAAACACCAATTGTAACAATGGAAAGAGGGGAGAGGGGTTTCCTGGAACATAAACCACCTCCCCTTCACCCCCCTAAAAAAGGACATGGTGGAGAAAGAAAGGACCTATGGTGTCCTCTCAGGAACACTCCAGACCTGTCAGTGGGATGTGTTCAGCATCATTCCGAGAACCTCTGTTGCTATCTGCAGTGTTATAGCACCAAAACTAACTCCCAAGCCAGGAAATGAAGTTTCTTTTTATTTTATTGAGTCTCTCCAGGTGTGTGAGTGAATGTCTCTAGAACTGTGTCGGTGTTTCCTTCCTCATGTTGTAGATTTTGGAGCATTTTGTAGCACTGAAAATTTCATGTTTGCTTTTGAAGCTCTAGAGATGACACTTGAAGAATAAACCCGACTCTTATGTCACCATGCAGCAGATCATTAGCACCAATCTGTTTCTCTCTTCTGTCCCTGGCTCCACAGATAGTCTCAGTGGCACAGGAGTCTATGCTGACTGGTAAATCATACGTAACTTCACCTTAGTTAATAAGGTCTTGTTACGTGTGTCTGAATCCACAGTGAAAATGTAAAAAGTAGAAGCTAACTCTAATCCTACAGAGCTCTCTTTCCTCTCATTTCTGGTACTGCTGCCAATGAATGACAAAATGGGGTACAGTTTTCAGTAGCCTCCCTTAACTTTGAGCACTGTAGATTACTTGTCTATAAATATTTCAAGGTAGTTATGGATCATGTGGTTATACTCTTCACTAGTTACGTTAGACACTCTGTGAGTGACTGTCTCAGAATATAAACAAATTAATTTTCTGGCATTTTGTATTAGAGTTTCAGAATCCTGCCACCTTTTGTCTGTTGCTGTTTTTATAGTGTTACGAAGATTAGAGTCAGTCAAGATTTACGTGGTGTTAATTAGATTACTTATTTCCAGGGACACAACAAAAAATGTGACCTTTTCAACGTAATTTCCCACCTTCAGTCCCCGCTAAAGATTGGTGTCGACACTAAGTTTTTATGCTGGTTTTTCCTTCTTTATAATTGCAAGCTAAGTATTCTGGGAAGGTGGACAGTTCTTTCATGCTTTTTTCTTTCCAAGTGTATGCCTTGTTTTGCAGACATTTTATTTTTATATATACATATATATATATTTGTGTGTGTGTAGTGAACAAACAGAAATTGTTTGAAGACCACTTAAAGTGAACATTTGCAAGGCAAACTGTTTGTAGAATGAACTTTTTGAAAAAGTTTGTAGCTTTTCTGGAATGCATGTGAAAGTCAGAAAGTACTGCATTGTATATGATGATAAAGTGGAGTTCCCTGCCTTTCGCTTTCTTCTGATTTAGTTGAAAGTACTAGAAAGATATGAAGTCCTTGCCCAATCAGTGAAGCGATTGGTTTATCAGTATTTTGTAAACAATGCATGCAATGAGTGAGTAATTTCTGGTGAGTGCCTGATAAAGAGGTAGGCATCCACATCCCTTCATGACCAAGAACTTTCAACTCCCATCACTAAAACTATCCCACTTCAAGTCTCCCTGAGGCTGTAAAGTCCTGCAAAATGAGTTTTCTCCTCTCTGCCAGGATTGGTACCACCTACAGTGGGTTTGAGACCATTCGTGGGGCGGAAGGAGAAAGCAGTAGTTGATTATATATTGGAGTGGAGGACTGCTTTTTAGAATAAAGAAGTGATTGTCTTTTCCAGTATTGATTGCACAAGAAGGATATGGACAATTTTAATAAGAAATCTGTAATGCCGTATTTTTTTGATGAAGAGGAAAATCTGAAAATGTGTGCAATTACCACTTCAAAATAATGTTATGAGATAATTCAAAATCTTACCAGAAATTAGCAGAATTAGCAGAATTTTCTGGCACTATAAACTCCCAGTCCATTTTTTTTCTTTTTTTTTCTTTTCAGATTTGCAAGGGGAGGTTTTATATTTGTTGTGAAATAGGATGTTAGATGCACTTAAGAGAGGCAACTTAGTGATCTCTGCTGGCTTCAGACATGTGAGTTAGTTATGCCTATGCATATTCATCAGAGGAGTGATTTTTCATCGGTATGGTTTATGTAGTTTTACATATGCTTTGTCATGGATGTGGGATACCCTCTTGTGATCTTTAGATTTGCCAAAGCATGTTGAAAGTTCTGAAAGAAAGAGACTGCAGCCTGTTTCCTACAACACATTGTTCTGTAGAAAAATATGAAGCAAAATCAGCAGCTTGTTTTTTCTCTGATTTCTTCAAGGTAAAGCAAAGTGCAGACTTACTGGCTAAACTTAATTCCAGGACTGTAATCCTGTTTTTTTTTTCATTTTAGGATATTTGGGTGGACAACCAGGAACTTAATGGAATCACAGTGATGTAAAATAAGTGAGGTTAGTCACACAATGTTTCCTTTTGATGGAAGAAAGACCAATCACTGACTTATGTGCAGTGTGAACCTTGCAGATTCTAAAAGCAGGAGACTGCAGTTTGAGCAATTTTATAAACACTAGGGAAGGCTCTCAGTCTTCTGCCAAATTACCGTTGTGGTCCTTGCATTGTCAAAGGGTAATTCATAATGTTTTAGAAACCTTGTCAGCTGGGATCTCTGGCATAGCCCTGTACACAGCACACATGCAAACCTTATTAAAAAGCACATGATGTGTTTGTTGCCAGGGAAACATAAGCCATTAAGCTCTAGAAGCATAATTCATAAGAAACAAATATTAGCTATTAACATCTACTTTCTCCATTAGTGCCATGAAACCTATATGAAATAGCCTTGCAGTCTCCTAGCTAATGGAAATGACATAACTGGAGAATGAGAAGGTGAAATGAGAAGTTATAATTCACTGAGCTCTAAGTATGGACAGAGTAATGAAAATGTGGGACTGGGCATGTTTTCTTCTCTCATGTTGATAATCCATTGAGCACCTGGTTATCCTGCTCATGTTATTGAATATTATGACTCACATTGAAAGCAAGCCTTTGCCAAGCAAAGAAAGAACAGGTCTACTTTTCCCAGGAGTCTTTCTGGAATATGAAAATAAAAACTAGATGTGGGAAGGAGAATGGGGAAGTATTTTCTATTGTTTTAAGTTTTAATACTAAAATCATTTTAAATTTGACTTATGGATTTAGTATCCCCTTTAATATGTAATATCCATTTTCTATTCCATTATAATTAGTTAACACAATGTGGTTATAGCTTTTTTTAATGTTTGTCTTTTGGTCAATCTCAATTTGATCTTAAAGTCTAGAAGCTGGTTTCTTCCTCTTCATCTTTCTCTTTCTGGTAATTATATTGGATTAATTACTTTTTTAATATTCTGCAAAGCACATGATAACTTTTTGTGAAGAATTCATTGTAGCCACGCAGGCACTCTGTGGCAAACTTCCACTGTGCTTGTGTTCTGAGAAATATTTCTAGCAAAAAATGAGGAGTGGAGTGAATCTGGCTTAATTTTTGACTGGTCTAAACAGTTGCCACTCCTGAAATGCCATCCAGGACCATGGATAGTCAGGACCCCAAAGCTGGCTTGTGTTACTGATATGTTGTGGCTACCTTTGTTCAGCTTGAAGATCAGGAATTCAAAGTCATTACTGCCCTTTACTCTCAGCTGTCCCATTGATTTCGAACCATCCTTTATGTATTTGAGAGGAGAATTAACATTGTCTGGGGAAAAAAAAAGTGTTGATTTTACCATATTGGGGTAAAGCTAGCAAAAAAACGGGATTTGTAACCTCAGGCTCCAAGTCATCTAGAGTTTAATACAATAAATCAACTATAGTCAATTGAAGTCCGTAGTTAGATTTGCTCAGACTTTATTCAGGCACCATACCTGTGGCTCCAAAGAGAGGTCTATATGAGAACTGAACAAATAGTGACTAGGTGCTTCCAGACTTTGCCCCCACAGCTCTAATGTAGTTTCAGTTAGCTCGCATGCAGTTTCTGTTCAGATAAGTCACAATGAAATAGTAGCACTGGAGCATACTCTGCTTTCTCCTGGGTTTTATGGGACTTTGCCTGATAGCAACTTCAAGGATTTGGCAGTGAGTGAATATTAAGAAATGAGCATATGACACTGATGACTTTTTTTAGTGGCGTAATTGTGAGAATCTGCGTCAAAACTCTGGTTTGTGAGCCTTTGACAACCTATGTGAATGCAGGGATAAACCTGCAAAACAGCCTTGTGTAGCAGGGTGGTCTTTGAAGAACAGGAAACACTGTATCAGAGATCTCCAGATAACATAATTTAGCTTGAAATGGGCCTCCAGAGATCATGAAGGACAGGTTGAACTTTGAAGTTAGATCAGATTGCTCAGGGCCTTGTCCAATCAGCTGTTGGAAAATCTTAAAGAATAGAGATTTCTCAGACTTTTTAGGCAACCTGTTTCAGGGCTTAACCACTCACACTGATTGCTTTTTCCGTGTTTATTAAGTCATAACTTCTCCTGCTGCAATCTGTGACCATCATATCTTGTCCTTTCAGTGTGTACCTCTGAGAAGAATGGTTCTGTCTTACCTGTAACTGCCCTTTAGATATTTGCTGACAATTCAATTCCCCTCCCAAAGCCTCTCTTCCTGAGGCTAAACAAATTCAGATCCCTCAGCCTTTCCTCATGCATCATGCAGTCCAGGCGCTTAAATATTTCAGTGACCTTTCACTGTACTCTCTCAATATATCAGCATCGCTTTGGTGCTGAAAGGTCCCAGACTGGACGCAGTGTTCAAGGTGCTGCCTCACAAGTATAAAGCAGGGTTTGCTTCCATCAGTCTGCTAGCTGTGCTCTCGCTAATGCAACCTTTTATGTCCTTAGCCCTTGCCAAGAAATGTTGCATTTGCCGACTCATATTTAGTTTGGTTTTCACCATTATCCTCTAGCATGTTTTATGGCAATTTTCTCTCCCAGGTGCAGGACTTGTGTTTGCTTGTGCTGAATTTCACAAGGTTCTTGTTGACCCATTCGTGCAGCTGGATGAGGTCTTTCTGAATGGCAGCCCTGACCTCCAGTGTATGAATTAGTCCCTTTAACTTAATGTCATCTGTGAACTTGAAGAAGGTGCATTCCGTTCCATCATCAAGCCCAAGTTACTGATGGTGTTAAACAATATTGACCCTGATACAACCTGTAACCAGCTTAGACTTTGAACTATTGGCCTTTGAGCCTAATGGTGCAGCCAGTTTTTCACCTACCCTTTCGCTCACTCATCCAGTCCATACAGCCCCAATTTGGTTACAATAATGGCAAAAGCCTGCTACTCCGTGTTCACAAAACCAGTTATTTTATTGTAGAAGACAGTTGGATTTATCAGGCATAGTTTTCCCTTGGTAAATCTGCAATAACTGTTCCCAGTCACCCTTTTTTTCCTTGTGCGCCTGGAAGTGGCTTCTGGGAGGATGTGTTCCTCTTCAAATATGCAGAATTCTGAAACTTTCCAGGGGCACAGAGTCAATTTCACTCGCAGAAATTACTGTTGCAGCAGCAAGTTGGCCAAAGTACTGAGAGGATTGTGCCTTAATATCTGAAGAAAGCATTGTTTATCTTGTAAGTTGGATCTGTGGGAAGGCTGGATTGCTAGCAGCTCAAGTCTGATGTGGCTCCTACTTATAAACATGATCTCACAGCTGTACATGTGTGACAGCACAGATGTCGTATTTATACTAGCTGATAGCATGGTATACTAAAGGATACACCCAAATGTGCTGCATCTTGATATTCACGAGTGTCCCCCTATGAAATAAAAAATGTGGAAGTTTGTTGAGAAGTTTATTCTTTGAGATTAGTCTCCTCCAAGTTCAACACTGGGCTGCTATAAGGACACTTGTGTTTCACGCGTGCCTGAATACTGTGCCATTTTTGACCTACCATTCCCAAACACCATTTGCCAGGCTGTCGCAAAAAGCAGCATCAAACTGCCTAGGAGCTCACCCATAAGTGGCTCTTTTCCTCTGAAAGCAAGCAACAGAGATGCATGCAGACTCCCTTTGCTGAGAACACAAGTTCCTGCTTATCATGGAATATGCCTAGTGAAAAAAAGACAGACAGATGGGTGGAGAAGGCTGCATAACTGCACCTTTCTTCAGATGCTGACAAGACAAGCAAGTCAAAGTTGAAGGGCTTCAATTTCTCAGTGTATGCAGTGTCTTGGTCTGACTAGAGTGTCCAGAGTACGTGATTTTTCTTCAAATGTAGAGAAACTGAGTGGAAAGAGGATTTTGGAGTGGGAGAGACATTGCTTATGTTATTTGATGATTTGGCAATGTTGGCACTAAGCAGAGAGAAGGGAAACCTTGGAACCTGTGACTGCCATTGTTCTGTTTTCAGGCAGTTTGGGGCTTAAAACCTACTGTTGCAATTTCAGAAGTGACATCAGCCAAGTGGAAGTTTCTTGGCCCATTGATGTGAAAGCATGCACAGGTGCTAGTGGGAGGCTTTCTTCATGTAGCTTGCCCCAGCTGGAGAGAATTATCTTTACTGTTGGCTACAGCTTTTCTTGATTCTCACTGACAAGAGAGATACTTTTTCTGTCAAACTACTGGACATTATGGGGTCACTGCTTAGTTTTGACATGGTCTGAGATAACATGTTCAGATTCACTGAAGCATCTGATCATGATGAGAAAAGCCTTTACATGGTAAAAGGAGTCACCCTTCTATTATTGCCAGTTGTTCTGGACTTGAATGAATTATTAACAAGTAGTAAAATAATAGCCACTCTTAATCAGTTGTGTCCTGTGATTGTACAGAACAATTAGTGTTCTCTACCCCTTGTGATCTCTCAGAACAAGGGTATGTAAAAGTACCATTCAAGCCAAGAAAGGTAATTTGTAGTGAATGAACATGTGAAAGTAGCCTCTTATGTTTGGAGACTCAGCTTTTTTAGAGAAAATCCTATTTCTAAATCCTATTTCTAAATTCTAAATCTCTTAGAATTTTTCTAAGTTGCAACATATAAATGAATATAAAAATGAAATATAAATTAATAAAAATGAAATATAAAAATGAATGTTTCTAGATGACAAAAGAATTCCCACAAGCTACAGATGTGTTTTCCAGCACAAAATCTTCACCATATTTTTTACATAAATTTGTGGTTTGCTTATTCTTTAAAGAATTCAGATCAAATTTTATCTGTGAGCACAAATGGAAACTCAAGTTCTTAACTGACCCTTCAGCACTACACCCAGAATGTCCTGGAATGTTAATCTCTCATTCTATCAGTGATCTTTGCCTGATGTTCTTAAAACATTTACACTTCTTTTGCTTAAGCAGATCTTGCTATTCTGGGAGTAATCACTGAGAGGAGATTGTGAGCTTGTACTCGAATGTTATGTAGCCCCTCTGGATGTGTTCTGTTTGGATCGCAATGGAAGCTACATTCTTATCTGGGGTGACTCTAGTACTCAACCTGATCTACATAGGTAAGTCTTAATGTCCTCAGAAAAGTTTCCAGTAAAGCAACATCCTGAAGATATGAAACTTCTTAACTGACAATTAGAAATGTTCCAAATTTAACACACCCTTCTTAAACATAGTGTACTGCACTTTGCAACAGCACCTCAATCACAAGTTCCACACCTGAAATATTGTGAAAGTAAAGACTAGTTTAAAGCTAACAAACATATTGCTGTAAGCATATGTAGAGAACCTCTCATCAGTACGTCACTTCCTTGCCCAGTTACCAGCCAGTTCACATCAACAAACTTTAGTATGTCCTAGGTTATCATGAATTTACTCAATGATCCTTGTTTCTGATGGATATTCACATATGGGTTTTACATACTGTGTTAGGTGTAGCAAGCTTCTTGGGAATTGGATTACTGACACAAGCGATGATGATGTTAAAAGCATGGTAATTATTGCCACAAGTATAAGTAATAGAATAAGTATCACTGCTGAGTTAGGTGGATTTAGTTACGGCCTCTTCTATGTATTCATTACCAATGATGCTGAGTCCTGAGGTTTCTGGCAGTTAAAGGGGCTGTCAAAGACTATTGAAGGCCATGGGAGTTTTTTCTTTCAGCAGTGTTGCTTGGGTAATAAGTGAAGTTGATGTGTCTTGATGCTAAAAGCCTTATTATGCTCTTATTGATTTTCCACTTTGTTTTCATCTCTGGCTACAAAGAGCAAAACTTGAAATGTTGAATCCCCATAGAACTAATATGATATCCTAGGGGAAAAACTCTGGGCTTTTAGGAGGAAAAAAAAAAAAGATTTTCAGGAGTCTGTCTTCCCTTCTTTCAGTATTGGCATAATTTTGTATTCTAGATTTCAGCTGCAGTCTGTGCAGTGGATTGAATGAATGAAAATATTACTGTAATGACTATTTTTGGTAAAAACGTTTGATTTTTAATAAATACAAACATCACAGAGCAAGAGCCCAACACTGCTGAAGGGAAAAGGAGAAAGATGTATGGCTAGGTTTTTATTTCTGTTGTGCTGATCCTGGGATGTATGGTTCAGGAATGCATAGAACAGCTTCAGGACGTTTGTTCCCTGAGGAAGATTTCTTCTAATGGAGAACATCCATAACTGAGTATCACTTCTATTCTCTGTATTCTGTAGCGGTTTGGGGAATACCTGTTCATCCAGTTAGTCAGGCTTTCTGGGTGTTTTGAGTTGTCAGATAACAGGAAAGATATGGCTTTTGAAGCCAGTGTATTCCTAAATATTTTCCTTCTTGTGCCTGAGCATTCTTTAGGTGGTAATCAGCCCGTGTTCTCTTCCCTTTAACAAAGAAGGCAAGTGTCAATAACCTTGAGAATGCTAATGTCTTATTGACTATTGCCTTTAAGCACTGTTTCAAATTAAAAGCTCTCAGCACAATTTTAACTACGTCTAAAATATCCGCAATCTGTCTACCCTAGGGATTTAGCAGTGCCAAAACTGGAAGAGCAGATTTGTTTTAGCAAGAGTTAGATAGTTTGAAGAGTTTGAATAGTTTGACTGTTACATGCAATCATCAGCTTGTCTGACATTCTAGTTCATCTCCTTACAGCAGAATGCAGGGTAGCAAATTTTACATCACCTGTAAAGATGAAGATTTTTTTTATGTGCTGGTATCATCAAACACTCATAAAAATGTAAGTGACCAACTCATGTCTCAGTCAAATTCCCAGAAATACCCACACCCATCATCATTGTCGTCATGCACTGTCTTATATACGCAGCTAAATCCTCACATAAATAAACGTCGTATGTATTGGTATGCACATATACCACAGACAGAAATAATACCTGTTTAGATCTAATATATAAAACTGTTAACCTGGGAGGTCCACAAACTAAAATCCCTTCTAGAAATGTTCTTCCTTCTTCAAAATGATGATTAAAATCTACCCAAAGACTGCATCAGATAGGTCTTACATTTTATGGAGGAGATTTAAATGATAAATCCTTTAAATTATGTCAGTTTAATAAATCTTCACATCTGTCTTGGCTGTGAAAACAAGATTATAAAATTTATATATATTGAGGTTGCAGTTTTAGTAGTGACAGAATTTTGTGGTGACTGACAGCAAAGTATCAGAAGGCTTTGTGTGAAGTATTTTGAACAGAACATATATTGCTACGTGAATTTGATTGTTTACCAGACTACCACTAAACTCAAGATGTCACTTCAATCAGAGATGTAGAGCTAAAATTATCATAGAATGGCTTGGGTTAGAAGGGACCTTAAAAACCATTGAGTTCCAGCCCCCTACCATGGGCAGGGATGCCGCCCGCCACACCACGTTGCTCAAAGCCCCATACAGCCTGGCCTTGAATACCTCCAGGGATGGGGCAGCCACAGCTCCTCTGGGCAGCCTGTGCCAGTGCCTCACCGCCCTAACAGTAAAGAATTTCCTCCTGACATCTAATCTAAATCTGCTCTCTTTTAGTATAAAACCATTTCCCCTTATATAGTTATGATTTGAATAAAAAGAATATGCTAGCAAAAATCTATATTCTGAGTTAATAATCTAAATCAAAGCTTCGAATATTAGCTGAGTGATAACTTTGTCCTAGCCATCAAGTTATTTAACTTGCTTAGCCATAAACCTCTTGTGTCATTCTGGATTATAGGTTAATATTTTTAATGCTGCTTTCCACAGAACCTTGAAATTGAGAGAAAACGTTTGTCCTCTTTGTTCTGCTCAAGATTCTGTCAGAACTCAGTCTGACCAAAAGATGTCTGCACATCTTACTGTTTCCTGTTTCTGATAATCTTTTGCTGTTTAAGCAATCAGTTGGTTTGTTGCAAATATGAATACTATGTCTTTCAGTTCAAATTCCTAAAAGAATGTTTCTTCTGGGTTCTCTCCTACTATGTTTTCTGTTTTTACCAATTTTCCAGAACCTTCATGATGTATTTCGTACAGTGGGAATGTATTAGTCAGATTTTTTCCTCATTTAATTTCCTGACCAAACATTGTACAAACAAGCTTAACTGAAGAGCGCTAGAGCGCTAGGAACCCTGTAGAGCAAAGTGATGTAGCTTGACATATATATTTTTACACACACACACACACACACACAATATATGAGGCTATTACTCTAGTAGATTATAATATTTTTCCTCCCCTTCTTGGATTTCTTTAATCAAATTAACCTGTCAAATACAATAAATAATAACGTATTTGTTATTCCTCAAGGGAAATCAAAGCATATCTGCAAAAGCTGAAGCTATCTGTTGCTCAAGAGTGATTACATTTATTTCAAGCAAAATGGAGTATGAATAACCAGGGTTTTCATTAGGTCACTTGAACAACTAGAGAATGATTTCAGTGGAAAAGGCCTCAACAGCTCATCCCCTGTTCATTTCTTTCCTGCATTTTATGGAATGGAGACATGGTTGTTCCTAAAGCATCTCTGAAACACGAGTGGCAAAAATGTTAATGAGAGTTGTGGTCATGATTGTGCGGGCAGTCTAGATAATTTCTTCTACTCTTTAATTTTAGCTAGAGTAAAAGTAAATCGGCTTGTGTCTCTCAGAAAATGTTGTTTTAGGGGACAAGTAGGAAGCTCCCAAGAAGGATTAACAAGCTTCTAACATAGACCAAATAAGAGGAATTGGATCATGAGAATAATGCATACGTCGTGTTACACAGTTCCTGAGATAAAAGTCGTACTTCTCTTTTATGAGAGTGCTACTCAATTAAGAAGTTGCTTGTGGAGAACAATCTGCCCAGCTGTCACATGGCTAAATCTGGTGACAGCCTGCATTGGTTCTGAGGAGGATTTTTTCATCTGCTAAGGATTTTATTCAAATATAATAGTCCAAAGGGAAATTTGAAATGCATCTCGTGTCAATAACTCTCTTGCATTGGTGGCCTGAATTATAAAAATGAATAAAGCATTGATAAAATAAAAATAAAATCAAGTTAACTTATTTGTTATCTTGTAGGAGGAGTACAGTCCTTGGACTGTTGCTTTGATAACATTGGCAAAGATACCACAGGGCTGGGCATATTTAGTGATCATACAGAGATAATTTAATCACTTGCTGAAGGTCTGACTATATTTACTTCAATTCTCTTGAGCTATCTGCATAAAAATTTATTTTTATGTCCTTTGATATTTCTCCTCAGTAGAGATGCTCAGTAGAAAATTAGTCTAGAAATACCGTTCATTTTATTTTTTCAAAAACCACATTTTTTTTCATGTTTCTTGATCTGATCCTCTAAATGAATAGGAATAGAATGACCTTGCTGTCTTTCTGGTATCCTTTTAGCAAGGGAACTATGTTCCTACTGTTAGCTACACCTCACTACTGGAGTTTGAGTCTTTTTTTCCTTGTTAGCATTTCCTCTTTTATGGATTCCACTTTTTTAGTTTCCAACATCTTTGTCATCCTTCTGTGAATAATTCTTCTAATTAGATCCAAATTTTGCTCACTTAAGGAAGATTGCACAAATAGAAAATGGTCTTGTGCATCAAAAAAGCACTAAATAATCCTTCTGTCTCCTGCTCTGCTGTACTGTATTATTAGGACCATCTTAGGAAAACATTGCTGAAAGCAAAATATGATATCATATGCAGTTGTCCACTTGCAAATATGATCTCTTTTCTCACTATGTTTATAGGATGTGGCTGGGAAACCAGCAAAGGAGGAGGAGAGACTTTGCTAACATAGTATGTGACTATTTACAATGCAAATTTTTTATCTGTTTTTGTCCTTTATCAATTGTACAGGCTATCTGATGTATAAACTAGCATTTCAGAGGAGCATCCCCAAAAGAAATCTTCTTGTTTTATAATGAAATTTGGAGGAATGTTAGACAGTTCCTCTGTGGGAGGTAGTTTGCGTACTAATGCATTGTTCTCTTTGTTTGTGGTTTGTTTGTTTTACTATTTGCTTTATCATTTGCCATCATCAGGAGGAAGACTTACATGGGAGCTGGAATTCTGACATTGTGATCAGAGGGTGGCAGCTATTTCAAGCCTTTGTGGTACAGTTTTTTGCAAGCAACCCACAAGCAGAACATTTGTTGCCAGTATGGTACTAGACAGAAACAATATTGGTCATGAAAGACACAATAAGTTTTCAGAGGAAGTGACATATGTAACTGTTTGCACAGAGGCAACCTAAGACTTCTATAAATCTATAAATTAATTCCGTTCAGGCTCCATCAGTGATCTGGTATGTGATTTTGAACAATTTACTACATGCTTTCATCCTTTTTTTTTTTTGCTTTCATCCTTTGTCTGTTTTGTCTATTCAGGTAGGAATGGAGATATTCATGATATGCTAGTGTTGTCAGACTCGGTCAGAGGAGAGTAATCATTGTAGACTTGGATCCCTGTGTTATGCTACTTAGACACATTGTTATTCTTGCTCCAGTTAAAACCTCTCTTAAATGATTTGGCCTGGCTGACAACAGAGAGTAGAGAAATTTCCACAGTATATCAAATTATTTTGTCATTTTGTCCAGTACTGGAGCCCTGTACTTGACCAGATACTTGGGTATGATGAACACATCCACTGAAGCATGTTGCTAGTCTGGGTGAGAGAAAAAGAAACTGTTGCCTCCTGATGCAAAGGTTGTGCTTCACATCAGGAGGTACACTCATGCTTATCTTCCAAAAGCTTTCATACAAGGCTAGGTTCAGCCTTTTTCAAGTCTGGAAACTTGGCTGACCTTTCAGAGACCATTTATATGCATTCAATTCATGAAGTGATTCATTTAGTACACCAGTAATCTGCTGAGTATAACACTTCTAGGATTCTCTTTGGACTGCAGATATGAGGATGTGGAGACCAGATATTAAGAGCCTTGGCAAAGCTGCCATCTCTTTTTAGTACTCTTGTAGAGAAAGTTTAGTTTATGTTTGTAGCCTTCAGAAAGAAAACAGAATTAAGTTCCACTCTGTGTAATGATGGGAGTTGCATGATTGTTACTTTTTAGACATTTGATCTCTATTACTGTTTCAAGCCTTGGAGTCTTGATATAGCCACACTGGGATCTATGGACAGGAACCTGTAATGTTTCCTAGCCTTTCTGAGCTCTTTTTTTTGCAGAGGTCTGGATGAGAACACAGGATATGTTACTGTAGATAAGCTCCCGTCTAATATTTTATTTCCTTTACCTCTGTAGATTGAAGCAGAAATGAAATTCCTGAAAATCAAACTTATTAGTTGCAAGGACACATAGGAATCTGGCAATCTTTGTAAAGAAGAGCCATCTACAGCCTATCTTAGGCAAACTGTTTCCTGATAATTAAGGTTAGTAAATAAGTCTTTTTTTTTTTTTTCCTCCTCTGAAATACACAGTAGGGAAGGTTGCAGCTAATGAGAGTTCTGGATGCTCAGCAGCTTCCAGGGTTAATTTTTTTCTCTGTTGGCTTTATAGCTAACATTTCACAGACCTGCAGGACAAACTGAAGAAGGTGTTTTGGGAGAGATGCCTGAACTGTCAGAGTACAGGATTGTTTTATGAGTACTGAAGATCAAACAACAGTAATATTTTAATTTTATTCTTAAAGGAAATGTTACAGCTTCTGAGACTTTGATGCTCTTTATTAGCCACAATTACAGAAGGCTAGTTTACCTGAGAAAAATTTGTTGCCAGCAGATTGCCAGACCTCAATTTCAACTCCTGAGGAAATAAGCACTCCAAGATCAATCAAACCCACTGTGTTTTCTATGTACTGTACTGCTTGTTCTGCTCAGTGTGACTTCAAGTAACATACCACACACTTTAATCCCAAAAGGCAGCTGAGAATGAATACTGATTCTCTAGCAGAGAGTAGGACTTTTGAATGTCCTTAGAGCCCAGAAACATGCCTGGCACTTGTGGCTATGGTTCTAAATATCCTGGATTTTTCAGATTTCTTCTACCTCAAACAGGCATTGTTTAGGAAAGCTTTCCTATTATGGATTGTGAAGATCTGTCTATAATCAGTGTGTCCCATATCTTGTGACCAGTTATTTTGCTTAGCTTTATTTTGAAGTCAGAGGAACAAATAAAGGGAGAGCAGACCAAAGCAGTGATGAACTTTGAACTTATTTGAATGTGAAGCTGATTAGCTACAATTCAGAGAGCACAAAACCCCAGTCTGAACACCCTGAAATTCAGCACAGGAAGCTCCTGGATCTGAGTCTCGTGGTTCACATGCATCTTTACCTGCATCCATGTGAGAGATAAAAGCAGCTTCAAGTTGTCTCCTTCCCAGAAACACAGGGCTGCTTCTCCCTTGTGTAATCCTGCTGAGTTGAGAGATGACACAGGGTGTCCCAGCTCCTGGACCCCTGGGTTTTCCCCAAGTGCCAAGTCACTCCTCCTCACAGATAATTGTTTACCATCATCATCTAAAAGACCTATGTCTTCCATGACTAGATTTACAGGTACAACCACTTCAAAAAAAAAAAAAAAAGTATTCACAGTGAGGTAAATATGCAGGTTTATTGCAGCCAAGCCACTCCTTTCGGTGCTCATTCCTTCTTAGACATCTGCTCGTTGATGTTAAAACCCTGAGCACCTTTGGCAGGGGGAGTGAACTCTGAAATCTGCAGCACCTGTAGCAGAGGAGCAATATTTGAGAAGGAAGCATTGTCCAGGGAAAAGCAGCAGCTTCAACTTGTGTCCCATGTGAGACAAGTGAATCTGAAGTTATATATTATATAAGACGTAGGGGGATGACAGCAGTTTATCATTAACCTGAACTCTGCAAGAAGCATATAAGGAGAGAAAGAAGAAGAAAGCCAGAGAAGCAGCCAGGATGGAAACCATCATAAAGATCAACAATGCTGCGGACATCTCTGTTATTGTCATCTATTTTTTGGTAGTCCTGGCAGTGGGACTATGGGTAGGTTGGGCTTTTTTTTTTCTTTTTTGTGCTTGATGAGCAGGTAGTTTATAGAGTCCTAGGAAAATGGCTCAGTTAATGGCAAATGTGTAATTGTATAAAGATCTTGGTGCTTAATTGAGATAGTTAATATGGAGATGGTGGGGAAAATGTGGGCATTTACTGGAGAGGGAAGGATGATCTGGAGAGGCATTTATTTAGGTGGATGAATAGAGCTAGTGGAGAAGCAGGGTTTGTGTGGGGAAGGAGCTGAGAGATCGGATCAGTAAAGACCAGGCCAACTAGGGTTGCTGTTAGAAAGCAGGCTAGTAGGGAGTCGAGGGTGTGTAGCGCTGAGGAACACAGGAGACTGCAGTGAGAATTGGCGGTGTGAGGTGATGCTGTAGGAAACAGCGAGAAGTGAGAGTTGTGAGGAGAATAGTGGAGGTGGAGTCACTGTGTGAGGAGGGCAATATGTGTTGATGTCTGTGGTGTGAAACTGCTGCTATGACTGTGTGACAGACTGAGGACCACAGACTGCTCTCAGCAGAGGAGTGAGTTGGGTCAAGGCTGTAGCTGCCATTTGAGAGCAGTATTATTTCCGTGCTATTTTTTTTTTGCCAGCAGGACCTTGACTACAGGGAGCAGTGCCATTCAAACTATGAGGAAGGGACAGTTTCAGGGGTCGCAAGAAACGGCGATCACTTTTTGTTTGTGATCTAAGCAGAGCTGTGCCTCTTGCTCCCTCCCAGGCAATGCAGAATATGCTGAGGGCTGCAAGGGAAACGTCAGTGCCTAATCCTAAAACAAAGCACAATGCTTTCACAGTGAATGGAGAAAGGCAGATACTATCCTATTGGTATAACCTCAGTGCTGAGGTGTTTGGAGATAATAGGCCAGTACCATGAGTTACAAAGCTGTAAACCATGGAATGACACTGAATTTCGAAGCTGCTATTCTGAGGCATGCTCTTTTTCCTTGAGGCAAGCACTCCTGGTCAATTGAACGCCTGACCATTAACAAGCTGAGAGAAGGCATTGTCCCTCTGTAATCCTGTGCTTGCCAGGAACATCCCAGGGGTCCATTGCACAGAACAGAGAAATCAGCTGAAAAAAAAAAAAAAAAAAAAAAACACCAAAAAAACATTCCTTCCTAGCAGTCTGGCAATGTTTTGAAGAGCACCAGAATTTTGGAGTGTACACAAAATGGCAACCCAGTCTTTATCTTTTTGTTGTGGTAGTAGATGTCAAAAACATTGGATAAAATGTGAATCCTCAGTGTAGCCAAACACCTTGCTGTCTCGTGGGAGGGAACTGTCTGTGGGGTCTTTTCCATGGAAGTCTAGCTATTGGTGTAGTTGAACTTTCTATTGAAGGTCTGTGACAGAAGAGGGCTGATCTGTATCAGGTCAGATAATTGTGTTCTGAGTAATGCCTGGAATCATTTCTTTCCAGCAACAATGCTTTCTTTATTGGACAAATGCTCCTATGTGTAGTGAAATGGAAATCTATTGTATACTTTCTTTCTTCTGCATCAGAATAAAAGATATGGCCAATTTTCTTCAAGTCTTCTTTCTTTATTTGCCTGTTCAAAGTCCATCAGAGGATACAATGGGAATCCAATATTTGGATCAGGCTCATGAAGAAAAATGGAGGAAGCTTTCCTCTAAAGCCCATCCTTAGACAAATATAAAATCAGTCTGTGAAAAGGAAATTTTAGCTGACTTCTGTGTTTGATCTTCAGAGAGAAGTGAGTGCACTGTTGATACCACAACAAGAAAATAGATTTTTGTGGTTATCTGCTAGGGATGGATAATACTGGATAGAAAAGCTGCATACTTTCTATTCCATGAACTTGCAACTTAAAAATCAGTCTTCTTTGGTGCCTAAAATCAAAGGGATCATTGCTTTGATAAAGTGTTGACATAAGTTTGAATTTGTACACTGAACTTTTAGTTGTGATCAACTGTATCATTACATTTAATTTTATTTAATTTTATTTTGATGTTTTGGTTGTAGTGTAACTAAAAGTGAAGCAATGAAACTTCAAGGGTTAACATAGACCTAGATACAAAGTCATTGTTCAGTTGTATTGTTTTCTTCATTGTAAGCTTGTTTATTTCTTCCACTTTACCCTCCCCGTGTATTTTAACCCTCTGTCCTAGCAGTTTGTTATTAGTCTGTATATATTGTATTAGTCTGTATATAGCTTGCCTAATATACTTAGAATTTGATTAAATTTGATTAAATCGTTCTTTCTTTCTCTTTTTTTCCAGGCTATGTACTCAACCAACCGAGGGACAGTAGGTGGATTCTTCCTGGCTGGACGGAGCATGGTTTGGTGGCCGGTGAGTTCAAATACTCTGTGTGTATATGAAAGATGCTTGTGTATGTGCATCCCCCTCATGTGAGTATGTCTAGCCTTTAAATATATAATAGAAATAGAAATACAGAGTATTTCTACATTAGTTTGGAGACTGTGATGGCTATGTCATATAGGTGCACCCTGCTCAGTTTCAAACTCTTTTTCTAGCCACAGTGATACAGTGATAACTGCACAACAAAACCCACATGACAGGCAGGGTAAACTGTTGGGGAAATTGTGTTGAGCTCTGAGTTGTCTTGGTTGTGTTGCCAACTTGCTTGAACATAGATACATCGGTGATGTCAGTGTAGATAAATTCTATGCTTTGTCTTTCAGCCCACTTAAAAAATAATAATATTTTGAATTAAGTATTTTCACTGCACTCAAATAAACTGACTCATATTGAGGTTATCACAGAGAAAAGTTAATCTACTCGTTTTTTTCCCTGATATTGCTCTAGTGTTTGCAATTTTGGTAACAAGTTCTGGTCAGTACAAAAAGAAAATCCTGGGAAAATTATGATAAAATATTGGTAAAATGTAGTTTAAAATTTATTTAAATATTATCTGTGACTTCCGTTGTCTTTGGAGCTGTCTTTTTGAGCTTGGTCTCAAAAAATATCTTTGCACATTATTAAGACTTTTGATTTAAGATTCACCCACACGGATTCAGTTACAGGATCCAGGGGGAGATAGAGTAAATGTTTGTTCTGTAAAAAATTAAGGAATTTTCTTAAAGTAGGTTGCACAAATACCTAGACCTATTTCAGTCACCTTCACTTCAAGGAGTTCCAATCTGCCTTTAGAAGGACTTGGGGCTGCCATTTTAATGACACAAAAAGATTAAAGGGTGGTGCCAGTAAAAGGTGTCTTCATTTGGTAGAGTAGATCTAAGAAAATTCAGGTTCTGTTGGAAGCTTGAGGAAAGAGTAAAGCTTCCTTTCTCTCCTTTCCAAGTTATTATAAGAGATATCCCATAAATTTAGCAGGAAAAATAAACTCGCTTAACAGTTTAATCAGTGGGCTGGTTTTAACCTTGTGCAATTCTGTCTGCCTGTCAAGGGTGAATATGAATACCTTTTTGTGCAGACATAAAAGAAAATGGAAGAGACAAGGCAGGGAAAACTCACCAAGAGAACTTTCTATCTTGCTGCAGAGGCATAGAAAACTCCTAATGATTCCTCTAAGACCCAAAGAAGGTTAACAAACACTGAGTTCTCTGGCAACACAAAACCAACAGATTCAGCTCCCTTCCTCCAGTAGGAAGACAAAAGGGATGATCCTGTGGTGTAGCAGTTGCTGCTAGGATCATCTTTCTGTCCTGCCCAAACTATGCAAGCTCAACACGGATGAAATGCTAGTCATCAGTGCAGTCTTAAGACCACCCCTTCGATCCTTCCTTCTGGAATGCCAGGAGTGTCTTTCTGCACCATAAAAACAAACCCTTCTTGCTTTTCTTCCTGATATGACTCAAAATAAACAAATGACCAGCACTCAAACTGCAAGCTAAATACTATGTCAGCAGCACCACCTTGGAGAGTTTGCCTCGGATGAAAAGAGATTCCAAAACACCTATGCAAACTGGGCTGGAGTGACTAGGAAATCAATGAAAGTATAGAAAGTTCAGTCAAAGATGTGATCTTAATTCTGTGACAGCTAGTGCTGTACTTGTTTTTTTTTTTTAACTTTATTTTACTTTATTTTTGTGTCACATCAGGGCTAACCTGATTTGGTTGAGGGGTAGGGGAAGTTTTGTAAGTGATCTCTTATTTATCAAATTCCTTCCTTGTAATTTCAGCATAACAACTCTTGCCATGCAATTGATTGCTTTCTGAAACAGAGAGAAAGGAAACAATCCTTCCACTAACTTGTTATAA
Organism: Anser anser; assembly: GCF_964211835.1. Classification (NCBI taxonomy): domain Eukaryota; kingdom Metazoa; phylum Chordata; class Aves; order Anseriformes; family Anatidae; genus Anser; species Anser anser. The sequence goes on along the minus strand of NC_139739.1, from coordinate 10,929,868 downwards.
ATTTAATTCCATTATACTAATTGTATTTTTCCATGTTTGTGCTGTGTTCTATGTGCTACAAGGCAGCCATAAGTAGCTTTTCTGATTCCACAGGGAAAGAGACTCATTAGCAGTGTATTAGGATCTCTTACTGGCAAGCCTGGGAAAGGGAATCTGTTCACCTAAATGATCTAATAGATGTGGTTTAGACTAAAGAGGTCTGGCACTCAAGGGCGGGAGGTTAGTCCCACTTTTGTTATCGATTTTGCATGTGATTGTCAGTTGCTTTGCCTGATTGTGATTCAGTTTCTCAATGTATAAAGTAGAAGCAATACAGTTATCATGGGCCAAATTTGTCCAACTTTGTCTCTGTTCACTCCAGCAGAGTCCGTAAAGGTTGCTTGGTATTTCACAGAACTAAGCCCTTAGCTTGTCTGTTCTGGCTGTTCTGCTGAGGGCATGGGTCACTTCTGTGTTATTTCACTGAAATCACTGTCCTTGATGCAGTGGATGAGTCAACTCAGTAGCTCCAGTAGTTAATTAGGGATCGAGATATATAATTATGTTCTCACTGATTGCCAGAAATTTAAATCCATCATGAGTTAATTGCATGGTAGGAAATGCTGTGCCCTTTACACAGTGATTTTAGAGAAAATGAGGGAAGAATTTTCAAGAAACTGGTTTTGGTCTCTCGTGCTCTGACAGAAATGTCTTTAGGAAAGGCATGTATAGCTCTTTAAATACTCATAACCAACCGTACTTTTTCCAAAGAGTCATGGAGTAGCTCAAAATAAGTGCCTGCTTTGTAACACTGGGCATTGCAAACTGAATTTTTAACTTCTTTTGTTAAAATACTTTCTAGCATTGTAAGAAATGAGGTGTCTGTTACTGGAAATCAGTCAGCTTCAGTAGTAGCCAGTCCCTAAGCATTAACAGGACTTCATGCACAATAATAATTAAAAAACAGCAATAACAAAACAAAAAACCCCACTACCATTAACAACAAAAAACCCTTTTGATTTTGAAGCTTTTTTTGCTTTTGAATATTGTTTTTCAGGTTCTGCAGTTTTGCAGACAAAGCTGTCTGCACACTTATGAGTTACCTGATATGCCTCAGTTCCAGAGGCATAAAAGCTAATAAGGCAAAGTGTAGTACCTGGTGGGCATCCAAAGTTCAGCTGTGGTTGGAAAGATTTACTGCATAGTAAGTGGGAAGCATTTTAGACTTGAGAGCATAATGCACTTCAAAAAGAAATGTTCCTCAGTTTATTTAATGTTATTGATGCGTTGATCTTTGTGAGCAAGTTAAGAATTAAAGGAAAAAATACAGGTTTTTGTTTCAGCTCTGCGTGGATTATTTTCATCAGAACTGATCACTGGCACAATTTCTCTGATCTCTGCAGCCAGTTAAATTTTACTTATTCTCAGAATTCTCCCCATTTGCTGAATCTGACACTGTTATGAGGAGCCTGTAAAGACAACCCTGGTATGAATAAGAAGTGTACTTCCTTTCCTTAGACGAAGTGGAATAAGGAATTAATTATTTTGCCAAGTTCCATACAAAAAAAATAGTGTAAAAGCAATTGTTGTCAGAGTAAAAAGAATGATAAAAAGATCAGAGCAAAGCTCTGGTAGAAAAGGAGAAGTTAAATGAAGAAGATTACTATAGAACCTGTCAGAATTTTCCAGCCAGCCTGGAGAACACCTCTGAGCCTGCATCTCTGAGGACAAAAGTGGAAGGGTATCAGACTAGTCTGCTTGTGGCTATGCTGCTCCAACAGCCGTCAGGCTTGTCAGAAGACAGACACCTCACTTGATATGTATTGTATATCCATCTCTCTGTCAGTGAAGTGGGAGGTATATAAACGTAGTTTAGTTCAGCAGTAATGCAATACTTGCAGAGTAAGAGAGCAGAATAAAATTCTACACTTCCTTCTTTGGGTTTCAGAGCCTTGAAGGAACAAAGGAATGAGAAATTTGTCCAGGGAAGAGGGGTTTGAGGAGCATCTTTTGCAGGTGACACATGGGAGAAGTTATACCACGCAACAAGGCTTGTGGAGCCTTTCTGCTATTCTCAGTTGAGGGGCTAAAGGTGAGTCCTCTCTTTGCCACAGGAAAGGTGTGCTCAGGGTTGGGGAAAAGAGTTTGATACTGAGCTAACACTTTCAGAAAGGAAAGAGGACATTAGGGACATAGGATATCTATTAGCAGGTCCTGGGAGGGAGGAAAGGCATAAGCTGCAAAGTCTGCACACTACCACTGCAGTGGTCACTGATTTGCAAAGTATGTTGCATACGGTTTGGAACAGCAAGTGCCAGGATGTCATTGCATCCTAAAGTTAATGAAAAGAGCAAGGTGAATCGGTTAATGAATAACATGGAAAAAACATAGCGATCATCACTTGCCTGCAGTGTGATGGTACTTTTCCTGAACAGAGTACTCTTGTTAAAACCTGACCTCTTAAAAGATTTTAAAAGAGTTAATGTTCCACGTTCCAGGTTAGTTCAGTTTTTTGCCCTCTCTTTCCCTCTTAAGAGGTTTTGTTCCTTTCAATAAACTTTCCTCTTTACTTTTCCTCTTATATCTGTTTTTAAAATCCGTTCACTAACGCATTCACTGAGAATGGTTAACGATCCCTGAATTTTTTTCCCTCTTTCCTCCCCCAACTTCAGGCCATCCTCTGACTTACAGTCATGCACATGAAAGAAATCAAATATGGAGACCTGCTCTCTCAGTGGTGCTCCCCAGGGAAAAGAGGCAAGCCAGAGACAAACACCCAGCCTGTTACACCTCTAAGTGCTCTGTTGTCACTGCAGCAAAGGCAAAAAGACCATCTTACCAACTTGATGCATCTCTGTTACTTAGATCATAGAGAAGAAATTTTAGCCACATAACTTCTGGGAATTTAGACACCTTTAATGCTGGCCCTATGGTGAGGGAGCAGTGTAAATGTTTACTTGGAGTCTTTTGAGAAAGAGCATTCTTTATGTCATGCGTAGGTGTACTGCAGCATGTACCAATTGCAAATCAAACAATTCTGATGATCAGCCTCCTCAGTATAGAAATGTTTCACCAGTAAGTTCTTTGCACACAACACATCTGCCCACCACACATCTGCCTTCTTGCTTCCTCCTTAAAGTACTGCCATGGCAGGTGGGAAATTTCTCTTCCACTCTGGCATCAGCAGCTGCCAGGGCATAAGCATATTTGGTAAACACTCCTCTTGCTTTAACCATGCTGCAGTTTTCAGAGTAATATGCATTTCCCCAGTATGAAGGTGATATGTGCATTCACATTGTTTTGTCCTTGCACTGGCCCTAAACATGGTGGTAATTTTGCATTGCTTTGGGTGCGTTTCACATTTTTCTTAAAATACAGCTGTGCCCTGGATGAAGTTGGGAACACAGAATTACCAGCAAATGTTACAGTAGGTCCCGTGTTTTCAGGTGCTGGGCCAAAGCCTACTGTAGCCGTCAGTTCTTCAAGTTCTTCATTAACTGCTTTTGTTACTTGGATCTGCTTGCAGCACATTTTAGGCTTCTGAAACAGGAAAGGGAACACATTAAATAAAATCAGGGATTAATGTAGTTAATCTTTACTGATGATTGCATTTCTGGTAATCTAGATTTAAGTTTAATTATTCATCTCCAGGAAAAGCACTGGACAACAGTACTAATGCTACTGTTAATGGTATTTATTTCTTCATGATCATTGATGAGAAAATACTGCTGCTGTCACAAAAAGGTTAAAAGCAAAAATTTTTTTCTATTACCAAGAATCTCTGTCATATTTGCTAATGCTTGTTGCAAGTCTTGCGATTCCTGTAGAAACCTCTTTCATGTGACAAACTGGTTACATTTCTGCAGGGCACAACTGACTTAAAAAAAAAAAAAAAAAAAAAAAAAGGCCAGAACTGAGTGGACTAGAGACAGAAGCTCCCTGTCACAGTAGAAGAACAGTTTGTCTACACTAAGACCAGAAGAAATCAGGAGACCAAACAAAGGAAAAGAGCAAAAAGTTAGCGTGGAAAAGAAAGCAGTAGATGGATGAATTTTACTTGTTGCATATAAAAAACGGGAGAGGAAAATCTATTTTTTGATTAGAGATCAGGATTGTGAGATAAAGAGTGTGGATGCTATTCCTGGCTATGGCATAGTTCTATAGAATAAATCTGATCTTCAGAGATGGATTTCAATGATGAAATCCCTTTTATCCTCCTGAATTTCAGGCAGTCGTCCCTGTGCTCTCAGAAAGATTGACTTAATTTTTACTGCTACACAAAGAGCTCACTGCAGTGACTGCAGACCTGGAAATTTGTAACTTTTCCCTTCACATATGTTTTAGGACCCTAAGAATCCCTCAGTGAGTTGCAGACAAGGGATATTTCTTGTAAGGTAACTTCAAGCATATTGCAAGTGCCTGTATTTGGGAACTGCATAAGGAGAATGTGCAGGTGCAGGTCCTGCATTCATGGTTCTAAAAACATTTTAAAGCATTTTGGGGTTTTTCACCTTGAGGGATCTACCTCAAAGGAGAGCATTATTAGAAGCCGGTCAGCAGAGCTACTTTCACCTGCTTTCTATATGCTTTTTCTTTTAATCCTGTTTCATTTTTTCTTTCTAGCTTTCATAGGACACAGAACAAATAGAAGTGAATTAAAAAAATATTCACTCACATCTTCTCTTCTTAGAACTACTTCAGCTCACATCTTCTGCCTACAATATCCAGTCCAACTTCCTTTTTCCCTCAAGTTCTTATCCTGCATCCTTCAGTTTCTGGCCTTGAAAATTATCATTTGGTATTTATACTGCCTTTAATGTTTTCATTTCAAATGAAGGGAACTTTATACCTTTTCTCTTAATCTTTTACTATAGTCTGAGCTATTTTATGAAAAATTAGATCTTTCAGGCTAACCTCTCTTTTCTGAATGGCTCTGAGTGGCTTAATTTAGCATAAACCTTTGCTGGTTTTGGTCTTTCTCCAATCAGTAATTCTTGTGTTCTCCCCAGCGTTCTCTCTGCTGGATCAGTACAAGATCTGGGGGTATTAGAGATCCAGCATTCATTAAATATGCCTCCTAATTTGTTGGATTTTGTATCTTCCAGAAACACTTTTCTCAGCAGATATTTCTGCTGTGCAAGTTGAAGAATTTAATTAAATTAATCCAATATCTTCTGACTAAACTTGTACCAACTACAAAGTCTGCACAGCTCTTACTGATTACACATTTAGTCACGTAGTTTGCAGAACTTTAATACGAAGTGCTGGGAGTGCTGGTTTGGCAAGTGGGCATGCACTTATCGTTTCCTCCTTGAGCAAGTCAGACCACAGTCCTCTTGTCTGATTGTTTGGGTATCACCAGATGTCAGTCAAGTTTTGCAAATATTTGAAAATCTGCATTGGTGCCATAACCTGTTTGCCTCATCTGGAAGATCATCTCCTGTGCAGCATTGTATTCATTCTTCTTGTTTTAGATACGATGGCTGGAGTCTCAGATTTTGGGGAAAGGAGGGCAGGGGGGAATACGATGGACTCTTGAAAGTAGTCAAGGCAGTTGGTTGTCAATTGTTCTTATCATCACCATCTGATGATAGGTAGGCCTGAGTTGAAAATGCCAAATGAATGTGATTTTTTCAAAACAGAAATGAAGAATCAAATCTTGTTCTTTCTGTTTCCAGATTGGTGCCTCTCTGTTTGCCAGTAACATTGGCAGCGGACATTTTGTGGGCATAGCAGGAACAGCAGCAGCTGGAGGAATTGCCATCGGAGGATATGAATGGAATGTAAGTGGCATGCATATGAGTGAACGTTTGTGATATCAGGATTATCTGCAGAGGTTAATCAAGATAACATTGACTAATAATTTTAGGCTGCCAAAGTTTGTGCTTGGCAACACTTGTTTCTGTACAGACCCTATAAATGCCAATGTTATCTACTATTTTGGTGCAGTTGTCTTACTTGGTCCTTGTCCAAGTGACTGAGAAAAGATGACTCTTTTCTATTGAATGAGGCTTTTCAGAGAGCATTTTAACCAAATAAATCAGTGGATTCTCTTCTCTGTACATGTCTTTTGATTACTTTTTATTTATAAAGAATAATCTCTGACTGTAGAATGTCTGGAAGAAATAAGCAGATTTATAATCCACAGTATTTTTTACAGCAGTTTGCTGTATAGAAATTGTTGAAGAGGTTTTGATTTTTCCACAAGTTGTAGGAAATTTGGGATATCCTTCACAGCCTCCATTCCAAAAATCATTTCCTTTTTTGTTTCTCCTTCTTCTGATTGTATATTCCACTTATGGTTGCAATATGGAGTACAGATATTCAAGCTGACTTTAAATGATTTACTTGGTGTACTTGGTGTACCAGCAGCAGTGTTAACTGCACCAGCACAAAGGTTCAGATGAGCTAATTCAGTCCATTTCCCTGAATTCTCAGGCACTGTAGGTCTGGATAACAGTGGCCTTATGCTGCTTGATTCACCTTCATGGAAGGGATTATTACATGACACAAAGAACTCAATGAGCATTACATAGGTTCATACTTTCCTTGCATTTAATTCTGTGCAGCGAAAGAAACGTACTGCTATGAGGAACTTGTTTTTTTCCTTAACAAGTAGATGGTTGCTGCAAATATTCAAGTACTTGTGCTATAAATATTTAAGAAGAAAGATAAAGGCTAAAATGAGTTCTGTGAGACATGCACAGTTAATCTGCGATCTTTCTCTATTTGCTTACACTAGGGCTGTAACAAACCCGATTCCCCTTTTCTTTGCACAAAAACTAAGCAAAACAAAACAGAACAAACATTGCTTGAAATTTCATGGCATTCAAAGCTCTAGGACCCATATCCTTCTTCAAACATACCCATCTCTAACACTTCATCTCCTGGGAGATTCTCCATGGACTAATATCAGTATATAGTGTACAATTGTTGTTTAGGAAGAAGCAATGATGCATGAGTGTATTTGGGGTGATATGTTACATAGTTTTTTAAATATTTATGACAGAGAGAGACTAATGTACAGGTTAATAGACACAATACTGCAATATTGCTCTTGACTATGTAATCCAATTCTCCTCTTGAAAGAAATACTAAGTTTGACTGTTGTAGTGCTTGTGTATCAGTAATATTCCACTGAAATTATTCCTAAATTATATTAGTGAGACAGCAGGAGCTGAACCAGTCTTTCTTGTCTATTGTATGTTTTTGATCTAAGGGCAGAACTTAAAAGATAATATTATTAAAAACAAACAAACAAAAACACCCAACTCTTGTGTGGACAGAAAAAATGCAGAGTGTGGCTTTGCATTTTGTTGCAGGATTTTGAACAGAATTTTTGCTCAAAATATACAAATCTATATTTGTCTGTCTAATTATGTACAGTTCTGTGTCAGACAGCATTTGCCATCCATTTAAGTCACAAAAATTATACCGAAATACAGTAAGATTTATAGTTCACAAAATGCACATGGTAATACAAAATACAATATGAAATGGTGATGTGGAAATACAAAATACTTTACAAAATGCATGTGGTACAGTATGTGGGATTGTTGTAATATACTCTTGTCTTGTAAAAAGCACAGACATCTCACAGAAACCCAGTGCAAAAGGCAGTTAATGAGATATCAAAAGAAGTGCTACTCTTCTTAGTACCTAAGTTTGCTGATATCACAACATACCATTGCAGCATACCCGATTCTAAGAGGGAAAGTATTCTGCATTAGTGGCTGTGGGATGAAGCTAGCAAATAGGTCTCAGGTATTAGACTTCACCTTCCTTAATATTTCCCAGAAATTGCGGTCTTACGGGCTGGTCACATTTTAACAACCAGGATCCCTGAGCCTGCTCTGAGGAGGGCTAGGATAGCCTGGTGTTGCTAGTAGAGTAGCACTTCGATATTAGAAGGCAAACCTGTGAGCAGAAATCATCCTTTTTTTTTTTTTTTTTCCTACAAAATATCTTTTGTGCTTCTTTTGGAAATCTAGCATGAAATTCATGCTCCATAATACCTGGCAAATCGCTTGGCCAGGATTTCATTCCCAGGTTTTCAACTGTAAGACAAACGACAGAGCAGGGCCCACCCCGGCCCCGCAGTAGCCAGGTTTGAGTGGTTTCTATGATCTCTAGCTGCTCGTGGGTCTGATAAATGGACTTAAGGAGTGCTGTCTAGAGAGAGGAGGCTAATTCAGCTGATCTTGTCTTGACTGCAGGCTCTGATATTTGTGGTTGTTCTAGGATGGCTGTTTGTACCCATCTACGTCAAAGCTGGGGTAAGTCAAAACAGCATGTTATGCTTTTCTTTGCAGCCTGTTAATCTTCCTCTCTCCTCTTGATTACGGATCAGGTCTTGAGTATTGCAAAGCCATTATGAGTACAAGTACAAGAGATCTGAGTATGTTAGAACTGTACAATGTTTTCTGTATGTATTTAAATAACGACGGTTCTCAATTCCAAGACCTGAGGTGAGAAGTATTTGATACTCTCTCCTTGTCCTCTGTGATTCCTAGAGCTGCTGTTCCTTGCAACTTCGTTTGCAGCTCCTCTCCATTTGCCTTACCCTGTTGCAGTATCTGAGTAGCAAAAAGCTTCCTCTAACTTGTGTGTATCTGTGCCCCATTATCTGAAACCTTGCCTACCCCCCACACAGGTGGTGACAATGCCAGAGTATCTTAGGAAGCGTTTTGGTGGGAAACGGATTCAGGTCTACCTATCAGTCCTTTCACTGATCGTGTATATTTTCACAAAGATCTCAGTAAGTAAAACTTTTACAACATTTTTTCCATCCTACATTGATCTAGAGAAGAGAAACTCCCGTTTACATATTACTCTTATTACTCACACAACTGGCTCAGTTGTTTCTGATTTGGAGCCCTTGGTCAAATTAACGGTGGTAAAAATATGGTGTGTTTTCTTTCTTCTGTCTAGTGAGATAATGTATTCAGATCTGTTTTGCAGTCTGAGATTTTGGCTTCCTGGAATGTCTACAAGAAGCCTTTCTCTTGATACTTGTTGGGCTTTCTCTTTCTCATTTTTTTTTTTTAAGGTGTAATCTAGAATAGGTCAGACTGGAGGGAGCCTTGTATTGTATTAGTCTGTCTTAGGGATCTGTGAAACATATGGAAGAAAAGGTCACAGACTGTCAGATTGTACCTTTTTTCTGCTTTAATCCTCTGAGAAATAATAGCTGCTGCTTGTTTAACCATCTAGTTTCAGTATCTTTTTGGCATTGCTTTGGGCACACAACATCCCACTCCAACCCCCTGGCCTTTAGGCTAAGGAGAATTAGCAGTGCTTTTTGGCTCTAGATGGAAAAGAATGCTCTTAGGTTTTCAAGAAACATTTATTTTTTTTTGTCTCCAGACTTCATATTTACCCATTTTAGCATCCTCTGGTGAACATGTCATCAGCAATATAGCTGAGGGAAAAGAACAAAAGAGCAATTAAAAAAAGAGAATGATAGAAATTAGAAAATAAGGGAGTAGGAAAATGCAAAGGAAGGAAATGATAATAGCTGAGGTGAAAGGAGAGTAGAGGAGAGATTCTTTTAATGGGTAAGTGGTTGCTATAAAGTTTAAGGTGCTGAAAAGTTAATGTTTATTAAGTATGTGGTTGTGAAGTGGTGAAGGGAGCTGGTATTTTCCATATATCTTGAAACTACCAAGCCTCTGAAGAAGTCCACAGTTCAGGCATACCTCAATCTGTTGTTTTTCAGAAGTTGCCATGGCAGATTACTCTTTGCCCTCTGAATGGGAGCTGAGTGATAATAGTGCAATTTAAGCTAAAAGATTGGCCTTTTGCTCTCATTCTCACATCTTCATGATAACTGATCCTTGCAAAGGTTATAAATTAAACAGGCTGGTACTGTGGGGCTGTCCTCAGAGCTGGATTTCTGTATATTTTAAAAGGATCAGTTAAATTTACTGTTGTTGTGCTTACCTGGGATTTCTGATTATGCTAGTTATGTTGCACACGCCACAGAGTTCTGGCAGCTTTAGCAGATGAGAAACACTTCCACTCTGATGACTCACAGTCCTATTCTGCAACACATTTGCAATAAGCCCATTAAGGTGTTGTGCAGGTTCTGAATGTACCATCTTTTATTTCCAGCTTCTATCATGCTTAAGGATCTAGTCATGAAATTTCACCGTTTCACTCAGGGTGTCTTACTTTCAGGCAAGACAGGTTCTCCATTTAAGCTTCCTGTGTGGTCACGAGGCTGAAACACCTTCTCCTGCACTTCTGATCCTGTCTTATTAGGGAGCAAAGCAATAGTCAAGAGATCCATACAGCAGCAGAATGCCTGGGCCCCATTCTACCATCCTAGCTTCCAATGAACCCAGTTATTCCAGCTGTGTATGGTGAATTGCCACAGAACTGTGTCTCTGTGCTATGCAGTGGAAGATTTGGTGCACAGGTTCCTCTGTCTCCATCATTTCTCCCATCTGCCCAGAACAACACTGACAGTGTCAATTCCATGCATAAACATGGCTGTGATTTCTGTAGTATACCAACATATCTTCTGTTGCCTTATGTCACTATATTTGGTAGGGCAGGATTTGCCTAGGTCTGATTTACTTGTCATGTTTTATTCAGAATATGCAGAACAGTCAAAGTCCTTGGAGGTTTCAGATACTGTCAGAGGAAGTAAAAATAGTTTTTTCTATAACGTGCTATACAACACCAGGCCTAAATTGTCTCCAGATGGACCAACTCTAGGAGCACAGAGGTAAGGGCTGTTCCATCCTGGACCATAGGTTGCTTCTTTGTGCTGTGTAGAGATATGTATGCTATGTGGAACTAGCACAAGTTTCTCTTCCCAGAGACACGTTGCATCTCCAGACATACCCACGCGTTGACAATCTGTGCCCTATCCAGCCTGGAGATTTGCATTTTACTTCCTCGACTGCTGCCTTTGCAAACACTCCCTTGTCGTCATCGGGGCTTATCGAGATTTGGTATAGAAGGATGGCTTTCTGCCCTGCCCTTGACAGGCAGTCACACCTAGCAGTTTGATTAGCAGTGATACTTACTGCCACTTATCCTTCTAGAAAAACAACATCTTGTTTCCAGGCTAGTTATTTCATGTGCTGCTCCCTTGATTTATTATAATATTATCTAATGCTCTTAGTAATATTATTATCAGGGTGCTTTCCAATGAATAATATAATATGTTGGGTCACGTAACTTCTGTCATGCTGTTTCTGTCACACTACCCACCACTGCGTAATGATCAGATTATCTTTTTACACATTTGTGCAAGGTCATTACTGCTTCTGTCTTTTCCTGTGCATCTTCCGCGTATTTTTATTGTCATCTTACCTTGTGTCATGGCTAATCAATTGCTTGTCAGGCAAGGTCATGCTGCCAGGTGTCAGTCTTTGGGATCAGGACATGTGATCATTCAGCCCAAATGATTTCTGCTGCACAGGCATCATGTGTACACGCTTCCTAAGCATGCAGTGCTGTGTGCGCAGAGCCCCTGGCAGCTTTCAGAACCTTGCTCAACAACAGTATTGCTGATATTGGCCATTATGCCAGTGAAGATGGTCTAGTGAAAACAAAATCTTGATGAAGAGTAATTAACTAAATTACAGCAAAACAAGGGAATGAAGATCTGAATGCTTTTGAAGAAATCAGAAATTAGATTTATCAGAAATCAAGGCATCTATTTACCAGGGGAAGGGCAGGAAGAAAGATAAGCTCCTCTTAGAACTGCACAGTGTAGAATGAATAGTGGAGTGTGGGGGTGCACTAACATTGCAGCTGGATCCACTAGTGATATACACAGTCTCCAAGTTAGTTATAATGCATTCTACCAATTGTTCCTGCATGATCTGTGCATGGCTTTGGAAAGAGAGCTTGTAATGTAAAGGAAAGATTTACTCTATCAAAGATAAGATAAGGATTAAATAGTATCTATAAAAGGGTATTAATGGAGAAACAAGGAAGTATTGGAAGGAAATAATCTAATTGGGAGGGAGGAGCAGTGAAGCTGGAAGGTAACAGCAATTTAGAGGAGCTGATACATTGCTCAGGACACTAAATAATTAACTGTGTATTTCTTTCTGGGGGTCATTTTAGAGCCATTAATATTTAATGCTATGTAGGCTAAACTGAAGCCAGGAGCAATAAAAGGCAGGACTTATCCAGGACATACGCTGATCAGTGTTGTGAAAAGCTAGACAAAAATATTCCCATAGAAATTAGGGACAAAGTATACAGTCTAGCAGCCACTGGGGGGATCAGATCTAAAAAAATCCTGGTTCCTAATTTGAGACTGAAACATAAGAAACCAAATAATCTCAAGCTGCTCCAATGGCAGGGTTTTGGGAATCAAAGTGTTATGATTCACATGCTGCTTCTCAGTTGTCTTCTGCACATCGCGGCAGCAGAGCTGGAGGATCTCTTGCTGCAGAGGTCTGTACTACTTCCTCATTCTCCAAAGTGAATCGAGGGCGAGGTCATACAATGCGGTCTCGGTTTCAGTTACCTGCCATGACATAGCTTCAGTGTCTCTGGAACGAAGACGGTTTCTTCTTCCAGCATCTCCCAGCTAGCCAGGCTGGATAACCGCTTATTAGTATATCTGCCCTGCCTTACCTCAGCCTAGCTGTGGACAAAACCAGTCCGAGTCACTTTTTTGTGATCACAGGCTCTGCGATTCCCACCACCAGGCCTTTGGAATCTCCCACTCTTCCAGCAAGCTGCCATCTGGCATCTGCCCTGAAGTAATTGTGTGTGCAGGCCTTATCCCAGAGTGCACACATCTTTGTCTCACAGAGCCTGCACATGGACAATTTATGTTCCTTGGTTGAAGCAGTGTTTTGTAGCTCCTGAGCTTGCTGAACCTTCCGAGGACTTGTCCTGTTAAGTGAGGACATGACCCTTTGTAGAGCCGCATGGGAGGTGTGTTATACAGAAAGAAGGCATTCAGGTGGGATTGGATGTGAGTCCATGTGCGAGACGCTCAGGAGGAGATGCAAACCTCTAATGAAAGGATGATTAACAGTAATGTATTAGAAGTGCACTGGGGTAGATTATTCTGACTGCAAATTTAGGTAAATAGCCTTGATGCAAATTATGTCTAAATCAGGAAATTACTTCCTGTGATTAATACCCCAGTAAATAGTGTTATTCTGAAACCTGAACAATCCCATTTTTACCCAAGAGCTAAAGGTCTCTTCTGTTAGCGAAATGCATGTCAATTACTCCGTCAGGAACTTTAAAATAGCAATAAAATTTTTGCCTTTAATTCCCATTTGTCCTGAACCAGTGAAACTAGCTATACTACACGTATGTAAGCAATAAAGGCAATTTGAGAGACTTATTAGCATTAAAGGAAGAGAACCAAGCTATGGCTTGGAGGTGTCACAGAGTCCATAACTTGGACATAGCAGTAAGTGTAATCCTAGCTTTAAGTAGTTCTTTACTAAACAGTTTCTCAGTATGGAAGCTCACACAGTAGAGGAGGTAAATATATCTAGCTAAAATGAGCCATTGCAAAATATTTGGAGATTCTTAGAGAAGTGTTACAGTTCTTTCACTGAAAAGACCACAGCACTGAGAAGAGACTGGCAGTTGCAGTAGAATGGCCTCAGTTTTCATTTTGTACTTTTTTTGTGCAGTACTCTAAGGGGGTAGTGTAGTTGTGTATTTCAGTACCATAATCATGAACGTGTAATGTGCCATCATCTAGAACTTAAGCCTTGCCTAATCTGTCATTTTTATCTTTTAGGCAGACATATTCTCTGGAGCTATATTTATACAGCTGGCCATAGGACTGAATCTTTACTTGGCCATTATTATTCTGCTTGCTATTACTGCTCTTTATACCATCACAGGTGAGTTTGCAGAGCAGTCTGATAAAATAAAAAAGTTAGGGGATCCAGAAAAAAGAAAACAGGAAAGGTGGGTAAGAGGGGAGAAATGAAAACCTGAAAGGGGTGTGTGTTTTACAGTGGTCTTTGTTTGAAAGAGGCAGGTGGTGAGAAAATAAAAATAAAAAATAATTTAAACGAATTAAAAAAGGATTTTCATGGAGTTGTTTGCACAGGGACTAACATATTTGTTTTGACATGTCTTTGCCATTAGGTGGCCTTGCAGCTGTGATTTACACAGATACCTTGCAAACGTTTATCATGGTTGTGGGATCTTTTATTCTTATGGGATTTGGTAAGTAAATCAGATGAATTAAACTGGAATGTTCAACCACAAATCCCACAGTGCCTATGGAAATATATCCTGCAGTGTGGAACCCTATTATCTTAACCAGCAGATTTCAGTTCATACACCTATTTATCAGGGAATAAAATAGCCATGTTGTCAAGCCCTTTAGTTATTGAGACCACTACGTTCCAAAGTACAGGGGAATGTATAAAATCTGTAGAAATAAGGGACACCTTCATTGTGTACTGTTTTCTGAAAATGTTGACGCATACTGGTTAGGGTTTTTTTACATCTATATTACAGCATTTTTCTCCTCACATTCTCTAGCTCTATTTGAGATTTCAGTATTATATACTTTATTGCTACTTTTACTTTCTACTTTTCAGCATTTAAAGAGGTAGGAGGATATGATGCTTTTATGCAGAAGTATATGGAGGCAATTCCATCCAATATCTCCTATGGAAACACTACAATTGATAGCTCATGCTACAGACCTCGGGAGGATGCCTTTCACATCTTCCGAGATCCTGTCACTGGAGATCTGCCATGGCCAGGACTGATCTTCGGTTTGAGCATCCTTGCTCTGTGGTACTGGTGCACAGATCAGGTAATGTGGAAACTAAATGCCTCGGAAATGCAGAACACAAAATTCTGCAGTCTAGTTTGATCCAGGGGTCTTGTTTATTTCTTCTCTTCCCCACTGTAATTCAAAGCCAGGTTACAGAAATGGCAGTTAGTTCTAGTCAGTGAATAGACTACTCAGTGATTTTTCAGCTTCTGTTTTCTACACTCCTCCTGTACTAAATGGCTCAATTTTGATGATATTGTTCCATATGTACACAAGAAAATGGAATGGCATTATTTCAATTCTTCTTATACAGTGCCCAGCAGATACAGTATATAATTCCTTTTTTTTTTTTCCTCCTTATGTGACCATGTATAAAACCAAGAAGAGAGGTTGCAATGTGAACATTTTCTTAAGAAACCATGCATTCAGTGGTCTCAGTTGGACTGGGATGATTCTCCATTCAGTAATCCTAGTTTGTTTTCTATTTGTGCAGCTTCCATCTTTGCATGCACAGTCTGGGGAGGATATTCTTTATATATCATTTTTTTCAGTCTGAAGTCTCTTTCCCTCTCCTTCTTCCTTGTCCCTAAGACCTACCATCCAGTTTCCCTGGGAGATCACACTGACATGAGAATAGGAAAGTATGCTCCTGCAGCTATGACACGTGAATGTGCCCAGTCTCTAGGGAGTGATCCATCTGCCTTCTAAATTGTGGGAAAGATAATCTTTCATATTTTATAAAACAAATAAATCTAAAAAGGCAATGTAATTAACTGTTTCATTCCATTTTGGCTTTTTAGTCTGCTTTAAGAACATCTTGTGAGAAAGAGCCTTAGCTCTTAAATATATCCTGAATAAATTATATTTTCCTTTATTTATTTTAAATGTCTTTTTTATGTAGCTTGTATTTTTTTCTAGTGGTAGGAATTGTAAACAGACTCTTCCACTATCACACAGGTTAAGAAGTACCTTGTGTCTGGAATTTGGCATAGTGTGTTTATGGAAATGGAAATGATATTCTTGATTGAGTTAAATGTACTTGCTATGTCTCACTGACAGGTTATTGTCCAAAGATGTCTCTCCGGCAAGAACATGTCCCATGTGAAGGCTGGATGTATCATGTGTGGATACCTGAAGCTCTTGCCCATGTTTATCATAGTGATGCCTGGAATGATCAGCCGAATTTTGTATACAGGTATGCATATGTATACAGGAATGCAAATTTCTTCTTGCTACCAATCTCTCTCAATTTCCTATTCTCCATCCCTTTATATTGTCATTTTGTCATCCAAATTGTCCAGGCACATGTGTGCACAAATACTAACTACCCTGTGATAAGCCACAGGCTTTTCTCATTTCCCTGATTCAAGGGTTCTGCTAATGCTATTATTGTCCATTTTAGGAAAGAGAAATTCCATAGTGTCCCTCTCTACTTGTCTGCTATAGCCCTATTCTGGCTGAATGAGTGGAATGTCCAGGATTGATATTCTGGCAAAAAAAAGAAGAAGGTCACAGTCACAGCATATATATATATATAATGTATATATATGTATAAATATGTATATATATGTATAAATATATATATACATATATATATATATTTGTCATGGATAGTCCTGAGTGCAGTGTGGGGGCAGTGCCAGTCTCTCTTCTTTCTGTAATATATATATATATTTTTTTTTGGTCATGGATAGTCTTGAGTGCAGTGTGGGGACAGTGCCAGTCTCTCTTCTTTCTGTAACCATCCGTTTGTTTAACAGCAGGGCAATGGAGAGATGTTCAGGTTAGAGGGAAGTGTCTTTGTGTTCCTCTGTTTGTTTTTTGAGTTGCTCTTTTTGTGTTATTCAGTCCTGGTCTGACAAATTAATCCTGATGTTTTTTGACCTGCAGCACTTTTTAGTATTTTTTTTTCTTTAGACAGAGGAAAGGGAGGATGGGCTTAGAATCATCTTCTTCCCTGCTAGCAGACTAAGAATGATATAGAGCACGTCAATCCAGTGTTTTTTTACAGATAAATTTTAGAAACTACTAATTTGGAAGCAATCTGTTGTTAATACATGATCTTGTCTAACCCCGTCTCATTTTCCTCTTCTCAGATGTGGTGGCTTGTGTTGTTCCTGATATCTGCGAGAAGGCCTGTGGCACTGCAGTTGGCTGTACCAATATTGCTTATCCAAAAATGGTAGTAGAACTTATGCCAAATGGTAAGACATTGTCTCTATTTGTTTTAGGAAAGGTGAAGGTTCTAGACTGTAAATGTAGGTAACAGAGCCCAAATCTCAGATTTTATTATTTTATTTTTTTCTAAAAATTTTCACTATTAATCAGAGGGGTAGTCTTTATTAGTTGTGGCTGTAGGTGCAGTATAGTTACTTGCTGACAATATCACCTTTCAGTTGGCAGACGCTGGGTGATGAAATAGTAATTGTGCTCCCTTTCTGTGAAGGTTGAAAGTAACCTACTTTGCCAGTGGTTTATAGAAGACTGTCACTGTCAGGATTTCTGAGCTGGAGGCGTACACCTGTAGGACTTCTGCTAAACCCACTGAGGTGGGAGGAGAAGATATCCTGTATCCACACTGTCCCATATAACGCCTGCTCAATGAAAGAATAAGGCACCAATCCATAGAGGACTAAGTATACATACAGGGAAGAAAAACTTCTGCAGAAAACCCCAGAGCTGATCCATAAGGCTAGAAAAAACAGATTATGTTATTATGCAAACCATGGTACTTCCCGGATTTCTTTATACTTCCCCATTGTATTATAATAACTGTTGTACGTAATGTGTTGTACAATGTGTTGTACTGTATGCTGTAGTACTTCCCCATACTATGTTGACTAGATCATACTGTTTGGAAAAGTTGTTTACCCTGATTTTTAATCAGTAAAAGAAACTTATGGCAAGTAACTGGTTTACAAATATGCTTACAGGCAAATGAGCACTGGAGAAATTATATTTATAACTCTTGGGGAAAATCTACTTAGTTTTTTTTTTTTGTTTCAGCATGTAATCAGAAAGCATTCACAAAAGAAGTACCTGTGTTCTAAAAGCTCAAGTGTTGCTCTTATCACTGCTGTAAATAGCTTTTACAAAGCTCAGCAGCCATTGCTCTGTATTGCAAGAGAGTGGCAGGCAGGCATCAGCACATAAATATAACCACAGCTGATTGACTTGAAAGGGTCAGACAAGCTCTATGGATAGTGACACATACTGAGATTCTTCACTGAATGCCTGTCTCAGTTTATGTATGGAATATTTTCATTTTTCAGGTCTGCGAGGTCTGATGTTGTCAGTCATGTTGGCCTCCCTTATGAGCTCCTTGACTTCCATTTTTAACAGTGCTAGTACATTGTTCACTATGGACATTTACACCAAAATTCGAAAACGACCATCAGAGAAAGAGCTTATGTTGGCTGGAAGGTAAGGTGGAAATGTAGCAAACACTAGATTCGTTACAGACTGAAGTCTCCAAAAAAGTGCCTGAGTGAAAACCTGCATTTGCAGTGTTCAGGCAGTGCAGCAGTGGCCTCCTGTGGCCATCCAGGCAGTCCCATGTACACTTACTTCCCTTTTGGATATTGTAAGACAATAAATTCCAGACCTTATTTCCAATTTAATTGACAATGGCTAATTTTCAGCGCTTACTTCCTACTGCTATTCAAAAGGAACTATTTTAAGATATCTTTGTAGGCTTTACACTACACCATACTTGGCATCAATGAACTAGTCTTCTAGCCGATCTGCTATTGATTCATCTCCAGACGTAACAAACAAAGGAAAGAAGTGTTTTCCTGTGTTTCGATTGCATGTTTAGCTATATGCTGACCGATACTTGACAGACAATATCCAGCTTGGATTTCTTTTGTTTGTTCAATGGTAATTGACCATTTTCATTAATTTCGCTGGCTGAAATACAAAAATGGGTATTTAAGTTATTGATTAATTGATGTGTTTTTTTAGTTTTTGATAGATGCTTCTAAGCAGATAGCTAATTGAATATCTGGCTATGTTTACAGGGCATTTATGTTACTTTTAATTGGCATCAGCATTGCCTGGGTTCCTGTGGTGCAGTCAGCTCAAAGTGGGCAGCTCTTTGATTACATTCAGTCAGTTACTAGCTACCTGGGACCTCCCATTGCTGCTGTCTTCGTGCTAGGCATCTTCTGCAAGCGGGTCAATGAGCAGGTAAGTACAAATTAGGAAAGAAATATGCTGCATGTTGCTCTAGTAATCTTTTATGATATTGGTCATCAAACTATTTTACCAAACATCTCACCTTTCACCTTCATCTTGAACAGTGTATACTTTTGTCAACAAACTTTTCAACAAACATGCTGTTGTTCCATCCATTGTTTTCAATTGCATTTAGGATTCAGTCTGGGAATTGATTTTGATTCTTAGAGCAGTAAACTGAGAAATGTTGTACTTAATCCATATTTAAGTAAGTAACTCAGAAGGCATGAGGTCTGGTACGTGTTTTGATAGGACCATGGGCCAGTCACAGTAACTGGGCAATTAACATTCTGAAAACTCAATACATTATAACATTCAGTAACATTCTGAAAACTCCATACTCAGGAATTCAGTGTCTTTCCTATAATTCTAGGAATAGCAATACTTGCCAATTGTTTGTGTTTGCTCTGAGGAGACTGAGTTTCATGAGATAGATAGCTGACAGAGGGAACGTAGTTTGTGTTTTTGAATTTGGCTGAAACCTTTTTTCACTGTTTTTCCTCAAGACCAGTTCAGTGGTTATTTTTGTGTATATCCAAAAAAAAAAAATGGTTTATACACTAAAGGATGTTCTATGTCCTATTCCAATATGGCTATATCTCACAAATGGATTAAATCTTTGTGTCCTTCATGGAAATCTGTCATTGACTTTAGCTGGAATTTTGCCTGAGTAAGAATTTAGTATAATCCTCATGGGTTTGTGTATACTGTGCGCTTTAGATTTGGATAAATAGGGGAGGAAAACATCAGAGCTTTTGAGAAGTGGGGCCTTGCATAAGATAAGCAATTACAGCATTGGAGTTTATATGATATATCAGTATTTCTTGTTGAGAATCATTCTTCTTTTAGCTAGAAATGGGATTAACTATCTTGTCTTTCTTACTTTGACTGCTGAATAATTAAAACTTTTTTGTTCTTAAACCAGGCATTAAAACTAGAATATTTTTAAATTGGGATTTGTAAGTTTGTGTTACTGTCATCAGTTACGTGACTTTACAAAGTCACAGAACGGTTGAAATTGGGAGGCACAGATGAACTAGTCCAACCCCCAACTCAATGCAAGATTAATAAGAGCAGGTTGCTCGGGTCCTGTCTAGTTAGGTTTTCAAATATATTCAGGAATGGAATCTCCATAGCCTATCTAGGCAACCTGTTCCAATGTTGAATCACCCTTCCAATAAAAAAAAATAAAAATAAATCATCCGTTTAAACAGAATTTTCTGTATTTGAATTTGTGCCCAGACATATGTGTCTTATATACTTTGGGCTAAAGCCACAGCCAAATGAATGTAACTTCAGTGAAATTACTGGAACTTTTATTTCTTTTTCCAGCTATGACTTTGGCTTTGTGTTTGTTATTTGCAGGACATGCAGCGTAAACGAAACAGATGCTTATGATCAGCCTCAACTCACTTCCAGTTCACTTTCTTGAGGCTCTAAGTCTGAAATTGAGATGCTCAAGTTTGTCTCTGAAACTGCTAGCCTTGTCAGGGCATAGGGCTAGACAGATACAAAATGCTATGGGTGAACAATTGGCTGTTGAG
The DNA here is from genome assembly GCF_964211835.1 of Anser anser. Lineage (NCBI taxonomy): Eukaryota > Metazoa > Chordata > Aves > Anseriformes > Anatidae > Anser > Anser anser. Next base: position 10,909,369 of record NC_139739.1, on the reverse strand, counting down.
TTGGGCTCAGATGGTTGTAGGAAATTGGGTTACATCAGGCTGGTGGCCAGTCACTAGTGGGGTTCCACAGGGCTCCATTTTAGAGGCAGGTCTCCTTAATGTTTTCATAAATGACTTGAATACAGGACTCAAATGTATACTAACTTTGTGGATGACACTAAATTGGGAGAAGCTGTTGACTTCCTCAAGGGTGCAAAGGCCTTGGAGAGAGATCTTTACAAATTAGAGGGCTGGGCAATCGCCAACTGCATGAAGTTTAACAAGAGCAAGTGCCAGATTTCGCACCTGGGACAGGACAACCCTGGCTGTACATACAGATGGGGGGATGAGAGGCTGGAGAGCAGCCCCATGGAAAGGGATCTGGGGCTTTGGTTGACAGCAAGTTGAATCTAAGTCAACAGTATGCCCTGGCAGCCAAAAGGGACATGTCCTGGGGTGCACTGAGCACAGCACTGCTAGCTGGTTGAGGGAAGGGATTGTCCCGCTCTGCTCTGTGCTGGTGCAGCCTCACCTCGAGCACTGTGTGCAGTTTTGGGTGCCACAATACAAGAAGGACATAAAGCTATTAGAGTGTCTTAAGGAAGGCTATGAAGATGGTGAAGGGTCTAGAGGGCAAGAGGTATGAGGAGCGGCTGAGGTCCCTTGGTTTGCTCAGCCCAGAGCAGAGCAGGCCGAGGGGAGGCCTCATGGCAGCCTGCAGCTTCCTCACGAGGGGAGCGGAGGGGCAGGTGCTGAGCTCTGCTCTCTGGGGACAGCGACAGGACCTGAGGGAATGGCATAGAGCTGGGACAGGGGAGGGTCAGGCTGGGTGTCAGGAAAAGGTTCTGCACTGAGAGGGTGGTTGGGCACTGGAACAGGCTTCCCAGGGAAGTGGTCAGGGCACCAAGCCTGCTGGAGTTCAAGAAGTCTTTGAACAACACTCTCAGACAGAGGGTTTGATTTTCGGGTGGTCCTGTGTGGACCTAGGAGCTGGAATTGATGATCCTTGTGGGTCCCTTCCAACTCAGGATGTTCTGTGATTCTGTGATTCTACCTCTTTGTTTCCTCCAGCAACTATTCACAGCTTAGAGTTCATTTCCATGCCTGAAATTATGCATTTTGATAACTTCTATCACTTTGTCTGCAGGGTGCCTTCTGGGGCCTGATGTTTGGGCTGCTAGCTGGACTCAGCAGAATGATTGCAGAGTTTGCCTATGGAACTGGCAGCTGTGTGACACCTTCCAACTGTCCATTCGTTATCTGTGGGATTCATTATCTTTACTTTGCAATAATTCTTTTTGGAGTTTCTGTCATCGTTATCCTGGCAGTCTCCTTCATGACTAAGCCCATTCCTGATGTACATGTGAGTATTATTGCACTCCTGCTTCTAGAGACATGGAAATAAGTGAAATCACTAGTTTTAAGCACTGTTACTTGGCTTATTACTGCTTGGCATCTCAGCTATCCACATCATACAGTCCTTGTAAGAAAGCGAAGGAAATAGTCTTCATTTATCTGTCACAGGCCTCCAGTGACTAGTAATAATCTTAGATGCTGACTTCCCAGACATCTGGGGTGCTGTGATCCTACAGCTTGTTTGTATGCTGGCCAGACTGATTTGTTTCTATGTACAAAGGCTGTACCTTTGTAAACTCTTTTTTTTTTTTTTTTTCATGGCAGCTTTACCGCTTGTGCTGGTCCTTGCGGAACAGCAAAGAGGAACGTATTGATCTTGATGCAGATGATGAGGAGGACATACCTGATGAAAAAGACGAGGAGTCAGGTAATTGCTAAATAACTTATGTTGCAATATCTGTAGATGCTATCAATATACTTGAGAATCCCTATTCTATTCCTGAAGGGACAGTAACGTGCACGGTATTTAAAGAACAACATGCCCTACCTCCAGTAACAACCAAAAACACAACCCCGCATATTTAAAGGGCTAGTAAGGTGCCTTCTACCAATCTATCACTCTTAGTGTAGATCAGAAGTAAAGGGAGAAATTCTTATTCTCTACATAGCTAGTTGGTAGTCCTATGACTAAAACAGTGGAAACGCTTTAGGTTAGAAGTGGTATACCTTGGCAGAACTGCATAGGACTCTAGCAGTTGGAATGAAATAAAGAGAATTCTTTTGGAAATAGTGCGTAGTAGCCAGGATCGAAGGTGTAAAGATGTGGTGGGGAGAAAAATGAAAGTGAATTGCCAGACATCCATCTGGGAAAAACCATCAGCTTTCTTTGCTTGGCTTTTGGATCTGTGGTCAAGTTCTTTTTCATAAGTATCCTAAAATTAATTTAGTTGGCTTTTAATTTGAAGTGTAGAAAGTACTGAAAAAATGGAGATAACAGGTTAAGCTTTGCAGCATGGTCTGCTTCTCAAATACCTGATCAAGTCTCCATGCTACAAAAGGCCCTCTTGCACCATTTAGAAAAATCACTTTTTTCTTTTTTTTCTGGCTGAGCTGTAAAAACACAATATTAACTTCATTCTTGCTGCCTCATATTAAAATGTTTCCATGCAACTAAGACCATAAACCAGCGCTGCTATATTAAATATAGGAAGGTCCTCAGTCATAGAGAACTTCTAGTGCATGCAGTGGTCTGTGCTTATGTTTCATGACCAGTGTGTTATTCCTTCCAGTTTCAGAGGCAGGTGAAGAACCAGGATGCTTAAAGAAAGCTTACAACTGGTTCTGTGGCTTAGACCAACAAAAAGGACCCAAACTCAGCAAGGAGGAAGAGGAAGCATTGAAGGAGAAACTGACTGACACATCAGAAGTGCCACTTTGGAGAAATGTTGTGAATGTCAATGGCATCATCCTATTGACTGTGGCTGTATTTTGCCATGCCTTTTTTGCATAAACCTCTGATTACAGTTCTGAAATTGTACTGTATTGTCAAGCAAAAACAATGACTTGTAAATTTACAGTTAGACACATTTAGTATTTTCATGGTCTAAGTTTGTAAAAATCAGGGTGATTTACTCACTGATTTTGTGATCATAATTTCAACAATCTAAAGATCAAGACTACTGAGATTTCAAGAGAGAAAACTTCCATTTAGAAATCAAATCATTCCAAGTTCAGAATTCCATCCAATATTCAGAATTTCCATCCAATATTCTCTCTTCTGGTGATACATTTCATATTTTAGGTGCAGAACAAGGTTGCTTGAACTGTATTTCATGAGCCATATATCAGGGTTTGTGAACTATCTGAACTATCTTTTATCTTTGATACTACTTTAATTTTCAACCATTTCTCTTCTGATCATGCATTTTTTTTCTTTTTTCTACAATAATTTGATTACTAAGACAAACAAGCAACTGAGGGACTGTATGGATTCAAGCTAAAAAAAATCACTTTTGTTCCCTCCAAGTACAGAATATCTTAAGTAAAGGATTTATGTATATACTGATATATTTGACACTATATGTAACTTTCCATTATCGTTTTTTTCCACTTTCACGTTCTATGATATTTTTCGTTATGCTGTGTTTCTCAGTAATGAGTGGAACACTAACCATCTGAACTGATTGCCTTTTGAAATTAGGCAAAACGTAATTCAATGATCCTAATAAGAATTCTACTTATGATAGATTCTTTGTTTAACGTTAACTTCAAAAGGTCCCCCTCTTGTATATTTTAATATGTAACTGTACTTGAATGTGAAGCTTTTTTATACAAAATGCATATATTATATATACATACAGCACATTATATATATGCACATATATATTATGTATTAAAATATATGTATGTGTGTATATATTTATTTATTTATTACTGATTGATTCCTGTCTTGGTATGTCAAAGTTGATCTCTACCCACAGTTATTAGGACCTCTTGATCCTGGAGATGGTGTTAATGTATTGCCTGTCTATGAACTGTACTACAAAACAATCCATAAACATCGTTAAAAGCTCAAAGCATCAGAATGCTGGTTTTGCATTTTGCTTTCCAGTGCATTTGAGAGCTTTGTACTATTTCTCCGAAAAACTGTGAATCTTTCTTCTGAAGACTTCAATGAGAAATATAATTCATTCTGTATGAAACTTCAGTAGGACAGTATGAGCTAACATAACAGTTCATGAAGGAGAACAGTCACAGCTGTGGGACCACGGCCAAATCAGTCTGATTGTCTCCAGTTGGTAAGTTTGAAACCAGCTGGATAAACAGGAGAAGGCAGATGTAACTCTTCAAGGCAAAAAGCAATAGATCTTATCATCTAATTCAGCTTCTTGGGAAATCAAGTACAAAAAAAAGACATCAGTTGCTGTAGTCAAGCTACAGCACAATGCCTTGTTGCTATTGCACATTGCTGCATTGTTGCAAAGCATCTCAGTGTGATGTGTCTTCCCACAGCATTCTATAGCAGGATGCATCAGACTTGCAATAGGTGCATCTAAATAGGAAGCTAGGATCATCTCTGTCCATGCTACACCACATCGCTGCTAACTCCTGCAGCTTTAATCACTCTCACTTTGTAATCTTCTGACAGTGCCTTTTCTTCATTTGGATCTAAAATCAAATGATCTGCTGCTCTTCACTGTATAATGTCTGGAGTATACAGAAAGGGTTTGCATAGGCCAGATTAAATCATCGCTGTATAAATACCACTGCAAACCTTTTTCTTACAGTTAATACAGTAATATATTTTAAAGACCATGGAATTAATTATATTTAATGGATTATGAAGACTTGTATGTATTAAAGTATTTGTATGTTTTGAAGCATTTGGTGTCCACAAAATGATGGGATTTTTATATAATGTAATGGAAGACAGAGAAACTTAATTTAGTGTCTAGGTTTTGGCTCTGGGTAATAGTAATGGACAGCAAATAAGAAAACTTCCAGAAGAGGATTGCCCAGATCCCTCTTTGTCATGCTCTGTTACAAAAAGAAAATATGGTGAAATTACATGGCCATTTGGATAAAGACAAACAGCACATATGATATCCTAGTAGGCTGATCAGTCTTTAGATGACCTCCTTGTTAATTGGTCACTGTCACTTCATTTTCTTTTCAGGGTTAAAGTATCTTGAAAAATTAATTTTAATACGGACATTCACTGTACATCCTCATCAACCTGCTTAGTTCAGATCTGGATATTGTTAGAGGCCAGGGTTCAAATATTTATGTGGAGTTTGACTACTCTTTAGGGTAGTCCTCTAATTTTGTAGAATTGCACAATGCAGGGCAGTTTTCCTGTGGACAATTGATAAAACCTTTTACCTTTATATTAACAGTTAAATGCCACCTCAGGTTGGTAGGTATTGCATTCAAGAGCAGCTTCATGATTTTAAGGAAGAAAGTGACTTTTCTTCAGTTCTCAGTGGAACTGTGTCTGTGTTGTAGCTGCTGCTGTGGGGTACTCTCAGACAAAACCCAAAAACTAGCTTAAACAGTCCTGGGCCTTCTCATGCTTTAGAAATGCAAATAGTAAGTGCATACTTGTTCCATGTAAATTGACTGTAAATTTTGAAGTACTTATAGTTAATGGAGAGACTCCAGATGTAGCCCTGGCTAATAGTAAAATGTAAATGAAAAAAAAAAATCAGCATAATACAACTCTGTCTTGGGTGACCCTGAGACATCTGGCTTATGCTGTCAAGTTAGATGTAGGGTTACAACTTATTTTAACGGCTTTTAGCTAGACATAAAGTATTTTAAATGAGCAATACAAAAGAAATTAAAATACAATTAAAAAAATCACATAGTAGCACTGTAAGTCAATTGCAACACTGCTATGTAAAGAACACATTCCAAACAAATCAGATCTTTAATTTAAGAATGACTAGATCATTTATTTCCAAGCCAAATCCTGGAAAGGGTAACCACTCTTCATTTATATTTTCATTTTTCTGTACCACTCAACAAACGTATCCAAGTACCTTGCAAATGTTAATTACTTTGGTTACGAGAACTCTCTGCTCTTAGAACTCAGAACTTGGTCTTATTCCTGTTTTGTTAAGGGAAAAGCTCATGCACCGACTTTGGAACAGATGTGCAGTAATCACTGCTTGGTTTTGACCAAAATGCCCATGGTGAATTAAGGCCTAGCCCAAGGCTAAGTTCTTTAGGTGCAAGTGACTGCGGTGAACTGAGTAACATCAGCAGCTGTGACTGTGAATTGGCTCGACTCCTGCTTGGGTCACTTTCTCCACTGGCAAAATTAGGAATGTTCATGAGAAGTAAAACTGACACAGAATGGGGAGCAAAGAGAAATGATAAATACATGTTATCACTAGTGTTGGCTGACATTCAGAGAAATGCTATAGAGCCTTGGTTATTGTCTTTGAAGAACTCTTGAGTTCATTTGTTTGAAGGACTGGATTGGAGGAGCATTACAAACCAATATTCCTGGGGTCACGCTGCAGAGAGAAGGGTGACTGAAAGGTTGTGGGGTCACGGGTAAGTTCTTCTGAAGGAGGGCTGCTGTGGTTGTTTGTTTGTTTTTAATGTAACGCTCTTACTGCCTAGCTGCAGGTCTCCGCAAGTGTTCTGCACGTGCGGTGTTACTGTGAGGCAGCAAAAAAGCGAGGGAAGAGAGCAGCCGCTTCAGCTTCCATTGTTTAACCTGAAATGCAGCATCACAGGTTTAACAACAGAGGGCGATACGTCGCCAAGATGAGCAACTCCAGGACCAACAAACAATTCTTGGTGATTCACAGCATTTTTAATGGAGTGTGTATTGCCTGTTCTAGAGAACTTAAAGGGTGGAGTAAAACTTGACTCATTCCAACAACTCGTTGTTCCGATGAAAGACAGTATAATGAGCAGCAGCGCCCAGGTTATTACCCTTATTATTAATAAAGCAGGTTGGCTTATTTTTCCTGCTGAGGAACACTACATCTTGTTGTCAGCTACCACAGCCAGCTGCACGAGAGTAGTTTCCCTGAAGTTACCACACCCGCCTTCTCCTCACCTGGCAGTGCTTAGGGCTAGAGCAGCTGGAGCAGCTCCCCTGCTCTCCTTAGGGTACCTGGGAGAAATTCAAGCTCAGGTAAGTGTGAACTCATCCTTACTCCATGTAGCATTTTTACTTACAGTATCAGAGCTTATGACTAGAAACTTTTATTCAAGTTACATTTAAAACAAACTATTATAATCATTTTTCACTCACTCGAGTTTACAAACTTTGACAGAAATAGATCCTGGGCTTGAATTTTTCAGCATGTGAGTTTTGCATGTAGTCACAAAAAACACATTCTGCCCTTCCGGTTTAATGTAATAAACAGCCAAATCTGTGTGCTCTTTAGACAAATCTCTAACTTCTATGCATTTTTAATTTGAATTTGATTTTTTTTTTTTTTTTTAATACAAAATATGGTTCTGGCAAGCAAAAACCCTCCCTGCTTTGGGACATGGAGAGATTAAATGTAGCTACTTCCCAAAGCAGGATTTATATGAGAACAGAATGGTTTCTAGCTCCTGGACTTTTGAAAACAAATGCGGATAGGGAAATGAATCTGTAGTTGCAAGAAGAAAGGTATGATATTCTTAACTTTCTGGAAACTTATAGGGAAAAAATTGATGTTAAACTTTGCATTCAAAATGAGCTCTACCTGTGAGGAATGTTGCATACCAAGCTGGTATATACAAGGGTCTCACTTCCCATGAACTCCTGGAAACTCCCATGTTCTCCTCCTGGTGTCACAGAATTGTTGGGCAGCTGACTTGAAAACTTGATCTGTGTAGAATGTAAGTGAATTAATTCCAGTATTGACCCAGGACCACAGTAATTTTGTCGGGACCTTAATCGTTGTTGGCTTTGAGCCAAAAAGACTAATTGTTTTCCATTGATGTTAAAATCTGCTGAGGTGCTGATGTTGTCATAGCGTAGAACACTGTTAGTAGAGCATGTAGTGCTAAAGGCAGCCTTGCTCTATACACAGCATTTCTTTTGAAACAATTAATTTAATTATAGTATGAGATAGTGCCAGATCCTAGGCATATATATCTAATATGTTAATTTAAGCATGTATGAAGCAATACAAAAGGATATTTAGCGTTTTTGTGATGAATTCTATTGCAGCTTTATTACTGAGTATAATTAACTGGAAGCTAAGTCAGTCCAAGGGGAAGCACTTGTCAGTCATTCTGCTGTGTTTCTTTGATCCACCTGATTGTTTTACTGACACCTAGAGTGCTAACTAATTGCCCAACCTCAAACATTGAGGGCTGTTTGTCTCTCATTCCAAAGTGGGAAGATAACTGTGGACAGCCCTGTCACTCCCTGTACGCACTGTATTTCAGAACTGGCGCTACTCCTCAGCTGTGTGTTGACATAAGCACATGTCTAGGGCTAAATCTATGATGTAGAATCATGGAGTGCAGGATGGAAAGCATGTCCTCATTTGAGAAAGGAGAGAAGGCTCATAGAACACTCTCAGTTCTCCAGGTTGTCCATTTAGAATCACGTAATATCAGTGTCATTGTCTTGTTGGGGAAGTTCCTAGGGAATATAACCCCACCTGTTCTTGCCCCTGGACTTGCTATTACAGGGGGTCTTTTCATTTTATTGGAATGTCAGTACTAGAATTCTAGGATGCGTTTTTCATTTTGTTCACTGTCTTAAGGGCAATGTGGTACTCAGCAATTAAGTAATAACTGACAGAAATCAAAATATTGCTAGGGTTAGAGGATATCTTGGGTTAACCTATAAATCAGCATTAGTATAACTTCATACATCTCGTTCTCCTTTGTTTCAAGACTTTGTGTATCTCAGAAGAGAAAGCAAATGCTTCATCATAAGGACTTTATTTTCTTTTTAGGTATGAAAAGTCATTAAGTGATTATATGCTAAATTAGAGAATCTAAGTTAGTTTAACAATGGAGAATAAAATACTGAGAATTCCAAACCTAAAAAATCCGGGATTGTTCTGTGTATTTTCTACTTAATTCTTCGTACCCTACAATTTCTGTTCATGCCGCTGAGTGTTTTTTTTTCCTTTTCTCTTTCAAATATATTTTGGGTCAGCCTGGCTCTTTCAGTTTTTCACCATTATCTTCTCTATTTGTAAAAACTTTTTCAAGGACTTTTTCCTGATCGCTTTGATTTCCCCACTACTATCTCAGGGCTCTGCTCTTATCTTCCATCTTACAGGTGCTGTTTTAACAGGGAGATTGAGAAATACACTAGCGTCCATACTTCAGAGCTCAGTTAGGCTTTGCTCCATTTTTGTACTGTGCATGTGTGTAAGACAAGAACGCTGATACCATGTTAGAACCTGATTTGGAAACAGTTCATATTGTCTCTAAAGCAACAATCAGGCAGATGTTCAGAGTGCAGTGCTTAAGGTCCAAGTCGGCTAATTTTTTTTCTTGTCAGAGCAGTTCAGTCTGGATGGTCTTATTCCTACATCTGAACAAACTAATTATTTTGCTAACTCATTGAAATGCAATACCTAACTTATCAGGGCAAAGGCTGTGACAGATGTTTGAAACTGAGCCAAAATGATCATTACTGTGTTTTCCTACTGCAGTTCTGTAAGTGTAGGTGAGACTTCCATTCTTCTGTCTCGCACTTATCGAACTGGATGCACTCAGGCATTGACATATTTTACACGTGAGTGCCTTATGTCTGTTGTGCACATAAGTGTGCTGAAAAGGCAGAGCTCCTCCAAGACCCTGCCCAGAGGGAACAAATCCAACTGACTCAATGCTTTTAAATCACATCTTTATAGGACAGGGAAGTCTTCTTCTGGTTAAGCTATGGAAGAGAAACCTTTTAACTTTAATCACGCCTGCAGTGGCTAGAATAAGCTTACGATTTGCAGTTTGCAGTGGGACACTGGGTTTCTGCAGTAAAAAAGCAGCCCTGACAGATAACTCCAGTGTAACAAAGGTGCAGCTTCTGTTTAACTACAACTTGGTAACTTCTGTCTAGAAGAACACCACGTGAGAGCAAATACCTGAGTGAAAATAAATGGGATTTCCTGTGAAGCTGAGTCACCTGCACCATGACAGCTGTCGTGGGCACTTCTAATGGCCAGGAATTGTCCTGCAAATTTGCTTCATTTCTTCACACAGGCCTTCTCTTGATGCCTCTTAAATTACACACTAGCAACTGCAGACAGAGGAATTCACAATATCGGTAGTGACCTGCCTTGACTACACAGTGAGCAAAATATTACTGAACTTCCTGTTTCATCTGCTCATCAGCTCTAAAATCAGAAACTACCTTATTTCCTTCAGGCAATTTATGTCTTCTTGGATAGGCTTGTTACAGACAGCTTGAACTTTCAATGTTATATTCAATTCTGTGAAGTAAAATTCATTAGAAAAAAACATTTTTTTCCAACTAGGGAAGTGACATTTTCAGTTCTCTGTTTTGTTTATCTCCTCATCTCTTTGTTTAGACAGCCATTAATCATAGAATACTGCGGGCTGGAAGGGACCTCTGGAAATTGTCTTGTCCAACTTCTGTTGGACTAGACCATAATATTAGGATTGGCTTTCCTCTCAAACTCTCCCTCTCCCCCCAAAATGAGCCACAATAGCAAAATTCTTCCATTCTGGCAGAACACCTCCATTTTCATTATATTTGTTGATTTATTTTTTTACTCAAAGGGTAGACCACAGCTCTACAAAAGTACAAAACACCAAGTAATAGCCAAATGCAGAGGCATGTTTGTTCCATAATCTAACCAACTTCAGATCAGGGCTGATCCCTCTTCTGTTGGAGGCACTGGGTTCCCCAGCCAAGCTTTCCAAGGGCTACCACAGTAAAGCCTTGCTGGCTTATTTTCTCCTTACTGTAAGCATGGATAGCTGCACATGGTGACCCCGAGCCTGGCGCCAAGCACATGGAATGGGAAAGGCTGCCTGCTGAGATCCCCAGCAGGTTAAGAACATGGGCCATGGCTGGAGCTAAGGCTGAGGGAGGGGCTGCAGGCACACAGCAAGAGGGGGCTCAGAAGGGGCCACTGAGGTACAGTGGTGGCTGCTATCAGCTGGGGGCATTGGAGCATCCCATGGATAAACCTCATCGCAGGGAGGGATGGGTGGAGGTTAGCACAGGACACTGGGGCCCTGTACCAGATTCATTGCTGGCAAGTCTTGTCAGTGACAGAATTTGTTACAACGGTGCTGAAAAGAATTTGGCTATACTTCAGGCTGGGAAAGCCTCAGACTTCCCTAGGGGAAGGTTTTCTATGACATTGCCATTGATTTTTTCAATGATGATGCTCTAAATGGTTCTAATCCTGTGTTCAACATACGTTTGCAACAAAACTCATGTAAATGCTTTTTGCTAGGTCAATTTCCAGCACAGCCACGACTGCTGGAGAGGTTAATTATGAACCTTTCTTTCTAATATAATTAGTTATTGATTGGTGTCTGACAGGCTGAGATTAAAAAAGAAACAGAAAAAAGAGAGAATACGAAGACTACACAAAGGATCAGTTTCTTGTATGACAGAAAAAAACTTGGTATCTCAGGAAATAACTCCTGGTGGAGAGTTCTAGACTTGCTACCTTTCCTTTTTCCCCATTGCTCTGCTTGTGACCTGTAAGACAGATGTGAAACAGTTGACAAATGACTTTTCAGGAGTAACTGTTTCTGAGTAACTGAGAAAGAGTTTGGGTTTTGAAGGTCGCATATAATCATGCAACTTTTACAGCAAGACAACAACAGAGGGCAATAGATCTCTATGAAACATCACATCTTCAGTAAGGTTTCCATTTGATGACACAGATGGCAATTTCAGCAGCTCTTTTCACTGCCTCACAGGGATCATTCAGACACTGCTGAAACATGTCTGTATGATCTAGGAGTTTCCTGCGGCCCTCTGGTAGCTCAGCCAGCATGGTGAGGGTTTTGATTGCGCTCAGACGGGCTTTGCTGGTTTCCCCAGCAACCAACTTCAGTAAAGGTGGAATGGCTTCAGCACCTAGGGCTGAGAATCTCCCTGTGGAAAAATACACTGGCTTTAAAATGTGTTATTGCATGTAATCAACAAGATTTTGAATTTCTTCTTTTGACTCCCTGCCCAGTTACAGCTCTGAACACCCAGACTGTGCAGTGTGAAGAGGTAGGACATGCTTTTCTCTTGAAAACCAAAGCTAGCTGCCAGCTAGCTTTTATTTTTAAGAAAAAAGATCTTAGTTGACTTTATCTGCCTTGCACATTATTATTTCATTTGCAAGAAATTATCTGAGAAGGTGTGAGACACCAAGTGATAGGATAAGCTATTTTTTGGGGGGATTAGATGCCCTTAAGAACATCCTCCATTCCTCTATTTTTAAAGACACTTCAAACACTGAGATCCACGCCTTTGTTGTCTTTGGAAGATGGGGGGGACAGTTGCAGAGGAGGATAGGAATACAACTACTGTTATTAAGAGTCTTTTATATCTAATTATTCACTCATCACACTGAAAATTTAGCAGTTAGTATTTTCAGTGTCTTGTAACTTACTTGAGAGAACAACCAGCCTTATTAATATTCACTCCTCTTTTAGCTGTGAGAAACTGCCTATGAAATGTCCTGATCTTACAATTTCTGGCACAGCTTTTATGCTACTAAAAACAGAGGATTTGGGGGGGAAGAGAACAGGGGCACAAGTATTAAGTTGCCTTAAAATTGGATTTCCGGACAGCAGCCAACAGAACTGCCTCTTTCTCTTACCCTGAGGTTTAACGGTAGCAAACATCAGCGCTCCTGTTGCACTAGCTTGGACTTCAGGATCTGTGTCTTCTAACAGGCTCACCAGCACAGGAATAACTTCACCTACCACGACTTTTCCCTCTGGATGGGTACTGTGCAGAAAAGATGGTTAAGATGCTTTCTTGAACTGTGTCTGCTAACCATGCAACTACCCACAGCTTCTCCCCATGCCTGGCCCCCTGCAGCGCTCCTTCGTTTCATGACGGTGGTGCTGACACAGTCCTCCTCTCTGTTCTCTTTGGAGTCGAAATGTTCTGAGTGTTAGACAGATGGCAAGCACCACTACCCAGCCGCAATGAAAAGAGAGGGGATGTCTGTTTATGCCTGCTGTCTATTAAGTCTACTTGCTGATAAAATACCAATTATTATCATATTAACCTATGTGTGTGGGCTTAATAATTTTTAGGCTATTTTTAGGTGGTGTTTGGATTTTTCTCTTTTTACTTTCTATGATATGCTGGAGATTGATCGGCAGCAGCAAGGAACAGGATGTAGGAAGAAGTGTGCTGGTGCTCCTAATGGCAATTTAGTTAGAAACCAGTTTGTTGAACCCTGAACAGATTCAAACCAACTGCTATATTAGGGGTCTGCAAGGAATCATTCTTTCAGGTCAATTCTGTCTCTCTCTTTCCAGCTTCTTAAATGTGGGGAATATTTAACATGGCCCAGAAGACAAATAATACAGAAGAAAAATAGGAGGAGAAGGAACAGCCTGTGTTCCCTGTGTCTCATCAGCCTGTGCTTTCCTGAGTGATTTGTAGCAGTTAGGATTTTTAGAGGTCTTCAACCTGTGTGTGCGTACAGGCTGATATTATTTTCCTTGTGAAATATAAAAGCTTCAATGTATAGTGGAATACCCACTGTACATTAATAGACTTGACTGAGTTCATTAGCATTTTCTTGGGCTTAAGTGTTATAGATAGATTTCTTTTACCCAATTGCTAAAAGGACCCGAGCTGCTTTGCTTCTGATGGTCACCGATGAATGTGTGAGCTTTTGCTTCAGGATGGTAATGGCACCACTTGATAGAGCTTCAGAAGCCTCCACACGCAGACAGTTGGAGAGTGTATCTAGGATTAGCTCCTGGATTTCATCCAACTCAGACTTCAGTTTGAACATAAGTAAGGGAATCAAACCAGCATGCAGTATGTCAGCAGCCCCTGCAGGAGGAGACAGAAGGGACATGGGTGAAGGTATGAGTGCATTTTCTATTTCTGCCTGTACTTTGAATTTTTTAATAGGATCAAAATATATATGATAACTCATTTCCTTACACAGATGTGGGACTGGGACATGGAAACTATTACAACACCAGACTGTTCATGAATGCTGTCTTGGCATTGCTTTCTCAGTGAGCTTCCCCAACGGTTCTGTGAAGACATTAGCCCAAATAACACCCCCACTTGCTCTGTGTTTCCAGTTTTCTCCACCATAACATTCTTCCCAGAATTATTCCTGCTAAGAAGACAGATATAAGGCACCTTATTAACAACTGTTATATACACCTTATATACAACTATTCTCAACACCAGATGCTAAGACAGGCTGAGATGTGAGCCTTTAGAGCTAATACTTTGATACAATTCTCCACTATGGTTTCTGCAGGGAAGTCGAGGTTTTGGAAACCATCAGCTTCCTCACACATTTCTTTGTGGTAGTTCTGTTATGGGGGAAAATCACATTTTGAGCTTTTCATCAGTCAGTACACATGCACTATTTCGTAAAGGGAACAGCATCAAAGGTAAAATGATCGTCATCTGCCCTGCAAGTGATGTCTTTGCTATGAACCGGTGACTGACTCTTACACAATACTAAGTCAACACTGAAGGAGCAGTGCCATGGGGAAGCAGAAAGCAGAACATACTGTCCACAAGCAACTCTCTGAAAACAAAATACTCCAGCTGTCTTGTTGCTAAGGCTGCTTCTTTGGTTGCCAACAGAAACGTGTCTCCTTTTGAAGTGATTCACATGCAGTTAGATAAGGAAGTTTTGTGGGTAAGAGTCATCGAGGTGTTTTCAAATGAATCTCCCCAGTTAGAGATAAAAGGATGAGTGGGAAAGAGATCTTAATGGCCTTTTGTAGTGCACTGGAGAAATCCCTCAACTTGACAACCAGGTGAAAAACATGATTCTTGACCTAATCTAGAGGTTATTCTGCTGTACATATATCTGAGATTTTGATGACATTGAATAATTTCTTATGTTACTGAATTATTAGGATCCATTTTTCTAATGCCAATGCAAAGAAATGCCCAGGGCTGGTACTATTACAGCTTTTACTACCTGCAGTACCTTCGGAGGTCACTTCCTGTGAGAATTCAGATAAATAACGTAAAACAGATTCAGACAATTCACTCTTGAAGCTATCAACATTTTAAAAATAAGGATTTTTCTGTGTACCAGAAAAAACAGTGTGGAAGGAAAGTGGAAAAAAAAACACCACTGTCTTTGAAGCTGTGGCTCTGTGTATCACTACAGGGGAGTTGCATTTTCATAGTAGAAAAACCCAACTGTATATTTATTTTCCATGGAGGTACGAAAAGAAGAACATTCTCAAGGGGCCATTCACACTGTCCCCATACAAGATGTGGTAAAGGAAACCTGCACTATTGCTCCGGCAAGAGACTCCAAGGGAGGTCCCTGAGAAGGAAGCAAAGCTTGCACAGCTGACTCCATCACTTCTCATTAACTAATAACTAACAAGGATTATAGGTGTTCGGATTATAGGCTATAGGTATAGAAGGGCTGGGGGTGGTTATGAGATGACATTCCCTCCTTCCAGTGACTGATTTTTTGTGTAGGTGCTTTCCAGATAATCTGTGATATTTTCAAATATCACAGTTTTCAAACTACATCTGGACAATTTGACATTAACATAATTTCATTCTTTCCATATAAATGAACATGCTGAATGTAAATGTAAATAAGAGTGGCAAAGAATGGAAGTTTAAACTCCATGCTCCTACAGAGCTTTGGGTAGCTGTAATTCACATGACACCAATCTGTCCTGGGACAGTGTCGCACAACAAGTTTCATCATATCATTTCATAAGCCAATGCTAGCTCTCGCACAGAGTAGTCAGCATTCCACCTTGAGTCAAAAGAAACCATTGCCTTTCCATTTCTACTATTGCTATAGTATTGTTGACTGTTCTCATGCTTGTAAATACACTTTTTTCTTTCCTAGACAGGTTCCCATTACTATTTTTCCATTTGGTTTTGAATATTTAATAGGCTTTTTTTTTTTTTTAAACCCATCATCTTTTTATTTCATTTTTTTTCTTTCCTGCACTTCCCTCTTTTACAGGCCTTCCTTGCTGACTTTTTTCAATTCCCTTGATTGCTATTTCAGCATGTTCCCTGTAAGTATTCAGCATTCTGGTTTCATGTCTCTGTGTCTGTGTCCTTCACTTATCTTCTAATACGTTCAATTAATATATTCAACTAGACAGGCCTGCTTTCATTCGCCCTTGAGTTTATTCCTTCCATTTAATGTTTATTGACTTTCTTTGACTCAGCCATCTCTCATTCATTGCATTTGCACTTCATGGCTTCTTTTGGTGCTAGCCTTTGCTATTGCACTGCATTCTCAAGTGCCAAATATATAACAAAGACACGTTATGTCTTTCTGCTCCCATAAGCTGGCAAAATAATGTACAGAGCATTGTCTAAACTTTTATTCTGTGGAGCCATTAAGCAGTGTTTATTCTGTGGTCAGAAATCCCTATGTACCTAGTGGATGCTTATTTTGTATGAACACTCAGGCTGTTTTCATTTTTTTTAATTGCTTTCTCTCTCTTTTTTTTTTCTAACCAGGCCATCTTTCCTATCTACAGTTTTCGTCAAACTGTCCTATCCAAAATGCTATTGTGCTGCTGGAGGGAGCTTCCCAGATATAAATATAGAAACTAAGATGGATTGTTTGACCTTGTCAAAAGTCTCAATGTGTCAAGAGAAAGAGGGTGGAGAGGAAGGGCCATCAAAAACAGAAAAAAAAAGAGACTACCTAACAGTGAGACTGAAGTTTCCAGGTGGAAATTCGTCATGGTTTTCTCAAGGGAACCAAACGGTGAAAGGTCTAGGGAGGTGAAAAGGAAAAGGGAGGAGACAGAATCGGTGGAGAGTTGTTTGAGAGTTGCTTGTAAATTAGAGCAGTCTCAGATCCTCACTTCTTACAGAACAAGCAATGGGCAGGGAAGGTAAGCTGGTTTTTCCAGTAGCCATATACTATTCTGGCATCCTCAGGGTCTTGACTTTTCATTGAAATGCTGTCCTTTCAGAGGTGCTTTATCTATGCAGAGAGTGTTCCAGATACTCTGGACATAGTGAAGCAGGAGGGAAAAAAAGTTTTCAAAATGCAAATAGTTGTATTTGCAGCTCCATTGTTAACACCATTATTGATCTTTTTCTCTGAGACCTTGTAATCTTCCTTTGGGCTGCTTTTTATCTCAGCACTCATCTCTTCTTCCTCATAGCCCTCTGGCCACTCTCTTTCTCCCTTTCATGACTCTCTTTTAAAATAGACCCAAAGAGGTGTTGCCATTTATTCTGTTCTCTCAGTATGGCTGCAGGGCAAGTAAACAAATCAAATTTTGTAGAAAACAAAAGAGTCCTTTATAGCACATAACAGTGGTGTTTTGTTTTGTTTTTCAATTACATAGAGCACCTAAATCACATTACAAATTCTTTTCAGTACAAATGTCATGTTTTCAAATCAAAGCTGTTTAAATGTTTGTTTTAACAAGAAGCATGGCCACAGAGAGATGTACAGTGTAGCACCACATAGTGAAATTGTACGTAAACACAGATTCTATATAATGTGGATGTTTTGTTAATTCCTCAGAGGTCTCTTTGAGACGTTCAGAAACTATCTGAAATGATTCAACATAGGAAGAGACAGAAAATGAAAAGAAAAGCAGAGCCAGGCGCAGCTGGAGCAAAAAACGCTGCCCTGCATCCTGGTGTGCCAGCAACCCATCCAGTGCACAGCAGCTGTGAAATCCCAGCGTGGGAGCTCACAAGCTGCAAGTAGCCAAACGATCCTGACAAAATTCTTACACCTAGCGGCTCTCTTGCTAGCACTGCAATAGTTAAGCACGGTTTTAGAGGTAACAACGTGTTTATTAAACTAGTGAGTGCTAGCATACATGATATACATTGAACAAGGCAGTGCTGGTTTAGTGTTGCCTTTCTGAGTGCCAAGATGACAGCAGCAGATCCCTCCCTGGCATACCTTCCTTAATAACTCCTTGCTCACTACTGTTTAAATTGAAAAAATATTTTATTCTTTAGACTCCCTGAGAAGACTTCTGAGTCACCAGTCACAAGAGCATAGTTTGAGAACCCTGTGGTAGCTAACTTAATGATAAGATTCAGTATGTCGAGTTGCAGTGTTTCAGGCATTAAGGCTGTGTCAGGGAATACATTAAAGATGATAATACTTGAAAAATTTCTTTCCAGTATGTTTGGAGCAGGAGATAGACCACAATAAGTGAAATAAAACTTACCTGCCTGCACCCCATCAGCTTTATCAAGTCTTCCAATTAAAGAGGAAAACTCTGTTGGTATCTTTGAAAGTCAGAATATTTTCCTCTTCTTTGCAACAATAATTCTCTGTCTTTCTGTAATAAGTTAAACAGGAATAAACAGGAGTGTCCCAAAGGATGCCTGTGCCTGGAGGCAAAGAATCATCTCTCATCAAGGACTGAGAGGTGGAAAGTCCCTATTTAAATAAATTGAAGAGCTACTTGGGCATTAGAGACCGGAGGAAAATACTGCAGATACTGGGATCTGACTAGAAATAGTAAGCATTTCTATTTCAAACTATTTCACATCTGTGCATCAGCTAAATGCATTTATCTTATGGCAGCCCTAGGGATGTACCAGGTATAAAATCACATCCTCAATAATAGTGTCTGTCATATTCTAACTAAAAATGCAACAGCTGTGTAACTGTGTAAATAGCTGTATAACCATAGTAAGCATTATGGGATCTGCTCTTGTTGGAGCTACTGAGAATTTTTCCAATACTGAGGATTTGGGGATGTGATGTGTATGAAAAACATTAAAAAAAAAAAGTTATAAAAATATTAAGAAGTCAGCAGGGTCCTTGAAAAACCTCTTTCAAGCAGCAGCAAGGAATAGATAAGATTGGTCTGATAAATAAGTGGTAACTAATTCTCAGCAAAGAATAAAGAGACTCCTGTGCCATCTTGTTTCTGTTTTTAGAAACTTTGTTTTAATATGTGTGAAATTGTTATATCAAAGCAGCACAGACAATAATTAACATAGAACCTACAGCTAACATAACTGCACTAGCTTTGCTGTTATAATTTAGAAATCCAAGAAACAGATGATCTTTTTTTAAAACATATATATTTGTCATTTTGGTACTAAATAAGACTGCCTGTGAAATTCTGCTTGAAAGCAATGGGCTTAACCACCTAAGTCATTTATGCCCCATGAGAAGGTTAGCGTCTAAATAACTTGGAGATTCTGGTCTACAGAGTGTCTTTGTCAGAGTACCTCTGGAAGCCCTGGAAATGAATTAGACAGAGTTGACTGTGTTTCACATAGAGACAGCTTCCAAATTGAAAAATAAATATTGGATTCTGATTTTGTACAAGAATTATCTACAGGGTAAAATCAATAATTGACTAAGACAAGTACTCTACTTCTGATGGTTGTCAGCTCCTCCTGTAGTGAAAATCACCAAAACCACTGTGGTGGTAATTATGAAATATGCTCTTTGTTGTAGTAGTGAATAATCCATGATCCACATGTGGATTGTTGGTCATTCGCACGGCATCAGAAGGTAGTGTCTAAAATAAAAGCAACTTTTCCTTCTTTTAATAAAACTGTAATCATACATTACCATATAAAAGAAAGAAAACAGTCAAAATGATGGTAAAATAGAACCAATGCTGGCTTATAAAGATTTTTCTAGCTATAATTGTTGCATATTCTTGCATGTTGGAGTACAAGCATTGGTATTTCTTACAGTGGTGTTTTTTTTTTCCTCATCAGAACTCTAGCTGTTTGCACCTCCCATATAATTAATCTTTTGTTTTCTAAGTTTGTAACTTATATTCATGAATCTGAAATACTTAAGTGTGCGAATGCATATGCACACAGGGGTTCAACTGATCACAATGCATATCGATGACAAAAATGAGGAAATTTCTCATATTTTATTTCTCTGGTAAAGTACATTTCCTTTATTCAGAGAAAGATTTTTATAAATTGTTAAAAGTAAAGACAGAAAATAACCCAGAGGATTTTTTTTTCCTTGTTCTTTTGGGTAAAGAAGGAAATGTCATCCTGAAATTTATTAATTTCCTCCACAGGGAAGACTGCCAAAATGCAAGAGGGAAGGAAAACAGTCTGACATATGTACTACTTGCTCCAAAGTCCTCAGATCAATTACTGAGAAAGAAAATTAAAGCCTTGAGATAACTACTCTCAGAAAGCTGAGCCTTAGCCATGAATTCCTACCCAATTTCGCATTTTCCAGATGAAATTTTCTCCTTTTTCGTCTTCTGGTCAGGAATGGAGACATGAAGCGATAGAATAAGACTAAAGGGACCAGTGCAGCCTTTTACCGTAAGAGACTCTGCTGAGTTCACTGCTTCCACAAATACTGGCTATGAATTCAATCATTCACGGAAAACAGTAGATTTAGTACATATGACAGAGTCAATATGTTCAGAAGGTAACCTGGACTGGCACATCTGCAAGCACTAACTTAAATATCAGATTTTATGCTTAATACCAATAATGTATACCAAGACTGCAGAAAGTGTTAACAATTACTATAGCAAGTTTCAATCACAGAAAAATTAATACTGTAAGGTGAACACAGTTATCAGTTTGACAAATGTTCATGTGATTATTACTTACACTGTAGTAAGCTTTAGCGATTCCTATGGAGTAGGAAGGTCTGCTGCATCGCAGAGGCTTGTTGTAAAGAAATGTGAGAGACAGCTCATTTCCCAAATGGGTTATGGACGGGGCAAAAGGAGTGGGTGGGAAGGAAAGAGGCCGAAAGCTGTTTAATTCTTCAGGTTGAACAGCTGAGAAATAACAAAGATCCGGTTTAGTGTCACGGTCCCAATGTGCTCTTGTGGCTCCCCAGCCAGAGTCTTGTGGCCAGAGGGCAGACACAAGCTGCTGAAGCCCTGCCTGCTCCAACCCTTGGGCTGCCCCCGTTGCTGAGGAGGGAGACAGGGAGGCTGGCTGGGCCCCAGTCTGCCTGGCCAGTGGGGAGCGGTGCGCAGGCAGGTGGCTTCCTCAGGGCCACGGCAGGTCTTGGTGTTGGTCGTGTTACTGTGGCATCTAATGCTTCCTGAGAGCTTGGAAGGTTGCCCTTTGGTGGGCTGTCGTTTTACACTGGGAAAAAGGGTTTTAAACTTTTAAGGCTAACTGTCTTACAAGGCCTTAAGGCAAGAGAAATACACAACTGCGAGTTTTCCATTTTCAGAACTTCTGCTGAGAGAATAGTTGTTGTTTTTTTAAAAAAATAACACACTGTCTTCTCTTTTCAGACAGAAAACTGAAAGACTAAAGCAATATTAATAAAGTTCAAGAAATAATTTTGTTAACTGTCATAAATTTCTGTTTCTGTAAGGCTATATCTGTGGAGCTGGTATTCTGCATTACTGTATGGACTTCCTTTTTTCCATTTTCTTCATTGTTACAATTTTCTTCCATTTTTTTGTCTATTTTCTTCCATCTTTTTTTTTTCTACTTTAAAAAATGACCTGGTAGAGAATTTCAAAGAAGAAACTGGTGAAATTGCAGCACCGACAAACCCACTGTTTGTGTTTCCTGATCTAGCATGCTGGCAAAGCTGCAATAAGTGAATTTTATCCTACAGTTCACACTGCGTGCAGTTGTGCCTAGAAGAGCACAACTGAATCGTTAAAACTGATAAAATCTCTACGTAAAGAAGACTGCAGTACTGTAGGCGGGTGAAATCCTCTTCTGCTTCAAATGGTCTGGCTTGGCAATTTTGTTCGAAACGAAGCTGGAGGAAATGCATCTCGGTTAGACCGGTAGGCCCAGATGGCTGCACAACATGAGTGGAGCTGTATGGAAAGGCAGATAACGCTCCGCTTCCCACACAGGCCTGCTGCCTTGCAGATTCCACTTTTTCTGTGGAAAGCCACATTCTTAAGGAAAACTACTTATACTACTCAATGAAAATTTCTTCCATTCTGGGTGAGGTTCTACAATAGGGCTTTCCAGTTTTTTAGTGCATATTTTAGTTCTGGCAATGAAAAATTCTTAAGTCTTAATTGAGCACCAAGGTATGGGCTGCTCTGGGGGTGATTTGTTGTTTGAAGTGATCCCCAGTAAAGGATGCTCTTGGGTTGAGAGCCTGATTCCTCCAGTGAGCTGTGTATCACAGATGTTGGCTGAAAGGAGTCTGTCACAAATAGGAACGTGACTTAACAGTAAATACACTTTCTACCTAGAGATGTTTTCCTGAATGACGATCTCCAAGTGAACGCATAAATGTGTTCCTGTAAAATGACCTTTTTATCATGTGGAAACATGCCAGATTAAAAGGTATGCACTTGGCTAGTGCTACTTATGTGCTTACATTTAAGAACATTACATACAGTGTATTCAAAACATTACGACCTGAAGCAGAGACAGTCATATTTGCAGCAGTTATAAGGGGTAGCAGCAGCTATTTAATCAGCTGATGAAATGACTGCCATTTTAATATCATGTTTTTAAAACCAACACTGATACAAGTAACTCTGAAAGTTACGTTAACTGAAAGATGTGATAGGGTGTTTATCCATTTAGTCAGTTCAGGCAAAGTTAGCACAATGTGCTTTGCCCACTGTGCTGGCTCCATCGCCCAGTTAGTCAGTAAGGGATTCTGGTGGCCAGACGTAGGCATCTAACACCAATTCAGCCATCCTTGGGTACCTGAGGCATCTGTCTGGGACTGTCGGGTATGACATAAGGCCAGCAGGACACTGGGCCATTTCTAAGGTGCAGCAGGAGGCGGACGGGATACCCTTGAAAGCTGAAAGTGTTCCCAGAGACTTGTGTCTGGAGGCTGAATTGCTTCCTGAGTCACTGCCATTTGTTTGTTGAATCGATCTTCTGCATGCCAGTGAGAGAGCAAGAGCTCTCTTTTAAAGTAGGAGTGGCAAATCACAAAAATCAGAAGTCACATTTACTCATTTCTCTGTTAGTTTATCACCAATGTAGTCCTAGACCCAACTGGCCTTTGTGCAGTTTTTCACCCCTCTCTGAAACTACTTCGTGAGGGGCAGTGACCAGTTACAGCCAGCTGAAAGCACCGCTTTGTGCATCTCTGCCAGTGACCACCGGTTGGTGGTGGGGTATGTATGTGATATCTTTATGGAGATACAAAATTAGCCATGGCCTAACATGGAGAAGGTGTACAACTATTTAAATTCCATTACTTAAACCTGACTGCAGCCATCCAGTTATTTACAGAACTGCTCTGGCATCTAAAGCCCCTGTAGTAAAGCTACCCGAGTGTCCACAGCTCTATTTCTGTAGCTTCCCAGAATTACCTCTGTGTCCTCAAACAAAATTTGCAGCCTTTTTTAAACTACCAACTTCTTTTTCCTGTTAATCAGATATTACAAGGTAATGCAATTGAAAAAAAATAGTGCCTGCTGAAGTTGTAGCTACAGCTCATGGTTCCTACATGAAGTAAAACTATCATCTGTAAAGGATATAAAGAAATATGAAATTGGATTAAAATTATTTTTCTAAGCATCTATTAAAATACATATATAAACAATTCTTTTAAGGCCCCAGTTTGATGCTTTTTCAAGTAGGGGCAAAAACATCAGTGAAAAAAATAAACTGAAATCGAGACATTGCCTCTTTTTATTTGTTTATTATTGTAAAAAATAAACAAAGCCTAAATGTCTGCTTGTAACCTCAGGTGGGAGAGACCTACTTTCCACTCACTGCTTCAATGAATATTTAATCATTCATGCAAAGTGGAAAACCTTCAATCAGGGAGACTGGAGGAGGGAAAAGGGTATCCTAAGAGTAACCTAGAGCCTGTTGCTCAGAGCACTTTAATAGGACATCTGAGGCTGGTATTTTTTGTTTTAAAAGCTTTGGTTTCAAAAAAAATATTTTTTTTTCTGTTGAAAATTTCTTTGCTAAAATAATTTCTGGCACTCTTTAATTGCATCTCCTTGGGTGCAATTCCCTAAGGATCTGTATGTTTCAATCTCAAGTGATTTTGTCAGTTGTTCACATTTCACTGATCTTTCATTCTGTGCTGTACTAAATGATCCCGTTTCTTTTGGGGTTAAAGTTTGAGATGTTGTGTTCCACCCCCCCTTCCCTTGATAACAAAGAATGAGGAAAGAATATATATATATTTTTTTCTTAACTCCTTCATCTTATTCATGTTATCTCTGTAGCATTCTTCACATGGAGGTTCTGGAGGAGTCAGGGCCCGCGTACCCAGCACAATGCTTATGAGAAGTGAGGACTGCTGTGTAGTTAAGTGCACAGGAAAGCCAGCATATCTTTCAGGGCTCTAGGCAAGTCTCCAAGCAGCTGTCCACCAGCTGCTGGATTTAATGCTTTTTTTCCAGACTTGGCTTCAGTGGCAAGTGCTGATTCAGCAGCCAAGCCAATGACTGTGAACTGCAGATACAGTAGGTATAATAAAGCCATGAAGGAATGTAGAGGCACTTACATTTTTAGGGTTTGGTTGGTTTTTCTTTTTTATTTTTTTGTCTGTTGGAAAACTAAAGAAGTCCTTCTCTTTAGTTGTTTGTGGTGTCAGCTGTAATCCATTATCTGGGCTCACACTCTCAAATATCTCCCACGAAGGAGATAGGAAGATTAAACAGTTGATACGAAGTGAAGCCCTCTGCTACCTGAAGGATATGAGAACAAGATAAAAAGGCGAAAACCTAGTAGAAAGTGAATTTTCATCCTAAGTGATAACGTGAAAGGAGTTCGGGCTGATACCACCTCCTGGAAGGTGCATTCATGATTTTTTTCCCCCCATCTCACAGCCACTGGTACAAAGCAACAATTTGCCAGATATTTATAAATATCAGATTCCAGTCATCTGCACTTGATGCTATTTTAACATCTTCCAGGTGAGAAAAAGGGTTAGAAATAAAAATATAGCCTTTTTATTCTTCTCTAAATGTTCTGTTCAGTTCTTCATGCTCAAAGAGAATCCCAGACCTGCCTATAAATATCTAACCCAGATATACAATTGCTTGTTAAAAAGAGGGTGTTTGGTAGAAAATTGAATGAAATAGAAAATGTCTTTTATTATATTTTTATTACAGACCAGATGTGGCCTCTCAGTTTTCCCTCTATCATTTGGAGATGTAGATTCACCAAGAACATTGTATGTGTGCTTATAAATATTTTGATGTTGTCATGGTATAATAAGGGTAATTGATTAGAAAAATCCCTATGGGATTTTGCACTTAAGAGCATGTTTCTGTTCCAGCACTATTGTCTTCAAACTGAGCGTGTGCGAATGCATCTATTTTGATTGATCCCAACCAGAAAGCAACAGTAAACAGGCAAGGACTTGGCTTTTGGTCAATGAGCTGCACTGGCAGGCTGAGTGATCCTTGTGCAGCTGGGGGTTCCAGTGGGCTGCATGCTAGAAGCTGCACACCAACAGCCAAACGCTGCTCCCTTCAAATTAAAACCTGCTCTGAAACAGCAAAAAATGTGTGACCTGCCTGACATGGAAGAGAGAGCAGAGATCCTGTCAGCTCATCACTGTTTCTTCAAACTACTAGGCAAATCACTACTTCCAGGCAAAAAAGGTAACATAAACTATTAATTTTCAGTATATATGTGTATATCTTCAGGCTGTCTATATAGAAGAATACCATTTAGAGCACTGAACTAAAGAAATATGTTTTGACACCCCATCTGACATTGGGATGTATGCTATTTTGAGCCATATATTTCCCTTCAAGTTCCTCTGGGGGCTTAGCAACATGTAGTGCAGTCAACATGAGCTGAAAGGCCCTGAGTGAGAAGTTTTGGGTGCAGGACAAGGTGCAGTTGAAGAAAACAGACAGATCTGCTGCTTTGTTTTTCGGATGAGTTGGGTTTTAACTCTGCCATTAATGAACAGCAAGCTCCCCTACTGTGGTGTTGAAACAAAACCACCCAACTTCTCAGAAGACAACCCACCCCGTTACTTGCGTGCTGCGTGCTCGTGATCCTTCCTGTACAACACCTGATCTACTGTTAGGTGCCTCCCACAAAACTGCAAGATAGCAAGTGTTTTGTTATATCAGTCAAAAGTATTGAAAGTGCTGAAAGCTCTAGAGAGCATGTGAACGAAGATCGTCCTACCCAGGATGATGGCAGTTGATGCTGATTTTTCTACCGAAGTTGGTAAATGTGTGGAAGATGCTTTTCTCAGATATGAAGTACTATACTGAAGATACACGTAATGCGACAGTTTCTACAGTAACTACTTGTTCTTTATGGAGGAGCAGATTAAACCTGTACACTTCGTTATTGTTCTTTTGTCCTATTATCTAGACTACTCAGCTACCACAGATGCGTTGCTCTTCCATTCCCTTGCCAACGGAACTATGTCAGGGCTTTACGCACCTGCAAGCAAAGAGTGCCTTTGGGACACACAGCGCTCTTGGAACGTAACTGACCACTGCCTGATCATATGAAAGTGTCAAAGGATGTAGACACATTGTGAGATATCGGAAGCTAAAATTTCAAAATTCAGTTGTAGAGATGAAAAGGTGAAAAAGGTGATCAATCACCTTTTTTTTTTTTTTTTAGTAAGATGGGGCGCATTTACGATTTGAACACTGCCATTTTGCTGGGAAAACAAGGCCAGTTATGTGCATGACATTTCTTTTCAGAATGCTAGGAGTTCACCAGACTAACTTTGCCAGTGGGGTACTCGCGTGGTGCGAAGAAGACCTCAGATGTGTTACCTCCAGGAACCACACGGTACACCGATTCCTAGCTCTTATTTCTGTGCAAGAAAAATAACGTTGGTACCTTGTGTTTTACACTAAAACATTTCATTGTTATAATTCCTGATAATCTCAGCACTGCAAGTGGTATCATTTACAGGAATCGGATGCTTTCTGAACTGTGTTAGACTCGTGGACAAAATGCCTGCGTTCCACCTATGCCTGAGCGCCTCCGTTGCCGTCTCCAGCAGAAATGCATCAGCAATAAATCGCGGTTATGAAACTGGCGGGGCAGGGAGACATCATCGCTGCGTGGCCGGGGCTGCAGGCGCCGCAGCGCAGCCAGCGTGGCAAGGCGGCTCGGAGGAGAAAGACGCCAGGTGAAGACGACGCAGGACGCGAAGAGGGTAAATCCGCCGAGGAGGAGGAGGGCGGTCAGCGCTACCTGGAAAAGCCCCACCGCGCGGTGCGGGACGCGCACGGAGCCCCCTGCCCGGTGCTGGGCCCGGGAGGGGCGCAGGGACGGGCCCCGCGGCGCCGGGTGCTCGCACCCCGCTGGTACGCGCGGCGTGGCCCCCGCGGGCACGCGCGTCGCCGGACGCGCGCCCCCGCCCCGGGAGCCGCCCGCGGGGCCCCGCCGTTGCCACGGCAACTGGTGCTCGCCGCCCCCGGCTCCTCCTCTCGCCCCCCTCCCCGCGCCCCCAGCCCCGAGCGCCTCCTGCCTGCCGCCGGGGCACGGCGAGCGCGCCCGCTGCCGCATTTTGGGGGGGGAAAGGAGGGAGGAAAAAAAAAAAAAAAAAGAGGATTTTGGATGTTGTGTTCCTGGAGGAAAGCGGGGAGGCGCTGGCTCTGCCTCCTGCTCGGGCCGCGGGGTTAGCGTCTGCGGCCGCGGATGTGCGGGGGGCCGGGGAGGCGGCGGCGGGGGCGAGCGCCCGCCCCGATGGACTGAGCGGCGGCTAGGCGAGGCGAGGAGAGGTGGGTGAGCGAGCGGCCGCGGTCCTCTTCCCCTCCCCGTCAGGTCGGTGCTCCGAGCCTCCCTCTCCGGGCGGCTCCGAAAGGCGAGGGGGCTCCCGCGGGGGAAGGCGCAGCTCGGGGAGGCGGCGAGCGATGGCTGGGGCGGCGGGTCCGGCCCGATGACCTTCTCCGGGGGTACCGGCCACCCCTCGGCGGCTGCTGCTGCTGCAGCCCGCTTCCTTCCCTGCAGAGCTGCCGTCGCCCTGCCCTAGCCCGGCTCCAGGGCCGCTGGCAGCCCCCGGGAACCTCCGCCGGGAGCTGCCGGGGACGGCCCCAGCTGGTGTCGAGAGGATGCTCGGGGGGCTCGGTGGGGCCCGGGGTTCTGCCTCTGTCCTGCGCCCCCCGTGCCGAGCAGGGCGAGGTTGCAGCCCGTTAACCTGCACCTGTGGACGGCTGCAGCCGCAGATGCCAAGCACAAGTTTTTTTGGTACGTTCGCTTCTGCGTTTCTGGTGAGCGAGGGATGCACGCAAAGCCGGCACCTCGATGTCAGCCTGCCGACCGACAGCAAACGTGTGGCCGCTTCATTTCTGGTACTGCCACTGATCTGATCCGGGTTTGGCTGTTTCACTGCGGAAGCTGCTTGTAATGTGTTCTCGCAGTATTTGCTCTGGAGGCTACTGACCGATCTCAGCAACGTTTTCCTGTGCAAGATTAGTGAAAAACTCGCTGGATTGCCATTCAGCATTTCTTTTTATCTCTATACTCGCCCATACTGTTGTGCCCACGATTTGTTTTTTATTTGGGCTCCAGGTTTCGCGCCACTGTGGGTCACACCCTTCGGGCAGCTGTCAGAATTTCTCCTGCAAAGGTTACAGCAGCAGGTCAGGTAGAAAGCCACAGTATCATGAATGCTTACTTGTGGATCATAAAGGAGTAAAAATGAGCATGTATTTTGTGCTTCCTTAGAGAAAATTGTGGCTGACTTTGTGGATGGAGACATTTGAAGTCCAAGTCGATGCCTTAAGTACTGTTATGGGCAGAAGCAGTGGCTTTTCAACAGGGCACATATTTGCTAACTGAAGAGATACAGGTACAGGGATGCAGCTCTGCCGAACAGAGACGTTTTTGCTGTTAACTTGTCTGTCTCCATCAAATCGTTTGGTTGGAAGCTGTCACCCAGAAGCACAGATGCCTGTCCTTGGGTAGAGGACATTATTACAAGCTAGGCCTGTGCATACAGAAGGATGAAGTTCCAGTCTTCAGCAAGCCAGTGATGAGTGAAATCAAGAGAACATCTTAGCTATATGGAGTATTTAGAATAAAATCTCGTATCTCCCATTACAAAAGCACTGATCTGCATTTTCAGAGAACCCCGTTTTGCCTGTATATGTATGCACACAAAGAAAAAAGGCGGACGAATTCCATGTAAGGCCACAGAGATTTCATTCTGGCAATGGGCCTTGCAGAGGTGAATAAACTCTGCTACATAAAGAATGTGCCGCCTCCGTCTGAGGAGTATGGTCTTGGCACTGCATTGGCCACTGGTGGACCAAGTTGAAGGACTCTTCTGGAGGCATTGTTGCTTTGAAGGCAGATTTCAGAAGCTTTTTGTGCAGCTCAGTGTTTCAGCTACAGGCCTTGGGTTTGAATTTAACTATGATAATCTAAAAATAACCAGCCAGGTAGTGCTGGAGGACTGAAGTGAAAGAGTTTTGGTTGTCTCAGTTTGGATTACATACTAATGGAATAAGGTTTATTACATTTTAAGAAACCTAGGCGGATGCAGAAGACAGTAATTTCTCCCTTCTTCTTAAGGAATCTACCTGCTGCGATGTGGGGAAGGGGATAAGCTGAGGGATAAGGATAACAGAAAATTCAGTAGCCAATAACAGCTTAAATCCTTAAATGGTGAAGTCAGCTCTTCCTCTCCAACCTAAGCAGATAATGATTTTGACAGCAGATAGTCTTGGGTGACATATAGTAGTGAGGCAATATAAAGGAATTGTGTCTCCCCTTTTCTCCTGAATTAAAGAAAAATGCCCTCTATTCTTTTGGGCTAAATCACTGTAATTCCACTTATTTCAGAAGATATTCTCCAGAAATTTGTAACTGAAAATAAGAACTGAATCTGAGTAACTCTGCGTAAAGGTTTGGTCCTGCTTTCATGGGAGTCATTGGAAGTTTTGTCACTAATATCAGTGGGACAGAGCCCAGGCTCAATACGAGCACTCACTCACTTTCACCGATCAGATTCTCCCATGCCCTCTAGGATCAACAATGTTGAACAGTTTTATGGCAGACTTCAGTGAGGTCATGGTCTCAATGACAAATTCAGTAACTCTTTACCGGCATCCCAAGCTTTAATTTATAAATTATCAATGATTATTAATCATGTTCTTGTAACTGAGAAAACTGTAGGGTCTTTGCTAAAACACTGGCCTCCCATAAATGCTGGTAATGCTGATGTTACCCACCTCCAGCAGTAACAGCCTACTACAGGAGCAGTTAACTATTTTATTTTATGTAAGATAACTCTTAAACTAAAACCCTTCAAAATCAAAATACTGGCATAATTAGATATATTATTATTTATACTTAGTGAGATAAATTGTCCTATTTTTATTTAAAAAACAAGATTAAATTATGTTTCTTGTGATCCCCAAGGTATCCAGAGTAAACCCACATCCATTAATAGTCACAATAGATTTGCTCCAGTCTACCTGAGAGGAGAATTTGATTTACAATTATTATATTCAAAGTCCATGTTTTTATTAACCTTTACAGAATCTAAGAATGGTGATTAAGAAGTCCAAATTTCAACAAAATAACAAATTTTGTTTCAAATTAACAAAAGGGAAAAACTAGACCGATTCAACACAAATAAAATTGACTCCCTTCTCAAAGTCCCCTTGCAATTTCAGGTCCATGGAATACACAGAACACGTCAGAGAATGGTGAAATTCAGCCCCTATTTATTCTCCTACTAAATCTGGAGTTGCCACAAATTAGTAATGTAAGTCATCCTAGCTTTATGCCAGTGTAATCAAGAACATAATTTAAGTCTTGAAATGAAAGCTAGAGAGAAAATAGGCTTCTCTCTCAACTGTTGCTTTTCATTAACACTGAAGGGCATTGGTGAAATAGGATGGAAGGAATAGATTATTGAATGGCCATCACTTCTATGTTACCTAGACTCCAAACGCTTGTTACTATCAAAAAAAATTAAAAAAAAAAATCACAACTAACAAAACACATGGAAAAATTTCAAAGGCAACGGCTTTCCCTTTTTTTTTTTTTTTTTTTTTAGACTTCTGTATCTCACGACATTATCTGTCGTTCAGCAGAAACTCAGCTCTCCCCAGAATCCCACTTTATTATTTAGCATTGGACATGTAATGTATATCTAGAGAATATAGTTTTATCCAACAAATCCTATTTTCCTCTGCCCTTGTTTTCTCTCTAAGCCCCTTACACCAGAAGCCTGTTTCTGGTCTGGATTGCTAAGTCATCACATCAAAAAGACAAGTGTGATAACATTTCCAGACAGTTCCATGCTACAGAAATAGCCTGTGAAATTACCAGTGATGATGTTGGCCAATAGAAAGACATAAAGAGGCAAATTTGAAAAACTGAATTCAAAGTCTAAGTATTCATTATACTGTTATACCACTGTGCCTATAGGAAAGTTAACAAATTATTTTCTCTGCGTATTTTGCACACCTGGAAACCAGTAAGTGTATGCAGTTCAAAAAGCTGGTCCATACAGTGGGGGGACAAACAAAACTTGTCATTATATGTCCATTCAAAATAGAATGAGATTAGCATACATGTAAAGTTGTGAGATGCAAAAAAGAACGATAATAACCAGAAAGTAGAAGATCATTTCTTAGGAACTACAACTTGTTAATCTAATTTTTTTTTACAGTGGATTTATGCAATAGTAATTCCGTGGACTTTGCAGTTGGAAGGATTCCCATCACTTTTAGATACTTACAATGGGTTATGTACGTATGGGGTAGTTGGTTAGGCTTTCCATAGATTTGGTGAAGCAAAAAAACAGATTTGTACAGTGCAATTTACCAAACTATATTTCGATCACTATCTTAGACTGAGATGAACTGACCTCTGGAAATGACCGTTTGTCCCACTGGCTACAAAAGAAGCAGCGTGACTAGCTGAGAGGTAGCCACCTACGTGCATATGCTAAATCTGGACAGATGAGTGTCACTCTTACTGTCTGTATTGTATTGCATTAACCAATTTTAACTAGATAATTATGATGACATTTTCATGTTTCACCACAAATACTTGTAAGTAATAACATAGTAGTATTCCTACCCCTACCTAACAATCCTGTTTTATTTGATAGTACCTAGGCTAGCAGACTATTTTCTTCCTCTAACCATATCTTAACAATGCTATTTTACTGTGGAGGAAGGACTCCACTCAAATAGTATAGTAACACAGGTCTTTTATGCAGTTTTTTCCTACTACTACAGGTAGTAATTGTAGCGTGCGTTCCCAATGTGTTTCAACCCTTATTTTGCATGCCTGCTTTCTGTATTTTCCAACCTTATTGAGACAATTTGGGATAACTACCTTTATCTTCCTCAAATACAATGACACAAACACAGACAGCATATCAAAAGTTGATGCACAAACACAGTTGACACAGTTGTGTTGTGGAAAGAAAAAACACAATGAAACTTAATTGTAATCAATTCAGATGAAAGTGTCATGGCATGGTAACAAAAACACAGCTGGATGTTTAGCTCTGAGAGGGCTTGCTGTTTGGATAGGGTAAGTACCTGGTTATTATACCTCTTCCTGTAAAAGAGAAATATACGTATGATTCAAAAGAATACTTAAGTATTATGCAGGGGATGTCTTGCTGAAAATAATACAGTTCATGTTACAGTTTTTTTTTGTTTTTTTTTTTTTTTTTTGTTTTTTTTAATTACATTTTTTCCTCTGGGTACCTACCAGCACAAGGCATAAAATTTGAATATTTACATTATATTAATAAAATATTATTTTATTTGGATAAAGATATATAATAACCATTTACATATATATGTAAATTAGAGTGTTATTTTTCTGACTGGATGTTTTATGAGGAAAGAAAGTATAGCAGATGTTGACTGTCCCTAGTATTTATGCTCTGGCAGAAGATTCAAACTGATATCACATAACTTTTTTATATAATTTAAATAAATAAAATCTCTAAGCCAAGTAATGCATACGATATTACTCAAATCCATTCTAAACTAAAATATACAAGAATAAATTCTGTTGCGCTAGAGCATCTCCCTGTATTGCTAGTGAGTTGACAGTGTCCTTCAAAATACCTTTACTGCAACTGGTTCTTGGTAGGAAGATTTTCTCTCAAGATGCCTTTCAGTGCCTGGCCTTTTAATTTTAGCAGAGTCAGAGAGCTAAAATAGAAGCCATTTTGTAACTGGCAGATATTTTTATATTTTTACAATTGGTAAGAAGGTATTGTGCTTTCATTTTTTATTGCTCAGTAATGGTAGACTCTCTCCTTAAACATTAATTTCAGAGACATGTTTTTACCTCCTTTTCAATCCATTTATGTCCATGAACAGATAAACTTACCCTAATTTGTAATTCAGTGACATTTATGATGGTATTTCAAATTCTAAGTTTAGCTTACTTCGAATTTGAACAATTGTTCTATTATCATATTGTTTCCATTCCCTGACTTGATGTGCATTAAGTCCTCTGATTTCTTGCTGTGAATGTTCCCAAAAGCAGATCTGAACTTTGCCTCATGACTGTGACTACGGATGTGTAAAGTTTGTTTTCTTTGCAAGCGTGTTCACAAATAGACATAGAATACCGAAGCCTTTCTACAATTTTTGTAAGTTATGGGAAAAAATACTTGGATGCTAATTTCAACAATTTATTACTTCAACGGATTAGCAATTGTTTGTTGTTTCAAATATGGTCAGATTTTAGGCTGAAATGCACAGTTCCTATATCAGTACAATATTCTTTGATTCCACAGGTCGATTAAATATATAGTGGTCTAAAAACATGAAAATATCAGGCATCAGCATCAACAAGAGGTAGGAATTTCTGTCTTAACAGTGCAAATGACAATTCTCCGTTTTTGCAAAGAGGACTGATTGTACACTGCCATCCTGAGCAATTCTATGTAATAGAAGTTAAAGCACTGCTGAAGTGATAACCTACCACCGAGAAAACGCAATTACTGGCTCTGATACAGTCCCGTTCTCTGCCAGTGCAGGTGGGTTATTATATGGGAAAATTAAATGCTTACAGAGAATATTCCCCTGGTCTGTGACAAGAGACGCGTCTCTCCATGTTGTGTTGTTGGCCTAGAAACTCTTCACTTTTTCTCACTTCCGCAGCCAAGGAAACCAAGAACAGCCACTGCTATCATGGCCTCTTGGGATCATACCTGGAAACTTCTAATTCACGCTCAGGTACAGACAGCTCTAAAATGAAGGTTGGATCATGAAAAAACATTTTCCCAAATTCATATCTTAAATTAAGCATAGTGGACTAGAACTATCCGAGATTCTCTGTATTTTTGACTTATTCATATTGCTTTTCTAGTCATGTCTTCTGATCCTGGCAAACAGTGAATGCCGAATAGAAAATACTGCAATATCCTAATTCAGAAATCATTTAGGCAGGATAATTTTTGTAAGAACTGATCTGAAAGAAATGTGTAATGCCTATTATATCAAAAATATACTTTAAAAGGAAAGTTGGACACACAATTACAAGGAACTCTAGAATTATACTATGAAGTTAATTAACAAATGATAGGTGAACTTCTCAGTGAGCAGAACAATCATCTTCCTTCTTACCAAACTCTTAGAATGATTCTACTAATAACATTATTTTATTCTGGGAGAATTTCATAGAAGTCACATTCAAGTGAGTACAAAGACTGCAAAGTGCTCTTCCATGACCCTATAGTCTACATTGCTTCTGTACTTTTCCACCAGTCTTACATAAGAATCAAACGGAAAAGGCTGACTAAATGGAAGTTTATAGCACCCCACAAAAAAGCACCTCTAAGATGGACAAGCAATTAACAATTACCCAGTATCATCTATAGGACTACCTTTTAAATACAGGAAAACAAAACAAGAACACCCTGTTAACAAAAACATTTGTATTTAAATGCTTAAAAATAATTTTGGTTGATATTATCAGGGCAGCGGCCAACTGAAAAGGCAAGAGTTCTTGTTCTTTTCCATTAGTGAGAAAGCACAAGACATTGCCCATGAAAACCTATGCAGTTCTCATTCCATACTCAGCCTGTAATTCTGAACTAGAGAACTTTTATTAGGCTAGGAATGCCTTCCTGTGCTATCCTGAATAAGCTTACCAAATGAGCTGACTGGAGACAAATGATAAGTTTGGCTGTCAGAACCAAGAAAGGCTAAATTTGATTAAAAATCTGAATGAATGTAAGAACTCTTGCTGGGGGTACGACTTGTTAGTCCTCACTGAAAATAACTTTGGAGTAAAATAATTGAGGCGTTTTCCTTCCTCCTGCTGTCAAATTCTTGTTGAATAACAGTCCTCTGATCACAACTAATAAAAATGCCATTAAAAGCTTCTCATGTTACACGGTCAGCAAAATAATACAGATTAACACTGGGCAAATATCTTAATTATTTTGAAAAGTATTTTTAAAAATAAAATTCTAACTTACTTTGTATATGCTTGTATTTGATTTGTATGTCTGAGTAAATGGTACATAGAAGGTGTACAGTCCTCCCAAATTAATCTGTTTTCACCTACTTTATGGTGAAACATGATAATATTATCAGAGAGAATTTCGAACATATTGTTTTGATCAAACACATCATTTTGATATTCTTGGACAGTATCCTTACTCTTGGTGCTGCTTGTCTCCATATATAGGTAGTCTGTGATTAATCCAAGCTTATCTATATGACTGTAATTTTGGATTCTGGATACTTAATGTTCTCATGATTTATCAGTCAAGAATTATTCACAGAGCTCATTGAAAGCTTACATAAACAAGTCAATTCAAGAAAATAATAAAGTGCTTGTAAATGTTTTTGTAAAGGAGGCCAGATGGAATGCTGTCAATCTATAACAGCACTGTTCATATTCAGCAATGAAATATGATGTGCAAATGGAATTTTTTTAGACATGTTGTTTATTATCTGTCTTTACGTAAGTTGTGAAGAAGACTTATATTTGATGGAGTTAGATTAAGAGCCATCAACCTCATCACCTGGTTCACTTGGTGTCTGCATCTGTTTTGTCAGAATCATCAATTATAGACTCCGTATTTTTTTAAATATAACTTGAAATGGTATTTCAGAGTTATCTAGTTACAAAATCCCTATGAATACTATTTTTTTCTACAAATAATTTCTCCAGCTTGTATTAGAATTGGCCAGAGGCAGGTGGAGATCTACAGAATACAAGCAGTACAAGGTTCATAGTAAAAGATTTCAGAAAATAGTATTTCACCTTGATGGACAGACTCTATTCTGCAACCAACCCCAAAAACGTGAAGGGACAGCTAAAGCTATTCATATGCAGAGCATCCATTTACACTACCTCATGGCAGATATGAGAAACACAAACCAAAATTGTATCTCCTTCTTAAGGACTGACAAAAAACATCTCCAGAAAGTCAAGGTGACAAAATCTGTATTTTGATGACACATCTACGGTCTTGTTCTGTTACGTCTATGCCATTCCTGTGTCTCTAAAACAACAGAAGTATTTAAAACTTATAGTGGATATTTCCCTAATGTGTGGAACCTTCAGTAGGCAAAGGGATGACCTAAATTGTTTCTAGTTTTCCTCCTGAAGTACTTGGTGCAAAAGATAGCTTGGGAGGAGGAGACTGCTAGTGGGTATGATTTCAGTGGCACTGCCTCTTAATGGGATTGCTGCCAGCTGGTAGAACTTGAAATAAAATTCCAATTGCTTTAAGGTGGGTGAAGTGTTTAGCTATTTCTTTCATTTTTCTGCCTTTGGGGGAGGTAGGAAGATACCTCATCAAGCATTTTCCTAGTGTTGAGGGGTAAGAAATTTTATATTTCTTGTTTTCTGGAATACTTTTAGCTTTTTGGGTTGATATTACATAAGGACTTATTACTTGTAAGAAGAATTGTGTGAGGAATTTTCAGTCTTGCAACAGTAAAGGTGCAAAAGCTGTTGTTAAGAGTCACTGAAGGCATCAAAAGGCAGTATTCATCTTTTCCTAGTTATGATACTGGCTTCAATATCTCAACTTAAAGGTCTTGAGGTGTGTTGTAAATGAACTACAGCATACCACCATCTATGCTCTTACTTCTAAGCACAATTACCCTGAAAGGCTACGAGTGGTTATCAGGCAAGAACTGGCGTGATATGTAACCAGGGGTAGCTGAGAACAGACAACTGTATATGTAGACAACCTCCCCACCCTGCCCCTAGCTGAGTAATCTGAGTGCTAGAAGAACACAAGGATAGCTCTGAGACCAAAGTTTTTAAGACAAACTGTTACTCTGTTATCCATCGTGGGTATTGCCTCCTTTTTGGTAAACTTGCTTTGGGGGTTTAGAGTGAATTTAGAAGCTGGAATCCATCCAGCTGCAATAGTTTTTGTACTGTTTTGACCTACTGTGCCTACTACTAATACCAGAAATGAGAATTGAAAAACTAAGGATTTATTGCTGAATAATGAATAAAGGCTAGATTAGCACCTTTCAGCTTTAAGATAATTTTAGATAGTATCACAGCTGTTTGAGTCAAAAAGAGATGTCACTGAGCATAAAGAGCAAGAAGAACAACCATTTGAAATCTTGCTGTTAAGACTGGTACTGTGTGCTTACAGTCATGTCTTTGTCTGGCTTGTGAAACTCTTACTTAAGCTCTTCATAATGCTAAATACAGGAAAAAAACCTGCAAACTAGTCCTTATGATTGTTAAATGTAGCAGTAGATCAGTTCTTAGTACTTGATTCAAGAGCTTATTTTAAACAAAATGAATGAAATATAAGGATCACAAAATGGTGAGATAACTAAGTACCTTGGAAGAAGAGGAGATAACACTGGTTGAGGTGTGAGACAAAAGGAAACTTTTCTGACCTCAACATAGGACAACTTGTACACTGAGAGAAAGATGATTTTCAGACAGAAGAAAAGCAAACTGTAATGGGGGAAAATATCTGAATACTGAAAACATGCTCATGTACAACTCAAACTTGAATAGCAGAAGTAATTACCACTTGTTTTGTGTTAATAAAACACCAAAACAATCCTGTGTGTTAAAAAATCTAGAACTAAAATTGCTACTGCTAATAGTAGTAGTCCAGTTACCAGTGCACAGGTTAAGAATAACAAAAGATATGGTCGAGGAAAAAATGTGATTATATATATATTTCCTGTTATTGGAGATGAACCAAAATCCACTATATGTTTTAGGTCTGGGGAAAAGTGTTTATAGGCTTGCTTGAGGCTGAAAAAGGCTGTACAATGCTGTCAAATCTAAACTATGGCACTCCTACGTTGCTACAACTACTCAGATAAAGAGTCTGTGCAAGCTTCCTCAGAAGATAGGCTTAGGAGGAAATTTTTCACTCGGAGGGCAGTGAGGCACTGGTACAGGCTGCCCAGAGAAGCTGTGGCTGCCCCATCCCTGGAGGTGTTCAAGGCCAGGTTGGACAAGGCCCTGGGCAACCTGATCTGGTGGGTGGCATCCCTGCCCATGGCAGGGGGTTGGCACTAGATGGTCTTTAAGGTCCCTTCCAACCCAAGCTGTTCTCTGCTTCTGTGATATGATGATTAGGCTTATCAGCTCATTTTGCTACCTATGTAGTTTAAAAATACTGAATATTAACTAATAGACTATATCTACTCTCTTATTTTTGTTGTAGACAAAAATCATACGCTTGAAATTACATCATGATAGCGATGAAGAGTGTATAGCCCTAAGAATGTGTGAAAATATCCTGACTGTTTTTGTCATCGCATAACCAAACTTTCTATGGTCAGATTTGTTTAGGCCTAGTCAATCTTATAAGAACAAACGTTACAGAATACATACCAACAGAAGCCAGGCTTGGAACATGTGCATGTAGTTAGAAATGAATCTTAAAATGCGATGATACTGATCATGCTTCATATCTCCTAATAATACAGTAAATGATGAGATCATATAGAAAGCTGGAGCTGAAAGTTTGACTGTTCATATCTATCCTTACAAAAATCTTAAGCTGTGGATATTCATACACAAGAATAGTGTGAATCATGCACTAAATAGTAATTTTTCATCAGTAAAACTCCATTCATTGCTAGCAGTTAAGTAACCTGCTAGCAATATTTTAAAATACAAAGTAATACATTTACTTCTGTCCTGTTGGTCAAAACAAGGTACAGGCTTGTATCGATGCCCGCTGAAGTCAACTGAAATCCTTCCTTTCATGATTGGTAGATCATAACCACAGCCCTCTATTCTTATTTTTCCCTTATACAATGGCAGTGATATTTATTATGCTGAGGAGGAAATAGGAATGTTCTCACCCCAAAGTATCGCTTATCATAGGCTGCCGTTGCAGCACAACTACTTAAACAGAGTTCCTCTAGCTCTTATTGCAACCTCAATTAGTGCCAACTAGGAATATTCTTGATCTTCTAGAAAAAATGAGGTTGAATATGGAAAAAAACCCTAACATATTTAAGAAATTTAGATCTCTCCAGGGGATGAGCTGTGAAAAATGTGCTAAGAGTATTGCTAGAATTGTTTGCACTGAATTTAAGCCATAAGAATGCTTGTTGTCCTTCATCATTCAAGGCTAAACTCATTTGTAGTACCACCTCATATGTAAAATGTTATGCATCTAGATGACAAAGCAAAATGTACAGAAACTACTAGCTTAGATTTTTAAACCAGGAGCTAATTGGTCATTGTATGATGCTGTACTGGTATGTTAAACACTTCTGGTTGCAGAGATCTGTTTTGTGATGTAGAGGTACATCTGCTTTTTAGATTGTGTTTGATATGAAATTGTTTTGCACCCAGATCATGGACAACTTCATTCAGCTTGTTTTAAATAAATAAAAGCTCCTTTGGATTAGAGGGAGCGTAACTATGGTAAGGGCTCAGCTGTCTGAGGTGTATCTGCTGAAGC
This sequence comes from Anser anser, assembly GCF_964211835.1. Taxonomy (NCBI): domain Eukaryota; kingdom Metazoa; phylum Chordata; class Aves; order Anseriformes; family Anatidae; genus Anser; species Anser anser. The sequence continues at coordinate 10,869,647 of NC_139739.1, read as the reverse complement.
TCTTGCATGCAGCAGGATTGTAAGGCTGTCAAAGCTTCTGAATTTCAAAAGAGAAGCAGAATGAGACCATGCGTAGGCTGCAGCTGTAATCTGTGCTTGGTAGCATACGAGTCCTTTCCCATGAGTCACATTTTATAGAACAGTGGATTCTGTTTAGCCTCGTGTGTGTGTGCATGCATGTGTTTGTTGTTGTTGTGCTGGGCTGTGATCTAATACTTTTTCCACGCCTTATCTCCCCTTCTGAGGATAAACTCATGTTTAATTTGAATTGTTAAGATGGAACCTAGGAAATCAACAATTCCCTTCTGATGTAGTTCATATGATTAACTTCATATGTGGTAAAAGTCTGGAAATTGCTCTTTAACCTACCCACCAAATTGATTCTTGATAACAGCCCTGTCCCTTATGCTGATATTTGCACTATTTCTTCATTTCTTTCTCATGTTGAGTGAGAAACGGCACTTTTATACAATGTTATGTCTTGCTGTGAGGATGATAGCTTCAGCATGTTTGTCAGGTTTACTTTACGTTCTTCCCTCAATCAGGCTATCATGAGAATTACTGGCTTTATTTTTTCATGGTCTTGCTTTCCTCTTCTACTCTTTTCCACTTGGATCAGCTCTTTGCCCTTCCTGTATCACGTTGCTCTTTCTTCTCATGCTTTTTAAGCTCTCTGAACTCCCATATGCTGTTCTTCTCATATCTCCTATATTCTTTTTTGACTTCATCTCTTGTTGATAATTTGCTGTTCCTGCGTAATCATTCAACCTATGTCTGTTTTTTTTTTTCTATGAAACATTACTCATTCTCTGTTGCTTGGTTCCCAACTTTAACTATCACATTTCCAGTCCATTCATTCCATGCTTTCACTCAGCCTTTTTGTGAAGTCATTGTTGATAGCTTCTACTGAAACTTTCCTATTTCACTTTCCTCCTTCCAAAACTTTGCTCTGTCTCTCATTGCAACGTCCACATTGCCAACTACCAGCCTTTATTCACTCTGGGCGATGGCTTTTCTTCTGACTTTTCTACCATTCTGGCAGAAAGCTGAAGACCCAACTGACTCTTTCCACTATAGATTTATTCTCTCCTTTTATTTTTCTAATGTAATTAAATTCCATATGTGCAGATCCATCTTTACAACTTCTGAGTCAATCCTTTTCTACCAAGCTTTTTTTTCTTCACGGTACAGATTCCTGCTAATTTTGTCTAACATGACATAGTAAGATGTATCCATCCATTCCTCTCAGCATGCCTTTCCTTCTCTTGCTATCCCTTCCCTGTTCTTTTCATAGACATGGAAGTTTCTTGGCTTGTGTTTATATATTGTTTTATATATTGTGTGTTTATATATTGTTTTCAATTTGCCCTATGAATCTTACTTGGCTTCTGTGACTTTCTCTCCCATTCTTTGCCTTAATTTTTGCCTCTTGTCTGGTTTCTTTCTCTTAAACATACAAGCACAACTGTGATTTTTTTCTGTATGGTGTTATCAAAGATAGTTTCCTAACCATCATGACAGACAAAATTCATCTATTGTTTCCATGGCTCCTACTTACTGGAGCACCTTCTCCTTGCCTCTTGCTCAGACTAGAGCTTCAATCTTTGACTCTTCACGTGCTGTTTAAATCCTATAACTTTTAAAACAAACAAAACCACTTCTTTTCAGGACACTGTTATATGCACCCAGACTCTTGGGTTCTTACTAAATTCTAGATTCTGATTTTGACCCCTTGCTAGGTTGCATCTGTCATTGGAACAGTTTATTACAAACATGTTTTTGCTCTCGTATATGGCCTCTTATGCACAGGCAGAGAAATTTCCTTTTACAAGGCTATATTGTAATCTTGTTTCAAATCCCTCTAATTTTCTTCTGCTATAACACAATTTCCTCCTGCTTTCAAAAAGTATTGCATGCAGTAAGGTTGAGCAAGTAATAGCAAACTTGCTACTGTATTCATGACCAAACTAAATGTTTACTGTTTTTTATGTAATAGTCATCTCCTTAAGCTCTGTAAGACTCCTAAACAGCAACCCCCTTTTCCAATGGTGTATGAGTCTTAGTTCATGAATAGCCCACCTCAACTACAACACAGATGATAAAAGCTACGTAAGAACTCTAATGAAGCCATAACCTACACTGCTGTCATCATCCGAGCTGCTTACAAAACACTGATGCTAGCACTGAGTGGGTGCTGCTTTTCATTTGTTGCTGTTACAAATTTTTAAACGGGTCTGATGTTTGTATGTCCCTAAAGCAGCTGCTATGTGTGCTGTTTCTTTTCTCCCTTGTCTAGCAGCCAGCATTTCCTGCACACCCACTGTTAGACACACTGTAATATTCTTGTAATATTTCATTCTTTATGGAAGTCTAAAGGTCAATTCTAAAATGACTGCTGTGGGAGATTCTGGTCTTAGTTAAATCACTATGAAGCACAGGAGATTCTGTATGCAGTCACTGACACTACTACTTTCATCAATGCAACTCAGAACAGAACTGCTGTATTTTTGGCTCTGTCCAGGAAGCAGCTGGTGTTACATACTGGTTGTGTTGATGCTGCTTCTCACTTTTTCACACTAGTTTGGGGTTGTTTGGACTTGCTAATACAGGTCATGATTTAAAATGTCTACCAGGTGGTGATAGTATTTTTGGTATTAATGCTTTAGATGATTTGTTTCCCACTTCCTGAAGGAAACGAGGTATGTGTAGTTATCAGGGAAAATAACTAGCAGGCACTTGTACTCTAATGTGGTCTTGATCTTAGCTGCACTGGTGCAAACTTGAATGCCGTTAACTAAAGATTACAATCTAGCTTTATAAAAATAGGGGTTGAATACTTGGTTTATAAAGTATACTTTGTTTTCACTATCAACTCTTATGTTTCCCTAAAACTTGGATCGAGACTACATGCTAAACTGTGACAGGATTGATATGCTTAGCTAGTGGATACCATTGACTAGCATAACTTGTATTTGGATACTGCTGAAGTATGTGGGATGTTTACACTTATGAATAAATAAGAGATTTTATGCAGTGACATGCTGTATTCTATCAGTGAAGCCTACATACTGATAGGTACACAAGGACTGCATGGAGTAATCGCTTTCTCTGGGCTCTCTCCTAGTTCCCTGCAACACTTCCTTCTGACATGTATGCCCAGGTGGCAATTCTAGCAGGTCTGAGTATTTATATAAAATCACAATGAGAATTAGCAGATGAGAACCTAATGGAACTACTGTCAGCAGTAGTTCCTACTGTTGGGAGATAGTAGGGAGATGAGGCTCAATTTCTTAGAGATCACGATGGATCAAGTGAAAAAAGATGACTTTGTTTAATATGTTCATATATATTAAAAACAGCTACCATTACAGTTGTATTTTCTGATCACAAGCAGTACCTCTTGTTGGGCATCTAAGAAACAAAAATCACAAGCTATGACCACCTTTGAAAAGATGGGCTTGAGTGACTTAACATCATAAAGAGCCACCATGGCAAAGGAAGGTAGAACTCAGTAGTCCAGCTCGACAAAGGGCTAATTAAATCATGACACTATCACTTCTTTCTTCAGTTGTCTGACTGATACGATATGCATTTTAACTGCGGTAACAAACCACCAAAGACAACAGCTTTCTCTGTTGCATTCTCTTGTTAGATCATTAGATCCGATCCAACCTGTTTTGGATGGGACTATAGTGTACGAATATGTAATTAAAACTTTTGCCGTAACTAATATATACAACTTTTGGTACTTGAATATTAATCCTTAATATTCTTCTAAGATATCTTAAATTTCACAAGGGACTTTCTCCAATAAAACTAAACTGGATTCTACCACAAGATGACATCCTGATATCTGTACAGCTTAGTTTCAATTTGAAACTCTTGGATTCAAAGGAAAGGGTGAATATCATTAATAAGAGGATGTTACCTTTGTGTGGAAAGATAGAATATCAGGGATTTTCAAAAATACTTGCAGGCAAGAAGTGCATGATCGGACTGGTCCGAGCTCTTGGCTCTGGAGACAAAGGCATTCTAGTGGATATGAAATATTTCTGATTTTCCTTAGTATAATGTCTTTTCCTTTCCCTTTCTTTTCTCTCCTTTTTTTTTAAAATTCTAGACTGTCTAGTCCAATTTCTCTTGTTGTACATGTTCTATTTGGAATTGAATCTAATCCAGTTAAAACTAAACTTTTGGAAGGTCTCTAACTTCTTGCTTTGTAAGAATAGCAAACACACATCCACACCATAATGCTCACCTTCTGTAATGTCATATTCCTGTCTCAAAGTTTGGAGGCTTAGAAGGGTTTTAAAGATAAGGTCTCAACTTTTTCAGCACAGACAAAACAACTAACTTTTTTCCCAGGCACTCCATCCAAAAGTGCCCAAGCCATTTTTTTTTTTAATGAGAATTTTCCATAATTATTTAAGGGTAGATATCTGATGCAAAGACTTTCAAATCCATTTTTTTTAACCAAGGCTTCAACTGAAAACAGCAACCTAAATCATATTGCAGTCAACTACAAAAAGTTACATCCTCAAATAAGAGGATTCACAAAGGGGAAAAAAAAATCTGTTTTTTTTGTTCCTTTAGCTTTTCTCCTTTCTTTTCTTTTAGATTTCGAAAGTTGTCAAAGGAGAATGTTAGTAAAGTTTGTGGCTGCTGTTAAAAACAACTTTATTCTGAAATAAATGGACTTGAATTACTTACATTAAATACTAAACTTCTGTGAAATTATTTCAACTCTGCATTTGTACTGCATGAGTGTCTGGACACCTGTTCTGGATTTAAAATTCTGAATTGACTTCCCCATTCTTTATTAGCTTCAGTTCCTATCAAAGTGGTGCTTGCTTAATAAAACTCTTGCTTCTTCCTCTGTGAACTACCTTGAGTATTTCCCTATATATCATACTCATGTCTTATTCTTTCCTTAATAGTGTAAAAAGTGATTGAAAGTAAAACAAGTAAAAATAAGGTTTTGTTAATGTGCTGGAATCCTCTGTGGATGTGTGTAATCATTAGAAACTGATTACATTAGGTTAGCTTACACTTGTAAGTCTTAAATATGTGCTGTGCTACTTTTTTGCTAGATTTGCCTGCATTTGCTTTTAAATGGGTAAGTGCTCAAACAGGCAGGTCTGCTACCTCCAAACTTTCAGTGCAGTACTCTGTTTAAAACCAATCCATCTTCTGAGCATAGATAAAGAAGAAGCAAAAAGAACCAATGAACTGGTAAAGTATAGTTTGGCTATGTTTTTTTCTTTTTTTTCCCTCTTTGCTCTGGTAGCGTACATTCTGAAACACCGAATAGAATATCACTCCTGAATTAAAAAAAGATTGCTGGCAATTATAACTAAAATGGCTGAAGAAAGTTTTGCCACAACTTTCTGAATTTCAATTCACTTTATTAAATTACATACTACTGAGAAAAATCTTATGCATCATCTGGTTTACTAGGTTTGTTATATTGCAAAAAGCTGAATAAGATTACCTCCACGCACTCTGTGTGTGTGTGTGTGTGTATGGAGGGATGGTGGTATAAAGCTAAATTATTATACTACTGGTTGTGTTTGAGAGAATATAGCTTTGTGTCTGTAATGCCTTCTGAAATTCCTGCTGCTAGCTGCATACAGTGCGCAGTCTCTACATTGACTATGATAGTAACAGCTGCTGGCATTATCCTAAGCCTAGGAGCCAGTTCCTTTCAATAAAATCCTGGGGAAGGGGCATCTTTCAGGGTGGATTCTACAACTTGACATTCTACTAATGTGCCGGTAGCTAATGCAACAAGAGACAGTATTTGGCTCTTTCCTTAGGGAAATCCTCACAACTTGCTGTAGTTGTGGTGCCACTCCTCCCGATTACTTACGAACATGCTGAGAGAAGGGATAAGGGCTAAGGCTGCAAACACAGATCGGTTTGAGCAAGACAGAAGTGATGGATGGGGAGAAAGAGGAACATTAGGTATGAAAGCAACAATAATGCCTGCTTTATTGTCTGTGAAAGTATGGACAGAAGTGCATGCTAGTCTGTTAGGTTAAATGGGCTTCAATAGATTTATATAATTGACCAGTGCAGAATTCTGTTTGAGTAGTGTTCCCACTCCGAAAATGAACTTTACTAACTGAAATAGATCCCTGTTAGTCTAGGGCATGTTAATTTTCTCTTGTGGGAAGAGATACCCATTAAGCTATGACAAGGTAGCCCACATATATCATCAGATTGAACAAATATGTTTTGTCAGTGGAAGGCATATATGTTGGTTTAGATGCTCATATACAGCACAATGTGGTCCTTCAAAGCTTAAAGGCTTTTAAACCAAATTTAGACAGACGTGAAAGGAGTTCTCCATTGTGAAAGGAGACAATATTGCTTTCCATTAAAGTAACTGAAAAGGCTTTTATCTAATTAGGAACTTGAAGCCAATAAACACTTGCATTTTTAATATGAAATAGGATTTAAAACAACAAAATCTAGGCTACTTATTTTCCTGTATTACAAGCGTATTCCAAGAAATAGCAAAAAAGAAAGTTCATCTGCATGTAGTCAGGACAGTAAATGTGGTTTACACAATAGTTTATTTTTTAAAAAAAGAAAAACTTTATGAAGTAGCAACTATGAATGTGGAAGACGCTGTTCAGTGCCTGTGGGAAAGCTTAATATTCTTATTGTAGTTAACTGTATTATTGCCTTGTAAAACAGGAGCAGTGATACTGTTTCTTAATAATCACCTCATTGTATTCCTACTTGAAATAGTGACAAAAATCATAGGAATATATGTGATAGCAGAGACTAGAAGTAAAGAAAATGGAAACTCAGTACTGTGAAGCTTTTACACAATGTTTACATACTCCAGGTCGTCCCTACAATAAGGAGGTGCCACTCTATCTTTTTCTGTTATTGCTTATTTATTAATGCCAAATAAAATAAGTGATATGTAACACCATGCAGATATGAACAACATATCTGAATGTGCTGTAGAAATGTGTGTTAGGGACTAATACATAGAATGTATGAGCAGTCTTTTAAAAAAAAAAAAAACCAAAAAACCTTTTTTTTTCTTGAAAGTGACTTTCTACCGAACAGTTTGTTTCGGGCAATTCTTGAAGCAAATAACAAATTCTTAAAAAGATCTATTCACCTTATATGGGCATAAAATGTCATGTTTTATGATAATTATTTATGTGTTTTAGAATGTGTATTTACTTGCTTCTTATCTCTGGCAAGTCTCTCTCTTTCCCAGATGAAATATCAATGTAGTGGAAGAAGAGTTGCATGTGTTTCTTGCAAAATTTTTCAACTTTGATCATTGAGATGTAGGAAATGTAACAAAAGGTTGGACCAATGGTCTTATTAATGACATGAAAATAAGGCCTCTGAGGGTATAATGTTAAACTGGTTCATAAATATCCAGTTCTATTTCTAATATAATTAAATATTGGGCCAAATTCCTATTAATACAGTCATTTCATTCTTTCTGTGTGGCTGGAAAGTTACTCAAGAAACAGCATCCTCAACTGTCTTCATCTCCCCTGACTGTTGGAAAAAGACAGTTATGTGAAGAAAGTATAGCTCCTCATTTTGTGTGTGTGTATTCTTTTCTGTTTCTTTCATGCAGTTGAATAAATAAAGTTGTACTAATAACCATTCTACTAATATGCATGCTATTATTTTAATTTCCTACTTATTAATCTGTTCTTCATATGTTAATTCCCTTCTGAAATGTGAAGGGAAGTAAATTTTATAACTAGTTAAATAACCATAGCTGATATTAAGACTTCTAGCATTTTAGACCAGGTAGTAATGCATTTAGAGCAAAAGACTTAAACCTCTTTAAATTGAAGGTACCCAAAATCCTTAAATTACAAGCCTGCCCATGCACTGTGGTCCATATATAAACACTCTGAGCTGTCATGTGGAGGTAACCTTATGTATGGATTGGATACCTAGCTTAGAACAACTGAGAGTAAGATTGTCACGATTCATTTTTGGAGTTGGCTGCTGTAAAAGGCTTGTTGTAGCATAACTGATTTCATGCATGTGGATTTGGGATGGATTTGCAGGCAGGTGTAAGAGTATGGAAATTAAAAGAAACATGGTAACATGGTAGGAAGGCAGCAAGGAAGAAGATTTTCTTGTGTTCGTGTTTTTTTTTTTTTTTTACTCAGAGTTCCATTAATCTTTTTCAACAATATAATGCTCTTCTCAGTACAATGGTACCAATTCTGACCTGTGCTGACTCATCCTGGTAGTCATGAGTTTTATCCAGGTCTACGCTGGTTCAACTATATATCTGCCTTAAGCAGGGTTAGAGTTAGGAAGGGATTTAAAGACAAATATAGAATCAGTGAAAGTATTTAAGAGTGAGTGATAGCAAGCTCAACTGTCCCAGGCTAATGTCCCAAGAATCTTCAGGACCAAATCCATAAAACTCATCCATTGAAGCTGCCTAGTCTTTACACCTTTCTCTCTGATGCTAAGGAATAAACAATGATTGTTTTGCTTGTCCTTTTGTACACACATACTTCACGTTATATATGTACTGAAAACTGCTGAAGAGGGATGCATTGTGTTGGGAGAACCTGCCTGGTGCCAAGATGCTGTTACAGAACTGTAGACCCCAGATCTGAAAACAGATGCGTAGACTCTAATTCCCACCTGCCAGCCCATCATAAACTAGAAGAGATCAGTAAGTTTAAAAATCTTTAGGGAGAAAGCTATGCAAAAGACAGAAACTAAGGTTAGGATAGCCCACTGTGACAATGATTTAATGCATAAATGGCAGAAGAAGAGTAATACCTTTTGTTAAACGGGACAGCCTGAGATCATTACACTTGTTTCTACTACCCGAGGAGTGAAATTCTAGATATATAATTGAACATTTATAGAGGGAGAGGGGTGGGAGAGTGGAGGTAGTCAAAGAAAGATGTTTTTTCATGAAAATGTAAGATGCTAGGAAACTAAAACAGCTGAGCTTTATCCTCTATTTTAACCATACAACCCTTCTTCAGACTGTAGCTGATGTAATTGTCCTTATCTGTTTCTGTGAAGCCCCCCTCCACTCTTGCCCTGCAGAAGCTCTTCTGTTATGCTGTATCTTGATTAATATAATTTAAATCTAGCTTAAACTATTATTTGGTGTAACTCCTCTACTATGGTGGCACTTCAGGGAAGGGTAAAGCAAGATCTTGCTGAAATCCATGGCTGATTTTTGGCAAGATAAATGCAGAATTGAAATTCTCAATAGTAAAACAGTATCCTAGAAAGCATGTGCTATAAAACTGTGTTTTTTTTTTTCCAACTATGGCAGGGTGGTCAATTAAAAATGAAATGCATCAGGCTGGTAGACAGAAGGTGTATCTATAAAAGTGATTCTTATCCCACAATGTAACTCATGTCAGAAAAGGAAAAACACATTGTTAAATCCAGTGCTCCATTGCAGTTACTTAAGTACACATGATTATTTTTGAGTGCTGAAATATCTATTGCCCACTAAAAATTCTGTCATTATGCTTAAGAAAGTAAAAGCAAAGTATGTGAAGCTGCAAGTAGTTTTAGTTCTTTTTTTTTTTCTTGTGAAAGCTAGATATTAAACATCTGGCCTGGATCATTTTCTCCCTTTCCTGCTAGTGTGGAATCATCCTTTTCAGTATGGATTTTGATGCTTTGTCCCATTTACATTGAAATGCTAGTAAGTGAATGCAGGAAAAATTTCTGAAGAGTTTCTAGGGCAACGTTTAAAATGGAATTTGAGAGACAGTCTTATTAAAATGTAATGGAAATTATATTCCTTTAGTAGATTTAAGAAAAGGGTCAAAACCTACTCTGAGGGTATGTCAATGGCATGCAGTCTAGTTTGGGGAAAAAAACAACAACAAAAGCCACTGAAGACCCTCCACACGCAAGTAAGCAGACAGCAGGATAGGTGCCAAAGTGGGCTGGGGTCAGCATATGATGAAGAGCTGGAAGCTGTGACTTCTGGTGCCCAGCATGTTCAGAGCTCAGTGGGAGCAGCAAGCCCTTCCTAGAAAAGAGGCAAGTTGTCACCAATCAGCTGTTAGCAATGTGTTTTCCCTCTGTGAGAGGTAACTGCTTCCTGCTGTTCCCTTCTGCAGAGCTCCAACTAGTAGGCTTAAACCCTAATTTGGGAAAGAATAATTGCTCTAACAGTCACTGCAAAGCTTTCACCTCTTGCTTTGGATGGCATTTCCTGTGTTTTTTGAATGAAACTTTTGCCTTCTGGTCATTGTTCACTTTCGCTACCTCTCAGAACTTGTGTAGTAAAAATGGAAGAGGAGAGGCCTAATAACACTATTGCTATGGAAAGAAGCTTACAAAGTTTGTTCAAGTAGTATATCACTTGATTGATTATGTAAGGTGCATGCAGTATATTTAACTGTACCAGTCTCCAAGGGGAAGGAAGATATGTTGTGGAATTCTGCAAAGATCAGTAACTCTCACAAAATCATGAAGCAAACTTAATCACCTCCTTTTGCTTCCTAATTTAGTTGCTCAAATGTTCAGTGCAAACAAAACAGAAAAGATGAAAGAAAACTCAGGAGGACATCTGAGTACAAGATATTGATATAAACAGAGAGACTGGGAAAAGTAGTTGCGACTGTTTCATTTTTCTACTTCAGGAAAACCAGTCAGAACAGGACTGTGCAGGAAAAGCAGTGCCATAAACTCTTGCTGAGGGAGAAATTGGGACACAGCAGAGCACTGTTTTTTTTCATGTAGGTTTAGATAATAAAACGCAGAAGGCTTGAAACCAAGATTTGATTTACTATTGTTCAGAAACCACATTTTCTTAGGTCTGCAAGTTTCAGCTGTCACTACATTTTTGCTGGGGTTTTGAATTTTTGCTTTTCTTTACGTATTTTTCCATCTGTAGTTTCTGTTTGGGAAACAGTAGCAAGGAAGCAAAGTTGCTCGCTTCATTCATTTTTTCTCATTGTTTGGCAGGTGGAAAGCATAGATTTATTGAGCTGAACTGGATCAGCTGAAGAAGTGGGGGAAGAGAAACAAAACAAGTACAGCACCACTGAAAAGAGCGTCAGCGCTATCTAGCAGCATCACCACAGCAACCAGAAAATACAATTAGAAGACGAGGGCTAGAGCAGAGAAGGTGAAAGTGCGGCTCCTTACCTTTGGACAGAAGGCAGCAAAATAATTATGCAGAACAGAAAAGAATATTGGATGGACCTAGCCAAACTGTGGCAAAGGGAAGTGTCCCTTCAGTAACAGGAATGTGCCACTGTTTATGCACTGGAAAGGGGAGTGCCATGAGATCTCCTGAAGAGACTATTTCTGTGGTTGCTTATCTACAAGTGTTTGCATCCGTGTTGGAACTGAATTAGGAGGTACAGGCCTCTTGGACCAGTAGGTATTGGATTTTTTCCGTATAAGGTGTACCTGGCACGAGAGCTGGAAGACGTCAGAGATCCTTCTTGGAGACGTGAAGAAACTGAGACAATCTCCGGCCCTTCCCTTCTGTAACAGCCTGCTATACCATGGGATGTAGGCAAAGCTCTGAGGAGAAAGAGGCAGCGCGGCGGTCCCGGAGGATTGACCGCCACCTGCGCTCTGAAAGTCAGCGACAACGAAGAGAGATTAAGCTTCTTCTCCTGGGTACCAGCAATTCTGGGAAGAGTACCATTGTAAAGCAGATGAAAATCATTCACAGTGGTGGCTTTAACTTGGAGGCTTGCAAGGAATACAAACCTCTGATCATCTATAATGCAATTGACTCCCTCACACGCATCATTCGGGCTCTAGCCACCCTTAAGATAGAATTTCACAATCCTGACAGAGCATATGATGCTGTGCAGCTCTTTGCCCTGACGGGCCCAGCTGAGAGCAAAGGCGAGATTACCCCCGAGCTTCTGGGAGTCATGAAACGGCTCTGGGCAGACCCTGGTGTGCAGGAGTGCTTCTGTCGCTCCAATGAGTACCACCTAGAGGATAATGCTGCATACTACTTAAATGACCTAGAAAGGATCGCAGCACTGGACTACATCCCTACAGTGGAAGACATTCTGCGTTCTCGGGACATGACCACAGGAATTGTAGAAAATAAGTTCACCTTCAAAGAGCTGACTTTCAAAATGGTGGATGTGGGTGGACAGAGATCTGAACGCAAAAAATGGATCCACTGTTTTGAGGGGGTTACAGCAATAATTTTCTGTGTGGAGCTGAGTGGATATGACTTGAAGCTCTATGAAGATAACCAAACAGTAAGTGCATCTTCTGCTCCTTACTCCCTTGATATTCCTTTTCCATTCCCGCTCCCCAGTGTTCGGACTCTTCTCTTTGTTTAGAGAGTTATCCCCATTGGATAGGTTTTAAAAATGTAATTGTTTAATGTTATTATTGAGGTGCTCCTCAAATGACAGCAGAAATTTTTGGTTTGTGCTTTTTGCTAAATGTTCAAGTTTATCTGGTTAAGCATTATTTCAAATAACACTTAGAACAGTGTATATCTTTGTGTACAGGATGATTAATCTGGGCATTGTTTTGTGAGTCCTAGGAAAGTTTGAATCTAAAATAGTGAAAGTTGTTTCTTCTTTTTTGTCTCTAGGATTTTTTTATCAGGATTTCGGATAACATGAAATTAGTGTTTTTAAAAAAAAAATCAAATACAGCTTTTAATTAGAATGGAACCTTAAATATAAAATGTTCTTTGCTTTTGTTTATATGGCTGATTTGCCTTGTCCAATGAATAACTACTTCTGTTTAATTCCCCTTTAATGCTATTGTTAGTCTCTGATTTGCACAGCATGCAAATACAGTAACTATGGAAATATTTAAGCACACTTACATGTACGCAGCTACGTATTTGCTATCACATTTAGTTTGCTTGAGTTGAACTTTATAGGGTTTTATTTAAACTTTCTTTTGACAGCCTTGTAAAATGTGCTTAAGAGACGGGAGTTTGTCAGCTAGGAACATGGAATGATTTTTATCATCTCGTGGTTCCTAAACATGTTCTATTTGTGTTTGAAAATAGCCACCCTTAGGAAGAATTAAAGTCTGTACTGTAAAATCAAAAAGTTAACTTAAAAAGTTGCTTGCTTATTTTTTACTCTTCTGTGAAGTCTTGTCTGTTTAAGATCTGAGTTCTACAAACCAATTCCTTTCCCCCTCAAACCAGCAAAAGATGAGAAGATCACTGAAGATAATACATAAAATTATTCCCTTCGCATCCCATGCATGTAGGGAATTAAAGTATCATTTTATACAATCTATTATAATTATTCATACAGTGATGTGAAATTATTTCAATCCATTTGTACTTCTAGCTCCGTTGTCAAGGTTTTAGGTTGCCAGTTTCTGGTTGCTAATATAGTTTTTTACAAAGATTTTTTTTTTCTTATTTAAAAGGAGCTAAGTGATAAGTTTGAGAAGCAATTATACTTAGGTTTGAACCAAGACTACAGAATAGTTTCCAGAAATAATCCTTTTGTTTTACAAGCTTGCCTTATATGGTTGAATCCCTTTTGCATGCGCTTTCTATGATTCTTCAAGGAAAAAAATGTTATTGTCAAGATCATTTGCCTAAGCTGAATTTTGACCAAATGCTTCCAATTTATTGCAAATGGAATGCTCGTTATGAGCTACTAGGTAACATTCTGTCTTACCAGAGAAAACGTTTGTAGCTATGAATAGACTTAGAAAAGGAAACAGAAACATTTTAGTGAATAAAAGTTATCCTGTGGAAGAAAAATGGGCAGTTTCAGATTTAAGATAGCAGCTGACCTTCTCTTCTTGGTAAGAAAATTAAGCTATTGTAGAAACACCTAAGGATGCTCTGTACTTTTTTTCCTCAATTTCCCAAACTCGTGATTTAGAATTGCAGGCAAAGTCCAATTGTTTGCAAACACATTAAGCCATTGTACTTCTCCAGAACAGAAACGTGCACAACAATCCACTTGATGAATAACGGTTGAGAAGGGGAAAACTGCACTAATGTGAAACTCTTCTATTCATGATTAAATGTATTCTAGACTTAGCAGCAGATGCTAGTTCTAAATACTATTTGGCACAGGATATAAGTAACTCTTTACAATTTCATGTTTCCTTTCCAGAAAAAATAGTAAATAATGCTTCTAAATCTGAAGGTAGAATATTTACTGAGGACCTAAACTGGCATTTGGATGCTCAATTTAGCTTACTCTAGGTAAAATGGTCTGCTTTATATGTTCCATTTTGAGCGTTCCACTGCAAGTATCTGAACATTCCAGCAACTTCACATTTCTACATGTTAAGTAAAAACGTACAGTCATTAAATTAAACATCGTGCAGGATTATATAACACTCATCTTCCAGTCTGCAGGGAATGAACAAAATCTGTCAGTACTACAATGTAACAACTTTTCTGAGGGAGAAATACAATCTCTCTGATATGAGTAACTTCAAATGCTTCTGTTCTGAGGTCTGCTACTGAAATGCCTATGAAAATTCAAGGGGAAATAAAAAAAGAATGCTTTGAAAATAAATAGGCAATGTAGTTTCAGTTGTGTGGAGGCGTAATACTACTCTCTTAACAGTCCTGGTTTTGGTCACTGCTTACACAATAGATTGTGTCTAACTGCCTGCCTTGGGGAGCATGCCTGGGACGTTGCAATGCTGGGATCCGTTTGGATTTGTACGCTGTGGTAACTTTTGCAGAGAGCACTGCTGACCAATGCTGCGATTTGTTGGTATCCATGAATAGCAGGTCTGAAAAACACTTAGACTGGGGGAAAATGTGCTAGACTGAATTTTCTAGAATTCTCAAATTGAAGACTAAGAAGTTCTCATTTATAAAACACCTTATTCTTTACCCATAGGCTCAACCACTATTAAAGGGAAACTGAATTTAAATACAGATAAGCTCTTCTTCCTCTTCATCCCTAAGACAAGTTCTAATATTTAGTTTGTTAAATCACAGTAACATTTTGACTACTACACTGAGATCAACAGCGTCTTTTGATAGTGCTGTGGAAGGAATGTAGGAAGGAACAATTCCTAATGAGTGTGACAGGGCAGATCTGCAGTTAAACTAATGAAGGCAATCAGATATGGAAAAACAATTAACTTAGAGCGTTATGTGGCTAATCAAAAGGCATAAAACCTGAATGAAGTATATAGACATGCTGGTATTTGCATTTCAGCAAGGTCTACAGACATCCCAAGCTAGTGGCTAGAAAATAAATTAATCTTATTATGTTTTAATCATAGAATTTGACTTGTAAATGAAATATCACATCCCAGATTTCCACTGGGTTATGTTAGCAGTAAATGCACTGAATCCGGAGAGATGAATAAGTCCAGTGTCTGAATCTGAAATTCAGATACAGATTCATTTCTGGTACTCTTTTTGAGCTTTTCTTATGATTCAGTTTGTACTGACTGCTGGTAAGAGCCTTGATTGCATACGACTTTGATGTAAAAAGCAATTGGAATCCTGCTAAGTTTTTATTTTAAAGCTAGATCTGAAATAATATTTAATAGATTAGGGGAGTCAGTCATCTTCAACTCCACGTATACATCATACGACTAAAATAAGAGGCCATGAGAAATACCAGATCAAAGAAAATTGCTTTAGGGAGAAAAAGGGGAAAAAGATTAAATAATTTTTAGTGGCATTCTCAGGTTTCTCTAGATTTCTGTTGTACTTCTATCGTGTCCACGTGTCTCAGGCTATTCAAAGAATATTTTATCCCCTAAGTGATTTTTGCAAATTTTTGGTGTGTGTGTGTGAAGAATTTCTGCAAATTTCTTGTCAGCTTTGCCTGAATTAGCTTCTTTTTATTTGCTTTTGTTGGTATAGCTTATCCCATACGTAGTATTTCCCAATTCTTTTCTTCTGTACAGATTTTTTACAGCTAATCCACTGCACTTCCATCTCTTTCTCTGTACTGTACTAACTGATTCACCATTTGCTGTCCTACATGCAGACATGCACTTCATTGTCTGTGTGTCCTTGTCTTGGTACTGACACTGCCTTCCTATTGTAACAAATCACTGTATCTGATTTTTTTGTTTGTTTGTTTGGTAACCTCCTCCTCTTGACATGAGAAACATTGCCCCTAATTCTTACTACTCATTTTCAGAAGGACTGAGAAAAACATCTCTTATTTAAGTCTAGACACTGACTAGGGCTAAGTTGGCTTTTTGCAATTCTTCAGACTCTTTCTGCCTTGCATTTCAGATTTAAAAATCAAAAAGAAGTAAACCACGGGGAGAAAAATCAATATTTTCTGAAAGCCTGGAGAGCTAATCTATGATTGTTTTAATCTTTTTCAACAATCTGATGTTTTTTGTTGCTGCTACTTACAGAAGTAATAAACTATGAAATTCAGAATTTTGTCTCAGCTCTCATGTGTACGTAACTGCTGTCCAAGTATTTGCTGATATAAAAATAAAAATCTGCAGACATTTTTGACCTGTGGAGAAATAAGAGCACAGATGAAAAATGTGAGAACAGTTGTCTTCCTTAAACTCCCCCTTAAGTGGCAAAGAAGAGGAGGGATACTAACAGCATTTCAGGATGAACTTGACTGTGTACTCATTTAAAAAAAAAAAAAAAAAAGCTATGTTTGGCCCACCTACTTTTTTTTTAATCCAAACACAACCATAACTTCTCTGTTGAGAGAGCACTGCATGTTCCAGGTGTGCTGAATACACAATAGCGTTAAATAGCTCTGATAGCTAAACTGTATGAGAACCTACGCTGATAAATCACTTGAACTGCAATATGGAGACTCGTGAAAAGTCCTACAAATAATAAGGTAGCTGAGTTCCTAAAACGCTTCCTAGTGTAGTGACTATGGTGAAGAGAACTATCAAATGAAACTCATCCACTGTCAAACATAACTTACTGTGACAATTAAGCAAACAATCTATAAGAATATGGTAACTTTGATGTTTCCTGTTGACAGAATTGGATATAAACCTATAAACAAGTCTTGTCTTTGAAGATGTGTTAAAATAATGACTAAGAAATTGGGGGGGGGGTGAGGACAAAAAATGAGTGGAAAACAGAACCCTTCATTTTTTTCAACAGAATAACAGTATTTTCCTGTTTATCTAGGGTTATCTGCAAATCTGATTTGTGTCCATTTTCAATCCCACAATCTTACACGTGCTTTTCTGCCTAACGTGTAGCAAGCGTAGTTTTATCTTTCTGTGCACATACCTAATATGACTCAACCAGGTACAGGTGCTGCCTCTTTTTGACATGATTGCAAAATTGGCTTGTAGAATATGTTTGGAATGCTAAATTTTTTTTTATAACAGTTATTATTCCTGACCAGCACTCTGAGAAGGCTGCCTTAAGGGTTTTTTAAATCCCCACACTAATTCCTTCTCTATTACATCAAACATGTTACCTGTCTTAATTTCCAAGGTCCATAACAGCTGCTTGACCTATTCCATCTTTTATTCTATGGTAACATGTCATCTCTGGCCTTTGATAATGTTAGCATCCACCATCTGCTTGTTAGACTCTTCCAGTGATCATCTTTTTGCTTTTACCCTTTGAATCCTGTACTTAGGAGGAGTTTCCTGTTAATATGTGTCTCATCTTTACTCAAACTTTTCTCTTTAAGTTAATGTGATGCTAGAGAATGTTAAATAATCTTTACTCTCTGATGTTACACTACACCTGCTTCTCATCATAAAAAGTAGTTTTGCAGTTTCTTTGAAAGTCTCCATTTGTGTGCACTCAGATTTGTTTCATATCTACTACATATGATGGATACTTTTCAACTTCCTTGTACAGTATATAGCTGCAACAGCATTCTAGATAATAAAGATTGTTCAAGAATACAGTAATAAAGTAAATAATGGAATAAGTTAAATACGAATGTATGACTTAATTCCTGAGATCAGTAGTTCTACAAAATTCACACGATGCGCGTCTCCTTTTTCTAAAAATGGCAGTAGTTCAGTAACTTTATAAATATGAATGTTAAAAATTTTTGCAAGAAGCTTAGGGTTTAGTTAATTTTTATTCCCTTTCTTACAGCCATTGCAAGCGGAAAAATGAAACTTTAGCCTTTTTGAGGTTATGTTTTTAGTATAGCATCTTCAAAGGAAGATGGATGCAGATGAAAGACGACAAAATACTGCAGCAAATAGTTCAGACTGCAGCAGGCCTTATGCAAACCACATCTTTGGGATCATAATCGAACCTTTCAAGTATTTACTGGTAATTAGCTTGGAAGGTCTTCTGTCATAGGCCAATTGTTTGAACTTTGAATACACTGAGAGGGAATTGTGATAAAGACCATATGTATGTTAACACCACTCTTTATCAGTGGTAAAAATCCATATTGGCCAACGTTGATTTAAGTGCAACATCTTTCTGACAAACTAAGTCTCTTGGGAACCTGAGAAAAAGGATTGACTTAAACTGCTCAGGTGTGCTTGCTTTTGCAAAGCATTTCCATTTCAAGATGTTTCACAGAGAATTTTGCGTGGGAGCAAAGCCTAGATGACTTCAGCATTCATACGTGTAATCTTTCAGCATTGCAAATGGAATTGTAGCCTTGCCTTTTTTTCCGTTTGACAGCAATATATATTTTTCCTTATAAAAGTTTAAGTTTACATAGAGATATTCAAGACTCCAGCTTGAAGGCTTCTATCAAGCATGTATATTGTAAAATATGTAAAAGAATGATCACTTAAGATCTAAGTTGCAATGCATTTTATTATATATTATTGCAAGTCTGAAGATGAATTATGCTGAATAATGTAACTGAAAATCATATGCTTCTGATGTGGTTATCTACCTACAGAACAGAACACACAGGACAGAATACTACTGAATATTCTATGAGCTTCAAGCTCAGAATGGTGGAGGTGGAGGGATATGGATACTGTCAGGTAAATAAAAAGAACTTAAGTAAAAAATACGTTGTTCTGTAACATTACCAACCCCCAAACTATAAAAGAAAAAGGAAAAAAAAAGGCAACCAAAAAACAAAACAATACACCAAACAACCCAACAAAACACTAATTTCAGTAATGTCTATCAATCTAGTGTGCGGGTAATTTTTTTCTAATGAGTTAAACTAGCCACTACAGTAGTGTGTTCGAACAAAGAGACACCTGTCAAGCACTTGCAGAATTGTAATGAGTCAGTAGCAAAGCCATTGCTGCTGTCTGGTTAGTTTAGTCAGTATGAACAGAAAGCACCTCTTTCTGTTTCACAGCTAGAGAAAGTGATTGTATGATCTGGATAGCATCTTGTCAATAAGAAATTAACTTGTGAAGGAAAGGAACTAAATTTCTCAGCCTTGCTCAACTGAACTGGGTTGGAAAGTCAAGATTTTCCAAAATACATTCTCACAGAAAATAAGTGAAGTTAGAGCATATGTCATAAGGCAAATACAGGAATTAGAGAATATACCAGAGCAATAAAGGTTTCTCCTATAGCAAATAGCCATCTTTACATGGAACTCTCCAGATTTTGCTTTTTAATAAGTGATTTTTAATAAAATATTCTTTAATTGTCCTTGCGGAACCTCTTGAACAGTAAGAAATTCAACAACTATTAGGACTGTGGGACATACGTACCAATCATGACCAAGCCTTTCAGAACATATGTGCAGTAGTTTTCAAGTGGGCAGAGAAGCATTTGTATATTTTCATAATACTACCTAATGTCTACTTAATAATCGCAGGGACTAAGTACTTTAAGAGAAAAAGAAAAAATCCATCTTGATCTGGAAAAGCAGCAACTTTGGGTTATTTTGGTAACTGTACTGAACAAAAAATAGATTAAAAACTGTAAGAACTCTGTGTGGTATGCTAGGCCTGGAGGGAATAGCGGAGTCCAATTAGCCTTAAAAACTAGCAGAGATCGGAACAAACAAGGAGGATTCTTACTGTTTGTGCAACTTTGCAATGAGTTTTGGTGTGGTGGTTTGGTTGAATTTTGTTCTATTATTAGAAAATCTCATTTTAGGTAAATATATTCTTCTATCATCTTTTTTTTTCCTACTAGTAGAAGTGTAACTTTGCATATGCCTGAGCTTTCTGTACTGTTGGGATGCCAATCCTAAAACCCTCCAGGATGTTAGAACACTTCTCCAGTATGTATTTCCAATACATATTTAACAGGGTGTCTGAAATCCTCGATGACTTGGTAGACAGCTGGCCTTATCTGGTTAGAAAATATTTAACTAATGTGAATTAGCCTACATGCATTATTGTCAATGTGCAAATTTGAAAGGCTCTGTAACTTAAAAGGAGAACAGAGACATTAGATGTAGCTCCTGGACCTGTGAGTGTAGGAAGGCACTGCTTCCTGACATGGAGCGTGGTAGAGAACTCTTCTTGTTGCTGTTGTTTAGTGGAGCTGCTCATTCTTTAGGGAGTAAGGGGGACAGGGGAAAAGGTTGATCTGAAATTTTACTCCCAAATTGCTACGGTACTCACTGTTCTTGCCACCAAAGGGGCACGTCTGTCCTGTGACATTCACAGAATCACAGAATCGTCTAGGTTGGAAGAGACCTCCAAGATCATCTAGTCCAACCTCTGTCCTGACACTTCACTTACTAAAACTATCTACTTTGGAAGCTGGTAACAGAAGAACTTGCAAAACAGTTGACGAGCTTTAGCTAAGAAAATTGTCTGATGAGAAAATAAGAAGTGGTCTTGAATACTAAAAGCCCTACAACGTTTGATAGGATTAGTAACAAGGAAGTTAAATGATAGAGAAGACAAAATCATGTATGAAATCTATAAATAGTAAGTGCCCGTTCTTTGAAAAGCATTACAAGGTGTGTAGCAAATACTTAATCATCTTGAAGGTATTACTACTAACATCACATTCCTTGTAACTGCGCTTAAAATAGCTTTCATGAATAGCTTTTGTTGGTAGTCTGCCTGCAGAGGACAAAAGCTGGGAGAAACTAGTAATGTTGACTAGGATATACAAGTGCATGAGGAAAAAAAAAAAAACATAGTGGGAATAAATCAAATCATTCCTACAAAGTGAAATCATGCCTTCTAGAGTTGATGATTGTGTGTGGTCATTTCTTTGATTCGTTTTTTGGGGTTTGAATTCTTTGGGGGGATGGAGATGAGGGAGTGGATCAAGAAGCATACAGGGAAGTGAATCCAGATTATGAAATTATTTTACTTTGTGAAATGGATTTTGACAAAGCCTTTCCAAGAGAAACTAGGCTGCCACAGAAAGGAAGGTTTGTCATGAGTGAACAACTAATTAGAGATAGAAGGAGCAGGATTTGATGGACAACTCCTTCAAACGAAGGAGGCAGCAGAGGAGCAGTAGATGCTCAGCAACTTACACTATTTAATATATTTCTAAATGATATAAAAAAGCTGCTGTTTAGTCTGACCTGCTACTGATATTTTCAGTAGTAGTTCTGGTATTTATTCTGCTACGCTATCCTTTAATAGGAAATTTCATGTTCTCATGCTGGAGGACTAGATCCTTGGATAAACTTATCTTGGGTATGACTATCATCCCAGGTGACGTGCCTTGCATAAGGAATGGTTTGTTTTTATGTATCCACTTCTTCAGTTTTCATAGTTCTTTTGGGTCTTCTTAATGTGGAACCATGAGTGTCAGCTATCTGCCATGTCTTTTGTGCATAGACTGTTGGAATTTCACATCGTTATTTCTTAACAGTATTAAATATATTTCTAGCTTTTCATTTTGTGGTGAGAAAAGCAACAGAAGTATGATTTATTAAAAAAAAAAAAGGAAGAGATCTTAGTATTAAGTAATCTTTGTTTTTAGGGGAATATAGTCAAGTAAGAGTTTATAAGAATACTAAATCTAATAATAGGACAAACTTTGTCAAGATACAGGTTCCTGGATATTTGATCAACTCCACTTAACAAATCTATTTTTTTTTCTGAGAATTTATTCTGAGAATTTATTGAGTAGCAATAATAGGAGAGAATTATACATATTCTTAGAGAATATGTATCTTCAGTCTTTATTACAGCACTTCTCTCCTATGGAATATGTATTTGTGTTCTTGTTTAAAATATTTATCTAAAGGATTCTCCACTGTATATCGGCATGTACAGTGCTTTCTAGCCATGTCTGGTATGCTTTTATTTTTTATTTTTATTTGATGGGAGTAGCAGCAGCTGGTAAGTGTCCTTCCTTTCTTCTTAGAGATCATAGTTCTGGGTGTGCTGAAGGCCTTCACTGTGTGTTTGTAGTAAGCCCTGTGTGTTCCCAGCAGTGACTGGCTTTACTAGACACCTGCAGCACAGGCATTCTGTCTGTGCATGGTGCCTTGCCTGCACAGCTGACCAACTAGAGAATAAGACAGCTCATGGCAGCAGACTGCTGCCACCACCAGAATGACTTGGGGTGGAGGAGTTGTGGGCCAAATGAACCATCTTGTCAGGGCAACGTTGTCCATGGACCAGTCACTGACCATTGTTGTTCTGTGGAGCACTATAAGACTGTTCTTTCTCTCCTCTTCATTTTTTTGTGTGTGTGTGTTTTCTTTCTTGTATGTTTCTTAACCATTAACTCTGTCTACTGCTAATAAGAATAGTTTCATGGCATATTTATACAAATAAGCTTTTTGACAAAACACTTAAAAAAAAAAAGCCTACTAAGAAGCTACAACGTGAGAAGCTTCCAACTTGGAAGTTCTGAGTTCAGATCTTGAAAACAGGGATAAAATAGGAGGGAAGTGTTTATGTTTCCCCTGATCTTAATTGCAGCCCACCACAGATTGGATTTGGGGTTATACAGATTTTTGTCATTAGATGACTGTTCTTTTCTTTCTTATGACAAATAATGGATGAGACAGCATATGCATGTGCCACGGAGATATATATGTATGTTTATTGTGCATTGCAAAGACTTAAGCCTGATTCTTGGGATAGATTTTTGAGCATCGAAATTCATTTTTTTTATAGATATTAATAGGCTTAGTTGAATTTCAAACCTGTCAACCAATGACAGTGTCCCCTGATTATACTTCAAAATTAGCAGACAATGAATAACTCCTCCAATTAATTCAGTTCTCAAACTCCTGTCACTAATTTTTAGCTATTTGCTCTTGATGCTGTCCTTTCTTTTTATTATTAAACTGATTGAAACAACTTGCTTTCGAAATACACAGTCCAGTCACTGTGTGCTTTTTCTCATTACTTACTGATTGGTCATATTGTAATTTATAAATAGGAACCAACCCCCAACCACTTATCATCAGTAGAAACAAACTACTGATAATAGTTTAACACTAGCTAGCATAAAATCCATGTAACAGAAGTGGCATTTTTAGAAGCAAGAATCCATCATGCTATCCATCAGTTTGGGGGAGAAGGCTTATGACTAAACTCATTTTATAGAATAACATGATATCTCATAGGTATGCCACATCTACTTCAGGACAGCCTGGCTCTGAGCATTTTTTTTCAGAACCCCTCCAGTTTAACAACCTTATGTTCTCTTCTTCTGCTGTTTCCCTGGCAACATGGCATGGTAGAGTGTCATATCAGTCGACAATGAGCTTTGCTTCAGCTGGGTCCTGCCAAAGCTAGGAGTGCTTCTAGCAAGCTGAGCTTTCTCACAGCAACTGTGACATAGCAATGAGAGCTTCTTTCCATTCATGTTTGCCAAAATCAGTTAGAATTTCATTGCTGTAAATGTTTATGCAGTAGTGCCTTGCTCATAGTGGCTAGGGATGTCATTGCACTTACCAGAATAGACTAAATTTTATAATGCCTTTTAATATTAGGTATAGTCCAACAGCATGAATTCTGGCAGTGGTTCTAATGGCAGTTTGCACTGTGCCTTTGCTGTTCTTCATATTTCAAAGGAAAGCAGTTATTATAAATTTTAAATCAACAACAACAACAAAACATACTTGCAATAAGGAAAACAATCAAAATAAACTGGATTCTAAAAGTTAAAGGAAAAAAAAATCCAGGGCTGACAAAACTAAATGCAATGTGGCTGTGTCTAAAACGTCCTGGAGGCAGTGTGCCGCAGAGCATCTGGCTGTCGTTGCTATCCAGAAATCCAGACTGAGACTTAAAGCATTTCAAAAGGTTAATTTGTTTTGTTAAGTAAAAAAAAATGATTGCGAAGTACCTGATTAGTACATGAGTATCTGAAGGACCAAAAAAAAAAAAAAAAGGCAAAAGGCTCAATAAAAATAAGTACAGAAAGCTAGAGGGTAGGTTAGATGAATTCCAGATTGAAATAGCAATTCTTTTGATTTTTATCCTCATAGAGGAGTCCAGTAAGTTCCAGATCTGTGTAAGGTATGCAGTAGGATCACATGTTCAGAAGCAATGAGAGAAAAATCAAAGGGTAGATGACTCAGATGAGTATTTTGATATATCAACTGTTAGAGCAGCTGAAGTCATCCTACATAACTAAACCTTGCTATAAGATCTGTTATATGTGTATTTGGGTAATAAAAGTAGGAAATCTACACTGTTGTTACAAGGAAGATATCACAAACCTCTGTATCTGCATTTGACTGAATGCTAGATTTTTATGAGCTATTTGGGGCATTGTTAGCAAATGGTTAAGTATTAATGTTACCTTCTACATTTTTTTTCTTCTGCAGAAGTCAGAGAATAGGCCACTAGGATATGAATAATTTCTTCTCTAAATGGGATTGCTTTATATATTAGAATCATAAAATTATTTGTGACAGGAATTAGGTCCTCAGTTGATTTGTTATATTTTTTCAAGTATGAAAGATCATGGATACACGATAGGATGTGGTTAACTTTAATTCTTACTCTTATTCCTGCCCTCTCCATCACTCCAGTATCTATTAGCAGCTGCTTTTTGGTGCTCTTTTTTATGTTATGTTTATCACAGTGAATTATTCATTATCTTAGAAGACGCTAGAACAGTGGTTCACGGATAAGGAATGAAAAGCCTGTGCTTGACAGAAGTATAACAAATTGTAGGAAATACTGAATGTCATAAATACCCAATGGACATACTAGAACAATCAGCTATAGTTTTATTTGTACAAGTAGATTAGGAATAGTATAAGTAAGAACGGTGTAGTAAACAGTTCTGCAAAATATAAAATTCGATTCCGAAAATTATTATTTTTATACTATCATATATGAGGTTAAATATTTGAAGCCTTTGTTTTACTGAGAAATAAGAGAAATGCTATAGAATTCCAGCGGATTGGGCTGTAGATGGTGACATAATTTTAATAACAATATTTTTCAAATAAAGTGAATGAGAATACCATTACCACTGATCTTAATATGAGCAAAGCCAGGATCCATATTTTAATTGTTTGTTTTGCTTTCCTGCAATATTTCTACATCATTTGCTATGAGGAAATTGCTAACTGTTAATGGTGTTCATTCTCCTTACTAATCCTACACTTCCTCAATTGTTTCCTTCATTGGTGCATAGATCCTGGATGATACCTTGTTGGAAGTCTTTGCTTTCTGATTCATAAAGATGACTTTCCCATTTAGGAACTAGTTCTATATATCAAGCAAATGTGCGTTAGAACGATATAAATAGGGAAGCTCTTGTAAAATGTAAGAAGATGCAGACTTGTAGGAGAATGGTTTAAGCAGAGGCAGGGTTTACAAAAAATTGAAAGAGAAATTGAACCGTCACATAATTCTAGAGGAAACACTGGAGCTATCACCTGTAAACATAGTTACAAAGAGAACAGATAACCAAAATGCAAGATTGCTCCACTTTGAAAGCACAGAAAACATTCACAGGAAAGCACATTGGAACAAGACTACCAATTTACGATCTTACAATGTAATCATTTCTGTGTAGGGAATTCTTTACTTTTGGTCATCTGCATATTATTTCCTCAGTCCCCTCTTTTTTCCTTCCTGTATTCTCCTCCGCCCTTCTTCATTGCACTTTTTCATTATGCATCATAGATTACTGGCTTTATGAACAGTTTTCATGAACACAACAAACTTCTAAAACTGTCAGTTTCCGTGTAGTTTGTTACACAAAGCTTTTCCAGTTTTTCAGACGTTGTATCACATATCACAACACCTCCTAAAACATCACCTTCTGATAAGGCATGCCTGATGTTAACGTCTTCAAATTTTATTTAAAGTAATCAGATTTTTAAATTTCATATTATGCAAATGTAAATGTTCTTTGACAAAAAAGCTTGATTTTAAATCAAACTAATTTCTAAGTATATGGCTAATTTCAGTTGCTATTTTTCATGTACATTTCTCTTATTGGAATTTGTTTTTCTTTTGGACAACAGAGACTGTCATAGTAATTGAGTTCCTTTCCAATGTGTTGATGTTTTTAAAATGAACTTTAAAAAATCCAATAGTTTGTAAAGAAATTTACAATGGCCCTAACATGGTGTATCAGTTTTCTTGCTTACTGATTAAGTGACATGGGCTGATGCCTTCAGTTAGAATGACATGATTTGTCAACCCGTTGTGCTGCCCATCTATTCAGGAGAAATAACATAAAATAATGTTATATAATAATACCTTGGGAGGTTTTCCTACTATAGGTCCTGCAACAGTCTTGCCTGATTTCTATATAAAATAATGCCCATAGAAAGAAGGAATTCATTTCTTTCTCTAAAAGAGACTGATTAGGAGAGGACAATAACAACTCACTGTAAAAGCCTCATTAGAGAATTCTATGCAGCATTTTCACTCGAGAAATCAGCATCTCCTTTAGAAAATCCTTTGAGAATGGAGTAAGTTTTCATTCAGCTAATGGTAAAAACCCAGTATAATGTCCCACTTCTTCTAACTTCCATTTATTAGTTATCATGCATTTATCCAGGATAATGGTTCAAGATATATTTCATGTCATGCACCTTACAATTCCCAGTTCATTGTCACTTGTTCAAGAAGTGATTAAGCTAAGAGGCAAGACTGCCATGTTTATATAATAGTATCAAATCCTTACAGTAAAGGAAGTTATAACCAAAAGCATTAGTGTGTCATAAGGTCATAAGTATGTATCAAAAATAAAGATATCAGGGAAAATGTATTGGATGGCTACGAAATTATGAAGATAAAAATTGATTTATCTATCAAACTGGGAAAAGTCAATCTTGCTCTTAAATATGATTGCTTTCATTTCACTGAATTAATCCCTAATCTCGAACATCATCGTTACATCACTTTATTTTTAGTGGATGTAGAAGGATAACAGTTTCTGCCAAGAGTGCATCAGTTATACAGCGATGTGCTGCCAAGCAAAGTGAAGCTATCAAGTAAAGAGATGGAAGATACAGTTGTGGCTCCCCAAAACGCTTATGCATTGAACTTGTCTGTTATCCATATAGTAGTAGACTGCTAATATTTTCCCACTGTTCATTGCCTGGTATCTGAACTCTTTGCCGACACATAAAGTCTTTACACGAATCTTGATTCTTCCTTTAATTTTCTCCCATTTTAAAGTATTATTTATTAAAGTTAGCTCACATAAGTGTTTTCAAGTTTGCATCAAAGGCAGTAAGATTTGTGCATAGTCTGAATTTAGCATTTACGCAATTGTATTTTTGCTGAAAGAGTTCTGCCCTTAATTTTTTTGGGGGGTAGGATTTACTTCAAAGCTGATAGCATCTTGCTTCACTGGAAGGTAACTGAGTGGTTAGTCAGATTTGGCTGAAAACTGTTCTGAATGTGGAATTTACGAATAGTATAATTTCAGTCAGTTATAAATCAAACTTAATTCCTCTAAAATCTTCAGATTATAATCCTCTCTCCACTGAGGGCTTTTGCCAGTTGCTTTTTCATTTTGCCATAAAAATAGGTAATTCTTTTAAGATTCTAGGGCATATTCATTATGAAACAATCAGTGATTTTGAAATGACTTGACAAATGCTTCTTTTTTTCTACTGTTTCCCTGTTAAGATGACGATCCTCCTCTGAACAACAGGAAAATTTCACAGTTAGTTATCTTTGAGCTACCTGGTCTAGTGGGAGATGTCCCTGCCTGTGGCAGGGGGTTTGGAATTAGGTATCTTTGAGGTCCTTCCAACCCAAACCATTCTGTGATTCTATGATCCAAAAGTACAAACTGGAAACAAAAGGGTTTCCCTAGAAAATAAGTCCTAGAGATAAAATATCCCTACTGTTCTTTAAAGTAAAGATGTAAATGTAAAGCAGTTATTTCTGTCGTCATCCCCATGCAGCTGATGATTAGGCCATGTGGTATCTCTGATGACACAGAAGATCGTGTCTAAAAAAAAAAACAAACCTTTGCAAACAGCTGTGTAATACGACGGACACTTGGAAATGCACCTTCCAGAATAAGCAATCTAGCCATTGCTCTATAAATCCTCAAATAAGTTTACTTGAAGTATCTTATATCTAATAGGGTTTTTGTTTGTTTGTTTGTTTTTTGCGTGCGTCCTGCTGTTCTGCCTGCCAACTTTGTTGATTTCATTTTGGGTTGCTAAATTGAACAACACAAAAAATATGAGATTAAATAGATATTAACATTATTCTGACATCTTCTGTGTTCACCAGATCTATACACAAAACATAGTTTAGCTAAAGTCTTAATGTTCCTACTGGTGAAATGCTCTTAATTCACTGTTGGCATTTATATCATATATTCCCATTACAGACCCCAGCTCCCAGAGCTGAGTCCAGAGTTGCAGCATTACAATACAGAATTGTATATGAAACAGCAAGCATTATTTTTTAAATTTTAATTATTAAACATCACAGAAAGATGCTGTCAAAATACCTTATCTGTACTGATTGTACAAATTTTTGAACTTCTCTGTATTATTTTCTTTTCTGTGTTATAAAACCCTCATCTCAGCTGCTTTCTTGATTGTTCTATCATCTTGCGTCAGTGGCTTAATCTTCCTTGATCTGTCTTGCTTTTCTCAGCTACAGATGTATGGCTTATAAAAAGAAATCTTCTTGAAAGAGATATTTATTTAAACACTTTTTGCATCATAAAAATGTCTCAGGATATTTGTTGCATGCAGGGCTGAGATAATAGGTTTAACAGAGTGGTATGTTACCTTCTTTCCAAATGCCTTTCAAAAAATTTTTACTGTTAAACATACCAAAAAACAAGCTGATTTTATATGGTAAAGACTAACAAACATTTTGACAGCTCTTAATTGGTATGCACTGGTCATCTGT
This sequence comes from Anser anser, assembly GCF_964211835.1. Taxonomy (NCBI): domain Eukaryota; kingdom Metazoa; phylum Chordata; class Aves; order Anseriformes; family Anatidae; genus Anser; species Anser anser. Next base: position 10,840,544 of record NC_139739.1, on the reverse strand, counting down.
TTTATGCTTTGAGTTTTTGAGAGTAACTTCATGTACACATGTCAGTACAATGTTCTTGACATCTACAGCTAGAAGTGACAATGCTGTTATTTTGACATACCGAAGTATTTGGTTTTGAGTATTTTTTTTTTAAATACTAAGTCTCTACATAGCAAACATTTTAATAGTGAGGTATATACCTCAAAAAGGTCTGTCTGTTCTCTGTATAATTTTTTTTTTTAAATTGTCCTTATGTTAAATACAGTGTTCCATCCTCCTCAAGGGTCAAAGTATCATAGTGGAATCTGGGCATGCAGTGGCCACTGAAGGATTTTGCCTTGTATTTTTAATCAGAAAAGCTGACCTTCTAGGATATAAATGTCCATTTATTATATTAGGATGATTTCAGTAGTGCTTAGGATTCAGTTCTCCCTGTAATGAATAAAATAACCAAAATAGCTACTCTGAGTAAGAGTCATGAATAAAAATATAGATAAATACATATATTTCCTGCTTCCAATTATATTTGATATGATTAAAAATATGTTGAGGTTTTATGGCTATTTCAGTTCATTAAATGTACTCACAGTTCAAATATGGGAGTCTTTTTGAGGGGGTGAAATTTTAATTGCCTTTCATATCAGATGTTCTATTTGCAATAAGTGAAAGAAATTGGAAACTTTATAAAGGCAACATTTTAAAATTTAATTAAATAGCTTGGAATTCTGCAATATTCTTCTGGAGATAATTCTATTAGCATGTTCTAAAATGTTATTTTAAAATATATTTTAAAAGGTGTTAATGCTCACAGATTCTGATGAACCAATTTCACTGCTTATAGTAGCATCAGCATGACTTGAAGAAGGTGTCATGGAATAAAATGAACTGTCACAATAACAAGCACTGTTAAGTACCGTGCAACTGTTGTAAAGACTTTGAATGTAAGTAGAGATTGTGTAAAAATATCAGGCAAAACCCTATATTTGAATACTACAGGTCAAGATAAAGAAAACAAGAAAACAACTACATTTAGTTTTCCATTTTTCAACCTTGTCTTAATTTTTGTTTCATTTGTCTGTGCACTGAGGTATACAGTTATTCCATAACTGCTCTCAAGTATTCCAACAGAATTACCAAAATGAGGAAACCCAAAATCTGCCTGACTGCAGCAGGCTGCATTATACAGAGCTGGTAGATGTTGAATACTGCGGGTAGGGAGAAGGGAAAAGAAGCATGTCCCTGGCAGCGAGCGCGTATAGCCACTGCTAGGGGATCTCAGGATACCACCTTGGAGTTCTCAAATAGATACTTTCTATTAGTGCAAGGGAGAACAGGGATACAGGCTGTTTCTTCACCAGAATTTATTTTCAGAGTATGAAGAAATCCTGTTGGTTGTGTGGGTGGAAGAGAGGAAAGGTGAGATGTTTTTTTTCTGTGATCTTTGCTGACTATTTACATAATGCTGTTATCTCCTCACTGTACAAAATAGCAGAGACCTGACTTGAATCCCTTGTTAATTTTACTACGTAGCAATCTGTTTCATGCATTGCTTAGCAGTAGCCCGATGTTAGCAAAGCCTTGGCAACAAGTCTAAGTTCAAGTTCCAAACCCCCTCTTTTTTTTTTTTTCCTGTGTTGTTCACTCACATTCTCTGAAATTAGCTATTTTTTGCTGGATCAGCTTACTGATCTCACTTACAATGTGACATCACAAACAGATGTGATGGCACAATGGAGGGCCATTCAACAGTGCCTTGTTGAATCACAAGTAGGGTAATTCCTTTCTGAGCTTTATGGCGATGTGCAACTTACCTGGGAGCTGCATCATTACAGTTTGTCATTGGTCAGCAACTGGCCTAATACTAAACATGCATCCACAAAATTTTGCCAGTACCTTCGCAATGCAAGATTTTTTATTATGCTATGAAAATGAGGATGTTGAATCAAAGTCATGTGTCCTTCCTAAGGAGCAGCTATGACTGTAGATTTGTAGAAATCTTCTGCACTGAGAATGTGAATGTTGTGTATCTGTATTTCCATGTTAGGGTAATGGATTTCATCTCCAAAGATTACAAGATGAAGTACAATATCACAGAATAAAATGAAAAAGAGGAAAACGCAGAATGTATCCAACAAATACTATTTAAATAGCAAATTTAAATACTGGGTTGTGAATGGGACGTGGAAATACAGGAAGTATATTTGCTTCTGGGGATGTTTAGATGTAGATTATTGGGTTAATATCTCTCTGCAGTTCCAAGAGAGCAAATGACATAGTAAGTTAACTGCAAAAAGGAAAAAAAAAGTAGTATACAGTGGAAAACAACTTTTCTCACTCAAGTTGAAAAATTCCATTTTATAAAAATATTAGAGGCTTAAGTTATATTTTCACCTTCATCCTGTTATCTTGTTTTAAGAGCTCTTGCTGTTTTAATCTGCAGTCAGGACTGGAGCTGTTACTACCCTGAGTGTAATTACATCTTCCCTCTACTAGTAGAGGAAAGAGAAACTGTAGAACCCAGTGTTCACATTTCCAATCTATGTGGTCACAAAATAAGCTGAACACTTCAGCAACTATTAGATACCACCCTCTCTCCTCCCCTCACAAATAATGCAAAAGATGAGGGCATCTATTGAAAAATGAACAAACCCAAAACCACGTCCATCCCCAACAAATAGACACAGTAGTAATAGCAGAGTAGGACATAGAAATTACTAGAATTTTCTCCTGGTACTATCTGCTACATTGGCTAATCTGTGCGATACAGTGTCTAGAGTGGGTCTTTCACATTCGGGCATTAAATTCCCCAGAATATCCAGCGGTCCAGTCTGAGATGAGATTTCAGCTGCACACTGATACATGATGGTTGCAAAGAAGTCCTTCAACAAATTCTCCTTGAGGTGATAGTTAAATAAAAGTAGGGTGGAGGTAAAAAGGAGTTTGCTCAGTTTACTCCTGGGTAAAAAGAAGCAAGACAGCTGTTCTAAAATGTTACCACTGCTATTCTGCTCAAGAGAAAATTTAGCATAAAAAGGGCCATAGTGAATCACAGAAATGTCACCTTGTTCTGAGAACACAAAAGCCATTCTGCATTCAAATCATTCTATTCCTTCCTCAAAACATGAATATTTAAAATAGAAAAGTGCATTGACAAAAATGCTGATGATGTGAATAAGTGAAGAGAGCACTTGAAATCAAATTTTTGAGAATTACCCTTGTGTAAAATTAAAAAAAAAAAAAAAAAAAGTACAAAGTTTCAGTCCTGGGAGCCTGATTGGCGATACCAGAGCTTAGTTCTGCCTAAACAAAGATTGCATAATTGCCATCCAAATGTTTGTTTCAGATCTAGATGCAAATCAGCGCTCATCCCGTGAGGTCCACTTCACTGGTTAAATGACTGGTCTTCCGTAAGATACAGTATGCAAAAATTAAGAGGTTTTTTTTTGGTAATGAAATATGCAGAGATGTTCTTGTACCATTGCTATCTCTGGAGACAGGGTGATTGTAAGCCTTCCTGTAAACCATTTCTCTGGAATCAAGGACTACAAGGAATGTCAGTGCTTTTCTAGAAGCTTCTTTAAGCTGAGTAGCATAAAGTAGGCAAGTATTATTAAATTTTACTGTGGAATCTGTTAAGAGACCTAGAAAAATCATGGCCCAGGGCACATCCTTCACTTTCTAAACAAGAAGAATTTGTTCTGCTTCAACAAAGTATTTAAACATGTCTGGTGTTCTTCCTTTGAATTAGATCAGATAAACCTTGATTTACTGAAAAAACTGTTGCAATCTTTTGTTCTGCATGTACGTACTTACTTCTTTACAAATTCACAAATTTGCCTGTCAAAAGTGAATTCTTTTGATGATTCTACCATGCACTTGAAATGGCAAAAATAACTCCTTATGCCCTAGGAAGCCAAAGGTATTGGACAGACTGTGGCTCTAGAAGTAGCAGAGGTTTTGTTCAACTCACAGCAACAAAATATGTCATCAGTTTATTTTTTTAAACAATGTATATGTTAAAAGGGGGGTGACATCAGTTGTAAAGTTTGTGAGTGTTGCTAGTTTAAACTGGATTTTCAGTGAGTAAATAACAGAATATTGTTGGTTTAACTTTATTTTGAATGTCTTGTTTCTTTATATTTTGATTCAGGCTGTAGTGATGATGGTTTTTTCCATGGGTTTTCTGGCCTTGTTCAATGAATATAATGATTTTTGTATGATTAATGAGGACTAATGTGATAAATAAGACTGTCAACTGTAGGAACACTGCCATCATCTGCTGCAGAGGGAGGAAAATGTGAAACAAATGAAACATAGGATTACAGGAAAATAGAGAATGCTCATGTGATTAAAGGAGTTGAATGCTATTCTGAATAACTATACTGGATTCCTGTGTATGTCTGTGGTCCTTCTTAGTTCCCAAACAGTTTCTTAAATGAAAATTTTCATAGGTAGTCCCATGTTCTTCCTTACTTTTCTCTATGGGACCTAATCTGAAACCTTGTGATTTGATTTGTAGTAGGTCCAATTACTCAGAGCTGTTACACCAGCTCAATGTCAACTTCAAAAACCTATTAAAACTGTTAAATAAATACATGTGCTGAAAAAATAGGTTCTAAGTAGCTACACTGGGTATCTAGAATTACTGGGTTCCTTCTAAATGATTTCTCATTGTGTAGTTTCCCATTTATAAGTTGCTGGTAGCAGTACCTCTTCATCTGACAACATGCTGGGAAAACAAATATAGCCAATAAAATACTCAGATACAATAATTATAAGCTTGAGAAGAAACTAGTAATTCTGCCTTTTCAGTAGCTCATAAATAGTAATTTTATAGTAAAGCATGAGTCTATAAATTGAGTAGTGACAGTAAAGGAAAATATTGACTGGCACATGAAGAAAAAAGTATGTGTTGATGTAACATGTGACTTCCATGCATAACATTATATAGGCAGCCATGGTTTCAGCATTTGATGTTTGAACATCTAAATTTGCAGCTTTGATGTTCTTCTAACTTAGAACCTTCTTGACTTACATTCTCTAGTAAGTTCTGGTAAATAAACAGGTTTGTACTGAAATTGTAATTACTTTTAGAAATACATCAAAGAAACAACAGTGGTATGTCATGTATAATTCATTTTGTCTCATTCTGTCTTTGTGGCATATTGTGTACTTCTGTGTATTTGTTTTGTGGTGGTCACTAGTTCCTGGCAAGTTCATTTCTAACTTTCTCATGAAAAACCAGACAACGCTGAGAATCTTGAGCATGATTCAGTGTTTAAAGTTAAGGTGGTGTTAAGAGAAATCTCCTGCATTGTTTTCTGTTAAATACTACTGAAATCTACTGCAGTTTTTCTTCTGCTAACTTGGACTGGATGATGCGTTGAATAGCTAGTAGATAGTAGATTTCTAACATGACTGTAAACTTACATCTCTGTTACAAGGACTTGTTTACAATAGAATTTCCATGGAAATGGAGGGAAGGGTCACGTTTTAAATTTGCTGTCTAATATTCTTAAATATACTTACATTTCATTCATAAACTGTCATTATGATAGAATTATTTAATGTTCTTTAAAATTATACTTTTCTTTCCAATATACTTCTAGTATATATTATGGTGACTGTAAATGAACCAGAGAAATCACTGTGATTTGTAGATCCATAATGCAATTGTTGGTATGATACAGAGCCATGTTCTGATGTTTACAATTTCACAGTGCTCTGGTAACATCACTAGAATGGCTCTAAATTTACAGCGGCATAATTGTAAACAAAAACAGACTCTTTCAGCCTTTCCCTTTAACGGATGTAGTCTTTCCACCTATTTTGCAGACTCAAAAATCTGTTAGACAGATGGTAACAGTGAATCTCTCCCATTTTGCAGGTGAAAAAAAGAGATCTGTTGATATGATTACTTCATTGCTCAATTCAGCTGAATTTCATAAAATTTGCATATCATGAAATGGCATCAAAAGAAGGGAGGTGTCCTGATAACTCAGATGGTACTGTAGGTAACCCTCTGCTGGGTGAATACCCAGGTAAAATGTGTAGATCATTTCTTCTGGTGAATCACATTTGAATTTCCCATGCAGGCGCTTGACCTAGAGACAAACATTGTTTCTGTTTTTATTTTTTCATACTCTCTTGGGATTCATTTCCTAATAAATAAGCCACAGGCATATAGCACAGCGTAGCATCTGTCCTTCTTTTGCTATAGATCGCTGGTTAATTTGTTTTCAAGGAAAACCTAGTAAAGGAACAATATGAACTTTCCTAGCATAGAATTTTATAACCCTCAGAGTCTGCATGCCAAGAAAAAATCCGTATTAGTGTTTCGGGCCAATGATGAAAGGAGGGAAAGAAGCTCATGTCAGTAGAGCTGGTCCCTATACCTTTGTCAAACTTGAAAGTAAAGGTAAGTCACTGCAGTCACACAGCCAGCATTGTAAAATCAGCACTAAAAGAAAAAGGCTGAAAAAGGTGATGCTCATTTAGATTTTTTGATAAGCTGAACTACATTTTATGCAATATATGATCACTGTAACTTTGCCAATGAGAATGGAGAATGAGGTGGCTGTAGTTATGCAAAAATTACTTAAAATAAGAACTGAGACACCTGGGGAGCCTAGCATTGGACCATTAGAAAGCAGAAACATGGTCTGATGAAAGAGTCTGTGGATCAGTCTCAATATCCACAAGAAGTGGAAGAGATGATCCCAAAAAAGGCTAAACAAATTCCACAACCACATCAAATTTTCTTTTTTTTTCTGAACAACTTTAGCAATAGTAATTTATACCAACAAAGGAGATTTGTATCATTTAACTGCCTTTTTTTTTTTTAATTCAATCTTGGTCAACCAAAGTTGTTTTTACTTCTTTGCAGCCCAGCAGTCTATAACTTCCATTAAAAATATGGGAGAAGCATTGTTTCAGAATCTATCAATCTCTCAATTTACTCTAGTAACTTCATGGAAATCATCTCTTACAAGTGATTTGATGTAAACTCCAGGAATGCTGCATAAAACTAGAAGAATTTACTGAAAGTGAAGACAAGATTCTTTCTTCATGCTGCACAACACATGCAGCTTTTGCACTCCTGAGTGCTCCTCTCACCTTACGCAAAAAGAGCGAAGACCAGACCCAGATAAAGACCCTCTCTTTGAAGTTGCTTTGCATCTTTTCATTTAGTTTTATTCCTCTGTTTCTTCTTCATTCTTGACTCTGAACACTGACTTATGGGCCCTACAGTCTTTTATATCTTCTAGGTTAGTAGGAGGCAACCTCAAGACCATCATGATGGCAAGAACTGTTGGAATTGTAGGCAAGGTTGCTAAAAGATCTTGCTCCTGTAGTATGCTATGCTAATCTTGCAACATAGATGGGATAAAAAGAGAAGATAGCCAATTGTTCCCACATGAGCTCCAGCTGCACCAAACTCTGTAAGCATCCTGCTTAAAATATCTTCAAAGATGCAATGAAACGCAAGCTAGTGCTCCTGCAAGAATTTCATCTGTTTAAGCTGTGACAGCAGACAGTGTTCTTCCCAGATGTCACACAGTCTCATAAATAGTCTCAGGTTTTGTGGGTATTCATTCCCCCCTCCCTCCCCCCCCCACCATGATTTTCTCAGTATAAATACTCATTCACCTTTTTTATCACATAACAGGCTGCTTTTAATGTTTATTATTGTTCAGCCTCGATCTGGGCCAGTTTTCTTCTGGTGGTGGTGTTTTTCCCAAAAAAAAGATTTCTTTCATCATCTTCCTATCATGCATTATGCTCTGGTTTCAGGCAATGCCAGTAACTAGAGGTCAGCACCTCTAGTTCCAAGTCCCTTTGCCTACCTTTTTGGTGAGAAACACTCACTGCTTCAAATGATGGCAAAGTTTGTAAAACAAAAAAACAGTTTTTGAAGCTGGACATGACTAAGGGCAAAGGAAAAATTGCTGAGGAACTGCAGCAATTTTACATAGGTTATGTTAACGAGAAGATTTCACCAATACGGAATGTAACAGCTGATGAGCTATTCTGACAGTCATGACATACAAAACACTTGTACTGGGTCACAGCAAGTATCTATGTAGTCCAATAGTCGATGTCCAATTGTGGGCAACAGGGGATATTTAGGAAAGAATATGGGAACAGATCAAGCATACACTGATATCTCCTGCTATATATCCTACCAGAAAACTGAACTAAGGATGACATCAAGGTCTGTCTGCTCAACTGCTCTTTAATTGCCTTTTGAACCCAACTACACTTTTATGACTATTACTATTATTATTATTCTCTAGCATCTCATGGTACAGTTTTACATTAATTATGCACTGCATGGGAAGAATATTTATCTGCTGTCAGATAACTGAATTTGATGTTTCTTGTTTGCATTGTGAGAAATGGTGCAAAAATCATCCACTACTTACCCCTTCTGTGCCATTCACAATTTTATGAGCTCTATTTTGTTCTGTCAGCTATTTCTTTTTCTCTGCTGAACGATATATGTAATTTTTTCATACAACAGCCATTCCGTACTTGTGATAGCTCTTGCTCTTTTTCTGTATGTTTTCTAATTCTGTTGCTACAAATGATCCCTCTTCTCATACACATCTATCAGTTTTCCTAAGTATCCAGAAAATCCTGGAGGATTCAGCCTTTTAAAGCTAGGTTGATGGTGTTGAAATGAAAACCTACTTACTCGAGAAGTCCTCCAAGTCCTCCTTTCTTTATATCTTAGGTTGGACCCTTGTCACTGATGTGTCATACGTCAAACCTTTTTTTTTTTTATCCAGAGAAAGAGCATTCACAGGCACCAGATTTTTCGATCTGTCCTTCTGTTACATCAAGTTATTAAGCTTACTAGTGCATACTTCATGCCAAAAAATTAATGAATTTTCCTCATTTTAGAAAAAAATCTGGATTTACTCTTATGTAATATATTGTTCCACTTCTATTAAGGCAAACAGTTGTCTGGGTGACGGATCCTAGGGCTACTCTAAGGTCCGGAGAACTTGAAAAAACAGAAAGCAATCAAGAATGGGTATTCCAGAAAGGCCATAACTCCATTCTTTGACCATTTCCTTTCCATCTTTTATAATTCATAGCACTATAGAAAGATTGGCCAGATGTGATTTCTGAAGGTCATGTATAACATCCTAACTGCAGCCAACTATTGCCAACAGTAAATCAGGCCAGCTATACCTTTATCTGATGAGGTGAGGAAAAGCTCAACAAATGGAGATTTCGCAAAACTTCTAGTGATGTTTTTTTTCCTCTGATGTCTAATTTGAACCTCCCAAGCTGTAATTAGCATTCATTGCCACTTAGTATTTAATGTGATACTGCTGAGAAGAGTTTATCCTCAACACCTTTTCAACTATGCTTCAAGTAACTGTAGATTTTTTTTCATTTTTATTATTATTAGATCAACACTTACTCTCCTCTCTGCCAGTCTAACTAGGAACAGTTTCCTCAGCCTCTCCGTGCAGTGCAGCGTTAAGTTACTTACTGCTTAGGCACTGAGGGCTAAGATATTTAAGCTTAAAGGTCTCAAATGAGGACGGCTGAAGTCCTGGGCCACTTTATGTGTAGAACAGTGCAACATTTCAGCTATGCTGAATATGTACTTGAAACATTCCTTTTATCCTCAGGTCAAGCATAATCTAAAGGCCTGAAAGAGAATAACCACCAAACACGAGCAAACAACATCACACACCCCCAAATTCAAAAAACAATATGAAACAATTTCAATTGAAATCAATTGAAATATATTACCAAGAATATAAAAAAAAAATCTGTCCTCTAATAAAAAAGCTGGCTATATATATATGTATATATGCATACATGAAATGCAATCTAAGGGTAAAACATCCAGGTGTTTACAATTAAAGTATAGATCTTCATGCTGCTTTACGTCTATTTCCAAGAACTGTGATATTAAGAACTAGCTTAGTTTGTACTCAGGAAATCTTAACTTTTTTCGCACTCAAAAATGCTGAAGTTTTATTTTTATGTTCCTTTTATGGCATGTTTGCTCTCTTAAAACTTTTTGCCCCCGAAAATAATACACAGGGAAGCACAGTGCAAGGTCTCATAACTCTTATGTCAAGAGGCTTATGTAATGTAAAGCTTTGTTGACCTTTGAGGAGGTAAAAGGAGAGTGTTAACAATTGTTTGCTGAGCAACTGAAACATTGCAAGCTTTCCTTTAAGGAGAAAAAAACCAAGCTATCAGTTGACTGATGATTAAATGAAGTCCTGTGAAAAGGGGTATGTTCCATGATACAATTTAGCTTGTGTACTTTTACTACAGCCCTGGCAGTGCTACCTTAGCTGGACAATATCTATGTTATCTGCAGGTTTTAATATTTTGGCCTGTTGTGTCTTTTGTGTCTTTCTTTTGCCATTCTATTCTCATTGCTCCTTTCCCGAAATGCTGATTTATGTTTCAGCTCTACCAGGCACAGGACCAATATTGACTGCCCATATTTCTACTATCTTGAGCATACCTTTTTCTGTAGCTTTTCTTTGGACTTGCATTCTTCCAAAAGAAGTGATACATATGACATTTTATCATTTCCAAATATAATTTTCCTGTACTTTAGCTTGCTTAGATATGTACAGCTAGTCACAAGCAATAGCTCAATCTACATGTATATCTTCACTTTTATTCTGCCCCATTCCAACCTTGGCCAGACATTCTGGACTAGCCTTCATTTGTATCTTTTAACACCTCTATTAAATGATGAAGCACTTCACCCTTTTTGATCCTTGAACCTCAGTCACCTTTTCATCTATTCTTATGAGAGGTTTCTATACCCTTTCTTTAGGATCCCTTTAGTCTATAAGTCCTAGCACAAGCACCCATTGTTCTGTTCTATTGCTTGGAATTCCACCAGCCCAAAATCTAATCCACCTGTCAAGAAATTTAATCAAACATCTTCCCCAGCTCAGGCACTCTCCTTATCATATTCATAGCTTGGTGTCAGACTGTACTTAGTAGGATTAATAATTCTGTATTATTCCTGGTGTCTAGGAATATAAAACAGTTTTGATAGATAGTATTAAAGAGGAGTTTATCCCAGTCTATCATTGGCACCAATATGTAACTACTATGTAACAATGCTTAGCTTATCATGCATGCTTACAGATGTGACTTGTTGTTAACTGCACACCTGAAAATCTGCAAAAATTAAATTCCGTGATAAATGTTCAGAACTGTTAAAATAATTATCCCAATTAAATCTGTTTTGTTTAGTCCAGTCCATAGTAAGCCTTAGTAACACTATAATTCTTTTCAAGTCACAGAGATCATATGCGATAAAATATTCATAATGTTTTCATTGTCATCCTATATAATAGCCAAGACTGAAGGTCCCAATGCACTTCTCCTTCATACTGCCAGATTCTGTTATCATCTGCAGAGTTTTCTGTAATGACAGCTGTAATACCCCACAGGAAATCATCAAATGAGACAGTATGCTGAGGTACTACGTGGTCAGGTTTCTTCCTCTTTTTTCTCTGAAAAAGAGGCATCAAATGTTGCCTATTGCATTCTCCACTTGTTCTACATTTTCATGTACAATCTGTAGATAGAAACAATGACAGGAGATTTTCTATAAAATAATGAGGAATTAATTTGGTAGTTCACATTTTGTTTGCAAGTATATTTTTTCCTCCTGACTTGAGGTTGGATTTCTTTAAAAAAAGAAATAGAGGTAAGTTTGTTTCAGACACAAAAAACGCCACAGTGAGGGCGTTTCTTGTTCTCACTGTATAAATGTATTTTTCCACATCCAAAATCACACAATATTCCTTCAGGGCTCCACTTCATAAAATCCAGGAGTTTCTCAGCTCATTTGGTAGTAGAAATTCCTCTAACATATATCTCTCTTTTATCATCCCTCAATTTCCCTGTTTTGCAGTGGCATAAAGTATATGTATACAAATAAAATGTCATATTACTTTTCTACCTTACTGCACTTCACGTGGCTCATACATGCATGACACTGAAGGGAATTCTGATAGGAAGGACAGAAATAGGAAGCATACGCATGTATATATGCCTTTGACATATAGCAATCAGCTGTGCTGACATGGCTGATTACTACTGAAATAGCGATCCTGACGTACTTCCTGCTTTATTTACCACATAACCGGTCAGGATTTCCAGCAGGGTTTTAGACTGATGTAACATATTACTTTGGTGATGGAATAATGAGTTTGCTTGTACAGTAAGTTAAGCTGCTAAGTAAGCAACTTAGCACGTCTTAATAAATTCGCAGTGGGACTTAGCCCTTCTAAGTCACTCCTTCTAATTTTGAAATTTTACAATTCCCAACATTTTCCAGAAAAGGTTTGGGATCCTAGGATTGGAAATAAAGGATTTAGAAAGGCAAAACACTTCCATCTAGTCAAACCCCTCTTGGTTACACTCTCCATTGTAGGAGATGCCAAAGATAGAAAGAGTTTTATTCTACTTTTATCATACCTCAGTGAGGTTCCTCATTTCTTGATTTGAGAGATTTAGAGAGTAAGGTGGATTAAGTCTATTTACTTCTCTCCAACAGAAACGTAGTTTCTTCCTTTTGATTATTACATGGAAGTAATAATTCTTTGTAATTCATGAAATTACCATCTTTCCCCATTTTAGACCCATAGCTACTTGATCCTATGTGCTATTGCAAAAAATGAATCATACAATAGCCTTTTTAATTCAAGTCTGTCTCTCCCCGAGCTCTGACCAGAAAGCTTTCACATGAAAGCTGTGAGGAGATGCTATATTCCAGTTAGGGTCTATTTAACAAGTGTTTTTTTCTAATTACTTGCTATCTCGGTAACAAGGTCTTCCCTTTTGAAAAATCTTCGTTGTTCTGGAACTCTTTGCTGCAAAGCACACCTGTTCCAGAGGATGACCAGGGATATTTGTATGTTTGGAAACTATTGGAAGAACAGAAGCAGCCATCTGTTCCTTAGGACATTCTTCCCCTTAAGCAGCCAATTTCTTGTTCTCATGCTTGGAGAAAAGTTTGCAATTAGACCCCAACAAGGCCGTCTGGAAAAGACATTGGCATTATCTTGCTTATCCTGTGTGTAATTATGAAATTACAGGAGTACATTTTTTTCTAATCACCTAGCTATCTGCCCCCCTCAGGATTCCTGAACTGGACAAGACACTGCAGAGAAGAAAAATGCCTTTTTTAACCATTATTTTCCCTCCACATTAACAGAATTTTTTCATAACTTCTCTGGGAGTAGTAGAGTAATTTATTCTACTTTTGTAATGGTCATAAGCCATAATCCTCTGAAGTTCCCTTTCCTGTAATACGTAGTTTTGCAATACTGTAGAAACTAGAAATACCTTTGTTGCGTACAGGAGTATGTGAGTGGATACATCACACATCTTTAGGCTCAGCTGCAGACCGTTAGCCTTCACCTTAGAACTGTGGACATTTCACTTCCTATTTAAAATTTCCAGATACATCAAGATGTCATCTGGCTATAACAAAGAGCCATATCATGCACTGCCCTTTGAAATGTGATAGATGCACTACACAAATCGTAAGCCAGCACTTAAAATTTATAAAGGCCTTGTACTGCCATGAATACTGTTTTCTGTTAGCTTTGTACTTACTTGTTTGTCATGTAATTGAACTTGGAAAGTGAAATCAAACTATGCGTTAATGTTTCCATTATTAACGGGTAGACAGCAGTAGTCTAACTTCATCTGCTTGTGTTTAAGCATTTTCCTGCAGTTCAGCATTTAGCATATCCATTTGCTTGTATTACATAACGCTGAATCCTTTTTAAAAAATAACTCCTGCTTGTAAGAAATATCTAGCAGGTGAATAGAGATCTACTTCTCCAATTCCTTATTGAATTACAGTGGATTCACAACAACTTTAACACCTAAATTCTGTGAGTTACCTGGTACTTGGGTTTCAAAACAGATTTTGTATTTGCCACCTCAGACTAACGTCCTCCACTTTTCCTTTTTGGAAAAAATGTAACTGTTAAAATCATTTTGCCTGTGAAAGCAGGACAGACAGTTTACTGAAAACCAGTTATGCGCAAAAGGTGCTTTACCAATGCCACATCTTTAAATTTAATTTCCATTGAGTAAGTTTGTTAGCATTGATTAAGGTTATTATCATAACAAAATCCAAATCCTATTATCTTAATCACTGTTCTGGCTAATCTGTTTTACTGTTAAAATTCTAGAAATTTGGTTTTCAAATTTGGGAGGGATATATATTCATTAATCACTGCCCTCACCTAAAACATGTCAGCGGATTTTGATTTCTCTGTACTGTAGACTTTTACACTATCTGACCTAATTACAGTAATGGTTGAGTGACGTTTCAGTATTCCACACAAATTCTACTGTGCTTTCAGCAATTTATTGTTTAATTGCTCAGAACCATGCTGCTGAATTTTATTGCTTCAGCAACTCCCACAACTTGGCAACCATCTTCCTCCCAAGACTATTAGAGATTTCTTCTAGAATTTTCTGATATTCTGTCCTGTCTGAATCCTGACCCTGAATCCCATTCCCTTTATGAATAGTTTTATCCTCAATAACAATACATATTTAGATTGTTTCACATAATTTTTGCATTGCTGCTAATTTTCCTTTCCTCATAAATGTATTTTTTTCTAATCATCCACAAACATTGTTACATTGTTAACCAAATTAGCCTTCCCTTTTCTCCAGTGATATTAAGAAAAACCTTCAGCTAAGGTTCTTTACTGTGAGTTTTTACCTTCCTTGATAATGGCTGCTGCCTCTGGTGTTTTACTGTTAGAACTCATGTTGATGAAAAATTATTCACCTTCCCTGTCTTTAAATTACTCTTAACTGCACTTCTAGGTCCATTTGAAAAATCTATAAAGTGGTTCATCATCAGTTTAGCTGGAAAGTAATTTCAGGCATGGTGCTAGCAAGAGCCTCTGCTTATTCACTTCTCAGCTTTGTTCCAGCCACTGTGGTTGCACTTGAGAAATATAATTACATTTACTAAGTGGCCGTGTCTGTGTGTTTAGAAGGACATTCAGGTAAATAAGAGGAATTAAGGATATATCCTCCTTGTAGGTGAGCAGAAGGATTTTTTGAATTGCAACTCTAGTACTGTAGAACAGAAAGGTTCTATGAATCAGGTGGTCTCCCTTGGAATCACTAAGATCTTAACACCCTTTTAGATTTATTAAACTTAAGTTTGAATTAAAAAAGCCCCTAAGCCCCTATGTTCTAGTGTCAATATTGTGCAGCCAGCTCTAACAAGCATTCTTCTCCCTTACACAGGATGTTAAACAAAATCTGAGGCGTAAAAGGGTGTAAAGAAGCAGCAAGAATGAGCTCCTCTAAAAGAGAAGATGAGCCAAGGGTGACAGGAAGGCAGGCAGTAACCTCTGATGAACGATGCAGTCCCCCAGTACCCAAAGAAGAGCAGAGCGGGTCCATCAGAGGTATCGGATTCAACCAACAGTCCAGACTGCTAGATGACTCCAAAGCAATGAGGCAGGTCTGGAACCAAGCCAGAAAGTCACGTCAGGGGATCAGTGAGGGACATGGTCAGGTATAGACACAGCAGCAACATAACTCAGGCAAAGACCAAGGGTGAGCGCTTCAGCTTCAAAGTAGTTGCAGGATAAAAGTGCAGGCTTCCAACAAATCTTACAGCTCTTTTTGAGGGTTACAAAGCTGCCCTGTGGCAGAGCTGACCTTGAGTACACGCAGCTAAATTCTGACAAAGACCCTGCTGACACAGGGTAGTTTCCATTTTGATGAGACATTTTAGTCATTTGGACAGGATATCAGCTTAGTGTACCAAAGGTATTTGCAAGACTATTTCTCTAAAGGCTCTTAGGAACAAGATAGACTGCTAGGTGCTTTTTTCTCGCAAAAGCTGCGGATTAAAGAGGGAGTGTAACAATGTTACTTTTTTCTTTTCTTTTCCTTTCCTTTTTTTTTTGTTTTATTTTTTGTTAGACTTTTCTTTGTTCCAGTAAATTGCATGAACAGACTCCCTCGGTGGCCCTGACAGGAATTATGCCAGCAAAACAGAGGATGCAGCATAGACAGAAAAGTGGGCTGGGTGGGGTAGGGTTATTTGAACTGCTACTACTGCTAGAGCAAATGTATGTGAAATCTTGTCTTCAGCTTCCCTACACTACTCCTTACTGTAGGGATGCATTTTTGATCAACTTGTATCTGAGTAATCCTCAATGTTTTCTCAGTTACGTTTCAACTCTTCTCTCCTTCTGGCTTCTCTTATGTACAAGAAGCTTCCTAACGTCCTAAAAAGTCAAATTTCAACAAGAAAATGTCTTTCTTTTCCAAAACTCCAACTGAGACACCCCTTCGTTGTTGACAGAATCCCTTTATTTGTATCCGCTAGCTATCAAAATTTGCAAAATAATTTTGTAGCTCTTTACAAACTTACATCTGTACTTATCTCTGGTCCAGTTCTTTGTAGCTCCCTCTTTATCCTTTCCATCTTTTGAACTGTATTTGTTTACATCATTCCCTCTCTCTGAAACATCTATTTTCCTGAAATTATTTCCATATCTAGTTCTATGTCTGCCTTTGTGGTCTGTTTAATTTACATTGCATCCTCTTCAAACAGAAATTCTGGTATGAATTTCCTGGAATTGTACATACTGATGCTACTAAGCAAGTATTTCTCAAATAAGAAAAAGAGAGAAGAGTGGATGATATGTTTTGGAATGTAGTCTCCAAGAAGAGAGACCAAAGTAAGCATTCACCTCACTGGTGAGATAGTTACTCTACCAGGGACAAGAGCATGAGTATTTTATGCAGAAAGGGGACAAACTGAAGAACAGTAAGAACACTAAGAGTTTAATCCATAGTTAAAATATTTTTGTATGCAAGTTGTGAAAAAATTCTCACCTTTAATAATTACATTGTCCAGCCCTGCAACATCCATGCACAAATTAAGGTTGAATGTGTAAGGCTAGAAGTGGTTATTACCACTTTCATGTTTTATTGTCTTTTCAGCAACTAGAATTTTCCTCTCTTTTCAGTCTCTCTTACTAATGTGTTCTGGGTAATATTGATGCACTCCTATGCTTATTGACAAGATTTTATAGCTCAGATATGTCTATGCAAAAAATTTCACAGGAGATAAAGCAAAATGTCTATAAATTCAGTTTCTTCCTTCTTATGCATATGCACATTCTTTAACACATTCTAACATATACTGCTCTTTTTTCTAACGACATTGTCAGGTTTACATTAGCTTAAAACTGTCAGTGCCCCTGTAAGCATTTGTTACACTTTACAATTTATGGAAGAGTTTTAATTCTAATTTTGTCCTTGAACTCCAACAGAAGATTTGGTAGAAAAGTGTCAGTATTATGATTCACTACAAAATAAAGTATTAAACACAAACCTCTTAAAATGCAATATCCTGCTGGCATGAATGTTCTGAGAGATTGCCAAAAACCTACATTAGCTCGAAAACATTTTTTCTTCCAGACAATTAGTAGCAAAAGCATTTCAAGTAAGCTAAAAAATTCTTGTAAGGTTTTATCAGATACAGATTCAGAAAAGGAAAGAAAAACATGATTCTTTGGAAACAGAGCTGTGACGTTTTTGTGGATTATGTGTTGTGTCATGATTTGCATCGTGGAAAGTAAAGCACAAACCCTCAAACAGATTTTTTAAGTCACATTTTTACATCTATAGATCTGTCTGTATATAAAGTAGGTTCAAGTGTCAAATGATCCCACCTTTCCCACCTTTACAAAGGAAGAAGCAAACAAAAAACATGTAGAAATTGTATAATTTTGCTTACAATTCCGTATGTCTTAAAAGGCCTGTGATCTAGACTTGGACATGGCTATACACTGCTGCTGTGGCAGTGTCAGCCATCATAGGATGCCCCCTGTGCTCCTGGGGCTTTTAAAATAACCAGAAACTGACAAAAGTCCTTGGTTTCATCTATAAACACAGAATTATTAATTAAAATCACTAAATCAGTGTCTTAACGGAACTTGGAGAATAGAGGAAGTGGTTCTGACCAAGTTGATCCACAGCAAATGACAAGGAATTTTAACAGAAATAGTAAGAAAAAGTATAAGAAAAGTATAAGAAAGAGGTAATATGAAAAGCTCAGGTAAAACAGTCTCCTTGTGTTTCAGCAACTATACATTTTTAAGGGGTCAAATTTTTTTTCAGGCCCAATGTATCCTTTCTTCTATTAAAAGCCAAAATCAGCTTCTCGCCTCCAAATTTCTGAACGGAAATGATGGCCACCATACTTCAGTCAGACAACAACAAAAATACGTGGAGACTATATTATTTTTATCCCCCCAAGCACAAGTCAGACAGATGGAACACACACATATTTGCTAATAATCTTATAAACAAAATTTACTTTTTTTTTTTTTTATCATGAAGCCTGTCTGCCCTTAGAAGCAAAAATTGTTGAATATAAAAAGGAATGCAATACCTGAAGAATAATCTGTATGGAACGGGCAGCTAATACTAGTTAAACAGTAAAGTAATTACAGGTTGACGTTAGAAGAGAACAAAAGAGTTAATTATTGCAGAAGAACAGGTTGGAATGCTAGAAATTAGTTAAGCATTACAGGGGTTTTAGAACCAGTATCCAAAGTACATAAACATTCAACGTATCATATCTGTTGGCACAGTGAGAACACTGCCACTGTATGCTATGGCACATTCATTTGGTAGGAGGAATATATTACGTTATACACAATACAAATCTGCAAATAATTCTGTGTATTGGCTCTGATTCCTTATTTTCACTGCTTTCTGTTAGTAAATTATAAAAAAGAAACCATGTTGATTCTCTAAATGTACTTGACAAATATATCTGACATAATGTGTTTATATAAAGAGTGATAAAATGCATAGCTGTTTTCTAGCCTGCCCAGTTCAGTCTTCTTATTTGCAGGAAATAAAATAAATACAAAGATAGATGAATCTAAATAGCATTGTGCACTTTTGCAAAATTTATGTTCTTTGCATCAACATGATAAACGAATACTGAGCACAGAAGTCTATCAAAAAGCAAATAGTTTTCTATTTCAGTTGGGAAGAATGCTTGTATTTTATATCAGGGATAAATGCAAGAAGTCGATTTTTTCTTCTGTTGTTTGTTACAAGAGGGATTTCTGAAAACAAGTTGCTTCCTGCGGAATGAGATAGATCTGGCAACAGTTTCCAAAATTAATGCCAGGATCTGGGCATGTATGACAGCCCATGTCCATGACAGATGCATGAGAAGGGCTTGAAAACTGGACACACCAAAACATTCCACAGATTGAAATGTGTCTGTGGTTCACCAGTTGATCAGTCTTAAGTTAATACTGCTTCTGTGCTTTGAGGAATTCAGCTAAAAATCTATGCGATTCTAAGAAAATTATCAGTGTCTACCTATTTGTAGCTTTTGATTAATGTATTTTGTTTGTTGAGAGATCAGTCAACAGATATAAATGGAGAGGGTCTGAGAAAAAGACTAAAGAATAATATAAAAATATGTTAGGAGTAACACATGCTATACATGATCCTTTGAGGAACCCTGCAGTGCTCTGTTTCTGCCAATTCAAAATACTTTTGACCACAGTAAAACTGTTAGGCTTGAGTTGGTTCGAGGCTTTTTGTTTGTTTGTTTTCAAGAAACTGCACTTCTTGAAAAATGTAAGTTCTGTATAAACCGATTCATTATGCCTTTGGAAAAACTGAGAAATCAGGTTTCAGTAATCTCTAGGATTTTTACTAGACATTTGCAGTATTATTTTTCTTCCACTTAAATAAAAAATATCAAATCATCTGCTCCTACTTTCAGATAGCAAGGCATATCCCTATATAAAAAGTTTAAAAGCAGAGAATTGCTCTTCCTCTGATGACTCCTCTGAAGTCAGTAAATTCATAGATGTTTATATCTTTTTTAATTATTATTATTTTTATTTTTTCTTTAAGAAGGGAATGTTGAAAAAGTGTAACTCACTCTTTGGTAACTGATATGAAAATGGCGCATGGAGTTTAAAATACCTAACAGCATATCATCAAGCTGAAAAATTAGTTGACCTAAACTTTCAAGAAGTAATAACTAGCAAATAGATAAACAGTTAAAATAAAATAGTTAAAATAAAAAGAAGAAGAAATTAAACACGTTACTGAAAGAATTCAAATTTTCAGACTGTTATCTACATCTCAGAACCTGTAATATCTTCCAAATCTATATAATTTCTGTAATAGTTTCTTAAATTGTACTTTGTTGTACTATTACAGTTCTTTATCATACGTACTGTAGCAATTTATTCTTAAATGCATGTATTTATTAGAAAAAGAAAAAAAAGATAACATATCTAATCACAATCAAATCCCCAAATGTGAAACACAGAATCTGGTCACTGTTGCATTGCTTGAATTGCATATGAATATAAATCTATGAGGCCTGTAAATGCAACAAAAATATACCAGTTTAATATTCTTGGTGTTACAGCTGATCTATAGTCTCTCAGGGAAAATCTAAGGCTAACATAAAAGCTAAACTGTCTCTCCCTCCCAGACTTTAATTCAGAAGGGTAACTTTATTAAGCTATCAAAATGAAGACCCTTTGCCTTTGCTCTACCTATGATGCCCTCTCAGATTGTTTTGTTTGTGGACGAACTTGTGTGTCCTTAAGCTATTTAAGCCCTTTATAATGGGTTTAAGAGAGAATTTCAAGCCTGTTTGGAAGTGTATCAAATAAACATTCATTACACATTTCTTTAATATAAAAATGAGTGTAACTGAGGAAAGCACAAGTAATTACTATAAAATTTTTATTCAAGACTTCTATTTGTATGGAAAAGTCACAGAAAAAGGAATAAGCCTCCACTCAACAGCGTAAGGACCTACCCATGGAAACCATTTTCATTTATGATTCAGGTTGGAGCACTGAAAGGTAAAGGGAATCGTTCTGTCAAGTCATTTAGTCATTTTAGATACGCTAATCCCCAAGAAATATAACTATGGTGATTTTACTTAATCTTCTCATTTTGTTTTTGTGGAACCATAATAAACTCCAGAAGGATATTATTTTATGTGATCAAATGTTATTGCTAGGCAGAAGTTATTCTGATTTGTAACCAGGACAGCGTGAGTGATTTACTAAAATATGTTGTTTTGTGTATGTTTGTTTCTATACTTATTTCCTAATGCATTTGCTGTACAGAAAAAAAATAAAAATATGAATTTATTTTAAGCCCTTTCATGAATACAGCCTTTTCCCACTTTCAGCAGTACAGGAACAAAGCTGAACTGGGAAAGAATAAAGGTCCACTTATTCCAGTGTATAGTTTTATTAAGAAAAACTATTGCTGGATATTGAAAAAGATTGGAATGAAACCTTATTGCTTAATTGTAATAGCTTTCCTTTAGAGAGAAAATATGAGTGCATGCCTCAGAAATGTTTCATGTAGACAAACATCTGACTAAATATTGGAACATGCTGGAAAACACCGACCTTTAGCAAAAATGCTTGATTGAGATATTTCTGTATTCACTTTTGACAATACAACAATCTTTATTTTATTCAGCTCAAATACTTTTCAAAACGTTCTGTTCCCAGTAACCTCAGCCTTCTGAGAGCACCAAGTACCATGGACAGCTCCAGCTGCACCAGCAGTACTGGCAGGAGTGGTGCTCAGGAAGTACCAAAAAGGCCGATGATTTCCAGCAATTTCTCCTTTCAGTTTAGAGCAGCATTGAATTGTTACTTCCAAATATGCAACTGTGTTGGTCATCCTACATTGGTCATCAATAGAAATGCCTGTTCAGAGCAGCAGACAGAAAGATGTTAAACATGTCTGGCCAATTTCAGCTTTTACCTTTAAGTATACACCATACAAGTATTCTCACCATACTAGAATGTGGTTCCTTTTCTCATGTACTCTTCCAAGTTCACTATTTTACAATGGAGAGAAGTGAGGCCAAGAAAATGTTGGAGTGTGTACGGTGTGCTAAACCACACATCTAATGATGTAGTGTTATAATCGTGCTATAGTATTTTAACCTTTAAAACTTCAACCACAGAATCTTTCAGTAGTGTGAAAATCTTAGAAATTAATTATCCCTTTTAAAAAAATGTTTATATTGCTAACCTGATTTTGAACTCAACCATCTTTTCCCAAGTTACACTTATTGTTTCAAAACATTTAGTTTTAGACTTGCCCTCATAGTTGTCAATTATTAAAATAAATAAATAAATAAGAGCCAGTCTCTTGTGAAATGTGTTGTAACAAAATAAGTGAACTAAGGTTCCTGAAATTTCATGCTCAGGTAAGATGGACAGTCACCAAACAGAACAAAGTTCATTCTATAAGCAGATTTTGTACATTAACAGGCATAATAATGCACTCCATCTGCTCTCCACAGTTATGCTACAAGACTATTATTGACCTTGTTTTCTCTCCTACAGAGTCGAATGGCAGAAAGTTTGCGTCTCTTTGATTCCATCTGCAACAACAATTGGTTTATCAACACTTCCCTCATCCTTTTTTTGAACAAGAAAGATCTGCTGGCAGAAAAAATCCGGCGTATCCCCTTAACAGTCTGCTTTCCTGAATATAAAGGCCAAAACACTTACGAGGAGGCAGCAGTCTACATCCAGCGCCAGTTTGAGGACTTGAATCGCAACAAGGAAACCAAGGAGATCTACTCACACTTCACCTGCGCCACTGATACCAGTAACATCCAATTTGTCTTTGATGCAGTGACAGATGTCATCATTCAGAACAATCTCAAATATATTGGCCTCTGCTAAGAATCCTTGGGCTTAATCTGTTTTACCGAAGCGATTAAATAAGAGGCTAACAACTTCCACTTCTAGTGGAAAAAATGGGGCAATGCTTAGTAGCCCAAGGAGAAAAAAGGGGAAATCTGATGTATGTACACAGTTCCTCTTATGCCCCCTTAGCCTGTTACATTATTTTTCACAAATATATGCTTTGGAGAGTGAAAGTCTCCTCTCTAAAAAATCACACATACACACACACACACACACAAAAAACAACAAACAAATCCCCCCCAAATGAAAAATAAACTACACACACACACACACACACACACAAATCCAAACAAAAAGAAAAAAAGAGGTTGAGGCCTAACTCTGTGGAGATGTTTTCACCACAGTCACTGCACTTTTATTCCATTTGTTTCATTCCATTTCCTACAGTGGGAGTGTTATCATGTTCTGTGTAAGAAATAATTCTTCATCCAGTTGTCCTAAAATTTTACTGACATGAAGATATAAAGCTGGTGAGTGACAGATGAACTCATTTGCATGGTGTGGAGCAGAATGGTTGTGTTGGGGAGAAAAACTAGTTCAAATCAGAAGCTACAAACAAGAGTGTTTAAGCAAAATACTACTTAAAGTTGTAGAGAATGGGCATGCACCCACAGTACTGGTACACACAGCCAAACTAAACACATGTACATCATGTATGCACATGACTCACAGCATATACTATGTACACACTTCTGCTTTACTTTATCATGGACACCTTGCCTGCTAAAGGAATTGTTGGTGTGCAACTGTTTTGTGATTTCCAAACTGACTATCAGCCCTTTCTGCTCTTTAAGGCTTCAAAATATGCAGCAAAACTACAAGAAATGAATCTCTGAATAGGCCAAATTAAGGTCAGTGTTTCTTCTACTGCTAAGGAGTTTTATACATCGAAACAGTCTTCTTTTACATCTTTTTTTGCCAAATCTTGTGGTGTTTCACAAAAAAAAATATATTTAAGAAGTCGGTTAGTGTTCCTTTTTTAATACAGATAATAAAAACAAATCACAAAGCAGTTTTTTAAATTATTGTTGTAGTGTCTGGACTGCTGAATGTGAAAGTTGCCAACAGACAATTCTGTTCCACTGCTCCAAATAACTTATGGGAATCGTACTATTGTAACAGATTTCCCAAGAAGCAGGAGCCATGGTGACTGTGTATTATATAGCCTCCAAAGTCGTCTTCTGTTGGGTTTTTCATTATTTTAAAATGTGATGTATTATTAGAAGGTTAAAGATGAGCGATATGAACAATAACTAAATGTCTTGATATTTCAATTTAATAATTTAAATTATTTACAGTTTAGTGAAGTCAAGGAAACTGAAGAGATGCGTTCCTCAGCTCCAGGTTTCATCTCATAAAGAAACACTACTGGATGGAGTAACATTCCGGCAAAGGTTTGAATGCATAAGAAGCTCTGTGGGACTATACTGGAAAATCTCAAATGGATCATATAGACCCAAGTCTTTGGTCAGTTGATTCTTTCCCCTGCCATAGAAAAGACTTCTTAAAGACTTCAGTGTAAAGTTGGTGTGTAAATATATGTTTGATAATTGTAAAGCACATACGTACACAGAGACACAGACACACATGCACACTGGAAAATATCCTTCTACTTTTGTTCCCCCTATGTACTATGATTAGTGCAAGAAATCTCAGCCAAGGGCTCCAAGAAACTTAAAACAAAATGGTTAATAACATCAACATTTAAATTGTCCACTTAAAAAATAAATAATTCAAATGATACCCAACTTGTCTATAGTGTGTTCATTACTTAGTGTTATGATACAGCTGTTCCTTAATTGGGTAATGTTTGCAAACCTTTGATTCCTCTGTGACAGACTGCTGAATTTTGTTAATTTGCTCTAGAATGTTTTCTTCAGTTTATTCACAAACATCCAGCAAATTTCAATCTTGAGCAACTCAGATAGTTTTAGGGGATGTCTTCCCACTTAATATCTTCACAAATTCTGACTGCATGTTGTTCTTGTTGGATACTTTAAGGAGATAGTAGCAATTTTAGGAGAGAAGTCATAGATCAAGATTAAGATGAAGCTACAGGAAAGAAACTTCTGAAGCTTACCCACATATTGCCTTACACAAGCAGGCACTTTGCACTGATGATTTTCACAATCTCTGTGCTTAGAAATACAAATCTAGGCATAAGCATATATATATAAATTTTTGAATAGTGCATGAAGTTAGTCTCCTAAACCTCTATTTAAAAAGTGAAAAATATGGTAAGTCCACATTTTTGTACTGCTGAACTCTGTGTGCCTCCAAACACCAATATGAACTTCTGTCTGGCACATACTTTTGAAAGATAGGCTTTAAAGCATATAAGTATTTTTTATGGGCACTTAAAAAAAAACGTTTTTTTTAAAAGTGCTTATATAAGGTCATTGATGTTTTGTCATTGAAGTTCTCCTGAAAATTCCATCAATTCAGAGTATAACAAGGTTCCTTAAGAACATCCTCTAACTGAAATCTTTAAAAGTCTGGATGTAAGAAAAGTTGCAACTCTTGTAGAAACAGCGTATCAGTCTTATAGGAGGCTTCTTGTTTTATTTGCTTAACTTCACTTGTTAGAAAGTGCTAGGCAAATAATATCCCTGGAGTTTAAACAGAATTTGACTTAAAACCCTCACCCCACTAATGGTTTCTAAGACCAGCTGAAAGTACTTTACAGTGCCTGGATAGTTTCATTCCTTTATTTCTCAGTATTTCTACAGAATACATCAAAAAGTCCTAACCTTTCTCACCTTGTATTTAAGAATCCTCCTTTTGAACTGTTTGAGGATATCTAAATTCAAACTAGCTTTTTTCTAAGTGACATCACGTATTAAGTTAGTTGCGAGCTGTGACTGCCAAGAGAACTACAATTCACTTGAAGGCAGTGGTTCAAGCGGTAATCATTTTCAACCTTACTAGAGAATACAACTGGAACCAAAAAGGTTCTCAGAGGCTCAAGTCATGGGTTAAGACTAGAAAAGTCTTCAGTCCAGATGTAATCAGTAACGGAAAAAATCCATCTAATTTTGTAATGAGGTATTTTATCCCTGTACTGAAGTCATAGAGCTCCTTTAAGCATGCCCTGTTAACAGTTACACCTGAAGGACAGAAGTAAAAGAGCCAATGAGGCTGCACCTCAGGGGTATAAAAGGTTTGGTATGCCAGGCAGGGAGTATTTAGCTCTTCCTGGAAATAAGGAGGTGCTATTACTTGCTTGTGGTATTTATAGTCAGGCTGCTTGACTTGGTGAGTTTACTAAAAGCTAAATATGATAATTGATAGTACGATCCACAGAGCACGACCAGAATCCCTTAATACTGGTTTACTGTTGAAGTACTTGAGATCTTATGTGGTGTTCCTAGTCTAAAGTGTTTGCTATAGTGTAATGTACTATCATTAGATAATTGTGAAAAAGGTATAAAATGAGCGTGGACTTCCTTTTCTCAATGTTTGGACTATGGGATGGTATGTCTCCTTCGCCTCTGGCTTGTGCAGTACTGTGGTCGTTTTGGACTGGTTAAAAATAAAACAAGAAAAATACTGGCCTTTTCTAGAGCATGGCTTCAAGATAAGAAAGCTTAGTAAGAAAAGCAAAACCTGAAGCATAGTTAATTTTGATGAGGGTAAGAGAGATTTTATGTATAAAAATCTTCTTCCAGTTGAGAAGGTCCTTAGAACATAAGTACTACAGGCAACCTACAACAGAAGTGGAGAACCTAGGATATTTTGTCAAAGGACTAAAGATATTTCCTAAAGAAAAAGAGTCAGTCCTTGATTTATCATTAAATGAAGATTATTTTGGGAGGGAAAAGAAAAAGGGAAGCAGTGCATTTGATCACATGTTCCTATTTAGCTTAAGAAAAACATAGGAAGGGGGAGGAATAAAGTAGTAAATAAGTTAAATAATCAATTCATATAATCATGTTCTCTGAAGAACAATGGCTTGCTATTAACTTTCTAATAATTTAATTCCTATGATGTTTTTGATTTTGATGTTGAGTAATTCATGATTATTGTTTGATTACTGTTTTCTATTTGAAGAATTCAAGATGTTAAATTGTTTTACATAGAAAAAAATATTTTTCAATTATGTAAGAAAAAATTGAGGTATAGGGAGGTTAAAAATAGAAAGTCTGTACAGTGAACAGGTGCTGAAATGAAATCCCTTGGCTCTCAGTCTTTCACCTAGACAAATGATGCAATTAAATTTGCATCTACATCCTCAGTTCTCAGGTTTATCAGTGATGCAGTGCACTGCCACCTGAAAAACGTATTAATACAGCTGGGATTTCACTTCACCTGGGCAACAATGACATTCACAGAAGAGATGTTCCATCTGCTGCAATAAGAATGCCATCTGTCCTTCTGTCATTTGCATTCCATACAACAAAACAGGTTTCAAAGGTAAAAAAGTATCCTTAAACAGTCCTTATCCACAGATTTGGTTGGTTATAATTTTACAAAGGTGGAATAGTGGAGATAGTGAGGGTCAGTAAAATAGGAGAAATGTTAATCTATTGGACTTTTCCCAAATGGATGTTCTGCCAAGCTTTAAAAATCCCTTGTGCCATCCAACCCACCTCAATCTCTGCCTAGAAGGGTTAAGTACCCTTAAAAACAAAAAGATTATAGCTAAGAATTATTAAACTTTTCTACTATTAAACACACCTTGGGCAAAAGATTATTTTTTTTTTCACTGCTTCTTTTTTTTGTTGTTATTGCCCAGGTCACTTATTGCATAACACTCAGTAATGTTGAATCTCAACTAACTGTTCTCACAAAGAGTGAAAGTTTTGCTAGTAATTTTTCCTGGCCAATGTTCTTCATTTTCTGCTGCCGCTGGTTCTGCTGCCTCTTTCATCCTCTATTGAATACATACATGTATCTTATTTTTGTCTTTGTTCTGGCTGTTATTTCTTGCCATTAAGTTGTTCTTTCCTCTGGAAATGCTACCCTACCCCTCAGTGTTTTCTCAATCTTGGTGGAGTTTCCTACTCTTTGGTGTTTAACAATTTCACTGTTACTGGAGGATGCTGCTATACACTTTTAAATTTAGGAATCATAAGTAGTCTGTAAGTGGATTCACTTAAAATAACCACATTTTCCTAAATTACTCCTATCTGGAGAAAGACCAGGTGGCCTGGCACAGAGCTAGCTGGAGTCATTGACCACTTTCCAGTGAACAAAACCAACTTTACTCCATGCCAAATGCATGGACAGCTTATGTTCCTTTTCAGCTACTATGGAGCATATTGATTTTTGGCTCTGGAAATTTCCTCTGTTGTAGGAAACATCAGAAATTTAGCTGGGGAATGCTTTATTAGTTGCTAACTTCCTCCAGCTGCTACAAAACTACCTAGATGTGAGTGTACAAGTAAATACAAAGAGAGGAAGCCAGATGGCTTCTAGACTGGCTGAAGATGGCTGAATTACCAGGCAGAGGCAATTCATTTGACATATTACACAGATAAAGAAATAATGACTCTTATTACCTATTGGAAAATATTTGCTCTTCTCCCTGATAATTCCTCAAATTGCCTCATAGCACAGGAAGCAATTTAAGCACTTTTCTGTTTTTCGTGTAAGAAACCATCTGTAGGTGATTCCACCCCATAATAAAAATTCTGCTCAAGGAATTATATTCCACCCCTTAAATGCAGGCATGTATATTTTTAACGTACAAAATACAGGCATATGCATATGTCCTATATTTTGTAGCTAAACAAGAATACATGCCTCAGAACAACATCTCCAGTAAAGAGTTACTGCTCAGAGATGCTTTCAAACACAACGTGCTAGCTCAGCATCTACACCACTCATTTTACAGACTGTATGTAGCTGACAGGCTGAGAAGCACATTTTTTTCTATTTCCCCCTCCAAAAACGTCCAAGTATATTCTATAAGAATTTGGTCTGGAGAATGCTATGCAAGACTAACTTAATCTAGGCAAGGACTTCTATTCTGAATATTCTATACATCGAAACACAATATATAAAAGCTATATTCTAAAGCTTTTAGTAGCACAGAAGTTGACAGAGTAAATGGTCAAAACCTGCAATCATTTCACAGCTGAAGAAATTAAGCTTTGGAAGAGAACTTCACCTGAAAAAGCAATAATTCAAGCCAAGTGTAAAGAGAATGTGAGCAGTATCACATTTGCTGAGAGATTTGAGTATGGGATCAGAAGATAAAGTTCTGCCTGCGTCACCGATGTAAAGAGTTCCTCTACATCCACTTTAAATTTCTTCATAAATAGAAGGGGGTGGGGAGGATATAGGGGATAAGTTGGCCCACATAAACATGCAGTACATGAGCACTGCAAATACATCAGGATTATGCTAAATGCTGAGGATTAATGAAGGGAAAGAAATGTATTCGAAACAAAGATACCGAGTTTCTAATAGAGTAACTCTCATTACTTACAGTTAGAAGGAAACTGTAATGAAGGCACTGATGTACAGAATTTACCAAATAACTAATTCAAAAATTAGTTATACGCTTTTTTTTTTTCCTCTCCTCATACTACTAATTACCCTTTGCTACTTCCTGGAAACTGCTCCCTCAAACAAGTTTGTGTTATTGATCACTTGATTTGAAAAACTGATTCTTATCTGCCACCAGTACCTGAAGTGGTAAAGGTAAAATAAGGAAACAGCTATCAGTCTTAGCTCATGAGAAAGGTCACTGAAAATCAGCTGCCCTTCAAAATTGTAGTCTTTCTTTTAAATATAAGCAACCTGCACTAAGTTGGGACTGTAACAGGATTTGGAAGCTGCTCTTTTTGTGGCAGAGGCTTCTGCTCACCTCAGCTGCTGTGAATCTTTTGCATTCAACCAAAGGCAGTGTCCTGAGGGGAGAGAGAGTTGTAGCCGGCTCTCAGCTTTTACTGAGTTCTCAGCTCACCAGGGATTGATAATCCTTTCACTCCAGGAGGCAACATGATTCCTCCTTGTATAGTATTATCTTGTATTTTCCCCCTTATCACCAAACAGGTACTTTATAGCCATGACAGTTCCTATCAGTGGCTCCTGAACTAAGCTGAAATATTCAGATGTCTGCAGGGCCATAGATGGAACAAGGGTAGTAGACCTGTCCTTGATCCCTAAGCAGCAGTATGATGCTCCATTATGTGTCCTCTACTTTGGACAAAGCATTGATTTCTGTGGAATTCTTAATAAGCAATGTTTTATGTTTTGGCACCACCAAGAGCGAATATTGCTTACTGCTACGATACATCTCTAAACAGAAATGATAGTTTTAATAAAATGCTTTCTATGTAACCCTTTTTCTTAAAAATTACTTGAACTGGCAGTCTCCCCATAAAATACTATTATTTTCAAACAGGACTCTGCTGTTATATTGCAACCTTAAATTAATACTAATGTCTGACACACTGCATTATCTTACCAGATTTACTGTATAAAAATTCCAGCAAACTGTGAACTGAAACTAGTTATTGTTATAGCTGCCAAAACTTTCACACAAGTGGTAACTATCAAATTATTAGCTAAAAATGCATTCTAAGACATCCTTAATGAATAGTTCCATATAATAATAAGTATAGTAGATTTTAGAAAAGATAAAAGTAGGTAAGCTTCAAAATACCTTCAACTTCCATTAAAATATTAAAAGTAAATCCTTAAAAGGATTAAAAAACAAGTCTTCCCACTCTGCCTAGACTGTATCAAGCACATTTCTAAAGTATTTCAATTGCAGCCGCTTCAGAATTCAATGTGTGTTGACTGTCCTTAACTTCAGTTGCTTCAAAATGTACTAAAAATTGAAATACTAGTCTAAAGAAAACATTTTAAAAAATCTAAGAGTAAGCATTTAAATATTGCTAGTATACACTTGTAATAGTGGACTTGGAGATAACAGATTAAAGATTAAATATTAGTTTATGATTCTTTATCCCTTGCTGTTGCCAAAATGAGTATCAACTCCCAGCTATCAAAATTCTAGCTTGCACCCCACAGCTTTGACTCTGCTGTCATAGACTTTCAGATCAAATCAGTGCAGTGCATTCAAAAAGCCAGCATAAAATTGTTAAACTTTATTAGAAAAGGCCATTTAAAATGTAACTTTTTTCCATTAAGTCTAAGAACCTAAAGGTGTGCAGGTGTTTACATAGAACATTAGCTGTTCTTTGCATTTTAAGTCTCAAATTCATATTTAAAAATCTTTTGTACAGCAGTCCCCAAACCATGAAATTTCTAAATTTTACGTTGTGCACACATTTGAAATTTTCACCAGTAAAAGGAGACAAGTGGTAAGCTCCTACATTAGATGTGGCTAGATATCTAGTAGTCTGAAGGTTAGAGCTATGCAGAAAGTTCAGTACAGCAGGGAATAACAATACGGCTTATAACTGAATTATGAGGTAATAACCTGTATGGATGAATGCTTAATAACTTCTACTGATCTACAAACATTTTCATCAACTAGAATAGTAAGGCTTAAGACTAAGGTTTGGATTATTAACTGTAGAATCTGGATATAAAAGAAACAAATCTGCATAAACTCCACTAGTGTACAAAAGATTTAGAAAACTATAAGCTATGTATGTGGTAAAAATAATCATGTACAATAGGTAAAATGACCTATTCTTGTGGTGAGTTAGACATTCTCAGCTTAAATTCCTTGATCTATGCATGAAACATTTAAAAACTAGACATCTGACCCTGATGTAATCAACCTAGTTTCTGTTTATCTCACTGGAAATAAATGGACATCAACAGAGCAGAATTCATGTAATCTTAAGCTTTCCACCTATGATACGTCAAACCTTTTGCCCCTGGAGACGCTGATTTGTCTCCTGCGCAGGGAGTATAGGATGACTAGCTCTATTTGGCATCTTGAAGTTAAGTGATATTTATCATATTTTTTATCTTACCATTTCAGGCCATTTAACTGTATTATCTAGCTTTTGGTACTGAAGGGCAAACAATATTTGAATAGAATATTGGAAAATACAAACTTCAGTGTTCCTTGAATCATCCCCAATTGTTTTTTGTCTTTTTTATTTAATTTACCACCTAAAAGCAATATCAAAGAGTACATTTAAGAAACAGTGCCTACAAGCCTGTGGTCAAAGAGACATTAATAGAGAATCTGTGGAATGCACAGTGCAATTGACTGGTAAGATAAATCTGGAAAAGAAAAACTTAGGTAAATTCACCTACCTATCTCCTTTGCTGATTTGAATAGTTAATTACAGATTAATCCCCTACCTTCAGGAAACTTTGCCATCATTTCAAAAACTTGGTGCATGTTCTTCCGACAGATATCTACTGGATCATCGAAGAGCTCAGCGAGGGCAGATATTACTCCCTTTTGTATCAACCCTTGCCTACAAGCATTGGAAGACAGATTTAACTAAGCAAAATACAACTCAAATATTTGCTAGATGCATAATGTTAATTGAATACTTTTATTAACATTGCTCTTATCTTTTAAAAAAAACTTAGAAATTCTGTTTTTATTTCTTACAGAAACTTCTTTATTGCTTCCCACACCATTCAGTAAATTCTGGAATTATACCTACCTGCCAACATTATGCATGGCCATTATACAGAGGATTTCTGTTGTTTTTTGTCGTACAGTACTGTCATGATGCAGCAGCAAAGTCTTCAGGTTCTCCACGAATCCTTTGAGACACAATAGTTGATTTTAGTATTTCTTACCTTCAGCATTAGTTTAAAAGAGCAACGCTTGTTTTTACCTCACAATTTGAAGTGTAAGCAATCAGAAATTTCATTTTGTCCTGCAGGTGAAACTCTCAATGTCGTACTACAAGTATGGCAGAAACTTAAAGACCTACTGTCAAAGTGCCATGCCATCAATCCTCAATGATCTTAATATTCAAATAAAATGTATATAACTACCCCCAAATAATTGGCTGGTTTGACAGCTGGTGAGGATAGAAGAAAGTTCCCATTGACTTAATTTTGTGTTGGATAATGCTGCAAACAAGCTGGGGGTGGGGGGGGGAGGAGAAGGGCTACCTATTTTTTCTCTGCTCCACCATGACTAAAAACTTTTTCCTCCTTTCCAAATATTTTTTCTATTTTATTTAGTCTATCTTAAAATTTAGCTAGACAACAAGAAAACAAGAAAAAAGGTTCAATGATTCTGCACTGCTTTTGTATTTAGGGAGTAACAGACCCTGTAGTGAGCATCTGATAAATCCTAAAGTGAGTATACTCTTAAAATAACTGTTGGGTATATGGTATTATAATATACTTTACCTTTTAAGGTAAAACAAGTAAGAGATCAAACCCCCAAAATTTTCATGGCTATTTTCTGTCATCAAAGATACCACAGGGAAAGAAATAGGGCACCAGAGTAAAGTGTCCCTCCCCTCAGCCACCACTGCCATGTCAAAGCTTTTGATACCAGACCACTTACCTATTTGTATTGCCTGGTAGACTTTTTCTGGGTCATGGACCAAATCGCAGAGTGCCATCAATGCATGCTGCTGAGTCAGCGGCTCAGGAGATTGGATCTCCTCGTTCAGTTTAGGAAGGGCCCTCCTTCCAAATGCAATAGGAGCTTTTGTGGGGTCTATATCAGGGGGAAGCTGGGCTGAGATACGAGTGCTTGCCATCCCCAATTTTCCTGGGAAAGATTCTCCTTATCCCTAAAAATACTCCAAAATGACTGTACCTGGTGTCAGGACAGCTAACGAACCAAAACGACTGACTGAATGCTGTTCTGACTCCTGAAGGTGCAATTTTAGTACATGTTCATTGTTAGGAAGCTATGAAAGAGGCTAGAATGGTTTGTCTGATGAATCTTCTTATTTTTTTTTTCTTTTTCTACTGAATACCGTAGAATAAAAAAGAAATTCGTTAACGGCTGTGTGAAAGGACCGGCGACTCCCCCCTTCCTCGGCAAGGGAACGGGTCTGCTGACAGAAACACGCCGCTTTGATTACTGAAAACTGCTCAACTACAAAAAAAAACAGCTGCACGGTGAAGAAAACAAAAAACAACCCTACCTAACAACAGCTTCTCTCTCTTAAGAACAAGCCAAATGTCTAAATAACGAAAGGCCCCACACCACACAATGTAAGGCGGCCGCCCCCTCCCCCCCCCGTCGCCTCAGCGCCTTCCAGCGCCTTTCGTGCCCGCGCTCTGGTTGCCACAGCAACCGGCTCTTTGCGTACGCCCTGCTCCGTGAATAGACACAACGCAGCCAAGCGCTCCTTTCTCTCTCCTGTTTTCGGTCTTGCGTCAATAACGTAACCAACGCGTTTGACGGTGGCTGTTGAGAATGAGTGGCGTCAACGGCGTAGTTGGTGAATAGGGAGCTGGGGTCTCTGCTAGCGTGGGGGGCGGCGGGCTGCTGCGGAGCGCCGCGGGCCCCTGAGGGACGGGAGAGCCCCTGAGGGACGGGCTAGCATGGGGGAACGGGGCGGGCGCTGCCATGGTGCTGTGGGGTCCTTTCACACCCGTGTCCTCTGCAAAACCGGGAGGGAGGTTCGTTCCCTGCCCACAGATCATAAAGTATTTTCACCTGACAAAATTGGAAAAAATTCAGGTTGAACAAATGGCAATCAAGTTAGTGGCGGTGACATAGTAGGCTAGTGACATGAGGTACAAGGAGGCAGGGGAGCGTAGTAGCTTTAGGTAGCTTTTTTTCTTAGTCTACAGTATGGCACTATAAACAGCTAGACTGCATACCAAGGGTTTTCATTGTGATTAGGTAAGCTCACATAACTGTGTTCACTGTTCAGTCATATTTTTAGTACGATTCAGTGAAATAGTATTGTTCAGAGAGCACTACAGAGGGAGCACATATTGTAGTGTTTATAGCAGAGCTTTGAGGTGCTCTGTGTTGTCAGTGTGGCCTGACAGCAATAAACTGAACAGCTTGAGCTATGAAAGGTTATTTCTCTGCAAATAGAGAAGTTACTCATATTTTTCATTATATTTGAGTTACAATTATCATAATCGAAGTTCTTAAACTAGATTTTACAAAGCCAAAGTCAATCAGATCAGCCGGATTAAAAGAAAACACAGGAATAGATTCTCATTGGGTGATCATCAAAATCAGCAGAAGAAAAAGTATGACTAAATTAAAGTATCTTCAGGAAAGGATGCATTTTTTTCAGTATCATTTTAGAGCAGATTATTTAAAGTAGAGTTTATTTTCCTAGACTAGATTTGACTTTTACTAACTAAATATTTTTAAAGGTTCACCCTGTTTCAATAGAAGAATGTGAACTTTTCTCAATGTAGAAGGGATGGAGAAAAAGACTTCTCACGTCCCCCTGTTTTAACTCTGTTCTCGTCCTCTTGGTGTGAGTTCTGGCTTGTCCCTCACCATAGCTTGGTATACTGATCTTAGTTAGTGGTCATGACATTAACTAATATTATACACAGTTTCTGAAGGCTTTCTTAAATCATTTGTCTATTCACAGAATCTGCAGCTGATACTGTTCCTGCATCATTGATGTAAGAAGGGGTATGATGCCATGGAAACAGTACATTCCCAGTACTCCTTGGTGACCAAGCTCTGTAAGAAGAGAAAATGTGAATCTTAGTACATATAATTGTCAGTATTTTCAGCACCTTTGTGTTTCTTAAATCATTGGTCTTTTTCCTCTAATGCTGTGGTTAACTTGTTGGTTTGGTAATTCAATGTGTGAGAGAAAGATTAAATACACTCAGTAAGTAAAAATGGCCTTTCAATTTTAAAATGTTTCTGTTTGATTACCTTGGTCCCTCCTGGACTTTGGATTCACTGAGATTTTTGAATTTATTTATTTTTTTTTTTGTAGCTTAGTTTGTGAAAGAGCTCTAGTAGATGAACAGTGAGTCATCCTATGTACACGACAGATTTTTACATGCCTAGGATGTGTTGAACCAGAACTAGGAGAAAATGGAGAAAGCAAGTGACAATGTGATGTTCTTACCAGCTGGGAGGGTTTACCTTTTTGTTTTCAGAACTATTATTTTAAGAAATTAACATTGTCTTAAAATCATTCAATCTTGCCAAAAGGGCAGGAGCACATCATAAAAAGGATCTAGGTCTGTCTGGTTTTATAGTCAAAAGTAGCATGATGGCTGGAGCTATATATATATGGTTAAAATAAATTGTATTGCCGCCTTCTTTGCTGAATAACTCATCAGCTACAAATCTGGTATTTTGTTTTGTTTTCAGTATGGTTGAGATCACATGAGTGCCTGAAGTGATCCCTTACCAAAGTAATTCCTTGCAAAAGATGATAAAACATTAATTCTAAGTAGTGGACTGGCAATTTTGTTGAGCGTAATTCTTTGTTTATGGTTGCAAAACCATAGGAGTGTTTTTATATATATATATATATATATACTTTACAGTTGTTTTTTTTTTAATTACTTGTCCACACTGATTTGACCTTTAAAATTTTTAGTGTGCTGCAGGAATAGAAGAGGCTTGTTTCTTGGACGTTAGGATGTCCAAGCCTGTTCCAGCGTTATCAAAATAGGATTATTTTTTTTTTTGAATGTGAGAGCTTTTATTTTTTCCTGAAATTTGGGAGCTTAAATACTAGTGAAACAAACAGCAAAATTGTTTAACATCCTAAATTACAGTCTAGCATATTAAATGCAGTCTAAAGTAATGAGTTGATTAACAATACTTAGGCAATACAAAAGAATGGTGAGATTTTTTACTTCTTGTTTTTATTGTTTGGTATGTCAGGAACCAAGATTACTAATGACTAGAAAGACATTTATATAATTCTAGATGGCTCATTGGTGGCATGTGCATCCTGACTCTAAGCCAGAGATGGAATCCAGTTGAAATACTGAAAAAAATCCCTTAGGAATTCCTTTATAATTGCTATTTTGCTTAATATTAGCTCTGTAACAGTTCCTTACTCCTTTAGTTCCTTCTCTGCTGGGTTAGTCCTGCTCCTTGTATCCATATATGCAACTACCTTAGAAGAAAATGAAGCTATTAGGATGAGGGGACTGCTGAGTTTATTAAGGAGCACTTTCTGATCAGAGGTATTCGAATGACCGCTAAGACCAGTTTGTTCTAAAACAAACTGCATATAGTTCAGTTACTCCATTCCAACCCCGCCTTCTGATCTGTGAGAGAAGGGGAGGAAGGGAACTGTTGCAAGCCTGTTGCTATGGGCACGCAGCAGCGGGCTGAGCTGGTCGTGTGGCTGGGATCCTGCCGCATCAGCTGCTGCACGGTGAGTCCTCCTTACGCTTTGCTGCATGATGAATGTTCTTATTTGAAACATGCTTTTGAATGACAGTAAGAAATTGGTATCGGTACCTTATTAAGAGTCCTCTTCCCTAACAACCCAAAAGGGTTGCATAACCAACACACAGTGTCTCAAGTGGTTCCTGCATTTTTGGCTTTTGTGTGAACGTTACTCTTCCAAGTCAGACTGTCTACTGATGTAGTTCTTTCTGAGGTGATCTTGGATGAAAGTTTCACACCAAGAAATGTGGCAACTTCATAGTTCCTCCTTTCCTCTTCTGACCTAGTGAAATCAGATATCCCCTCACATAAATAAATGTGCTTTATGCAGAGGCATTTAAAATAATGATGAGCAGGATTTTTAAACTGAACATTGCAAAATTATTTGGGGACTAAACTGCTAGCACTTAGGTTCAATTAAGTATACAGTTCTCTGCCCAGCTGCAGAATTAGACAGTGCTTTGTTGTTAGAGAAAACCACTATTTCTTACTACAGTTGTGCACACAGAAGTTGCCTTTTTTACATGAGAATCAATTTTCTTTAACACAAAGTCACAGAGCTGCCAGTTGTACTGAAAGGAAAAAAAGGTGATGAGTCCATAAGGACGGTTAATTTTTTTACCATGTTTTCCCTGTTTTAAAACAATTTCTAAATATCTTGTTTCTCTTTACATGTTTTCTGTCTGGTAGGATTGAATCGAATTTGGAGAATGAAGTCCAGCCTAAAGCATATGGTTCCCCCAGTGAGTAGGGACAGAATAATCTCCCAGTTTCCTAAGGTAAGCATTCTTTATCCCTGTGCTCAGAGTTTGTAGCACCTCCCACATTAAACTATATTTCCCTTGTATTTTATTTTAGTGTACAGTTGATGCCTTTTGCTAGAATTGCAGATTTTTTAAGATTTTCTTTCAGAGATGAATGTGACCTTGTTTTCCCATTCAGTGCTAATATACTTAATAATCATATTTTCTTCTAACCTCAACAGAAAGTGACTCTTGCAACAGAAGTGTAATCTTATAATACCCGTTCTTTCAGCCAAACATTAATAATTACCGTGGTTAAAAAGTTCCTCCACTGAGAGGAAATGAGAGCCATAGCTGGTAATTAATACTCAAAAAGACTAATTAGATCTATGTGGAGTTTTTGGTTAAAGAATTTGAGGCAATTTTCATTTTCTGTGTGTGCAAGAACCTTAGTCATACTGTAGATCAAATGTACTATAGAAACACAGACAGAAAAGATCATTCTTGCCCCCAAAGAGTTTTATACTTGAGGTGTAACAGAAGGGTTGAGGACAGTAAAGGACAAAGTATTACCATTCTGATTTTTTTCTTTTTTTTTTTTCAAAAGATCATTTTAATAGGAATTAGCATTTTTTCATGCTTGATCTCAGCTGCATATTTTACTTTTCGTTTTATGAAAACCGTCACTGTTGTTTTCCTCATTTTTAACCTGCTAAGCTGAATTGAAAACTAGTAATAAAATCAGTGCTTCACACAAGTAAGAGATTTTAAAGACTTTGCAGTAAGAATGATTTGCTTGTGGCATGCTCTCACCTCTGTTTTTCTTGTGTGCCTTGGATTATTGGAATAATTTAAGATAGTTATTATTATAAAGAGTGGTGAACAAATGTATTTGCTGTGGAAGTTTAGCTAGGGTTCGGATGCTGACACTCGAAGGTGGTCAAATGAGCTGTTCAAAGGAATTTTTACAAGCATACCTGTGGGGCAGCTGTACTGCCTTCTAGCCCAAGCTGTCCCTTTTCTTAATCCATGGTACCTCTGTGTTTGACAAACTCTTTGAAGTAGTCTCCTTTTCTATTTTTCCTTGCTGATCTGACTTGTTGCAAAGTAGACATCACATAGTTTATCCCAGTCACTGTTCTCTCCTGTCTTCAGTGGTACACACCTGAGGCCTGTCTGCAGTTCAAAGAGCACTTCCATGCGCAGGTCAGAACTGCTTGTCAGCAGAGCGCTGGAACAGTTGGGTAAGTTGGTAAGAAACCAAGTGTGCAATGAAGCACGTATTTTAACCTCTTTATAGCCTCCTTCTTTTATAGGCTTTTCCTGATTCCTCATGTTCCTTATTCCAGTGCATTTAAAGACAGCTGAGCCCATCCCCATGATGGTTCTGTACTGTTTGACAGTGAATGAATAAAGTGCCTCTTCTTCTTTTCCTGCTGGAATAAGTAGAGTTGGAAAAAATAAGGTTGTTATTTAGCAACAAATAGCTGCACCCTTAGTTGGAACGATTTGAAAGATTAACCGACTGTTTGGTGTTGAGCCTGTGTAAGTCAGCACAAAAAGCAAGTTCTAGAGCAGTTAGAAGGAATAGGGCAGATATACTGACACCAACAGAGAAAACAAGCTACATATGGAGTGTACCAAATGAGCACTTGATAAAGTCTTTGGACAGATTTAAACATAGCAGTTTTGTTCCTTGAAGCACATAAGAATCTAGTTTTAATCTTTTAATAGTATACATGCCGAGAAGTTTTCTTTAAGTGTTTCCTTAAAACTAGATCCAAATTCTGGAGTAAATATATAGCACTGAAAAACAGATTTTTCTGTTTTATGCCTTTTTCATATTCTTTGTTTTCTCATGTCATCTCTCTCCCAGAACAGATACTTGTACTCATTTAATTCCTGAAGCAAGGCAAGAAAGCTGAACTGTGTTAGAAATTATTCCTATTCCATTAAAGTACATAACTGTATGTTTTAGTAATAAATGCTTCTGTGTTCCAGTGTAAAAGATCTTTCATAAAGTGAAAGATCTATGAATACTGACAGTTAGTTCACTGTTCTCTTAAATCTAGAGCTCTTAATTACCATGAGACTTGTCATGATATCCATCTTTAAATGGAATTTTTTATTCATTTCACTATCCATTAATTTTACTTGAAGAAAAAAAAAAGCCAAAATATGTCTGTCTGAGAGACATCAATGAGTTAATAGCTTTTAGAAGCACAGCCACTGTTTTACTTCCATTTAAATTTTTTACAAGTGTCAGGATAATTCTGCTGGCAAGACTTGTTTTAGCAAATCAAGGCATTTTTTCCCCTCCACAACCAAGATGTATCTGGTTTTTTTTTGTTTGTTTGTTTGTTTTTTTCCTCAGAGTAAACTGGAACACCGACTAATTTATTTTGTATATGTACAGTATAGCTAAAAAGCTTTCCATTCTGGCTTTGTGAATAAAATGAAAGTACTTTCCTGTCACTTTTCCAATCTAGAAATGATTATTATTAGGTTATTTTTTGGCAGGGCGTGGTGGTAGAAGGGACAGACAACTGAGTATTTGGTACAGGAATTATGAAACTTGTCACGAATTACCATTATTTTCCTTTTCCATTATTCCAAGTAATAGGATAGTTCTTTGTCATTTGGAAACGTACTCTGAGAAGTTCAGTAGCTAATGGCTATTTTTAAGACTCTTGATATTCCATCAGTGTGTTAAAATGTCTAATCTAGGGAGTGTTTTCTTTTCAAGAAAGAATTAATGGAACATATACCGTCAAACCATCACTTGCTTTTTTTTGCTTTTCCCTTAAGCTAGTTGATTTTCTTCAGTATTGTATCACTAACAGTTAATTAGACAGAGACATCAGCAGGTTAGGGGCCTGTGGCTACCATATTTGCACTGACTAGCATACAACATGCCTTCCTTTTTCTGAAATATAAGCTGTGTAGCTCACCAGTCAAGATTTAGACTGCTTAGAATCACTAACTTGAAATCACCATCGCATGGAAGCCTGATATAACCAGAGATAGCATTAAATAGAAGATTATTTTGCCTGTTTAAAAATCTATTTCTTAATACGATAGTATAGTAAACCTCTTAAACCATTTTTGTAGCATGTGCATGGGAGAAGTCAATCCAAGTTTCAGTCAACAAATAACGTTACATTCACTTGTCCGCCTGTATCTCCTAACAGATACACTACATTTCAATTTCAAGAATGCAGGTTGAGTCACCTCAAGCCCATCTGCTGTATTCTGTGGGAGGACCCAAAACAAAGAGGATTATTTGTATGAAGCCAGCTTCAGATTAATATTGTTCCAGATAGTCAGGAAGTGTATTGGCTCTAGCCTTGGGGTTGTTGTGTGTTTTTGTTTGTTTGTTTTTTTTCCCAAGAGACTAATTTTGCAGTGGGTTATTTTGTTATCAGTAACTTGTTTGTGTACTTAGGACTTGATTCTGTAGTATTAAAGTCAATGAGAAACTTGTAATTAATTTTAATGGCAGAAGGGTCTAAACATCTACTCTTTAAAGGGCTGATAAGGATGTAGATACTATATGGTCTTGTGTGCAAACTGCCAAGTGTATATACTTGCAAGAGCTTCTGTCCCATAGGAATATATTTAAGAAACAATATTAGAAATGATATTAAGAAACAGAGTAAAAAATGGACTATTTCTTCTCCAGAGTTTTGTTTTGTGACCTTTTCTTTCTTACAATTTAAGATCCTGCTGCAGCACTGTGGCATTTAGTTAAACTGGAGTTGCAGATGCACATATTTGTCACTTGCTATTTAAGGATCTAAGTCAGAATTGTTTTAGTGAGAATATTGAAATTGTTACTAAAAGCATTTAGTGTTTTCAAATATTTCTAACAGGCTGAAAATATCCAAAGTGGTTGTGGTAGGAGACCTGTATGTTGGGAAAACCAGCCTTATAAACAGGTACAGTATATCTCAGCAAATGGTTTGCATCTTTTCTTTCACAAGTTCCAAGTGTATCACTTGTAGCAGTAAAGCTTTCAGTTTTCTAAATTGAGTATGTATCCAGTCAAATATAATACAATATAGTATTTGCCAGATGCTAAAAATAGCTCTTGTGCATTTTGTGTCCAAGTCCATTGAACAGAGCACTGAATTTCTGTAGCTTGTGATCACCATGAGAGCCTTCTGTTTATCTTTACATTTTCAATTAATTCTTCCATGTTTCTAAGAGAATTTGGTAAGTTTTTAATCTTATCGATTAGTCACATGTTCCTTTTGTATTTATGACCCAAAATGTTACCTCCTTTTTGGTAATTAGTTTCTCAGTGCTTTTATGTATGCTTCTGCAATATATAGCCACTCCACAGTTAGTTCGTGCTTTTCTATATAATTTACCCTAGCTAGTGTTAGTTATGCAGCTATTTGTAGCTAGGTGTTGCTAATATTTCATCCTTTCATCCTTTTTTTTCTTCATTGCAGATTTTGTAAAGATAATTTTGACCGAGATTACAAGGCGACCATTGGAGTGGATTTTGAAATTGAACGCTTTGAAATAGTAGGAATACCATATAATCTCCAGATGTAAGTTGAAACATTGTGCTTAAGTATCACATAGAGTACAGTCTAGGTGGAGTTTGAATTGCTGCAGGCTCTAATGGAATAAAGATTAAAAAAAAATGCCCATTGCATAATACGATATGAAGAACAGGTTCTCTACCTGGACTTGCAGTTTAAGTTAATAAATAAACAAATAAATACATATATAATCCTGTCTTGGATCTCTTAGTCCTAAAAATGTTAAAATTTTGTCAATGAAAATTAATTTTGGGTGTCTTGCTCCATTTCATTACAGTTCTGCCTTTTTTACTGAAGTTTCTTGGAAGAGAAGCAGAAGCTCTTGTAACAAACTTTGTCAAGTGCTATTGTTGTTCCATTCTGTCCTTTGGGTTTAGTGTGCATTACAATCATGGAACTTGACTTTACTGGGAGGATTTATTCCTGCAGCAATTGAAATCAACTGTAATGTGTCCGGTGGCTTCACTGTCTCCTAATTGCAAAATAAGTGGTTTTCCTTAAAACATAGAAGGCTCAAGTGAGTCCAAAATCTTTCTGATTTTCACCTTTGTTTATCAGCCTATTGGGAATCCTGGCCTTCTCTTACCTGCTTTGGTTCTGCTTAAGGACGTCCTTTGGTATTTTAAGCATCTAGCTATATTTTTTCTGGAAAGAATGTTACTGAATCTACGCTGTAGTGTGATGTAGAGCAGAAATAAGATGCTTTGTATGAAGTATTTTAGTGTATGAATCTTAAAACTTTTTTGCTTGGAAACACATTTTCTCTGAAATCTCAGTGCCTAAAGATGCAAATAGATGGCTAGTGGGATTTATTGGAAAACACTCAATTTTCCACTGATTTCAGTGCCACTGTGTTTTTGAAAATTCTGTCAGGCACTGTCTTCTACAAAGACAGGCAGAGAGAGCTGGGGATGTTCAGCCTGGAGAAGAGAAGACTCCAGGGAGGCCTTATAGCAGCCTTCCTGTACATACAGGGGACTGCAGGAAAACTGGGGAGGGTCTCTTTGTCAGGAAGTATGGTGATATGACAAAGGGTAATGGTTTTAAACTGAAAGAGGGTAAATTTAGATTAG
The DNA here is from genome assembly GCF_964211835.1 of Anser anser. Lineage (NCBI taxonomy): Eukaryota > Metazoa > Chordata > Aves > Anseriformes > Anatidae > Anser > Anser anser. The sequence goes on along the minus strand of NC_139739.1, from coordinate 10,797,158 downwards.
ATATTAGGAAGAAATTCTTCACTCAGAGGGTGGTGAGGCACTGGAAAAAGTTACCCAGAGAAGTTGTGGATGCCTCATCCCTGGAAGTGTTTAAGACCAGGTTGGATGGGGCCCTGGGCAACTTGGTGTGGGAGGTGTCCCTGCCCATGGCAGCGGTGCTGGAACTAGATGCTTTCCAACCTAATCCATTCTATGATTTTTGGAATTTGAGTGCCTTTAAAAATCTACACTGAAACATCAGTACTTTGTCAGCTGAAGCAAGAAGGTTCATAGGCTACTAACCTGAAGGTTGCCTTATCTACAGATTCTTCAGTGGCTGGGTAAAACATTTCCATATGATAAGCACTGGTGCCCCCTCTAGCTGAGAGGTTTACATACATGCTAAAATTGCAGCTACCAATGATTGGTAGTGCTATGCTATAGCAAAACCCCAAATGTCTGTAGTACTGGCAGTAGCTGGCAGAAGTGTCTATCATCTTTGTTATTAAGAAGCCCTTCTGTCTGTCTTTCTTTCTTTTTCTTTTTTTTTAATTCTTTATTGGTGTCATTAATGGAAAGGTATCATATCATAAGTTACAAGATTCTAGTGTGGGCTAATATGTAATTTAGCTAGTATTAGCCCAGAAAATAGTTTCAAAATCAGATTGCCCTAGAAATACATAGCAATGACATAGATGAGGAAATGATGCTTTAATAAAAGTTTTTTTTTTTTTTTTTTTACCATGCAAAATATGAATGTTTGAATTGTGTTTCAAAGAACGGTCTCCAAAATGACCAGTTAGGAAAAAAAATAAAAATTAAAACAAATAAATAAGGATAAAACCAGAGTTAAAATGGCTTCATTAAATAATAGGCCTTTACTGTATTTCTATCAGTAGTTAATGAATAACATGTTCCAGATGGCAACAATTCTCTGCTATCACATTCTTCTCCAACGTGTACCAGTTTGTTGCTTCATTAGCATGTTTACTCAGGTTGCGCTAGGTTTCATTAACCTGGAGTTTCTTTTTTTTCCCCATTGCACAGATGGGACACAGCAGGTCAGGAAAAGTTCAAGTGCATTGCATCTGCTTACTACCGAGGAGCAGAGGGTAAGAACAATATTAATCTGACCCTGGCTGTGACAGGATATTGTACTTTATACAGAAACATATATACATACACCTATATGTGCTCCTTGGAAAGGTACCTGTAGATACAATATGATGGAATGGGCTCTCCATTATTGGAGAGAGGAAGAGACTGAAAACCTCATGAATAGATTACTTGTCACACCTGCAAGCTCTGAATGTTATGATGATGACGTAATAAAAAATGGCAACTGTGTCTAGAGGGGAAAGAATTTCAATTTTGGGTAAAATTTTTGCTAGACTGAGAAGTGTGTACCTCTAGTATTCCCATAAGAGGCATTTTTTTCAGGAATTAAAGGGGTCCTAAAATAAAAGGAGTATTTGATCTTTACCTGTAGTCTGCAGACTATAGCACTATTAAAGTTGAAGACTGAGGATGGCAGTCTTACTGGGTGCTAGAGAAGGAAGGGGAGTAAACAAATCAGTAGTGTCCCACCTCTACGTTAAACCTACTGTTGCACTTTGTATGTAAGCATTCTTTCTGTTTCACAAGTTGAGTCGAATTGGAGAGACTTCTGATACACTTTTTAACTTAATTACTTTTTTCTTTTATTGCAGTAATAATAACAGTGTTTGATCTGGCTGATATCCAGACTTTGGATCACACCAAGTAAGTTTCTGTATTTTGGCTTAGCCTTTACAGCTTTCACAGGGGGTTTAATTGCCTTCTATGGCCTGTAGTTGGTGAGGACTTGTAGGATTATGAGTGTGTTTTCTGCTGAGATATGAAATGAATGGTGATAGGCATGTGTTTGGAATAGTTCTGAAAAAAATGCTGAGCATAAATTTGAACTTCATCTCTGACTTCCTTTGTAGTCAGTGGAGAGAAAAAGGCACTTCACTAAGAGCTGGATCCTTCCAAAACTAGACACACAGGAAGAGATGAAGAGCATCTCAAAAGTATCTTTTTTTCCTCCATTTGCTATAAACAGAGTAACAGGTTTGCCTCTGATGTAGATAATGAAATCAATGTGATGCATCTCATGCATAAAGTCTCAAGAGTCTCAATATTATTTTCTTTCTCTAGTTTCTGTAGTGATTCTGTTATAATAGAACAATTCAGTTGGAAGGGACCTTCAAAGGTCATCTAGTCCAACTGCCTGATCATTTCAGGGCTAATCAACAGTTAAAGCATATTATTGGCAGCATTATCCAAATGCCTCTTCAACACTGACAGGCATGGGCAGTCAACCACCTCTCTAGGAATCTTGTTCCAGTGTTTGACTGCCCTCACAGTAAAGAATTTTTTTTTCCTAATGTCCGGTGTGAACCTCCCTGGCACAGCTGTGCACTGTCCCATACATCTGTCAAAAAATAAAAAAATAAAACAAAACTCAAGGTGTGTATATATAGGTATAGCTAAATTTGCTAGTTTAAGTACTTGAAATGTTTTGGGTATAGCAGCACACTAACTGATGTGAGCAAATTTGCTCTGCTTTTAGTGCAGGCTGCAAAACCCAATGTGGATTTGTAATCCACACTGTTGTTACCAGACTCGGAGCTTATATATTTCTAAGATACTGTTATGACTGTAAGGCAGGTATGTGTTTCTCTACAATCTGTACTCTGTCTTATTTAAATGTGTATTAGAGTATTCCCTTAGAGTACTGTTGTGGTATTTAAATCATTTACATAGGACTTGATAAAATTATATATATATTAGTGTCTCTGCTTGGTTGAAAATAATTGAAACCTGTGAACCTGATTTCCACCCCACACACACTCCCTTCCTTCCTTGACTTGTGTTGGATGACTCAAGAGGAACTTGATTACCAGAGTAACAAAAATATAAAAGCTTATGAGACAAGAGTCATGCAGCCTTCATAGGGAGATATCTTGTAATCTTGCTGAATAGATTATTTCACTCTTCTTTATTCATTTCTTACCTAATCTGCTGTGTTGTTCATATTTTTAACTCTGCTTCTTGTTTTTTATTCCTTCTCTCTATCAAAACTCTGTCCCCTCCCCTTATACTGATAAATAACATGTCTGGGTGTTAATATTACGGCTGAATTTGCACTCTACAGCGGGCATGTTTGAACTTTTCATTAGTGGAAGGCATATATTCAAAGGAGCTGGAATAGCTCCTGTTTCCCTCCTGTCTAGGAAAAGAGGCTTTTGACACTCTCACAGAAGTTCATCCTCTTCCTTTTTTTGTGACCCTATTATATACCTCTGATATTCCATACTTCCTCTGACACTCTCATCTCTTTTCTGCATTTCAGACAGTGGCTGGAAGATGCTTTGAGGGAGAATGAGCCAGATTCCAGCTTCATATTTCTGGTCGGAACAAAAAAAGATTTGGTGGTAAGCAAATAGCAAGATATTGACATGATTGATCATGGAAAACAAATGAGAGGGAAAATGGTCTTAAAATAACATGCAAGAAAGCAAAATTTGTGGAAGGGGGAAAAATTGTAGTCTTAGAACAAGAAGAAGAGATAAGAAAGAGGGGGAAAAAAGTATTAAAAAAGGGTTGGGGAGAAGCTCGTTTCTGAGCACAGTAAAAATAGATAGAATAGAAAAAAAGGATCCAAGACAGAGGCAAGGATTAAACAAAAAGAACCATTATGATTATTTGGTCCTGTAACTCTTCTGCTGAGAAAGACAGAGTACCAAGAATTTGAAGATCAATAACCAGGCTGTTTTCTTTACAGCTCTCTGCTGCACTATATAGTTAGATACAGTGGTCAACCTCTTTGTTGTTTTGTTTCAATGCAGTAGAAGGTGAACAGAGTCTTCCATTTTAGAAGCAATACTAAGTGATTTCTTTTAAAGCATTAGAACATTTTTGCAATAGTGCATGATTACACAAGTTACGAGGCAAGGACAGAAAGGCCACTGTGAAAACTGTCCGCCTCACAGGATAGGTGCTATCAGTACCTCTGTATTATTACTAGCACAGGTATACTTCTTATCTTAAAGATATTTCTTGGTATTTACTCAGTCAGATGCTGTGTGTGAAAGGACAGAGATCGATGCTATCCGCTTTGCCAATGAGATGCAGGCAGAATACTGGTCGGTTTCAGCCAAAACAGGTAAGTTACTGCAAAGGATATAAAAATAAAGTAACCACAGAGTGTTAAAGAGGGAGGAAGTTAAAAATTCCTTATTTCAATACAGTTTATTTATTTATTGTGTTGCATTTTGTTGCTATCAGAAACTTCAGATTTATTAATGGTTGATTTTATTTGAGCATCTGTATGTGTGCTTACATTGTCATGTTTACAGAAAGGACTACTTAGGTTGCTGTGCAATGTCTAGGCATGTTTAATTAATGGATAGTTACATAAACACGTGTGTGTACTGCTAGATACATTAGGAATGAAACAATTATGCCACAAACTGAATTCTCCCTGTTGCTAATTAAAAAAAAAAAAAAAGGTATGGTAGAGGATACAGTATTCCAGAGTGAAAAAAAAAGACATTCTGTCTGCAGTGTTCAGAGAAAGACTGTTGGAAATGCCTGATACGTCACAGTGTTGAGCGGTGGTGTGTTCACAGATATGCTTGTTCATGTTTGAACATGCACTGATGTGCAGTTGCAAAAATGTATCGTTTCTGTCCTGTTTCCTAGGGGAAAATGTCAATGAGTTCTTTTTCCGAGTTGCTGCCTTGGCCTTTGAACAGTCCATGATAAAGGAGCTGGAGAAGACCATGGGGCACGTGGCTCAAATTGGGACGGGAAACCTCATCAGTATGTTAAATTTTGCTTCTTGTGTGTATTTTCCACATTTATGCTCTCAATGACTGGGCAGATTTTATTGAGCATCAAAGCCTGTCTCACAGATCTGCAAGTGTATTAACTTCGGTGTCTTCCTGAGTTCTGACATGTAGGAATGACTTGGGATGCATCCAGCTGTTCTTACCCTTAATATTGTATGGTACCATTTCTTGTGAATTGATTTTTGTAACTTCTTGGTTTCTACAGAACTGGAAAAGAACCTGATGGAAATCCCAGAAGGCAACACTCAAGCCAGCCCAAGTTGCTGCTGACTGTCAACTGCTTCTGCAAGTGCCTTACTTCTCTGTAGCCCTGCATAGAGCACCTGCAACAACAAAAGCTCTCGGAAGTAAATCAGAAAGTAAAGTAAAGTAATCAGAAAGTAAATCAGAAGTAAAAAGTTGTATTTTTGGAAATGAGGGAGGAAAATCTTATCCAAGCTTTCTTTCTGAGTGTTCACTTGTGCTGGATGGTATGGTTGTTAGATAAGCTTTTCTCTCTGTAGTGGAAACATGACATGCTTGTCTTAATGCAAGAAGACGTTGCCAGCACCATGTGCTCACCTGTCTGCCAGAAAAACTTGTAGTCAAATGTTAGGTAACTTTACTGTGTTGAGTTTTGATAATTCTCTAGAAATCTTGAGTACTGAAGTTGCGTTCTCATGGGAGCAGAAAACAAATGGCAGTTCAGAATAAAGGCTGCTATCCATCTTTTTGACTTTTAAAAATATTATTAGATCATAGCATAATGTTACTCTGACTTGTTTTTATGTATTCCAAATGTATTAAAACAGTTACAGAAGTTTTTTTTCTTCTTCTTCTTTTTTTTATAATAAGGAACAGGTATGGAAGTACACAAATGCAGGCTGCATAGTTTTCATTGTGATTTCTCCATCCAGGCAAAATCTGTGCTTTTGTCTTTTCCACTTGAGAATCAGAGCCCAGTTATTTCAATATTTTCAAGGCTGGGAGAAGTCCGGATAGGAACTTTGTTGTTTCATCCCAGCTGCCTAATATTTTGAAAGTGCTACCAGATAAGAATGCTATAGTTTTCCACTCTCTTGAATAAGAAAGAACAGATTGTGTAACAGTGAGTGACAGAGAAAAAATAGAGTTCATGTATTCCGTCTTCCAAAGAGGATGCAGAATCCTTTTCTGCATTAATCTTCTTGAAGATTGTCTGCAAGAACTACAGTTCTATTATGTTGCTAAGAGTAATTATTGGCATTTTATTCTAATTGTTTTTTTTTGTTTGTTTGTAGTAATGTAACATGATTCTGGAACCATATGCAGTCTCAGTCATGAACTTGTTCATCTCTGTCTGTGGTAGGAACTCTGAGCTGGTAAGGTTAGATTCAATGCTGCTGCTAAACTTGTAGTCACTCTTTCTGCTTTTACTGGACAAGATAATTTGATCACGTTACGCTGGGAGCAATTTGCTCCACTGCATACTAGAAGCTGTAATAGTAGAGAAATAGTTTTTGCCATTTTGTGAAAAGTTTTAAAAGTACGTGTGGGTTTAGAGAGGTGGGAAAAGAGGTTCTCCCAAGAAGACACATGCTCAGTAAGCCCTACAGTATTTGCTGTATGAAGATGTCGTTACTGAATGCTTACTGTAGAACCTGCTCTCTGGACATCCTGCTGTTACTTGGTGTGCTGGCTGTGTCAAAAATCATTGCCCCAGTTCTGGCTTTCCAAATACCCTTTAACATAACCTTGTGCAATCAGTTATTTAGAAATTGCAATCATTGTCTAATAGAGAGAGATTATCTCTGGGCACCACTTAATTTTACATAAGTAAAGCAGCTTTAGAAAACTCTTCCGCTCTTTGGGCAGCAACGACTGATGCCAAAAGATTCTGCTGTTTTAGAAGTCGTTCCTGCTGACAAATGACATTGCCAGAAATTTGAATGATAAATAACATTGTCGGAAATTACTGTAATAAATATTTGCTCAGTATATGTGAAACGGTGTTAGTATGATTGATTTTGGTAATTAGGTTTCAACTGCAAAAGTAGAAAAGAAGTTAAAAGGATAAATAAAAAATTCCATAAAAGTTATAGGGAAATGAAATAAATGCATCTCGCTAAACAGAAAGACTGCTTCTCTAGAAAACTCTTTATCAGCTGCTTATGACTTTATAATTCTAAGATTCAAATCCAGCATTACATGCTATACTGGCATAAGAGAGAGAAATGTTTTTTTGTAATGTTCTAGATTTCTTAACTGCAACTGTTTTAAATGTGGAGAGACAGAAGGAAACCTGTGGATGGTTACAAGTTACAGTTTCAGAAGATGTTTGTTCAATCATTACAAAAACTACAGTATCTGGAAAACTGAGAAAATAAAGATAACTATTTGTTAATGGATCTACATATCAAGCTAAAAATATTCTAGACTCTCAGCTATTTTTAACCCCAAAATTGTTTCCTAAGAAATAGGAAAAAGTGGAAGAAAAAATGGCTTAAACAGCCTTTACTTTTATTAAAAGTAAATTACTTTTATACTTCTGTGTCTTATGATATGAACTAGAGGAACTTCAAAGAATATAATGAATAGAGATCTGGGAACTCTCTCTCTCTCTCTCTCTCTCTCTCTTTAATCAGACAATCTCCTATTTGGCAATTGTACCGATTCTGTTGGCAAAGATGCAAATGTAGGATTTGGTAGAGAAGGTGAATATGTGGGGGTATGTAAGGAGCTATCTATCCAAATGTGTGATATTTTGACCTTCTGATGTTCTATGTATTTCATCTCACAAATCTCTTTCACAAGATGATAAGCATGTACTCTACTTGTACCATGCTTTCCACTGAGTGGGCAGCATAGCCATGATCTTTGTGTTCACTGAGTTTGAATGAGAGTAGAAAAAGATAGATCATTCTACTGCAGTGTATTATGTATGTATATGAAACATCTTGTATTTGAATAATGCTTTTCAGAAGCAATTTTAGAAGCACGGTGGAGCCACATAACCACTCCTGTGTACTGTGCTGTGGATGAGTACTGATATCCTTGGGTTATGATAGATAAATAGAAACTCACAGAAGTGGTATTTGTGACTTTTTAAAAAATTAGTCCTCTATTTTCATATGGAAAACTTTCTCTGAAGTAATTTCAAACTCACAATTTTGTCTTTCTTTCATTCAGTTATTCTCAGTTCATTTCTTTATTAAAGACTTTATTGTATGAGTAAATGATTCATAAAATAGTTATTATTCTAGAACTGGGTTTCAAACTTCTGTTTGCTACTTATGATGAGTAGGCCTGAGCTTCAGACCAAATTTTGCTTTCATATATATTTCTTGGACATAAGCAGGTGTCTTGTCATGCACTTTGAACATGCTTTGAGCATGTCAGAGAAGAGAACTTGAACACACACTATCAGATAGTGGTGTTCCAAGGACAATAATGTACCTGTAGGTGGACAAGTTCAGCATTGCTGCAGCAGTACTCCTTCAGCTGGGAATTGCCTATACCCACAGCGCATTCTGGCAGTTTCACGTGGCTGTTACTGAGCAGACAAACTGCTCTGGTTCCTTCCTGGAACCATTGATAATGGTCCTGGAGGCCAAAAGGTAGGTTTTAGGATAGCATGCCTTGTCTTCTTGTCTAGGCTAGGTGCTAGGTTTTGGTGCAGTCACGGTGTCAGTGTCTGCAGCTGCAAAATGAATCAGAAATAAATCAAAGGAAAAAAAATCAGGTTATGTTTTTCTCAAAAAAAATAAAATATCTCCCAAGGGTTTCTTTTGTTGCTGACTGCAATTCTTGTACAAAATCAGAGGTGTAATTTCTTCAGCAATGCAGTCATGTTGCTTGGAAAATCAACTGGGACAGTTTTTCTAATGATTCAGTGCATTGCTTGATGTCATTATTGGTTTTTATCGTCTCTAGTTCCAAAAACTTTATGCAAAATTGTCAATCAGTAACTATCCCCTGACAGTGGTCTGACTCCATCCAATCTATGACAGATGCTTTGAGATTTTTTTCTTTTAAGTCCCAGTGGGACTTCCCCTGCAAAGAACTCGGTATTAATAATTGATAATCTAAAATGAATCTTAGATCATGTTAGCACAAAGGAAACCTAACTTTAGTGGGAAAATAAACATCAGTTTGCAAGTTCTTAAATGTTCCTGTCTGGTCTGTGTTGTATTCTATGCATGTTATTCCATTCTATCAGCAACTTCATTTGTTTTGAAGAAGCCTTAATATTATTGAAAACAATGTCAGAACAACTGACATTAACTCTAAACACAAGCAGGCTAAAACATAATTTTATACCAGTTGAAAACTTCATAGCGATCATGGCACCAGTTTCAGCACCGGCTTCCTTGTGGAATTTGCAGGTGAGAAGTTGGATAACTTGAAATTCAGAGAGAGTCTGAAGCAAAGTTAAAGAACAGGTGTAATAATCTCCCCAAAGATGTATTAGTGTTATGCTGTTTCTTGTCTTAATAAGTACAAGCTAAATGGTTAATGAGCTTCTGTTTAAATAAGCATGTATATCTCTTTGAGGAAAAACTGATAACAGATCAAAAGTCATTCAAGAAATAGTCACCTGGCAGGCAAATTTCATTTTTACTATAAAACCTCCTTTCATTTTAATCTTTAGTGATTTTGTTTCTGCCATTTGAGTGACTATTTGACACTTAGGGTGTTATTCTTTATATTCTCATAGGTCATGTGATTCAGACCTTTCCTGTTGGTTCTCAGCTCAGGCTCATCTCACTGAGGTACAACCAGAGTTCATTCTTCATGAGTAGATGTCATATTCTGTGTCTTTTCAGGTTTTCATCAATAGTCAGAAGTTGTTCTGGGGAGTATAACAAAGCCTACCAGTGTGCAAATGCAATAAACTTCTCACTGTATCTCATCCTCATAGGATGTGAGTTAAAATGAAGTGTTTGGCAGGTTAAAGTTGTAGCAGAATCTGCATTAGTTAATGGAGATGGCTGATGGGTTTCCTTTATTTTGGGCCATAAGGTTGTTCTCAAGGCAACAAATTGCCATTCTCTGAATCTTAAGAAACGGGGTTCCCGTGTTCCTGGTCTCACAGAATAATTTAGGCTGGACAGGACTATGGGAGATAACTGGCCTAGCCAGACTCTACCACAGTGTGCTGCCTTGTAATACAAAAATACGATTTATTAATTTCAGCCACATATGAATGAGAAATCATGTTTTATTTCTCCTTAGAAAGACTCTACTTATGTGTTTCCATTTTTTTTTTTTTGTTTTGTTTTCTTACAAAACTCCTGATTCTCCCGTGTGGAATCATGATAAAAGTTCATAACCTGGAGCTCTGCTTTTAAGGCTAAGCGGACTAGCTCTTCTTTCCCACAGGAGGGAGCTCCATGGCCAGTTCAGTTCCTGTTCTGTTTCAACTGGCAAGAACTGGCAATCTCTTGTGTGCCAGCAGAGGGCGTGAGCTGGATGGGCTGGCTCTTTAGCCCCCTTGTCACAGCATGCTCTGTCACCAATCCCAGATACATGTCTGCCTCCAGAGCCCTAATGAAATTTTGTATCCTGATAAAACTATACTCAGTCGAATGTAGAAAGTATAAGCAAAAATTCAGAGACCCCGTCAATGGCCACCAGAACTTCTGGTGCTGTACTACCTCAATGAATACAGAGGCTGCAGTTGTTTAATAGTGTTCACCGAAAGTTAAGTGTGCATACAGAAGTCCCTCTGACTCATCAGAATTCTTGCTGTCTCTGAAAAAGTGAGCCCAGTGAGTGTGAGAAAACACCCTAGAAATAATAAAACAAACCAATAACAACAAAAAAACTATGAACAAATGGGGGAAACAAATTCGTAACATATCCTTATCATGTAATATGTCATTATTTTAATCATGCTAGTAAAATCTTAAATGTCATATTACTAGAAATATATTGTGTGTCATAATGTCATTGTTCAAACCGGCATGACGGCAAACAGTATCAATGGTGAAAAGCCAATTTCTTTCTGTGAAAGATGGAAATTCCCTGGAAGGCTTTTATAGATATTTACTAAGTATACAGATTTCATTATGATTTTGATTATAATCTGTTTTCCACATAGATCAGCCAGTGTGTTAGAAGCTGAGGAAACAAGTGCAGGAAAAGAGGTTAAAGCCAGGAAACGAACAGCAAGGGAGATGAACTATGCAAAGCTGAATGCATGATTAGCCGTTTGTGATGTCTGAAAATATTTGATATGTCATATCAAAAAGCGTGAAGAGGAAAATGGTTTAGTGGATTATGAAACATTGCATATTTTGAAGGTAAGAGTACTGCTCTTGTGGACTTGTGCTTTTCATGCTTAAGGAACTATATTAGTTATTGCTGGGGCTATATTCCACAATCTTTTCTCATAAAATGCATGAGAAAAGGTATTCCTCACTTTGGGGATTTGTCCTACCTCAGGCATGAAAGAAGCAGGCTTCTGAGGGATGTGAGGTGTACAATATCTCACTTTTCCCATCATTCAGACAGGAAAACTGCAATTTCAGGTGTGTCCATTGCTGCTTTTTCGGAAGTTGCATTAGTATGTGGAAAGGGTGCAGGGCCTAAACACAGCTGTGTACCCCGATTTCAGGTGGAGTGAGAGTCAGCAGCCAGCCCCTGTTCAGCTTGTTTGCCCCCCTTCGCCCAGAGCCGGAGAGCAGGGCTCCCGCTAGTTCTGCCTAGGCTAACATACAGGACAAAACCACACCTAATCTCTGAACAAAGCAGACTTTATTCCCAATATCAGAGCGCTTTCGGAGCACCAGCTGGGCACTGATAACACAGCAAGGACCAAATGAATGATGAGCCTGCTAGTACCCGGCACCTAGGTTTGAGGTGAATCATAGAATCATTAGGGTTGGAGAAGACCTCCGAGATATCTGGTCCAACCATCACCCTACTACCCATGCCTCCCACCAAACCGCCAAGTCCAGCCTCTCCTTAAACACCCCCAAAACCCTCAGCGGGGCCTGAGGGGTGCAGCTGGGAGCTCAGGAGGGCCAGAACAGCCCCCTCCGTGCTCACACCTCGCCGCCCTCCTCCCTCGTGCCCCCGCTTCGCACACCGCTGCCTTTGTCTCGGCGCCAGCCTTCGCCGGGCCGGGCCTCCGAAGGCAGCGGGGGCCCGGGCTGCCCCTTTAAGAGGCCCCAGCACCGTGTCAGCCGGGCTCCTGCCCTGCCTCCCTTCTTCCATCCTTCCCTGCCTCCTTCCCTCCCTCCCTGCCTCCCTCCTTCCCTCCCCTTCCGCAGCGCCGCGGCTCGGGGCGCCGCCGGAGCCGGGCCGCGATGGGCAGCCGCGGGCAGCCTCCGGAGCCTCGCCGCCAGCCTCCGCTTGCAGAGCCGCGCCGGGGAGGCTGCCGCGGGGCCGCGGGGCGCTCCGGCACCGCCGGGTAGCGGCCGGGCTCGCCGCCCTGCGCCCGGAGGCCAGCACAATAGCCGGGAGGAGGAGGAGACAGGGAAAGGGGCAGGGGGAAAGGAGGAGAGAGAAAGAGAAAGCACAACACGGGGGCTGGCCGGGGGAGGACGGAGCGGAGGGCTGCCGAGAGCGGCTGCACTGAGCAGCGGGGCCGGGACGGCAGCGGCAGGAGGTGGGTGGGTGGGGGGCGATATTTACCTTCTCTCCCCCACCCTGAGCCTGCTCCTTTGTCCACCTCCCCTTTGAAGTGCTCTGAAATCGCCGGGGTGGGAGCGTTGTTGTTCGCTAGCAGAAGAGCGGTCATGACGGGGGGAGAGTAGTGAGTGCACGGGGGCTGGGGCCGGCGAGAGGTGGAGGAGGTGAGGAGCAGAGATTGTTTCGAGGATTGCCGTTTGCCTCCCAGTTCCTCTGCATGGACCGTGAAAGAGACGCGTTGAGTTGACCCTGCCGGAGCTGTTTCTGCTTCTACATGTGAGATCCGGTTGCTTTATTCTCTTCGGCTATCTCTCTCCAGCTTCCCTCCCTTATTCTCCACTTATTTACTCCTGTATGCAAAATGGTGGACCCTGTGGGGTTTGTGGAGGCTTGGAAAGCACAATTTGCAGACTCTGAGCCTCCTAAAATGGAGCTGAAATCTGTGGGAGATATTGAACAGGAGCTGGAGATGTGCAAAGCATCTATCCGGAGACTGGAGATGGAGGTCAACAAGGAGAGGTTCCGCATGATTTACCTGCAGACTCTTCTGGCAAAGGAGAAAAAAAGCTATGATAGACAGAGATGGGGTTTTAAACGTGTTTCTCAGTTGCCTGAAGGGGGTGCAGAGCAGCAGATCCAGGACCTGCATCATCACCAGTCTGCTGACCAAGATGAATATGAAAAAAGCAAGTCACACCACGGGGAGGAAAAGTTCAAACCCAGGATACCTTCTCTGCGGAAGCTGTCTACCCAGAGCGACGGGTCAGACCTGTCGCCTTTGGACAGTCCCCATCACGGGGAGGGAGAGCAGGACAGGTGTAAGTACTATGGCGAAGAGAAACTGAAGAGAGTTGTAGAAGATACGGAGACTCGCTGCGATACAGATGGATCTCCTTCAAAACACAGATCGGCTTCCACTCGCAGGCTAGCGGGATCTGCTGAGAAGGAGGCATCTTTTGAACCTATTTCTAAGGACAGAGGGAACAGCACCAGTGTGGCAGCCCTAAGGTCTAACTTCGAGAGGATTAAAAAGGGGAATTCACATCATTCTGGAGATAACAAGGATGTTGTTGAAAAGCCCTTCTATGTGAACATGGAGTATCATCACGAGAAGGGTCTAGTGAAGGTCAATGATAAAGACGTTTCTGATAAAATAAGCTCTCTTGGTAGCCAAGCCATGCAAATGGAACGCAAAAAGTCCTTGCACTCCCTTCCTTCTACCGTGGTACCCAGCTTCAACGAATTCCAGAGGCCTGCTTACAGGGGAAGGTCCTCAGAGAGCAGTTTTGGCTATGATGGAGAATACGAAGATGCTGAACTGAACCCCAGGTTTCTCAAAGATAATCTGATTAATGCCAATGGCAGCAACCGCTCACCTTGGCAGCCCATGGACTTTCAGCCCTATCAAAGTATCTATGTTGGTGGAATGATGGGGGAGGCAGAAGGGAAAGGACCTATCCTGAGAAATCAGAGTACAACCGACCAGGAAAAACACCTCACTTGGCCCAGGAGATCTTATTCCCCGAGGAGTTTTGAAGATATTGGAGGAGGATATACTCCTGATTGTAGCTCTAATGAGAACCTTACCTCCAGCGAGGAAGACTTCTCTTCAGGGCAGTCCAGCCATGTCTCCCCCAGCCCCACCACTTACCGCATGTATCGGGATAAAAGTCGTTCTCCGTCCCAGAACTCTCAGCAGTCCTTTGACAGCAGCAGTCCACCGACCCCCCAGTCTCAAAAACGGCACCGGCAGCAGCAGGTCGTTGTGTCTGAGGCTACTATTGTGGGCGTACGAAAAACAGGACAGATCTGGCCAAGTGACGGAGATTTGCCTTCTGGGAGATGTCACCAGGACAGCTGCTTCCATGGGGATGCAGGTGTGTACCAGATTTTTTTTTTTAAATGTACAGAGCAGGAATTGGCATCATGGAAATGAATGGGAGAGATTTTCTAGGTTACCCTGGGTGAATAACCCAAAGTGGGCAAGTGTTTAATGTGAAAAGTCTGTTTACCTTGTAGTTGTCCTGTTCTAGGAAGGTCCTGCAGAAGTACACCACAGACTGCATTTTAGAAACACAGATTGGATTCCCAAAAGGGTCAGTTCAGGCTTCTCTTGAGAGGATCAGCCGAGACCTACGTTAATCAGTTCTCAAAGTTTCAGTGTCAACACTGACGTAAATAGGGGCCAGAACTTCTCAGGGGTTGTAAAGCAATCATTCCTTCCCTCTTATTCTTGCATTGAGTAGTTAAACCCTCCCTCAGAGGTGATAGTATGGCAACATGCTCCAACCTGAAGGTTTTGCTGGAGTTTTACCAGAAATGATGCTCTTCCCACAGTCTTGTTTTTTTCCTGCCAGTATTAATTGGATTGCTAGTTTCTCATTCTGTTTTGTGTCATCCTTCAATTATACTGATTGGAGGCGATGATTGTGCAACCCTGTTGAAGCTTTCTGCTATCGCTAAGTGAGAGAATAACTTTGAATATCAGGAAGCCCCAAGGGAGAGCTCTTAATTTAATTTTAGCAGAATCAAAATTTTTTTTTGGGGAAGAATGGGCCATGTTTGAACTTGGTCTTGTGTGAGTTATTCAGGCACGCAGATGTCTGTGTGGAACTGCAGTGGATTTACAGCTGGTGGAAGAGGTGAACTATGTTTATTCAGGTAGACTTAGTGAATATATGTGGACATCTGAATCTATCTAGCAAGGCAAGGTACATACTGTAGATGATTTCTTGTATCAACACCAGCACTAGCCTTCTGTGCAGTAAATGAAAAGTGATTAAATCCAGGAATGAAAAAGCAGTATGGGTGTTTTGATAGACTTTCATTCTAAATCTGTGAGTTACTCTGTTATTTTTTTCCTTTTTCTTTGAATCTGTCATTTTAATAAGGGGGTTAACATAATGTTTGTTAAAAGGATTGAATTCCTGAAGTAGTAGGTGAATGAGAGGTCTATGAGATGTTACTTTCCCAAGTTCATAGAATCACGGAATGGTTTGGGCTGGAAGGGACCTTAAAGATCATCTAATTTCACCCCCCCGCCATGGGCAGGAATACCATCCACTACACCAGGTTGTGTGAGTTTGGCATAAAGCAACTTTGCTGAAAGGAGATTGCTGTTTTTGCTTTCCATGCTGGTTTGTTTGTTTATTTTGCCAGCAGCGCTTCTGGGAGTAACAACAGAGGGAGAACTCCTTCCTCCCACCCCCTGCCATCCTTGCAACCTATTGTTTTATTAGTGGGAAGCTGTACAGTAGTAATGGATGTTCACTGTACATGGAACCTCAGCATCCTGTCCTCACAGCGACTTCTTTATCAGATGGCATATACATACCTGCTTTCTATCTGAGACTACTGCGTTCTAGTTTGAGCTTATGCATATGTTTGTATCTTGTGGGAAGCACTCGCAATGCAGGGGAGAGGCTGGATTGAGTGCTGTTTTAAACTGAGCTGCAGCCATCTGTCTCTGCTCTTGTTTACTGATGCTCTTTAGATGACTGGGAAGCCTCCTGGCAGTTGCAGTTTTTGCAGAAGAAAACAAAGGGGCAAAACCAACAAAGGTCGATGAAGCTCGAGGACAAATTCAGCTTTCAGAAAGGCAGTAGATCATGTTTTAAATAGTTCAGCTTATGCTTTGTGGAATGCAATGGTAGTAAAAGGGGCTGCTGAAAACTCACAGTTGCTAAAATTTCTGCTTGTGCTGGAAAGCCTAGTGCATGTTCCTGAGGTTGGCCACGCAATTGCAGGCAAGGACAGAATGTAACTGATGCCCCTTCTGCTTTCTGCAGCATAGGGGGTAACATGCTTAGCAGGAACCTTCACCAGATGGCTAATCGGTATTGTGTTGCATGTTAGCTGGTGGCAACTTTTTACTTAACCAAGAAGGCTTGTGACTTGAGGAGGACTGTATTTTGGATTAATTCTTACTGAGCATTGTTTTATTTTTCATTTTTTTCCTGATTTGAAAGAAGTTTGATTGAATCTAATTGATAGAACCTCCTTTTTATAAAACAAAAGTCACGAGCAATCGCTGTGTGATTAGCTGCTTGGCTACCGTCCCCAACTATCATGTGCTGATGCGGCCTGTTCTGCATCACCATATGATACAAAGGCAGTTCACAGATATCTGCCAGCCTTTCTGCACCTGTGGTTCAGTCACTGCTTCTCTCAGTCTTCCCTGAAGTTGTGCGTGGACAGAGAGTGCAAGTTTAAATCCCATCAGGTTCTAGGCAGCCTTAATATTAATTAGCATCAAGTGGGATTTGTTCAACAGTGTTTGGCTTCTTTGTGCATTCAGATTTGTGTATGCTGCTGGCCTTGATCTTCAGGATGCTGCCTATAATAACGCTGAATGTGGCGTGGCAGGTGCAAAGCAAACTTTGTTTTGATCTGCCCTGCCAGTGCATCTTGAGCTTGGCTTGCAGACACGTGCTGTTTTATCTAAATACTTGGTTGAGTTCACAGTCAAGTGATGACATTTTGCCTTTGCATTACAAAAAGGACTAGAAGAAAGTAACCTAACTGGAGTGAAAGAAATCTAAGTCAATATTTGTATCCGGGTTCTTAGAGATGGGTTATCAAAAACCTTAAATGAGACCAAGGTAGTAGGCTTTCAGTTTTTTCCAAGGAGCAGAATGAGAGCTTGAGGGGTGAGCTTTGGTAATAACTGTACTTTCTATTAAATATACTTAAAATGGAGTCTGGGCAAAGATATTTATGTTAGGATGAATTACGTTACATTAATTTCCTACAGTGGGAATGCTTAATTCTGCATTAAACTTGAATATTTTACTGTGATTTTGGAGGAAGAGCAATATATGAAAATATATATATATATATATAATCTCCCCTCTCTCTACATATATTTATTTAATTCTGTCTACTGTTAAACAGTAGTTTTAGACCCACTGGAGACCCCCTTGTGCTTTTCTGCTCATAATCGAGTTGAGAGTTGTGTAGTGCCCTTAGGCAGTGAAGAGGCCTTGGTTGCTAGTAAAAGTCTGTTCATTGAGGAGCACACTCGAGTTGCTGCTTGACATTAGAGCTTGCTTCATAAAACTGGTGCTTGCCTCTCTCAGGTCTGTGTATGAGCAAATTTTATCTATCTGCATAACAACATGCAAATTCTTTGTGCAGTCCACATAGATAAGCAGCTTTACAGGTAAGTACTGTAGATACCCCAGAAGTGACTTCTGTCCTCTTGAGAGGACAGGATGGTGCTCTCCCGAGACTGTCAGGCTGTAGAAAGCTGCCGACAGCCATAGTGCTCAATATAAAGTCAGTTTGGGGATATGTGTAATTTAATTTCATTGGGAGTAACTTTTATCTTATTGTAGCCTCTAAGTGTGGGAGTGCGGAGTGTCCCTTTCTGAAGGGCATGCAGTGTTCTTGGTGCTTTTAGTGAGTTTGATGTGTACAGAGGAAAGAGCACGGGAATTTATATATGCATGTGAACTATAAGACTAGAAACTCCTGTTATCTTAGCTGGGCAGAATGCCATTTTAAAGTGCATACTTGCTTAGAACTGTAGATTTTTCAGTTTTATGTGTCTTAAATGCCTGACTAGATAGACATGCATCTGAATTTCCTACTTTTGAGATCATCCTTATTTAATGGTAAAGCCCCAAGGAAGCATACAGTATATGGTCATGAAAGGACACTGCTCTGTGTCAGTTTCTGCGAGGGTTCTGTTCCTGAGTTACTTGCATGTTCTAGGATCGTGGACAAGTTTCTCAATTATGCACTTTTTCCGCCCACTATTGTCTTCTGTGGATTTTACAAGATGCAGTTTGAAAAATGCTTTGCAATCTTTCAGCAGTATAAAGGCGACTCATGGGGGGCAATGCCAGTGCTGTTGCTGCTGTTTAGAATCAGTTGTATTTGAGCAAGAGGCAGACTCTAGTCCCCCACATAGCAATTCTTCCTTCTGAGGATCTGAAATTAGGAACTTTCATAATGTGCAGTCACTTGTTTGGTTTAAGGGCTACTGGCTGCAGGTCCTGCTGTCAGTCTGTGACTTGCATTGGGGTCAGGAAAGAAGTTTAAACTTTCTCTGACAGCTGATTAGTTCATTTTGCTATTATTTTTTAAACACGTTTGATTCCTTTGCTCTGATGGTCAATGGATTTCCTAGGAGCACTGAAGACAAGATGCTGTTTAAATGCTTCCAGCCGTCAGTGCTTTCCAGAGATTTAATAGCTTTTTAGGTTATCTAGCTGCTTGTGCTACCACTCCCCTCTTCATAGTCCAGGGGAATGAAGAACTCTCCCTCTCTCTTTTTCTGCTAGATTTATTTTTCCCTCCAGCTGAGTTTAAGGGAGTCTGTGAAGCTTCTGCTGTAGTGTATTCTTTAGTCCATTTTGGTTTGGTTTGTTCCTTCTTCCACAAACAGTTGCTGACCCTTACCTCAGGCCCTCCATAAATAATGACATGTAGACGGATTTTATTTCTGCTTTTCTTAGGTTCACCCTAGATCGTGGAATTCCTCCCACCCCAACCTTCAGGTTCTTCTGCAGTTGCAAAGCACCTGCTTTGAAATGAGAGGGCAAGCCAACCCAGATAGTGGTTGACACTGGGAAACTCTAAAAAGTGCTGATGTGACTTGATCTGCCTGTATAAAGCTCTTTTTCTGTTTGGGACTGTTTTTCCCATGGAGTAAGTAGACCAAGAGTTACGAATTCTGGCAAAGATAGATCTGGGAGTAATGCATTGGGTATAAAGAATCTTGTCATTGCTGCTTAACTACCAACAGTTTTAAAGTGGTCTATGGGGCAGTAGAGATGAGTCTGCTCTGTGCAGCTGCCATAGCTGCATGAGGGCCTCTCAGGCAGTCGGTGACCTGCAGATGGTATTTTAACCTGCTGGTTAAATATAATACCAGTGCATGCTTCAAGTTTGGGAGTGTAACAGGAACTTAAAGCTAGGACCAAGTTGCAACAGAGCCATATGGATATCTGCATTGTGATGTGATGACCACAGACTTGAATGCTTTTCTGTATGCCTAAACAATTGGAGCTAAGTATTTTCAACCTGGTGATTTCACAGAACTAGAGGCCTAAAGTATTGCAGTGAATGCCACAGAACAAGGTGATAATGCCTTTGATCTGAGCAGGAAATGTGTAGGCAAGTGGGGCCAGAATATTAAGTCTGTGGCTGAGTGAGCTGATCTTCTGGTCCATATTGTTGACTCTGTTCAAAGTACTGAAAAAGCATCAGTTTATGGCCAAAACAGTCAAACTGACAGATGTGCATGTATTGTGCATCCATTGTGCTTCACTGGTGTCAGCATCAGTCCCAATGCATTCAGATGAAAAACACAGAGATGTTTGTTTGGCACAATGTTTTGATCCTGCCCCAAGAATTGGCAGGGAGAGGTGGGAGCATCCATAGACTGCCTGCTGCAGTGCACTACCTGTGCAGATGGAGGCTTTCTTCCG
Source organism: Anser anser (assembly GCF_964211835.1). Lineage (NCBI taxonomy): Eukaryota > Metazoa > Chordata > Aves > Anseriformes > Anatidae > Anser > Anser anser. The sequence goes on along the minus strand of NC_139739.1, from coordinate 10,777,270 downwards.
GGTGGCTGAAGGAAAAATAAGAAAAAGAGGGAGCACCAAAGGTCAGCAAGAGGATGGAGATGAGGATGGATATGAGGATGGCAGAATAGATCAGGGTTTGGAACTAATGTAGGGATTGTGCTTGTGCAACAAAACTAATTGCTGTGTAGAGGAATAGTCAAACATGGCAAGAAGGTGGGTTTGTCATAATATTTGATGTGAACGCTGACCATGGCTTATGAAGCCATTTACTTGCGGGATGGGGATGGACTTTTAAAGCAGTGAAATGCATGGGGGAATGAGATACTTTGGTCTCCTCTGTTTTGCCGTCTTTAGCAAAGCAATAGCACAGGTGTATGGTTTTAACCTTGAAGACTTTTGCTGGTTGGCATAAGTGCAGATAATTCTTGCAGCTGGCATGATCTCCACATACAGACTTTCAGAGGAGCAAACCAGAAAGGTTTTTCCTTTTGATTCTTACAGTCATGTTCCCTGAAGTTAATGTTGAAGCAAAGAAATCTAGGGGGTTTCAGAGAGTTGGTGTGGCTACTGATCTATGCAATTAATTGCATCTTCCATAAGTGCTTCCATTCATTGTGTGATGCTTCTAGTTTGGATATTTGAATAAAGTGCTGATTATTGTATCCAGTCACTTCTGGACTTGTTGCCTTGTTGGACTCTTGGCTTTTTTTTCACTGCTTGCAGAAACGCAGCTGCCCCTTTGTCACTACAAACGCAGCTAGCCTCATTGTCACTAGAAAATGTCACTGAGATGTGAACGAAGGTAATAAAGTGATTGGAATGGGGAGTAGACGTCCCAAGTGACAGACTTGGAAGGGGGAAGAAATAAGGTTTAATTCCCAAATTTGCTAAACCTTCAAGTGTGGGTTAGGAAATAGTTACGTGAATAGTGGGCAGCGTGCTCTAACTCACGGCTCTTAAAAGAAGTGTTGTGGGGAGTGGAGGGTGGTTAATAATCCACGTCTGGCTTTGCAGGCTGTCTGAAATATGGCCCAGCACAGGAGACAGAGAAGAAGCCTGTGAGGGTTTGGGAGCCAGTAACAGCCTGGAAGTGGGTATCTACCATCCAGTTATAGCGTGTTTTGCAGTTCTCTCCCTAGTGCCCTCCCTGTTTCCCCAACCTGTTAAGGATAAACATAGTGCAGAGGCAAGGGAGACCTGTATTTCAGCTTCAAGGAATTTTGGAGGTCAGTTCATAAAGGTTAATGAGGTGAGGCTTGGCAAGCTGTTTACGGAGAATTGCTCCATTTCAATTACCGTAGGGAAGCATATTGCTGTTCATGAAAATCAGGCTGTTGATTGGAGGCACAGTCTATCTGGAGCTTGCTTTTCCCCAGAGAAACCAAGGCTAGCAGGTTGTTTGACTGTCCCCTCTTTGATTTGTTCTGCCCAGTCAGATAAGCATGAAGAGAACAATAAGGGCCTGATTCTGCTCTGTCCCTGGTGAAATATCATTGACTTCAGTAATCTCTTGCTTGCACATGTAGGAAAAGAAATGGTGTTCTGGTACAAGTTGAATTGCAAACTTTGCTGTGCAGATAGAGGGATAGACTGCAAGTGACAACAGAACTGCTGGCAGGGATTAATTAGCTTGGGTGAACTGCATGTGAATCAAGTACTTCCAAAATAACCATTTAAGTGTCTTAAGTTACAAAGCAGGTTTTAGTCAGCTCACTGATAATGAAGTCAATTGCTTTCCCGATCATATCTTTAAATTATATGTGATGTGAAGGTAACCATAAATCGTAAGTAAATCCTCAAATGTGGGTCTGAGGAAGAGACTGCTGAGGAAGAGATTTACAAGTTCATAATTTCTTTAAACTTGTTCTGAGTTGTACTGTATGTATTTTAAACAGTAAAACTGGCCTGCACAGGACTAGCATGGTGAATTTCTGTCACAAAATCTGTTTGTGGTTTGCAAATCTTCCTAGTTACTGAAATAACAAAAGCATGTCTCTTTTGTCTTCTTCCCAGCTGCCAAAATGGTACATCTCAGACCCGTTCTTAACCAGGTTATGGCTAATGTAGTAATAAGATTATTGCAAATGTAATTGGAATCTCTGTTTCAGAAAAGGTCTGCCCAAATGTGGCAGCTGGAGCTGAATTAGTTGCTCATGGCTACGTGAATGCGTGAGGAGTATGTGTGTGAGAATCCACAATGATTGCCCTGTAGGAAGAGTGAATCGGTAAAGTTCAGTCTGTTGGTTTATATTACTGAATTGTCTCTGTTGGTTTTGCAGGCCCTTTGGCTAGTTGTTATTATCTGTTCTTTTGTTGTTGTCTGCAGCCATTTCACCAATCTTTGTTGCTTCTTTTTTTTTGTTGTTGTTTTGTGGAGGGAGGGCTTGTTTTATAGGGAGAATAAATTCCCCACTACCTTCCTCATTTTAAGTATAACAACAACAAAACGCACACACACACAAAACAAACAAACAAAAAAAAACACACACAAAAACAAATCGACTCTTTTGGAGCTTCTGCAGATGTTTGGTTTCTCAGTGATGTCTCCAAAGACCCCAGATTATTTGCAGATTGGCCTGTGACAACAGAATAGTAACAACTGCTGCAGACTGCTGTGGATCAAACAGCATTATCTGCAATCTAAGAAAGCAGCTTTTGCAGTAGTTACTTAATAGTGAGCAATTCATATTTACAGACTTGGCTGCTCTTCCGTGTTTGTGACCTCTCCATGATGTGTGGAGAAGTGCACTTGCAGCCTTGGCTCACTTTGTCTGTTTACTTTTTCTTAAGGACTTCAGAATAATCTGCTCTCAACACTGAAATGCAGCTACTTCTCTGATGGGATATATACCAGCTATTATGTTATCAGAAATCCCATACTGCATTGGCTGCAAAGCTGGGTAAGGAGCGTCCATTTTCAACGCGCAATACATGTGAGACTGTAGAAGGCTCTAGTTGTTAGGATAGGTGTTTTATTTTTAAAAAATAAAAAGGAAAAAACAACCATCAGTTACCGACTTGCCTCATCTGTGTGTTCTTCTGAAAAGGGCCAGCAGCCTCCTGGAATAATCTGTTCTGAAGAAAAATACCTAATTCCCTGGAGCATCAGGCTTCAAACATGTCTGAGCTGCTAAAAAGTAAACGTGATTGGTCTGTTGTCACTAGGGAGGTGTAACGTGCAAGCAGAGAACTGTATCTGTTGCAGTCTACAATTACACAGCACTGCGTGATCTTGCCCAGGATGATAGTAATGGCCTGTCAGCCTCGCTGGGCTCAGGGCTTCCCAGAAGAGATTAGATTATGGTGCTTAGTAGGAGCCAAGACACAGAAAAGCATGTTCCTGTGACTGTTAGCATGCAGCTCTCTCAGTTTAGAGCAGCCTTCATTTTTGTTTCCTGCTAGCCTAGCTCTTGTTGCTGAATTTTTAATTTTTTTTTTTATAGTGGTCAGCACTGATATTATCATTGAAAGTTTCAGAAAATAATATGCTGAGAAAGCGAGTTGATCGTTGTTGGTAGACTTCTGTGTGTGCTCACCCCCACCCACCTTGTCCGTCAGCTCTACTGCAGGCTATCTCCTTTCTTTCAGTCCTTCTAGGTTGAATGTTTGACTGTGGGAGTTCCCTTGCTCCCCCTTCGTGTCTAATACACTTCTTGCTTGGCATTCTCCTGAAATGCTCACTGGATCTCTCAGTCTGAAAGGGATGAAATCACTGTCATCGCTTGTTTAAAACAAACAAACAAAAGGCACCCAACCCCAGAATAGTGCCTCAATCTGGCAATGTTCTGTCATTGTCTTCAGGGAAATCTTGCTGTTTGGATACGTGTGCTTGTCTTTGCCAGTTAAGCTAATTACTTGCTTGAATTGGTGTGAATTGATGGTTAAAGTAGACAAAAGATTTGAGCTACAGGAGTGGGGGCTTGGGCACTGGTTACTGTGTAAATATACCAGAAACTTCACATTGATGCTGATCTTCTTCTGCTCCAGTATTACAGAAGATGATTTTCTTCTCCAGTAGTAGCCCTTGTCTTTTTTACAGGGAGATGTGTGTAGGGAGTGATGCAGCACAGAGGAGCACCCCGGAACAGAGCAGTAGCATCTGTAAGGCTGGGGAGGAGACGGCATCAAAGTTGGGGGATACCTATCCCAGGAAGATGTGTGAGACAGAAGGACCTGTTGGCACTTGCAGCTCAGAGTGAGGGGTAAATCTCAGGCTATCTCATCTCAACTGAGTTTTAGTAGTAGAGAGAGATGAACTAAAAAGTTTTATTGTCCTCTTACTGAAATGTCTTAATATTGCAGTGGCTGTATCACAGTGTTTCTGTAAGTACCGCCCACTAGTAGCTTGAGATCTCCCTGACGATGTCTTCTATTTGGCATTGGTTTCATTGTTATATTCCTGTTCGTGTTCAGTGTCTAACAGGACTGAGAAATTCTGCTCTATACTGGAAAGTTTCACCTGGGAGGTGAACAGGTGAAATAATGCTGACCCCAGTGGAGAAGAAAATCCAGCACTCCCTAAAGTAAATAAAGAACTGGCTGTGCTGTAACAGTATGTGATATAACAGTATTTCATGAAGGGCTTGATCCAGGACTTGCTGATGTCAGGGGATTTCTAGTGACTGTTTTGCTGTGACAAAACAGCATGAGTTGTATATTTCTTCCTAGCTACCTGAACCAGAATTTCCCAAGATACCGTGATTTTCAGGTGTGATCTTGATCTTTGACTTCAAAAGAGCTGATAGGCTTTTCACAGGCCTAGGTTATAAATGTTTTAACACTTTTATATGCATGCGGCCTATGCTGTCCAGTTTCAGCAGCAGTACTGCAGATGTGGTTGAGAGCTGCACTAGGCAGGCAATTCGAAAACATAATTCTGATTTAAAGTTTTTCTTACCTTTTAGAGAATAGTGTCAGCTATACATGTGCATCTGCTGCGCCTCCTGGATGGGTGCTATGGAAACACTAATGTGGTTTAGAAAGCATTTTTACTTTATTAATTTTTTTACTACCGCTTTAACTCTGCTGTCTTAAGAAGCAAAAAGAGAAGAGAAAGTGGTAAAATCTTGTTTGCATCAAAATATCAGATATGCTTTTTTCAGTTTGTCCAGTCCTCTGAGATAGGTCTCTGTCAAAATGCATTTTGGTTAGGTAGGGTTTTTTAGTATGCATAGAGAAATAAATGTCTGTTACATATTTAAAGTACCCAAGACAACAGAACAAGGTGCCATCCGCTCAGCTGGACAATTGTCTGTAACAAACTGAAGTCCTCTTACACCAGGGTGCGATGGGAGCTGTTTGAATGTGACTGACCTGTCATGTTTGTGTTCAGCAAACATGCCCTAGCCCTGACCTTGACTACCCCAAATTTATTCAGGCTTGAGCACTGACCTATACATAATTTGTTGTGGACTCAACGTCTGGTCAAACTAAAATATGTACTAATATGATCTAAGGACTGCTTTGTTTTACATTGAATATTTAAACGTAACAAAATTTGTACTGCAGGTGCAGAGTTATGCACCTTCCCATAGTTAGTGCCTGTCCTCCATTTCAGTAATTGTGTGAAATCTCAGCATCTCCTCTTAAAGCAAGGAAGGAGACGTGATTATTTTTTTATGTAAATGTGTTCTGCATCTACATTAATTAATCCTGTACGCAGGAAAGATCTAAAAAGGAAGAATTTTTGAACCTAAGTCTTTTATACTGTATGCAGATGTTTCAGAGTAGTTTCAGTGTATGTGCAAATATGAAGTGATGCAAGAACATGAGCACCCTTATAAAGGTGCCACCTAAACTTTGCAGCAGCGTTTTTTTTTCTTTTTTTTTTTTCCTTATGTCAACAGCAGGTTAAGGAAACATTCCGATGCTGAAAACTGTTTTTCCCATTAATGGGCATTTGCACATTGCAACCAACTACCAAATACTATTAAACAAGCTTGTTTTGTTTTCTTTTTTAATTTTTTTCTTGTCATTGGTAGGGAAGCCGTCATATTTGCAAATATTTTTCAAACACTTGAAAGAAAATTTCCAAGGATGTATGCAGCTCAATTAGTCTTTGAGATGCTGAAGCTCAGGCTTCTAGCTGGATTTGGGTGAGCCCTAGTGTCCTGGAATCCAACTTGGACCACACGTCTTTTAACTGGGAAATGCATTAATGTCCTCTGTATGTATCTGTTTAGAAATTCGTTTATATTCATATATAACTTTTAAAGGAAAATACTGTAAAAAGAAAACACACTGAACGCACTTCTGCTGGAGATTTGTCCTTCCACTGATTTCTACAATTCATATGCTTTCTTCCAGTGCTTTTTTTCCTCATTTCTTTCTTCTTAATTGTGTGCTCCTATTAACTCATACAGGTTTTCCCCACTAAGTAATTAAGTTCAAAATCTGGGCTACATTTGCCTACCTATGGCTGTTTGGGTCTGCTTATGTTTTGATCTCTTTTTTTCTACTCTCTATTTTTTTCTTCTTTTTTTAAGATTTGAAGCAGGGGCTGCTTTGCCTGACAACATATATTTGTATACATCTTGCAGTATTTTTCATATTGTGCCCCTTGAGGCTGTCTTGATTTAAATCGTCTTTGGTGATAATGCTTCATGCTGTGGCGTGCTGCCCTGTCAGTTGTGCCAACAACTGTTCATTTGTAGGTTTGTGCTGAGAACTGAATTCAGGGAATTCGTCTGCTTTTTGTTTCTCTTTTTCCCAAACCAAACAAAAATCGCTCCCCCTCCCCAAACCATACCACAAAACCCCTCTAGCCATGGATCCCATCCATCCCCCCCAGATGTTTGTGTTGCAGCAGCCGCCGATTGGTTGGTGATGGAGGGGAGAGAGTGTAAGGCTGTGATAGACAATGTATGTTTAAACCCCCGTCTGTTGGGACTCTGGGCTGGTAATTCAAATAACAATGGAAACATTACTGCTGAGAAGTCATGTTTAACTTCAGCAATTTCACTTCTGATTAGGCAGCTGCTTTGGGATTTCAGGAAGAGATTTGGAGTATCCTTTGAGCAGAGTACCTCTTTCCCTAGTCAGATGCTTTGTTTCTGCAGCTGGGGGGGGGGGAGGGGATCGACTGCCTAAGGGTTTGCTGCTGTTTGAAATACATTTCTTCTACAAAATGGACACTAAGTAGAGTACTAGAACCGAAAATGAGAGGAAAGACATTTACAGTTACTGTTGTTTGCAAAACAGACCTGATGACATCCTAGTCCATGTGAATGACTTCCCCTTCAGTTGCCTTTGTAAGTACTACATATTTTTAATTATTACTTCACCAAATACATTGACTGTTTATGGCCAGAAGACAATAGAAAAGAAAATACAATAGTTCCTTTTTACTAGAACTAAAACCACTGGCTTCTGCTAGCAGATTGTTCAGGTGCTAACTCATCAGGAAAAAGGACTGTTTGTCAGATTAGCACAGCTTTTAGAGGGGACTGGATCACCTGGGTAACCTGCCTGATGGTTTCACATGGTGCATGAGTGGTCATGGGCTCAGATTTCATACTGTTTTTATGATGTAATTGCTGTAACAAGACGTATACAGTAGTCTCTTACAACTATGTATTATGTAAATATTTTCCCTTGATGAATATTTTGGGGAAGGGGAGTTTTAGAGGTTATTGCTAGCCCTCTTGCACTGATTTGTTCTGAAATATAAAATTTCATTCTCCTGGCCTAACAAGGCAAATAAGACTTGTATCAAATAGCATGATTCGCTTAAAAAGCTCAGAACAAGTAGGGAGCTGGGGTCCTCTGGAAAAATACAGGTAGCTTATAGCATTGAAACATCATTACGTTTTCTCAATGAAATTGAGGATGTTTACTTGATTCACAGCTGTGTGTTTACCTGTGAGTAAAGGTTACCAGGTTCTCCACAGGTTTGTGAGCTCTTCTGCTTTAGCTTGCTGAAATCCTGCCTCTGGAGCAGCCAGGTGCTAGGTTTCTGGCTTGCAGCTTGCTTTTTCTTCTCTCTTTCTGTTCCTGCTTGGCCCACAAATGTGGAAAAGAATGCCCCACCCTGCTGACTCACTGTGCCCAGAGCACTCCTTATATTCCTGAAATAGGATTAATATCTGAGCCAGTTTGAACAACTCAGCGTAGATGGATCTGATTCCCTTCTGCCAAACCCCTTTTCAAACAGCTGGTTTCTTCTCCTAGGCCCGTGAATCCTGTCTCTGTGCTCTATCAGGCCTCTGCCCCAAGGTGATTTCCTTATCTCATAATCATTTAAAGGGCTTTTGCAACAAATACAACTGTTGTAGAAATCAACTAGTATGTAGAATAATCCTTTTAACAGGTTTATTCAGATACTTCTGCTGGTATTTAAGTGGATTTAACTGCATAGTTTAGTATGTCCTTGAAGATGGTTCCAAATGAAACCTGCTGCTGTCAAATTCTGTCATATCTCTGTATGCATACCAAGTGTGCCTGGGAGATGTCAGGCAGTGCCGTAGGCAGAGTGGATGGCTTGCTATTTATAGGGGAATCCTAGGAGTAGCCAGCCACTTCTCCTGTTTACCATCGTGCTGTCTATAACTTGGTGTCTCAGATAATACTCAGAAAGTCTAGTTGCTCTGCAATGACTTGCAAGAAGTTATTTCCCTGTTCCAAGGGCAAACTCATGTTCTTTCTCTTCTCCACCTTACCAGTATGCAGTTGTCTTGTGGCTTACCCCAGGGGCAGATATGCTTCAGGATGTATCCCTTTACTTTGTTTTGCTTTTGGATCAAAGCATTGTGTGAAGGGAAATGTCAGTTACCAATTCTTGGTTTTACAAATACACAAAGTGACATGCTTTTTCCCTTAGACTGAAGTAAACAGGAGTCTACTTCTTCCCATCAGCATACTGTGCAGCCCTGTTTTAATGTCTCAGGTTTTCAATTCTTGCAAACAAGTGCATCCCGCAAAGTGCCGTATTTGGCAGTGAAATAGTCAGCGAAATGCCTGGAAAAGAACATTACAACCTTGAGCACAGCCCTTAGGAATGTAGCAGGTTCCTGATAAGGCAAAAATTGGGTGGGTGAACGTTTTTCAGAGAAGGAGGCCTGTAGAAATGAACACTGTTTAAGACATTAGAAGCCCCCCCCTTTTACTTTTTAATCTTTTGTTTCAAATATATTGAAATTAAGCTTTAATTATATTCAAGTCTGTATGAAACTTGTGATTAGGTTCATTTTTTTTTGCCCAGCTTTTGAAATAAATAACTTGTCATTCTAGCATTGCAAATTACTATTTTGGAGGCTGGCTTAAAAATGCATTTAAGCATCCAGTATCTGCCCAAAGAGTGAGAAGGAAAAAAAACTCGGTCTAAGATTATCTGTAACAAAGAAGAAGGATATGTGCTATTAAATTTGTATTTTAATTTCCAGATCTTTAATAGTGCTCTCATAATGATAGGAGCTCATCTGCTTGTTGGATCTGCAGGTGTTTCAGGAACATGGAGAAGTTAAATTGTTAATAGCCCCATTCAGCTAGGTAAACCTAGGCACTGATAGTTCCAATTAAAGTGTCCAAGATCATCTAAGGTGATAAGATGTGGACCCTGAGCTTTTGTTCTCAAATCTAGAACCTAATCTCTGAGTCTACACTTACATACATCTCATTTGTGAACTGAGGTGGCAACATGGATGCTAAATAAGCTTTATCCTGGCTCATCTCTGTCTGTGGTGGTTAGATAAGTATGGTTGAACCTTTGTAGTTTTCACCAGCCCTGCTAGAACACTGCAGTGGATAGGGCCTAAAGGGAAAAGCTAGTTGGATTTAACATAACCGTCTTGTCTTTCCATTATTGATGTGTTTTACTGGCTTGTTCCACAGTTGCTTAAATGATAAAGAACCATACTGATGACCACAGCTTCTTTTATGTAACCCAACAAACAGCTATTTTTTAATTACTAATGAATGTAAATGGACTGAAGCTATAAAGTAGTTTGTGTTTATTATTAGACTCCTTCCTCTGAAGCTCCTACCTGTTTGTCTTTCTCTCCAAACATTTCGATGACACCTAGTGCAGTAGAATCTAGGGTTTTGGCTTTTATTCACTTATTACAGTGCAAGCAACACTTTTTGCTTAAGTGAATGATACTTTGCAATACAGAAATTAAATTTGTGGCAAGAGAATATTTCAGGGAAGTATAGTTTATTCCCCCCCAACTTTGCGTAAGAAATCAACACAGCCTCTAGCGGGCAACAATGAAGGAGACAGGAATTAAACAAATTCTCATTTTCCTGTGGTACAGGATTGACTTCCAGACTAACCGGCTTTTCTTATTTACATTTGTCCAAAGGCAGATCTGCACGTTGGTATTTTTGGGGGTGTGTGTTTTTGTTGGTGGTGGGTTTTTTTTTTGCTTCTTGGAAAGGTGCATTTACAGCAAAGGTCATTTGTGTTTCAGATTGACTTACTAACTGGTAAGTTCCTGCCAGAACACTACTCCCCCTAAATTTTAAAGCCTTCCAGGTAGGTCTTAACATTCTCTTGTAAGATCAGTGGGAGAAGCTGGTGTACTTACTCAGCAAAGGAATGCAACTGCGTTCTGACTCTGATACACTAGTGAAGCCTAGATATTTTCAATATCTTCCTTGCAGCAGCTTTGCCTAGGTTTTCACTGTCTAGTGGTCTGTTTGTACTCCTTGTACATGTTTTTTCCCCAAAGCTGCTTTCTCAGGCCCTCTGCTTGTTCTGTCTCTTAAGGAAAACTTCGACATCCTAAGTTCCTAATGCTCTGAATTGCCAGCTCCCTAAGTCTTTCTTTGCAGTGAGTCTGTTTACAGTAGTGTCAAGAAATAAGGTGGTACTGTTCAAAGGGAAAAGAAATACCCAGGCTTCAGGGAATGTACCATCGGGGTGCAGCTCTTGCCTCTTCTCAGTTAACTTTGCAATGGCGAGCCCTCCTGCATGTGCACCACCCTTTACTCATCATAGTAAGGGGCAGCAGGGTGCTTTGACTTACAGGTGTGACAGTCTTCCAGAATGGTGCAGTTTGTTAGAGAGCACTCAGCACTTGTTTTGAGCTGGTGTTGGTAGGATTCTATGCCTTGCTAATGCAATGAGAGGGAAAACTTGATTTTTGCACTGGGAAATCGTTTTTATTTTCAGTGTTGTTATTCTTACCCAGATGTACAACCTGACCTGTCAGATACTGACTCTAATCCATCTCCTGATCTTCTGCTGTGTTTTCAGTAGCTTTTTCCTTGACTGCTGAATTGTTCATTTTTGCAAGCCCATAAGGTGAAGTTTACTTCTGCCCTGCAGTTGGAAACAGAAATGTATTTGCCTTAGAACTGGCTGCAGTCATCTCAGACTCCAATTTGCCTCTTTGAGAGTCGTTTGTGGTGTTTTTCTCCCTTCTCAGTACTCTCCCGTTCCAGTCTCTACTGGTGTCCTGTCTGTACATGCTACCTACATCCATGGGTCAGTTTCACATGTGATTAGTTTCCTCTTTGGTGATGACTCCTCTATCCTTAGCCTAATTAGATCCCCTAATTGCTAGCTGATGCGTGGGTAAGAATTCTTTCTGTATATGATTTGCTGCTACACATGCATACTCACTCGTTAGACTATCTCAGCCATATAATTGAGCTATACCCTCAGCTATTTTCAAAAACTAAGTGCACTTTATTTCTGACTCTCTCTATGTCCCTGTCTAAACGTTTTGCTTTTTGGTCTTTCCTTTCCATCCATCCCCTGGCCATCATCTGCTGCTGATGCAATGCATTATTACCTTTGGGGCAGCCCTGCAGTGCGGCTGAGAGGGAGGAGGGAGTAAGATTGCATCTGTAGCAGCAGCCTTGGGGAAGCTGTGCAGCATAGGAATAGAAGCAGTGAACTGGTGAAGGGAGCTAATGGACTTGGGGGGCTTGCTTCTAGCTCCACTTTTTGCTAAAATGATTACAGTTTGTCTTACACAGGTAGCAACCGAGTTTGAGAGTCTCAGGTGACTGACAGGAGTAGGGCTGTGGTAAAGAAGAATGTATGAAGAGAGAGTAAATAGCTGAAAAGGTGTTAAACAGTAAAAACAACCTTTATCTGCTCTAAGGCAGTTGTTCTGCTGCCCTTAACCTTTGGTGCCCCATGTGTTTATTGTCCCCAGGGATTACTTCTACAGCTGCAGAATTGCTGCAAGCGTACTGCGAAACAGTGGAGTTGCAGCAGCTACACCGCAGCTATATCGCTGAGTAAGAATTGCTTTCATCAAGACAGATGGTGAGAGTGCTAAGGAAGGTACAAGTCAAGACTGAAGGAAAGGGCAGAAGTTCTGTGGATTGTGTCCTTCTAAATTGTTACCAGCATTTTTCTTTATATTTTTTGATATTTTTCTTTTTATTTTTTTTTGGGGGGGGGGAAAAAAAAGAAGGGGTAGGGAGTGGGGAGGAAGGGGTGTCTTCAGCAGCATAACAAGAAAGGGTATCTAGGTTTATTGCTCTGCTTTCATCTCAGCAACTGCTGTGGTACCATTTCCAGCTAGAAGATACAGGCAGGGCCTTTCAGCAGCAATCTGTGCTTGATCCAAAATGGACTGGCCAGAAGGAGGGAAAATAACTGTCGCAGACTAGGATGAATAGGCTGCCTGTCTGATCCATCCTGAAAACTCTGACCTGCAAAAGCTGTTAGGATCTGGGTATGCTCTGGAGGATAAGACATATTCACATCACATCTTGGAGGGTGTGTGAGAGAGGGCGAGGTTGAGGGGGAGAAGGGGTGACATTTAATCCTGCTCGCTGAACCATAAAGGTTTGCTTTGTGTTGGTCTGCTCTCCTGCGCTTCCCTTCTACTTTAATGGCTGTGATGAATGACAAATGGAGGCAGAGCAGTGAAAACAGGAAATATAATCCCTCAAAAATAACTGGTGGGAAAGGGAGGGAAGAAACTGTAAATAAAGGAATCCCCACTTTCATGGGGCTGCCCCACGAAGAGCTAGTGGTTTGGCAAGGAGGAGGACCTGCTACTCTTTGAGCTTACCAAGGGGTTGTCGAGCTCCTGGTAGGGGGAGGAAAGCCTAGTGATTGGAGAACTGTGGTCTGAACAGTGTTTTTTTTAAACAAACAAACAACAAAACACTTGTCTACAGGTGTTAAGTTTTGGACCAGATGTCATTTATATTTGCTTATTGTTTCACTTATATTCACTTATTGTTTATAGGCTGTAGAGGCCCTAGTTTTCTCTGGCTGGGAGAACTGAGCATTGCTTCTGTGTTGTCTTTCAGTCATTTGAGAGCATGCCAGCGGAATTACTGTTTGCAGGGGAGGGGCAGCAAGTTATGATGGACACTGGAGTATTTCAGGAGGCATCACATTGCTGGTTGGCAACGGTAAAGGCTAAAAGGCACAAGAAAAGTGGATAATGGGTGCCAGGAAGGGAGAAACATCCTGCCAGTTCAGGTGGTTTATATTGTCATTCCTTTCATACCATAGTTTTCAGTGGATATTGGATGGAATGTCTGCAGTGGGAAATTCTTAAAGATAATGAAAATGAAGAGCCCAAAAGCAGCTGTGTAACATCTAATGGGGGAAAACAAGTTACAAGGATCAGTACTTTTGAGCCTTTTGTTCCAAACTGGAATCTGTAGTAATAGAAGTGGCCCACACCTGTGTGCGTTGACTACTGCACGAAGCCTGGTGATGGCAGGTGCATGGGATGTAGCGACAGGGCCTTGGAAGCTGGGGAGTCTGGGCTTGATAACAGGATACCAGAAGGGCATGTGAAGAACTGAATGACTTGCCTGCTTATTTCTTGTTTTCTTAAGGCTTAGGTTGGTAGAGTATGGTTATGTAGCAGTGTTTATTTAACTGTAATGAGGTCAGCGATGGAGAGATGTACCTGTGTATATTTTTAGGGAGTTTCTGCCAGTTTCAGCCACAGTCTGTAAGATTGGGTGGTTCTTGCACTCTGGCCTCTGTGCAGCTCTTCTTCCATTCTCGACTTTTCCAGAGTGCTGCTGCTTATGTATTTGTCCCGTTTAACCCCTGTTAATCCAAGAGTTTAGTGCCCAAACTTCTGCTGCCTGGCCTGACTCTTTAGCTTGCAAGGGTACATGCAGAAAACAGCTGGTAAACCAGCTGACAGCATTAAAAAACAGAAGGTGCTGTCAAAGCTGATCTGGTGTTAATTAACTGAGCTGTGCTATAGAGTATAACTCTGTACTTAGCTTGTAAATTGCAGGATGGGCCAGTGCCTGAGAGGAGTGCGGTATGTATACATTTGAGTTTCACCGGTTACTCTAAAGAGGGATAATGTTTGTTTAGCTAGAGGAACACAGAGAACTAGGGGAAGGTGCAGAAAAATTACAAAAGGGAGCACACTTCCTTTACAGAAATTGGTAAATGTTACGGAGCATGTTGTATTGATTCTTGTATTGCCCCTCCCATGGTTACCAGGCTAGTTTTGCTTGCTATTTCATTTTAAGGACTGAGCTTGGGAGACTTGGCTCTGGGAAAACTGTAGCTTTCCCTGCTGCATAGATGATTTGCGGCTGCCACTGCCCTGGACACTTGCTGAATTCTGTTCCAGTTCCAGTCAGCTGAGAGCTTTCACCTGCTCAGCTGCTGCTCCCTTTCTGTGGCTTTTTAACTTGCCACTTGTTCTGATCCACCTGTTGCCTGTGGTATGGGGGCCTGTTGCATGCCCCACCATGGTATCTGCTTGCTGGCTGCCCGGCTGTGGGGCAGGACCGAGATCCTGTGGCAACGTGCCAGCGCTTGCAGGACACGCCAGGGCTTCTTTGGCTTGTTCCAGTCACTCGTCACCTGCATCTTGCCAAAGGCTGGCTAGTGGACGCTGTGGGTTACCGTGGCTAAAATGCTTTCTCAAAGGGCTTTTCTCCTCTTTATCCCAGAAAGGCTGCAGACAGACAAGGCTGTATTGAGCTTCACTTTTTCTTTTGTAAACTCCCCAACCGTAGGTGAACTTAGAATTTCCCCAACATTTAAAAACAAAATAGCATCTGGAATAAGTAACTGCATCTGGAATAAGTAAATGGAAAGGAAGGAGAGCAGTCAGTACGTGGGCATAAGTGTGCTTCTTCTGTTGCCTGCCCTGATTTGAGTCCTTTTCTCCATGCTTGCTGATGCTCTCCCCTGGGTGTGTTGGGGAGAACACCCTCCTCCCTGCCCCCACACCTCTCCCCTGCAGCTGCCAGCTGAGAGATGCACAAAAGATGTCTGTCTGCTCGCTTCCTGGGCACAGCTGACAGCTCAGCCGGAGTGGAGAAACTTATACTGCTGCTACAGGTGCTGGGGAGGGGGGGGAATGCTCTGGTGCTGCTTTCTTGGGGGCTAGGTGGAGTTTCTGGATTTTTATCTGCTACAGAGGGGAGCAGCAGGAGGGGTTTCTTCCCCACCCCACATACACTACAATGCCTTTGGGTCCTCAGAGGTTTTCTGCCTAACATAGCAGGATGGGATTTCCTCTGCCAGCCTTGTCTGTAACAAGTGTTATTTATTTTTTAAGGGTAGGATTTGGGCGTCTGGTCAGCTTTTCAGAAGTACTCTGCATTGTCTCAGTGGTACTCTGTTGCTCGTAAGTTTTTGTCACTTTCGAAGGGATTAGAGTGAAGTTAATTCTGAGCATCTCATGAGAAACCTGCCCTCAAAATACATATCTTTCAAAGTTGCACATTCTGAAGAACAGCAACTCTGTGAATTGTTCCACACGAGGAAGTTGGTTTGCTCATAGACAGAAAATGCCTTGGAGGCTGCAAGTTCAGCTCTGTTTAACAGCCCCTTGGATCAGTTTAGAATCTTTAGAAGCTTTGTTCTTCCATATTTGCTTAGATAGGAAAGGCTGGGGAGAAGGAGTACAGAAGACAGAATAGTATTTTTGGTTACAATAAGGATGCAAAGGAGCTCTTTCTGCAAAGGCTCGTGTAAAAGAGCAATCATTTTGGAAAACAGAAAGACTTTCTGTCTACAGTTGTGTTTAGGCACTGCAGTGTGTGCTGTCTCAGGTTACAAAGGGGTGAGCTAAGGATAGTGTAAAACCTGCATATGTTTTAAGAAGAAAAATGTTACCTTATTACTTGAATATACTTTGGATTTATAAAGCTGGAGAAAATTACTGCTTGGACAGACTTTCAATGAAAGCTCTGAAGATGAAACAAAAATGAATTTTCTTTTACTGCATTTATGTTTTTGCTGAGAAGCTTCATGCGTGATCTGCCAAGAAATTACTAGTTAACAGGGACAGAATGATGGCTTATTTTCCTCTGGTGCACAATCGGTTCTATAAGTTTTGCACATCTGGAATCAGCGCCTCTTAGGATGACACTTAGTACCTTGTAGCTTATTTTACTACTTTGATTTTAGTTTTGTTTCCATCTCACTGGCAAAACAGATGGTGGTTCTTGCATTGGCTTGTTTCTTCCCTTCAGTCTGATGGTAGCCACACCCAGAATTCAAGCCCTAGCACACTTTACATTCCTAATTCTGTAACTGCTGAAATACAGGCCAGAGGGTGCCAATAAATTTGTTTTGGGGGGTATGGTTTTTCTGCATGACTTGAAGTGTCTGGAAGTGTACTTGAAAATCCAAATCTGTCACGTACACCTATGATTTAGAAAAGCCTTGGAGTATTAGCTCTGAAAAGCTGTTCATGTCTCACGTGTTGACTTGCACATGCGAACATAAGGCAAAAAGAAATAAGCTCCTTTTTGTTCAAAAGAAGTTGCTCTGCAGAGTACGACACGTTTGTTTGATTCCAGAGTGTTTTAAAGCTGAATTGTTGCAGCTGAATCAGGAAGTTCCTGAATGATGATGGTTGATTAGGGATACCCTTTTCAAGGGAGAGCGTGTCCTCTTTTAGCAGCAAAGCTGGGGAAAAAAAGGGAAGTTAATGGAATAGCTTGATGGAAACAGCACACAGTGATCTCTCCTGTCTCCTGGTGTTCAGTCTTCTCCCTGGGAACGTCGTTCTGCTCTGATCAGAACTAAGGCTGTAGAAATACCTACAGGATTTCCTAATTTAATTCCACGTGTTGGAGAAGCAGCATATAAAAGATGGAGTGTTACTCCTTCCTTTTCTGTTACGTGTAACCTGTAGATATGTAGGGAGCTATCATCAGGCAGGATTCCTCATTTGATCTGGCATCCATCCTTTTTCATCTGTGTTGCCTCTGGGGTCATTGTTTTCAGAACCACTCTGCGCCTCCCTCCCACTACATAAATGTCTACTCGAACAGCCTCGTGGCTTGGCCATTGTCCCTACAGCTCGATGCCCTTACTGTCACTGTAAGGAGATGCATAGGGAAAAAGGGTTTTATCGCTGCAGTAATCCTCAGGCAGCTGGTTCTTGTGGTGGTCAGAAACTATTTCATACTCTCCAGGAGGCGGATGTCTTCAGGAGTTGTTGAATAGCCTGTGTTGCTGCTGCCATAATAAGCTGTAGTTGCAGACAAACGTGTGTGCAAGTTGATGGCCCACACCATTTTTGTGCATGCACAATGTCCTTGTCTGTATTCTTTTGGGTAGTTCTTGCAGTCTGGTCTTACTTGCTCTGCTGTGGCAATGTTGAGAGGCTCATTCTCAAGGCTCATTCTCAAGGAAATCTGCTTTTATAGTGGTCTAAATGCAAGATAGACACGCTCCTTCACAGATGCTATCAAAGATGTAGTTCTGATGTTGCAGTTTGCCATGCACACATTATCACACAATGTAAGACATTTTAAATATTTGGTAACTTTTTTTTTTGTATATCACAATGTGGAAAATTTTCTTGTGGTTCAGCGGAAAGGCCTTTCCATCTCACTTTTATGCTGTGGCTGTAGTGTGGGTTCCTTCAAACCTCTTGTTTCAGGACAAGATGGACTACCTAATTATTGGCACGCTGATGTTCTGCTATCCAGTGTTGCCCCCATGCTTATAATGCAAATGGGATTGTCTAGTCTACGTAAGAGCTCTGATGCTGTAAGTCTTTGGGACCATGTAACTTTCTCTTACTTGCAGTGTGTGCAAGACATCAGTGGAATGGTTTGGCCACTTGGAGCATCACATCTTCCTCTGCCACTACTACCATGAAAACATTATCAGGAGCATGGAGGTTATCCTTACTCAGTGCACGGTCTATGTAAAGGCTAATGTGTACCTTCTCTTCCAGAGTCACAGTGTAAGGAGGCAAGGGCTCCTTCAGAGCTTCATGCAGGCCTTAATTTCACTAAATATTTAATTGCATGGTGTAGGCTATTCATTGATGTGTGTGCAGTGTGGTCTTCCTTATCTGTGTGTGCTGCACAGAGTGTGCTGCTTGTATAGCCCCTGAGCATACTGTGTAGCCTGTCAAATCTAAACCACTTTTCAATGACTTGCCCCAGGGTTACTCCTTTTTCTTACTGAAGGGTACTTCCCTGCTTATTTTAATTATGAGCATTTCCTCATTCTATTTTAAATAAAATAGTGTATCCTTTACTTTTATTTTTTCCTAAATTGACAGGTAGTCTTGTAGCACACTGTTGGGGGGTGCTGATTAAGCAAAATATTTGGATTTGCCTAAGTGCCTGATTTTATAGAAACATTATAAAGAACCAAATTAAGTCAAATGATCTGCAGATCCTAGCCGTGCCTGCTTGTACATACCGAGAGCATCTTGCTTTATGTTTGTTTATCTGGAAGAGTGGTTTTGTTGTGTTTTAAATTGGATTATTTTGCAAATTACTTTCTTGTCTTTTAAGGGGCACGTGCTCCAAAGTACCAGAGTAGTAGTCTTTCTGTGTTTCTTCTGTGTGTTCTGAAATATAGTCCCAGTGGCTTCACTGAAAAGAATTTTCTCAAATGAATTACAAGTATATATGTATTTTTAATAAGTCTCTATAGTATTTCTTTGTCCTGGCCCAAAAATATCATAAGCCTTTCATTAGGGGGGAAGGGAAATTCTAAGGGAGAGACCAGACCTGTAAATGCTTAAGCCCACAGTAAATGTTTTGATGTGTTATGCGTAGGGATAACCACGGGAGTTCAGATTAGAAACGTCTCTGAAGTACAGACTATCTACTAGATCAGTGCTGAAGAACATCCACACAGGATTTGATTTAGCAGGAGAAACCAGCTTGGAAGTGGCAGTGTAGAGGAATGCTCTATCCGCATAAAATATGAGGCAGCGTTTTGATGAACAGAGCACATTCTTCCAGTGTGGAAACATTGTCTCAGCTGTTTGACTAAGAATTTCCAAATGTTTGATAGTACTGGCTTGTTTTCTTGTATCTCGTTTTGAAGACTTTTTCATCTTAAGTCTAAAGAGGGATCTCCAGTTTTATAATGGCAATTGCCATGCTGATAGCTGTCTTTAGGAATGTGGCAATGAACTTAAAAGCGTTGTAGAATGCAATGCATGAACATAAGTGAAAGCACAGTTGCTGAAATGGGTTTAGGAATTCAGTTAATCTGCTTGTATATTTCTTACAGTGGTCTCTTCTTTTTTACCCCCAGGGGAAAAACTTTTCTCCGTCAGGATCTTCAGCATGACATGGGTACAAGTTATAAAACAAAAGCAAATCTAAAACCTGTCCATCTCAATGTAGTTAAGAGGTAATAAGGAATGAAGAGTTTATGCTGCCATGCTGTGTGGAGTGCAGTTTCTCTGCATGTGGGCAACAGCATACAGAGTTAAGGTACACCGAATAACTTTTTACACACCCTTCTTAAATCATGCCATTGTATTTTGGGACAAAACAGGAGGCAGGACTTGCAATTTCCTGGCATTTGTTGAAGCACTAGAACTACAGTATATTTTTTAAATCCTCCCCCTTCAGCCCCCCTTTTTCCCCTCCCCTCCTTGGCATTTGTAAGCATTGCTACCTGTGCCTCACTGCAAAGCATGAGACAGCAAAGCTTCATCATCTTTCTGACTGTAGTCTTCAAATTCTTATGTACTAAAGGGAATTTTAAAGGGAATTAGTGTCGCTAACGGCTGGCTTAAAAAGCTTCGCCAGTACTTGTTGCTCTCCGAAGAATGGTGATGCACGTCAGCTATTTGTCCTCAGTTTTGCTAGGGAGGAGAACTAATTTTCTTTCCTGTGGAATTAAAAGATTTGGTTACTTCCTGAGCCTAAAATAATGTGCCCTGTTGCTTAGACCTTGTTAGTGAGCCTGAGACTTGCTGAAGAAGCATTTGCTTCTTCCACTCCTCAACTGTCAAGTTTGCAGATTATCCTTGCTCGTGTTCTGCTGGTAGAGACCAGGTGGAAAATAATAAAGCCCCTGTGCTTATCTGTAGTCAGCACTGCCTGAAAGGGAGGGCTTATCTCTCCTCCCCATGTGTCCTAGAGGAAGCCAGGCTGAAGCAGTGAATCCCAGTTCTTAACAACAGGAAAACCCAGAATTTGACTTAAAGGGAATGATTGATTGGAGAAAACAAAAAAAGTCACCAAATAATTGGGATTGGTGTCAGGTGACTAAAGTTATGTTTATGGTCTGCTGCAGTATGGCAGCGACCCAACTGAAAATACAGGGCTCCTGGAGCAGAGGCACCCGCTCAGGCTGAGCGAGCGGTCTGGTTGTGTGTCCTGGAGGTCAGGGCATACAGATCCTACACATTTAATCATTTACTTATGCCTTTATGCTGCCTGTCTGTGTGAGTGGAGGGGTGGTGGTGGGATGCATACAGCTGGCTTTGCCTTTGTCAAGCTTCCTCCTGTGGCAGCACCCGTGACAGTGGATGTGATGTTCTATGACAGCATGATTTTAGGAGAAGAGGAGGATGTGTAAGAGAGGGGAATGCCTCATAGGGTGACCTTCATACCTGTAAGCTCACAAAATAATAATGTGTAAGTGTTCAAGAAGATGCCAAATCAATTACTGCATAAGCTCATCCCAAGAATGGCTGCTGGGACTGGCATCTGTGAAATCACAGCTTAAAGGAGTATGTGGGGGTAAAAACATAAACATTGTGAGTTGGTGACTGATGTAGGTTTTCCTATATGCCCTTGCAGACACTTTGATTTTATACACCATTTGATTTTTATATACTGAAGAGTGGTGTCCATAAGAGCTTGATTACAAACTAGTGCATTTTGGCTTGGTGATGATGAGGATGTGCGTAGATTTTGGGGGTCTTGGATGTAAGGAATTTTGAAATCCTGTTGTTGGGTATGGTTTTGCTTGTTCCTATGGTAACCGAAAGGTGTCTAATTTTCCTTGTCTCAAAAAAGCTGTTCCTGTCTGATGCTTTGGAATTTCAGCTCTTTGCAATTGGATAATTCACCCCTTAGCTGTGTAGCCTGTTCTGATCCACTTACCAAAGCCTGTCCTCTTTGGAAATGGATTTGTTGTGTGCATAATTCCTGGCAAGTGGCTAGCCTAAGTAATGAGTAGCTGGGTTAGTTACCTGTAATAATGGGCTTTTGCCCAAAGATCTCCAATTATTTTGTGATTTTTTTTTTATTTTTTTATTTTTGCTTTAAAGTTCTGCTTATACTCAGTTGTTATCTCAATTTTAAAGTGGAGAAAATCAAGACATTTCTGGATACTATTCTGCTTTTTCCTAGAGTCTGAACGATTCTCATGCTGAACTGAACAAAATACCCAAATTTTAGTGGTTGTCTTTATTGCATGACCTGATAGTAATGAATAAAATAATAAATCTAGCACATCTTTGCAAGTTAGAGAGGGTTCTTGGATGAACAGCAATATTTCTAAAATACTAGGGCTCATCTCTATTCCATGAAAGGTATTGTTATCCCAGATGGCTAAACACAAAGGGATTAGATATACAGCAGGATTTTGTGCCTTGTATTGTCTCAGTAACCATGGTGCCACATCGTGAAACCTTGCAAAAGAGAGTTTCCTAGAGACTTTTCCAGTGATTGCTGTGAATCACCGGCTGTTATGGTTTTTAGCCAGACATTGTGCGTATGCAAGATACGGAGAACTGTGAGTTTGTTGTGCTGCCCAAGTGATACTGTAAGGAGTGGTAAGTTTAGCCAGTTTCTAGAACACTCTGATTGCATTCAGATGGCTGTAATGTTATAAGCAATTGAGTTTAAGTTACTGGAATACTCCTAATTTTCAGCAGTCCTGGAGGTGTGGAAAGTGAAGTGCTTTCTGCCTTGGGTTTCCTGCGTGCCAGGACTTCCTTTCTCCAGCTGTCATTCTCAAAGAAGCTACCTTCTCTTTGCTGGCCTGTCTTTTTGGACTGAATTCTCTGTTTGTGACCGGCTCCTCTGCTCTTCTTTGAATTTTTGTCCCTACCCTTGCAGAGAGAAACTTACCTAAACTAAGTTTTAGTCCTCCTAATTTGCAGTTCTAGCTCTCTGTGCAAAGCTATTTCCATGTAAGTTAGTTTTATCCTTTGTGGTGGAATTTTGATATAATTCTTATGTTACCAGGATCATCCATTAACTACTGCCAGGAGAGGCATTAACTCACATGCATAATCTATTACACAGCTGACATTACGCATGTTCGCCATTTAAGCAGGAGAAAATTTTCGATTTTTCTAATGCAGTAAAAGTCTCTGTAACTATGAATTCCTGACCCTTTGAATGGAGTACTGAAGGAGCATTCAGAAATTATTGGGATTGTTTTGCTTCTGCAGAAAAAAAAATGTTTGATGGGTTTCCCTTTATAGCAACTGCTTGTTTATAACTGCAATTTCAAGCCTTCGATTTCTTCTTCCATTTCTTCTGGACACTACTACAGGATGTCTGTGCTCCAATTCTTGCAAGTAATGACATCCCAAGAAATGCCACTTCTTTTTCCATGTGTGAGCACTTCTCAACACCAACTGAGAGCTTTGTTCTGTAGGATTGCTTTCATGGGCTCTGCTATATAAAGAATGGAAGAGTTTTTGGCATCGGATGCCACTGCATATTACTGCCGTATTTCTCATATCCAGCATGAGATCAGGGGTAAGACTAGCACTGGCAACAGGGAGATAGCTTTGATCAGCCCAGTTATTGTGTTGTAATAATTAAATACGTAAAATAACTAGCCATGGTAGTGGATTATGCTAGTTTTCAGGTGCATGTGGTGAAACTAAATGGGAACCTCTTACCATTTAAAGAAACTAAGCAGGATGGGCATGTCCAAGGCGGTTCCCTTGTATTAAACTCAGTAACCATGGGCAGTGGGGAGGGAGAGATTTAAAATACACAACAACCAGATGGGGAGTAACTCCTGACATAAAGGTTTCTATTCATGCCCTTTTTTTTCCTCCCCCTTCTCTCCTCCCTTAAATACATACATTTTATGTGCAGCATTTGGGCCCATTAGTTGAGCTGTTTTTGGTAGGTTCAAAATGGTAATGCGGTGTTTTGAGGCTAGGCACTAAACCACAAAACTAGCTGAGTTGATTGCATGGTGCCTAAAGGTTCCTGGCACATGCGGCAGCCGCGGCCTCCCGTTGTCTGCAGGCCTCCAGATGTGGAGCGAGGGCCGTGTACATGACCCGTGCTGCTGCATTCTCAGGATCTCAGTAACGGATGGGCAGCATTCAGTAGGAACCGTGGGTTATGAACAGGATTTGGGGTAAAAATCTTTGCTGTTTCTTACCAAGCTGCATGGAGCAACTGGCTGTGTGGCATGCCAAGTATCCTGGCACTTGGACAGCTGTACACGGTAGCATTTGTCTTGTCTCGAGAAAATGCTGGGGACAGTGAAATACTCACATGCAAAAACTTTTTGAGGCTTGACATCTCAGCAGACTTTGTGGGCTAAGAAAGAAAAGTGTGAAAATCTTGGAGGATACCAGGCAAGAAGAATCTTTATGTTCTGGTCAGAGAGAAGCAAAGGGGAAAGGCAAGCCTGGCCTATCCAGAGGGCAGATTAGAGTGAAAATGCCTTTAATAGAAGAAAGGGACATTTAATTCTGGGCTGTTTGTACTCCTGAAAGGTGAGTATGGATTTGGATAAGAGATCGTATACCCAGAGGGAAGCTTAGTATTTTGTAGAATGATCATTCCAAGCTTTTGCTGAGCGGTGGGTTTTGAACACCTGTGTTTTGAATGCACAAACTTTCTTAATACCTGCTTGTGCCTGTCCCTGTGCTCCCCAGCATGAGACACAGCGTGATTGCCTGCACTCTCATGGGCCAGCAGTACCTGCTGGTCGTTTCTGTGCACCTGGTGAGACACACAGCATCCGTCAGTAATGCCCTTGTGAGACTAGTCCATAGGGGTGCCAAGACATGGCATGGTCTGCGGTCAGCACCGGTTCCACTTGTGCCATCTACCTGCCCTGGAGTGGAGGAGGAAGGCATAAGCTCCCTGTTTAAGGGATGCTCAAGTGTTAAGCAGCTTGGTGCCCTGCTAGTAGCTGTAGAGTTAATATTGTCATCTGGCAAGCCCCTTGCTCTGCTGCAGTAACTACTTTTCTCTGATCCTTGAAGGGGGTTGATATGCAGTGTGTGCGTGCTGGCTTGTTATGCCTCTGTTACCTAGTGTCTTTGTCATCCCGTGACACCTTTTCCTGGGAGAAGTGCCAGCCTCATCTGAAGAGCCCCCTCCGAGGCTGGCTGATAGCCAGTAATCCCTTTAGAAAAGTCTGTGTGCTGGGAGACTGCTGGGCTGCAGATCCTGCTGTTACTAAATTTTGTTTCACCTTGGCCTTTTGCCAGGTCCCATGGGGAACTTGGTTTCCAAGAAGCAGTCACAGAAAAGGAGTAGTGGCTCCTGTTCTCTAGGGACTTGTCAGCGCTCGTCCTTCCCAGTGGGAGCGAGGTGGCCATGGAAAGGAGGCTCGTGGTGGGCTCAAGTCCTTATAACCAAGGAACAACAACAGCAGCAGTACTTTGTGGTACAGTGTCCCTTACATGAGTGCTACAGGTCCTCAGATTCTCACCACCTTTGCTCCTGTGGCCCTTTCTGCTTCTTTGTGGCAGAACAGCGGGCGTGCATGACTTCAGACTTGGGAAGAGGGACCTGGCTGTTGTAAGGCCCTGTAGTGAGTTGTAGTGACTAAGGAACCAAGTCCTTTGGTTCACATCCACTTTATGTGATGTCTAGGCTATCATGCGGCTACCCTAGAATTATAGAATTGTCATACCCTATGACAATGGTCCACTGTATTTTTTTTTCTCTTTTTTATTCCCCTCCTATTTGCCAACGTCTGCTGCTAGTCATAGGCAGAGGAGAAAGTGTGCCTAATCTTGCAATAGAGTTGGGCACCGTATGGATCCTTACGCTCCTATTGAACAGGCGCATCCTAGTCAAACGCAAGAGACCAGATCTGCTTGACACAAAACTGAGGACTGAGTACTTGAATCTCTGAAAGGTAGATGGTGGGCACAAGGGAATGCTGGCTTCACCTAAGAAATTCTCATGTTGCTCCCTGAATTCTGCTTCCAGCTTCATGACAGCCTCCTATTAAGACCCATTAGTGCACATGGGTCATTGGTGCGGGTGTTTTTGAAGTCTTCGCAGGTTTTTTTTGGTGGTTGCATTCTGCACTAATACGTAAAGGGGATGAATTATGCTTTTGTTTCTTTTCTCCTCTCATCCCCATCTGTTGAAAACAAACCCATAAATAAAAATGTGGCTATTCCATCATTTTTCATCTCTAGCAGGCTGCTGCTAAAAGACAGCTTGCCCTTTATGAAATGATCAGTTGGTACTGAGCTCCAGCCCATTTTTATTTTAGGACAGAAGAGGCACGTTTCACTTCCTGTAGTTTCTTCTGTCTAGCCACTTGTGGTCCACAAGCCCTGCGTTGTTGATGTGAAACTAACAACTTAAACGGTTGTGATTATTAAGAGGAAGAAAGTACCCAAGGATATTTGTCGTCTGTTTTTTTGTGAACTGTTTCCTCCATTGCTACTTGCTGTCCTTTTCTGTAGTATCTTTAACACCTGCTGGTTTTATGACCTACGCTGCTTTGACTGAAAGCTTCTCGGCCAGGGATCTTGACTAAAATTTGCAGAAGTAGCTTGGGTCTAAATCTTTATTTTCCTGAATTACTTGGGTTTATGAGGCACCAGTGTGGTACCAAAAAATCAAGCCCACGTTCTATGCCAGTACTCCCCTTTTAGTTCGCTTTCCCAAGATACCTTCATTTTTTTTTCCTATTTTAAATGTGTTTGTTTGTTTGTTTTGGATCAGAAATTAGTATTTGAGACAGAATAGGAGACTGGAAGGTGGTGGTTGTTGTTTTGTGGTGGAGATGTTCTGAACAGGATTTCTGCTGCCACGTGAAGCTTTTGTAACCAAACCATATTGCCCATACTGCTGGGTGGGTGCGTTGTAGGAACTGTATTAAATCTGTACTGTGGTATGCACCGTTATGAGGAAGTAAAATAAATCTCATGTTAAACGTCTTGGTTTTTTTTGTTCACTAGTTTTGTTTTTGTTTTGTTTTCCATTTTGGGCAAACCCAACTCTGGAGGCAGGGATCAGCTTCCCACTTTATGCAAGCAGATCCCAAGTTTGGCACCTCAGTCCCACACAGAGACTCAAAAGTAGTATTTCTGTTTTTCTGCTGTAGTAATATTGACAGGAGTCTTGTCTTGTCCCATTAATTCTTGAGTTATCTCAAACCTATCAAAGTGCATTAGTCTGTCAGGCAGTGTAGCTGCTGTTTAAAAATGCTGCTGAAAATAAAACTGAAGAAATCCAGGGTACGTAGTTGTGTGCAGAAGCTGTGTAGAAAACAGTTACTGTGCTGTTGAACAGTGTCTGTTTTGTGCAGCTCGCAGTCTAAAACGTCAGAACTTCTATTTCAGGGCTGTGTGAAATTGCTTGAAGCTTTTTAAGGCTGGACCAAGCATCAACACAACATGTCTTCCAAGTTTCTGTAAAAGTCCTAGTAAAGCAATATCTAAATATAGTACTGATGTACAAGTGTTCCTTTATTTTCCCTGTTGTGTTTTACTTGCTTCTGGTTGTACATTTGCTCCATTTAAAGAGGGTTAGGTTTTGCTCTGATGTTTTCACTCAAAACGTTTGCCTACAAACATGATATGAAAGACAAGTGATTAAAATAAATAAACACATTTCCTTTTAAAAGGAGCGAAGATAGGAGGCAGCGAAGCTTCAGAGCAGCCAGGAGCCACAGCTGTGTTGCATGGAGGAGTGCAGCCATGCTTCTGGGTGTGTGCTCTGTTACTGGCACAAAGACTAGCTGTATGTACAACTTAGCTCCGAGTAAGTATCTGTGTCTGGCTAATCTTCTTCCATACCAAAATGGTTTGGTCGAGACAGAAACAGTGGCCTGGATCCTTTCCCTCTGATGGGGAGTGCATAACTGACAATTTCTTCTGTTTTCAAGTGAGGGATCGTTCTTGTAAGCAATTTATCCTAACATCTTTGTCTGAATACCTCTGGGCTATATGAGGAGTTTAGGGTGACACCATTGCTAAGTCAGTTGTTTGAAAGTAGGTGGGGTAAAACCATCTTCCAGTGCAACAGAAATTGAATTTATATTTTCCCACCTCTGTTAACTTCAGTAGACTGAGGCCAAAGAATCATTTAGGTTTCTATTATCTCAGCATCTAGACCACACACCAGAGAAATATGTGTGTTTTTGCAATGCAGTTACGCACAAAGTTCAGTTTGCTTGCATCATACAAAAGACTTCATGAACCCCTGTGTCGATGGCTTGAAAATTTTAGATTTTGCCTCATTTTGAAGTTTTTATCTTTGTAGCTATAGGTGGCCCTGTAGATGCTCAGTATTAAGTACATATACAGCTTTCAGTACTTAGAGGGGTCTTAAAAAAAAAAAAAAAAAGATGGAGAGTAACTTTTTACACTGAAAAGGCAGAATGGTTTTAAACTAAAAGAAGGCAGATTTAGACTAGATGTTAGAGGAAATCCTTCACTCAGAGGGTGGTGAAGCACTGAAACAGGCTGCCCAGGGAAGCTGTGGCTGCCCCATCCCTGGAGGTGTTCAGGGTGATCAGGTTGGACAAGGCCCTGGGCAACCTGACCTAGTGGGTGGCATCCCTGCCCATGGCAGGGGGGTTGGTCTTTGGGGTCCCTTCCAATCCAAGCCTTTCTGTGATTCTGTGACTGGCTACTCAGCTGCTCTCTTTACCAGTTTTATTAAGCAATGGCATTTGGAAATGAAAGTATTAACAGAAGCAAGCATTTCACTGGCTGTGTCTGCTCTGTATGTGAGCGTCCATGCTGCACTGGTTAACCTTTTAAACTACCCTGGTGCACAGACTGCTCAGCAGGAGTCTGGTGTGGATCCTTTGGGTTCAGCCTGTTTTAGGGCAGCCTAGATAGTTGGGACAACTCATCTCTCTTCTACTGTGGTGTATATGTATACACTTGATGTATGTATTTAGTGTTTTTTTGCGTTTTGTATCCAGTAAAAGTTTTCCTAACAAGCTTCCATCAGCACTAGGGAAAGAGAAGGCCTTGTGCAGGAAAGTGGGGATGGTGGGATACAACCTGAAACCCTGTTTCGTGTGTGACTTGTCCGGGAATGAGTCCTCACTGTTGACAGTTCTTAGGCACCTCATCTGCAGTGCAGCGTTGTGCAAAAGCTCTCTGCTGCAGGCTCCAGAGAAGCCGTTTTCACAGGCAAGTTCCTCTTCTGCTCTGCCCTCTTCTCCCTCACCAGCTGATGTGAATTACAGCTTGAGTGCCCTTGGAGAAGTGCCTGTGTGGCGGTTGCAGCTGTCTGCCCCAGCAGCTGGGCTCTGATCCTGCCCAGGTTTGCGTGCCTCTGCACCTCCAGCAGCTCTCCATGAAGTTAACAGGGAGTCACAAGAGCTCAGCACTTGGTGCAAAGTTACCTTGTGGAACAACTTTGTGACTTGCTGGGCGAGAGGGCCTCTGGTCATTTGCTTTGGGAGCTACTGTTCAAGCAGGAGCTCTGCTTTGCGGGTACCAGTCTGCATGCAGAAGAAAGCTGTTGGGGAGGCCGTCACCTGCAGAGGTTGGTGCACCTGAGTTGGGACCGGTGTGGTCCTGTTTCCCTGTGGGTCAAGTTCAGTAGTGTTCAGTGGCACTTCCCCTTGGCATGGCTTCACAATCGTGGTACTTGTCAGCTCGTTCATGCTGGGGAATGGTGGGACTCAATGAAATGGTGGTGTAACACATCTGTGTTACCAAAATAAGCTCCCTCTTATCCTGCCATATTCCAAATGTGAACAGCCATGAAGTCGGTGATGCTGAAGTGTAAAACAGCATTGTTGGTGTCTGATGGAGAACACTACAGGCTCAGACTGAGAGACCATTCCTCTCATCCACTCTTCAGAGAGCTTTGACTGGCACTGCTGTGCTGCTTGTGCTTGAATCATGTTTTTCTAGATTTTCTCATAATTAGAGGAGAATTTCCCCTCCAAAAGCAGATTCTGAAGAAAAATAAAGCAACAACAGGCAGTTAGGAGAAAAGATGGTATGGTATGTCAGGGGAGAACGTACTAGCCCAGAATGAACCTAGACGTGTGACCCCAACTACCTTCATCTTATCTGGTAGTTCAAAGGAAAAGAGGTGGGGAAAAGATGGTATTTATTAATGGTGGTGGGGAGCTGTGTTTCACCTTCAGCACCCTTTAAAAAACAAAAACAAAAAGTAACTATCTTGCTGTGGTTATAAACTACACCGAAACTGTTGTTTTCTCCAGCCAGATGACAGGAAGACACTGAGCTTGGGCAGCAGCTGTGTTCAGAAAAGGTTGTTAGTGGTGTAGGCAGAGCCATCTGCCTAGGAAGCTTGGGTTGCTTGTTCCAGGCCAAGATGGTAAATCAATCTCTCTCGATATATTTTACAGTGTAACAAGAAAGATGTCTGTAATTTACAGTGTAAACAGGAAAATAGCAGCCAGCTTTATTGGCTTCTTAGTGTCCATGCTGCACTAGTGAGAAAACAAAACAATATGAAAAAAAATGAAAGCAGCTCATCCTGAGAGAGGATGAAGATCTGGACACAGACCAATATTCTTATCAGGCACGTTTACTTCTTTTTTTTGAACAGACTTTAAATATCCCCTGCTGCCTAGGCTTGGTCCTCCCTTTCCTTCTCACAAACCTGTCACTTCAGTTAAACCCGTGTTTTAACAGGTGCTTTCCTCTCTGCATGACAGGACTGTTTGGTCTACTCTTGGTAAATAAAGGAAATGGAATATATACATTGTGGTTCTTTTTTTTTTTTTTTGGTAACAGACCATACTGTGACAATTTAGTCCATTTTGTTTCTATTAATTTTCTAATCCCTTCTACTTCTCTCAAGTATCCTGTTGCCAAGCATTATTTGAAGTGGTTGCAAAATTATGAAACAACCTTGAGAATATATTAGTAAATAGTGTGTTGATCATTGTTGGAATTTTCACCATTCACGAGACAAATGACAGCACCCCAGTAGGTGAGGGAGAAGCAGCCCCCCCGATGGAGTTAGTACATACAGTTTTCTTTTAGGCTTTGTTACTAGATTTCTTTTTTAGCACGGAAACCAAGGTTGTAGTTTGAGCACAGCAGTAGTACTGACCTGAACAGTCACATTTGCTCCATCCCACCTCTCTGCTCAGTTTATGCTGATGCATTTTGTGGAGACAATCAGCGAAATGGAATAAGGAGCTGCTCTGTGTTACAAAATAATACTCTTCTCCAGTTATTTTTAGTCTGGCGAAGTCCTGCTGTGGTTTGCTGTGCTCCCTGCAAACAGGTCTGTTATGGGACAATGGGGAAGACGTGGATAGGAGCCTGCAAAGAAAATGGAAACTGCCTGGATCCTAAAAACTTTACCTCTCCTAATGCACTTCCAGCTTTTGTTGGGAATTAGTCTGACTTCTTGGCTCTTCTCGTTATAGCCATGTGTGGTTTGTTCTTGTTTATATTGCTTTGCTTTGCTTTTTTACCTTATTTTTCATGGAAACCTTTTCTCCAGTGTAGTCAGCTTGCACCTCTGATTGAGTCAGTGCTAAAGTTTCTGGTGCCTTTCATGCAAACCTGTGTGTGCTTGTGGATGTATCTACCTGTCCTTGTATTTTCATAGTGGAAAAAAAGGCTTTAATTCTGAAGGACTAGAACTAGAATTTATTTTCTGCCTAATAGGCTTGCAGTGAATCAAAGCAGACAAATTTTGTGCGCAATCCTGAGTGAGGAATGGAAAAGAAAAACTGGGAAGGCATTCCAGTTTGCTCTGGGAGTTGCTTTGCCAAGAACATCTAGTGGCCTGACTGCCAACATGAACTGAACATGGAAACGTTTCCAGCCTGCCTGGGACAACACAGAACAGGAGAGGAATCTGGAGATGTAGACCCTGGATGGAAACAGATTCACTTTGTGCTGTCTCCAAGGCAGGAGTCTAAGAGGTATTCATCCATGTTACAGGGTGTTACGTTGTGCCACATGACCTAGTGCTAAACATTTAGGAGAAACAGTAAGAAAAGAAAAAAGGCATCGGGAATTTCATTGTTTGGAGGGGGGGCTGTGGCCTGCCCTGTAAGTTAAGTATTCTCACACTCTTCCTTGAATGGAATACAATATAGTTCGGATCAGAATTTGTCTTTTGCTCTTGGCAGCATATTTGCAGCCAGTGATGCTGAATGTAGACCTCATTGATACATATGTGTGTTTACTGGCTGATGTTTAGGGCTTTAAGTGACAGTGATTAAACCTCTTAAATGCCTTGGGGGGCATGTAGCAGCCCCTGGGTCATAGGCAGAGTCAGCTGTCAAAGAAGTGTTTAAGTCTTGCCTTCTGCAGTAACTGTGGGTAACTTTCTTTTCCAATGTTAGTTACACACAGCACATTTGTAGTGTATCCCAAAACTTACAAATTGCTATGGAGACACCCTGTATTTGAAAGGCTACATCTTCAAAACATGTAGCCTGTTTTCCTCCTAATCACAGCTCTTGTCGTCTGATGGGCTCCCCTGTCCAGTTTGTGGTGTGCAATGATTACGCTTCCCTCCTGGTGTTTCAGCTTGATCACAACTGAAAAACCAAGCAAAACTCAGTATTCCCAGCTTGCGGCTCATGGCTGGATCATGGAACCTCAGTCCGCATGGACTGTGTGGATGCTAAATCTGTCTTCAGGAAAATTCCAATCACAGCAAAATGCAACAAACAGCGTGTCTAAGTAACAGGCGGCCACAAACTGTCCTCTCGTCTAGTCTCTGCATGAACTCCTAGAACATATGGGCAGGTTACATATCTCTGGTCTTCTTTCGTAGACATCTAATGATCTGGGTTTGACACACCTAAAAGATTAAAAGTGGACTGGAGTTAATTCATCTCCTAACGACTTAAGGGCACTGTCTGCTATAAGGATAAAGCTCGTCTGTGGTAGAGACATAAGTTTCTTGGGGGTTGGTTAAAGTCTATAGCCTGAGATCCCCTGGGGAAGGGAGGGTAGAGACAGAGCCACCAGCTGTCTTGCTGCTTCAGTATTGCTTTTTCTGTCTTCCACTTCAAAAATACAGTTTTCATTGATGCAGTTCTCAATCTCTATGTGCATACACACACACATGCACATGGTTATCCTTAAAAGAAAATGAGGCATCAGGTAAAAGTTTACATGTGACAGATAGTTGTTTCTGCAGGAAGATGGTTTATTACAATGGGAGAGAGGAGGATACAGACCTGAAATTAATATGGTGATTTGAGGAAAATCTGCTCAGTTTTTGGGGTCACAGCACTCCGCTTTTGGTTGTGGTATAAGCTGAAGTTGTCATTTCAGGGTCCAGCTTGTATTTAGAAACCTCTTTTCCTGGTGTACTGCTCCCCTCATCCTATTCCCAGAAGAATGTTTCACTGCAAGTTGCCAACACCCAGCTTGCTTTTGGAGCCCGTTTCATGTCTGCCCGCAGATGGGAAACTCCAGCTTGGCTCTGTTGTATGGGAGTGCTCGTTTAGCTCGGAGCTCGGCCTTGTCTGGGTGTTGATGGGTGTTTCCTGTGGTTGGGCTGTGTTCTGTTTCACCATAGCTCTACTTCTGCAACCCGTGCTCCCTAACAGGTTGTTCAGCCACCACTGAAGGAAGATCATCCTTTGTGGATATATATTTTTTTTTTTTTCCCTCCTATGGCACACAATAGGAGCCTATCAATTAGCACAGAAAGTTGGATTCTCTTCATCTGCTCGAGAGAGGACTAATGCTTGAGGCCATAGGCAGGCTTGGAGCTAGCTTTTGTTATATTCGCCTCTCTGTTTTTGTCCTCATCTAACACTGAAGAAAGGATTTGCAAAATAATGAAATAATGCTTTTTTGGTTGTTTGTTTGCTAAATTAACTTGGTTTTATATTTGCCTGGGGACTTCAGGTTCCACTAGACCTCTTTATATGCAGGTGTGCTGTCTTCTAGCTCTGTGTCTCTGTTCTGTGTAAGAAGAAAACTTGTTCTGAATCTGTTTAGTGTCCTAGGAGAGCCTTTGCTTCATCAGTCTGAGAAGAATAAAGCCATAGGGATATGACATGGAAAATTGAGCATTTTTTATCCATACCTGACCTTTGTTCTGGGACAAGCTCCTGCTATAGGTAGGCAGTATAATTATTGTTTGTGGATCTCAATTTTGTGCAAAAGTGTACAAGTGCACTACATCCTGGTTTCGAAGATAACTCAGAAGGTGTCAAGAAAATAAGCAAAATGCTCAGTTTTCCATAGTTTAACTTCTTTATTCTTTAGAGAATGCTGCTGTATTCCCTAGGCAACTGCATTCACAGCCCATCCACACAGATGTACTTCTGCATGTGCTCAGTGCTGGGACTGAATCCCTGATCCTTCTCCAAGCAGCCTGGCCAGCACTAAGAAATACGATTACATGAACCTGCATTGTTTATCACCAAGCAAATGGTGGTGTGTAAAAGCTGGAGCTAAGAACAGCAAGGTATATCAGTAACTTAAAAGTTACCAAAAAGTTACATTAAAAAAGAAAAAAAGTGTTGCATGCTGGTAATTTGTTACCAAACCAATCGGGTCTAAAATCCAGGAATTGACTGAACTTCTGCCTAAAGGAAACTGAAGCAGTGCTTTGCTAATGCATTGTTTTCAACTGCTCTACATAAAGCCATACAAGCTTCAAGCATGCCTACTTGGTAGCTACCATGCCTATAGCCTTGCAGTTGGGATTTCTGTGCCATGAACTAGATCAGAGAGCTGATCCAGCTTAGAAGGGAATTGCCCAAGATATTTTTCTTTGAGCTGGCTGAGTTCTTTATCTGGATCACAGCCATTTGTGGGGCTGTACAGCTGAGGGGATAGGAGGCAAAGGGTCATGCTGTGGTTTATGGCTCGATGGTGGAAACCTTAGACCTTTCTTGCTGCCAAGACAATGCATTGTCAAACTGTGGCCTTACACATTCCCTGGCGCAGAAATGCATGGGCAGAGCATGCAAACTGCCTTAGCTCTCTTCTGCTCTGCAACTGAGGGAATGTTTTTGGAGTGAGTATAGACACTGCAAACTTGTGCAAGTCTTGATACCATTTACAATGAAGCCACAGTGATGTGGGGCTTTGGCATGAGGTGCAACTCTTCCACCCCCTTCAGGATGCTAGGTATTTACTTAGGCAGGCAGGTCTGTGCTGCTGTGGCTTCACCGCTCTCTTAGTGAGATTAACTGGAGCACAGCTAACTTGGAAGCAGTTCTGCGTGCTGCTGTTAAGCCTTTCAAGCAGCTATGGATGCTGTGATGCTGCAAAATATGACACACTTGAACTGTTACATGGCCGTGGATTAGATGCAGCTAATCTTTCTTTGTAACTTAGAAGTTAATTTATTTTTTCCTCTCTGCTTGCAAGGTAGATCTCTAACTTCATCTCATACTCCCGAAGAATGAATGGGACACACAGCAGGAGGAGTGTAGGCAATAGGACAAGGGAACGGTCCTGCTGCATGGTCACTGAGTGCAGTGAATTTGTGTCTAACTGCAGATTTGTTAGATTCTCCCCCTCCAGGTGAATTTTGATGCAGTGAAGGAAGGGAGCAGTTTAGAAGAGAGAAAGAACAGAAAAATGGAGAAAAGGAATGTTGAATTATAGCAAACCATACTGAAATAAAGAGAAGTGAGAGGATGGAAGCAGTAAGAGAAGAGAGGGTTAGTGAGGCAGGCTTATAAAAGCTGGACCAAAGCAAGGCCAGGGAAGCTATTGCCATCAGAACCAAAAGGTAAATGCTCAAGTTTTTTAGCTGTGCTTGCAAAATTGATGTAGAGCCTTTGTAGTCCGAAGTAATTCATTGCACCTGAAGATTGTGCTGGTGCAGGAGGGTACTGAGAGGGATCATCAGAGGGCAATGGTAGAAATAGCTACTCTTACGGAAACGAGTTCTCTCGACACTGGAGTCACAGCTGCCACTCTTCTTTATGGGGTGGGATCTCTTACGAGCTTCTGATGGAGGAGAGGATCCTGCTGGCCAGGTGAGAGAAGTGTGAGCATTTGTTGCCCGTTGGCTATCAGAGGACAAGCTCTGTGGGTTAAGCCTTGTAGGGTTAAATGGCTGTGTTGCTAAGTCAGGTCCCAGTGTGCAGAGCAGCGCTGCTGCTTTGCACCATCTGAGACAGCTTGTCTTACTTCTGCTCCCTCCTCTGCTCACCTAACTGAGCAGAGCCCCCCGAGTGGCATCCGCCAGTTCCACGGATACTTTCTTGGTGCAGTGGGCATGCATGGGCTGGTGTCCTGAGTATTTCCTTCTGGTGCTCTCTTATATGAGCCCAGCATCCTCATATCCCTACTCTTTTTCCTTAGTTGTCCCCTGTCAGCAACTGTCCGTCATACCTGTGTTTCATCTTCCTTTAGCTGCTGTCTCCACCTGCCACCTCGAAGAGTGGCACCCGGCACAGCTGGAAGTGTCAGGTGAGCTCCTGGCTCCAGCCTCTTTGCAGCAGTGTTTTTGCTCCCAGGTAGAGCCCGAACAGCCTGTGCAGCATTGTGCTGGGTTTAGGAGAGCTGAATAACCTCGTTTCCCTAGCAACAGTGGTCTCTTTAATCAGAGGAATGCAAGTCTACCTCCGTTACTTGTATTAGGACTTGCGTAGTGTATCTGGCTACAGTAATACTTTGCTTCTGTTGGAATAAATGGTGGAATAAAAGCAAGAAAGTCCGTCTGCCTCAGAGATAATTAAAATCTCCATAGGTGGATTTCAGTGCTGTATGCAGCAATAATAGAAAGAAGAAGGATTATAACTGCTTCTAAGCTTTTTAATGTTTGGAGGATACAGTATTAAATTTTTAAATTGTATTTGGAGCTTTCTTGGTATCGATCTCTTGGCAGACGGTGACACTGGATTGACACTCTTCATTCCCTGTTGAGATGTCTTCCTATCTATAAAAATGAAAATAAGACAAAGTGAATGCTTCAAAGGTAGACTGAATCTTTTTGTAAAGCTAGGAATAAATTTCTTCTTCCAAGCTCAAGTCTTTCCTTCCCTTTCCTTCCCTTTCCTTCCCTTTCCTTCCCTTTCCTTCCCTTTCCTTCCCTTTCCTTCCCTTTCCTTCCCTTTCCTTCCCTTTCCTTCCCTTTCCGGTAAAGGTTTCCCTGTGCAGTAGGAAGAAGAATGTGTTACACAAGAAGTATGAAGCCCTACTTCTTAGCAGGAGAAAGTGAGGAAAGTGAAAATACTGTGATTCACTCCAATCTTTTCTGCTAATATGTTTCAGATTGAGTTCACTCCCCTATTAACAGAAATGGAGCAAACTATAAAATTAGAAAGTGAACAATGGGAGTGGAAATATTCTTACCTTAATTTCTGCACAGCAACAGGGTGTTGTTGCCTGTTTGGGTAGTGCAAGGCAAGGGCCATGCTGTCTTCTCTTCCGTATTCTTTTAGCCAAAGGGCTCTTGACAATTCAAGAATGAGATCTGGTTGGATTGCAGGTTTGTAGGCATTATCCAACTTCAGGATATCTAAAAATATTTTAGATACTTTTATTTGTGACTGATTATCCTTACTTCAGCAACTCCCTTGCAAGCCTCCATTTACCAAAACAACTTAACAGGGTGTATTCCAAACTGTTGAGAAACTCCGGAAAGCCTCTAACATCTCAATAAAAGTCCATTCCAGAGAACATGTGCCACTTCTTTTTTTCTCCCTCTCCCTACCTTCCCCATTCCTGTGGTCTTGCACAATCTAAAAGTCTTCTGAGGAACTCTGAGGGCTTGAGCGCAAGGTAATACCATGAGGGGGTGGGTGACATAAAACTCATTGAGTTTGTTAAAATAATATTGCCACGGGCATTCAGCAGCCTGAAGGCCTCATATACAGCTGTAATTTAGCTGGGTGGTATTTGGTAGAAACTGAGACAGAGGCTCGCTTCTACAGTGAGTTTATTGTTGGGTTTTCAGTATATTGTTTGCATAAATTCCCTCGACCAGCTCTCCCTCCTGAATAAGCCACATGGATCAAGTTTTATTCTGTTCCACACAAAGTTCACATCCTTTACTGGAATGAGTCATGCTTTAACTGAGTTTGCTGTGAGGGAGGAAAGTGGGCTTTAAAATGTTACTCCTCCACCCTGCCTTAGTGATGTATAACAGGATTATTAGTATGCTTGGCAGCTGCTGCTTATTAGTTTTGCAGAACCTAGATATTTGTGAAAACAAGTAAAAATTAATTCTACAAGTAAAAATTGTGTTCCAGTGTGAAGTTAATACAAAATTTTAGACTCAAGACCAGAAAAAAAATTATCTTAGTTTGTGGCTTTGTCTTCTGTAAGACTTGCCTGCCACAATAAAAGTGGATCTAGCTTATCTGCTGTAATTATTTTTCAGTTTTGGGAGAAGAGTGACATTTTGTGACTTGTAACTGAAAGAGGCACAGGAAGCATGCCATTTTGTGTTCAGTGACCCATGCACAGCTGTTACTGCGCTCCGCTTCTGGGCACTGGTGGGTGGAAGTGCTTTACGTGCACGGTACCAGCAGCAGGCCCCTCAAAGGTTGTCTCCAGCTTCCCCTAGACAAGATTGAAGTGCTGCTGTGCCCCTGCGCAGAAAGCAAAATTACCTCTTCCATATGTATTTGTGCAGAGAAGTAAAAGATCTTTTTAATCTATGGTAAAGGGAGCTGTTCTGTTCAATGTGTGTCTTCAATACAGATTTCTGCAGAAACAGTCTCAGTATGCCCCTACCAAAGATACTCATCTTTCCTTCAGTAATTCATTGGTATCTGATGCAATAATGGTTAATTTGGCTCTTCATAGCACTGTCAATTTCTTGTTTGGCTGGTTGGTTTGGGGTGGGGTAGGGGGTAGTGGAGGGCAGAGTGGTTGTTGATTTAAGGAATTAGTCTCCAAATTGAGGAGGAGCGGCAGGCAACAGAAGAGGGCCTCTTAAGATTTTATTTTTGGCAGTGGGCCGGTTCACTTGACACGCAAGACCTTTCTTTCATAGTCTTCTTGTTCTGAGAGGTCTGAAAAGAGTTACAGAGTCACAGAACCATTGAACCATTTAGATTGGAAAAGATATTCAAGGTTATCAAGTCCAGCCATTCCTCTTTTGAGCTATGTATTACCTATGATTACTAAACTGGCAGGGGCATCATCTGTTCTTGTTCCACAGAAAAAATTTTGTTACCCTAACCGAGTGCATTCCTAAACCTATGTAACTTTTATGGAGCATGCAAAAGGATTTAATTTTGCTAATGCTTTTGAAGTAGAACTTGGGGAAAAGAACTGCAATTTAAATGAACACCAGTATTAGACATTAGAAAGGACTTTATCTTTTAGGACTTAAAATGATCGAATGTTTGGTGACAACAGAAGTTCAATTAAATTTACGCCTCCGCTTGGTCTATATTTAACTATCACTGACTCTGGATTTACTGATAAGTAATCATCATAGGTGGGAGGCCGGCAGTGCCGTGGTTGACCAGTCTGTCTCCCCGTCTCCTGTCCAGCTTGACTCTGACCAGACAGATTTTTCTCCTGTGTTTTACAGATGCTTCGTTCAGTGGCACACCACCTAGCTACGCGTACGATGCAGACCGTGCTGAAGAACAGAGGCGACATCATGATATGATGCCCTATATTGATGACTCGCCTTCATCTTCACCTCATCTCAGTTCCAAGAGTCGGGGCAGCCGAGACACTTTATCTTCAGGGTCTCTGGAATCTACAAAATCCGTGAGTCCCTTCCTGCCTTTTTGGAGTCAGCTAAGCCCTGTAGAGTTGAAAAGGGTAGGCTGCTTTAACAGGGGGCAAAGTTAGGGGCTACTAGCATGGTAGGACAGATTAGCTGATACAATATGGTGGGTCCTGGTTGACATTGTGTATTTAAAATCAAGTGCTAAACATAAACTTCAGGGATGTGTGTTGTGTATATGATTTTGAAGACTCAGGTATTCATCCCTTCTGAATTTTATTGGAGTAAAATGATGCTTAATTGCTGCTGAGAAGGTCTCTAAATATAAGATATTTCAGGAAGGAAACTCTGGACCAAACATCCTAAAGTATAGTTGCATTAAGGGGATGTGTTCAATGTGTGCATCTGTGCCTGTGGGATGTCCTTGCCTTTCACAAGGAAAATCCAAATTATTTTCTGGTAGGTTAATGGCTTTGATAAAACATACAGAATATACAATCCATTTCCTTTGCTCTGTGAAAACGGAATAAGAGGAATTAAAATTGCAAGCTCTGAAGTATGATGACTTTGGGTGGGAGATGGCCACTTCTCATGAAGAAGTTTACTTACTATTCACCAAATACCTATCTATATAATTAATTACGAGCTTAGAAGGGACCACTTAGCTTGACTTCTGTTTTCATGTGGCCCTTCAGGCTATCTTGCATTATTTATTTTTCCTTCAGGTTCACTAGCATGGCTATAGCTTGGCACTTTTGTTGTTGTTGTTTTTTGATCTTGATAAAGAGCCTACCACTCAGTTTGGTTTAAAAAAAACAAACACTACTGTCTTCAGTCAAAAATGTCTTATATTTAGCTTGAATTGATCGGTTCACCTTTCTACCTTTTGTCATCTTTATCCTTTTGCTTCCTAAACTGCAAAGCACTTCAATCCCAAACTGCTATTTCTTTGAATTTATTTGTCATCTGCAGACTTCCGGTTTCCCCAAGTCATTCATAAAAATGCTTAATAGCACAAGGACAACTGTCACTTCCTTCCTGCTATATTTCTAAGACAGTGTAGCTAACCAACCTTGAATTCCCACATTATAAATGATGCTTTGAAATCTGCAGTAGTTGTTAAGTAGCTTAATTTGTGTTGACTTTGTATTATTCTGTCCTATTAATCAAGGTGTCATGGGAGAAGATGATGGGTATTTTATAGATATCAATGTACATGTAAATCAACACCATCACCTGTATCAGACGCTTATTTATCTTACATCAAAAAGATTTCAGGAGCCTGATGAGTTTCACAGACCATTGCTATTTAGCATTCATTGTATACATCCTTCTATAACTCTTTATTGGTTAGTGTGATATCATATGTTTCCTTACTTTTTGCAGTTGATTGTTAGATTAAGAAGCCTACTTGAGACGGTGTTGTTCTTGTCAAGAGCTCTTAAAGCATTATGAAGTACATATATTGTTGGTTTGCTTTATTTTATTTGAATATAGTGCATGGAATCTAGCTAGCTGCTTCTGCTTTAGCCTATTAACTCTGATATGCTTCTTTATCTCTCAGGATGAGAATTCTTGTGATATGCAAGAGCCTTTTGAATGAAGAAATGATCATTAATAATTTCAAAAACTCCAAGAATGTTTTAATATTGGCTTGAGATTTTCAGGTTATGTTTCTTAGGTTAAGGCAAAAATGGTATGTGACTTCATATGGCTGAGAGTTGTCTTAAAAGAACCAGTTGTCATAGTGTCTGTAACTGGAGGCCTGGAAGAGACACTACCTAATATTCCATCTTTTTCTTGGTTTGTTTGAATATTTCTCAAAACCTTTTAAAGTAGTTAATTTTAGAGTCGTCTTAATAATGCTAGAATATTGCCCGTTAAAAAAATTATTTTAACATAAATGGCTGCTTTCTTCTCTTTAACTATAAAAAGATGTTTTACTGTTTCCAGTAGAAGTGTCTTGATACAGATTAGACTTCTAATCGTGAACCTCAACTGCTTCAGCTGATCCTGCCTGTAATTAGTCCACAAATGACAATGCCACTCGTGAAGGAGGGTCTACAACAAATAGGAAGAGATTAGCTTATATATGGTTACGTTATTTCCTAAACAAGTTAAACTTTGTTATCACAAGTTGTTAGACAAGTTTTACTCTACTTATGTTTTCAACTGTAGTGGAAAAGACATCAGTAACAAAATTAAGTGTCAAACACACTGTGCTGAGCCAAGCACAAAAAATGTGTTGGAACAGAAGCCTCAAATTGCAGGATGCAGGTCTTTTTTTTTTTTTTTCCCACTACACCTGATTAGCAGAAAACATTTTTCTTTACATGTGCTTGCTTTTATAGTTGTCCCCTGTCCCCTTACTTCTGTCTTAAGTGCCTGCAATTAGTTAAGAACATTGTAATTATCTTTGTGACCAGAGTCTAGAAATGAACAGTTACATTATGCAGCAACGTGACACTTGTGCTATATATACCACTGTCAAAATATTAACATTGTAAAGTCATTCAGAAGTTAAGAAATGGCTGATGATCCATCCCTGCCTTCTGCCTATAATCTTGCCTTGAGTCTTTATGATAATTTTCAGTTATAGAGTTGTGTCCTATTTTATTTTTTGTATGGGTTTTCTGCATTGTTTAGTGTATATAGGGAATGATACTCACCAGATTCAATGTTTTATCTCTGGTGCTACATGTACAACTTACCTGCAGGACACTTCACATTCTGCTCTGAGTGCAGAAGTACTCATTTCCTTTGGACATGACCATTAATTCCAAATGCTATTAGAATGCTACACAGGTCTTAATTATCCTCGCAATGTTCCTGTGAGATAAGAGGATAGTATGTTCACTAACCACAGGTAACGAAGGTAGAGAGATTATAGGAAAAGCATCTGCTAATTTTGGGTGCTTAATGTGAGATGCCTAATGTTCTACAAAACCAGGTTCTGACTTTTAATGCATTCTTTACATCCAAGGGAAGTCCCTTTAATATCACTTGCAACCAAGAGTTAACAGCACTCCAGTCTGGCACCCAGAAGATGGAAAGCATGCCCCCCCCCCCCCCAAAAAAGGAAAAAAGGTGATTCTCACCAATTCCTTTGTCATCACCAGACACAACAGCATTCTGGTGATGTTAATCTGCCTTATCCATGAGACCAGCCTTGCTTTCGGAGATTGGATCATTGATATCTGAACGTTGAGGGCATTTTGCTTTGACACGTTTTGTGGGGGGCCTTATAATTTTTGCCAAGTCTTTGACTAAATCCCTCCATCTTCTGATAGCAGCTATATAATTTGATTGGATAGCGTGTCAAGCTGGTCTACATTTGGTCTACCTCGCCAACATAGAGAAGGTGCAGAGTGACAAAAGCAGTGTCTTGTTCCTAAAGTGAATGAGAGGATACCTCCTGGAGTGCTTGCAGAGGGGCTTAATTTCCCTCAGGGTGTGGGGTGACCAGCTCCCAGCACCTCATGTTCTGTGTTCCAGGAAGTGAGGGCCACAAGTTGATTTCCAGAAGGTTTGTGTACTTCTTAAACTTTGTTGTTTGGGATCTGTTTTCCAATTCCCCTCTCACCTGTACCATCTAAGCAGACTGCAAGACACTGGCTGGTCTGCCTCCAAACTGTAGGACTTCAGGTGGAATATAAATACATAAAAAGTGGCTGCTTTATTTGTCAAAACATCTCCTGCTATCCAGGGAGGGTGAAAAGAGGTGGTGCACCAGCCTGTTTCCTCTTTGATCTGGAGAGGACATAAACAGCATGGGCATTTTTAATGTGTATCTCAACATCCCAACTCATCATTT
Organism: Anser anser; assembly: GCF_964211835.1. Classification (NCBI taxonomy): domain Eukaryota; kingdom Metazoa; phylum Chordata; class Aves; order Anseriformes; family Anatidae; genus Anser; species Anser anser. The sequence goes on along the minus strand of NC_139739.1, from coordinate 10,734,600 downwards.
TTGTGGTAAGGAGGTTTTAACAAATGTTTGCATTGAGCAATCTAGGCTGTACCCCCTCTTCTGGCTCTTCCAGAATCTCATGCTGAGCTGCTGAAGCATATCCTGGCATAAAGCCAGTGCTTCTGCCAAACTGTTGCTCTGAAGCAAGCCTACAGGGGAAAGAGGAAAAGGGAGAAATAGGTTCCATTAATGTGTAAGGGTAAGTTGTTTGTTTATTGAACTTGAGAAGTTATTTAATTTTCCTGAACCTTGCTTTTTGTAACAGTTGAACTGTTGTTATTGAAATTCCCCAAAATTCTGGAAACTGTTTTGGAAAACGTCAACCTGTACATTTGCCGAATAAGACAGAACTGGTAGCTTCAGGAGGTGCCAGACAGTGTTTGTAATAGGTAGTATTAATTCCATCCCTTAGAGCAGACAGAACAAGAATCTTTCTGTACTCCTCATATAGTTAGGGGAAAAAGTAGAGAAGATACTTGGGTAGTTAGAGGAGGACAGAGGGAGAGCTTGCTCCAGTGCTTTTGGGGCAGGGGAAGGTGTTGGGACAGCTGGCAGTGTTAGTGACTGACACCCTTCACTAGAGGAGAATTACTGCCAAGAGCTTTGGAGTAGGTAGCTTGTTGCTTTGAGCCTAAAGACATTCAGAGGGAATGGGAAGCATCAGTCATGATAGTCCTGTTGCTATTACTCATGTGAGGAGAGATTAGAGCGATGGGAAGAGTCGAGATGAGAAGGCCTTTCAAGATCTGCTTGTTAACAAAGCCAGGCCCAGAGATGTGTGAGTCGAGGGTGTTGGGCTCTGTGGAGATCGGAGCAGGACAGCCTGTGGAAAGGCTGCTTCCATGCCCCCACCCACACCACCAGGAAATGAGAGAGATTAATCTAGAGATTAAGAGGTGATTTTTTTTTTTCTTCCCAAAATGGATCTCTCCAATTTTTGTATACATCACCTCTGAGCAACTAATTCCTACTTTATATTCTGTATGGAAGGGAAGTTGGCTGATTCTTAGAGATTTCCAGGTAGATATTTTTTTTTTCTGCTGCGCAGTCCACTGGTTTGCACAGCACTGGCAGCTATTGCCAGTCCTCAGCCTAGATTCTCCTGTTCCCACTACCTGGCAGCCATCTGGGAAGCAGGGCTGCAGCACAACAGGCTGTGGACTCTTCTCCTAGCTTGTTCCCAAGGAGGGGAAGCTGCATTTTAGCTCCAGGATAACAGCGCTTGGTAGTTGTAAATTCAGCCTGCTTACAGTCATTGGCTCAGTGACTTGCCTTCTTGTTCCTCACCTTTCTAGTGATACCAAAGTGTCCAGCATCTTCTAGCTGTCTCCTGCTGTCCTTCAAAGCTGTGACCGTGGGGGAACTTGAAGTGTCATTTAAACTTGCAGGCAATGCTGCCCTACTGGCTCTCTTAAATACAGCCCAGGACTCTCTGCCATCTCTGGCTTGTTGCCTCCTAGTAAGCATCATTCCTTCGGTCCACTTGCTCATGGAAGGAGCCTTTTTAGTGTCCTTTGTGTGCCTGTCTTGGACATGTCTAGAAATCTGTTGTGTGGCTTTTAACCAATAAGAATGTCCTTGGCACCTTGATGATTTCCTTTTTTTTTTTAAGTCAGGATTTTTTTTGGTCAGGATTTTAACTGCTCCAACAAAAATAAAATGCTGCTCCTCTGAATGCTTTGAGATGTTAAGTGTTGCTTTAATGAAAAATAAATAAATCTTTAGGGTGTACCTTTTGTTGTCATCTGCTCTGTTGTTTAACGCTTGGGTCTAGCAGGGTGGGTGGGGACTGAGGCTCCCCAGAGCATGGAGAGGAATGAAATCTGGCATGGTTGCCTAAGGTTCTGTGTAAGTTTCCTATGGGGACAAGTCTGGAGCAAAGCAGTCAAATTTTTCTTCATCCAACTTTTTTCCTTGCAAAACAGGAGGGAAATGCACTGCTTATCCTACGGGGGTTGAGTCCTGACAGACCTGGGGAGAAAAGTTGACCTCTGAAGCTACATCAATAAATGGGATTACTTCTCTCACAGCTCTGCTTACTACTGCTGCCGCTGGCTTCTCCTCCCATTTCCAGCATTTCTGAATCCTTCTCTTTTCTCCCTCTCCGTATTTGTTTGTATTTATTTTTTTCTTTATTTACTGCTACTTTTTTCTCACCGCCCCCAACAGATGCAACTTTTCCTTTTTCTTCTCCAACTCTGTGCTGCTTAAGGTTTCTGCCTGGATGTACAGCCCTTCCTGAGGAGAGTTGGCACACCAGTACTGATGTTATAAATAATGTTGGCTCCTCTCCCTGCTCCTTCCCCTCCCTATGTAGAGCATGATATGGCTCGGTTGCAGAATTTGCCCTGTTTAATATCACCTAGACAATGAGACACCTCCAGGCTGTTTAGTGGAAGCTTTCAAAGATATTTACACTTTAAAAATTAAAATGAATGTTTTTTTTCTTTCATAGTCTGTCATGTTCTCTATGAGATTCTGAGCTGTCCTTACAGGAAACCTCTTCTTTGAACACATTCATTGCACAGCATATGAACACACTGTACCAAAGGAAGGTCTGAGAGTTAAAGTGCCTTTTATACGCCCACTTTGAAGCACTGCTTCCCTTTACAGAGCTGTTCCAGCAGCAACCACTTTGCAAAATCTTACACATTGTGGTTTTGAGATTCTTAATCTGTGTTTTTCTAACATTTGCAATAAAACAATTCTTGCTGTTATTTTAAACAACCAGAAAGCCTTGAGTTCTTTAAACAGACTTGGGAAGAGCTGACGTTGTCTAATCCTTGGAGCTGGTGAATCTCAGGCTCACAGTAATTGAATTCAACGTGCAATGGCAACCTGGTTAGTAAACAAAAGTACTTAGGTTGACAAGCTGTAAACATGTTCATAACAGCCATGGCTTGAGGCCAGTGTATGCACACTTCCTAAAATCTTCAGTGCTTCTATCCACTCTGACTGGCCTTGATTCAGGTTGCAAGATTGCATTTATGACTGTGACTCAGTCTTTTGGTTTTTAAATCCTTGGAATACCAAGAAGCACCACCCAGTTGAGAAGAAAACAGCAGAACACTGTAGGCTTGAGATATCCATGCAATTTCCTTTATTACTGTATTCCACCTTGCTTTTATTTTGCCTCTCTTTTTACCTTTTTAAATGTAGTTCATGAGGGATGGGAGCAAAGCACTGATTTCTAGCTTTCTTTTTTAGAACTAGCTGGTTGTTAGGTCCTCACAGCTGCCACGGCACACATACAGGAATGCTGTTTGTTGCCCCAAGGTAGTCTTGTAAGACAGATTTATTCCTAAACATGTGGGTAGAGGGGCAGTCAAAAGATGGAAGGTCAACGAGGAAAGGCTAGAAACAGATGCTTGCGTCAAAGAGGTAGGGACAGAGTCAGAACATGAAATACTAGTCAGACTTGTACAAGCGCAGAACAGGCTGACCAAGCTAGGTAGGACGCTTGGGATGGATGGACTGCTGACCACCTGGCGTTCCCTGCTGAGCAGTTGGAGTTTGCCAATATGGGGTTCTCCCACATCCTGCTGGGAACATCCCAGCAGGTTAATAGGTGTATTTTCCCCTAACTAACGTGGTGTGGTGGACGTGGTAGCAGCTCCTCCCCTTGCCACAAACAGCTCAAAGATTTCATACTGCTTCCTTCCTGCCAGGGTAAGGGAAGTGAGCGTCCAGCTTTGGCAGGTCTCCCTGACACCGCGTGTGTCTGGGAAGCTTGGTTCCTAGGCCCAGGATGTTCCCTCTCTCAAATGCCTGCAGTGCAGAATGGAGCAGTCAGTGAGGCTTTGTGGTCACGGGGTTGTTCTTTGTTCTTTTTTTTTTTTTTTTTTGTCAGATAAGGCCAAAGCAGAAAATGCCCTTGGCACTGGGTGCATCACATTTTTGTGTACTTTAAGGGGAGAGTGGAAGGACAGTATCACAGTATCTTTGCCTGCTAATTGCTCTGACTTGTTTTGGGTGTGCAGGTGAGCCTGTTCCCAATTCTGTAAGTGAGAAATGTTGTAATACCAAATAATAAATTTGTTTCTCATCTTCCTGGTTTTGGCACCAGCTCCCAGTGAATTTCTCAGTCCCGGAGTGAGTTTCATAACAAGCATGACTTAAAAAGCACCCTGAGGCTGAAGAAGAACAGGGACTGGTCTCCAGAAGTTCATCTAGCAGCAAGAGCTGCTGCCTAGTGCAGCCCCAGATGACTTTGTCAGAAAAGGCCTTCCTCAGCAGGAAACTCATGTCAGGGCACTGGTTCTCAGGAGGAGAAGCAGAGTGGCAGCACAATGGAGACAGCAGCAGCATGGTAGCATATTGATCCCTGACACAGCAGGAGCAGCAGGATATCATCTTTCCACATTTCAGGAATCTGTATGTAAATTGGAGGTATTGCTCTGGAAACCTTGCAGTGTGCTCTGTGATTGTTGAATAAACTCCCCAGAGGGTTTCTTCAGCAACTGCTGCCCTATATCTTAAAGCAGCCAGGCCCTGCTCTGGCTGGCTGGCGCTGAGGCTACAGTTTTGCAAGCATTGCACTTGGAAAATGCTCCTATAAAAAGGATTAGGACAACACTGTGGACTTCTCAATGTGACCTTGTGGTAATGGCCAGGAAGGAAGGTCTGTAGTGTGTCCTGGGAGATGTTTGTCTCCCTGAAAGCAAATCTCTTTAAGAGGGGAAATTAACATTCAGACAGAAAATGCCGTCTCTGTCAGCTGACGATGCCTAGCAAGAACTGGCTTATAAATTAAAGCTTTTATTTGTGAAGAGGAAAGCTGTTCTCAGTGCTATAATGAAAACTGTTGTGTCACAGTTGTGATGAGGAAGTTTGAATCATTTAAACGACTTGTCATCATGTGCTGCTCTTTACAGATGTTACAAACATACCCAGCTGGTTTTTAAACCCTCAACTCCTCCAAGAGAACCTGCTAGACATAATTATAGTGCTGTGTCAATATTGACCGCTTACCTCATCCGCAGCAGTGGGGACTTTGGAGCACTGTTAGTTTTTTTCAATGCTTCTTTGTGAAGCTGCATTTTTCTTTTGTAAATGTTGTAAGAAATCTTTGGAAGCCAAGAGATTTGTGTTTTTCTTGTATCAGAGCTCCTGGGAGTTTCACAGAGACAGCTGAGTGCTTGCCCCATTAAATGGAAGAAATCTTTGTTAGACGTCTTGGTGCTGTCTTTCTTGATTATCTGTGTGCACCATGCCTAACCTGGGGGTGGACATCCAGGCACTACTGGTATAGAAATCAAAAGGAATGGTCATAATATTGTTGCAAATTTCTGACTGAGCTGTAACAAGTGCTCTGTAATGCACAGAATCTGTTGCAGTGTTCCTTTTACCATGTAGTTTTGCACTGATGTTTTTCTTAAATCTTCTGAATGTGGCTGCTGAATTACAAATTCCTAGCTCCTTTGAGATGCCCTTTCAAGATTTTAAAAGGCACTGTGGCTCTTACTGAACCTCTCTGAAAGGCAGGATGCAAAGACAAGTTCTTCTTTCCATGTAGTACCTGACATATATGTAAATCTTATTCATTTCCTTAGAACAGCTTCTGTCTGCCACTTTCACTTAGGAGGTGTTGGTGTTATTTGGCACCTCACAAAATTTTTATAAAGGAGCTGCTGCAAAGTCTTTTAGCCTAGAAAATAGCTTGTGAAATTTAACGAAAGCGTTCGAAAGTCAGGGTTGTTACTGATGAGATTGAATCCAAAAATATCTGAGAGCGTGAGGATATGTTTCATTCTTAGTGTGGTGCGTGGGCTCAAAGTCACATTCAGCGTGATGGCTGCTGTAAGCTTACCTAGAGCCAAGGTACCTTCTCTCCATAATGAACCTCATCTATACATTTGCAGAGTTCAAAGCATAGGACCCTAAATTAACTGGAGCTTTTTAAAATCAGCTATAGAAGGGCTTTATGTTCAGCCAGTAGAGTGGAACAAGCTGTTATGTTTCCTAATCCCCCTGCTGCTAAAATCAATAGCCAAAGATTCCTCTGGATATTAACAGGAGTAGGATGGAGCCCCAAACAACCTACCCAAAACCCTTGAAAAGTATTTACTTTTTCAGATCTAACTATTGACTCTACTCTCAGAGATATTTAACAACATAATAATGGTGCAAAAATTGTAAAAAGTCATTTCTGTGAATGGCAGAAATAAAAAGAAATGGAAATAAGGTTCTGTAAAAGTATGTGGGGGGGATGTGTTCTCATTATTTCTAATCTTCATTGTCTGGCCAATTTATTTTCAGAGTTTGTGGAAATACTCAATTTCATTTTATCAGGTTAAACATTTTTCAGGTAGCAGTTTTGAGATGGATAGTTGAAATGCAAAAGAAGAGATTAACATCAAGTGTTAAGAGAAGTAATAATCTTCCCTTGGTGTGTACATTAGCTCATGAACTTATTTATTTTTTCTCTCTCCTTCTTCAATTGTTTTGGTTAAGAAAATCTTCGTGGAATCCTGATAAGAAAATCAGCATGTGCATTCCAAGCAATGCTGATTATTCCATCTTCTCACTAAAAATAGACATTATACATGCTGGCACTGAAAAATAACTTGGTGAATAGTAGAGAGTGGGAGAAAGAACAGCCATCTTAACAGCAGTGTCAGCCTGTAACTGCTCTATATTCATGCGCATCTGTGTAGATACAGGGGAGGTGATCTTGTCTGCACAGAGAACCACATGGCTTTGGAATAGGATCATAGACAACTCTCATGGGAGGAGGGGGTGAACTGCACAGAACCAAGGGTCCCTTAAATTTGTTTAAAAAGATAAATTTTGAGTTTTGAAATTTTAAGTTTTAAATTATGTGAAGAATCCCAGGCAACTAGCTGGGACACCAAATTTGGATGACTAAGGCTAACACCCATAAACAATCTAAGTGGCATCAGTTTCTGGTAAATAAAAATTTTCCTTGATGTTTTTATTAATGTATATTTCTAGAAACTAGACACTAAGCAGAGGTGTTTTGTTTTGGTTGTTTTTTATTAGTCTGTTAAGTAAATCAAATAACTGAGTATGCTGTGGTCAGCTGAATTATACCTTCCCCCCATCCTCATTCTTTTTTTTTTCCTACTTTTTTTTTTTTTTTTCTTTTTTTTTTTTTTCTTTTAACAACTTCTCTATAGAGTGAGCCAGATCTGGAGAAAGGCCTGGAGATGAGAAAATGGGTCCTGTCAGGAATCCTGGCCAGTGAGGAAACCTACCTAAGCCACCTGGAGGCTCTGCTGCTGGTAAGCACTGGTGACAGACACCATTTCAAACATCAGTACTTGCCTTTTCACTGCTGCTTCTGCCCAGAGTTTCCCAGAACTTCAGGTACCTTGGCTTATCAGTTGCTCAGTGCAAAAGGTTCCTGTTACCCCTCTTCTCCAGTACAGAAAGAGAAGCCTAAGGAGAGGACTGAATATGGCACAACTGAAGAGTTATTAGTGTGCTTACATACAGGAGCCCCGTCTTTCAGTATTCAGTGCTAACTATTAGACACAGTGCTCTACAGCTCAACAGAGATTGAGGAAACTGAGTGCAAAGGGATTTTAATCACCTTCAAATATCCTGGGGAAATCCATATACCAGGGATGGCTGATTACCATGAGAGGGTTTGTTAATGTCTAGCTTTCAGGAGTTGTATGAATGCAAATATCACTTATTAATAGGACAGCTCTTTGGAAGGATGTGTTGTAATGTGGTAAGGGTGGATGTACTTGGTTTGCATGGTAATGATTTCCTTCATTCCTCATTTCAGCCTATGAAGCCTTTGAAAGCAGCTGCCACCACATCTCAGCCTGTGCTGACTAGTCAGCAGATTGAGACAATATTCTTCAAAGTGCCTGAGCTCTATGAGATCCACAAAGAATTCTATGATGGGCTCTTTCCCCGAGTGCAGCAGTGGAGTCACCAGCAACGTGTAGGAGACCTCTTCCAAAAGCTGGTGAGTTAGCTACCATCGCCAAAGCTTCTCTTATCTCTTCTTCATCTCACAGGTGCTGCTCTAATTCCTTATGGTGACTTTGCATAGACTAAAGGGATGAAAGCCCGTAGCTGGAGTAGATGACAGGCTTATAGCTTTGCCTCACTGCAGTGAAGGGCCTACAGCAAAAGTGGCTCTTTCATTGCTGTTAATTAAAGGCTCCAACAAGCTGTGCTACTAATACAAATACAGTTTTACAGAAATGTTGAATCTCCAGGGTGTCCGCAGTGTCATCAAGCCATTTACTTTAGAGGAAGATGGGACAATGGCAGTGTTTAAAAATCCCTACTTTTTAACGCTGAAAGATAAGTGTTTCTCCTTGTTGCTGAGCTCCCTCGCACATACTTCATTCTCTCTGTGGTACTTTGCTCTATCTTGTGCTGAGTTTCTCTGTTTTTATGGTTGTCACCTTCAGCTTTGCATTTCTACCAGCCCACTTTTTGAGATTCCCCTTGCTGCTCTGATGATGCACTCAATCTGCTACTAAGACTCCTTCAAACAACTTCAACAAAATTCTCTGAGTGCAGAACAGGACAAAGTCATATCAACCATATTCCTGCGGCTGAATGAAAAATGCTGAGTTTCTGAGTCAGATGAAAAATTGTTTACATTCTAGGAAATTCCTTTGGCCCCTTTAGCCTTTCCCCTAGCATGTGCAGAGAGCAAAGGATTAAAGGGGCTGTTTTTTGCCTTTTAGAAAAGAAAGGAATCTCTGCATTCCTGAGGTGCTTCTGATTCTCAGGGTAGGAGTTACATTCCGGTGAGGGGTTTATTGGGTGGGGAGTACACTTTACCAAGGTCACTCAATTGTTAGCAGCTGTGTAACCCAGTACCAATGCCATTGCCTATGGAGCAGGGGGAGAAAGGCCAGGAAGATGATGTTTTCTATGCACACCAGCATCTTGATAAAAATATATGAACCTACTTTTCACTGGCAGCTTGTTTTAGCCAGCAGGGATTGAACTGGTGCCTTGGTGAGCAGCTCTGCATATGCCATTTGAGCAACTGGTTTAAGAAGACAAAGCCACCTGCTGCTGGTTGCTGAAGCAAAGATATAGAAGGTTGCTGAAAGTGGAAACCTCTCACTGCATTGAAAGTGTAGTGCAATAATGAACGTAGTGCTAACTGAAGAAGAGCTGAATATATTATTTACCACTGCTGGCTGTCAAGCAAGCTTTGACTCACTGTGCAGCTTCTTAGGCCTTTGTTTAAGACCGCTTCTTACTGACGGTGATCACAGGCCCTTCTGTAGCACTGTATTTTTGTGTTCCCTTGATTCTTGTGCATATGTAACCCGATGATTTTGTTGGGTTAGTATCGGAAGCAAAGAAATAAATCGCCCTAGCGCAGGAAGCTTTCAGCTAGTTTAGCAATTTCAGTTTCTAATGGTTTGGTACAGTGGGAATCGTCAACCCTTAGCTGGATGAGGTAAACTTTATCATTTTTGGCAGGCAGTGAGAAGCAGCTAGATGAGAGAAACAGCAAGAATATCAGGCATTAGAAGACATCTATACAGGTTGTACATCAAATCTTTGGGAGTGGACTGTCTAGTTGTGGTCATGTCATACAATCTGATGATAAACACTAGAATCCTTGCTGTTATTCTGTGGTCTCTGGGGGCATTAATATCTTGCAAAGCACCATAGACTAAAGTTATAGATGGTGCATGCAAGGAATTCTAGAATTTCATGTGGTCTGGTACAAAGTACAATACATTTGCAACGTCAGTGACCGTTATTCCACCTTTTTCACAGAACGGTAGAGGTTGGAAGGGACCTCTGGAGCTCATCTGTTCCCACTTCCCTGCTCAAGCAGGGCCGCCTAGAGCAGGTTGTCCAGGACCATGTTCAGGTGGCCTTAGAAGACCTGCAAGGAGGGAGGCTGTACGACCTCTCTGGGCAACCTATGCCAGTGCTCCGTCACCTGCACAGTAAAGAAGTGCTTCCTGATGTTCATACAGAACCTTTTGTGTTTCAGTTTGTGCCCATTGCCTCTGGTCCTGGCACTGGGCAAGTTTTCCTATTGCAACTAAGGAAAAGAGAAGGAGGAAAAAAAAATAAAAACAACAAAAGCCATCAGGCATGTGGGAGTGAAATATGCTTCTTGTGTTTGAGGAATATTTTGTACAATTTTATAACTAAAAGGAAACACTTCAGAACTTTTTTTTAGAAATAAAAAAATATTTAGCAAATATTATCACTAATAGTTTTCAGGAATGGAAAATTTTTAACCAAAAGCCAATTATTTTTACCAAAGCTTGTTTAGTTTTCATTGCCTTCTTCTTAATCAAAAAAGGGAAAACTTAAACGAGTATTAACGTTTTGTGTGAGCATCATTGCTTTGATTGGACGATCAGATTTTAATTGAATAGATATTTTAATGACAGCAAGTGTAGAGAAGGAAAATGAAAGCTTAGAAAGATTGTTAAGGAGTAGTAGGAAATGGAAGAGCCACACAGTAATGGAGAAACTCTGAAGTTCTGCGATGTTAGCTGGCATCATCCAAATCTAAATGTCATAAGCCCTACAAATGACTGATAATTCTGGCAGCAGCTTCTTCAGGGAATTGTGCCCCAGTGGCAGCTACAGATTTCCTTCTCTCCACACTGCTGGGGCCAGATCACCCCTGGCATAAGTGAGCACGGTTTCCTTCAGGCTCAGCCATAACGATGTTATTTTGTGTGAGGGTTGAGGCTGGTTCCTAATCTTTTAGTAAAATGCACCATAGAAAATAGCTCACTTTTGTAGCCCCTGTTAGCTAAAGAAATCTGTGCAGGGAATGTTCTTTGGGGAGTGCCTTTTTCTCTTCCATCATTTCTTGCACAAAGCTCCATAGAGAATGGGAAACACAATGGTTATGACAGAGCAGGAGAGGAAAAGAGCACCTACTGCTCTGCCTGGTGCCTCTGTGGGGCAGAGGTGGTAGGGAAGGTGCAGAAATCATAAGTGTAAGCTTTTTTTGGGAGAAAAAAAAAACACAACTTCATTAAAAATAAGTCTTTTTCAGTACTCCACCTGTTGGCTCAGTACTGACCACACTTCTGCAAGCACATTCAAGCTGCTGAGGTGTTTGCGGCACAGCCTGTGGAGCTCTGCAGCATAAAAACTGCTCTGCAATCCAGGCAAGCTTGGAAGCTACCCAGGGGTTTCCTGAGCTGGATCTTATGTTCTCTGGCATGAATATCGCTGCAATTAATAAATAAGTCAGCAAACAGAATCAGTGCTAGGGCTCAGTGATGACAGTGGTTTATTGCTAGACTCTGAGGCCTACTGTGTCTTCATCCAGACCAATGGTGTATTCCTTCTGCTTGAACTGTCATTCTCTGTCACCTAAGTGCTGCAGTCACTGCCTTCCAAACAGATCGTGCTCTGGATCTCTTCTGTATTTTCAGCACTCTGCTGCCCTTTACAACAATGTTTGCTGATGCAGATACAGGTTAATATCTGGGTTTGTTTTAGTGTGACCAGCAAGCGTGCAAAAGCCAACAAGTAGCTTACTGCGGTCACATTTGTGCTGTTGGGCTGAATCATTCCTGTCTGATTCATATTTTGTGGCAAACAGCCAGCAGTTCCAGTTGCATCAATGAGCTAAAATATTAATAGATACTAATCTGGCAGTTCAGAAGGGAAAAATAGATGGCAGTAATAAGGGTGTGTCATCCTCACAGACCAGTAAGTGAACTTATTCAGGGTAGATGGAGCTGGATGCATAGGACACCTGCCTTGGTTAAGCAAAGCTGTCTTTCTGGGCCTGTTCAGCATTCCCTGTGATTCTTTGTTGTGAAGGAACATGACCTGATCTTTAGATGCCAATGCTGGCCATCCCAAACCGTCTTCTTCCCTAGCGTTTATTTTATTTTATTTTGTTTTGCTTCCTGCAGGCCAGCCAGCTGGGAGTGTACCGGGCCTTTGTGGATAACTATGAAGTTGCTATGGAGACAGCAGAGAAATGCTGCCAAGCCAATGCTCAGTTTGCTGAAATCTCTGAGGTAATGTCATGGTATTCAGACACACGAGACGTCTGAATCTGACTAGTACCCTGCAGTGTCACTCCTGTCTATTCTCCAAGTATCTTTGCCACCCTGACTTCTGAAGGAGTTATGCCCTAGACTCACTGCTTCAGCTTGTGTTCTTACAGCAATTTGTACTTTGGCCTAATAGAGTTTATCCTATGGACAGCCTTTATGTGCTGTTTCTGCCCAAGGAATCTTGTCATAACTGGCATTACTTTGAAATTCCCAGCTCTGTGCCACCTGCATGCATTTCTAGCAGGGAAATCTGTTTTTGAGCTTCTCAAATATTTCTCTTGTTAATGGTAATGCTGACTGTGATGTAAAAAGCCATCCTTAATGGCTTGTGTTATGGCTATCTGTGGAATTGCAGACTTCACTGCCTTGGAGAGGATGAGAGTAGCACAGGAAAACTCTGTTTAAAATGGCAAGTGTGTCAAGCATAATCTAGATTTACTGGCCGCTCTGATTTCCTCTCTTTAAGAGGAGTACTTTGTGTCAAAGCATTTTGAAGGCTTTTTCAGGCTTCCCAGGCCACCAGCTTTGCTGGCAGTGCATGGTCTCATTGACTGTTTGCACTGCAGTAATTATATCTTGAACAACTCAGTTGCCAAGAGAATGAGAACTTCATATCTGTGTCCTTAAAAACAACCAAATAAATAATCAGAGCTGAATGATACTGAGAGTGCTTATTGCTCTGAAAAAGCTAATGAGTACATTCAATGTTGCATGTCCCTTTAGATTTTTATAATAAAGAGATAAAGTGAAACAGTCCCTCTGTGAAACAAGGGAAGCAAGGCTTGCCTATTGGGATCTGCTGTACTACTCATTGGAGTGCAAGTGCCTTCTATTCTCTCCTTTACTGAGGGTTTCTACCATGTTCTGGTCCTTTGCCCTATCACTTCTGTGCTCCAGTGGTATCAGCTCATTAGTAGAGTAGCTTCCCCTGTGCTTACTTTTCTTTCAGTACTAAAATGCATTCCATAGAGTTTCCTATTTATTAACAGTACTGTGTATAGAAAGTGTTCCAGTAACACCTAGAAGATAGAGACGAGGGCAGCGGGGTGTTGGGCTCTGTGCAAATGCGATCCCTCAATCTTCCTGTTTTCTGAAGGATAATGCTGAAATTATGCCAGTACCTGCTGCATTTAGAATGATGGTAATGATACTTTTGCATTTGTGTTAGTGTCCTGCTGAGGATTTCAGAGCACTCAGCACATTAATATGTGCAGCTTCATAGTCCATGTGCAAAAAAAAGTGTCACAGATATTGTTCCTTTTTGGCCATGAAAGACAATGACTTGGCCAAGGTTGCACAGCTCAGAGCACATATAAGGAAGTAAAACCAGGGGGTGCTAAATCCCAGTCCTGTACTTTATTTATTGGTGGCGTGTGCATGCTGTGACAATGGCTGCATCCTTATGGACATGCCTTTCTCTTACAGGTGATTAAAAATTCCACCATCCTCTGTTGCTGTAGGTGGTTCCCTGCTTTGTTGCATCTCTATTGACATACACTCCTAAGAAACCTGATTAATATTTGAGATGCGTGGATGCCTGTGACATGGCAAGGGTGAAGTTATCAAGAAGGAAAGCATGTTTTTCCTTCACTGATTTGAAATGTGAAAGGGCTGTCCTCCATTTTCACTTAGGCCCTTCTTTGAAGGAGCAGATAGACTCTTACATTCCCATGTGATATTTCGAGGTGATTGACTGCCTGCTACGTGGGTTTTCTTTTTCTTTTAGAATCTAAAGGCTAGAAGCACAAAGGAATCTAAAGATCAGACGACGAAAAATTCCTTGGAAAGTGAGTGATCCATGCAGAGGAGACTGGTTTGTCAGGACTGTGTGGGGGCTGTTGCCAAACCTCCACTCTCACTACTTCTTTTTAAATGCTGGAAGATTATGAAGTCTCTGCTGGCTTTACCTAGGAAATCGGTTCCCTTTTGCTAAGTAGTAGAGCTTGTGCATAGTAAACTGCATGCATGCATGGGCAAACCTCTGCCCCAGCTTAAAACCTGATGAGTCCCTCTGGGCAAAACCAGGCGAACCAAAGGACTGCTGTGTTCTTAAGAAAACGACTCCTACACAGTGATAGCACAAACGTCAGCCTGCAAGTAATTGTTTTTTTGCCATTTCAAGAGAGCCTGGTCAAGGTCAGCTTTCATTGTGCTTGTCTTTATACATGCACATAGTAGAAGATAAGCCATGTTATATGAAGATTCCATACTGACTAACGTAAAAGCCAATCCCCTTCCTTTTTTGGCCTGTTATCAGGGTTTGGAAGCACTCAACGGTTTCATGCTGAACTCCAGAAGGAGGGATGCACTGCCAACCTTTCAGGGACCTCCTTGGCAACTTTAAGAGTGCAAGGCCTGATTCTGACCTGTGGGACCAGGCAGGTTGCCATGGAATTGCTGGGAGTGTGCCATGCTGTGTGCAGTTGTTCGGTACTGCCTTGTATGCTCATCCACTGTCTGACAGGGTGTGCTCACAAGTGGGCATTTGTTTCCCGTGGAGCATGTTTATTTCCTCTGTGTTTATGTGTGTTTAATTGGCTGTGTAGCACATTAACCTTAGAGAAGGGTTTCTGGTAGCTCGTTGGTTAATAAACCCGGGCCTGTACATTCAGTGGCATTGGACAAGTTGCTCTGTAGGGGCTGTATTTAGGTACCTCTTTTTTATGTTTCCATTGCTTTTTTTTCCACAGCTCTCCTATACAAACCAGTGGATCGAGTGACTCGCAGCACACTTGTACTGCATGTAAGTATCTGAAGGGTAGTTTTCAAACTTTTTGCCCCCCCCCGCCCCCCCCCCCCCTCCTTTTTTTGTCCCTTTAAATTTTCCATGGAGCTGCAGGACTGCAAAAATTAAGCTGTTATGCTGCACAGGAGCCTCTTCACGTTACACTGAGGGGGAAGAGCCCATGGATGGTACCTCTCCATTGGTGTTACAAAATGCAGAGGATCATTTTCTTCTTCCTCTATACATACAGCCTTATTCTACTGTGTAAGAAGTCATGGACCATCTTGTCCCATGGCTCTAGTTAGGGGCCTTCAGACCCTTCTGCTTTCCAGTGGTGCTCATGGTTCTCTTCTTTGCTTGTGTTCCTGGTTGCAGGATTTGCTCAAGCACACTCCAGTGAGCCATCCTGATCATCCACTCCTGCAGGATGCCCTGCGGATCTCGCAGAATTTCCTTTCCAGCATCAATGAAGAGATCACTCCTCGTCGGCAGTCCATGACGGTAAAGAAGGGGGAGGTGAGTCTTCCTGCTTCCATTATTTTCTTGGTTCCTAAATACTGGTTGTGCCTTTGTGAGGCAGACTGGGAACTGGAGCTATCCGTTTGTTTGTTGCTAAGAAACAGTTTATGCAGTGTCCTTGTTCTCTAAAGGATATAGTACAGCTCCTCTCTGTTTTCTGTTTGGAAACCCAGAGGAAAAGTGTGATTAGAGTTTTGTCCTTAGTGGTGTTATAATAATTTGTCATACATCATTTCTACGATGTGTAGTTATGTACTAAATGGATTTGTATTTTACCCGCAAACTCAAACCAAACAGGAAGTCTAGGAGGGGAAAAAGGTAAGGAAAACATCAGAAATCATGACAGGAAAAGCTGTTTTCCAGAATATTGATTTGCACTATAAAACTCAGTTTTGCATCCTTATTTCTAAAGAATAATGTTGTAAATGGGGCTAGGAAGCAAAACAAATGGAATGAGTTGGGAAAAATAAAGGGGATATTTAACTCCTGAGGGTGCCATGAAGCCCTTCTAGGCTCTGCTAGGAGTTGAAATGTGCCCAAGACGTTTGAAGCTGTGAAGTTCCCTTACCTGCATGTGGTGCTGAGCAAGGAGGACATAGACCTACACAATAGTAAACTCTTATTTGCCTCACTGGGCTTGATTCATCTGCCTCGTAATTTCATTAGAAGGCAGTTCAGTCCTTCCCGATGAGGACACACCGGGACTGACAGAAGTATTAAGAGACAGAAGGATGTAGGAGACTGGACAAAAGAGAGGTGCAGCTCAGAGAGTAAATTCATAAGAGGCATTGTGGCAGCGTGCCAAAGACACTGGCTGATCAAAAGCGACCCAAATTAGCCAGTGCAAAAACATCTCCTACAAAGCCCAGGAGATTGTTAACGTACACAAACCATCAAGATGTATTCCCAGGTCCTGTCAGCTGAACATGCTTGCTTTTAGCTGCTAAACGGATTATCAGCTGACAAAGATCTGCTAGAAGCTGCAGTACTGGGAATTGGGTGTACTGTTTGTCTTAGAATTCTTGGTCATATTCTTATTTTGTTAACCGAGGAAAACTGCAGCTGAGAAGAGGGAGGATTGAGCAATCAGAGACTGAGGTACAAGCTCAAACATCAGTCACCAAGGCCTGGAGATAGTAGATGGCCTCATTAAAGTGGATGCTGATTGAGTCACAGCAGAAATTACAGGCTGGAATGCCCCCTCAGAGGGGAGGGAGCACTTTGTGTTCTCTGGTTGTCTGTCAGCATCTCAATGAGGGATGCAGGCTTTGGAAAGTGTCATGCAGAATCCTAATGAAGTGCTAGAGCCCAGGCGGAGGGGCAGGCTCGGGAGGATAATCCTGATGATCTCTTTTTGGAGCAGTATGTTTGTCAGATCTTACGAAGCAGGAAGGAGGCAGCCTGTCAGCGTTGGGCTCAGCAGGCCTGTTCACACTCTCACTGGCCCTGTAGTGACTTCTTGTATGTGGGGAGGAAAAGATGACTACATATCCAAGGAGAGGGCTGTAGGTGTGCTGGAGGGAACTGGGGACCCTTTGTGCTCTTTCCCACACCACACGTGGCTTGCACTGAGCCCAGGGAAGAAAAGTACTTGCTTCTGATGCTTCCCAGCCTTCCA
Organism: Anser anser; assembly: GCF_964211835.1. Classification (NCBI taxonomy): domain Eukaryota; kingdom Metazoa; phylum Chordata; class Aves; order Anseriformes; family Anatidae; genus Anser; species Anser anser. The sequence goes on along the minus strand of NC_139739.1, from coordinate 10,717,730 downwards.
CTCTGGAAATCTGAATGAGGATACTTTCTTCAACCATTTGGCACCAATAGCCCTCATTTTTCAAAGCAGTAATGCTTTGGTTGACACCACTCTGTCTGGAGAGTAGCTACATTCATTCTCTTCATAGTAATCCAAAGACAAAGGGAGCTTCCAGCTACTCTGGGTGGGTTAGTGATGGCTGCTGTTTCCTACAAGCTATTCACCTTGGGGTCATAGCTGGGTTTTGTTTATGCTTGTAAATTTTTCCTTTTCTGCTTATCCTTTCCTCCCACTCCCCTTGCTTGTGCTTCCCCTGGGGTGACAGGACAGTGTGCAGTTTGCATCTCCTAATTGACTACTCTCAATGCATAATGCATTTTTTTTATTTTAATGAATCACCAGCTTGCTTTGATGGCTTTTCTCATTATTTGTCTTACACCACTTTGAAATTTCCTTGGTGGAAAGGAAGGAGGGAAAACAGCCTTTTCCCCTCATGTATTGCTTAGGTGCTGATCGCAGTTATCTTTTTTCCCCAGTCCTCGCCTTTTATGCAGAATATTTTCCCCTTTGAGTGCATTGTCGGGAGGAGTTGAATCTGCTTTGCTCCAGCTCTTTTTTTTTAGGATCTTTTTGAACTGTGGGAAGCAGTGAGTGGCTAATCTCCCTAGTGATGGGCTGCTAAGAGGTGTGGGTCAGGAGGCAGTACAAGTCTTCATCCCTTTTGCAAAAGATGGTTCCCTGCTCCGGGGGCATTGGCTCGGTCTGACCTGCCTGCTATCTTCCTGCAGGATGCCAGATGTTCTTCCTGCACACTAGCCCCCCAGTTCTGCTTGGCTCAGCAGGCTATTTTTCATAATTCTAGGTTTATGCATGTAAACTGAAAGCTTTCTGTGATTCGTGGACATGGTTTAATCTGCTGGGGCTGAATGAGTATTTCAGTTAGTGCTAGGAGGTGGGTACAAAGGGAGTAAAACCATTCTCTCAGGGACAGAAGGGGCTACAACAGGGAAGACGGTATTGGTGGGCTGAACCTACAAACCAGGGCTGAGGGAATGCTACACCTAGCTTGGCCCTTGCTGCTGGCCAGCCTCTGCTTTGTAGTTCGCTGGGGACTGCTGCTACAGACGAGCTAGGAGAACACCAACCCCAGCCTGTTTGGTTTGTGAGTGGTTCACTCAGTGTGCTTGATTGGGGTTTGAAAAGGCAGGAATGGCCCTGAGGCTGAATTTAGCTAGCAGAGCATAGAGGTCTTGAGCTGAGGATGTTTTCTCCACGATCTGCAGAAGGGTTTGGATGTGTCCTCACAGTAGAACTCAAAGGAAAGGGTATGGGAGGAGTGAAGGCCTTGCAGTTTTTTGACAGCTTTTCTGGTCTTGCCCTAAGAATTTCAGGTCCAGCACTGTCCCCGTACCTCTGAGGAAGGGTTTGAGCCCTTGGTAGATGACAACACAAGGAAGCCAGGAGGGCTTTTTCCAGACTTTTGGATCTGTCTCCCTTCAGCCTGTACTGTTCCATTATCTTACTGCTTCTTTTCTTCCTACCTTTCTATTGTGGTTATTTTATTATACATTTTTTACATTTTTGATGGGTTATCTGCAGATATCCACTTCACTGACTCTCTAAATAATCAAACACATTCACAGAGGGAAGGAAAAGGGGGGTCTGAGTAGCACAGCATCTTCTGACTCAGAATGGGAGTGGTGAAAAATCTTCCACCTTTTAGGAGCATGGAGCAGGCACCTTACTTGCTCACTGACTCTTCTTTACTGCTATCCTCTGGTCTTGAACAGGGAACCTGTTTAAGGTTTTCCAGAGGGTGGTCCCCTGGAGAAGCAGGGAAATGTATGCTTTGAGGTGAAGGATGTGCCAGATAAGCTAGAAGGGAAGGAGTGATAGCCCCGCGAGACTGATTAACAGATAGCCAATGTGGACTGTGTATTTTTTCTCATCTGAACCTGGATGCAAATGACCGTGAAGCTGGTGCTGCCTTGTGCTTCCAGATAGTTCAGCCCATTCTTGTAAAGCAGGAGTTAATAAAACTGCAGCAAATCACAGAGTTAATTTGGGAGATGCTAGGGCCCTCCCTTGGCTGCAGCTCATCCAGTGCTCTTTGCAGTGTGTTGTTTCAGGGTAGTTCAAACCAATCTGAGTGGTGGTGGCTGCTATTCTGCCCTGCCCATGGCCATGCAGTCCCACCCTCTCTGAAGTGTTGGTACTGGTATTTGTGTGATCCCACAGTGGTATGGAGGAATGGAGCTGCCTGAAAGCTAAACCTTGGCTTAGTGTCTGATCTCCTCAGCACACAAGAGGGCAGACAGGCAGTTCCTTCTGGGAACAAGTCCACTAGATCACATTTTGGATCAGCTTATGCTGCTGTGGACCTTCCGTGTCTGCACTAAGGAGAAGAGGCTGCTTGGCAGACTGCTCTACTGTGTATCTAAATGTGTCTTGTAATCTGCAATCAAGGGACAGGGTATCATTGTTTTAGGCTCCTGTTCAATTTAGCAGAGGCTGTTGTAGGAACAAGAAAGGGCAAAGGAGCTATGCAAGGGAACAGAAGTGCAAACTAAAGCCATTGGAAAGCTGGGGGCTAAGCTTAGACCCAAGCAGGCACGCACAGCTTGAGGCCTGGTGCCTACTGCTCCTGATGCCTTGGGCAGATGTTGGCAATAGAGCACTCAAAAATGATCTTGGATGCTTCACACTCTCTTGCAGCTGGAGTCAGAGAGCTCCTGGTGACAGAAGCTTTGGAAAGAAAAAAAAAGGCTATTAAAATGCTCAAAGAGCAGCCAATTTAGCTCCCTAGGCAGAGAATCCCTTTATTCTGCAATGCTGGTCTTGCAACACATGCACACACACACACGAGGAATCATTTTCTTCCTACGCTCTGCAGAAAACCAAACCACCTCTTCCTCGCTGACATATGCCAATACCCATCTCCTGCTCTTACCCTCCTCCTCCTGCATCACACATGTTCCAGTCCTTCCCGGGGCTCTCACCCACGCACACTGCAGGCCTCTGCTGTCACCACATCGGATGAGCTCTTTCCTTGGCACTCACGTGAGGAGACAACTCTTTGTACAGCTGTGGTTCTGGATGAGTATATTTTTTTACATTCCACTTTTTGTAATGTGTCTCAGACAAGCTGGTCTTCTGCCACACTTCCTGGAGTTAAGTGGTACGTGACAGCAGCAGGATTTATCATGTGCAAACAGCACAAAAACACTGTAGGATGAATAGATGAGCACATAGGTAGTCGTGAGGCTGGTAGCAGAGAAGGGGGAGATGCTTGTTAACGGAGGTAAGAGGAGGAGGACAACAGCAGGCAATCCAAAGAGGTATCCAGGCACTGAAGGATGTAGAGGGAGAGCTCTTTTGTCCAGAGCACTGAAATGGGTGGGAGAAGCAGCAGGTAAAAGCATGAAAAGGAAAGCAGGGTCTAGAAGGGAGACTTGGGAATTTTACTGCACCAACGCAGGAGCTTAGCAACAGCCTCGTGGAGGTGACAGTCTGCCCAGGCCCTGTGTAAGAGATTAAAGGTGATCCTAATTCACTCAATTTTGATACAAAATGGGAGGTTTTCCTCTAGGCCTCCACAAACATCTTTCTGTAGCTGAGCTAATCTCCTGGGCTGGATACCTGCTAGTGTTGGGGCTGTTTGTGGAAGAGAGGGAATCACTCTGCCACCAGACTGCCACTCTGATACTAAGCCCATGTTTTGTTGATGCTAGTTTGGTGTTTTTGTAGCCTGTATGTTATTTCAGGGTACTTTAAGAAACACATGAGGTATTGTACATCTCATACAGCAGGATCACCAAGCCAAAAGACTTCGTGTTTCAGGAGACCCTGTCTAGCAAGAGGCCACTGAAAGAATAGCTGTTGCTGCCCCTAGGTGGGAGTTGACCAAAGTGGGCGTGGGAGTTGACCAAAGTGGGCTTTGGTGCCCAAAATGCTAGAGAGGACCAGTGGAGCTAAGGTGGCCTGGGCACCTGACGGGCACAAGTGCTGCCTGAGGGGGCTGCTGGCTCCCCCAGGGTGGGATAGGATGGGCTGACTCATGCCGGGAGGTCAGGAAAGTGCCCTGTGCTCCCTCACCGTGGGGCTTGGCAGGGATCTGGTAGGCCAGTTGGGAAATGCTTTTATTGTTTCCCACTGACCTGCTGAACCCTCCCGGCAAGATGAATCATCTGCAACAAAGGATGTGACCCTTTGCTGGAAGCGCTCTTCCTCTGCTCCACTGATGCTGCACAGCCTGGTGCATGCCTGTTGTGGCCAGCCCTAATGAAAATCCTGTTTTCCCAGAGAAGCTGGTAGTTAGACCTAATATCAAGCTCCACGCCCTTATGACTTGATCTGCAAACCCTTTCTCCTCTCCTCTTTTTCCTGGATCCTTGGTTGCTCATTGTGGCAGTGTACCCTTGCTCCCTGTGGGAGACCTTCCCACCTAGCTCAGGAGTGAGACAAAATGAAGAATGAAAGCTCAAGGAAGATTAGCGTTTTCCTCTGAGTGGATGACTGGAATACATCCCTTTCACCTCTTTCCTTCTCTTCCAGTCAAGCTTAGGAAATACGCCCTTGTCTTCTTCCCACCCAGCTCTCTTTCTGAGAGATCCTGCTGCCAAAACTTGTGTCTTGTCAATCTGGGTAATTTGTACCCAGGAGTGCCAGCCAAAATAAACTCAGTGCAAAGGAGGGGTACCCAAGTCCCAGATGAGAAGTGCGAAGGCTGTTAAATCACACCCCTATTTTGGCATTGTATAGCTGAGCTTTCTGCTTGGGTTTTGGGGAGATGTGGGACAGAGAGCAGGGCTGCTTGGAGAAATTCTGCTCGAATGATGACAGCCAAGGCCTGTACAGTGGCAGATTAGGTGCAAATTTAGACACAGGAGAAGGGGTCATCTGGGTGGAGCAGGCAGGCTGTGTGAGGAGGTCTGTGGCCTTGCTGCAGAGCAATGGGCTCTTCTAGTCTCACTTTGTGGAGGCTTGACACAAGGACTTCCAGTCACTGGTGCCTCTTTATGGGCATCCGTTCACTTGAAGACATGCTTCTCTTCAAAATACTGTGGTCTAGGTGATGGTAGAGGAATACTGCCAAAACCAAACACACTGCCAGTGCCTGGCAAAAGGGGGACACAAAGCAGGTCAGGACTGCGGCACATGCCTGCCTGGGTAGCAGAGGTGAGTGAGTTGAGAGAACATCTTTACACCTAAGAACAATGGGCTGAGGTTGGGCTGGCAACAAGCAGCTATTCTCATTGCCCCGGAGGAGCTGAGCTGATTTGCAGCATAATTAATATTCATCAGATCTACCAACCTGAGATCAGGGTTTTGGCTTGTTCAGAAAATCTCTATCCCTGCTTTGTTACTGCCCCCAAATGAAATTCTTTGCAGCTGTGGAGAGTGTTTCTGTTACTGACAACATACCTCCTTCTTATTTATTTATTTTTAAAGCTGGATGTTTCTAGTTTCCTGCCTACCTGGGATTTGTTGACTGGGCAGGAGCAGGGAGGCATGCACAAGTGCACATCATTAGCAGAGACATCAATGCAGGCAGGCGTTCTCTCCAAAACCACCAAGGAGAAGCCAGGAGGATCACGCCCACCTAAAAATAAACATTAACATATGTACAGGCCTTTCAGAGCCTGAATCACTGCTGGATACCAGATCTCCACAGGCTCATGCCCAGAGATGGTGCAGGAGTTTGCTAGGGAGCAGCATTAACTTCCTGGCACTATGGGGAAGGTGCAGCTTTGGTTGCTGCTGCTTGCAGATTCCCGGGACTTCTGTACGTTGGCAGGTGGCCCCAAGATGAGATGCTGACACTGTCTGTGCTTCAGCAGCTTGCTGTGGTGCTAGTGCAGCTGCAGACAGTAAAATGCAGACTCTTAGCCCATGTCAGGAAGTTTAGGGTGCTTTAGGACAGACTGTGGAAACAAGAATTATGTCTGCAAGGACATTTCTCTCCCTTGTGTTTCCTGCCATGATGTGTACTGGGCTCGGGACTGATGTGGTTTGTTTTCATTTGGAGAGCCAAGATGGGAAGGATGGTAGGAGGAAGGAGAGGCAGTGCGGGGGTTTGTACTCCCACTCTCTGCAGTAAATGTGTTCAAGGCTTGTTATGTCATGCAGCAAATAAAACCCATGAGGCGTAACCCAGAGAAACTGAGGCACAGTTCTGCTTTGGATGTCTTGACCTTGCTCAGGTTAACTGCTTTCCTACTGCACACTGCTGCACACCGGAGCAGAGCTGCCTTTGGAAAAGGAGGACAGCTTTTGCATGTGTGGTGATTGCAGAGATGCTGCAGGCCAGCAGCGAGTCCTACTGACAAGTCGTGCGTAGGCCTGGAGAAAGCTGGCAGTGAAACAGCAGGAGGGGTGTTGGCGAGCGTTGGACAGTGTTAGATCTCTCCAATCTCCAGCCATGACGTTGTCATGGCGTGTACAGCATGAGTGCCATGTCACTCACTGGTATCAGGGGAGCATCCTCCTAGCTGGAATAGAAAGGAAAAATACTGTGGGTCAGGAAAAAGTGTCTTAGCAGACCTGCATGGATATGCTGATGGTGCCTGCTTGTACTGGCCATGAAGCAAGGCAAAACTGACAGTTATCCGAATTTGTGGGAATAAAATTTGCCCTGAGTTTCATATCCTTGACTTCTGTTTGAAAATCAGTGGGAGATTTTTATTCTTCCAGATGTGCACTCAAACTCTTATTGATCCTGACACATCAGAACAGAAGGTCTGAGCGTAGAGCAGGGCTTGAAACTCCTGCGTTGGTCGCTGGTGACAGCATAGACCCATCCGCCTCAGTGCCAGCGCTCCAACCTTTCTGTCTGCAGAGTCCCTGTAAGGGAAATAGGAAAGAGATGCTTCTGCCCTCCAGTGTGTGTCTCTTATGTAGAAGGTTGTAAAGCTTCCTGGAACCAGAGGCAGACATAACGGCATCAGTGTTAGGCACTTTCTTTACATCATCTGGGTTTGAGGAATGTATATTTGACTTGAGGGGAGAAAAAAAAAAAGGCTTTTAACAGGCATGGGGTAGGGGACATATCCAGATGGTCCTGTTTAAACACAGGCTGGTAAGGGACTACTGAGGAGTTTGCTAGGTACACATTTTGGTCAGGAATCATCCCTTAACAGCACTTATAATAAAGAAGCAGCAATGGCATTCACCTGTTAATGGTGACAAACTGCTGCTGGGAATGGAGGTGTTGGTAGGCTCCTCTCAGTGGTGGGGTAGCTTCAGCTGGACCCAGCGGCTTGGGAAGTGACTCCTGGGGAGGGCAGGGAAATCCTGGATAGAAAAGTGGTGTTTGCTGCTCTCTACTGGTTTGTGGGGGGGATGATGTGCTGTGAGCAATCGTGGCCCTCGGGTATGTAGAAGCCAGGCAATGACTCACCATAAATTACACGGGCTCAGAGACAGGTGCTGGAAACAAGCCTCAGCTCTGACCTGGAACCAGATGAGGAAGGGGGTGCCTGGCCATTGTTGCCCCTGGGAGAGAAGGCAGCAGTAGGGAGCACAGCTTGCAACAAGGAGCATTTAAAAGCCGCTTTTTTTTTTTTTTTTTTTTTCCCCCTCTGTATTGGAACAATTTACTGAATTGGCTCTGGTAGGAGTCATGCATAAGGAGTATGGAGTGTGTTGTTGAGGGGGCTCAGTGCCTTACCTGGGCCTTTCCTGCACTAACCAAAACATTTTCTCTGTTTTTCACCAGCACCGGCAGCTCCTGAAGGACAGTTTCATGGTGGAGCTAGTTGAGGGGGCTCGCAAACTACGTCATGTCTTTCTTTTTACTGATCTATTCCTGTGTGCCAAGCTCAAGAAGCAGATTGGAGGGTGAGGTTTCCCTTCTGGACTATGTACTTTGCATCTCAGCTTCAGCAGAGTTCTCAGTTTAGCCAGCAATGATAGTTGAATACTCCAGTTTCTTACTGGAAAGCAGCCTTTTACCAGATTTTTTCCACCTGGAAGTCACAGTGAAGTTGTGCCCATTTCTGTATCTTCTGAACTATAATGAGGAAGGGCTTGTGGGAAGGGGGAGTGGGTGTTGCCAAGCGCCAGTAGTAGTAAAGGCTTGGAACTTCTGTCTTTCAGAAAAAGCCAGCAGTATGACTGTAAATGGTACATCCCACTCACGGACCTTAGTTTCCAAATGGTGGATGAGTCTGAGGCAGTGCCCAACATCCCACTGGTACCTGATGAGGAGCTGGATGCCATGAAGATCAAGATATCCCAGATCAAGAATGACATCCAGCGTGAAAAGGTAAAAAGGGGTTGAGCGCTCCATCCAAAGTATAGAACAGATTCAGTATCTTTGCTGACATGAGATGCTGACAGAAGCAGCATTCCCAGACCTGCACAGCATGGGGAGTCCTGCAGAGACAGACCACCCAGCGGAGATTTGTGGTGCAGCTCTGTTAGCAGTGATATCTAGACTGCTGCGCAGCCCATCATTGCTCATCCTGCTGCACTGCTTGAATGATGGTGTCCTTTGAGGATGCAGGAACTGCAAAAGATGCTTTATGGTAGCCAGTAGCTTCCCTACTTGCATGGGACCGCCTGTAACTGCTTTATCCAGGCACTCATGTGGAGAGCGGAGCTCTTATGTTGTAGACACGAGAAGGACTGGGAGTGTGGCATGCCATTTTTTAGGAAGTCTGACTTCTAGCTGTCTGAGTATGATCCTGCAAGTGATTTTGGTCAGAAGCGTGTACTTTGGAATTTTTGCAGGCTCAAGTATGCTTTTCTAGCATTTTCTGACTTCACCAGTGTCAAAGCAACAGCAAGTATACAAAGAGCATACAAATTATTCTGACTGGACAGTCTGACACAGATATGGTGTCTCTGGCCCAGGCTTGTCTTTGCTTGCAAGACATGTTTTCTCAGAGTTGTAAGACTTTGAACCATCTTGCCACCCAAATGAGAAACAAGGCTTTGAAAGCTAAAAGCCTGCTGGTCTGTAGAGGAGGATATGAATAAAATTGCATGTACCATGAGAAGAAAATCCCCCGCACTTCCAAAGAACACGGTTCTTGTGCCTCTGCCCTGGCTAGCTTTCAGAGAGGGTTTCCTGGAAAATGTGAGATACTAGGAGGAACACCGTGTGGAAGCCTCTTACTCACAAGGTGCAGGTGTCTAGGAAACACGCTTTGGTGCATCAGTGCCAAACAATGTACGTGGTTGGCTTTGGGGCTGTTTTTTCTCCAAGAAAAAAAACTTGTTTTTAGGTGACCTCTGAAAATGCATTGGTGAGTAGCAGATAGGAGAGAATTTTGGTGATAGAGTTCCGAGCTGCTTTTAGAGAAGTTGCCTTCACTCTGCTTGACTAAGGATGCTTGTGGAAGACCTGGCAGTGCTATGGCTGCCCAGTGATGGGATGCTGCCTGCAGCCTCTAGAACAGAAAATACAGGGTGTAACTGGGGCAGTGGGTATGTACCCCTGCACCTTCATCTGGGGCACCTGGAACTAGGCACAAAGTCTGGCTGCAGAGATATTGCAGAGATAACACCTTCCTGAGCAGCTGGAGCCCTGTGAATCCTATTGACAGCGTTTCTCCTGCCTGGGGCCTTTTTGCTACTCTCAGAGGGAAGGGACCATGGGTCTGAAAATATATGTTGATGTAAATGGGGGCAAGTGCAGGAGAATGACATTTGTGTCTTCTGTCTCCCTCTCTTCCCCACCCTTCAGAGAGCCAATAAGGGCAGCAAGGTCATTGAGAGGTTGAAAAAGAAACTCTCAGAGCAGGAATCACTCCTACTGCTGATGTCGCCCAACATGGCCTTCCGGGTACACAATCGCAATGGCAAGGTGAGTGGCTTTTCTGGTCTGCCTCAGGCCTTGTGTACAAGATAGCTGTCAAAGGACTGTGTGTGTGTCTGTGTGCCTGTATATGCCATATACGAATGGACCTGCCCTGGCAGAGCAATAGGAAATGCTCACTTCGTCTAACAAAAAGCGCTGCAGCAACTCCCTTTCAGACTCCCCTTCAAGCTCAAGGCTTAGTGCATTCAGGGCTGTCTCCTCAGAACTGTATGCTGCACTTGGCACCGGGGATGCTGAACGGTTGTGAACAATCTCCTTTTAGCTCCACAGGATGCTCAGTGTGCCAAAGGTATCACCTGCTCTGGCAGTACTGGAGCTTTTCACTGTGGCCTTTGCACACACAAAGACAAAGGATGCTCCCAAGATCCTGTTACTAGTCAGTGAAAATTCACAAGCTGGTGCATGCTTCTTCAGCTTGTATCAGCCTCTTGGCCTGCTGTAGAGGCTCTGGGGTTTCATGGTGCAACTGTTACAAGGAATATCATGGGACCCCATGCTGCCAGGGACACAGCTGCTCTTTGCAGGGTGGAGTTCTGTGAAAGCTCTGACCACAGGAGTCCATGTTGGTACCGCTGGCACACTGCTGAGAAGGCACGTTGCCAGAGTCCTGCCTGTCACTGACAAAGCTGTGATGTAGGGCAAGTGGCAGTAGTACTAGAAGGACAGTATAGCTAAGAATTTTCACTGGAGGAGATGTTGGAGCAGGTCTGCTCTCGATGGCGTGTCAGACTAATGTTCTTCTGTTTTCCTGGGTAGAGTTACACGTTCCTCATTTCATCGGACTATGAAAGGGCAGAGTGGAGGGAGAACATCCGGGAGCAGCAGAAGAAATGTGAGTGACCCTCAGCTGGGCATTGGTACAAATACTGTGATCCAAGAGCAGGAGTCCAGAGAGTGAGGTCTGGGCAGAGTTTCCTGAGAAAAGAGGACCACGCATTGAAACTTATAGTGCAACATGTATGTCTTTTGTCTGTGCACATCTGAGCCTCTCTAAGGGAACTTTGACTGTAGTACCATGTAGGGAATGCATGGGGAGAGATCGTCCAATTTACCCCAGAGCTCAGAGATTTGTGCAGCTCCAGGTGGAGGGAACAGCTGCACCCTTTTACCTGGCTTCAGTCCAAAGAAACTTTTATTTTGGCATGGGTGGTTTTTGGCTTTGCAAGAATATGAGTGCCCCTTGCTTCCTGTGAACCATTGAGACATTTCACTCCAAGGAGTAACTGAATATGCCCTAAACAGAGCTGAATATGCCCTAAACAGAGATGGGCTGCAGCAGCAGTACAGACCTGAACACTGTGGTACAATTGCCAAGCAATGTCTAGGGAGCAGGTATCCTGTCCAGTACGGGAGAGCCCAGCTTTTGCTTTGAATTTTAATTCCTCTTCCTTTGAATCTCCATGGCAGGCTTTAAAAGCTTCTCACTCACATCAGTGGAGCTTCAGATGCTGACCAACTCCTGTGTGAAACTTCAGACAGTCCACAACATTCCCCTCACTATCAACAAGGAAGGTGAGACCTCTTGTTTGTGCTTTCTTATGGTGTATCTGCAGAGAAAAATCTGTCTGCCTTTGTGCATTTCCCCTAGAGTTGCTTTTACTGCTTCTATCTGCTACAGGCTTCAGCCTGGTGTTGATTTACAAACTGATGGTTCCTGTAAATCAAAAGCTGAGACCTTATGTAGCCAACTTTTGTAGCTTAGTTGAAGTAGATGATAGCATACGAAAAGAGAACAGCAGGAGTGAAAGCAATTAGTGATCCCAATGTTTGCTGCAACAACAAAAAAGAAAAAACAAGCTCCAAATTATATGGCTTCATCTGAATCAGTAAAATATTCCTGGACATCCTCCAATATGTATCCACTGATTACTAAATAGATTTTGCATGCAGCCATCATGCCAGGGATGTGCATGCCTGTTAGAGCCCTGGCTTGGGACACCTTTGAACGCCTGGGAATCCTTTGGAAGAATTCTGGTTAGCCTAGGTCAAAACTTTGTCAAAGGCCATCGTTTATTACTATGTAACCTGGTAGTATAGATATGGCATTTTTATTTTTACTTTTCTCCTTTGAATCTCTTCCATGCTGTCATGCTAACCCCAAAAGTGGCATTTTAAAACCCCAAAACTGTCAGAAGATATTGCAGGTGAAACAGACACTGAACCTGGAACAGTATCCCCCTCTCTTTTACTGAAACAGCTAGGTTAAATGCTCCTGCCACATTTGTTTTTAGGAACATAAACCTGTGTAAACCTGTGCTCATAAACTCGTGTAAAATCAGCTCATCACTGTCCTTCTCTCTTGACTTCTCTGTGAACTTAACGGAATTCCTTGACTCTTTTGTGCAGATGATGAATCCCCAGGTCTCTACGGATTCCTGAATGTCATTGTCCACTCTGCCACAGGATTCAAACAAAGTTCGAGTGAGTTGCAGTTCTTTAATACAGAGGTGTTGACAGAGGTTAGATAGTAGGGGTGAGGTAATTCAGGTGCTGTGACAGCTGGTCGTGGATTGATTTAGGATTGCAGTATTTGGGATGATGGTGAGGAGGTGATTTGGAGAACTGGAAGTGAAGTCAGGATGTTGGTATAAATTTAGGGGAATGCAATGGGGCTGGCTATCATAACCTAAAACATACAAATAGGGGCAATGTCTGCAGCTTACTACTAGTTCTTCAAAAACACTAGATACCACATAGTTAATCACTTTGTGGAGATAATGAGTTTCTGACGGCTAGCCCCTAACCTTGTCTCTGAGGGATATTATGCTAATGCTGGTGTCAGTGAAATCAGCTCTGATGAGTTGATAAGATCCAATATCTACCTGGGGAAGTTTCATTTCTCATTGGTGTACACCGTCTGCTCATTGTGGATTGATCTGGGAAATATTGGATGGTAGCAAACAACAGACTCATAAGTGAAGGGCTTGTCTGTGATGAGGTTATTTATACCACTGTACTAATAATTCAGCTGCATAAAAGTAACTCTGCTGGTCCAGATGACAAAATTTGCCTTGGCCAGTGCTACAGGTACAAATACAGAGAAGATATAAATGAAGTAACGCCCTAAAACTCAGGAAAAGGTACGAGTTTCTAGAAATTTTTACAAAGTTTCTGCATTTGCCTCCCCTCCTCAGATTTGTACTGCACATTAGAGGTGGATTCTTTTGGGTATTTCGTGAACAAGGCTAAAACTAGAGTTTACAGAGACACCACGGAGCCCAACTGGAACGAGGTAGGTTGGATTTTCTTAATGTGGCTTGTTCCATGTGCCATCAGTTCATGAGTAGAAAAACTACAAATGAAAGAACATTTTGTCTGCAGCCCATGCTGCATGTTTTGGACTTGTGCTGCATGTGCTGCCTCTCAGCACATCTTTAGCAGGTTCACGTGGCTCTCAGGTCTTGTGGCAGATTTTTCTTGGATAGTTAAACAAACATTTCAGTACAAAATGAGTCTTGCATTGTCCAGCATTTCATCATTTAAAAAGGTAAGTATGATTATTTTTTAAGACATCAGTAAAAATACATTGAAGAAGGAGGTTTCTTTGGAGGTGTTCGTGTTTATTTGTTCTGAACGGGAAGAATTAGACATTGTACCTGTTTATTGCCAACTTGAAAACCTGCTGGAGAGCAAAATTAAATATAAGGAACATGGGTGAATTTGTTTCTTTGAATGATGTGTTACTGAAACTCAGTGAAACCTGGCTAAGGAGTCAGGCGTCTTAGTCTCTGATTTGGCCATCTTGTATATACAAAATACAATTCCAGTTTAATCCTGGACTGCCTGCATTAGGGAGGAGGTTTTTGTCAGACCTTTAGTGCTCCTTCCTGATGAGTTTTAAAGAGATTCAATTGATTATTAAGAGACTGGTGTCCTGCTGTGGTGTATTCATTGCTCTCTCCTTTCCTGGTACCCTGCAGGAGTTTGAAATTGAGCTGGAAGGCTCACAAACTCTGCGGATTCTGTGCTATGAAAAGTGCTACAACAAAATGAAGCTCACCAAAGAGGACGGAGAGAGCACAGATCGCATAATGGGGAAAGGACAGATCCAGGTAAGACTGTGCTTAACTCATTCCTGCTATCCTTACTGCAAATCGTAATTGGCTTTTGAATCCTGGAGTGCCCCAGAGAGGCTTTTTCTGCCTTCTGATTTTGAGAATCATGGAGATTTTTTCCTCCAAACAGTGAGGAATACAGTGTGATTCACAGGTGGGAAGTCAGAAGCCTTTTCCCTCTTGTCTTGTCCCCATGTCTGCTTCAATATCCTTGTAGAAAAGATGCTTTTTCAGAAGAAAATTAAATCAGAGAATCTCTGATTTCTCTGTTATATTCAAAACGTCTAGCAGAGTATACAGTAACTACACGGTCACTGAGCCCTGGGCACTGTTGAGGATACTCCATTTGTGACAAAAGAGGAAGTAATGAATATACTATCCCCCCTGTAAAACATGCTGAAGAAACGCTATCTTCCCTATGTGCTAGAACTTGATTGATGTGCTAGCGAGGCCTTGGAGGACAGGCTTATTGTCCTGATAACTGCCGTGTCCAGAGTTTAGTGTCCATGACAACAGGCTGCCTCTGAAATAAATGGATTATTTGAACTTTTCCACCACTGTGAATCAGCATGGGACACTTTGTCTCTGTGGCAAATTTGCAATATGATAGGGGAGGCAATGAGATGATTGCAAGCGGATGCTGCTCTCAGGGAGCTGCTGTGTGATAAAGAGCTAAAGCACCATGCAGGAGAAATCGGGCCCCTCAGTGGAGGATGTCATGGTGAACATGTGTTCCTGCTCTTCCTCCAGATTGTTGCATTGTCTGTGCACAGCTTTAGGGGCAGTGTTTGAACATTTGCTCTGAGGATGCATTCTTTAAACTGGACTGGCTGTTGTAAGCAGCAGGGACCCTGCCCAGATATCTTTTCCTTATTGGCACACTGAAAAATATCACCAGTTCTCCTTCATTTACCTTTAGCTCTTCACCACTTCTTGTATGTCAGCTTCCTCCAGCGTTTGAGTGATGATCACACAGGCTGTCATTTGTGGGATTTCAGAAACAGCTCTGATTGAGGGTGGCTTGCAGGATCATATCTCACCGTTTCTCTAGAAGGGTTCATTGTCTAAATGAATTTCGTGAGGCCTGTTCCTTTCCCTCCCTACTTGCAGCCCTGAAGCTGCCATGCTATTTTCAGGGAGAGCCTTGCCACCAAATGCATGGTGGGTGTTTGAAATAATGTCTTGGTTTGTATGTACGTTTTCAAGTATAGGGTGACTTTTATGTACATTTCTCAGGCTAATCAGAGATAAGCATGTCCCTACTGCTGACAAAAGCTGATTTTCTGTGGAGCTGAGCAACTACAAAAAAGCAAGTTTTCAGCCCTAAAATGCCCTGGAGATTTGTGTACTCTCATTAAAGAACTCTGGAATCACTGACCCTGTTAATTCTTCAAATGTTTTACATAGAGTGGTATAAGATCTTAATTTTTTGAACATTTTTCCCCACAAGAATAGGCATTTCTATGCACAAAATGTGTGCATTTTGTTAAAGCATTTTATGCTTAAATTAATCTGTGACTTAGAGTTAGCGGTATTAATTCTGTCATCGTCTTTTCCTGTCATTAGTTTTATATTCATTTTCTTTCAGAATTTTCCCAGGTGCTTTTACATTGTTTTGTTTTATTGAGAATTTCTAGTGTAGGTAGGATTTTCCATTTTGTTTTTATCCATGGCTTCTTGTTGTTGCCAATGTTGTTATTCAGCCAAAGTCCAGCCTACGTAAAGGCAAGGTCTGTGAAACTGGGCGAGTTTTTTCCAAAATTCCCTGTAGTTAAAAACTCTGAGAATATCAATAATCATGTCTGCATCTTCCTGCTATTAAAACAGGAAAATTTCTGTGTTGGCTAAATTGCAATGTATTGTTAAGCCATGTATTCTTGTAAATCTGCAACTTCCTACTCTGGGATTTCTGACTCACGAAGTTTTCTGGGCTGCAAAGATGAAGACAATGCATCAAGGAGATGAGGGCTGTTTTGACTGTGAAACGTTTACTGAATCTCTCCATTACATAATGGCACTGGAGGAAGGAAAACTGAAAATTGGTCCGTGTAGTCAGAAGCTTCCAGGAATGGGCAGTGATTTTAATAGCTCCCATTGCTTCTATTTTTTCTTCCTATGGAATATTTTGTTTACCTGTTTTTATAGACACATTCAAGAGGGATGAGGCTTGCCAATCTGGAAGTTTTTTCCCCTCAAAAGTAAAACCACAAAGTTTTAATATGGGAGCACCTCTGGTACACAGACAAGTGAAATCCTCGTCGGACCTAGGAATGGCAGCACTGGATGCGCAGGTGTTTCCCTAGTGTGTATTCATGGATGGGGGCTTCTCTTATATTTCAGAGAAATACAGGGAGAAGGTGCCAGTGCTGGGTACACTGAAACTGAGATTGTTGGGGAGTTTGGGGTAGGGGGAGGAAACAGGTATCATTTTATAGCAGGAAGCATGAGGCTTAGTTCAGTTTTAAGCATCAGTTTGCCTCTCATTTTGAACTATTTTTCTTTCTGTTGTTACCCTGCAATCCATCTTTGGTACTTGGGTGGCTGGCCCTTTTGCTCTTTGAATTTTGTACTTCTTGTGGCAGGCACCTCCCCATGTTTTGAGTGTAGCAGCCTTTTGTTTGGTCTTCAGACTCTGCATCCAGGCGAGCACATATGTCAGCAAAACTGGCCTCAGCACTGGGAACAGACTGCATGAGTAAACTGGTGCTTCATCCTGTGATCCATCTCCTCCAGTTGGTGCCTCCTAGATATGTGGCTTCCTTTGTTACTTTTTTTTTTATTTCTGCATGATCAGCTCAGACAAATTGTTTCCTTCTCTCTCGCAGCAGTGCTGGAAAATCAGAGAGGATATGAGCTTAGATCAGTCATTCAGTGGTAGCAACGCGCCATCATTCCTCTGTTGCCATGCAAAACAATCACTCTTATCTGCTTAATTATCTGGGATGTCTCATAGCAGTGCGCATGGCAATCACAGACATCTAGGTTGTTTTCCATGTAAAACATAGTCACATGCAGTACCTCCGAAGTGTCAACTCAGAAAACCTTTTACACACTTGAGTTCATTTGAACAGTTTGCTCATGCAGAACAGTATTCCAGCAATAAAATTGGGTGGAAATGAAGAAGGCAATGGGTCATATCTAAAGGGTGATGGCGGAAAAGATTAACATGTCAGTGGGGAGCTTTGAGAAGAATGGGGTTGTGGCTGGACTGGGAGCTTCCAGCAGCAATGAGACTCTGACAACATGTATGTCACATCAGTTACACTTAAAAATTGATGGAGTGTAAAGTTGCCAGGGAGATTTAATAAAGGGAGGAAGTAATGCGAGTAAATAACATAAAACACACTAACTTTAAGGTTGCCTCAGTTCTTGCTGCCAGGCATTTCACTTCCACTGATGCATCTTTGCTCTTTTTTTTTTTTCTTTTTCCCTCTTTCTGTGTGTTATCTTTTCTCTTTTTTTGGGGGGAAAAAAAATCAGCAAGATCTCTGTGGTGGTTTCTTAAGGCAGAGCACAGACTGCATGCTTAGTGCTTGGCTTGCATTTGCTGTTGACCAGTGTCCTCAGTTCGCCTTTTTCCCAGGTCCCCATCACTTTGTGTTCTGCCCGCTCAGCCTCTGCTGACTTCTGTACACTAATTGTCTGTCTTAATTCAGTGCTAAGTTGCTATGAGTGCTAGAACCTTGCACTCAGAAATCCCTGTGGTGCCAAGCTGCTTTGTTCTATTGTGTTTTGTGCAGGATACAGAGAGCCATTTGCTTGATTCATTAGCAAATTTGGGGCTGTAGCTTGCTGCTGCAAATGCCAAAAAACAGGCCACAAGAGGACTGGAGGTGCCAGGGGAGTGCAGCCTAGTCTGTATTTTTCCTGTGCGGCATGTGCTTGTGGTGGGGACTGCGTGAACAAGCCCACGAGGCTCTTAGCAGGTCTGTCCTATTTGCCTAGGTTGTAGAAACACAACACAATCTGTCACGGTTTCAGTGGAGATGAGACAGGGCCTTTTGTCACTCAAACCAAGTAACTGAAGGAAATGTTTAGAGGTGCAGTAAATTTCACTGTCAAATTAATGCAGAGGCAGCCATTTCGCAGTGCCTCCCTGCTCCTTGGGCTGGTAAAGCGAGTGCTGTGTGCTCGCTCGCTCAGAGCAGCCTCCTTTTGGCACTCTGTAGATTGCATTCTCCCACTCAGTGTTCCTTCTTCCAGGTCACTGCTCTCCAAATCAGGCCAAAAGACAGCATGACCCCATTTGTCACTGGCCCTCTGCATGCTGGAGCATCACGCTCGCTCACTCTTTGTCTCCAGTCTGGTCTGTAACCTGTCTGCTCCAGCAGCCCTTTCCTGCTGCTGCTCTTGCTGGCCTTAGAAGGTCGGTCATCTGTAAGGCGCAGGACCAAAAGCTTGCTCCAAGTGTAAATGACGTTCTGTGCTTCCTGTTGACTCTGTTATTTCCGACTGTGATTTTATCGGACTGTTAGACCTGATCTTCCTGTTTCACTCAGTATTGCTGAGAACTTATTCAAGCTTTGCTCTTTTATTAGTTTCGATTAACTTGGCTTTGTTACTTAGAAAACACCTCAGGTACAATATTTTATTGTTGCTCTTGCCAGTGCTTTATGCAGGGTTGGCTTAGGTCAGCCAGACCCCCTGCCCAGTGCTCATTCTCCCCACCTGGCTCCGTTCGGAACAAGCTGTTCTCTACCAAGAGTCAGCCAGCAGGAAGGGAGCGCAGGGGTCCCTCCAGCCCTGAAACAGAGTGCAGAGATCAGGGAGCAAGGGGTAGCAGCACGTACAGCAGCAGTCCTTGCTCAGCCTCGGTTCTTACCCAGCAAGGAAGTGTCTCTCTGTGAGCTCTCAGCTCCAGAGCACTGCTTTTGCTAGCTCTTTGTAGCCATATGACATTCACTGTGGGGACGGAGCTGGGCTTTGACTCATATTTTTAATGTCTTATTGACTTACTTTTGTTTTGCACAGTGGTAGGAGTTCCCTGTTCATAATCTAACCATAACTGGTAATTCCTGATAACTTAAATAACCCAGGCCATGCTCGAATCGTCCTTATACTTTTTTGCAAATATTCAAAACCCTCCTTTCTCTGAAATCTTAAGCAGTCTCTGCTACAAATAAAACACTCTTGGCGACTCCTTTCTAAAAGCATATAGAAAACTGTTTCTGACTTGGAGGATTAGCTGTGACTGCATGATCAGCAGGGCCATTTTGGCAGCTTAACGGGATGACTTTTTAGGCAGCTGGAGGTCAAGTTTTCAGGAATACTGAGCACGGTTCCTCTTCATAGGAAACCAGACACTTCAGAAATGGTTTCCTCTCGCTTCTGGGAAAGAATGCAGTAGTTGAAAGGAACCAAACTTCCAGCACGGAAATTCAGGGGAGAACAGCCTAGATTCTAGCCAACTTGTAGGGACCTTGGCCAGCCACACTGGCGGGGGCGGATCTGTTCCGCCAGAGTTAAAAGCAAACCCTCTTGGCAAGCAGTCTGTTATTTGGGTTTGCTGAGGCGCTGAAGCTAAGCGCTGCTGCCCGTTGGCCTCAGAGACCTTTCTGCAGTTCCAAAATGTGGGAGCTATTGGTTGCAGACTATTCCTTACAAGAGGTCTTCAGGAATTTCTGCCACAATTGCACCTACAGGAACCGGTCCAATTCGACAGGAAGGCATGTGTGTGCTGGCAGCATCCCGCTGTGGGCTCACGTCCGTAACAAAGTGCGCGGAGATAAGGTTGGCCTGACTCGCTCATCTGTTGCTTCTTGGGGGCTCTGTGGTGTGAGCAAGTGGGGAGAAACTTTTCTCTCTGCTGGTTGTCTTTTGGGGGAAGTGGTGCAGGGGGTGGTGGGATGTGTCATCTCTGTAGCTGACAGCAGCACCGGGCTCATTTATTGAAGAATCGAAAGAAAGATGCATGCTTGCATCTAAGCTCTCCCAGAATGTACAGGAGCTGCCATTGTTTCAACTTTTACTTCTGCCCTGCAGAGAACTCTGCTTTTATATGGGATTTTGTAAGAGGGAGGAACTGTGCTGCAGAAATAGCCCTGGTGTCTTTGCTTGCTGATAACAGTAAATTCCCAACACAGGGCCCAGAGCAGCTGCCTCCGTCCACTCTTACTGTGCCTCAGGTGTTCCAGAGCCAAGGATCCCAAAGCCATCTCAGGAGGCGCTGAAGTCTGCTTGCTTTGGCTGGGTTCTGGTTGCTGATAGCAGTCCCCCATGCAGGAAATTCTTTTCTCTCTTTTGCCAGCATAGCTTGAGCAGAATGCCACTCTTCGGCAAAATCAGATGTGTTTGGACTCTTCAGCAAGCACTGGAATTGCTGGGTTAAGTCTGAGTACTTGAGCCAGCCTGCAACTGGCCACTCCAAGGAGGTCAAGCAAGGCTGAAAATGGGAGCTCGGGGCTTTGCTTCACAACACGTTTCTAGTTAGTGAATTCTTGCAATAGCAGGGCCAGGTGTTCTTCCTGCCTCTGTGCTCAAAGTGAAGTGAAAATAATAGGCAGGTCGAAGTGGGACAGCTTGCCATGATTCCTGGGCTGACTTTCTCTGTTTCAGCTGGCTTCCTTCGCTGTCAGAACCTGGCAGGTTTGGTTTGTTTAAAGTTACTCGTCTCTGTATGGATCACTTTATATTTCTCTTTGTCTCACTGTAGGGTCGTTATGTCTTCCGAATTCAGTGGAACAGAGCCCTTCTTGGAAGCTATTAGCTTCCTAGCCAAGAGCTATAAAGTTCTTAAGTCTGGCTTTTTATTTCAGTACAATAATTTCACACTCATCCAACCCCAGCTGTCCCTAGAAGACTGCAGTCCACTTTCCCCAGTTGAGACCAGATTGCAGCATCTGATTTCTGCCATGTATTTGGAGCTTTGTATGGTACTGTGGGAGGAGCAGCTCTTGCAGGAGATGCTGTTCAGCAGCCGTGATCTCTTTCATGCGTGATGCCCATGAGCTTCACCGTCTCCTTTTTGTGATGTAGCAGACTTCTGTCTTCCTTCAGGCCTGTGCGCAAGGGGCAAAGAGCGTCTGGCCCTGTGAAGAATGAATTTTGAATGGTCCTGTGATGAATGAAGTTTGAATGAATTCAAACTTTTTAAATGCCCAATATCTAAAGCTTACAAATTACTACAGAATAGAAAAATGTGAGAGCTTAATACAGAGCTCTTTTTGTGTCCACTGTAGTAAGGTGTGGGTTTTTTTTGAGTATGTGTCTGTCTGACATTCCTGTGTTAATTCTATTGTAAGCCTAGACAGGTCAGACAGAATTAGACTTAGTGAAAAAGACAAAGTTGTTTTTTAAAGAGGAGACAGATAACTCTTCACCTGCTCTTGATTTTTGGAGCAGATGTTTGTGGATGTTTTTTGTGCTTTTTTAAACTAACAAATTACACAAAAGTTCTGCTTTTCAGCACAAGAGAACTGATACAAAAGGTCATAACCTTTTCTTGTCAGCTTTGAATGCTTCGGTGCTTACATTTAATGAACTTTTTTGATTGTTGAAACTATGAGAAGGCTTCCCAAACTGAAGTAAAGCATACAAGTACACATGGATGGACAGTTTCCTGTGTATATGTACATACCTCAATTTCTGATACCATTTCTGAACTTTGAAAATTAGTTTCAAAGCCTCTTTTATGAAAGAAATCGGAAAACAAATGAGATTCCCTCAGAGTTATGGGGACCTGCAGCTCCTTGGGAGAGAGAGGAAGACAAATAGTTTTCCTCTATTTCAGATCAGCCTTATTTTCAAAAATCTTGCTTCCCTGTTTCTGACTCCTAGCCCTTTGGGATGGGACAAATTTGGCTGTCTATTCATGTACTACAGCAATAAATGTAGTCTTCCTGTCTCTGAAATGTGAGGTTATTAGCTTTCATATATTGATTTTTCTCACTGAACTTTCCTTTGTTGTTGAGCAGATACGGCACACATGTTGCTGGATTTTCCATGCAAATGGGTTATCAGCCTGCTTAGAGAATGGCACGGTATCTGAGTATCCTGTTACTCAAAACTTGAGAAACCTTGAAATGTGTCTTTCTTCTGTGGAAATGAAATAACACATTGAAAGTGGTAGAGCACTGCTCACTTACAGAAGCCTTCCAGGCTAGCTGACTTCTCAGAATCCTGTTCCTAGCTCATGGTAACTTCCATGTTTTTCAGCTGGACCCACAGGCGTTGCAGGATAAAGACTGGCAGCGCACAGTCATCTCAATGAATGGGGTAAGTACAGAAAGCAGAAGTTAGCACTGCTTCTGCACCTTTGATGTGGTTTATTACTTTGCTGTTCATTGCAACATTAAAAAAATTAAAAAAGAAAAAAAATAAAATGTTGTTTGAAATGTAACAGCTGTTCTCTTTTATTCAGGTTGAAGTGAAGCTGTCAGTGAAGTTTACCAGTCGAGAGTTTAGCCTGAAAAGGATGCCGTCACGGAAACAGACAGGGGTCTTTGGGGTCAAGATCGCTATTGTCACCAAGTGAGCTGATGGGTTGAATTTCTCCTTATTGCTTTTCTAGAAAGCCAATTAGCCAGCGGGTTGCACCTGTCTTTACCCCACTGAGGGATTTGTCAGTACAGTCTGCTTCACTTGAGTAGTAGTGCAGATGGCTGTTGCTGCAGAAGGGAGATGGCGTACGTTTTGTGAGCTTCATTTTTTGCATGGCTCAAAAAACAACATGCGCACAGGCTTGGAAACCCAGGGTTGTTTGCTTTCAGCATATCACTTTTCTGAGTTCCGGAAATGCCCCTTGCCCTTTTAGTCAGTAGTTTTTGACTTGGTCACAAATTTCCAGAGCCACTAAACAGTGATATTTCCTTTCCGTAATCGGAAACGTTCAAGTTTTTTGGATCCTGTTGTATTGTTTTAACCCCTGATCTTTTGTCATGAATTGTTTGCCAGAAGAAACCTGTTTGTTCCATCAAATAGTTTGGGAAGTGTGGTATTTCCTCCCTCTGGAACTGCATTAGTCTGAAAGCACCAGTGTTGCTATGTAGCCAGGGGCTGTTTGGGAATCCTGGGATTACCTGGGCCGAGAGGGAGACTTCTGGGGCACTAGGACCCGGCCAGAAGCTCTAGCACTCAGGGCAAGCTGCACTGCAGCCAGAGCCAGGCTGAGACCTCAGAAAACCCTCTCCAGTTTTAAAAGGAGTTTTTCAGCTCAGTTTTGATTACCTGCTTAGACTTTCTCCCACCCTGTTGTTCAGAAGAGGTCTGCACAGCAAAGTGATGGGTGATTTCAGCCAGCTTGGCTGGCCGAGGTAACAGGAATTGAGGGCATGGGCTATACTGAAGTCTTCTATCTGGCTTTCTTAAGGAGAGAGAGATCAAAGGTGCCTTACATAGTGCGCCAGTGTGTGGAGGAGATAGAGCGACGTGGGATGGAGGAGGTGGGCATCTACCGTGTCTCTGGGGTTGCAACCGATATCCAGGCTCTGAAAGCTGCCTTTGATGTCAGTAAGTATTTGCGTCTGATGTTTTCCTTTGTGCTGTGAGAACCTGCATGAGCTCCCTGTCAGATGGCTGTGCTATTTTAAATCTTCTGTTCCCCAAGAAGCATTAAGAGGTAGAGATTTTCTCTCACAGAGAATCATTTTAACCCTGGCTGCATGTTTTATTAATATTCTTCAGCTACAGATATGACCCAAGACATACAACGGGATGGATCCTCATACCAAATAACACATTTGTTATTCCTCCCAGCAGACATGACGTGGTGGGTTTGCATGCCTTGCCAAGGCTTTGTAAATGGCAGATACCTTCCTCAGGGGAAGCAGCAGCAATCAGAAGCTGTAATTTTCCTTATTGCTGTGAGGTCTCCAAATTAATAGAAGTCCTTGAAATTGTTTGAGAATGTTTTGTGAAAGGAGGCCAGAAAAAAATAATATTAAAAAAATCTAAGCTTGGCTGGGAAGAACAGGGTGTTTACCAAATTGAAGATGCAAGGTCAGGGCTCTTGATTTTATTTTATTTTTTTTTCTTGACTCTGTGGCTAGATTGATGTGTGCAGACTATAAAATCAGATACCAGCATTTGTAAAACCTTCCTTGATCTTGTGCAGAAAAGTGCTCCGTAGTGCTCTGCATTTAAAGGAATGACATGTGTGTCCCAAAAGGCATCCAAAACCAGGCAGATGAAACACCTCCAGATTGCTGTGGTACAAAAAGTGAAATTTCTGCCTTACTTCCAGTCCCGCATGGTGACCTAAGGACCACTGAGCTCTCTTTTGATGCAAGTGGTCATGAGGTCTAGGCCTGGTGCCTGATTTCACCCTTTCTGCACTTTGTTCATTGTTGTTGTTTGTTTGTTTGTGAAATTTCTTCATTCCTGTATTTTCTTTTCAACCCCCCTAAGCTACTAAAAACATTGATTTATGAATCCTCAGTAGTGCAAGTAAAGTAAGGGTGTTTCATATTTTGAAAAACAACTTATGTGCATTTACATTAAATGGTGTTTTGCACTAACCTTCATTAAACCCGCACTGGCTCTGCTGGTTAATCTGTTTGTTTTTGGCAAAGGAGGTGGTTTTGTTGTTCTTAATAGCATCAGAACTGAAATGCAAGCCCTGAATTGCCTGTGTTCTTTAGCTACACTCAGTGGGGAGTTAGACAGCCTCAGAGTCTCTTATTCTAAGCTGTTTGAGGCAGGGAATTGGAATAACAACTGTGGTCATTAACAAGAAGTTGAAGTGCATATAAATACAGTCATGCAGAGCCTGTTCCAGATCAGGCCCATTGCTGGCGCAGCATAACTAACCCTGGGTAGTGTGAACTTCCCTCTAGTTAACTTTAAGCTGGAAATTGTTTGCAGTCATTTGTGCAGCACTTCTCAGTTATCAGAAGTTAGCTCATTTAATCCGGAGAAATGTAAACAGGAAAAATCTCAGCTGTTTGGGCAAAGACAATGGATAAACAAAGAGAGTCAAAGCAAGCAAAAGAGTGAATGCAAGACCAGCAGTTTATTTACCCTACTTCCCCTCTTCCCTCTTTCAGATAACAAGGATGTGTCAGTGATGATGAGCGAGATGGATGTTAATGCCATTGCAGGCACGTTGAAACTGTACTTCCGAGAACTACCTGAACCACTCTTTACCGATGAACTGTACCCCAACTTTGCGGAGGGCATTGGTAGGTAGTAGCAGAAATAACCCTTGATAACCAGCATCTGTGTTAAAGACACTCTCCTGTAGGAGGCTGCTCCTGAAGCAGTACAAAAAACATATTGATAATGTTGGACAGAAGCCTGGAACAAGCTGTAAGGGAAACGAAAAGGAGCTCAGAAATGAGCTCTGGAATGATGTCTTGCACCAGGTTTGATGATGGGCAATCACCATGCTTTTTTATAAGTCGAAAATGTCCAGGTTTCTGAAGGGTGGGTTAAGAATAGAATGACAGCCTACTTGTTGAGGTTGTGCGTATTGGTTTTTCCTCATTCGGTCTTCCAGGGAAGTCCTTTTTGGAGGGGATATACCTTGCAATATATTAATGCAGGGGAAAACATCCTAATGAAAAGATCCTAATGAAATGTCTGAAAGCATTTGAACTGCTTGAGGGAAAAGGATTCTCTTTCTACCCCTCTAAGAAATAAAAGGAAAAGATCCAGTGCAACTCTGACCTTCCAACCCATGATGCAAGTACAGTCCATTCAGGACCATCCATATCTGTTGGTTTGGTAAATTATGCAGTCAGTCAAATTCTCATTCACTGCCTACGGTGATGTTTTATTATTTTCTGTCTTGTAGCACTTTCAGATCCTGTTGCAAAGGAAAGCTGCATGTTGAATCTATTGTTATCACTTCCAGAACCCAACCTTGTGACATTCCTTTTCCTTTTGGACCATTTAAAAAGGTAATATTTGGATCCTTTAAATACCTATTTAATGCATAAAACAACCTTATTTTGGAAAGTGGAGCCTGTTCCTTGAACATACACTGAATCAGGCAAATAAAGAAGCATTTGCAGATTTGCTGTGAATGCTCATCAGGTAACTATTGTCTCATGCTCGTTTAGTGAAGCACTAAATCTTGAATTCCATTCTCACTGAAACCAGAAAGATTAGAACTGAAGGAAAGGGGTAATAAAAAAGTCTCAGGGCTTATCTAGTGCAAATGCAAATTCCTGTTGCAATATCTCTGCAAAACTGCACCTGCATCTGGA
The DNA here is from genome assembly GCF_964211835.1 of Anser anser. Lineage (NCBI taxonomy): Eukaryota > Metazoa > Chordata > Aves > Anseriformes > Anatidae > Anser > Anser anser. Next base: position 10,691,724 of record NC_139739.1, on the reverse strand, counting down.
AAGGTTTTAGTGTAAACTGGGAAGCTTTGTCTGTGTTTAAGGACTTGTGAGTCCTGTCTCAAAAGGTGTTGCAATCTAACATGGTATGTCTTTACAATTCCAGTTTTGTCCTTCTGCTAACTGGAGTTGTCAGTTCCATGCTTAGACTAGTCTTTCTGATCTTGTCTATGTCTTTGTAATTTGGTTGTAACTGTGAAAAAAATTTCCATGCGTTTGATAGTAATAAAATAAATGTGTTTAATATATACACAGCATTTTAATTTACATTGTATTGTACACACCAGAGACTGTCACTGCAAAGATGAGAGATGATCTTGTAACTGAGGTTCTGGATTAAATTCCAGGAAATCTGGGTTTGACTTGTTTCTGCTGCGGACTTCTGTGCCCTTAGGTAAATTTTTTACCCTATGTGCCTCAGTTGCTCACTTACAAAACTGGCATGAAAAACATTCCTTTATTCCTATCCCATTTTTGTCTGACCAGACAATAAGCAGCAGTTTCTTTCCCAAGTAAGCTGTGTCTGTAGAATGCCTAAGACTGTGGCTGTCAGATCAAAGAAATGCTTATGCATACAGTTAATTTGGGGACAGAGAGAGTGCTTGCTTCAACGTCTATACCAAAAATTTTTACAAAAGGAATAAATATGTTTTTGTACTTAAGAACACTTCCAAAGTTAGATATTTATAAAGATCCACCTTGCCTGTTTTTTCTTCTCCTAGGGTTGCTGAGAGGGAAAGTATCAACAAGATGTCCCTGCATAATCTTGCAACTGTCTTTGGACCAACTCTGCTCAGACCTTCAGAGAAGGACAGTAAAATTCCTGCTAACCCAACCCAGCCTATAACAATGACTGATAGTTGGTCACTAGAAGTCATGTCCCAGGTAAAATGCTAAATGTGCTATTGAATATTTTGAAGACAGTAGCTGGGAAACTGCAGTCCTCTAGAAAGGCGTAGTTCAGCTGTCTTTTTTGTTTCAATGAAGGTTTTTCATGCACAACTTTCACCTCAACACAGACATTTTAGACTGTTTATAGAACTGTGTTTTTTCAGGCAGTTCAGTTTGCATCTGTACAAATAGAGCTTTACGTGAAAAAATGTCACAACACACACATCCTGCATTCTTTGTTAGCGCATAGTAAGATTGTTGAGAACTGTCTCACAGTGCTGTATTTCTAGCCTAGGATAAAAGGGATGGTCTGTTTTTTTCCACGATGCTCCTCAACACATAAGCCATCTTCACTGATACACAAAAAAAACATCCTTGATAGATTCAGCCTTGGCCCTTGCTTCTTCTGAAGGCAGTGCAGAGAATTGGAGCACAGAGCTGTTAGCTCATCAGCAAGTTTTGCACTTTCTTTATTGAGTGATAGCAAATCCAAAATAGCCAGGATGAGAATGAGTTAAAAGGGTTTTATTTTTACCTCTTTCATTCTCTTTCCAGGTTCAAGTCCTTCTGTACTTCCTGCAGCTAGAGACCATCCCTACCCCAGACAGCAAGAGACAAAGCATTCTCTTTTCCACAGAGGTATAAACGCCTGTGATACCAACAGGACTCAAAAAACTGCTCTTGGCATAAATCTGCCTCTCCGGAGAAAAAGAAGACTGGTGTTTCTTCAGACATTTCTGGCCTGTTCCTGTCCTGGGGAATTATGGCCCTCAGTGCTTCTGTTGTTTGTTAACCAGAGACAAGCTGAAGAGAAAGGAGAAAAATCTCTACTTTTGATCAGTAGAACCAGAAAGAATTGAACTGGAGATAGAGCTGTGCGGAATCTCCACTAGAAGGAGCAATAGACACTTGAACAAATGCACCACAGAGTGTGGCTGTTATTCTTGTTGGAAATGTGACAGAAGGTATTCCTCATTTTATGGATTTATCATAAAGAAACTTCAAGATTTCTACTGGACCACTTGATAGGATACCCTTTTTTGGGTGAGGGGGAGTTAAAAGATCTATCACAACTGTGTCTTTAATAACTGCTGTTTTTAAAGTACTGTTCTAGGCCACAAAAATAGCATTGCTTTGCAAGAAGAGGAGAGAAGGGAAGGGTCTGGGATCTAAGATTACCTCCTCAGAAATTCAAGTCTTGATTTGAACAGGGTTCTAAAGAAATGGAACAGTTTTGCATACAACTAGAACTTTTTCTTTTTTGTCTTGCCCACCCCCTCCCCTGCAAATGTTTATACAAACTCTAGGGAAGGAGATGCCCTGCTCTCGCCTATGTTGCACTTCAGATGTTTGGTTGGGGGGGGGGTTAAGGTACCCAGACCCAACAATGTTACAGTATAAATAAATACAGCAAATTAAAGAAAGGCAGGGAGTATTTGAGTCGGTGCTTTGTGATTGTGTTGTTTGTTTGCATATAAAAGCAGGAGCAATACTATCCAGAGAGGATTGCTGAATTCCTTGGACCCTGCCAAACTTAATGAAAATTAATTGGGAAGGCTGTTGATTTCCAACACTCCAAAGAAATTATGTTATCATTGCAAAAATAATTGAAGCATTTCTGGACAAAACAAATTATTAGTGGCTATCAGGTTGGCTGGCTGCTTACTCCAAACTTCTGTCATAACAGCTTTTTATTTGTTTGTTTTGATACTTGAATTTTTGGAGGCTTTGTACATTGCTTCTACAAGAGTCTTTTTCTGATAGATATAAATACTTTGATAAAATATGTCAGAATGTACTTTATGGACAACCTAGCCAGTAGCATGCATGTGTGTATTCTTCAGAAACTTCAACCTTGTTTTAAATAAGGGCAGGGACGAAATTTCTGTGGAACTACATACAGCAGTACAAAAGGTCTAGCTAAATACTAGCTTTGAGTTTTCCTGCCTAACTTGGTCAAAGCCATGGGGGTTACATAGGCGTAAAGGGCAGCAGTATTTGTCTAGGGAATTGAAAGCATAATCTAATTGCTTAATCCAGAGCAAAGTATTCTGGCTATGAAACAGTTGTGCCAAACATCTTGGGGGAGGTGGGAATTATTACATTTTCATAAAGTACTCCAGCCCCCTTTACTTCCTACCCAGTTATGCAGCATCCAGTTAGCGGCAACCATCCATCATCCTGGCAAGAAGAAAAGTGCAGCTCAAAGATGAGGAAAGGAATCAGCAAGGGAAGAAGGAGGGAGGGACGGATTTTGAAAGAAGTAATTGGTATAGTTAGGTTGTCAACATCATTTGAGTGGAAATACCATGAAGAAAGCAACCCTCGTTATGCTGAATTTCACGTTTTCTGATGATGAGTAATCTGCAATCTCTCAATTAGAAAAACAAAACCCAAAACAAACAAAAAGAACAACAATATAGTAATAATAATAATAATAATAATAAAACAAACAAACAAACAAAAGAGTCTTTCAAACAAATGGAAAGAAAAAAATAATGGAAGGGAAATGGTTTTGTAGTCAATGTAATTCTGACTGCTGCATAATATTAGAAACTATTGTACTGTGAAGTTGCAAATTCAAAAAGGAACAAATAGAAATTCCAATTTTGTGAGTATATCAACATTTTGCATGCTTTGTAAGGATCCTTATAGGAATTTAATATTGCTTAGTATCCCTTCTTAGGTCTGGGAGCAAACTTCTTCGTAATGTAATGTACAACTAGAAATTCCTTCTCTATTGTATGTATTTCCACTACATTCCAACTTCTGAACCCAGAAAACAGAAAAAATGTTTATAGTAGGAGGTGCTTTTTGGGGGAGGGAGGGAATGAAGGCAAGGAAACTTGAAGGCTTAAATTTTTTATATTTAATTTCTTTTTGCCTTTTTGAAGGTAAAAATTAGTCACAATCTTGCAAATTTTTGACTTAAGAAAAGTCATGCAGACCAGGAAACCATGCTCAGTGGTTTGGGTTTTATGTATTTGTTCTCATTTTTCCATAGCAGTTCTGTAACAATCCTTTGACTGCTAGCTGCATACCTACCCATTCCAAGCTGTTGTTTGGTATATTTGACACAGTAGCACTGTTGTTAACTTCATTAAAAAGAAAAGATAAAAATAAAAATTAAAAAACACAAAACAAACAAAAAACAACAAACTACACCAGGTGGTTGGGTGATAGCCTTTTTCCTTTTGGTGTTTAGAATTTGTGGCTGCTCTTTGCAGTGTTGAAACTGGAAAGCAATACCATAATGACTGTGCCAATTTACTTTTGCCCAACTTTTTAATTTTTATTTATATAGGAAGTTAATTTTAATATTAAATTACTGATCTATAGTATGTAACCATGAGAAAATAGCTTTTGCTTTGGTTACTGTTACAGGTTGTTGCTTTTAGTCTCTCATTACAATGCTCAGTTCTAATGTAACATTATCTAACATGCAGGCATGTGGATCAGGGAAAAAAAAGTTAATTTAACTTAACCCATTAATTATTTCTGTTAAGTATGAATATGTTTTCCCCAAAGCTGGTAATTTTGGGCTGGAAAAGATAGCACATCTTACTGCTAATGATGGAATCATGGACTGATTTGAAATATGAGAATTGATTTCTTGAATTTCCTTTAATTTTGCAATCAAGCTTTTTCAAACAGACTTATGTTTTCAGAAATCAAGAATCTCCAAAAGGCTTTTCTTTTCCCAGGGATGTTGTGGGTGTGCTTTTTTTTTTTGAACTTTGTTGTGGTTTTAATAAGCCTTATCATATTTAAACATAAAGGGACTTGCAACACTTGGCTTTAGAGAAGGCCTTCTGATTTCTATGCTTATGTATTCGCTTGTGAGTTGTGTCAGAAAACCTAACTCTTCCTTTTTCTGCATTAAAAGGTACAATATAACATATGAGCAAACTAGCAAAACATTACCCTTTAAATGTGCACTGGAAGTTTATATTCGCTCTGATTCTAGTGTATTGGAGAGACCTTTCTAAAAATGTAGCTTTCAGCTACGTCAATGTGAAACATTAAAACTTTCAACCAAAACTTTTCAGGTGATTAGGATAGTCTGTGTATCTCCAGTTTAAGGAGAGGAGTAAGCATCCATTTCCTGGCATTTAAAAACTATTTTAAAACTCTCACAGATTTTTTTTAACACTGAATGTGTTTTTAAATTAAAAAAAAAAAATAAGGGAAAGAGTTTTAAAGATGGTCAAGAAATAACAATTACTAGGTCAGTCTCAGCTTTGTGTGTTATGTGTGCTTTTTATGGGAGGAAAGTGTCTGAAACCAAATCGAAACACATCCATTAAAATGCTGCTGGTGTTCTTTATTCTTGCACAATTTTAACAAGTTGACGTAGTAGCTAAGCTATTTCAGGCTGTATTTTAATGCTGCTATTTTTTAATGTATCAGCTAAGGGTGAAATACAGCAGTGCATTCACTATATTTGCTGATGCCCACTGCCTGCCTTGATTGTGACTTCCACTTGCTAATCGAAGGCAATCAGCATGCACCATATGAAGCAAAACTGCAACATTTTTTGTTGGCCACTAGGTGGTGGAACCACAAAGTATGTTTATGGGAGATGCAGTATTTTTACAGTTTATTCTTTTTACCTGTTTTAAAATGTGTTTTACAGTTGTTTATGTTAGTTTTCTATGAGTTTATTTAAACAAATGTACTGTTCTGTAAAGCATACATGGATTTCCAAATTTGCTTGTCACCCCTGTATAACACTGGAAGGCATGACAACATGTTCTTTATCTTAATGTGCCATTCTTTCAAGTATGTATAAAATGTAAATCGACCAACATGGCTTTTAAAGATACTTAAAATATGATGGGAAAAAACAACAACAAACCAACCCTCTCTGATTCCTCACTTGTTAATCCTTCCTTTTGTTTCAGTGCTTGTTGATCTACTGAGGCAATACTGTACCATGTGGCATTGTTATTATGAAAATTTTAGGAAGAAATGGAAAGTCTTGTAAGAACGGCCTCTACCCATTCCCTTTTGACTTTATTTCAAGAATACAGGGACTTGCAGTAACAGAAGATTCATACATTCATGCTAGATTTAAGGGATTTGCTTCATTCGAAGAAAAATCTGAAAAGACAAGTAGATATGATCAGACAAATCAAATTTTTGGTGTAGTTAGTAAGTCAGAAACTTGTTCATTCCCTTTTAAATTTGTAGTCCAGGTATGTTTTTCTTTGTAAGCTTTGCTAACATTCTGATAGTACTGTAGTCTGAAAAATAAATCTGATACTGTCCGCTCCCTTTAACGTAGGGTGGTACGTGCAACTGAGATGCTGGAGCTTTCAAATGAGTATTAGCAATTCTCCATTCTGAACTAGAATGAAATGAATGTTCAGAATTAAGTACATGCATCATCCTTAAAATCAACAGAAGCTCTAAACGAAGCACAACTGGAAAAAAAATATAATTAGGAATCACTTGGATTACATCGTCTGGAACTGTATAGAGCACAAATTCTCCTTTCAAGTTACAGAAGAAGGCCTGTGCCCCAGATACTGTGAGCAAAGACTATCTTGCCAGTAAATAAACATTAATATAGGAACGCTAGGAATTCAGCCACTGTAGCCTCCCAGTTCTGACGTGTTGCAATCCCTTTCTTGCTACTGAAAATTCACAGTTCAGTGCTAAGAAAGCAAAGCTTATCACCTGCTCTCTGCATTTTTTCCCCTGTGGAAATAGATAGGGAAGAACAATAGAGTCCATGTATTAGCAAAGGTGAAACACCACTGCAAAGGAAAATGCTAACAAAACCAGGAAGTTATACTATAGTTTAAGCTAAAGTCTGCTTCTGGGCTGCAAGTCTAGGATACCGCAACATACTATAGTGATAAAATGGTTGAAACAGAAGGACCAAAGCAAACAGGAGCGTATGTGTTATCTTGATTCTCCTTCACTAGATTTAGGCCTTCTAGGTGAAGCAAATACATAAATTCTACTGCCAAGAATTAGAAAATTATTAAATGGCTTAGTTTGCCGCCACTGTTGATTCTTCTTGTGTTTCCATGTTATAGCAGAATTGGAGGAGACAACTGTAAAAGCATGCAGGGGACCCATGTAAATACTTGCCTCGTCACTTACTTTCTACTGTCAGATTTCACTTTTCAGTAGGAAAGACCCCCTCCTTTTCCAAGCAACCATGTCTTCTATTCTGTGGAAACAGCCACCGCAGCAGGAGGTTCAGTTTATAGCAGGGCTATTCCTTAAGGAAACTAAAATATTTCCAGTCTTCTGGTTCAGAATGTACCAAGTACTGCTAAAGCTCTGGGCTTGTGCAGGCCTGTTTTGCAAGTATAAATAAGATTCTATTCTTTTCACCTGTTCAATTAATATGATTACAGAGTGCCCAAGCCTAGCAGAAGTGTTTGCTTTACTGCTTGGTTGTGACTGCAGTCACGCTCAAATCATCTTGTCAAAATTATTCATCAGAATGGAGAATTATTTTTGGATTTTCCACAATAACTTTTGTTTGCGTAATAATTGCAATCTCTTTCCCCAATGGTAAGGTGTTCTGAGATTCCAAGGCATTCTACAGATTAATCATTTCTCTAATCTGCAAAATGTTACAAGACCAGTTTATGCCACCGTGAATGTATGGAAGAGAATATAGCAGCTTCCCGCAGATAACCCAAAAGGAGTATCGCAATGGGTGGAGCCCCTCCAGTGAGCAGATGGCCTTGGTCCTTAGAGGCTCGCATCTCCCCTGGGGCAGTTTGAGTGAGGCCCAGAAGGCAATTATGGGATAAGACTCATCCAGTTCCTTCTTTATAGTGCCTAATTGAATTATCAAAATCAAGTCTACATAGACAAGCTCAAATTTCCTCCATTTCAGTCCCATTTTGGGAGAAATTGGGACTACGCTAATTTCAGGGATCACAGAAGTTGCTGAAAACTGATGTATACCTTAAGAATCTCCCATATGCTAGTAATGCGATGTAAATGCTGCCATAGCAGAAGAACATTGCTTCATAACAGCCTCTTCCAATGTATTCACTCCCTGGTCTCTTCTTTACTGCTTCTCACAGCCTAGGAGAAATCTTACATCAGGCTTCAGAGTAACATGCAAAAACTTGTAGAATTGCTAAGTAATTTGGAATCCTGGATAAAACTTACCTGTGCAGGAACAGATCTTTCAAAAGGTGGGATATCAGTACTAAAAGTGGTAATGAACTATCCAAGGCAGCAAAAAGAGGGTAAGGAATCTTCCTGTTGGATGACTGAGAACACCACAATGAAATGGTGAATTTAAGTACGAGCTCACAGCAGGACACTGTGAAATGTTGTCCTTTCTGTGTCTGTCTAGCTAAAACCATGAAACTAAGCCTTCTCTTGCCTATGTAGGTTGTGTAGTTTGTTCTTATCTCTAGTATTACAAGTGTTTATAATCCATGAAGAATTCCAATGAAAGGAGATAATAAGACTATTTATTTAAATATAAATACAATTAAATTATATAATTAGTGCTAAATTATCAGGTGTAGAAGAAAAGCAACTTGTTATTGTTTGGATAATTTTGGATTTCTTCAGAGTTAATATTGTTGGCATTGTTTTAACTCTACCATGTTACAGAGTCTGTTTTTGACATTTTATACTGCTGTTGTCAGTGCTTCAGTATCATAGTGCTCTGTTTTTGAAAAGAAAACCTAATCCTAATAGCTTAATCCTGAAAGGTGTTGAAACAGTACTGCTAAACATCTTTCAGTTTAGGCCCAAAGAGAGGAAAAAAGGAAGGGGGAAAAAAGGGGAAAAAATAGTAATTCAGGATTATTTTTTTTTTAATATTCTGAGATAAGTGGTAAGAAAAAGGGACACAAAAACTGTACTTGGGGGAAAAAAAAGTCTAAGGCATTTGTAGCCTTTCTTTGTACACAATGTTAAATAAAATCTCCTGTACCTGTTTGTCAGGTTCTTTGGGTCTTATTTAATTAAAAACTGGGCCTACATTAAACTGAATGTGTCAATTGCATTTGATTGAGTTTGCTAGAGGTAAGGAAATTACCACTGGTGTTTCAAAATGAAAGCTATTTTATGTTTTACAAGGTAAAAGCTGTCTTACTTAAGTAAAAGCTACAGGTTAGTACAGGGTCCTTGCTGAATTAAACTAAAGCAATTATGACATACACAAACAGCTTGTGTGGAAGGGAGGAAGTAGCTGGGCAAAATGATACGTTATCAGGTCTGTATCAATCCTTTTGTAGGAGTATTCCCTCAAAATGCAGCCAGTCTCAAACCCCATCACTTTACATCTTTGTGCAGAGCATGTTAGCTGTAGTTACATATTTGCTAAGAAATCAGCTTCAGCCTCTGGTTCTTTAAATGTTACATTAAATTAGCATTTGGTAGTAACCAATGTGGAAATTTAATCCGTTATTTAAATCAACTTCTCTCTGTGCTTTATTTAAATAAAATGTTGTTTAAATAATTAATGTAATTAAAGTACAGTTATGTTTTAATAAAGTCCAAAATTAGTACAAAATATAAACCCCTCTAAAATAAATATCTGATTGAAAGTTCATAAACTGATTCTCATCCAGTTGGGATCACAAGGTCATGTCTCAAATGCAACATCCAAATTAGAGAAAAAAAAAAGTTGTTAAAGCTACACTGAAATGAGATGCAAGTCAAGAAAAAATGCGTCGTGCCCACCCCTAAATTGGGAAAAGAAGGGGAAACTCAGAGAATATTACTAATACTTCCTGCCCATGGTGTATCTGTGTAATATAATTTCAAAACAGTTTTCACGTAGCTTCAACGTGGAATTGTTCTGCAAAATGACCCTCACTCAATTAGAAAGCTTATCTCTGTAGTTCTACCACACTGAATGTTACCAGGATACCCCTGAGCGAGCCTGGAAGGTGTTGCGTCCTGCCCCTAGTGCTGGCTCCTTACCAGGGTCTTTGCTTACACAGCCATGCTCGTGCTGCATTAAACTCTTCACTGATTACCAGGTGGGTGCTTCTCAGCTGCTCCTAGCTCCTTTCTGCCATCTGAAGACCCTGGGTGAGCAGCACAGCTACTGGCGAAAGCTGAATCTCAGGGCACAAGCTTGAGGAAATTCAGCTGGTAGCCATTTACAGTAACTGCTTCTCTGTAACAAGAAAGAATTAAAACTTCAGGGTGCAAAACAACACAGGAGTGCCTAACTGTGGATGTTCTTGCAAATCGCTGCAGAGTCCACTCCCAAGCAGGTGGCTTTTCATTTTCCAGGCAGCACTTGTATTGCTTCCCGTGGCTCTGAGCAGGTTGCCCTGAGGTAGCCGCTGCTCAGAAGCCCTGCAGCATATAGCTATCCGTCTGAGACAGGATCGGCTGTACCTGCCCTGCTCCCGAGAGAGGCATTTGTCTGCTCTTTGTTAGAAGCCTCCAATTATGGAGATTCTGTAATCCTCTTGGGCAATCTAATCCACTGCATAACTACACTGAGAAAGTTTTCCTAACAGACAGTTGGAATGCTCTTGAAGGATACAGTGCTGCAGTATTATTATTTTTATTTTATTTTATTTTTCAGTGTCCTTTTAAGTTCCTGAACTAGATATTAGGTATATGCATTGTCATTTAGCAGCTTGCTCATTCATTCATTGAGCTGAATGAACCACGTTTTGTTTCCTGCTAGAAAACAGAAAGCAGAACTTTGCGGGCTGTGAGAAATACATTGCACAAAACAATTACAGACATTTTTCACGTTCCCTAATACAGAAGTAATGCTGTCATTGGAATCATAGACTCATTTAGGTTGGAAAGGATCCTTAAGGTCATCAAATCCAACCATCAACCTGACACCGCCAAGTCCACAACCAAACCATGACCCTAAGCCCCACATCCACACAACTCTTAATTAACCCTAGGGATGGTGACTCCACCACTTCACTGGGCAGTCCGGTCCAATGCCTCATCCTCTCCACAAATTCTTCCTAATACACAATCTAAAACTCCCCTGGCACAACTTGAGGCCATTTCCTGGCATCCTATTACTTGTAACCTGAGAAAAGAGACTGCCCCCTACTTTGCTACAACCTCCTTTGAGGTGGCTGTGGAGCAATGGGTTCTCCCCTCAGCCTCCTCCAGTCTAAACAACCCCACTTCTCTCAGCTGCTCCTCATACATCTTGTCATCTAGACCCTTCGTTGTTTGTCTGAATGCATTCCAGCACCTCAGTGTCCTTCTCATAGTGAGGGTCCCAAACTGAACACAGCACTCGAGCTGTGGTCTCACCAGTGTCACGTAAAGACAATTACTTCTAGTCCTGCTGGCCCCAGTAACCCTTAGGATTCATTCCAAAAGCAGAAACACAGAACACCAGTTTTTGGAATATGTCATGGATCAGAAAAACCTACGGGAATGGCACTGGTCATATCGTTTCAACCCCAAATGGGAAATATCACTGAAGTGTAAAGGAGCTGTTTAATGTCAAACAAGCAAACCACGTCCATGCAGCAACCTTCCAAGGGAATCCCTGCCAGCTAAGGAGGGGCAGATTGAGAGAAATGGATTGGGAAGGGCATCTAAATAAAAGACTGGTTTCATAAATAGATAAATAGGAATGTTTTCCTCACAAAGTAAATCAAACTATGTTGTAACATCTGGAAGCAAACATCATCTCAATTTTAAAGGGAACTCTAATGAAATCTAGATGTCATTTACTTTGATTTACAATATTAAAAATTAAATTTTACCCATGATAACAAGGGGACTGTAAATTATACTTGTCCTCACCGATCTGCAGCACTATGAATTCGAGGAAGGAATGTACCTCAGGGGAGAGGCTGTGATGCAATCTTGTACCAAAGTGTTTCTTTTGATAAAACAGCTGAATTGCTGCTGGGAGAGAGGCTTTACACCATGGTCTGAGCTAAACAGAACTCCTGAATGGGAAACTTTCACGGCGATGTGTCCCATCAGCACATTTTCTTAGTTGCTGTGCTCATACCGCTTTCCAGCCAATGCCTGTAAATACAGACCGTGCTACACCTCCCACCAAAGCGCCAACGCTGTAATTTGAGTTTATGAACTGCAGCCACTCGGTATTCACAACAGCCAGACGTCCCTCATAGCCATGAGCCACAAACGTTGGCCTTTAGGAAGGAGCTACAAGCCTCAAGTTCGCGTTCACACAGCTCTTGTAATCTGAGGAGACAAAGCCATTCCCTACAACCGCCTTCATTTACTCCTCGCTCCAAGGGAAGGCTGTAATTAACGCAATTAACGTAATTCTGTCCCGTCGGGCTAGCTCAGGGTGAAGCCCCCAGACCCCCTTCCCACCTGCCCCTCAGGCGCGGCGCGAGACGCCTCATCGCCCCCTCCCTCCTCAGGAGGCGCGAAGCTCGCAGCGCGCATGCGCCGCCCCGGACCGCGCGCCCCCTCCCCTCCAGCCAGGGCTTGGCGCCGGAGTGGGGGGGCAGTGGGCAGGAGGGGAGGGGGGGAGTTGGCGCCTGCGCAGTGCGGCGTCCCCGCCCGCGAGGGGAGGGGCGGGGCGGAGGGGTCGGTGCCGTGCCCGCGCGCCCCCTGCGCGCCCCCTGCGCGCCCCCTCCGCCTCCCACCGGCGGCGCGCGCGGCCCGGCCCCCCCCCCTCCCATCCCCCCCTCCCCTCTCGCTCCCCTCAGCCCGGGCCCGCGGCGCGCAGCAGCGGGGAGGAGGCGGCGGCTCCCGGTAAGTGCCGGGCCCACACGGCCCCGAGCCCGGCCGGGGGGGGGGGGGGGGCTCCTCTGGCGGCCGCGGCGGGGCCTGGGGGGCGGGCTCGGGCTGCGCAGCCCCTCAGCGCGCCGCGGGGAGCCCCTTCCCGCCCGGCCCGGGCTCCTCCTCCCCTTCTCCTCCTCTTCTTCCTCCTCCTCCTCCCCGCCGGGCCCTGAGGGGCCGCCGTGCCGCCCCCAGGCCGTGACAGCCCCGCCGCCCCCTCCCCGTCGCCCATTTTGTGCCCGGCCCCCGGGCGCCGTGAGGTGACGGCGGGCGGCGGGGGAGGGCCGGGCGCGGGGCGGCGTTACCGAGCCGCGGGCTGAGCTCCCCGGGCCGTGTCCGCGGGGGGGATAACGCGGTGCTGCCGCTCCGGGAGCTGCGGGCTTCCCTCAGCATCTCGCCGCCCTGCCGGCGGGGGGTGGCTGGGCCGGGGACCGAAAAGCCGCTGGTTTGGGGCAGAAATGCGCGCTGCTTGCGGCTCCTCCGGGAGAAGAGCGTCGGGAAGAGCCGGAGGTTCCGCCGGAGGATGTAGCCTGAGCAAGCCCTGCTCACCCCAAAAACAAACACAGACCTGGTGCTTCCTGCTCATTTAATGGTATGGACTTTGGCTGCTGAAAGGTAGGCGAGCTGAACCCAGTGGCTGCTTCTAACGCTCCGTGGGTCGTAACGTAGTCCGGTAGCTCAAAATACAGTTCCTCCTCCCTCCTCCAGTGGATTGTAATTAGGTAGTAACTAATAAAAAGGGAAAGAGCACTTAATTTTAAAGAGTCTGAGATTAAAAGTGAGAAACTGAGACCGGAGTGTTCTTCTGATCCCTGTAACAATGCTGCTTAATTTTCTGTTAGTGGAAAAATCAGCTTCTAGGCTGGTGGATGGTGTGAAGGAAGAGAAAGGAAGACTTATGTTCTTTCAGATGTCTTCATGTGTCTGAAAAAGCATGTCTTTTTTTTTGTTTTGTTTATTGAGTACAAGACATGGTTGTGGAGAACAAAACATCTCATCTGAATTGTTTAAACTTATCCATTTTCTGTCAAATACAGTGTCATCTAGTTAAACCCTGCAGTCCACGTTTCCCAATCCTTTTATCTACTCAAGACGTGGAGCAATGTGTGGATGCGAATTTTGGTTTGGGCGTTGATAAAACGTCTGTGTTCTTACTTGAGAGGTATGAAGGGCTGTTTTATTAGAACCTGATGATGGTGGAGCATCACAGTGGGCAAACCTCCACAGGGATCTGTGGCTCCCATGGATTGCACTTCGTGCTGCACTTTGCAGCATAGCAGCGCGGTGCTGTTCCCCTTTCCCTTCCTTGTTCAAAGGCAGGATGATCCCTGTGGCCTTCCAGGAACGCTGCCAAAGGCAGCTTCTCCATCAGGCCTGAGGAGAGGCTTACAGGGATGTTCTCCTTAATGGCCGGTATGGCCATGGTAGCCCATCAAAGACAACTTGGTTGTTAGGCTGAGGTCTGGCACATGATCTTTATGTTGGTAAACGTGATCTTTATGCTGGTAAATTGTCAGCTTGGTCACTGGCGTGGCTGCACCAGGGCTGCCAGCATCTTCCTAAGTGTTGCCTGGGCATCATTCACAGGTGGCATGCACCAGGGCTTCTCCACGTGGGTGTGGGACGCGGCCACCCTTTCCTGGATGGGGCAGAGGGAAGGGTTTTGGCTGCACGTCACAGATCAAGCTGTGCAAGTTTTCCTTTGGAGTGGAAAACGATCTCTGGCCTCTTTTAATTACTAATGTAGACATAGCCACTGAGTTTGATAACTTTCTGTCTAAGTTCGTGTCGGAATTGTTATTTTTATGCTTCAAAAATGTCATTGTACATCATCTTATCTATTACTCAGTACAATTAATGTTTTAGGTATGAATAAATAAATACTAACAAAGAACATGATGAAGGGAAATAAATGTATGCCCTTTTTGCTCAAGTGGTACCATGAGAGAGAAAAAACACATTCTGGAAATTTCTTTCACTAACGTACTTCAGAAGTTCTTTTTTTTTTTTTTTTTCCTTGATCTTGCAGCCTTGGAGCCTGTCTTGGCAACTAGGATCCAGTTTTAGGAACGTATAATACTATTAATATGACGGAATTGCTCAGTAGGAAAAACAGCATAAGAAATGTTATGCTTCTACTTCTCGACTTTAAAAATCACCCCATTTGATCTTATTTTTAGTCTTTATACTGAAAAAGGGAAAATAAGCGGGTGTAAGAGGCTGAGTTATATGCTTAATCGTAGCCTGAAGTGACTAGTCACAAGGAACATATTACTTGTTTCTTTTGAGCTTATTCCAACTGAAACGATCAGAGAAAGCCACCATTTAGAGCACTTACCACTTTAATGCAGCCAGCAAGTAATCCTAGGATACTATCTCTTAGCAGATAAATAATTCATTGTTAGGGTTTTCGCGCACATGCATGATTTTCTTGGGGAAAGAAGACTCCCTTAATGTAAGGACACTGGAACTTTTGATCTTTGTTGTTGTAAATAAATGTCTCAGGATAACTTAATTTTGCAAAGAACAGACACAAAAGGCAGAACCAGCAGCTTGCAAAATGACAAAAAGGAAGAGTAGTTCACAAACAAATGGTGAAATTAGTTAAAAAGAGACTTTCTAAAGGGATTTTGAAAAGTCTACAAGGTTTTGGTGCCTTAAAATAATAAAAACAAAAATCTGAACTTAAAGCTACCTTTTTTTTTTTTTAACTTATTAAAGGGTAGTAAATACGCTCAATCAAAATTTAAAGAGAGAAAATATTCTTCTTTAAACTTTTACATTAAGACTTGATTTGACACTTAGGAAGGATGAGGCTTACTTTATTCTGAGCTAATTGTATTTTTGCTAATGATCAAGCTAACTGGTATATATAGCGACACTTTTATTTAGGAAAATAAACTGAACATCTACCTTCCAGTATTCAGATAGTGTTAAAAGTGAATGTATTTGATGACATCACCCTGCAAGTATTGGTATTTTTCTGATGCTGAAAATACTTTCTGGACTTTGGCTGTTTACCCAGTGTAGGATACGTATTTTGCACGTACACATGCAATGAATAATGATTTCCGAGGGGGATGCATTTTGGGGGGACGTAGAGCTTGACCAAGAGGTTGATGTTCATATAGCACTCCCTGAAAGTTTCTGTGTGCTCAATACAACTCACTACACAATCTTAATTAAAAGCACACATGGTGGTTTTGGCAGAGGGAGCCTTCTTGAAAGTTCGGCTGCAGAATTTCTTTGCTGTGTGAGAGCTGGTGCTGGAGAGAGTCCTGCAGCATGCTCCTCTGCGTTGCTAAAACATTGGCAGTGTTCGTATGGACAAGCCTTAACTGACACAGACACGCTTATGGGAGTGATGTATCGGAGCCTGGCTTCTTCCAGTTAGCCATAGGATTTCATTTATTTATTTTCACCGAGTTGCCAAGTTGTACTGAGCTCAAACTTTATTTTAATTAGCAAGCTAAATGATACTGAGGTTTGATAATGGGTATGGATTTAAAGTAGTATCTGTGGTGCAGTTAATTTTTTTTTTCTTTGCAGACATTGGTTTTCCTTTTTCGGTTTGATTTTCTCTAAAATGTACCCAGCATTGTGAATAGTTAGTTAATGGTCAATATTTCCTTTAAATCCCTGGAGGAGTAGATGCGATTGCTACCACAAAGGAATCCTGTCGCAGAGGAACTGTGCTCACTTGAACTTCTCGTTTTGCTTGTTTGTTGTTTTTTTTTTTTCCCAAAAAGAGATCTTTTTCATGGTAATGACAGAGTCACGCAGGGCTCATTTTATCTGCAGTCACTGGGGTGAAATGGACAGTTACGTGTGGATGCATTAAATAGGTATAGTTGCTGGAAGTTGTCATGAGATTTGTTGACTGATGATTTGTAAATGTGATAAAAAATGATAGCGACATCAGTATAGACTTCTTAATAGAAAGACTGCATCTTGCAAGACAGAGGCCTTCAGTTACTGGTGAAGCCAGCAGCAATGTGCTTATTCCAAGTTGCTTAAACAGGGATTGTCGCCTTTTAGGTGGAAGGATCTCCACTTAAGATATCCCTAGCTGCTCTTGCAGTATTTAGATGCTTCAAATTATTTCGGTTAACTGGAGGGAATGGGGAAACTCTTCTGAGGCCTTCAGCCAAACGTCAGATTTGCCACAGGAAGCGGAGGTGTAGGAGCTTCTCTATGAACTACCATGGAAGTGTTTCACAAAGCAGAGTGCTGAAGTGCCAGGCGCTTGCCATTCGGTGGTGTTTTGGTTCGCCAGCAGTCACACCGGTTAGGGATGCCCCGCTGATGGTGGCCGTTCAGTGCTTTTGCCAGCTGCAGCTGCCGTCCCTGTGCAGAGTGCCTCGCTGCTCCGTCAAGCAAACTGTCCGGGGAAGCAGGACTCCGTGAACTGGTCAGTGTTCACCATTTTCCAGAAGGCTTGGAACAAAAACATAGAACAGAAACAGTACCTGATCCTCTTTTCTGGGTGTGGGGGGAAAGAGTGGCTGCAGACTGGGGACTCCAACCTGTCCCAAACACTTTTCTCCTGTATGACTCAAATGCATGTCCCCAGGCCTCCACTCAGAGGTAGGTAAATGCTCCTGTCCCAGTGGTACCAGGCTGTTTGGGAAGGATTTGCATGCAGTTCTGTCTCATGTCTGTGTGGCAAGCCTGAAGGTTTCAAAACGAAGTGATGAGTGTGCTGCCGTCGGGTCTCGGAGACAGGGAGGACGTGGGTTGGAGCACAGAATTCACGCCTGCACATAGCTGGTCTTTGCACCCTCTGGTGGTCTCTGTTTTGTCTTTTGGTGCTTCTCTTTCCTCATCTAGCTTCTCGTGTGGCTCCACAGAACAGTGAGATGCGGGGTGTGGTGGTTGGGCACCAGCAAGAGGCTCACTTCCACCAGGACTGCTGCTCTGCCCAGCAGCTTGAGACTGAATTAAAACCAGTCTGGGGCTACTGTCCTCGAAGGGGTGAGTTTTCCTTGTTCCCAGTTCCACGGTCCCGCTGCTTCCTTTTCATAATGCCTAGCAATTATAAGGTGAGTCAGATCAGTCCTGATCTGATGAAAAACTAGCTCATCCAAAATGAGTTACGATCTCTAGAAACCAGGGAGAGGACTGAGGAAGGGGTGGGACTGTCTCTTTTGGTGGCAGGGTGCAATTAAATTATTTTCACGACTGGCTTAAGCAATCCCCAGAAGACACTTCCCTCCCCCAGCCTCTGCAGGGCTGGCTTGCGGGTGGGCTGTTCCCATCAGGGCCATTCTCTCGATCCAGCCAAGACCAGGACAGTCCTGGGCTGGGAACCCAGCTGTGAGCCCCTGGGGGCTGTGAAGGCCTTCAGGTGATGCATCTCTGCATGCTTGTCCTGCTCTATTTTTCTTGGGGCAATGCCTTCAGGAATGTTGCCAGACCAGGGCAGCAGTGAAGTGGATGTGGAGAGCACCCAGTCACCTCCCTGTTACCGAAACGCAGGCAATAGAAAACCACCACGATGGGGCTGCGTTAGGTAGCAGCTGGTAGGAACAGATTTATAGCTGTAACCAAGCTGGAAACTGGTTTTGCACAAACTCAAGACTTGGTATTTTGGATGAACGTGGGATCCGGTCGAATTCATTCACTTCTCTTACAGGTTTTTCGTGTAATTTACTTGTGCTGGGAGTCACTGATGTGCAATCGGCTGAGGAGCTACATCCTGTAGCGTTCTGTCCCCCTTTTTCTAGTGGGAGCCACGGCATTGCCTTTTGTCCTTCTCCCGATGGCCTTCGTGCTGCTGAAGGCTTTGCTGCAGCTGCTAATGCCAGAGCTCAGCTGGTTTGAGCAGAGGGAAGGGAAGAGGCCACCACTGGTCACCTCCTGTAGCCTGCACTGTTGGGTACAGCTGTGCCGGAGATGAGCTGCACTGCAATGAAATGTCCTCTGAGCTAGTCACTTTGGAACAAAATGAAGCTGTTGTGTTAGTCGTGCACCTTTTGTTGTGCCATTCTGCCAAATGCTGGGCTTTTAAGATAGCTCCTTGCTGGTTTTGAAAGCACTTCCGTGGCAGCAGGAGGAAAACTTCCACCTGTGCAGGGGAACGTGATTGTTGGTTAAAGAACGCGATTTATACCTAAGGTTACATGGCCAGAAGTGCCTCTTTGTAACTGGAGGCTCATTGATTTCTGTAATAACAGTCAATTCCGGAGCATGCCGGGAGCAATAGCAGATAACTGACCAAGTATCACTTTTCAGACCAGCTGGTTTTGTAGTTAAAGGTGGCCAGTCCTTTGGCCAGGAAGTTCATGTTTGTTAATTTATTTCCCCATAAAACGTACAGTGCCCAAATAATAGTTGTATTTTAATGGATACTAACCTGAGAGTTTTACAGAGAAGGCTGGTATTTCTGCGAAGTCTGTTTAAACCTTTAACATCTGACACAGAGGTGTAGTTGCTCTCCAGGAAATAGGTACCTATTGCATCATCAGCTCATGCACAGCTTAAAATTGGGATGCAGCTGTGAATTTCACAAAAAGGTGTGAAAAATGACAACGTAGCCAAAACTATTGTACTAATATTCTACCTATTATATTCCCTCCTTCTGTCCTTTATCACGTTCTGCTCACTGAAGCCTACGGCTTGCACTGTAAGGGACACACAGGCCACCACCTTCAGATACAGGAATATTTTTTACCACTGGGAAGAACCAGCTGTATTTAGCCTATGAACAGTTTTTTCCCCTCAGCAGTGGCTTGAAATAACGTCTGTTTAAAGTAGGAGCTCGAAAACAAGACTTCGTTATTTAATTTTGTTATGAAAAGGCTTTTTTAGAGCATGCTTCAGAAGCTGGGAGTCCTTCTGTAGCTGCTCCTGTCACTTGTCTGGAATGTGAAGCGTTGCAACGGTTACACATTGCTCACAGCAGTTAAAGTCCTGCAGTTTTCTCCAAACAAGGAGCACAGGGATTGAGGTATATCACAGCCAATTCTTCCCCAAAGCTCTCTTCTTTCCTCCTTTCTGTTTTAAAAGAAAAATAGCAATAGTAAATGTGGCTTGAAAACAGTGAGGGATAAGTATAATGAAGCTTAAAGGTAGAATTCTTTTTTTCTTCTTTTCAATTCCACGACTTGTAATGGAAAATTCTAAAGACTCTCTTGAATTTTTAAGATAGAAAGTAATAGGAAAATGTTTCCTCTCTAAATAACTACCTACAGCAGTTAGTCCAAAATTGTTGCACCTATAAATCACTGACATCTTTATGTTTTCCTTGTGGCATAAGAATGTAGCAGGAACCGCCCTGACGGGAGCAGGGATCCATCCCACCTGGTGCTCTGAGTCCAGCCGTGGTTGCAGGCGGATGCAGAAGGAAAAAACCCAAAGCTCTCTGTCCTCCCTCCTGCCCTGGCTGCTTTCCCACCGAGGGGACTTGTGAATGCCCTGGGAGCCTTCTGGGCTCTGGCTGCATAGCATCCATTAGGGCATTTCTCTTCCTTGTGTTGTCCAGTCTCCCCTTCCACTCGTGCTTCTTGCAGCCACAGCAGCCTTTCATTCTGCGCTAAAATACAGCTTGTTTCTCTTAGTTTGAGCCTGGCTCTTCAGCAGCTGCTCCTTAGCTTCAGGAGTGGAGGAGGCGGTCAGCAGCCAGCCCCCGCCCGCCTTCTCAGTGCCACTGGGGGCTCGATAAGCCGTTTGTCATATTCGCCATGAGGTGTCTCATGGGAGCTGTTAGGTGCCTTTGATCTTATTTTGCCCCTTGCTGGACCCCTTTCAGGTATGTAAGAAATCCTTTTTTTTTGAGGTTAGGGGACCAGAACCGCACATACCAACTGAAGCGTGGGCAGACGGGCAAGAGGTGGATTTGCTGAGCGCCATGTTTGCTTTAGGGCTCTGTACTACGTCCTCAGTAATTCCGGGAATTGCTTTATTCTTTTGGCTTACCCCAAACGCTGTGCCGATGCTTTCATGAAGCTGTGAATCGAAACACCAAAGTCTCACTGAGCAGTTTTGGTCAGTTCAGAGCATATTTTTATACGAAGCTGAGGTTGCTCTTCCCCAGGAGGCAGATACCTACATCTGATTTTACTTGCTGGTTTTATTTAGTCTCGTGTGTGATTCCACGCAGTGTCCTCTTACCTTTGGTATCCTAAGTAACCCTAGCATCAGCAAACTTCCATCTCCCTGCAAATGGAGTCTCGAATCCAGCTTGAGCAGTAAAACACACGCACTGCTTGCTCTGGGCTTGTGAAATCCAGCAGTTAAAGGAGCGTGTTTTTGGAAACGTTGATCAAGGGGCATCGCTGTGGCGCGTGCAGCTTGCAGGCTGACTTGGAGCTGGGGACGTTGTGAATGCAGCAAACTCTGCCTCGTGGTACATAGCTTATTTTGTGGTCCAGGCATTGAATTGCTGGCGATCGTGCTTTCTTGAAGAAATTCTGAATCTGTATTTTACAGGAGGCTGAAAGGGTTATATTGCACAATCTTTTCTTCACATTTCTGCCTTTTGGGACTGTGGAAGTGGCCTAAAAATGTCATTCCCTAATTATTTGGGCAAAAGTTGTCAGCCTAAATACATCAAAACCAAAGAATTTGTACAAGCAGAGAGTGAGTATATTGAGTCTGCTGCTCTTGGGTTTGAAGATACATATTTTCCTCTGCATTTTGGATATCTGTTTTGTTCTTCATTTTTTCCAAAAAGGCTTGTTATCCTCAAATTTGTGGATTGCTTGTCTGTAGTTTTATGGAATTTTTGAAGGAGATTCTGAGATTATTTACCATTTTCTTAGTAAATCAGAGTTTTTTGATAGATAAAACTGCTTGATGCCTCTTGATGAAGCATTTTCAGTGAGTGGCAAGAGGCTGGTACTGCTTAATGCTCTCTCACCTTACAGGCACGGGAAACTTATTTTTCTGTTGTAATTAAGCCTTATCTTTGTGACAACAAGATTTGCATAAATAAGCTTATTAAATAATGGATGAGGTTGAAATGGTCCCAGGAAGAAATCACCCCTGCCACCACCTCCAGCGCTGGTGTTGCTGAAAACCCCGGGCATGCGTAAGAGTAACCCCGACAGCACTTGGCGTCGCTGGGGAGGCTGCCTCAGATCAGCTTACAGGGAAGAGCAGAGCTGTGCCATTGGGCAAAACACTTTCAAATTATTATTTATGGAGCCGTGCTGCTCTCGGTATAAAACGTAGGGCTGCTTTCCCATGCCTCGCCAGAGCAATGGGAGCACGCTCCTGAGCCAGCTCGGCTGCCGTGTCCTCTGCGATGTGTGCTGTGGAAAGAGAGACCTCCGGGAAAGGATACAGGTTAGAGGCAACGGTTACACTGCAGCTCAGGAATGCAGTCTTTCTGTCTGATAGTTTGGGCTTGTTTTGGCTCTTTTCCAGCCCGATTAATTCCGTAATTGGTATTGTAATGGCAGCGTTAATCAAATGTGTCACAGAAACGTCTCGTGTCTGCTGATGGATCGGTATTTCGGTTAGCGGTGCGGTGAGGTGCGCTCCCCCAAGTCTCTCAGGACTCCCGTGGAGATGCAGGTCTTAATGCCACTGCAGCTTTCTAGTCTTAAACCTTTGCATTCTTGTTTTTGGGTAGTGGTGGTTGTGTGTTTGTTTTTTAGAGGTGGGAGGGAGCATGTGTAAAGGCAAAGGAAGTCTCTCCTCCTCTCTCCCTAGGGCATGTTACAGGCTGCAGGTCTGTATGCAGTACTGGCTCTTTAAAACAACAGTGAAATAGTATTTTAGCTCTGATCTGAATTATTAGTGTTGTGTGGTAATCTTCAGAAAATTTGAGTTTGGTGGTGAGCGTTTTATTTCTTATTTTAAATGTAGCGTTGGACAACTGCTCTGTGCTGATAGCCAGATCTGCTGCTGGTTCTTAATGCTGTGCTTTCCAAACAACGCTTTCTTCTTTGGGAGCGTGAAGGTGGTCTTTGCCTGCAGTGCTGCTTAGGGCTTTTGAGAAATGGGGTGAAGCAGGGCTTCTCTCCCTTACAGTTCAACAACATTGGTGTATTTGCTTTCAGTACTGAAACCCTTCCTTTTTTTCCTTCGTGGAGAAGGAGGGATGGGAGAAGTTTGCACCAGGAGGTCACACGTTCACTTAGGAGCCTGAGTGAGCAAACGCTTTTAGAATCTGTCATACTAATTGATGCCTTGTCCCTATTCGAGGGTAAGGGTCTGGACTCATTTCATTCTTTTTTGCAGTTACTCAGCTATAATTACAAAGTTGTCTTTCAGTAAGGAAGTAACTATAGGAGCTCAGTTCTCTGGCAGAAACAGAGGGGCAGGGGTACTGACCCTCCTTGTCCTCTAGTGTCTTCCAAGTTTGAGTTTCAGTAATCACAAGTTTTTTCGTGTCAGAGTTTGGGATATTTAATGGCTATTTTAACACTGTGGTGAAACATTAGGATTACACTTAGTTACTCTGTTCAGTTTCACTTATTTAAATTGCTTTGCTCTGGGTGACATCACTGGATGCTGGTGAGTTAAACCGCTGGATGCCACTGACCGGGTGGGTCACATCCCTGCCTGTGGCAGGTCCCTTGCAGGTCCCTTCCAGCCCAGGCTGTTCTGTGACCCTGTGCCCAGCCCCGGCCAAGCCTCTTCTACCATCTGAGTGCCCCCCCTCCGCTGTGGCACTGCTCTGCCAGCTCTCAGGGCTGCCCGAAAGCGAGGGCTCTGATTTCCTGCTTCTATGCAGGTTTTTTTCTTTGAAGTAACTTTTTTTTTTTTTTAAGTGCGGTCAGCTTCACAACAAGCTGTGCACTGAATTTTTTTCAATTATTTCTCAAGTGTGCTATGGGCAATTGTTTATATGTAGTCTGTAGAGCATTAAAAATACCCTTCATTGTTAGTAATGGTGCCGGTTTTACTGAACTCGCCATCCTCTTTGGTCTTTCCAATTCTAATTCTCAATTGACTAAGATCAAAAGCACATGTAAGTTTTCGACTCTTAAAGATGAAAAAGGCAAGAAATGTAAGTGCAACTTACACTTGTAATGCAACTTACCTATAAATATTAGCTTCTGTAGAAATATTTGTGTATAGCGGTGCTTTTTTAGAGTGTCTCATTTCAAATAATCTCTGTTATTTAATCTTCTGCGAAGGCGTTCTGGTTACCAGTAGCAGGATGGCAGGACTGGTGCATTTTTGACATTCTGATGATGAAATTACAGCAGCAGACAAAGTCCTCTGTGTTGGTTCATGCCAGCTTTCAGAGCTAAAGGGAGTCTGTAAGCTATAAACAAATATTTTCAGTGCCTTAAAATGAGACTTCTTGTTGCTTGTGTTAATGGCACGTAGGGGCCTGAAGATGCAAAGCTGGAGTTTTACTGACTTTGAGAAAAGTCAGGCTTAAAATATGCCTGCCTGCAGCTGAGGTGGTGCTGGGGAGGGAGGAGCATGTGCAGTGTAATTATCTTAGCATAATGAATTAGTCCTGATCACCGTGTTCGTGGAGCACTTCTCCTGCACTCAGTCATCAGGCTGTTTTTCATGCTTTCAAAATGCTTCACTTTTTAAGAGATGGAAAGAGCTAGATGTGTTTTGTGTTTCTAATCAGCCACAGGATATGGGGCTCAGAGAAACTGGATCACTTGCTTCCATTCAGGGTCTGTCAGACTGAAAGGGGAGTGGAAGTTTCCTCTCTTAATCTTCCATCCTCTGCCTTCTGGCAGCGGGGAGATGAAGAAGGCAGCTGCCAGCTGTCCCACTCTTGCAAGAGGGAAGAAGAGCCTGATGTGTCCAGTCCTTTTTGTAGTCCGTGCTTCAAGCTATGGCTGCCAGCTCCTCTGCCGTTCCTTCGGCTGCCTTCCGGAACTAGCAGTTACTGGGACAACTGCCCTGTTCGTGTCTGCTGCAGCTGCTCCAAGTTTGTGTAAAGTCAGCTTTGGTTTTGGTGCTTTAGTTTATTTCGTCATGGCTGGAATGCCGGCATCGACAGTTGTCTGCTGCTGCAGAACACTTGAAGGCAAGGAGGCAAAGGCACGCAAGTGACCTGACTGCGGACCACGCTGGGTTCCTTCTGGTTTCTTCTTGGAGAGAGCCCTCATGATCATCTGAATAGTATTAAATTTTGAATTCAATACACATGAACTCCTATGTGTTTATTAACGTGACTGCTAATAATAATTGATTTCAGGGAATCTGAGTTTTTCATCTTTTAGTTTCTATATAACACCGTTCTCTGCAACTGCTGTTACTCTCTCAGTACTTTAGTTATCAAGCTGCTGGTAATCTTTTCTCAGATCCAGTGTTGTTGGTAGTCAGTCTGTTGCCTGAATGCTCCCACGGTATTTTCTTTCCCACAGCCAGAAATAAGGAACGTTGCAGCCCTAATAAGCCTTGCTTTTGCTAGCTAACGAGCGAGCTTAGTAACACGGGTCACTTATAAAATATACTTGGTTCAGTGCCATTTATGGAAAGAACTAGAAAAAAATGAAATAAAATTTCAAAAAAAGATCCTTTTTTAAAAAGGCAAAAAAAAACCCACAACAACAATAAAAAAAAATGTTGGTCAGTCACATACATATGCTGTTTGGCTCTAGTCTGTGGTCCTTACTGCTATTCTGAACTTAGTGTTATAAAACTATGTTGCATTTTGTATGTGTTTTATATTTAACACTTCTTTCTGTTTGCAGATTTGTTTGTAAATGCATCATAAACAGACAGCCCAGAATGAAGAAAGCAAGCAGGAGTGTTGGCTCAGTGCCCAAAGTGCCTGGAGTAAATAAAACTCAAACAACTGAAAAAAACAAACCAGAGAACGGCTCCTCATTGTCTGCAGTAACAAAACTCTCCAAAACCGGGACATCAGCATCCCTTTTGAAGGTAATAACTAATAGAACATTCTGGTAATTTGTAGTTTTGATGATAAAGAGTTAAGAGTAGAATTTTAAGGCATGTCTTCAGCGCAACTTAAGCTAGAGATTTGTTACACAGGTAACTGGAGGGAATTTGGCTAGCTACACAGCACTGGGCAGGGTGATAGGATCTTGTGTGGCGTTGGTGCTGTATTTTTCACATTGCAATGTGTGATACAATGATGGAACGCAATATACTTCGCACAACTTAGTCGTTCTGCAAAAGGAGCAGAGTGGAAGTTGCATTCAGATGAGCGTTATTAGTGGTGTCGTGTTATGCTTGAATGGTGTGTCTGTGACTAATGGGATTTGATAAGAGCTATGTACTAATTCTGAAAAAAGAACTAATGAGGTATTTAACATGAGAAACTTCTTGACTTCGGTGATCCGTGTCAGGTCAGCGCAGCTGCATTCTTCTAGCTGTTTTGGGCTTTCTTTGTGAGAAGTAATGCTTGGGCTCGATTTGCACAAGTTGGTTCTTGCTCCTAGAACAGGTTCAAAGGTAGAGGTTTTCTCTTATATTACCAAAACAGGGCAGTGGATTTAGGAGCATATGGTTTTCAACAGCCAAATAAAATAAGACAAACCAAGGTGTGCTGTTTTTTTTTGTTTTGTTTTGTTCTGTTTTGTTTTTAACCTGGGAGCACACACCACTGGGTTGGATGATGTTATGAGCCTGCCTGGTCTGCCCCCTGCTCCTGGCAGGGAAACGTGGCTGGACTCACCTCCTCCTGCCCTTCTGCAGCCCAGCGTGCAGAGCTATGGCAGTTCTGCTGCCCTGGAGAGAGCCAACAGGACGAGCAGAAGGGCTGGTGTCTGCAACTGGGGCCGGAGCCTCTATCAGCTACAGAAAGGCAGATAGGCTATATAAATAACTGGCAAGACCTAGAATTAAAGAAGTGGTAATAATTGAGGTCTCTCTGTAATAGCTATGCAGAGTTACCAAAGTCAAAAGGTGTGTCCCTTTCTTACAGTCTTGCTTCTCTGTTATCGTTAATGGTGGTTTATATTGCAGCTGATGAACTCGCAAGCCAGGTTTTGGCTAGATTTTTCTCCCTGTGTCCCCCTTCTACCCCTGCCATCCAATTTTGCTGAACATGAAATCATCTTTTGATGGTTGATGACACTATTCATTTTGCATTTCTAGAAATCTCCCAAAGAATACGGAAGCAAAAATGCTGTGTAGTGTACTTACTGGGTTTATGTGATACCTCTCGGTGAGGTAAAGGAGGAGGATGATCTAACACTACAGAAATTTGACCCAGTATGCTTTCACAATTTCACTTCTTATATTAGTAACACTTCTGGCAATGCTTGGATGTTGGATTAGAATTTATGACTATTGTATGTTTGAGGTACAATAAAAAATTTTCCCTTAATTACTAAGACTTATCTCTGCTTTGTGTTACAGCCAGGCTTACTCATACAGTTGGATTTCTTTTACATGTTAAGCTGCTGTTGTGCCAGCTGTGTGACTTAATGACGACTTTATCTCCTTTGAGTGTTCTGTACTTACACAACAAAGTTAGTTGCTTATGTTTTGGGGCTTATAGGTACTGTCAAATCACATGTATAATTCCTGGCTTGAAAGAAATGTCAATAACCAGTTGTATTATTTTTAAAATCATTTTTCACATAGCTCAATATTTGATCTTGTCAATTAAGCTTTTGGCATATTGTTTTTGTCATAGAAGCTTTTAGGATCTTCTCTTAGACGTGATGAGTTAGTGTGTGTTTTATAAATTTAATTTATCATCTCATGGAGGGGAGGGAGAAACATGGCTGGCAGTAGATAATCAGTAACTTAATTCAATACCCAAAGTACATGTGCATAGAGATACACAAAAACTTTGGTTTTTGAATGAAAGGTAGCTGTAGCTGTTAAGAAATAGAAATACATGGGTACGATACTATACCAACCTTCAATTCAGTCAGTAATAATGCTTTGCAATTGAAAATGACTTTCTAATTACAGCATGTTTTTTTTCTGTCTCCTTCATGATTCATCCATAGGCAGGTGTTTAGCTGTGGGGGGACCTTTTAGCTTTGAGTTGTTCCATAGATTTATCCTTTTCTGGGAAGTTTCCGGAGTGTGTGGACAGTGAGTACAGGAAGAAATGTGAGACCTACCCTTCTAATACAGCTGAATACTGTTCCAGGGGTTGGTCTGTCTGCTTTGCAGTGCCTGTATATATATTAATGCCTGGTTATGTATCAAGGAACTATTTCAGAAGCTAGTTGCAGTTAGTGTTGGTTTGCCCAAGACTTTGGTAGATGCTCAGCACCTCCCCACATGTGTCATTACAGCAGAAGGTTAACTGCCAGCCACTTCTAGTTTTTAATCTGTCAGAAAATACTTTGGGCAAATAACAATGTATTCTTATTTTTAAGATCAGTATTTTTAGGCTTTTTTAGCTAATGAGCTTGTGATCATGCTAACAAAACTAATTAGCCACTGTACTTCATGCAAATGAACTGCAAAATCCAGTGTCCCTGAGGAGTCAGGGTTTGGACATGGACATTTGAATATTAAAAATTAGAATG
This sequence comes from Anser anser, assembly GCF_964211835.1. Taxonomy (NCBI): domain Eukaryota; kingdom Metazoa; phylum Chordata; class Aves; order Anseriformes; family Anatidae; genus Anser; species Anser anser. The sequence goes on along the minus strand of NC_139739.1, from coordinate 10,663,741 downwards.
TGTTTTCAGTATTCCTCTGTCTAGGCTTCAGTATTCTGTTTGAAAAATGCAGTAACTTAATTACAGATTGTTGTGAAGTTTACTGTTTGAAGCCCTCAAATACAGCAACAGTGAGCATCAAAGAAAATCCCACGTAGGAACAATTATATACGTATATATGTATATATGGGATTTGAATGAGGTGCAGTAAATAGTATATACATGTTGAGAAACTAGCATGAAATGAATTAATAGAGGTGACCATTCAAGTTTCATTGTATTAAAAGAATAAAGTTGTGGAGGGAAAATGGTATATTAATTTTATAATTACAAGGGGTTTACTTTTTATACAGAAAATCAGCATATGTCTAGATGAGCACTTCTAATAATATTTTCTAATTTTTCAGATTTTTAAAGAAGGGTTTTTATTGCTAAGTAGGATTGCAATGTTTTCCGTAAGTGGGAGAAACTGTTCTTCCTTGAGAATAAACTGTTTGATAAGCATGTGACATTGATTTCCGTTCCAATAAAAATACTATAAAAACACTTTGATTTCTAAAGTCAAGCACAGTTGCTCTTATGAGTGTACAGAAGAGAGCTGCTGGTTTGTAAGTTTTCCAGAGCTTTGCTAAATAGTTTTCTCTGCCAAGAGTGTAGTGTTACAGGTTTGAGAAACTGTTTACGAACTGGCTGCGGAGGAGGCTGTGCCTTCCAACCTAGGCTAGAGATGGGGTATGGCTAAGGCAGAAGAAGGGCTGTCTTAAATGCCATTGCTCAGCAAGGACTGGAGGTGACTAATGTCAGAAAGCGTGTGTTTTATATACTGTTTTCTTTCTTCAAGCTGAGTCATATCTTGACCAATTTGGCTTGATAACATGTACTATAAGCGTCTAAAGCCTTAATCTAATTTCCCCACTCTTTTAACAAGGTAAAAGGGCTGACAGCTCATCGCTTGAACTCTCTTGTTTGCCGACTGATGTCAGATTCAGTAGAAAATTGGAAAAGGCACCAATCTATGTCTTTCTGTAATACACTGTTCTAGGTGACAGTTGCATCACAAAATGGTTTTCTTCCTGTCCCCACACCCAGAAAATGAAGTTTAGATTAGATATGTCTGATTGGATTACAGGTTACGGGATTGCCAGCTGGTGACAGTTTGTGTTCGCTCCCCCCTGCTGCCCGCAGAGCCTGCTTTGCTGACCTGGTAGCCCTGCAGCAGTTCCATCCTCCTGACTTCGAGCTGCCGGTCTGCAGGGTGCGACCTCGGGGCTCCGGCGGCAATCGGGCTCCTGGGCAGAGGGAGCCCTTTGGAAAGGCTTCGGCTTACGCAGTGCCATGTGGCAGCGCAAGGAGAAAAGCAGAATGGAACAACAGTGGCTCTTTTGTAGCAGAAAGGCATTTTAAATGCACATCAAAATACAGTTTTGGAGTGATATGTTTTCCTCCAGCCTTTCATGATCCACTTCAGAGGGCTATATCACATCCTACATGATTTAATAAAAACACCTTTGTCCTAGCAGATTTTACCCTTACTGATACCTGCTTCTGTCTGATGATTATCCGTATTTCTAATGGCTGCATGCAGAACAAATACATTATCTTCCCAAGCTCCCCTTTGTTTTGCAGCTGCTCTTTGTAAATGGCACAGATCCCATCCATGACCTTTGCACATTGCTGTGATCAATGTTGCTAACTGTTCTCAAATCCTCAGCTGTAACTCAGCTGTAAAAAGCTGTAGAATGGTTTGAGATGCAACATTGGTTTTAACCGTGTAACTTCTTTCTTAATGTATAAAGTCATAATGTCTGGCATATAGTCTTTAATATAAATATGTATGTAAGCTAGAAGTTACAAGCCTGCAGAATTTGTAAGCCATTATGTAAAGCAACTGGTTAGGTCCTGAGCACTACTTTTTAGTTGGGCTCTGAGACTTCAAATGTTTTATCCAGCTGAATAATACAGTCACTCAGGGAATGCTTCTAACACAGATGCTTTCTTTTAACTTTTTTGTCCTTATGATGGGAAGAATGTTTAGCATATTTTGATTGTTTCTCCATTTAACAAATTGCATTTTAAAGAGTGGTACAGTCTGCCAATTCGTACTTAGGAACTTAGAGTTTTTAGAGTTTGCTTTACAGTGAAAGATGTGTTCTCTGTTTGGGAATCTGGCTCTTGAGGTCCCTTTGCTTACTCTTGTCACATTCCAGGCAGCTTTTGTGGCTAACAGTAGTTTCAGGAATGATGTTGGGAGGTCAGACAAAAAGTTCATCAACCAAACATCCTGTCTCTAAGAGTGCCTAGTAAGGAGCATGAAAACAAGGCAAGGATATGTGGTGAGGGTGGCTCTTCCCTTCCCTCCCCGCCGAATACTGTCCTTGTTTCTGGTGGTTTGTAGCTTAGCATTTTGAGCTAGAAATGGTATTTTATTAATCTTGGATTGATTTCTGTTTGGTTTGGTTTTTGTTCTGAACTTGTCCACCAGAAGATGCTTGATCATACTCTCTTGAAGGACATTATGGTTACTTCCTGGTATTTGCTGTATTAATTGCCTAAAAATAGTGTTCATTTTTATAATTAAGGAACCTTTCAGTCAAAGTTCAGAAGTGTTAGGCTGCGTTATTACTGTGATTTCATTATTGTTTTTTCACCTTGGTATTAAAACATTAATCATTCCCTCTGTCTGGGAGAGGGGAGGCAGTTTCTATGGTCAATCGTATGTAAGTAGTTGAAATTCAATTTCAACTCCCGTACTGTGCAGCGCATCTACACTTCACCATACTCAACTAGACACAGGACTAGTCAAATATGTACTTGTTAAACTTGTGGAATCTTTACCAGGAGAAATGTTGGCTATGCAGACTTCTCTGCCAGCTGTCTTAAAGCCACATCTTGCCTTTCTTTCAGACTAAGAGTAACGATGACCTCTTAGCAGGGATGGCTGGTGGCGGCGGAGTGACAATGACCAATGGTGTCAAGGCAAAGAAGAGCACTTGTGTATCAACAGTGTCTTCAGCTGCAGGGACAACCATGAACAGTCTGGAAAATAAGCCTAAAACAGTTGCAGGTAAATGGATATATCGGTCCTTAAAGACAGTAGTTGGGTAGATTTTTATTTTCCTGCTGTGTAGTGTGGATCCAGACTGCCTAATGGAGTAGTTGGTAAGGCTGTGGTCAAATCAAATACGTTCTCTGCTTTGGCTTTGATCCTGTTGGCTTTTTCCTGTTTTGTAATATTGTAATTGCGTCTTTGGAGGCTGCTCCTTTTAATTTTTTTTAGTACTGATTATGTAACTACTGTATAATACCAGACAATGTAATTAATCTAAAGAATTATAGTTTAATTTGTCTAAAAAAAAAATAAATCCATGGCACAGGCATTACAATTTTAAGATGTGATTGTTCGTTACAGTCAACGTTTTGAACATTCTTGATTGTTTTTGTAAAAAATAGAGATCTTTGATAAACTGTTCAGAAAGGTACGGTTATTTAGTATATTACCAATACAGATGAAATATGTCTTGCTTTCTGTTGCTGTGTTTTGGATTCAATAATGCTTGCAAAGCTATAAATCATCTGGAAACAAACGTAACAGTAATTCATACTTGTCTGTATGAAATGTGATGAAAAAAATCTTTTAATTTGGGGAATCACAGTAAACAATTCATCTCTTAAAAGCTTGCATTCAAATCTACTGAAAAGAGAAAAACTTGAACTTTCAGGCATAGCACCGCTGTAGTTTTTGTACAATTTGTTAGAAACTTTTGAAAACAAAAAAACCTAGCAACTCTTACAGTTAAACTAAGATGTGACTCATTTTCAAAATATTGGTAAGATACAGCAACTGGAAAAGCGTGCATCAATTAAAATACAACTGCATTGATTCATAAGTAAGATCATTTAAATGTTAACTGTAAATTTATTTTATGGAGTATGTTTGCCAGCATGGTTTAAAAAAACAGCCATTGTAGAGCTGATACAAAATACAGAGTCTCCCGTTACAGTGCTACATTTTAAATGAATGTTCCTAACTTTCAAAAAACGTACAGGTACAAGTTCCACAACTAAGCGTAGCACTTCATCTGGAAATAAAGAATCCAGCTCTTCTAGAGAGAGAATACGTGATCGTTCCCGTTTAAGCCAGAGTAAAAAATTACCTTTGACTGGACAGGGGACCAATGATACGGTACTGGCAAAACGTTCCCGTAGTCGCACCAATCCAGAATCGGATATTCGAATGAGTAAGTCCAAATCAGACAATCAAATCAGTGACAAAGCTGCATTGGAAGCAAAGGTGAACGATCTTCTGACATTAGCAAAAACTAAAGATGTGGAAATCTTGCACCTGAGGAATGAACTAAGGGACATGCGTGCCCAGCTGGGACTTAATGAAGATCAAGTTGAAGGTGATGAAAAATCTGAAGAAAAAGAGGCCATTGTTGTCCATCAGCCAACTGATGTAGAGTCTACGTTGCTACAGTTACAGGAACAAAACACTGCCATCCGAGAAGAGCTCAACCAGCTGAAGAATGAGAATCGAATGTTAAAAGACAGACTGAATGCATTAGGCTTTTCTTTGGAACAAAGGCTGGACAACTCTGAGAAACTCTTTGGCTATCAGTCTTTGAGTCCTGAGATTACAGCTGGCAACCACAGCGATGGCGGTGGCACTCTGACGTCTTCAGTGGAAGGTTCTGCCCCTGGATCAATGGAAGACTTGTTGAGTCAGGATGAAAACACTTTGATGGACAATCAACATAGTAACTCCATGGATAATTTAGACAGTGAGTGCAGTGAAGTTTATCAGCCACTGACATCAAGCGATGATGCCTTAGATGCGCCGTCATCGTCAGAGTCTGAAGGTGTACCAAGCATAGAAAGATCTAGGAAAGGAAGCAGTGGCAATGCGAGTGAAGTGTCCGTAGCTTGTCTGACAGAACGGATACATCAGATGGAGGAGAACCAACACAGTACAGCTGAAGAGCTCCAAGCCACGCTTCAAGAGCTTGCAGATTTGCAACAAATAACACAAGAGCTAAACAGTGAGAATGAAAGACTGGGAGAGGAAAAAGTAATCCTTATGGAATCTTTGTGCCAGCAAAGCGACAAGTTAGAACACTTCAGCCGTCAGATTGAGTATTTTCGGTCCCTGTTAGATGAACACCATATTTCATATGTAATTGATGAAGATATGAAAAGCGGTCGCTACATGGAGTTAGAGCAACGTTACATGGACCTCGCAGAGAATGCACGCTTTGAACGAGAGCAGCTGCTAGGTGTTCAGCAGCACTTGAGCAACACATTGAAGATGGCAGAACAAGACAACAAGGAGGCCCAAGAAATGATAGGGGCATTAAAAGAACGAAATCACCACATGGAACGGATTATTGAGTCAGAGCAGAAAAGCAAAACAGCAATAGCATCTACCTTAGAGGAGTACAAAGCCACAGTAGCCAGTGACCAGATTGAGATGAACAGGCTGAAAGCTCAGTTAGAGCATGAAAAGCAGAAAGTGGCTGAGCTGTATTCTATACACAACTCTGGAGATAAATCAGATATACAAGATTTGCTGGAGAGTGTCAGGCTGGATAAAGAAAAAGCAGAGACACTGGCCAGCAGCCTGCAAGAAGAGCTGGCACATACTCGCAATGATGCCAACCGGTTGCAAGATGCCATTGCTAAGGTAGGGTTTACATCCTGTGCTTTAACATCACCTGTATATCATGACTCTTACTGTTGAACATTGTAGTTCCTTCAGAAGTAAAGGATTAGTGACAAGGTTAATCAGATTATGGTATGGTTAGGATTAGTGACTTTCTTAACTTTTATAATAAAAAATGCTGAAGGCTTTAAAAAAAAAAAAGTGCATGGGTGCATTCAGCAACAGCGTAACTGCTTCGTTACTTTTTAAAATACCTGTATTTAAACACCAATACTTATGTCCAGGGTCAAACTTGTACATTATCTTAAATACTGTTTGAATTTTGTGCTTAAATTGCATGCCTTTTGCAAGAGTTTCAAGGAGTTGGTGCCAAACTGGTGGATGTTACTGAGAGGGTGGCTGGAGTAAAGCTTTGAGGTGGTAACCCAGCTATTGATGACTTGTAGAGCCTTTCACAGATATACAGATAATATTTTAATGTTTCAGCTTATTCAGGTTGGTTCAGTTAACTTAGAATAAACTAAGGATAAAGAAGGCGGAGAAGTATTGTCTTTTTCTAAAGGAGAAATGACTAATTGAGGGAGACAGGTATTTCACCAAATGTAATTTAATTTACTAAATAAAGGTTTTAGTTTTAATTGAAAAAAAATACATAAGCTTTTAACTGATCCTTAAGTATGGCAAATACATAAAGGTTTTTGATAATCATCTGTCCAGGAACAGCTTGTATGTTAATTGCGTTTTGAATGAAAATGTTTGAGTTCTAGAACAGCTATTTGGACTTAAATGAAATTAATTTTATCTAGCAAACGTATTTCTTGTGCATTTGAAGGTGTATCTTCCTGATGAGAAAGTTTGTTTGATGTCTGAGCTTTATGTTAGTTGCAGATCAACATGTTACTCATGATGATCAACAGCCAGTTAGAATCAACCTTAATTTGAGATTTAAAAAACTAAAATAAAATTTTAATAATTAAACTTGGGTAGTGCTATTAAAATAAATACCAAAACAGGTGATTTAAAGTAGTGCATTTTGTGGATTAAAATTGCTGCCTGTGTTGACCTGCCCAAAGGCATGACCCTAATTTTTCCTGTTGGGCATGGGAGTGAATGTTAGAGACTCTAATCTCAGCTTGTTATTTAAGTTACAGTTTCATGAGGCAGGGTAAAACGGTCTTGCTGCTTCTGAAAAGAAGTCTACTACCTTTCCCTGTGTGTTGTTTTTTTGGTTTTTAATTAAGCAGATCAGTGGCTTCTAAGACTCTTCTTGGTAATACTTCAACTCACACATCATACACACAAATGTGAAACTTGCTACTAGGGTAATAAAATGAATCCTCTCAGATCCAGCAAGCACTAAAACAGATGCACAAAAGAGCGGACTTCTTATGGTTGCAAAAAAAAAAAAAAAAAGTATGCTAGTTACAGAATTCAGTGTGTTTTAAAATGCAATCAGTTTAGTTATGACACAGGGTATTTCTTTTTCAGGTTGAAGATGAATACAGAGTGTTCCAAGAAGAAGCCAAAAAACAAATTGAGGATCTTAATGTGACTCTAGAAAAACTTCGGACAGAGCTAGATGAAAAAGAGACTGAGAGAAGCGACATGAAAGAAACTATCTTTGAGTTGGAGGATGAAGTAGAGCAGCATCGTGCTGTGAAGCTTCATGACAATCTCATCATATCTGATTTAGAGAGTAAGTGTTACGAGTCGTTCTTGTGAGAGAAATGAGAATTTAAGAACTGATGAAACAGAATGCTGAAATAGTGAAAATATTCTCACTTGTATTTTGTATGTCTAAATTCAAGTCAGACTGGGCTTTACAGAGCTCTTATAATGCTAGAAAAAAAAATCAAGTTGGCTTTGCTTCTTCAGTCCTAGTAGTAGTTGGTGTGGGAACAAAAACCTGTGAAATGAGAAGAAACATGTAATCTGACAATGCTGTTTTCAAGGTGTTTTTCAAGGTAGGAGAACGTGTAATTTCATGCTTAATAATAGTGTACTACTTGTCTATTTTGGAGACTAGATGATTGATTTATTTTTTTTAAGAATGCTCTCTTTTTCAAGTGTCCAAATATCAGGATTTACCAGGTAGCTTGAGAATGTTTAAAAGTGATTTCTCCCACCTGAAGAAAGATCTCTTTAGTTGAGAAATGGATAAATGGAAGTCCTGAAAGTTGGAAATATCAGAGCTGACTTGACAGTGGGGATGTATTGTGCATCTTTTTCTGCATAGGTTTGCTCAAGTCATGAAATTGATCTGTGAACATAAAAATGAATCTAACAAACTTCAAGTAAGTCAAAATAAGACATTATCTGTTGACTCACTGGAGAAGGAACTGTTGGAGCCTGTAATGAAATTCATGTTTACTGTATACTTGTCTATCTGTCTGTGCCTTAGTTCCCTCTCTGATCTGAGACCTGTTCAGACATTCCTACCACAGGCTGGAATTCTGCAATTAGTCTCCATCTAAACAAGAACTTGGGCAACTGTACCCTGTGGGAGCTGTATTTGCACAATACAGGGTTCAAATATGTGCTATGCTAAATAAGACAGTGAAAAAACAAAGCATTATTCATTTTCACAGCGAGTGAAATGTTCATAGAAAGTATTTTAAATTTGTCTGCTATCAAAGAAAAGGTAGTGTTTAAAGCAAGCTAAACTGATTATTCATCTGAAGACCAGTGTCTTCAGACATGTGGCTGTCAGCATAGTTTCCCCAAGCAATACTTCCTTATCTTGAAAGACGATCACTGTTTCTCTTTACAAAATTGGTTTAGGTTTTTATTCTGCTCTTTTTCCCCCCTTTCTTTGCCAACACGAAAGCAAGGTCCTTTTTGGGAGCCGGATCTGAGGCGCATGGTCAACAGCTCTGACATTGGAAGTCATTTTGTAGCAAACACTTAAAGATGGGACACTTGGTTTTTTTCTACTTGCTTTTTTTCTTTGTCTTAACTGAAATACATTCATACAGGAAAGAGCACCACAGTCAAGTAAACATTTAGGTGTTTACTTAGTAATACTTAATTACAAGGCAGCCCGAATTTTTAGATG